>NC_140594.1:161919681-163365414 GCF_964204655.1 Triturus cristatus
CTGCAAAGACGGGTCAAAGATAAAGTTGACATTAACCGACTTCAAAGAACTAGCCCATTGTATGCAATGAGGATGCAAGGCTTTGGAATTTGAAACACTAGCCTTTGTAACTGCTTCTAAAGCAGGTACCAGCGAGACCATTAAAATGCATTTTCCCATGAGCCAGAGAGCGTTATTTTAGAATTGCCATCTGTACAGCTGTCATTTTTTTTTTCTGTAGAAGAGAAACGCATTTCAGCTGAAGTGTGCAAATGTGATTTATAAGCAATGTGGACCGTGTCCCCTTCATTGAGCGTCAGGTAAGTGAACCCCAAAGCGCCTGGTACAATCGTTATGACCAAATTTGTAGAATTGACTCGTGTTAACAAGAAGTTGGTCGCAAGCAGGTCAGATTGCAGAGACCAAAGAATGGTGGTATGTTCCGGAAGCAAACAGGAAGCAAAAAAAATAGGCTGTATCAATGAGTAAAGTGGTTTGATTCGCTGGGCCTAATCAGGAATGTATGTCCTCCTGAAATTTAAAAAAAAAAAACCCACCAAAGATTGCAATTTCTTAAGAGTAGATGGAGGTTGCAATTGAGCACATTTCTGCAGAAAGTGGGGAGTTAACCCCTTACCTTCATTATTTAGTTTGTAACCAAGAAAAAGAACTTCCAAGAAGGGGATTTGAGACTAAGCAAAGTTGAATTTGTAACCAAACTTTGCAAAATGTATGATAATGCGGTCCACATGCAAGAGATGCTGCTGCAATTTATCATCCGTCAAGTATATATGATCGACGTACGAGAAGGCATCAGGGTCGATTTCATGCAAAAGAGACACTATGCGTGCCACAAACACACCAGGGCTATTCTTATATCCCTTAGGCAATCTCGCATATCGCCGCTGATTGCCTAGCGAACTGAATGCGGTCAAATTGCGGCTCTCAGTAACAAGAGAGTGACTGTAAAATCCATTTGAAATATCCAATGTGGTTTTATATTTTTTGCTAACAATGTTATTCACTAACACAGAGCTATGTATGTTCTGAACCGCAAAGGTTCGAACAGGACTGTTTAAATTTCTGTAATCTAAAACTGTGATATGAACCATCCGGTTTCAATATCGGAAAAAGAAGATTATTCATAGAAGAAACACAGGGTTCAATCAAACCCTGATATTCAAATTGTGTCAAGATTTCACCGACGGACGCTTTTGTATCTCGTTTGTTTGGATACTCTGGTTGGGACTGAGGAGTGGAACGCAAAGGAATCACATGAACCAGGGAACCCTCATCCCAACCAGGCTGACTGCAATGTAACGCTGGGGCTAAGGCTAAAGCCTACTTGGAGGCATAAGCCATTTTGTTATCATTAGGAACATATTTTGAAAAACTAGGAAGAATAACATCTTCCTCTCTGGAGGAAGCTAAGACAAAAGGGTGGGGGCGGGGGCAATCACACTCCGCCAATAAAATGTCATAGGAAGAAGTAAGGTTTTCCCAAAACACTGCTTTAACCCCTTCAGTGCCCATGACGAGCTGGACTCGTCATGGGCTGCGGTGGCGCTGTGCCCATGACGAGTCCAGCTCGTCATGAACTCCGCCCGCTAATGCAAGGCGCGGCACTGGGCGGGGAAAGGGGCGGGCATGCAAGGGGTTAACTGGGCGTTTAATATCACCTTCTATCCGGAAGGTTACTTCATATGGTCTATCAGGGGGTTCAACCTGAGTATCAGCTGGCTCTACTGTAATGAAAGTGTCAGTTGCTTTCGCCTCCAGACACTGATGGAGTGTCTGTCGTACTATGGTAACCTCTGCCGCGCTGTTGAGAAGGGTCACCGTCCAGGTCCTATCAAGGAGTAGGGACTTGCAGCCAAAGCGGCAACTTCTTTCTTCTGAAATGGAGCACGTTATTGAGGTGGTCCCTCCGGTTTGGCTTTTACATCAAACTGGCACTGCGGGTTACGTCTTGCTTGCGCAGACTCGCCTTCTCTGCGATTCTGACGGCCTCCCCCGACGAACTGTTGATCTGACGATTCCTGAAAGGAACGAGGAGAATGAGGATCAAGAACCTGAAATCACTCGGGTGTCTTAATTTTGGAGCGGTCACGCAAATCATATTTCCAATCAGAAGCATCCAGTGGTGGCGAACCAGTGCAAGAAACAGGCTTCAGCTGTTGCTGCAGCTGATTTTTATTCCAAGCCTTTTTAGGAACGATCGATGGCCCTCCTTTTCAGGAGGAGGCTTATTTTGTACCCGAGTATAAGGTCTTACTCCCAAACTATTGTGACACAATGATGTATACACATCCGCAATAATGATTTGCAACTGTCGCTGCCTGTCAACGTCTGCCACAGCTGACAGTTGTTTGCCTCACCTTTGACATTGGCCAGAATAATATCGGAGACTATAGGGAACATGCCCACTAATCTCATCCCCCATTCCAGGGCTGGAGCAGCCCCGTGTTCATCTTGAACCTTCTTTAGAACACTCAGTAGAACGCTCATGGAGGGCGTGCCAAAGCACAGTGTATACACCGCAGCAAACACCGTCCCCCAGGTGGTGCAATCAGCTAAAGCGGGAACAAAACCACTCTGTAAGCTCAGTGTAAGGATCCTGTGTTTCTCAACAGGAGTAGTATGGGGAAAAACAGCCTTGAGCTGATTAAATTTTTCTGCCAGGCAAAATGGCAAATCATCTCTATTCTGAGGACGCTTGCCCATCACTAAGTTAATCATAATGGGACTTATGACAAGACCACCACCATGTCCAGGTGGCTGAGGAGCAGCTCCAGCCGTAGCCACTTGAATATTACGTGACATAAATTGTATGACACTTTTGTGTATATGAATTAAAGATGTATGTAACTGAAGTAGCTCTGCATGTATAACACCAAGATAATTTGAATGCGGTGTAAAACCTGCCAAAACGGGCCATGTGGCCCCATCGACTGATAAGGGGCCTACACGGACCACAGAAACAGAGTGAGGAAGGGCGCCATTAAACCAAATGGTATGCTCCCAGGCTGTAAACGGAACTTCAAGTAATAGATAAGGACGATAATTTCGCGGAAACGTGGCTACTGTATATTCATGAAAGAAATTATCATTCTCATCCACTGCTGGATATGTAACCCAAGAGTAAAAAAACCTCGAAGCGTAAGCCGTGTCTGCTTCGACAACAATAATGAAATCAGCCCCTGCATTAGGGGCTCCACATTGAGTCAAATACGCTGTAACCGCAGCGCGATTAGGTGCCGCAATAACGTCTGGCTGTGCCATATTAGAAATGGGACAAATACATGGAAAGAAAGGTAGCACAAAACCGGTTCCAACAGAGAAACAAAACCTTTTAAAATCCAAGCTTGAAAAACCTATAAATCTAACAATATAGGAGGCTAAGCTCTCTCACCACGCATGTCTCCGTAAACGGTGAGAGGATATTGTGAACAAGCACAAGCGCTACTAGGGGTATCGCAAATAAGTACCAGACGAAACATTGGGGGCGGCATTTTGTAGGGATTCTGCACAAACACAGAACTATGTGCAGGATTATGGGACCTTGGTGTACAGGGACTGGGTCTTCCCATCACATTAGTGCTCACAAGCCCAGGACCGAATAGCTATAGTGTCTCACTTGCTCTTCTACTCACTCACAGAGAAGCAAATGATTAGAATCCTACCAGAAAACAACACTCCCAGATCTCTCAGGAATTGCGGTAACAAGAAACTCCCTTTCACTTGCACGCTTGCTCTTGTCCACAATATTATCTGACAGACACAAAAGAGTTTAAAATATTTATTTTAACTAACGAGCCCTAACATGCAGTCTACGTGCCACAACAAGCACGAAAATGCCTAATACAAATACAGTCAGCATAGCAGCTAGTCCATCAATCATAAAGGGAAAGGTCATCATGGAAAGACAATAGATGCAAACCTCCCTCTCCGTCTTACGGAGCAGTATTATTATATATCAGAAGAACTCTAGGCTTTGTCAGCAGACCCAATACCTTAGCCTATAGATGGTAGATCTACATCATAGCTGCTGTCTCGCTCTTCTCCCTGGAAAGTCCCTCTCCTAGTGAGTCTCACCTAATTTGTGTACCCCAGTAAAAACCAAAGTACGTTGTCCAAACAACAGCTGAATCAGCATGTTTTATCTAAGGGCTAACGTCTGGCCCGAACAAAATAAGGGGCATTGTTGTTCGACCTTGCACTCAATGTTCAGTCAAAATCCCAGGAACATGCAGAGTGTGAACACAGCGATGAGTTCTCATGTGAAAGCAGTCACTGAAATATTGCAAAAATAAAGACGTGTAGAAACGTGCGAAAAAAGCAGCAGGCAAGCTGCAACGTGCTCATGCTAAATTAGTGAAAAACCACAATATCCGCATGGGCTACGTGACAGAACTTGTCCCTCCTTCATTTTTAATAGACTGGATCGTCTTAAGGGGTACCGGGGGTTGCAGAGATAAAAGATGGAGTGTACCAATGTTGGAGAGGCCACACTGGCGCTATTAGGATTATTTTGCAGGGTTCCGCTTTTATCTTCTTTAGGACCTGTGGTAGGAGAGGAATGGGAGGAAAAGCGCAGGCAAATACGCCTGGACATGCTATTGAAAAGGCATTCCCCCAAGATCCCTGTTGGGGATGCCAGCTTGTGAAGTTTTGGCATTTGGAGTTGTCGTGAGTGGCAAACAGGTCTGAAGTTGGCTTGGCCCAATGGCAGAACACTCGATTGAGGGTGTTTTGGTTCAACTCCCCCTCATGGTAGGTCTTTTGTAATCTGCTTAGTGAATCCGCTATGGTGTTCTGCTTTCCTGGAACATATTCCGCTGTCAGAGAGACTTTGTGCCGAATTGCCCAGTTCCAAATCAATTGAGCTTCTTGAGAGAAAATAATAGATTGTGCCCTCCCTGTTTAAGTAATGTATTGTAAGTAATGCATTGTTGTAGTACTATCCGTTCTGACAAGCACAGAGGAGTTCATTATTCTGGGCAGGAAGGCTTGCAGAGCAAGGAACACCGCCCTTAGTTCTAAAAGATTTATGTGCAGGTTCGGTTGAGATGGCAGCCATTTGCGGTTGAGACGGAGTACTTGTAGGAAGGTTCCCCAGCCGTCCAGCGAGGCATCCGTTGTTATCATTAGGAGAGCTGCTTGTGGCAGGAAAGGTAATCCTTGTGACAGGCGACGAGGCGGTGTCCACCAACGTAGAGAATTGACCATTGGAGGAGTTACTTGAATTACTTCGTCGAATGTTCTTTTGACCTGTGCCCATTGGATATTTAAAGCTTCCTGAAGAGGAAGCATGCGTAGGCTGCAGTGAGGGATGAGAAGAATACAAGAGGACATCATGCCCAGGAGAGATTTGTAAAGGCGCACAGAAAGAGACTGTCTTCTCTGTATATGGCCCACTAGAGTTAGAAGTTTTTGTTGTCTTTTCAGTGTGGGATAAGCCATGTTCAAAGTAGTAACCAGGATTGCTCCCAGAAATGTTATTTGCCAGGGAGGTAGAAGGACGGATTTTTCTGGATTTAAAGTAAGACACAGTTGACTGAAGAGGTGTAGACAGGCCTTGGTAGACGCTTTTGTGGCGTTGTAGGTAGGAGCCTTGACTAGCTAGTCGTCGAGGTAAGGAAATATTTGGTGATGATGCTGTCTGAGATATGCTGCTACTGGTGCTAGACATTTTGTAAAAATGCAAGGGGCCGACATGAACCCGAAAGGCAACACTCGGAATTGGTAATGCCTGCTGGCCACTGTGAACCTGAGAAACTTTTTGTGTTTCTTGTGAATGGGAAAGTATGCGTCCTGCATGTCTAAGGATGTCATGTAATCGTTTCCATTAAGAAGCTGTAACACATCTTGGATGGTGGTCATTCTGAACAACTGTTTCTTGAGGAATTTGTTTAGATTTCTCAAATCTAGAATTGGTCTTCACTTCTTCGACTTCCTGTGAACCAAGAAGAAACATGAATAGAATTAATTTCCCCTTTGGTGAAATGGAACGTTCTCTATAGCTCCTTTTTGGCTCATGGAGACAATCTCTAACTTCAGGAGGTGCAAATGCTCGTTAACAAGAGGCTGAGGAGGTGTTGGAGGTGGCCGACTAAATTGTACCAGATCTGTCATAATTTTCTCCCAATTTTGTAGATAGTGGGAAATGTTGCCTCCTACTTTGTAAGAGGATGGAAGAGTAGTGGCCGGCAGTAGTGGGAAGTCATTGACGATGGTTAGTATCCTTCTGTCGTCCTGCTTTACCTAGCAAGGAAGGCTTGTAGTAAGTAGTTGCAGGTGGTTGTGGCTTGGCAAACTGTGGTCTGTATTGTTGGCTGGAGAAGTTATAAGCTGGGTACCGGTATAGTTAGTAACCTCACCTGTAAGATGACTGGCTCTTACCCCGAGCACCACGAAAGGGCATTCTTCCTATATTGGAGAGTTCCAAGAGCCTTAGCAGTATCTGTATCCTTCTTTATCCCTAGCAAAACTTCGTAGATATGTTTTCCGAAAAGCTCCTCTCCGTCATAGGGCATGTCTAATATCTTGGTCTGAATGTTGTGGCCTTCAGCCATCCTTGGCGCCTTAAGACTGCAGCCCCAACCAGTTGGTGGAAACTGATGGAAGCGATGTTCATCGCACAATTGATTATCGTTCGCCCTCCAGTAGTATCTCTTTTGCCTCATCTTTGACATCCAACAGGAACTTATTAATATAAGACGCAATATCTGACCACATTTGTCTGTTGTAACGACCTAATAAGGCCAGGGTATTAGAGGCCCTGACCGTTAGGGCAGACATTGTTGAAAGACGTTTGCCAATGTTGTCCAGTCTTCTACCCTCCTTGTCTAGAGGTGCCGTCAATGGCGCTGATGGATTATCGATCTGCGTTGTGCTGCTTGAGATATCACAGAATCAGATGACCTATGAGAAAAGCAGGCGCATCGTCTGGAGCCTTATACTTGTTAACCAGTCTTGGTAAGACTACCGGAACTGTTGCTGGATTTCACATTATTTTTATTCCTTGATCCCAGATATAGTCAATTATGGCATTGATCTGAATGATTTCCAGAAAGGTTCTTTGAAGTCGTAAAGAAAACACTCCCGTTGATGTACAGGCATCAGAAGCTCAAAACGCCTGGCTGCTCTCTCTAAAAGGTTATGGAAACCCCCAATGTCCTCTTGAGGTGAATCTGTTTGTGGTGGAAACAGACGCTGGTGGCGGAATAATATAGTCATCCCATTCGTCATGTTGTTGTTATTGATCTTGCATCTCCCCTTCTTTCTGTTCTTCTTCCTCAGATGTTAGTTGTTGCAGAGGCACCTGTGACTGAGGAGAAGGTGGCGGAAGATCTTGTACCACAGGAAGTTGGGGAGGTGGGGTGCTCGTACCGGAGACGGTGTCGTTGGCGGAAATCTTTTTAAATAATGCATTAGCATAGATTGCAGATCCGTAACAAGGGTGGAAGGAAGGCACTCCATGTCTCATTGTGGTTGTTTTTGACGACGTTGGTCAGAATAGTAAAATTGTTGACCATAAAGAACAAGTTACTTACCTTCGGTAACAATGTATCTGTAAGAAACATTAGTTAGTTAGATTCCTCACCTTAGAATATCCCCAGGCGTCAGGCTGGATCCGGAAAGTTGTGCGCCGGAATGACGTCGGAGTACTTAGACGCCGCCCTCGCGCGCTGTCGTCAGTTCTTGTACATAGCGTTCCGCGCCAGGAACGCAGAGCCATGCAAGAGACTGACACTGGTGCCAAAAAACTCTAGGGCCCTGGAAGGGATGACCTCAACCCTAGATATCGGTTCGCAGAACGGGGAGGATGGGTGGGTCGGTGAGGAATCTAACTAACTAATGTTTCTTACAGATACATTGTTACCGAAGGTAAGTAACTTGTTCATCTGAAAGAAACACGTTAGTTAGATTCCTCACCTTAGAATAGATACCCCAGCAATACAAACCCCCGTGGTGGGTCTGCGAACCAAGATCACACCAGAAAGTCCTGGAGAACAGAACGGCCAAAGAAGCCGTCTCTCCGGACTTGGCTGTCCAGGCAATAATGCTTGGCAAACATGTGCAGCGAGGCCCACATTGCTGCCTGACAGATGTCCTGCAAGGGGACTCCCCGACCCAGGGCAGTCGTCGCGCTGTGGCCCGAGTGGAATGGGCCCTCAGCCCTACAGGAGGCTCCTTTTTAGCTAAGGAGTAACAAGCTTTGATGCACAAAACGACCCACCGAGAGATGTCCGCTTGTGCACCGCCCGCCCCTTCTTAGCGATCACGTAGCCAACGAAGAGCTGGTCGTCCACCCGGAAGTGTTTTGTGCGGTGCAGATAGAAGGAGAGCGCACGTTTTGGGTCCAGACGGTGGATGAGGAGGTGGAAAGAAGGTGGGCAGCGTAACAGACTGCCCGATGTAAAAGGCAGTCGCAACCTTAGGGAGGAAGGAAGGACGAGTGCAGAGCACAACCTTGTCTGGATGGATAGAAAGGAAAGGAGGCTTAGAAGAGAGAGCCTGGAGCGCACTCACCCTTCTAGCAGAGGTGATGGCTACCAGGAAAGCAGTCTTAAGCGTCAATAGACGAAGAGGACAATTATGAAGTGGCTCAAAGGGAGCGCACATCAGATATGTCAAAACAAGATTCAAATCCCACTGAGGCATTACGAAAGGGACAGGAGGAAACATGTGAGTAATGCCCTTAAAGAATTGAGAAACAACAGGGGATTTGAACAGAGAAGGCTGATCAGGAAGCCGGAGGAAAGCAGAGATAACAGAAAGATAACCTTTAAGAGTGCTCGGAGCAGAGCCCTGATGGGCCAAAGAAAGAAGGAAGAGAAGAACCTCAGAAAGAGGGGCGGAAAGGGGATCCACAGCCTTTGCTGTGCACCATGCCACAAATTTGTTCCACCTGCAGGCGTATACCGTTTTACTGGAGGGACGCCTGGCTGCCAGAATCACATTGCAGACTTCAGGAGGCAAGTCAAATGGCATCAACTGTCGCCGCTCAATCTCCACGCATGGAGGTGGAGACTGGACAGGTTCGGGTGGAGGACCATCCCCTGCTGCTGCGACAGAAGGTCCTCCTGAAGAGGCAGTCGTATCGGGGGATCGATCGACAGACTGAGTAGCTCGGGATACCAGTACCTTCGTGCCCAATCCGGGGCCACCAAGATGACTTGGGCTCGGTCACGCCTGATCTCCTTCAGCACTCTGGGCAGAAGTGGTATAGGCGGAAAGGTGTACAACAGACCGCAACTCCACTCGCGACGAAAAGCGTCCCCGAGCGAGTGCCGCCTTGGAAACTCCAACGCACAGAACTGCTGACAATGCGCGTTCTCTTCGGTGGCGAAAAGTTCTAACCAAGGCTCTCCCCACTGCCGAAAGAGGCCTTGCGCCACGTCCAAGTTGAGACGCCACTCGTGATCCATCATGCACCGGCGGCTGAGTTCATCTGCTCTGGCGTTCAGAGAGCCCGCCAGATGTTGAGCCACCAGGGTAACGCCCTGATGTTCCAGCCATGTCCAGAGGCGCAGAGCCTCCTGACAAAGGGTCCACGACCCCACCCCGCCCTGTTTGTTGCAATACCACATGGCGGTGGTGTTGTCCGTGAACACCTGCACCACACTTCTCCGGACAACGGGAAGAAATGCCTTCAGTGCGAGTCGGATCGCTCTCAGCTCCAAAAGGTTGATATGGAGCTGAGACTTCGCCGGGGACCAGAGTCCTCTGATCTCCGCCTCCGACATGTGGCCCCCCATCCCAGGAGGGACGCATCCGTCACCACTACGTGCTCCGGGTGGGGTAAGGAGAGGTGTCTGCCGCTGACCCAATCGCGGTTCGTGAGCCACCACTGCAACTGCTGTGCGGTGCCCTCCGAGATCAAGACATGGTCGGACAGGTTGCCCCAATGCTGGGCCCACTGAAACTTCAGGTCCCACTGCAGAGCCCGCATTCGCCACCTGGCTGCAGGAGGCCATCAGACCCAGAAGCCGCAGCACCAACCTGACCGAAACCCGGGATAGAGGCTGAAAGATGGGAATCAGAGCCTAAATATCCCGGACCCGCTGCTCCGGAGGATAAGCCCGGAACTGCGCCGAGTCCAGAACCGCCCCAATGAAAAGGAGCTTCTGGGAGGGACTCAGATGCGACTTCGGCACGTTGATGGAGAACCCCAGCAAATGCAGGAGGTCGGCCGTAGTCTGGAGGTGGGAGACTGCTTGCTGGGGCGAGCCCGCCTTCAACAGCCAGTCGTTGAGATAGGGGAAGACTGGAACCCCTGATCTGCGCAGATGAGGTGCGACCACCGCTATTACTTTCGTGAACACCCGAGGGGCACTGGTGAGGCCGAAGGGGAGCACAGTAAACTGAAAATGCTTCTGACCCACCGTGAACCACAGGTAATGCCGGTGGGCCGGCAGCACGGGGATGTGAAAATAAGCGTCCTGCAAGTCCAACACTACCATCCAGTCTCCAGGGTCTAGGGCAGCCAGAACCTGAGCTAAGGTGAGCATCTTGAACCTCTCCTTCCGGAGGAAGGCGTTGACGCTCCTGAGGTCCAAGATAGGGCGTAGGACCCCTTTGCCCTTCTAGGGAACCAGAAAGTAGTGGGAATAACCACGGCCTACTTCTGGACCAGGAACGCGCTCGACGGCCCCTTTGGCCAAGAGGGCGGAAACTTCCTCCCGTAGAAGATTCAAGTGATCCCCGACATGCGGTGGCACTGTGGTGGCATGGCTAGAGGGGTCGTCTCGAAGGGGATGGAGTAGCCCCTTCGGAAGAATTGCAGCACCCACCTGTCCGAAGTGATGGAACACCAGTGGAGCAGGTGATGGCGAACTCTGCCGCCTACTGGCGTGGAATGGGCCTGAAAGCACGGACTAGGAAGACTTTGAGGCGGATGCTGCTGGGGTGGATGTGGATGTGGATGGACCAGCACGTTGACCCCCTGTACCGCCTCGGCAGAATCCACGTCCGCAACCGCGTGGAGGATGGTTCTGCGGCCTGTGGGTAGGCGGACGTGAGGGGGCGCCCCTTCCTTGGCCACGAAAGGGGCAAAAAGTGGAAGTTTGCGGGCGCGGGGCCGAGAGACCCAAGGACTTGGCCGTAGCCCTGGAGTCCTTAAAGCGCTCCAGCGCACTGTCCGCTTTGTCGCCAAAGAGGCGATCGCCACCAAAGGGCATGTCCATGAGGGTGCTCTGGACATCCCCGGAAAAAGACGTGGACTGCAACTAGGCGTGACGGCGAAGCGCCACCGTGGACGACATTGCCCTGCCAAGTGAGTCCGTCGTGTCCAAACCACATCGGATGTCATACCGCGCTGCGTCCCGCCTCCTCCGGGCACAGGGGCAGTACGTCCTCCACCGTATACTACAGAGAGTGGGAGTAACGGTCCAAGAGACAAGCGGTGTTAATCGACAGCAGCCCTAAACTAAGGGAGGAGAACAGCTTTTTGCCAAACTGCTCCAGTCTCTTGGATTCACGATCCGGGGGAGCAGACGGGAAGGAGTTCTGGGAAGTAGAGGCCTGGATAACCAGGCTCTCAGGGGTGGGGTGTTGGGACAGAAAACTGGGGTCGCCCGGTGCAGGGCGGTGGCGTCGGGCCACGTTCCGATCCACAGGAGGTAATGTGGAGGGCTTGGACCAGGTGCCCTTGAGAACGTCCATCAGTGCTTCGCTAAACGGCAGCAGAGGCTCCGAGGAGCTTGCTGACGGTTGGAGCACTTCAGTGAGGAGGTTAGTCCTCACGGCCACAGTAGGTAGCTCCAGCCCAAAGGCTTCGGCCGCCTTACGCAACGCCACAGAAAAGGTAGCACCTTCCTCCGAAGCCACGGTCGGAGGAGAAATGAAGCCAGTGTCAGGGGAGGTGTCAAGGCCACTGGCATCCCCCAGCTCATCTGCCCAGTCCTGTGATAACTGGCCCTGGCGGGCCAGAGGGTCATCAGACCCCTCCCAGTCGCCACCGTCATCCGATTCCTAATAAACAGGGGGAATGATCGGAGCCGGACGGAAGATGAAACGGCCACCCATCGGCGTCGGATGCGGTGCCGGACGGCGCCGCACCGGCGCTGGGCCCGGAGCTGAACTGGGGGGGCAGAACCGGTGTCGACGCCGGCAGAGGAGGCGTCGTGAGGTCGACCGGCATCGACTGAGATCCAGGCCTGGATCCCACGGGGACATGCGGCGTCGGGACCGAATTCGATGACGGCGCCGGGGCCGGAGCCGCCGGTTCGCTAGGCCTCCCAGTCGAGCCTGCGGGGCCCGAAGGCGCACCGGCAGGCGTCGACGGCGGAGCCAGGCCCCTCATAGCCGAGAGGAAGGCACTGATCTCCGCCGGCGTCGCGTCAGTCCCAGGGACCGGCGGGTATGGCGGCTCCGACGGAGCCGCGGAGGTGGTACCACCCGGACCCTCGACCGAGTTGCGCGACCGGCGAGGGGAGTCATCTTGGTCTCTTGGACTTCTTACTATGCATCTACTTACCCGAAGACTTGGAACCCGACGAGCGGTGGTGGTGGTGGCTGCGGCTCCACGATCGGTCCTTGGACCTCCTCCTGGACCGGGACCGTGAACGGCACGGAGCCGAGTGTCGGAGCTCGAGAAGCTTGCGGGACCGCTCCCGCCTAGCCTTCGTGGTCAAGGCCCGGCAGTCGAGGCACAACTCCGCGTCGTGGTCGGCCCCAAGGCAGCAAAGGCACCGACGATGGTGGTCCGTTACCGGCAACAGTCGGTGACAGGAATCACAGGCTTTAAAACCAGGCATCCTACCGGCACCAGTTCGAGTCGACGAGTAAACAAAAAGTTTTAGTCAAGAAGTGACTAAAGGGGTAAGCTCTACCCGGATCGGCGCTGTCTGGCGCGGAAAAAAGAAGAACTGACAGTACTCCGACGATGTCATTCCGGCGCACGACGCCGACGGCGGAGCCGCAGACGACGCTTAGTGACGCGCAAGGGGTATTGCTGATGAAAAATCTTTCCGGATCCAGCCTGACGCCTGGGGATATTCTAAGGTGAGGAATCTAACTAACGTGTTTCTTTCAGATATTCCTGTTCATCAGAGTCCTCTTGGTACTTTACATTGAGCTCTGAAGGACTTTGCGCTGCTTCAAAGAGCCTGTCCTCGTAAGAAAAATCCTCAGCATCCAAGAGAAGTGCTGGTAACAACGGTTGGACTCTGCAGTGTGATGATAAGGAGGGTGTAAGCTTCTCTTGTTGAAATTTTGGGCAAAAATGTTTATTCCCTGATTTTGACGTTGTGGTTGTCGACGCCAAAATATTCGCCCTCGATGATGAGCCATCGACGGCGGTAAGTGACAATGACAGTGACGCCTCCACAGGTGTGGATGAAAGACTCGCCATCGACGATACATCCCTTGTCGACGAGGCAGTCGACAGAGTAATGGGTGAGATCGCCGACAAGAGGGTTGTCGACAGTAAGCTTGACGTTAACACAGGAATCACAGTCGACCAAAGACTCGTCGTCATCCTCATCATTGGAAACTTCGTCAACGACAACTTTTTGGTAATCTTTACTGTCGACGACAAAGGCACCTGGCTTGTCGACGAGCAGATCAACATCGATGACACCGTGATAGTGGCAATGGTGGTCATCGGCGATATTACACCAATAGTATCTAATAAAGATTTCTTCATCGCCAAGGCTGCCATCGACGAGCTCTCAGTCTGCGGGGCTGAGGTAGGCTTTCTAAAAGTATGTTTAACCTTCACAGAAGGAGTAGAAGGGTCTGAAGCCGTTTTATTTTTTACAGAAACTGAACTCGGTTGTGAAGGGGGCAACTTGGAAGATGGGTCCTCTTTTCCAATGTCCTCTGAAGACTTTTTATGTGTCTTCTTTGGAGGTTGCTGCGAGGAGTGACCTGGAGAGTCATCCAGTGGTCTTTTTTTGAGGCATTTTCGAGGAGGAGTTTGAGGAAACTTCACTCTCATTTGAAACAGGGTCCTCTCTGTCTTTAAGCCACTGCAGCCATATTAAAAACCTCCCCTCACGATCTTTCAAAGTCTTTGAAGAAAACGTGCGACATACCTTGCATTCCTTAGATTTATGGTCTGAGTATAGACAATACAGGCAGTCCTTATGGGGGTCGTCAACTTGCAGTCTCTTCTTCCTGCAGGTGACACAGGGCCTGAAAAGGCCTTTTTTAGGTGTATCTGACATGGAGAAGTCAGTTTATTCCACCTAAGGACAGGTATCAGAATCTGTAAAATATGTAAATATATGAGAAAGCCTGAAGATAAGGTGATTTCAAAGAGTTGTAAGGAAAAAACTGAGCAGAGCTCAGTGGAGACTCCCCAGCACGACGTGCGGTAGCAAATCTGAGAGACTAGAGCTTCTCTCAGAAAGGTTCTACAAGGTGGGATCATCTGAATTTGTTGTTTTCTAAGTTTGGTCCTTTTTTTAAGTAAATACTTTGATATGTTACTAAATAGTGAGGCCTTAGGCCTTTAAGTCCTATGTCTACTGTGACATTACTATTTTGAATATACCGGGGACTCCCATCTCGACGACGGGGAAAGATTCAAGCATGTGAATCTATGAAAGTTCCAATATTGGAGTACTTTTGGAGATGGGTATTGAGGTTGCCATTAATGCTTTCATCAGGGAGCTATATTCTGAGGCGAGCGCCTGTGCCCGTTATGGCGGAAAGGGTGAGTGCACTCTACCGTTTAGGATTACACAGGAGGTTAGGCAAGGGTACGTTCTTGCCCCCTTCCTTTTCTCCCTGTCCAAAGAGTTGAATCAGCATTGATGGCTTGAGCTGTAAATATCCCATACATTGGAACACAAACTCTTCCAATACTCCTCTATGCGGACGATGCAGTGCTAATGGCAAGAAAGGGGTGGGCGCTGCAAACCCTAATAGAGCACTATACCCCCTTTATGCAGGAGTTAGATCTGCATGTCAATGAAAGTAAGACCTATACAATGAAATGTGGTAAGAAACCAAAGAATAGCCCGGTTATCTTACATCAACAATTCTAAGGTGGATGACACCCTGTCCTTCTCCTATCTGGGTATCCTCCTTGATGCCAAATATTTGTGGAAGCAGATGATGTCAAATAAAGTGGCCATACTAGTTAAGACAATCTTGGGATATGGCTACAACCCATGAGATTCAGTTAGCTGAGAAAGCTTTTATCAAAAATCTTTTGTCTGTCCCACGCAGTTGTCCTAATGCAGTCTGCTGTGACACACTGGGCATTCCCTATATTATAGATAAAATTAAGCTAGCTCCGCTCTTGCTGTGGCACTCAATTTGGACAAGGGAGACTGCAACCCTAATTCAAAATGTCCTTGAGGACTGCTTGAAATTAGATGCAGTTCTTTATTTTCTTCACCCCAGTCCTGTTTGGTCTGCAGTAAGTCTAAGCTGAAGCAGACATTTTTGCTGAATGCTGCAGCAAAAAGAGGTGTGATTAATGAAAATAAAGCTGCAGTTACCTCTTATTATTCAATTTTTTTGTACGTAGATGTACAACCTTATCTGTCTGCCATCCAGAATCAACAGCATTGCTTTGTCCTTACCAGGTTCTGTCTCAACTGTTTGCCTCTTGTTGGGTTATTTCCAAAAGTGTAATTCTCTGAAGGAGCTAGACCCTTGCCCATGTGACAGAACATCTCCCCAAACCCCCCTGCACATTGTGTTCTTTTATTTGTTTTACAATGCTCCTAGTATAAGATTGATGGTACCACTTCTTAAAAGGTATAATTTTAGACAATGCAGACCTGCGCAGCACTTTTTTTGCAACAACTTGACGGTCCTTTGGTCTGCTCTACTATGGCTCTTTTCATATGGCAATGTCTAAAAATAGGGAGAGGAGCAAAGTCCTGACAGGAATTCAGAAGTGTTTGTTCTGTAAAATGTATTTCTAATGTATGGGGTTTCAGGAATGTTTAGACTGTTTTGTAAGCTTTGCTTCTTGATTGCTCAGCGCAACTTTTTAAAACCCATGAAGTGATTAAAGTATGCTTCCGGTATATAAGTTATGGTGCAGTTTCTTAGTTCAATTTCACCCTTGTAGCACTTTATGAGTAAGGCAACTGTATACCAGGGTTTTATGAAATGTGTTGCATGTTATCCTGTAATTTCGTTGTCTTGCAATTTTTATGGTAATCTCAATATGTTTCCCAAACCCAATGAATGTCCTGTAAGTTCTATTTAGTACTTCCCTTTGTGCCCAAGGTTGAGTGCAATTTCTTGGCACTACTGCACTTCTGGAGCACGTTTGGGATGACATTTGTATACCATAGCATGTCTACTGTCTCTAAGAGACATGTTTTGCAGGACTGTATGATTGCACTTTGTGGCTCAATGTTAGGACAGATTATACTGTGGTGTCAAGTCAAAGGAAACCTTTTTAATGATTATTGTTGTTTAACTATATTTTATGTGTTTGGAGGTTTTAATTGGATTGTTAAAGCACTGTGTTTGCTGTTTTAGGCTGCAACAAGCTGGCGTTGATTTACAAAACATTTGTGCACATTCCTTGAGAGGGGTCATGGTTAGTCAAGCACTTTAGAAAGATGAAAGATTGGAGGACATTATGAGAGGGGCTGATTAGCCGAATGCTTCAACGTTAGCTAAACATTAACGTAAACCCAATGAACACGTCTGAAGTGGGTTTGGAGGGCTACCAACATGCATGATTGTAGCCTCTGGTCTTGTAATGAAATAGCGAATCTCAAAATTAAATGTCAAGAGAATCTGAATTTCATTAAATACATGGAGGCTAACATTATCCCTTACTCACCTCCCAGTTGTTGGGTTTTAGTTTTTGCATAATTTGTTGTTTAAATATATATATATATATATATATATTTTTAATGAATTTGACATATCATCTAATTTGTATAGTTTTGTTTAAGGAATGTTTTTAAAATGTGATAATTATTTGTGGCATGCGTTCTATTTGTCTTTGGAACAGTTTCTGTAACAACTTCCTCTCTTTTCATATAATATACAGTAATTTGGTTCTTCTAGCTGTTATTTCGCGGTTTCCTAATCCTTGTCTAACCAAGAAAAAGCGAGCAAGTGTCATTGTACACCTTGTGCCTTTTAAAGAAGAGAATTGTTCTGTGCATGGACCTTATGTGTTGCGATTGTTCTGTTCTAGACTGTATTTGTTTTATGATGTAAAGTACTTGCAAGTGCTACATGGAGTGGCATTAAAAAGATTAATGCATAGCATATTGTTAGTGTAAGAGGATGGCTTAGTATATGGTGCACACTTATTTAAGTAAAGCACCCTGGACTAATCCAGACAACCTTTATGGTGATTTTAGTGGTCTTAGACAACCATAGAAAGCTCTCTAAGTGGTAGCTGTGGAGAGGAGCCGTTCAGGCTTAGTCCAGAAGGAGTGTTAAGCTGCTTGTTTTACCAGTACTAATCATGTAGTGTAGGTTAAACGGAAAAAAACACGTTGTTATAAAAATAGTGATAATTATTATACACACTCATTAACACATTGGTATATCGCCTACCCGGAAATATAAACACAACACACAATATTTCAAAAGGAGAACAGGTAAGTAGCACAAATGCACAGTGGTCTCCAGGGGGAGACCAAATCATATACTAATGAAGAGGTATGCGAACAGAATTAAGTCGAGACTTGACCCAGAAGACTTAGAACAGCTGGGGACCCAAGGAACCACCCGAGGTAAGTACCAAGGAACCCCACGGAGGCTGTGTGCAGAGTGGAAACACAGCAGCGTACTCAATACAAGTCAATGGGAAAGTCGCAGTTGCAGTTTTCAAAAAGAAGGACCCTTCCCAGAGGACCCTGAAGAAACCTCATGGAAGATGGAAGGTTGGAGAGTCAACCCACCCTTAGATACCCCAGGAACTAGGATACCTACACCAGAGAAGTTGGGTGCATAGGTGTGAAGTGATGTCAGAAACCGCCGTAGACCCCAATAGAACACTTCAGTGAAGGTGCCGCTGGTGAAGAAGGTGAAAGAGTACGGTGGACTCCAAGGGTGGATTCTTGAACAGAAGGGGACAGAGTCTATGCCACTCAGGAGTGACCAGGAGGCAATGAAGGCCAATGACCACAGATGACGGGAAATGCAGGAGAGTTGACCATGACCTTGTCGCTACAGCTGTGAGGACCAGGCAATGCTGTACAAGACCAGGAGCCATTCACGAGCTGTACCACGTCGGAAGTAAAGAACCAGGGGGGTCGGTGTACGGTAGGAGCATCAACAAGCCTTGGCAGCAGCAACAGATGTGGAAAACGAAGAAGGTGCTGTGTCGGTACCAGCAAAGTCCAAGGGACTCACCAAGTGCAGGAGAGTCAGAGCAGGCCCCAAGCAAGCATGGAAGCTCACTGGAGCCAAAGAAGACCCTCAAGAGGACCCGCAGTCCAAAGGCACAGGAGTCGCAAGAGGACCTCAAGCAGCTCCCCAAGGATGCAGGCCCATGGTGCAGAGGATGCGGTGAGGATGAAGATCTTGGTAGCAAGCGATGCTGGAGGCTGGAGCTTCTTGGAGCCCGAAGGTCTCTAGAGAAGAGAGTCAACAAGCCTTGGCCACGGCAAGTCGACAAGGTGCACATGGGTGCAGTTCTAGCGGTTCTGGCGAGGGATACTGGCCTCAAACTCGTTGAGAAGACAGTGCAGGCCTTCAGGGAGATGCAGAACCACAACCTGTGTTGCTGGGCCTTTCAAAGTCTGGGGGACGTCAGAAGCAGCACATCAGTCAGCTTAGTTACAGTGCCTGCAGATACAGGGGAGTGACTCCTTCCCTCCAAGGGAGATTCCTTCGGTGTCTTTGATGCCCACAGGCTTGGAGAAGAACCTGGTTGAAGCAGAGGCACAGACAACGCAGAAAGTCGGCAGGACGACGAGACCAGGAGCAGAAGTAGTCTTCCCAGATGCAGTCTCGGTTCCTAAAGCGAAGTCCAAAGTGCCCAGACGATTCAGGAGTCCTTCCCAGAGGAGGGGCTGGACAGAGGGGAGGACCTTTGGCCAGTTTTGCGCCAGAGTGGGAGTCAATGGCTCCCTGAAGTGGTTCCAACTGAAGCATGCAAGGAGGGCACCAAATGTGCCCTTCGAAGCAGTCTGGTGGTGCTGACAAGCACCCCCAACCCAGTCCAATACACTAAGACCTGTCAAGGAGGTGGTCACACCTCCCTGTGACAGTAAATCTATTGTTTTACCTTCTCCTGCTCGAGCCTGGCTCTGCAGTAGAAGGGCAGAATCGTGTCTGTGGTCGGAAGCAGTACTAGCTTGCTGTTAGAACCTGAATGGCAGGTACCAGGAATACAGGGGGGTTCCCTAGGGAAGGCCCCAGTACATGAAATCCCACATCGAACACTGGAATCAGTGTTGGGGTAGGATTTCAACATGTTTGATACCAAACATGACTGGTTTCGGTGCAGCCAATATATAGTTAGACATCTCATAATTGACTTGATGCCCAATACATGTATAAAATGGCTGACTGCACTTACAAAGCCTGGAGAATCGACTCCTGAGTTTGTAGGGGGTGCCCTGATCCGCCATGGCACCCTCACACTTTTAACCGAGCACCATGCCTTCATGATTGAAAGGCCTGCCTTAGGGGTGACTTATAGGTTTTAAGTGCAGTTACCTCAGATATAAGGAAACATATCTGTTGTGAGTGGTGTTAGCCCCAGCTCAAACAGGCTGCAATGGCTGGCCTGTAGTCACAGTTTGAGTGGTCTCTCATGGGTGGCATAATACATGCTGCAGCCCATGGGAGACCCCTGGTGTACCCATGCCCTGGGCACCATAGTACAATACACTAAGGACTTAGAAGGGTACACCAGTAGCCAATATAGGGAAGTACCAAAGTACTTAACATAGTCCAATTTAGGGAGAAAGCACAGTGAATGGGGTCCTGATTAGCAGGATCCCAGTCAGACTAATCCAAAATACACTGACACCAGGCAAAAAGTGGGGGTAACCATGCTAGAAGGATCCTACATTCCTACAGTTAGCCTCAGGGTCTTTAATGAAATTCAGATTCTCTTGGCTTTTCATTTTGAGAAACGCTATTTTCAAGTAGTCCAAGACAGATTGAGGCAAGCCCACCTTTAGCAGCTAGTTCTTAAAGTTCAGGAATACATGAATTCTCACCCTACAAAGTTGAGCCATGACCACTTACACCACTTTGGTGAAAATCTGGATGGGGCACTGAGTTATGGCCAAAGAGCAGGACGGAGAACTGGAATTGCCCTGACCTTATGGCAAGCCAGAGGGAATGCCCGTGAGACAGCAGGATTGACTCATGAAAGTATGAGCCCTGCATGTCTAAGGCCATCAGCCAGTGTCTGGGATCTGCGGCCGCCAAGACCTGTACAGGTGTCAGCATTTTGAAATTATGCTTCCTGAGGAGGGTGTTCAGAAGCCTAAGATTTAAGATTAGCCTCGACACCCATTCCGCGTACTACCCTGTTTCCCACTCCACTTCCGGTACCACTTTGATCTTACTCTTGGCAAGTGGTGTCTGAACTTCTCTGACTAGAATGGCATCATGATCTATTGAGGTCTGTCCACAAACTGGGGTATTGTTGGGAGGGGTGGATAAAAAGGGGACAGCATAACTAAATAGGAAAATCTGAAGGACCCACTGGTTCAAAGTAACTGCACGCCAGGCAGGCAGTCAAAATCTAATTCTGGATCCTCCTGTATGATCAACTTACTCACTGAAGGCCAACGACTTTAGGTTCAGTAACTTTGTTAAGGCTTCAAGCAATTAAATCTGACACAAGAGTACTTGAGGTAGTGTATCTTTGGGGTAGACTTGTTAAGCAATTGTTCCACCTCAAAAGGGACATCTAGTAAAGGCTTGAGGTACTGCAGATAAGTAAAAGGCCAGACCTATTGTCTTTACTAATGCTTTATTTATTTCGGGATTCTAATGCTACCTCTCCGTGAGTCAAGGATAATACAATATTCAACCCGTGTGCCAATTAGCAGTTTCAGGAATATGACCCAAAGTTCAGTTTGCTGTAATAATATATATGCAGAAATACCACCACAGCCTGAAGTCCTGGAGGGCTTTAGAGATCTGATAAGGGCCTCTTATTCTTGTAACCAAGACAGTTTACTTCACATACGTAATTACTGTTTCACCTAACTTCCCATCTCTTTTCAGATGTGTTTATACTTGGGGGAGCGCTTCTACACTTGTTACATTTAATGTATGCAAATCTGCTAAGTAGGTTACCTATTCAGCTTCTGTATCGAAAGTGCAGTTATATTTGTTTTTATCATACCAGTGTCATTTTCCTTAAATCCTCAAAAAGGCTACTTCCTGCCTACGAATAGTCATAACAAGAACACTCAAGAAACTTTCCTTAATTTTGAATTTAACTCTTCCTAAATGTTTACAAAATGCCATCATATACTTTTGAATTGAGATCTTTCTCTCTTTTCCACTTTGAAAGCTTCACAAACATGCTTTTTAAAACGCTGTTTTTCCTTTATGAATCTCAAATTCATGATATTTTTGGGTCTTAATTTTAGTCAAATACCTTTTCCCATTAATAATGCTGCCCTACATTTCACCAAGAAACCATTATATGTTTATATAATATATATATATTTTTTTTTAAACAAATGTTGTCAAATGCACATACAGCGGAGCTCTGTAACCCAGAGGCTTCCGTAGCATCCATGAACAATATCCGGACTTTGACAGTTTTGTCATGTAATAACGGAAGTTTATATCATATTTTATTGAGATCTTTCCTCTTCATTATTGTGATCGTCTAAGGTAATAATTTACCACACATGTTTTTTGCCTTCTTCGACCAATAAATCATGTGTGATATTTTTATTGGTCTCCAGCAAAGCTCATTTTACGCCCCAAATTATTTTAACCAAAACGTTTAAAGGTCAATTATCACTACCTCACGTGAAACAATGTATAGAAATTGATGCATAATCAATCAATCAGAATGAATACCAATTATAAATTGTATTACACCCAGCTGATCACTAGGACATATTGTAATTACGATAACAAGATTAAAACCCCTCAATAAATGGAGACGCGCGAGCGCGCGAAACAAGATGGCCGCCGTGTAGTGAGCTCCGGCGTTTTTTCGCCCGTTTTTCGTTAATAACGACGATTCCTGTCAGTTTTATAGCGCAAATGAGGTCACTTGAATGCTGATCATCTTACCTGTCGATTGCTGAGATTTTCTTCGAATTTGGACGGTGTTTGAGGCGTTTTCCAGTGTCCAGCCTCTGCTTCCAGCTCTCCCTTCAGGTATTCCCAGCTTTGTCTGTCAGGGGGCGGAGCAAGCATTCAGGAAAGGGCCTGGCTTGGGCCTAGCCACTCCCATAGCCTGTTATAGCTGCTGCACCAGCTTTAATAAGGATATTCTTACTGCTGCAGTATTTTTTTCCTTCATTTTCTTGCGTTGTTGCTGTTATTTTTGCAATTTTGATATTTTATTTTATTTTTATTATTATTATCCTACTTTTGCTACTAAATCAACATGGATAATAAAAATATTCATCCTAAAAGAAAGCAGCAGGTTTCACCTCCGCCAATTAAATCAAAGGCGGTAGAGTCAGCAGAACCTTCATTATCCTTAATTTTGGAGGAAATTCAAGCGCTTCGTGTTAACACAGATTCTATTGCCTCAGAGATTAAAAATGTTCGAAAGGAAATGGCGAGTATGTCAATGAAAATATCTGATAATGCAATTAAAATACACGATAATAAGGCTAAGCTTGAGACTTTCACTCCTCTTGTAGCTAAAATATCTCCTTTGTCTACCCGACTCCTAGAGATGGAAAATCGTAACAGACAATACAATTTACGCATTTTTAATTTACCAGAGGATGTGGAGAGTGGCAACTGTAGGTTGTATTTGGAAAATTTGATTCCTGGGCTTCTACAAATTAAATTTCCAGAAAAATTTGAGATTGACAAGGCCCATAGAATCCCTTCACATCACAATCCTCAACATACCAAACCTCGTCAAATGATTTTCAAAGTCCTCAGGCATCATCATTTGGTTTTGATTCGAAAGGCAGCACGAGAGATTCCTTCCTTGATGGTCAATGGGAATAAAATTTTTATTCATCAAGACTTTGCCAAGGAAACAGTCTCAATCCGCAAGGAATTTTCTGCTCTTCGGCCTCAACTGCGAAGTCTTGGGTTCAAATATGGTCTTTTTGATCCTTCAACAATGCGTATCTGGAAAGACAATCTGTCAAAATCTTTTCAACGTCCTGATGACTTGCGTCAGTTTTTGGATCAACGTTCACAGCAATCCATGGATACTCATGACTCTAATACTTGATTATAGCTAATTTACTTTTTTTTTTTTTCCTTTTTTCTGACAGGTCAATGAGTCATTACTACATTGGGCTCCAACGGTTAGGTCATGCTTGTTGAGCGTATGTGCGTCTCATCTTTGATATTTTTGTACCCTGTTTGTCGTTTTCTCCTTTTTTTTTTAATTTTTTCACCTCCTTTTACTTGTTCTGGAGCTACTATTTTCTCTCATTATTGTTCTCCTTCTTTTCTTTTTCTCCTCTTCTTGATCTTTTTTTTTATTCTTTCTCTCTTCATTATGGCTGATATTCACAATATTAAAGTTGTTTCATTAAATGTCAAAGGTTTACGTCATCCAGTTAAGCGTACAAAAATCTTAGATTATTTAGGTAGTTGTAAGGCAGATATTTGTTTTCTTCAAGAGACTCATATAGATGACAACATCTTAAATTATATGAAAAAGAAATGGGTTGATACTATTGTTTCATCACCTGCTATTGGTAAAAAAAATGGGGTGGCTATTTTTGTTGCGAAAAAATTGCATTGCCAAGTCTTAAGCAAAATTTCGGATGCAGATGGAAGATATATTATAGCTAAAATTAAAATTCATGATTTAGTCATATTTTTGCTCAATGTTTATGGACCTACTGCGGATGACCCTCTTTTTTGGTCTAATATTACCACCGAGGTTCTAAAGTTGGGTAAAGTTCCTTTAATTGTTGGAGGTGACTTTAATGTTATTGCTGACCCATTATTGGATAGAATATCTAGTACTAAATTTCGCCCTCCTAAGGTTTTTCATGCTTTTAAGTCATTTATTCATACCACCAAGTTAGTTGACATTTGGCGTTTGCACTTTCCCACAGAAAAATGTTTTACATTTTTCTCTAATCCACATAATTCGCATTCTAGAATTGATTATTTTTTAGTCTCCACACAACTAGTCCAGTCTGTTAAGACTCCTAAGATTGGTAATATTGATATCTCAGATCATGCCTTGATTTCTTTTGTTCTGAATTTAACTTCAACTTTTGCAAACCAAACTAGATGGCGTATGAATACTGGAATTGTTCTTAATGAACATAATAAGCCTAAAATCTTAAATGCTATTCAAGACTATTTTTTACTCAATCCTGAAGGTTCCACTTCCATGGTCAATAGATGGGACGCCTTTAAAGCTTACATTAGGGGTGTAACTATTTCAATTATGGCCTATGAAAATAAAACATTCAACGCACGTATCAGGTGTTTGGAAAAACAAATTGCGAAATTTGAAAGGCTTTTTATTTCATCAAATGATCCTCAATTTAAAGTCAAGCTACAAAAGCTTCGATATGAATTTAACTCAATCCTTAGTACAAGAGCTGGCATCCAAATTTCTAATTCTAAGGCTAAGTTCCGTTTTAATGCCAACAGATCTGGGAAGCTTTTAGCTAATTATTTACGTATAAAAAAAGATAGAACGCAAATTACCTCAATTCATGGCCCTAATGGTAAAATTGCAATATCTCATAATGATATTGTTAAGGAATTTTTGGATTTTTACTCTACTTTATATAATAAGCCTGATCCTCATGATCCTTCCATACTGGACTCTTTTTTAGATACATGTGATTTGCCCAAAATTTCACACTCGGACAGGCTTGGGCTAGATTTACCCATTACTATTGAGGAAATTTTAGCTGCTATTAAATCCATTAAAAAAAAATAAATCCCCTGGCCCAGATGGTATCCCAGCTGAGTTTTATAAAGAGTTCCAGTCCCAACTTTTGCCTTATTTATTTCAACTTTTTACTTTTTTTGGTTCTTCAGGAACGATCTCAGGTTCCTTTACTGATGCTTTAATTATTGTACTTCCTAAGCCTGATAAAGACCCCACTCTTGTTTCAAATTATCGCCCTATTTCCTCAATTAATCAAGATTGTAAATTGTATGCTAAAATACTTGCTTCTAGACTGGCCCCTATATTGGATTCTATTATACATTTTGATCAATCCGGTTTAATGAAGAATAGATATTCTACAAATAACACAAGAACCTTATTACACATTATTGAACAGAGTTCCACTTTAAGTTCCCCCGCAGGAATTTTGGCTTTAGATGCAGAGAAAGCTTTCGACAAAATCCATTGGCAATTTTTATTTCAAACCTTATTATCATTTAATTTTGGTACTTCGTTTATACGCATGATTTCTGCTCTGTATTATGCCCCTACTGCTCGTTTATTTATTAATGGCCAAGTATCTAGTCAGTTTTCTCTTTTTAGAGGCACAAGACAAGGTTGTCCCCTCTCTCCACTTTTATTTCTCATTGGAATTGAACCTTTCCTTACTCATATAAGAAATTGTGTTAATATCAAAGGTATTCAGATTAAGGAGATTAATATCAAAACTTTAGCCTATGCTGATGATGTGCTGTTATTTATTAGTGAACCTATATCCTCAATGCCTGCCCTATTAGAAATTATTACAAAATATTCCATGGTTTCTGGTTATAAACTTAATATTAATAAAACTGAATTCTTCCCTTTAAACATTTTTTGTACTCCTGATATGTTGCTGATATTGTGTGGCAAAAAGATAAATTAAAATATCTTGGGATTCTATTTGCGTCCTCCATAAAAGCAACATTAACATTAAATAGTAATTTTATTCTGAATTATATCAAAGATAAAACGTCTAAATGGTCTTCACTTCACCTCTCTTGGTGGGGTAGAATGGACTCCATTAAAATGACTATTGCTCCTAAAAAATTTTATACACTTGATATGATTCCTATTCAATTTCCTTTACAATTCTATAAAAACATTGATAGACTTCTCTCCAAATTTCTCTGGAATAATAAATCAGCTCGTATTGGTTATAAAAAATTAAAAGTACCTAAATGCAATGCTGGATTTGGCTTGCCTGACTTTTTTCTATATCACAAAGCATTTATACTGAAACAAAGTTCCATATGGTTTCCTCCTTCCTCTTTAAAGAACCAACCTACATGGTTCCATATAGAGCAGTCTCTTCTGGATCCTTTTCCATTGACCACCTTGCTAACAATGTCCAATAGGTCAATATATGTGCATAAATCGGTTATTATTAAATCCACTAAACTCATTTTTAATGACCTGGATTCAATCTTTTTGATCCCTATGATTCATACTGAAGATATGTCATTGTGGCATAGTAATGTGATTAAATTGAATAGAAATGTTACTTTTTGGAATGCTTGGATTAAAGCTGGTATCTTTTATCTTAAAGATATCTATTTTGACAATGTTTTTATTTCTTTTGAAGCTTTACAAATGAAACTTAGTTTACCTCAATCTGATTTTATTAAATATGAATCGTTATGTAACTCAATTTTAGACTCCTTCCCTCATGGTATTCCATTTAATGTTAAAGCAGATTTAGCACTGTATATTCGAACTATCTCTACGTCATCACATACTGTCTCTATTTTATATAAAAAATTATCTAATTCTATAGGAAACAATTTAAATATTATTTCAACATTTTGGAATGATGAGCTTTCCCTTTCTTTGTCCAACGATACTTGGATGACTGTTTGGCTTAATAGTATTTCAGGATGGCTGCCTGTTTCACTTTACCAAACCAATTCTTATATTTTATTTAATTGTTTATGGACCCCAGTGCGTTTATTTCGTGCTAAGCTGATGCAAGACGACATTTGTTGGCATTGTAAATTACTCCCTGGATCACTACGACATATGCTTTTTTAATGTCCATTAATTTTTAAATTTTGGTCTGATGTTTGGGATATTATTCAACAAATATTTCATATTCATGATGTTATTTCTTACAAAATATTAATATGTAAATCTGTTGGTCTTACGCATAACTTAACTGAATTAGAAGGTAAACTGTTTAACTTCCTAATATCAGCTGCTTTAAAGTCCATTACATTTTGCTGGAAGGATATTTCGTCTTTATCGGTTCATGCTTGGTGGTCATGGGTCATTTTTACAAGAAGAGGTGCTCAATTATCCCTGAAAGGGATCAATCACAATTCTAATTTGTTTCACTCTTTTTGGTTACCCATAGATGTATACTTATCTTTATAATTGTATATTTATACTTGATTCACCGTTTTACAGTCATTCTATTTAAAGCCTTATATGATGAATGTAGCTCCTTTTTCTAATAAGTTGACATTGCAACTCTTCATGGCTCCCTCCCTTCCCTTCTTTTTAGTTTATCTTCCCTCCTTTTAATTGATTATATATATATCTTTAACTATTGTATTTAGAATTACTTTTAGAAATGTTTTATTTTATATAGGTATTTTCGCCTGTGATAAAAAAAAATTCTGTATTGTCTGTATTTGTTCATTCTTATGGAAAATTTAATAAAACATTTTGAACTTAAAAACCCCTCAATAAATTATACAAAATCTGTCCTTATCCCAGGCTTAATTCGGCATCTGATCCAGAAATAATAAAATATCTTCATAGTTCTCAGACAAAGAATCATCTATTTTTTTCGGTTGCTTACCGAAATTCAAGCACGTCACCTGAGGCAGTCCGTTGTAGCAAGCTGGGGCGAGGGTAGGTCATACAACTGTAGAGCTCATGGAGCAGGTTGAGGTACATGCTAGACAACTGAATGTATGAACAGATGATAACTGCCAGGAGACGGCAGTGTGAGGTGCAAGAATTCAACTAATGCAGACCTAGTCCAGGGGGTGATGGGTAAGCAGGGACTACTGGGCGACCCTCGTGGGGCCTGAAGTTTTTTGCCTCTACTATACCAGGGCCTGCCCTGCGGAGGTTCTGTAAACTTGGCAAACTACAACTCATTCCTTTCAGCACTTTTTGACAGAGATGTCACAGGCTTCTCACGGAGGTTAGTGCAATTGTATATCGGCTCCCTTAGTGTAGGGGAACATTGGCTCAGTATTCCCAGCAGCGCATTAGGATAACTGTCTAACCCAATGCTTCTCTTTTGAAAAAGACAAGTACTTTATTTCATATTAAGGCAATTCGATATACAGGGTTCAGGACCAAGCGCACGGTTTGTGTCAGTCCTCCACCGGTAGGGCGGCTACAAGCTGTGCAGTGAGTCTTTGAGAACTGCAGCAGGAGCTGCAGCTCCTGGTGCTAGCCATCTTCGGGGCTCTGGATGTCTGTCAGCACTGGTGGGCCTTTCAGTCTTATTTATTTTTAAAGATCTTTTATTAAACTGCAGATGCATAACACACATCTCAGGTTGCTGACAGCAGTCATAACATTTACAATTTTAAAAGGTATTTTCGTCTCCCAAATGCCCGCATTTCTTATTTCTCCCTCTCAACATTATTTAATGAACTATTCAATTTATTTAGGTTCACGCGCCACCGCATTTCAACATGTCTCGCTTCATTTACATCAATGTGACATTTCAACTCCCTCTTTACTTCACCCATCTGTTCCATATTTTGCCCCACTTCTCCGGGCATCCCCGGATCAAATAGACTACTTTTTCGGCTGCTTCACACCAGTCCAGGTCCTTCTTCCAGTCTATGACCCTAGGAGGGTGTGTTGCCCCCTATGCCCTAGCCACGTTCCTTTTGGCAATCGCTGCGGCTAGCATTAACCACAACCTGGTGTATCTCGGCCACTTGGTCTCCCCCGTAATGCACAGTATATGCCATCTGGCATCTAGTGGGACCACTTGTCTGGTGACCTCCGACATTACGCATAGTATCTCACTCCAATATCTCTGCAATCCCGTGCAGCCCCAGAGCATATGATAGAATGTGCCGCACTCATTAAATCCCCTTATGCATTTTTTCGCGTCGCATTCACCCATTTTGTATAATCTTGTTATGGTTGTATATGACTTATGCAGATTCAAATTTGTATGAGGCGGAATTGTGCTTTTATGGCTACTTCTCTAGCCCCCAGTGGTTCCGGTGTGTTGTTCATGATTTATTTTGTAGATGAGGGAGGTGGCTTTTGCGGTCTTTGGGTCTAGGAGTAGTCTATCTTCCAGTGGTGTATACTCAGGTATTTGTTCTCCCGCCGATGTGTGTGTTTTAATGGCATGTTGCAATTGTAGGTAGCAAAACTGTTCCAAGTCTGTCATTTGATAGTCTGCTTATGGGTTCGGAAATCTACCAATTTTTGACCTTTCCAGACATCCCCAGGTACTCAATGCCTAGTAGTGCCCATGCGCGGAAGCCCTGGAGCCCGCGCACTTCTCTTAACATGTCACTATTCCACAGGGATGTGCGCTCCGTTAGTCTACCTTCAAATTCCAGGAATCTAGTCGCCTCCCTCTACATTCGAATGGCGGTTTGCGTGTGCTTTGGTAGCTTGTTCATCAGGCTCTTACTATATAGCACATCTACATATCCTTTCTGACCCATTGTGTAATGATCCATTCGGTACGCTGGCTCCTCTCTGCCTGCAAAGACCCAGTTGTTAAGGGCGACAAGTTACGCGGCCCAATAGTACTTACAGATATCGGGCCTTTCAGTCTTGGTGTACTCCAATCCAGTGGGCTCTGGCGATGACAAAGTACCTCTAGACACAGCTAGAAGGACGCTAACAGCAGTCCCATCGAACAATGGGGTCTTCAGCACCTTATTGCCAGACACTAGATTGGCATATAGTGCCTCCATCTTCAGACAAGCATAGTCTAAAAGGCAGCCCGGAGGGTCAGAATAGCCTGGAAAGTACCCTGGGTGGCCATCATAGGTTTTCAGTATTGGGGTAGCTAGGACTGCACAGCATTCAGCTGGCATGCCATTCGGCGTTTCAGATAAGCAGTGGGTGCTTCCATTTCACTGTAATCAAGATTAGGATCATTAAGCCTTCCCCTGGATGGCCTGAACACCTTTTCACTACAGGTATTAGAAAAAAGGAATATAGTTGCTAAACTCCATTACTCTGTAGACCAAGCTTCTTGGAGGGCATCAGTAAGAGTTGTATTTCTTATCACTTGTTCTAACTCTTCCCCTTTATTTTTTAACTCCGCAATATTCCTAGAAATATTAAAATGTGGACACAGATCTTCTTCTTTGTCTTCTTTATTTCTTTATATCGCTTCAACACAGTCTTAGCCGCCAACACGTGTTTCGTCTTTTTGTGGTGTAAGCCACAGACTTCCTCAGGGCAAATATCGTGCATGTTCCAAAATATATAGGTATGACAAAATATCCATCTGGTCACCGTAGATTTGAACAGAAAAGCTCGGAGTGTACTCCTGCTAGACGCCATCTGCAGGAGTTCCCTCCGTGCTATGTATTAAACAGGAGACTGTGGATAATCTTCATTACTGTCTCGCTAATCAGGATGTCAATAGTACTCCTGGAAAATCGTAAATAAGACTGTTTAAATATATGATATTTTGTCATAACTATATATTTTGGAACATTGCGCGATATTTGACCATTCAACAGGATTTTCAATACTATGTACATAACTTGCTCTCCTTGTATCTATTTTCGTTACTATTATTTGCAGAGAAGCTTTTTTGGTATCCTCATTTAATTTGTTGCTTGATCATAAATGCAGTTTTAAAGGATTAATCATGAGGCTATTGTAGGTATTGTATGTGGGAGGGCTGGAGTGCCAGGCTCCTGATGGCAGCCACTTCTGTGAGGTTCCTTAGATCCAAAGACCTAATCCAACAATCCTAGCTAAAATGGCTCAGAAAACCTGGATCGTAAATGGAGTTCATCTGATTTGGACCTTGAGCACATGATTGATTGAAGAGTGCTGGCATTATATCAACTACACAGACTGATCTGTTGAAGAATGCCGAGCTGTGGTGCCACCTTGTTCACTAAAGAAGTGGTTTAGCGTGCTGCTGCAGGAAGAATATCAATGCTGGTGAGGAGGGAAGAGATATGACTTTTCAGGTAGCCGGGGCCAGAGTTGTGTAGTGCCTTGAATGTGTGTGAGAAGTTTGAATCGAGTGTGTTTGTGTATCGAGAGACGCTGCAGTTCCCTGAGATATGATGTGATGTGATGCGAGTTCTGTGAGGGAGCTTGAGGATAAATCTGGCTGCAGAGTTCTGAATGGTTTGCAGTCATCTAGTGAGTTGCTTAGTGATCCTAACGTAGTGTGCAGTCACATAGTCCAACTTACTGGTGACAAGGGCATGAGTGACCGTTTTTCTAGTGTTGTTTGGAAGCCGTTTGAAGATCTTTCCCAGCATCTTCAGTGTGGAGAAGCAGGAGCAGTGACTGTGTTGACTTGTGCATGTCCAGTTTGTGGTCGATGAATATTTCGACGTTCCTGGCGTAGATTTTGGGTATGGGTCAAAGTTAGATTCCCTGGGTGAGGCATTCTTGCCAAAGATCACTATTTAAGTCGCGGTGTTGTGCTTGAGACAGTTGGCTTTCATCCAGTTAGCAACTCCGGTCATGCAAGCTGTGAACTGGTTTCTTATGTTGTGGGTCTTGTCCACGAGGGAACCTATGAGTTGCAGGTCATCTGTCGAGGAGAGGATGTTGATGTCTTATGCGCTGGCCAGAGTGATCGTGTATGTGTTGAGGTTCGGGGCCGAGCAATGAACCTTGAGGCACTCCTCAGACGTTTGCGGGCTTTCGAGGAGTAAGGTGCGAGGCTCCCAGCTTGTATTTCATCTGTTAGGAGGGATCAGATTCAGTGGGGAGCAGGACCTTGTATGCCAATTTCATGCAGGCGCTTGATTAGGATGGGATGTTAGGTCATGTCAAATGCTGAAGAGGGGTCCAGTAAAATGAGGGATAAAGTGTCTCCTCTGTAAAAGATAATGCAAATGTCAGTTGTCATGGCGATGAGTGCACTGTGGTTGGGCCTGAATTTGGACTGCATGGAATCAAGTAGCTGGTGTTTGCTGAGGCGTCAGTCGATTAGTTTCTCTAAGACTTTTGCCATGAATGGTAGGAGGGAAATGGATCTGTAGATAGAAAACATGGATGGGTCAGCAGATGGTTTCTTGAGCAGGGGCATGACAGTGGCATGTTTGATGGAGGGATTGAGGATGAATGTTAGTGCTTCGCTGATCGGTAGGAATCGTTTGGTGAAGGCTTGTTCGGGCAAGGGTAAGATGGAGCCCCCAAGTGGATGGTCTTCATGGTAGCAGTGATTTTGATGGTGGTGATGGCAGGGTCAGGGATTGTTCATCAGCCGTGATGGGAAGTTGAGCTATAACGGTGATAGGGTCCACTGTAGTGTTGAAGCTGTATACGGAGGTGATTTCCTACAGAAGAATTGTAAGAACTTATTGCCAATATCTTTTGAGGGGTTGAGGTGGCAGGAGACGCTGTTAAATCTTTGATGATGACGAAGATTTTCTTGCTGCTGTTAGTGCTAGTATGGATGCGATCTGCAAGAGCTGTGCACTTGCTGTTCCTTACCTGCTGGTGGTAGTTTCTTAGGGCTGATTTGAAGATGTCTTTATCTGCAGAGTCGTAACTCTCCATTTGTGTTCCAGTTGCTTGCAGTGGTGTTTAATCAGCCTGAGTTCATCTGTGTACAAATTGGCCTGTGATCGGACTCTTGCCGTTTGGTTGCACTTAAGGGCACTGAGGGGGTCGGTGCATGCGGGTGATCCAGCTGTTGAGGTTTTTGACGTTTTTTGGCCCACCCCTCTCCTTAGATGCTTTCCCTCTGTGGCAGGTTGGTTGTAGGCCTGTGATGGTTTGGGATGGGTATGCTGAAACTGACTAACGCATGGTCTATCCAGGGCATAACTGCTGGCTAGTCGACTGTGATGTAGCTGATTTAGGAGAAAATCGGGTCCAACAGGAGTGAGTGGGTTCGGTAATGTGACAGGTGAGTCCGAGGTTTTCTAGGAGGGCTGTAGAGTTTGTATCGGTGCAGTTTCTAGGTGAAAGTTAAGGTCTCCGAGGAGGATGAAGGGCTGACACTGATGAAGAGGGTTGACTGAAGGATCTAATATATTGTAAAGAGCAACTTGAAACTTAAACTGTAATGCTCCCCCAAGCTTCCAGGTCCAAGGATATTTGGGATCCTTTGCGTGTCTATCTTCTCAATTCTGGATCCAATACGACCCCCTCAATTGAAACCAGGTATACCCATGGTGGAATTCCTTTATGGTAACCTTAGAGGATTGATACAAGTATAGTATATTGGTCAAGTACTGGTCACATTCCAGGGCGGGGCCAACTAGATCACTCACTAGCAGCACCTTCCACAACCTCCGTCGGCTCAACCATAATCCTTAACAAATCCTGCCCTATACCTGCCATCCAAGCCTGAGACTTGCCCCTGTGATGCTTGGGGGCCCAATGCTTAAGGTACACACCTGTATTTGCACCATCCACCAATATCAAAATTCCTAGACCACAAAATCAGACCATTTGTTTGCCAAATCCCTTCATTTGTGCAAGATACACGTGACATTATCAATAAAGTAGAGGATCTCCATTTTAATCCGGCTACTGACATTCTAGTAACCTTGGATGTAGAATCCTTATATAGCAATATACCCCAAAAAGAAGCATTGGAATCGGTTCTCTGGTTCATTGATTAATATAACATCCCCTGCTCTAAGCCTTTCTTCACAAAATGCTTGCGGACAGTCCTGACAGAAAATGTATTTGAGTTTGATCAAAAATTATATCACCAAACCAAAGGAGTCAGTATGGGAGCTTCAGTTGCTCCCACAATAGCCAATATCTATATGGCCATGCTCAAGAAGAAATGTATTCACAATGAAGTGGCTCCATTTTTTTGAGTCCGTTTCCCATTGGTCCAGATACATTGACGACATCTTTTTGATCTGGACCGATGGTGAAGATACTCTTGGGGAATTTTTGCTGTGGATAAATTTAGCAGACCCTAACCTCAAATTCACAGCCCACAATAGTACACAACAGGTGGAATTTTTGGACATTCTGATAAAACATAAATCTGGTAAATTAGAAGTTGAGTTATTTACCAAACCAACAGCAAAAAATACTCTCCTTCATTTTAATAGTTTCCATCCACGATCCCAAAAAGACAGCATTCCATTTTCACAATTCCTTAGAGTACGCCGCAATTGTACTAACCTGGCGGATTTTGACATCCAAGCAGAAAAAATGAAAGAAAAATTCCTACTCCGTGGTTATCCGCGGAGATTGATTAGAGAATCCTATAAACGAGCACGTTTTTATGATAGAGACCATCTGCTCACAAATAATACACGTAGAAAGAAAGATCAACTAGTCTGCATCACCAGACATTCCACCCTAAATGCCACTGTGAAACAAATAATAAACGCCAACTGGCACATTTTAAATAGCCACCCAGAAGCAGAAAATAAGATTGCTAAACCTTTATTTGCACACCGAAGAAACAAAAATCTTAAGGATATGATCGTGCACTCTAGGTTTAAGTCAGACACTCCTTTCATCCAAAAAACTATTGATGGCAAGAAACCAGTTAGAGGTACCGTGAGATGCTCCGCATGTAAATCATGCGCTCAGGTTTCAGAAGGTGAAACCTTAATACACAATAACTATAAGATTCAAGCATCACAACTATGGAATTGCAAGACACAGAACGTGATTTATCTCATTTTGTGTCCATGTAGTTTGGGCTATGTCGGTGAAACATCTAGAGCAGCCCATATCCGCATAGCTGAACATCGCTCTGCCATCCGCAATGAAAAACTGTCTGCGCCTCTGGTCAAACATTATTTGGACGCAGGACACAAACCAGAAGAAATCAAATGGAGAATTCTAGAAAAAATTCACATTCCTGAGAACAGTGGTGGTGGCAAGGTACGCAAGAAAAGGGAAGTTTTCTGGATTTTTGTCCTGAATACATTCCAATGCGGCCTTAACAACGAATTGCCATGGGAAAATGCCATTGGATAAGGTTATTTCCCTTATCATTCATTTACATTCTCAGTCCCCCATATTACACACTGAAGATCATCCCTATTCCTTAAAATTTGCATACAATTATTGCCCCGTACGTTAGATCTACATATACTGCATTCCATCAAAAATATAATAAGATAGCAACCTTCCCTCTCTATCCGCACCATAGGATCTCTAGTCATAAATTAAAATGCTAGATTCAATGTACCCACTAAGTACACAAGATCACTGTCGGATTACAAAAATAATGAACTGTGAAACACAAAGCTCCATCGGATCCACTCTCCATCATATGGTCTTCAGATACAAACTAAAATGACATATTCTATGTACCAACTAACTACACGATATCACTGTGAAAGTATAGATATAGCGCATTGTCAAAAATAAAGATTTATTGCATTTGAAAAAAGAAAAGAATTCACGTCCCCTTTTACGTGTTACATACACTCCCTTTATATCTAGGTCTTTATGTATTTTTCTGTCCGTTTGGGACGTAACTACATCAGTACATCCGTTACGTACGCGACGTACTGCTCTATTGGTTAAAACCCCACCCTAAGTCCATCCGACACCGATGGCCAAAATTTCCCGGGAGTAGCAGAGAACACGGTGAGGCACGTCCTACTTCCAACGAGGGCCCTTTATCCATAGGTAAGCGTTGCGGAACCCATTAGCTTTTTGTCATCTCGTTAGGAACGTATATAAATTAGAAACGAGGGTCCTTTATCCATAGGTAAGCGTTGCGGAACCCATTAGCTTTTTGTCATCTCGTTAGGAACGTATATAAATTAGAAATACCACCGCTATGTAAAAATATAATGGCTTACTCTTGCCTGGTATGAGTAACATCTTGTAACCTTGTCGCTAGGAACGTCTTTAAAATAGAAGTAACATCGTTTTGTAAAAGTACATTTGCCTACCTTCGCCAGGTACGAACAATAGTGTGTAATCGTATCACTAGAAACATATACAAAATAGAAGAAATATCGTTAGGCTAAATTACTTTGGCTTACTTTCGCTAAGTACTAGATGTATCATGTAATCAATCCGCCTATACTTTATTTCGTAGACCATCTTGGGCAAAAAGAAAAAAAGAAGGAAGAAAAAAAGAAGATATATACTTCAACATATCATTGAAATGAGTATAATATATACCAAATTGTCTGCTAACCTCGTCTCCGCATTTAACCGGGTAGGCATTATTCCCTCTTTCTCCCTGCCTGACTGTAATATCAGATAAATGTTGTGAAGACCATGTCAGATTATAAAAAAATTTACAACTATATTTCCGTAGAAATCACCGGTGTAATTGTTGCTTCATCAGCCGTTCACTTAATACGTCCCATTTACCACAGAATCTCGGCTGATAAAAGAATCAGTCATAAGGTAATCTGTCGACATTTCCAGACCTATACTAAAAATCATATTCTCATTTTCATCAGTTTTTAACTAGAATAACCCCGCCTTTTTTTCTCTATCTCCTTCCTTCGTTTTATCTACTTTTCAGTGACTACTTTATCAGCGAGCATTAGACCTCAACATTTCTCGACCTTTTTACTCTTATTGTTGTTACGAGTAAGTTTCCCTTTTTGATGGTCATATTGTGTCTATTACCCCTTTCACAACTGTTGATCATTATTCACTCTTGGGATTTTCTGATAATCTTTTATCAAACGGGTCTATTTATCGCTAGTCTTGAAAAAATTCTTTCATTATTAATTTCAATTCACTTTGTTCACCTTGGATATTATTCCTTTCACAGCACTCTTTACTTTAGCGCCCAGTCACTACTATCATCCTTCCTCTACCACGCTGTTCAATCTCTCGCACTTACTTTTAGTATGTTTTCGATAAATTTGGAAGAGCTAATTTTAATCTTATAGCTAATCACATTAGCTACTATGTCATCTTTATAATCATGTCATTTTATTGTCTAAGCCAGTGTACCTTTGATTTTCAGGAAAAATTGTGTGGCTTTCCTGACGAAGGCGCTAGTGCGCCGAAACGCGCGTCGAAGATAATCTATTGCCGCAACTTCGTATATCTCGAATGCTTACATTTTGGTTTATCTTCATTATTTTACATTGTGTTCATTGAATAATTTTTTTTATGTCATTGTATCTGCATTTTAGTCTGTATTTTGCTAAAGTTTTGTTAATATATTTTTATAAAATATGTGTATATTTTCTTAGAAATTGCATTGTGTTTTAGTTATATGTTGATTTAAATATAAAACACGATTTTATGTTGACAACAATAAAAAAATGATTTTTTAACTTTATTACTATATGGTACACTGGCTCTTATTAAAAGTCTTTCTAATGTTTTTAGTTCTATATCAATTGACCTAGTGGCTGATATCTGTATCAATTGTGATTGCCTAGGAATATACTCTTCACTGTGACACTGTTACACACTTTCCGCAACGGTAAGCTGACACCGCGTCAGACCAGCAGGACAAACAGGAAGGGCCTGGAAAAGGTACACCGCAGCATACCAGGCGCTGCAAGCCTGGTGGCCGGGAAGAAGAGGAGACCAGAACCCGTAATCGAGGGGCAGGAACTACAGTCCCCAGAACCCTGTGCGACGCATCGCGGGCGCGCACAGGAATCGACCCACAAAGTCGAGGGCTATGAAAGCCGGGCCCTGGGAAGACATCGGCGCAGATTATCCTGTTCCTGAAACACCAAGGACTCGTGAATTGCGGTTGCTGATCGTCTGGTTCAGTAAGGGTGTCACTGACACCACCTCCCCTGTTAGTTTCCCGTGTGTTCGATAGATGGGGCAAAACCGTTTTTTAATCACAATGCAACAAACCTAACCTGCGTTTGAAAACGAGAGCGTTCATCTTCCTGCAAAGTCTGACTTAAGGCTAAGCCACGAAGGGAAATTCATTGTGGTATTCAGCCCGTAGAATACCCCCATTAATGCGGAGAACCTCGAGTGTACCAGGTGGTATATTAACTGCTTGCTCCTTTACGTATACCAAATACTTTGGCATTGAAGTAAATTGCTGTGACTAAAAGTTCCGGTGCAGTATGATTCAAATAATGCACACAAGACTACTCTCAGACCAAACGTTTATGGATTATATTTTATGTTACATGTTGTGTGTTTTTGTTCGTCCTATTTAGCAGGGGGTCAGTGAGAGGATGAAACCAGAAACCATTCTTCCTCCCTTGTGAAGTGGGGCTTTACACTAACATTGGTGAGTGATCACTGAATGATAAAAGCGTCCATCGTGTGTTGGTAATTGTTTGCTGTATTTGGCCTAATCCTCTGGTTTATGTTCACAGTACTGTCTGACACAAAAGGCTTAGCCACTAGGAAGAGTGTTGATGACTTTCAATCATCCTTCTTGAAGCTACGGCCAGAAGCGTGTTTATTTTTCTTTACAGGTATACTGGGAGATTGAATACTGAATGATTGTACAAAACTGTCTTCCTTTATGTATCACAAGCCGTGTGACAATAAGGTGTTCTTTCCTCAGATCTCCCTCCCCGCTGTTCCCTTCCTTTCCTTCCCCCGATAGACCACCTTAATTTTCCGTGCTATAATAGCAGTTCAGAATTGAGGGCGTCAATAGGTGGACCCATTTGAGCAATGAACCGATCCCGAGAGGCCTCCGTGGGACACGTGACAAACATGCTCTTTTGTGGTAGAGTGGGTGAGCAGCTAGGCTTATCAGAGGGTAGTGCTTAGCATTTATTGAACTCACAGAGGCAATAAAAGACACACACTCAAAGAATAAATCAGAGACCAAATTAGAAAAAAAGCACTTCTTTTTTTTTTTACATATTTTGTAATTTTGTCAATTTCCTACATGCCCAAAGACCGGACTTCAACTACTGTTAAGCCAGGAGAGGCGCTGGCTGCAAATACGGGGACCCAGACGGAGGCCCAGTGATGGAAAAGTGCTCAGGGGCAGTCGGGTATGCACTGGAGGACAGCATGCCTGAGCGCATCGGCGGCGATGGCTGATTCTCCTCCTCCCCCCACGCAAGCAGGGGCAGTGGAAAGCGAGGCGGCCTGGTGACATTGCTGGGGGGCCTCCTCTACTTCCCATGCCTACACAAGCAGTGAAGCTTCAAGGAAGAGGCCTGGACATAGCCTATGCAGAATAGAGGCCTATCGACCCTACCTGGAGGTCATCCTCCTTCCTTAAGATGTTGTGGTGCATAGGCGGCCGACGGTCTGGCTGCCTTCATCCACCTTCCCTCTGAAAGCCATAAGAACTGGGAGCAGCGGCACCAGCACAGGCGAAAACGGGGGTTGCCGGTTGGTGACTTCAAGTGCCTTTCCTGCCAGAGATCGACTGAGACAGTACTGGCCGCTAATGCACCCTCTGGAGCCGACCAGTGCAGCTCTGTGCTACTCTTCTGCTACCCGGCCGCTGGTCACAGTGTCTGGGGTTTGGAAAACAGCTGTGGCCTGCAGGTGAGCAGCACGCCGGGGCAACTGATTAACTGATTAGTTTAAGACAAGTGCACGTCTGTGTACGCCGGTAACGGGAGCTGTTCCCCTCCCCTCCCGGTCGGCCATACAGCTGGAGACCACCTTCCTATTCGCCCGCATGCTCCTGAGGTGATGCTGAGTTGTGATTTGTGGACACGGAATAAAGATTGAAATGGCTTGGAGGGACTGCTGGGAAGCTTCTTACACTGGACACATCGCAGACTCTATAAAAGACAGGCACACTCATTTCCCAGGTTGAAGCACAGCACAACACAGAGGGTGCAGGACCTCACTTGCAAACACCCACAGACACTACTAAAATGGACCTTGAGTCAGCGCCCAACTAGACCCCGGTATGCACTGAAGAAGACTGGCTTAGGCGAAGGAGAGCAGGAGAGAGGGAAAAAAAGAGGCCCATTGGGATGAGAATCCAGTGCACCAGTGACATACAAACTCTTGCCGCACTTCTCAAAGTACAATTAAAGGTAAGACACTGAGGAACTGGTGCTTGTGAAAGGCCAGCTGGGGGTCCTACAAGCCATAGACGGAGAGGTCGGCGTGAGAGTGAGTTAAAAGAAACAGCGGTAGACCAGAGACTCGTCTTGAGGGAAGCAGTATGTCTGGAGGAGTCAGTTGTGGCCCATTTCTGTTGGGTGTAGACAAAGTCCACAGCATGGCCAGAGACAAAGATCCCAACCCCCCCTAAGCAGGGGAAAATGGACCGCTACACGATGGTGATGACCCAACAGGCGGACGTCCCAGCTATGATCAACAACGCAGCACTCCTAATGGCAAGCAAATCCTCCCAAGAGGCCCTAGAGGGGAGGATTGGGGAGGTACGTTCCGAAGTCTCCCTTCTATGACAAGAAGTGCTGAATGTCTCTGAGAGGGTCACAACAGCAGAGAACAGAATCTCACAGATGGCACACAGTCCAGGGGCTGTGGAAGGCAGTGACAGATCTCAATGCCACGATGAAAGAGCTGGTTTGGAGAGTGGAAGACACGCTAAAATAGCACTAGAAGAAATAATTTGCATTTTGTGTGCTTTCCGGGAGGGGGCCAAAGGGTCCAACATATGTGCCTTCCTGGACAAACGGGTGAAAGCCTCCCTCCCAAAAGAACAATTTTCATCTTGGTTTGTCATAAAGCGAGCCCACAGGGCACTGAACGCAAAACTGCTTCCGGGAACCACCCCACGGCCTGTGATCGCCCGTTTCTTGAAATCTCTGGACAGAAACATTATACTAAGGGAAGTTCGCCGCATGAGTGAGATTTGACATGAAAATTCCAAAATGATGGTATTCCTAGACTATATCCATGAAGTACAGCGACAGCGACGCACCTTTGTTTCAGTTAAAGCAAAGCTACAAGCCCTCCAGCTACAGCATATGTTGCTGTTCCCGTCTGGGCATACCCTGCCAACTTAGGGCGAACAAAGCGATACCAAAGGGGATGATGGATGGAGCGCTTGAGCAAATCAAACAATCACCCCAGTCAACTGATCTGGGTTAAATCCATCATCATTCTTTAGCTATGAGTGATCAAACCCCACGATGACTGCATCAAGGCTGCAGACAACAGCAGTAAAGGCCCGACCAAGCAGAGATCACGAAAGGGCAGCAACAAGCTGCATTGGAGTCCATTCCTGTGACCCAGGCTACGACACAGGCTTCGTGAACATGCAGTGGATGCTAATCCCTTTTTCATTGAGCAAGGGTGGGCAGCGGGCGGGGAGGGGACCCAGTACCTGGCCACACTTTGCACCCCGTAAAGACTTCCTACCAATCACACATGGCTGACGGACTATTCTTCTGTATGCATGTTTTGTTAGATCAACAAGGGTTTTTGTTTATTGGGTTCCCTAATTCACTGTATCATTGCACAAAGCGGCCTCAGACTAAGGCACAGGGGTACCCTAGAGATTATAACCCCGAACAAGCACGATGGCTTAGCTTTGGACCTTTAGCTATAAATCCTGCCACTAAGCTCTTAAATGTCTCCCACTGACCTCAATGTCCTCACGCTGAACGTGAGAGGTCTCAATTATCCGATAAAGCGTAGGGCAATTGTATCATATTTGGAAAGCACCAAAGCTGATATTTGCCTCCTGCAACAGACACATCTCCTTACATGAGATTGCCACCGGCTTAAGTCCTGTATGTTTCCTACACAGCTATTCTCCACTAAAGCTGTAGGGGTGGATATATTGGTATCCCGGTCCTTTCAAGGCAGGGTGGTCCAGACCACCCTTGACAGATTAGCACAACGCTTTGGCCAGACAGGCGTACTCTCGACAGAAGGGCTAGACAGGATGAGAGAATTGTGTTGGTGGATCTGTGGAGATGCCACCACCCGCAGCTCAGAAAATACTCCTTTTCCTCAAATGCTCACAAAACCTACGCTAGGCTTGACTATTTAATAGGCTCTGGGACGCTCTGTGACCTCACCTCGGAGGTTGAAATCCTGGTGGCGTCCCTATCAGACCACGCCCCGGCCGTGGCCACACTGGTACTTCCACCGGCACATTGCTCCATGCGGCAGTGGCGCCTTCAAGACACACTCTTACAGCGCCCAGACATAGTTGCACAAATTCAGCGCTCCATCGACGACTACCTCCTACACAGCGATAATCCAGATACACACGTCAACACGTTGGGAGGAACTCAAAGCGGTGATCAGGGGTGAACTAATCGCAATCTCAGCAGCGAACAAAGCTGACCGTAGGGAAAAAAGGGATGACTTAGCTCAGAGGATAAGAGAGCTGGAGCAAATGCACCAGAGGACTGGAGCACCTAGAGTTTGACATCAGCTAAACGCAGTCCGAACATAACTAGCAGCCATTGACCAAGATCGAGCTGAGTAAGCGGCCCTGCGGCTGCGCCACTCGTTCTATGTCAGAGGGGACAGATGTGGGCGCCTTCTAGCACACAAGCTACACAAGAGTAGACAACTGCAAGGGGTCCAGGAGGTGCATGACTCAACAGGGAAACTGGTGTAGCTGAGATATTCCGGGAACTTTATGCCCAGCTATACTCAATTTGCAACTTCGACACTGAGCACTACAGTCGCATAAAAGACCAAGCGCGCAGAGACATCTCACAACCTACGAAAAATGACTTATATCTAGGACTTCGAACAAGAGGCTAATCTCGGACCGCTACAAGATGTTGCTTACACGGCATACACACTCATAACGCTAGCCGCACATGCTGGGAGAGAGACCTGGGAAGGGAACTGAGTGGGAGGGTGTATACCATAGGGCACAACACTCAGCTAGCAATACGGGACTGACAAACACTGACGAAAGTAGTTACCTATTGGTATTACATTCTAGAGCGAATGCATAAGGTATACCCCAAACGGAGTGCAGATTGATGGCAAGGGTGTGGAAAACATGGAATACTGGTTCATATCATGTGGGAATGCGAACATTTACAACAGTATTGGTCTCAGATATTGGACGAACTTGATAAGTATCTAGATACCCAACCACCGAGATTTCCAGACTATGTACTCCTAGGGGTACCAAATTCATTGACGTATCCCCTTTAAGTTCAGGAGAGGTCGCCAGATTGCGATAGCCGTTGGATCAGCTGTTCAAAATATCTTGACTCACTGGTGAACCCCCACTCACACGGGTTGGCTCCAACGCTTATGGAACGTACTAGTAATGGAGAAAATTACCCTCACACTAACAGGGAAAGGCTCGGAGATCGGGGACCTTTGGCAGCCGTTCCTGGCACTACTTACAACAGAATTTCGTGAACTCACATGCCCTAAATACTTACGCTTATTATGCTTACCAGACACTATCGATTCTGTGACCCTGGACACAGACCAACAAGAAGAATCACAGCCTAGATTAAAGACCTACAGACGTTACAGTGAATGAGGGTTGGGAGGGGGTTGAATGTGTTTCCTTCCTTTTTTTGTTTTGTTGATTTGTTCTATATGTTGTTCTATATGTTAAATATACAGGGCTATTTGGTGCCCATGACATAGTGTACACCTTAATGTGGCATTGTTTGTCTGTTTAAAAATCTAAATAAAAAGATTTAAACCTAAAAACAGTTTGAATTACTTGTGACTACTTTTGCATTACTTTTGGATTACATCGACTACTCTGGGTGATATGCCTAGATAGTACACTGCGATCCTACAAAACAAGGTAAGTAAGACTTTTTCACAGTTAAGGTACAGTTACTTTTCTCATACAAAACACAGGTAAACACATTTTTAGGAACAGAAAACTTGTAACATTGGTTCCTATGCAAAAAAGAGTGTTAACGGTTTACAGGTAAGTAAACAACTAACAAGTATGAGTTTTGGAGGTTAGGACCAGGGTTCCCCAAGGTGTGGTAAATAATTTAATTACCGGTACTTAATTTGATGCGGAAAATTAATAAGAATAGCTCAGTAAAATAAGAGGCAGAATCCGTGGTATTAGAGATTCGGAACGGGCTTTATTCCAATAACAATTCGAATTGTTGGCTTCATATTCCATCACCACGGAGGTTCAGGAAGTGAAGGACAATACATTATTGACAGGTAATCATTTTTATAGAAGAGGCATTACAGTGAAACAGATGCAGGAGGCGTAACAGTTGATAACAGAGATAAAGATATACATGCGTAACTAAAATGGGTGTAACTAGGCGTAACCAAAGAACGTCATTAGGTATGATGTCACAAATGGGTGGTTCCATGAAAGAATTTCGCAATGTCAGCAAAAATACTTGGCAGAGATGCGCGTGCAGCAGCATGACGTGTGATTTGACGTGCAACTAGGGGGAGAATGGGACTTGACATTTAGCTCTACATGTGGAGACAAAAGTCTGGGTTATGTCAACCTAATCCCAAATCATATCTAATATCCTAGGTTTAAAGAACTGTGTTATCCAAAAAGAAAGGTCTCTTAGGATAGAATCTTATTCTATACTGACTATACTGACTGTTAGTGCGTGTACAAGCGTCTAAGTGTCTACACTAGATGCGAGGGGGTAGGAATATTCCATGGTAACAGGGTTTATGAATTACTTGCATGAGGACAGCGAGGCCTGGCCCCTTTGCACGGTAGCTGGAGGAATGTTTACCTAAACTACGAGACAGGAATGCATCGGATGAGGGGCGAAGGAGATAATCTTGAAGGTGAAGTACAGTTTTCTGGCAGGCTACGGGCTGGATCAGGCACCGTTAGCCGCACAGGGAGTAGGACAAAGTTCATGGTCACAGATGCAGGCTCAGACTGGAGCTTTCAGAGGCAGAAGGCAGGAAAAGGCTTGGTGGCAGAATCAGGGCCTACTCGCCTGGACTGTAAAATGGGATAAATGAACCATATAAAGCCGGTGGCCTTTCATACTTAGGAATAGAATATCCAGCCCATTCATGGCGGATCTGAAAGAGGACATGTTGACGGTGGACGCACATGTGTTTGCGTCTTCATAACTGGAACTGGAGGGAACATACATGTACTTGTGATTTATACATGAAACCGTTGGGGTCCAAGATAGGGGACATAACCGACCATAAAAATTCATATTTCCACATTCCCTCCTTGTCCCCTATTGGCCCTTAGGAGATATCAATCTTCATCAATCCATCGATCTGTTCATATAACATCATTTGTTCTTCTTTCTTCTTCCGGGATCTCGAACGAAAACTTGGATGTGGGATACACGAGGTGGCACACAGACCACAAATCGCTGGCCCACATTGTAGACATAAGCAGCAACTGAATAGTATGAGAAAGCCAATACCTAGGAAGGAGAGCATTCTCCATCCCCAGGCTGACAACACGCCCCAGAACCAACCGGACCAAGTCCAGGTGCCTGGACTCTGGTGTATCTGGCTTACAATCTTATGAAGGCGGGTTATGGCTTTATATACTGACGGTGAATTTTCTGGTATGAAAATGCAACAACTTGATCCGATGACCCTACAAGCTCCGCCCCTATCGGCCAGGATGACGTCAAGGACAAGACGATTCTGAAGCACAACAATCCGCATAGCAGACTGTTCTTCTGTTAAATTGCCTAAGGCGGAAATAGTTTCGTTCACTACTGCTTCAAGGGTTCTGGTTAATCTACGTATCAATTTACTATTAGTGACTGTACCTATATAGGGAAAGAAACCTTTATTGAAATCTGTGTATTTTTCCCATGCTGTTTCAGTGTAATCGACGATTGGGAGATCTCTCTGCTGTCTATTGTGTATTAAATGAGTATTTCTATGATAATCAGGAGGAGCTAGAAAAACAGGTTGTAGGAGGAATGCTATGTAACAGGTACCATCCCAATCTAGAGGTAGGCGTATATATGCGGTCTGGCCACATATAAAGTAGGAATGACGAGAAGCTCTAAATGTAGACTTGCCTTGATCACTGAATTTTATCACAGTGGTGCATTTACTATGGCCCATGTGTATGGAGCCATTCTTTCTTATACATAGTTCCCCTTTTACTGGAAATACGGACATGGCGGGCAAGATTGGTGTAACTTCAGATTCAACGTTCAGGATCATGAGGTTAAGTGTAAAATTACCTAATCCATATACTTCATTTTCTAGATCAGTTCCTGTTCTTTTGGGAAGTCCCTCCTTGTTAGGGTAGCAGACTTTAAGCAAAACTAAGTTCAGGTTTCCCCATACCCAGTTGTCTTGATAGACTGCGGAATTCGAATCTAGGGAATTAATCAAACTAAACCATGCTCCACAGGAGCCATTGTGTGTGAACGGATAGGGAAAGAGGGGCAAAACTCCCTTATAGTTCTGATAGGGAGGGAGTCGGCCACATATCCAACAATTTGTAGCATTGCTAGTCTGATGGGAATGATGTAACATACTAATAAAAGTGTTATTGCGCAGCGCAAATCTATAGGACAACTCATGCGGGGGTAATTCACTAAAAGAATGTTCAGCAGTAACATTGTAAACATGTTTAGAAATAGGATAATATATGTGCAACAATATACTTGCAGCGATTATTAAAAGACTTAAGAAAAACAAGATTAATAACGTCACTGTGCAATGACTACACAGTGATTTACAGTACGCATGCTTTTTCAACTGCATCTTTCGGTTTCTTTCTCTATTCAGGTCTAGGGGATACATGTCAGAGACAAATTCGACCGATTCACCTTGGAGAGGACTTAAACAATCAAATTGTCTGACTTATTAGACCGTAATTTTAGTTTGTATAGTTCCTTATTGCTTTGTTCAACCAAAGGGAGCTTTGAGTCAATCGGTGAAGACACGCGAGGTGTAACGTTTACATCAGACGGTAGTCCATGAAATTTCTTGATATGACTTGAATGTAACCATCCTTTGCGACCCTCGATCTTCACGGCTGTCCTCGTGGTGAGTAGTACAAGTTGAGGCGATTTCCACCTAGGATCCAGCTGAGTCTTCCGGTCAAAATTACGCACTAACACCAGGTCCCCGGGAACTACGTCATGGGGTTTCACCTCAGTGTTGTCGGGAAAGGCTGCAGCTACCTGTGAACGACAAGATTGTAGTGCAGACATCAAGGAAGCCAGGTAATCTGTCAGCATATTACAGTCAACATCAGTTATTTTGCGTGGTATAGGCGTCCCCCACATATTTGGTGGTCTGCCAAAGATCACCTCATAAGGGGATAGCCCTGTTCGAGAGTGCGCCACCATTCTCATGTAAAAGAGTGCAACTGGTAAGGCTACTACCCAATCGACACCTTTCTCTCTACATATTTTGGACAATCTAATTTTCAGAGTTTGATTATGTCGTTCCACGAGACCTGCTGCCTCGGGGTGTCGGACACAGTGAAATCTCCATTGATAGCCTAACAAAAGTGAAACGTGTTTCATTAGTTCGGATGAGAACGGCTGGCCGTTATCTGAGTAGACAACACGTGGTAAACCGTACCGTGGGAAGAATTCTCGAACCAACTGTTTGGCAGTAGTCGGGGCAGTGTAATCTGAGACCGGGTATGCTTCTGTCCAACGGGAAAGAGCACAGACAACTACGAGAACATATTTGAATCCTCGACATCGTTCCATCTGGATATAATCCATCTGGAGGACTTCAAAAGGGTGATCAGGAGGCTGAAATCCACCCTGTTCTACGGGAATGCTTTTACCTGGGTTAAACTGACAACAGATCATACAGGTACGAACTTTTTGTTTAGCTGCTGCTCGTAAATGTTTGTTGAACCAAATGTGTTGAATGCTGTCTAGCATAGCTTTTTCTCCTAGGTGCGCTGGACTATGTATTGTATTAATGATAACTTGAACCATAGAGTCGGGAAGAAACCATATAGATTTTTCCTTCGTCATCCATCCTTGATTCGTTTGGATCCCTCCTAATTCAGTCCATTTCTTTATTTCATCTGGTGTAGCATGTGTCTGTATGTCAATTACGTCAAGAGCGGGATCCTTAACCGTCATGCAATGTGTTGGTGTCAGAACTATTGTCTTTGTCATGTCAGATGTGTGAGTTTGATTCTGAGCAGTCTGTTTAGCTGTTCTGTCAGCTAGGTTATTGCCTTGGGAAATGATATCAGTAACTTTCGTATGAGCTTTACATTTCATAATTGATATTGCAGTGGGTAGATGTATTGCATCTAATAAGGCATGAATGAGGGGTCCGTGCTGAATGTGGGCACCGTGAGAAGTTAAATAACCTCTCTCTCGCCACAGTACGCCGAAGTCATGTACAACTCCGAATGCATAACGTGAATCAGTGTATATGTTGACTTTCTTATTTGTGGCTTGAATACAGGCTTGTGTCAGAGCGATGAGCTCTGCTGCTTGAGCTGACAAGGTGTTTATGCAATTTGTTTCAATGACTTCAGTGTCTGTTGTGACTGCATACGCGGCCACTAGCTCTCCTGTACTTGTTCTCATACATGAACCATCTACATACAACGTCAGGTCTGGATCTGACAATGGGATATCTGTCAAGTCTTGTCTGGGTTTCGTCGTGATAGTAATAACTTCGATACAATCATGTGCTAGTGGGTCTGTTCCGTTTACTGGCAAAAGTGTGGCAGGATTCAAGGTACTACAACGTCTGATTTCTATGTGTGGCTGGAACAATGTCAATTCGTAACCGGTAAGTCTTGCTATAGTCAAGTGTTGTGTTTGCGTTCGGTTCACAAGAACCTCTACTGCGTGTGGTACTTGTACTGTCAATGGATGTCCTAACACTATGGCATCGCTTTGTCTGATTGCTAAAGCTGTCGCTGCCACTGATTTCAGGCACGCAGGCAGAGCCTGAGCTACGGGATCTAATGTACTAGAAAAATAAGCACATGGTTTGTGTGATCCTGCTTGTTCCTGTGTGAGTACTGACAAAGCAGTACCTTCGCGTTCTGTAACAAAGAGTGTAAACTGTTTACTGTAACATGGTGTTGCTAGGACAGGTGCTTGACATAAAGCTTTCTTTAGGTTTTCAAAAGCTTGTGTATGTTCCTGAGTCCAAGGGAGGACAGTCGATGTGGCCGCCTCCTGTGTTGTCAACTGAATGAGTGGTTTTGCTAGACATGCATACTGAGGGATCCACTGCCTACAATATGAAGTGAGGCCTATAAAAGCCCGCACCTCCTTTTGTGTCTTGGGTGGTGGCATGTTAGCAATTAACTGGATACGATCGGGTGTAAGCTGCCTTCCCTCCTTGGACAGCGAGTGCCCAAGGTAAACAACTCGCTGGACACAGAATTGCAGCTTAAAAGGGGACACCTTGTGCCCCTTTTCGGCCAAAAATTGTAAAACCGTCAGTGAAGCTTTTTCACATTCAGTTTCGCTTCTAGCGGTGATCAGCAGATCATCGACATATTGAAGCAGGGCAGTGTTGACTGGCATGTGGATACTGTCAAGTTCTCGTTTCAGTGCTTGGCTATAGATGCTGGGGCTTTCTGTGAATCCTTGAGGTGCGCGTGTGAATTTAAAGCTTCGTCCATTTAAACTAAATCCGAACAAGTATTGGCTTTCCGGATCTATTGGGACGCTGAAAAAGGCATTCTTTTTTTTTTTTTTTCCAAAAATTTTTATTAAAACAATAAAGCAGTTACAAGCATGGGCCTACAACCACCAGGGCCGGCCGCTAGACTCAGAAAGGATCGTACATTAGTTAAAGCAGTAGGCGACACCTGGGGCCCAGCCCCGTAAATGGCTCAGGATAGCTCGAGAGAAGCAGGAGACATACATTTAACATAAATAACAACAAAAAACAAAAGGCGAGGCATACGGGCAAAAAGCGTGGGTCAGGCTACATCCGGGGGACTTTTACTCCAAACCTTCAATTAGCTATCAACAGGAGGGAGTACTGAAAGATCGGGGGGGGGTAACGGGAAAGGAACATCTATATTCGATTATTACAATCAGTTGCAAGGAACCATCAAGGGTCAGGGGGACAAGGCAATATCGGTGTCCACTAGGGGGGGCGTACAGATACCCCCACGATACACGTTCCATTGCCCCCAAATTCTACCCCATGCCCCGGGTTTACCGCGGGCCACATATACAGTCTTCTCCCTGAACATACACCAGTCCATGTTTTCCTTCCATACTGACACGGTGGGTGGCCGCTGGGAGCCCCAAAGCTGCGCTATATCCCTCTTAGCAATCATGTAGCCCAGGGCCGCCCACCGAGTCTGCGCCGCGTTATAATCATTGGGCTCCCACACATTCAAGACACAGCGACGCACCTCCGGCAGCAGCGCCACCCCGGTGACTTGTCCCATGACCCCATGAACCCGACGCCAGTATTCCGCCACCTCCCGGCACTCCCAAAGGATATGGAGAAAGGTGGCACTGAGCCCACACCCCCGCTTGCAGAGCCCATCTTCCGAGAATCCCATCGAGACCAGACGGGGGCCCGTCACATACACCCGGTGGAGAATCTTTAACTGGACCAGGCGGAGACGGGCTGGAATGGCGACTTCCTTGGGGGACGATAGTGCGGACTGCCAGTCCTCGTCGTCTAATTCCACCCCGTCCCCCGTCCACGTCTCCCGAAGGCGCACCAATAGGTCAGCCCGATTATTAATGAGTTTTTTATAGATTAAGGAGATAGTACTGTCGGGAACATGCCCATCAAGTATGCGGTCCTCGAGGGGCGAAGAGGCCGGGATCTTGGTCCCCTCCCCAAAGACAGAGAGCAGGGCATGCCGAACCTGGGCGTATCGGAAGAACTCCTTTTCCGTGAGTTCGTATTCGCTCTGGAGGGCCGCGAAGGTCTTAACCGCGCCCTTCATCCATAAGTCTCCCACTCTACTGATGCCAATCGTGTCCCAACGGTCAAACCCCTTCGTTGTCCAGAGGCTTCCCAGTCGGTCGGAGGCAAATAAAGGAGTAGCGCATGTCAGTCGCTCACTCCAGCCCATGGCTACATTGGCCGCCTTCCAAATCCGTACCGCGATCTTAGTGGGGCCCGTCAGGGTCCGTCCAGCCGAGCGGGAGTAAAGCGCCCTGTTATAGTTACCGCCGGGAAGCAGGAATTTATCCATCTCATACGCCGGGTTCAAGCCGGGCGCATACGTGGCATGGTTAATGGCTGATAGCTGTGAGGCCCAATAATACCTGCGAATGTCGGGAAGCGCGATGCCCCCGTCGTACCAGGAGAGAGTGAGTTTGGCCAGGGCGATACGCGCCCGTCCGTCCCACACCAGTCTCCTCTGCAGGCTCTCTACTTCCCGAAAGTAGGCCACTGGAATGATGTCGAAGGAGTTCTGAAGTGCATAGAGGAACCTGGGAAGGGACATCATTTTAAACAATGCGGCCCGACCCAGTGGGGACAGGGGCAGCCTACACCACCGAGCCGTGTCTTCCCTCAAACGCCGAAGTGGAAGCAGGAGATTGTGCTCATAGCGAGCTACCGGGTCCAGCGAGATGTGTATCCCCAGGTATTTAAAGCCGGACAGAGATATTTGGATCGGAAGCCGAGGCGGCAGGAGAGGGGGGCCACCGGAGATAGGATAGACACAGGATTTAGACCAGTTAATCGTGAGACCCGAATTTCTCCCGTAGGAAGTCAGAACATCGAAGAGAACGTTAAGCGACTGCCGCGGCGAGGTAAGATACAGGAGGATATCGTCAGCATATAACGAGACCCGATCCTCAAAGCCCGGGGCCCACCGGATCCCCCTGATCGAGGGCTCCCAGCGGAGCCAAGCGGCGAGTGGCTCCAGGGCGAGAGCAAAGAGCAGAGGGGACAACGGGCACCCCTGCCTCGTACCCCTACCGAGAGCGAAGGGCCGAGAGACCCGCCCATTAACCACCACCTGAGCCATGGGTCCCGTGTAGAGAAGCTTCACCCAGCCAAGAAATCCCTCCCCAAAGCCGAATTTGGTCAAGACAGCCCAGAGGAATGGCCACTCGATGGTGTCAAAGGCCCTCGTGGCATCTAAAGAAACCAGCACGGCCGGTTCGGAGAGGTACTCTGCCCTGGCGAGGGCGCCATGGAGACGCCGCAAGTTGAGGGCGGTGTTGCGATGTGGGATGAAGCCGCATTGATCAGGATGAATCAGATCGCAGATAACGCTCAACAAACGATTGGCAAGGACTTTAGCCAGGATTTTAGGCTCTGCATTTAGCAGTGAGATAGGCCTGTAAGAGGCACAGCGGTCCCGTGGCTTACCTTCCTTGGGGATCACGACTATCGTGGCCAGTCGCTGGTCGACCGGAAGGGAACCGGCCTCAAGGGACTCCTGAAACATACGACTGAGGAAGGGAGCTAGTTTATCCGGGCGCAACTTATATAATTCGATAGGTAGACCGTTGGGACCCATGGCCTTGCCCGAGCGAAGGGACCGAATCGCAGTCGCGATTTCATCCACCGACAAGGGAGCGTCCAGCTGCTCACGGTCCTCGGCAGAAAGGCCAGGCAAAGCAATGTCCCTCAGGAGAAGGCGAGAATCTTCCTCATCCCTATCAGTCACCGGGGAGTACACAGTCCGGAGGTGGTCGGCAAAACATTCCACAATCTCACCAGGCTCAGTCACACACACTCCATCCGAGACACGCAACTCCGGGACCACACGATTCACTCTCTCCTTCTTGTCCAGCCACGCAATCAGCTTTCCCGCCTTGTCCCCGGCATCATACAACCGACCCTGCTGCTCCCTATACATAGTTTTGGCAGCGTCGGTGACAAGAGATCTGTATTCAAACTGTTTCAGGCTGAGGGCATGGAGCCCGTCCGGAGTGACACCCGCCTCCAAGGCCGACTCCAGCCCCGAGATGTCAGTCTCCAGCTTCACCACCGCCTCACTCCTGAGCTTCTTGGCCACTACTATCTGGGAGAGGGCGTGTCCGCGGATTACGGTTTTAAAGGCTTCCCACAGGGACATTGCAGACAACACAGACCCCTCGTTTTCAAGAAAGTATTGGTCCATAGCCTTAACCAGACTCTCGCGGGTCGTAGGGTCTCGCAGGCACCACGGGTTAATGGGAGCGATCCGCCCTGCAGACCGCGACTCGGTGTCAAAGAGAAGCCACAGCGGGGAATGATCGGAGATACCCCTCGCCAGGTGCCTGACCTCTCGAATTCGACCCGTCTGCGCCGCGGGCATAAGGAAATAGTCTAACCTAGAAAGACTCCCATGTGCCCCAGAGTGAAAGGTGTATTGACATTGGGTCGGATGCATTAATCGCCAACTATCCACCAGGCCGAAGGTCTCCAACAGACCACCTAGCCAAGCCTGGGCAGCGGGGAGGGCCCTGGGTGGGTGACGATCCAGGTCCCCCGAAACCACCGAGTTAAAATCCCCGCCCATAAGCAAAAGGCCATCCGGAAGTTCAAGCAGCATTCGACCCAAGTCCGCGAAGGTGGAGTTCTGGAGGCCCGGTGGGACGTAAATTGAGACCAGGGCAAGGGGATGCCCCTCCCACCTCCCAGTCAGACAAACATAACGCCCTCTGTCATCTGAGACCACCCTCGTGATCTCCAACGGAAGTGAGGATCGCAGGAGAATGCCCACCCCCCTGGAGCCAGTTGTGAAACCAGAGTGAGCCACGAGGCGGTATCCCCCCCTGTTCATTGCATGGCAGACATTGCCAACCAAATACGTCTCCTGGATAAACACCACATCAGGAGTCAGACGACGCAAATACTGCAGAACTACACCCCGTTTGATACGGTCCCCCAACCCATTGACGTTCCATGACATCAGCTTCAACTCGTCCCCCCCCATCCCCTCCAATAGATCAGAGGTCCCCCCGCAAGTAGCACAAGTCCCAAAGGTGGCAGAAAATCAATACCTCGCCCTGCAAACAAAAACCACACTACAAAACAACCCCTCCTTCCCCCCCACCCCCCCCAACACCCAACTCCCCCCACCCTGCACCCCTGCGGGCCAAAAAACCCCCCCAAATTGCAGTGTGCCTGTCGCCCAACTAACCCCAGTCTACAAAAAGACCCCGGAGGAGGAAAGGGACCCGTCCCCGCCCGCCCCCCATACAGGTACTAGCAAAACACACTGAACCAAAGAAGTACAACCCAGCTGAGCAGTGCAAATTGGCAAAATCAAGGACCAAGAGTCACTCCAAAGGGGACCCGTCACCGTTGGCACCCGCAGAGGGCCCGGGACGGCCACCTCTGTCCGGCAGCGAGTCCAACCAGTCACTCACGGCCACAGGAGAGTCAAAGAAGGCAGTCCGATCCTCATGTTCCACTCGGAGTTTGGCAGGGTAGAGCATAGAGTACTTTAGGCCCAGCTCACGAAGACGACGTTTCACCCCCTGGAATCCCATCCGCTGTTTCTGGACAAGTTGAGTAAAGTCCGGATAAAAGTTAATGGATGAGTTCTCATATCGAACCGGGCCATGGACCCGCGAGGCCTGCAGAATCGCATCCCGGTCTCTGTAGTAAAACAGTTTGGCCACGATAGGCCTCGGGGGGGCCCCCCGGCCGTGGCCGCCCGCCCGGAACTCGATGAGCCCGTTCAACGGCAAAAAATTTACTCAAGCCCGCAGGGGTCAGCTGTTGGAGGATGAGTTCCTCGACCAGGAGGTCAACCGGGCGGTCGTCGGAGGACTCCGGTACGCCGATGACACGGATGTTGTTGCGTCGGGCCCGTCCCTCGAAGTCCTCCAGCCGCCGGGCCATCTGCTCATTGACCACCTTGATGTCGCCGAGCGCGGCCTGCAGGTCCGCCACATCCGCACCCAGGGTGGAGGTCCGCGCATCGAGAGTTTGAACCCTCTCGTTTGTTTTGGAGAGGTCCGCCCGTATTAAGGTGACATCAATCGCCACCGTATCGATCTTGCGGGCCAGGGCCTCCTATTGCGTGGCGATGGTCTCCCTGATGCCATCAATGGCGCCCATGATGTCCTGTAGGGAAAGTTCCGAAGAGACGGATGTGCCACCACCGGCGACGTCTGAGGGGGGACCGGCCGTTCCAGGAGAGCCTCTGCCCTGAGTATAGCGGTCCATGTTGTTGGTCTGGACCGATCCTCCACGGAGGGAGGATTTAGTCTTGCGCCCCTCGGGGCCCCCCTTGCCCCCCATGAGGCCACGGACTCCGAGGGGGACCGCCGAACAAAAGTAGTTGGGATACCGGCCCTGGAAACCAGCGCCTCACCCGAGGCCACAGTATGGCGGTGCGGGGGGACCCAAGGCGATAGGCACTCTAGTGGCAGGTGGTGACAAAGCTTTGTGCAGAGGTCAGGGAAACACCCCGCCACCTCAATCGCTCCACCGGCCAGCCCCCTGAGGTCTGAAAGTGAAACCGAAAGTGGCCGAGCGGCCCCTGGCACCGCGCCGCAGCCGTTGTTGTTCAACTGCGACACGGCCCCACGGCTCACCTTCGCCCCGGGCACCTCCGTCGGGTGGGTCCCAAAAGTTCAAACAACGATAACTCAGGATTCCCGGGTCCGATTAAATTTCTGAAAGGAGATACGTGCTCAGCCGGTCGTCATCTCCCAGATTCCATAAACCAAATCAGGATATTGTCAGGATAAATTCCGAGGAGCAGCGAGGGTCCGGGGAGCCCTGTGCTCACGCGACCATCTTGGATGCGCGCTAGGCTCCTCCCCCGAAAAAGGCATTCTTGAGATCAATTACAGTAAAGAATGTTGCTTCGGAATCAATGGCTGTCAGTAATGAAGAAATGTCTGGAACTACGGGGTATTGTGGTACGATACATTTATTTAATTCGCGCAGATCAATAACCAATCGATATACTGGCGGGGCTTTTGGATCAGTTCGTTTAAGAATCGGAATTATCGGGGAATTACATACATTGGAGTCGGTTTCCACAACCACTCCTTGGGTAATAAGCTCGTCAATGATTTGCAGTAAAGCCACTACAGCATCTGGGGGTAACTTGTATTGTCGCATTCGTGGTACCACTCCTGTCTTTAGTGTGACTCGATATGGTGTAATGTTCATGCAACCAACATCTGTAGGGCCTTGTGCCCATAAATGTGTGGGTAAAGTCTGCAGTCGGTGATCCATGTCTCGGGACACATAGTGCCCTTTGAAATCACGTAAAAACAATCTTACTCCTTCCGGAGAACAACATATTATAGCTCCTAGAGCTTTCAGTGTTTTTATACCCAACAGGTTTTCTGGACATGATTTAGTAAGCAATAAATCTGTAGTTCGTGTCAAGGGACCAATCGTAAGTGGAAGAGGCTGTGATACTTCGTTAATGATAGGTTTTCCTGAAAAACCAAGGGAAATATTCTGTGAGCCTGAGAGGGGTGCCCCTGGAACTTCACTACGTTTTATGGTTGTTCGGCTTGCCCCTGTATCAAGTAAAAATTTTCTATCTTGGCCTAATAGTTCACTGTGTACATAAGGTCCTTCTTGATCTACAGGGACCTCGATAAGGGGTAAGCCAACTTCCCTCTCTAGGCTGTTTCATGAGTATCGTTGATAATCAGGATAGTCATACTGTGCGGTCTGGTACATCTGTCGTGTCGTTGTTGGTGTGGCAGCAATAGGCTGCGGTGATGGAGCTGGCATAGACTGTTGCGGAGCTGGCATGGCCTGTGCATGCTGCGGGGCTCCTTGTTGGTTCTGATCCTGTCTAAGTGGCCGTGGTCTTTCTTTTGTATTACCTATGGCGATATTATGTTTTAAAACTGGACAATCGTGTACATAATGACCTGGCTGTTTACAATAGTTGCATGTCCCTTTTACAGAACCTGCTGAAACACTGGACTGTGTCATACCCTTTTTATGACCGTCAGCTGGAACTGTCTGGGAAACTAGCATTTTCATTTTCGTGTCTTTCATGCGTCTTTGTTCATGTTCTTGTTCCTCTCTAATTCTATTGTGATGGTACTGTAGCATTTGTAACATTTGTGACGGAGTGTTACCTTGCCAGGTACTCTCGAATTTCAATACTCTATTCTTAACTTGGGGCAAGGCATTTTCAACTAATTTTGTCACAAACAGATGTGGATACGATTCGCTACTTGCTTTTATTCCACTATTTATACCAAAACATTTTTCGAATCGGGCATAAAAATCACTAGTGTCTTCATCTTGCTTTTGTTTACAGGCTGATATTGCACCCCAGTCTTCCTTTTTCGTAGTTAATAAACGTGGCAGTACCTGTACTAATAAACCTGGTAGTATTTTGGTCTTTTCCCCAAGCCCTAAACCTGGACCTCGAGCTGTTTCTTCATTTTCTAATGCTGTCCAATCTATCTTTTGGTCTCCCACCTCCCAATCCTTTTCTTTGAGTTTTTCATAAATGCCCGCAGGCATTAATACCTTTAATATTTTCATAATGTCGGGATAGGTATACTCTCCCATGAGCAGCATGTCTTTAATTTCACGGTGGAAACCCGCTGGGTCTTTGTCATGACTGGGTACCACTTTCTTCATTTCTAATAGTTCCATTTTAGATATGGGTGTGTATACAAACACACGTTTAAACTGATTGTCATCACCTTTTATCGGGTGCACTTCGCGTAAAGGATTCTGTCTATCCATATAATACGTCGTTCTTTCCTTGATGGGCAGTGAGACATGTTCGGGGCATACAAAAAGAATGTACTGCTTTCTGGATTCTAGTATTTCTCTAATTAACTCAGTACCTGAACCTCTCCATTTATTCGTGAGTAATTCAGTCAATATATCAGGTAAGGGACCAGGATCGGAGTGTTGGCTTTTATATAATATAAGGAGTTGTTGAATCATGTAGATACCAGCTAAACGCTGTTCATCTGGGGTGAGGTTCAAAAACGTGTGCGCTAGTGTATCATCACTATATTTTCCGGGACTGTCAACCCAGTGAACGGCTGACCTGGCTAATTCTTGTTCGTCCATAGAATCGAGTATATGATAACCCCTTCGTTCTCGGAGTAATTTGTCAGCGGCTTGGAACGAATGTTCGGGGGACCTTATATTTATTATAGGGGTTTGGAAATTTCTGTTATTTTCTGGACGTATCGGACGTATCGGATCAGTAAAGCCTCTAGTATTATTACAAGATCTTCCTCTACCTACATAGGCCATGGTTTCTAACTGTCCTGTGGGCAGTTCTAATTCTTCCTCCTCCTCGTTTTGTTCAGGCTGGTCTACCGCCAATCTTTCTTCGTGTATTCGTTCTACTTCTTTGCGGATCTTTCGGCACATAGCTACTATACTTAATAGTCTATCATGTCTCCCCTCTGATATATTCCGACTCCATGTGGTAAGAATTCGCATTTCCTCCGGATTTACCCCTGGTCGGTCTTGATTTCTGATCACACAATTTATGAGGAAACGTAACAGTTCCCCCTGTATCTCCACTTTCTGGTACTCCATGGCTCTATTAATACTTTCAGAATCTCGCCCTGACTGAACAAAGTGATATATATTTTCTAAATGTGTAGTCATTCCTGGTAGCCTCCCTAAATATATTGCAGCTCGTCGGATACGTAATGATGCCAGCAGCATTTCGTCCTCTTTGCCGGGCACAGGGTCATATCTACAATCTACTAGAAGTTCCTTAAGCATGTCGGGAGTTACTAGTTTGGGCGTACGTTGGTGGGCTAATTCTTGAAAGGAAAGTTTATTTACTCTGGGTGGCGTGGAAAAAATGTTTGTCGTACCTCCTGTAGCACCGCCTGGGGTGCTGGATGTGAAAGGATTCGTTGAACGTGATATAGCAACCATAGGTGTGGGTACAGCTGTAGAAACAGATGTGCTTGCCGGAACTTGTGTCGGAGTTTGTTGTTGCGGAGGTACAGACGGAGGGTCTTGGCGTTGAACCCCCTCGGCAGACGGTCTATGTGGTGCAGTATTAGCATACTCGGGAGCTGCGTCGTCTAAATAAGAGGAAAGGAAAACATCTTCTGCGGTTCTGGGATGCCCTTTGGGATGTGCTTTTATCGGAAACAATGGAGGTGGCAAGTCTTTTGGTATCTCCTGAGTAGCCTTAGGTAACCCTTCGGCCAGAAGAGGATACATACCATTCATAAGGGCATTTCTTTGTCTGTCTACTTGTTCTGCTTTTGCTCGGGTACCTTCTTCAATTAATAGATTTTCTCGGACTTTATTTGAATTCTCCTTACTTTTCTCTTCCTGTCTGAGTGCTTTTTCTGTACGTCTATACGATTCTTTACGCCATAATTCAATGGCATCTTTCTGTGATTGTCTAGCTTTCTTTTTCCATAATTCTTCCTCTATTTTCATGATGCAATCTGCATCCCAGGTCCCAGCTGCGGGCCACCTCTGACTTTCTGGTAATTCCTTGGTGTAGTCTACCCATAAATCAAGAAATAATATGGCGTCTAGGCCATGTTTATGATACATGAAGTACCCTGGAGTGTCCCTAGGAGGAATGGGAACAGCTTCTTCGAGTACCCCTTTTCTAGTTTTGATCTGTCTTAATTTCGAAAAGAGCGGCATATTGAGAACTGATCTGAGACCTAATTTTGAACACGTTTAATACAACAAAACACAATAATGAACAGTCATTCACACCACAATATGCAGAACGTATTTAAAACATTTAACATTTAATATTTAATGAACAACAATGATGGCCATTTAGGGAACTAGTCACTAAGCATAATACTCGGCACTAACTAGGTATTCTGAATTATATACTAGACATACTAGATATACTGCTAAACAGTACAGATACACTGCTGAAACAGTGCAGACCGGATTTGTGTACCCAAACCCGTCTTGACCGGCACAACCTATGTGCACGTCAGAACGCCTCCCCGGCAATGGTACTCACCGGGTAGCTCGGAACGGAAGGCCTCGGAACTGAACTGAACTGGACTTGGACCGGACTGGACTCGACTCGAAACTTCGGAACTTCGGAACCTGGTGGGCCTCCGTATACCTCGGATCTTGCTCTCTCAGCTAGGCTCTGGTCGGGATACTTCGCACTTCTCACCGCCTCGTCTGGGTGTTGATCGCAGCCTCAGTTACCCCCGCTCGGCAGGAGGGAGATACAGGAAATCCTGTAGGTACGCGTTGTTGTCCGTCCAGCTGTGGCAGGAGACCGGGCCTGCAACGCACCTCCGGCGCGTGAGATGAGAAAGTGTCCCTATTCGGGTGCCATATATGTGGTAAATAATTTAATTACCGGTACTTAATTTGATGCGGAAAATTAATAAGAATAGCTCAGTAAAATAAGAGGCAGAATCCGTGGTATTAGAGATTCGGAACGGGCTTTATTCCAATAACAATTCGAATTGTTGGCTTCATATTCCATCACCACGGAGGTTCAGGAAGTGAAGGACAATACATTATTGACAGGTAATCATTTTTATAGAAGAGGCATTACAGTGAAACAGATGCAGGAGGCGTAACAGTTGATAACAGAGATAAAGATATACATGCGTAACTAAAATGGGTGTAACTAGGCGTAACCAAAGAACGTCATTAGGTATGATGTCACAAATGGGTGGTTCCATGAAAGAATTTCGCAATGTCAGCAAAAATACTTGGCAGAGATGCGCGCGCAGCAGCATGACGTGTGATTTGACGTGCAACTAGGGGGAGAATGGGACTTGACATTTAGCTCTACATGTGGAGACAAAAGTCTGGGTTATGTCAACCTAATCCCAAATCATATCTAATATCCTATGTTTAAAGAACTGTGTTATCCAAAAAGAAAGGTCTCTTAGGATAGAATCTTATTCTATACTGACTATACTGACTGTTAGTGCGTGTACAAGCGTCTAAGTGTCTACACTAGATGCGAGGGGGTAGGAATATTCCATGGTAACAGGGTTTATGAATTACTTGCATGAGGACAGCGAGGCCTGGCCCCTTTGCACGGTAGCTGGAGGAATGTTTACCTAAACTACGAGACAGGAATGCATCGGATGAGGGGCGAAGGAGATAATCTTGAAGGTGAAGTACAGTTTTCTGGCAGGCTACGGGCTGGATCAGGCACCGTTAGCCGCACAGGGAGTAGGACAAAGTTCATGGTCACAGATGCAGGCTCAGACTGGAGCTTTCAGAGGCAGAAGGCAGGAAAAGGCTTGGTGGCAGAATCAGGGCCTACTCGCCTGGACTGTAAAATGGGATAAATGAACCATATAAAGCCGGTAGCCTTTCATACTTAGGAATAGAATATCCAGCCCATTCATGGCGGATCTGAAAGAGGACATGTTGACGGTGGACGCACATGTGTTTGCGTCTTCATAACTGGAACTGGAGGGAACATACATGTACTTGTGATTTATACATGAAACCGTTGGGGTCCAAGATAGGGGACATAACCGACCATAAAAATTCATATTTCCACAAAGGTACAGACAGGCACTCAAATTGCACCACCAGCGGCACTGGAGCAGCCGGGTGCAGAGTTCAGGAGCCCAAGGTTAGCCAATGGGGCTAAGGGGAACTTCGGTCAGGGGCTGCTTACGAGCAGGCCACTCGGGTGTGGGAACAAAGCTCCTGGGGTTAGGATAAGCACTGAGGGGCTGTACTACCAGCGGTATGAGTAAAGCCGGGTGCAATGTGCCATGGGGACGTCGGGAGCCCTGTGGATTTCAATGGAGATCTCTGGTTCGGAAAAGATGCTGGAGGCTTGGTCAGGGAGACTTCCTGAAGGCGACCACTGGCTGGAGAGGTAAGCTGGGTTCTTGGGGGATGCCTGGACACCGTTGATTGGACCACCGAAGGCCATGAGGCGTCGGGTACAGGGGTGTCTTTTGGCACAGGGTCTTCTTACCAGCTCTGGTTGAGGGAACCTTCAGGTTGAGGCTGTAAGTGTCGGCTTGAAGCTTGAGGAAGGTCGAGGATCACCAGATCCCAAGTCAGGATCGCTGGGGAGTCCTCGTGGTGATGCTGGGCCACTCGAACTCGGGTTGTGAGGTGCAGAGTGGTGCAAAATCACAGAGCTGTTCGGATCCAGATTCTGTGCTTGAGTCTTTGTTGAGCAAATCCGGTGCTCACAGGAGACAGAGTCTTTAAGATGGGTGCAGGGCAGGTCCTCCGGGCTCAGGGCGGCTGCTGGACACACCGGGGTTCCACTGTAGGCAGATCGGAGTTGAAACAGGCCGTAGGGCTGGGGCCAAAGCAGTTGGTATCCTCTTCTTCCTGGATCAGCAGGGCTCTTCGGTCCTTCTTTCTCTCTAAAATCTGAGGAGGCAAGGTTCACGGTCGCCACTATATACTAAATTTAGGGGCATTTACTGGGGTGTGCAGGTCAGGGCCAATGGGTCCCTTCCTTGGGGTGAGTACACCCCCTATTATGCCACACTCCAGTGGGAGGGGGGCATGAGCCTCTTCCTAATTGGAAGGGTCCCCTCATCTTCAAGATGGAGGGGACTGAGATGAGTTCTTCACCTCGCCTCCCCCACCTGAGGGGTGGGGTTGGCAAAGGTAGGCACACCTCTCCTCCTAACTCGGTTTTCCTGCTTATTCTCCCACCCAAAGTGGGGGTCAGAACCGGTGGAAGCCAGTTGCTGGAGGCAGCAAAAGGCAGGGACAGCTTACAAAGACAGCAGGCCTCTGAAGCTTCCATTTCATGGATCCAGCCCATCTTGGGGGAGGCGGCATGACACCTCTGCCAAGGATGTGCTTTGTTTCTGGACCCAGAGAGCCGAGGGTCTCTACCTAGGGGCCCAGAAAGCTGTCTGGCGGTGGCAAATGGGAGGCAGCCATTCAGGAACCATACCAGGGCTGGTTGTTTTTCAGGGGGTATCTCTAAGATGCTCTCTGTGTGCATTTTACATTAAATCCCACACTGCCATCAGTGTGGGTTTAATGTGCTGAGTAGTTTGCTACAAACATTCCAATGTTCAGTAAAGCCATTAAGGAGTTCGTAACGACCAACTCCCAGCGCATATACTCTTTATTGCTTTACAACACTTACAATGTCTAAGAATAAACTTAGACACTGTCGGGGTACAGTGCTCATGCAACTGTACCGTCACCTGTGGTCTAGTGCACCCTGCTAGAACGGTGGCCACAAGCAGTGGATGGCAGGCATGGCACAGAGGGATGTGTAAAATTTCGACTTTTCACTTTTCTCTGAAACAAAACACACAGACTGTAATGGTAGTGTGTAGGTGTCAAGGTACAGGGCTCCTAAGGGTGGCATAATAAGTACTGCGGGCCTTAGAGGCCTTCCCTGGTCACAGTGCCCTTGGTTCCCATGGTACCTTTTACAAAGGGCTTACCTGTGTCCAGAGATCTGCCAACAGGGGGTACAAAGGTACAGCTTTGGAAAAGAACACAGGCCCTGGGAGCCTGATTGGTAGGGAGCCAGGGTACACCAGGTCAAAGTGCATCATGTGTCAGGCAAAAAGTGGGGGGTAACCATGCAAAAAAGGGCAGTCTCCTACAGTCAGCCCTTACTGCACGGATCAAAACCAGCAGCAACAACACCAAGGAACTTTTCAACATAGTTATGGAATTCTCCAACCCGGCTACCAACGAAAACAACATCACACTGTAGGAAAGTGCGCCTTTGTAAATGGTTGCCCCCACTTTTTGCCCGACCTAATTAAAGTAATCAAAACGTATTCTAAAAGTAATTACTGTGTAATATAACCTGATTTTTAAAACCATACCAATCTGTAACAATTGCACATCTATTCCCAATTACATTTCTGTGCAAAGGAAGGTGTACTATTGAAAGTACATTTTACCTACCTGTACCAAGTCCTGCTCGGTTATGGAGATAAAATACAAGTATACCTTTTTTTATACTTACCCAATTTGTCCCGATTCTGTTTGAGTGTGTGTAATCAGTCCTTGAGTGAGTGAATACAATAAATGCTTAACACACACACTGGCTAAGCCTAACTGCACTATCACAATACATACAGTACTTACCTAATTTAGCCTCTGCTATACCTCTGGGGACTCCCTGGACTCTATGCACACTATACCTTACTTTGGTATAGTATATACAGAGCCAGCTTCCTACACCACCCTCACAGAAGCTGTGCGACAACCTCACCCTTTTCTTCCACGACAAGATCATAACCATATACTGAAACTTCAAACCCCAACTCACACCTATGGACTTCCTTGACAGATATACCACCACTGTGACAGACACGAACCCCACTCTTACCACCTGGAACATCCTCTCCACCCAGGACACGACCTCCATCATGAATCCATCTACTCGGGAGCTCCCACAGTCCAATAAACGCACCATAGCTTCAACCTCAGAAACTAAAGGATCGTCCAGGAACTCAACACCCTACTCAAGATCTATCACCCATGCAACATTTCCAGACGCCTGGAAACATGCCGTAATCAGACCACTACTCAAAACACCCTCTGCCGACCACAGCAAACTAAAAAAATACTGGCCAATCTCTCTGCTTCCAATCCCAGCGAAGGTAATGGAAAAGATCATTAACAATCAACTCAAGACACGTGGAGCAGAACCAGCTACTCAATGCCTGCCAATCCGGCATCCACAGCCATCACAGAACCGAAACCACCCTGATCGCAGCCACCAATGACATACGAACCCTCCTCAACCAAGGAGAAACAGCGGTTTTGATCCTCCTGAACCTCTCTGCAGCCTTTGACACCGTATCCCACTACACACTGATCGAAAGGCTCCACCACATCGGCATCCAAGGGGATGATCTAAGATGGATCACCTCCTTTCTCACCGGAAGAATCCAGAGGATCTACCTCCCACCTTTCATCTCTGGACCCAAGGAGATCACCTGCGGTGTCCCCCATAGACAGAAGTACTGATCTTTGGCAACAGCAGCAACACATGAAACTACTCCTTGTGGCCATCAGACCTAGGGCCCGCACCCACTCCCTCCAACCACACCAGAAACCTCTGAACCATTGACAACAAGCTCATCATGAAATAACAGATCAATGCCATCTCTTCCGCCTGCTTACTCACTCTGCGCATGCTATGCAAGATCTTCATGTGGCTACCCCTACACACAAGATGCACAGTGAGACAAGCCCTCATCACCAGTCGACTGGACTACGGCAATGACCTTAAAGTGGGAATTGTCGCACACCTTCTACAGATACTTCAGATCATATAGAACGCTGCAGCCAGACTCTTCCTCGGCCTTCGCTGGCAAATCCACATCACACCCCACATTAGGAACCTCCACTGGCTCCCCATACAGAAGAGATGCAAATTCAAGATGCTGACTCACGCACACAAGGCTCTACACAACCAAGGACCCGCCTATATCAACCACCTTCTGAACAACCACCAACCATCAAGAAGACTATGCTCCGCCTCCCTTTCACTTGCCCATACTCTGCGCATCTACCGAAGCAGAAGTGAGGACACTCCTTCTCCCACATGGCAGCAAAGACCTGGAACAGCCTCCCCACACACCTCTGGACCATCACCTCACTTCCGGAATTCTGAATGGCCCTCAAGACATGGCTGTTCGAATAAGCCTCCGGGAACTGCAAGCACCTAGATACCCTATAGGGTGACTATCTGTGCTTTATAAATCCTGTTTGAATATAATACACATTTGTTCCAACGGAGGGACAACTGGCTGCCAAGATAACATTGCAGACTTCGGGAGGAAGGTTGAAAGCTGTCAACTGTCGCTGCTCAATCGCCACGTAAGAAAACTCAGAGTTGACAGGTTCAGGTGGAGGACCCTCCCCTACTGCAACAACAGAAGATTCTCCCGAAGGGACAGCTGATCGGAGTATCGATGCTCATGCTGAGAAGCTCGGGATACCAGACTCCGTGGCCAGTCCAGAACCACAAGGATGACTTGGGCCGAGTCATTCCTGATCTTCTTGAGAATTCTGGGAAGAAGTGGTACGGGCGGAATAGGTGTACAGGATGCCTGAGCTCCACTCAAGACAAAAAGAGCCTCTGAGCAAAAGCCGCACTGGAAACTTTAGCGTGCAAAACTGCTGACATTGCGCGTTCTCGGCAGAGGCAAACAGATCTAACCAAGGCTTTCCCCACTGCTGAAAGACACCTTGTGCTACCTTCGGTTGGAGACGCCATTCGTGATCCATTAGGCATGGACGGCTGAGTTTGGCCGCCCTGATGTTCCAGCCATTTCCAGTGACGCAGGACCTCTTGACAAAGGGTTCACGAACCCACCCCACCCTGTTTGTTGCAGTACCACACGGCATTGATGTTGTCCGTGAACACTTGCACCAGCCTTCCCTTGATGGAGAGTAGAGAGGCTTTCAATGCCAGATGACTGCCCCATCCCAGGAGTGACACATCTGTCATTACTGTGAGATCTGTTTGGGGAAGGGAGAGGGGTCTGCCTCTGACCCATCCGCGGTTCGTTAGCCACCAGTGCAGTTCTTTCGCAGTTCCCTTTGAGATCTGGACCATGTCGGAGATATTCCCCTAGTGCTGCACCCACTGGAATGTCAGGTCCCACTGCAGAGCCCACATAAACCATTTGGCATGTGTCACAAGCAGGATGCAGAAGGCCATGAGGACCAGCAGCCTCAGAGTCTCTCACCGAAATCCAAGATGAAGGCTGAAACATCGTTATCATAGTCTGAATATTCACTGGGGGGGGAAGAGATTGATAGACCGCTTGAAGACGAGGACTGGGAGAACATACTGGTACGGACAACTAAAGTATGCAGAAATGCATGCTTTAGCCTGATTAGCTTTTATGTGCTTCACCAAGCATACATAACACCAGAACGTTTTAACCGGTACTTTGATAGAGAGGACGCCAAGTGCCCGAGATGTAATGCGCAAGGGGCGACTTTTATTCATATGATATGGAGCTGCCAATCCTTGACGCAATACTGGCAGGAAGTAACTCGGGAGACAGCTAGGATAACAGAGAGGGTAATCCCAAGTACACCAGCGCGCGTCTTGCTCAGCCTGTTCCCACACACCACCAAAACTAAGACCACGGATAGGTTTCAAGACCTAGCCTTCATACTTGCTAAGCAACAAATCACTAGCTGATGGAGGGCGACAGACGGCCCCAATATTCATAGATGGAGGCGAGAGCTAGTGAAATGGGCTGGGTGCAAGGGCAGGGTCTTGCTCAGAAACGCGAGAAGGGGCGTAGGCAAGTTGGAAAGAGCTTGGGCATGGGAGGTTCTGATGGAAGAAATGAGGAGCGACGACCAAGAATCTGAGGCCTCCACTCCTGAGAGACCGTTACAGCACGGGAACCCCCAGAGACAAGACCAGGAAGGGGTAATCGAACAGATCCAGAGAGATGGGGACGCGTAGTACCCCTAGACAAGTGAGGTCCTGGCCCTGGAAAAGAGGTGACTCAGTAACGCAAACACACAACACAAGGAACAGTGGAAGTGACTTATAGAGCTCAACAGATGACTTTAGGAGACAGCAGTGCGGGGAGGGAGGGGAGAGGGGGGTTAGGAGTTAATTACCTTGTTGGAGGGAGGGTGGGGGATGGGGGGAAAATTGAACCTGCATAGAAGATCCTTCATTGGGCAGTGGGCGGGCCGGATGGCTCAAGGACAGTGCCGACATGTGTATGCACTATATGTCATGCGATATAATGATCCTGAGAATGTTATGCATTTACCTGTACAATCATCAGCGTAATGGAGGAGTGTTATGTAAAAGGCAATAACGTTGGTTTAAAAAAAAAATCATAGACTGAATGTCCCGGACTCGCTGCTTGGGTGGATAAGCCCGAAACTGCACTGTATCCAGAACAGCTCCAGTGAAAGGGAGCATCTGAGAGGGAGTCAGGTGTGACTTAGGCACATAGATAGTGAACCCTAGCGAATGCATGAGGTCCGAAGTAGTCTAGAGGTAGGAGACGACAGCCTGGGGCGAGCCTGCCTTCAGCAGCCAGTCATCGAGATATGGGAACACTGAAACCCCTGATCTATGCAGATTAGCTATTACCACCGCCATCACCTTGGTGAATGCCCGGGTGCTGGTAAGGCCAAAAGGGAGCAAGATGAATTGAAAATGCTCACGGTCTACCGTGAACTGCAGGTAACTCCGATGGGCAGGCTGGACGGGGATATGGAAATGGGCATCCTCCAAGTCCAACGCTATCATCCAGTCTCCTGGGTCCAGGGCAGACAACACCTGGGCCAATGTGAGCATCTTGAAATTCTTCTTTTTGAGGAAGAGGTTGCGGGTTCTAAGTTATGAAATATGGCGAAAACCCTTTATTCTTTTTGGGAATCAGAAAGTTGCGGGAATAGCAACCACTGCCTACTTCCTCATGGAGCAAAGACAAATGATCCTCTGTCAGCCAGTCGTGAGATGAAGGCAAAGGGGAGGGGAGGATTTGAAGGGAAGGGAGTAGCCCCTCTGAATAATCCATAAAACCCAGCTGTCCAATGTTATGGACTGCCAGTGGAGGAGATGATGGCCGAATCTGCCACCTACTGGGCGCCCATGATCTTGTAGGGCAAGAGTAGGAGGGCTTAGAAGCTGCGGCTGCAGGGGGGTTGGGACAGACATCTGGCTACCTGACCCACAGGGTTGGTATGAACTGTGTCCTCCCCCCGCTAGTCCTTAAAGCGCTCTAGCGCTGAGTTTGCCTCCTCTCAGAAGAGACGATTGCCATCAAAGGGCATGTTAATAAGGGAAGTCTGGACATCCCCTGAAAAGACAGATGTTCTCTGCCAGGTGTGCCGTCAAAGTATCACCATCAATGAAACTGCTCTGCCCTGCGAGTCGGTCATATCCAAACCACACCTAACGGTAAACTTCACTGCGCCTCCCCCGTCCTTAACCGCTAGTGAGAGAACGGCCCCGGCCTCCTCCGGTACCTGTGATAGCACTTGCGTAATCGTGTTTCAGAGAGTGTGGGAGTAGTGGGCCAATAAGCATGTGGTGTTCACGACTGGTGGAAGAAAACATCTTTCTAAAGCTATCCATCTTCTTGGATTTCCTGCCCGTGGTGCGTCAGAGAATGAGCCATGGGATGTAGAGACTTTGACCACCAAGCTCTTAGGAGTGGGGTCTTGGGTGAAGAAGTCTGGGTCCCCAGGTGGGATGGAGGGGAAGGGGGGGCAGCAGCAGGTAATTGTCCTGTTCACAGGAGCCCTTGTACTGGGCTTGGACCAGGTTCCCAGACAGACAACTGTTGGTGCTTCTTTAAAAGGAAGCAGGGGTTCAGTAGAGGAAGCTCGCGGCTCTAGCACTTCCATCAAGATGTTAGTCTTGACTGCCACCGAGTGCAACTCAAGATCCAGGACCTCAGCTGCCCTCTTCACCACCATGGAATATGATGCTCCCTCCTCAGCAGCCACGGTGGGGGGAGAAAGCATACAAGTATCTGGGGATGTGTACAAACCACTGGCATCAACCAGTTTCCCACACCAGTCCATATCCCGAGATTCTAACTGGCATTCTAAATGGTCCAGTGACCCCTCCCCTTCTTCCCCAAGGCCTAGCCCTTCAGATTAGATTAGGGCCAAGGCTCCAACCTACGACGTGGAGAACCTGCTGGCATCAGTCGATGCGGCTCCGACTCCTTGTTGTCGGCTATCAGAATAGGGCTGGCACTGCCGATGGGCACCGGCGGTGTCGGGAGCATCAGCATCACAGCCGGCGACGGGGAAGGTCACAGTAGCATGACCAGCGCTAGTCCAGATCCATTGGGACCAATCGGAGCAGAGACTGAAGCTCTCGGCATGGAACCAGATGGGACCCCCTCCAACCCAGAGGGCGCGCCAGAGAAGTCGGGCCACTCAAATATTGTAAAATTATTTTACCTGAGCGGGGAAGCTGGGAGGCTCGAAGTCGGCCTTTGCAAGGATTCCGAAGAACCATGCCTCGGAAGTTGATGCTCCGTCGCATTGTGTCAGCTGATGGACAAAGGGACCACGCTTTGACTTGTTATGCTTCTTCCCCGAATGTCCCAATGACCTGGAATGGAAGGCAGAAGACTTGGGGCTCCTGGAGCGGTCCCGCGACCTCCATCACGATCGGGACCGTAGAGTCACGCAGCATCACCTGCTGGGCAACTAGCAGCTTCAGGGACCGCTCCCTCAAAGCCTTCGGTGCCATGGCCCAGCAGTCCAAGCATGACTTGGAGTCATGGTCGCGCTAGAGACACCACAGACACACAAGGTGTGGGTCTGAAACTGATATGACACGATGACAGACGCCACACTTTTTAAATCCTTTCACGAAGACATACCTCTACACAACCAAGAGGAACAAATCCTCCAAAAAGAATTCAACAAAATGCCGAAAAAATTTGGTCAAAAACCTACAAAGGGGTAGCTCTTTCTCCGGATCAGCGCTAACTGGCACGGACAGAAAAGAACTGACTTCAGTACGCCGAGGTAGCGCCTTCATAAGTGACAAGGACATCACTTTTGTCGCGAACGACGCAGCGCGGAGCCGATCAATGCCACCTACTGGTCACAGGGGTACTGCTCATGCTAAAATCTTCCGGATCCAGTCCAACGTCTGGGAAATTCAAAGGTAAGTAATCTATGACTAGATGTCTCTAGCAGATACAATCGAACACATTACTTACCTTCAGTAACCTATTATCTGGTAGAGACCAAGTCTACCGCAGATTCCTTAACTTTGAATTCTTCCCAGGCTTCAGTGTGGATCCAGTAATTTTTCAGCAGTACCTCTGCGTGCCCGGGAACGTCAGTGGTGCTATACAAGTCCCCTCTGGCGTGCAGATGTCAGTTTGTTCTGTGAAATCTTCTGCGATAAAACACAGAGCCACTATAGAAACTGGTTGTGGAAACAGTGTGCCCAAAAGATCAAAAGTCTTTAAACATTAATAAGGAAGAAACATCAAATGGTATGTTAATACCCGACATGGATTTTAAAGAAAATCTCAAAAGAATCAACAAAGCACAGGGCTACATGAAACCCTGCACCCTGGAGTATATGCAGCATGCAAGGGAAAACACTTAACACTCTACAGACCATTCACCAATGGTAATGAATGTCATAGTAATACCCAAACAAAACCTATAAAAACAATACCAAACTGTTTGTTGAATCACACCACAAATTTAGATGGGGACAGTGCCAATACAAGGTATGATAATACTAGACAAAGACTTTCAAAGAAAGAACCAAATGAATTAACACTTCTCACTGGTGTTTAATCCAGTGCTAAAGAGAAAACACCTCCCCTCCTATACCGACCACTCACCATTAGAAATGGTTGATATGGCAATATCTAGACAATACCTATGTGGCAAGACCAAGTGGTGTGTTGAGTCCCAACATTAATTGAGAAAGTGATCACTGGTATACAAAACCAGTACTGAAAAAAGGGTATAACCCTTGCCTCATAGGTCGTTCACAGAGTGGGGAGGAAAGGCAGGGTATTAAGGAATCTGCGGCTAAACTGTGTCTCTGCCAGATAATACATCACCAAAGGTAAGTAACTTGTTCATCTGATAGAGACATCTAGCCGCAGGTTTCTTAACTTTGAATTAAATATCATAGCTATAACCACCTGGAGGAGGGTCTGCGAACTAATCCTATAAAAGCTTTCAAATAGAACCAGTCGGTCATAACCAACAACCAACCAAACATAGGAATAGAAGAAAAACAGCCTGGCTTCTTAACAACAAACAATGGCAATGACCATGGACAATATAAAGAAGAAACAACCCCACAAGTACGAAAGAACCGAGCTCTAACGGGAAAAGCAAAAAACCCTGAGCAAGAACATCTGACAACAGGCAGACATTAGTAAATAACCCCCAATGGGAAGGAAAACTCCTAGACCAGAAGGGCCAAGGACAAAATAAATGGCATGTCACCGCATTCTCTACAATAAAGAAATATTTGAAGAAGACCCGTCTCAATAAGTCCAGAAAGAAGGACTTCCAGAACTGTTTCCCATTAAAACCAAGATGAATAAGCCACAATTGCAAGGTCTGGCGATACAATCCATTTACCAAGAACGATGAACAACAGTCCATCTCTAGAACAAAAAATATTCTTTAAACAAAACGACCAGCCGAAGGTTTACAAAATGACAGTAAAGACTACAACCAAACAGACTTCAATCTGTTATTGATGTTGTTCAAATATGCCAGAATTATAATACTTCATGTAATCATGAAGAGCCAAAATAATAACACATACCCAAATACACAAAAAATGACATAGGGAAAGATATATGTATCAGGTATCACACACCAAAATTAGCGGTGAAAAAGGACTGCATCCCATTACAAATTCTTTCCTCCCCCTTTATATTTTTTAGGAATATATATATATATCCACAAACAGAAAAGCTCCTTCCGGATCTGCTGGGACCCTTGAGAGGTGGCGCACACGCCAGCGGAGCACGCCGGCAAAGTTAATGTCCACACAAAACGAAATAATTGTTCGTGCGCTCTCAGTAATAAACAGGTGAATCAACGAGGTAAATAATCCAAGAGTTTAATTCACACTACGCGTTTCGGCGACAAGCCTTGATCACGTGTGAAAATGTGTTACCCAACAGTCCTAATAAAGCATTGAAATTACGCTGTCATCACACTAGAAAGAGTTAGAGCCAAGGCAGCGGCCATCTTAGAGTGGTACAAACAGTATTGGTACAACGTACATACACGTAGTGTGATCCGGCAGTGGGAGCAAGACTGTAAATTATATAGATTCGCCTTAATCTATATACAACGCATTGACCAGCACAGTTGGCTCCTGTTACCTGTCCTGAGATCAACATCACTTCGAGCAGACAGCAGGAGGAACTCCCCATTCTATGGGGGGGGTAAAACAGGGCACAAACAACGAAAAATAGTCCAAGTAGCATTGCAACATGGAAGAAGAGGCGGAACGACGAGCGGCAGCAGCGACCCTATTCAACAGGAAAACAGGGGTGCATAACAAAGGGGACAACACCCTTAGAGGGGACGCTTCAATACAACCAGTAGAAGATACCATTAAAAAACTGGAGAAACTTAAAAGAAATGAGGTGTCCAAATGGTGGGAGGCGATTTCTCTACAGAATTATGTAGATCAGAACATGGCGCCAAGAGGACTAAGAATTTTTATTACTCCCACATATGAAGCCCCCAACCCCAAAATGCTGGAGGAATGGTCGGAACACTCAGCTGCAAGCTCCAAAGGCATGATGGGCATATTGATCAAGTATGCTTGGCAGGACAGGGAAGAGCTTCTAAAACAGATTAAAACCCTTACTGCAGACTTGCAACAGATGGTGGACAATGATGCCTTAAAGAAAATCCTAGACTCCATGAAGGAACGTCTTACCAAATATGAGGAAGAGATTAAAGCTAGAAAGCAAAGGAAGATGAACAGAGATTACTCGGATTATGAAAAGGGAAGGATCCTAACGTTCAGTAGAAAATATGACCATCTGTATACCACACAGGATACCCTCAGACAAACCATTCCCACTACAAGTAACATCCTGGTATCTGACACCCCCACTGTAAGTGATGTCGAATCAGATGTATCTGAAGGCAACACATCTGGCGAGGACTGCAATATCAGACAGGTCAATTTTTTAGAGGAGTTTCGGGTCCTGCAGAGGGACCGACAAACAACACGGGACAATCAACAACCGAGAACCCGGGGACGAGGAAGAGGACGAGGCAGGGGAAGCGCCGCCACAGAAAAAAGAGATTACAACAACGCTGGGAACGCAGACAAAGGAAGGGGAGCCATGGGAAACAGAAAAACACGCTCCAACAGAAATTACTAATGGATATGAACATGGTAAATTTAACTGTTGTAAATCTATCCAAAAGACCATTATCCGACATAGAAAAGAGAACCCTATGTTTGGGCCTTTCCTTCTGTCCGTCCTCTCCTTTTAACTACACTGAAACACGTATTGACTTGTTTAAATATGCAAGGAAACTGAAACTTAAAAAGTGGTTCAAACTGAAAGGACAAGAACATATACCTGGTAGTGCGAACAATGACGCCATGGGTAATCTTATGATCAATGATATTGATAATCTTTTGGTTTTAGCTGATTTAGCGCATGACAATACATCTAATGATGGTGAGATCCGCACCACTCAAATCTTAGGGGATATGGATCTCACTCAAGGGGCAGCAGCGTGCACTAATTTCAAAATTAAATCTACTTTTGTGCCCCCTCTTCCCCACGACAACATTGACACTTTCCAGGACTGCATTGCCAAATCTCTGGTTGATCTCAGATTCAGTAAAAAATACTCGGGTAGCCGCACGAACAACTTATCTTACACTCAAAGACAGGCACTCAAAACTCTAGCCAGTGACACCACTCTAGTTATACGCCCAGCTGATAAGGGGGGCAATGTGGTTATCCTAGACAGAGACTACTACATTAGTGAAGCATTAAGACAACTCCAAGACATCAATTTCTACATAACCATATCCTGGGACATCTACAACTTGAGCATCACAGAGATCTGGGACAAACTTACTGATTGGAAGGACAAGGGCCTCTTAGTATGGGAAGAATTTTGCTATCTAAAAAGGGACCATCCTAAACTTCCTATACTGTACTTACTGCCGAAACTCCACAAAGATAAAGTCAGACCTCCTGGTCGCCCCATTGTCTCTTCCATAGGGAGTGTTAGTGAACACATCTCGAAGTATGTGGACCATTTCCTGAGGGAATATGTCATATCCCTTCCTAGTTATTTGAGGGATACGAAGGACTTTCTTGGCAAAATCGAGGAATTGACCTGGGAGCCCACCTACCTCTTTATCGTGCTGGATGTCCAGTCCCTGTACACAATAATCAATCACCAACAGGGGATGGAAGCCTGTGAGTACTTTTTGAGGCAAAGACCGATCAGATACAGGGAACACAGCCGTATGATTATGGAAATGATCGATTTTTGTCTCAAAAATAACATTTTTTCTTTCAATGGCGCCCTCTACAGGCAGGTAAACGGTACTGCCATGGGTTCCTGCTTTGCTCCCAGTTTCGCCAATCTATTCATGGGCTTCTGGGAGCAAGAAATAACAGCTAGCAGGACCCTGGAAACCGATTTCCGTAAAGTTGTCATGTGGCGTCGCTACATTGATGACTTGTTCATCGTCTGGAATGGTACCAGAGGTGAAGCTGAGGAATTTATCTCGAAACTGAATACCAACAGTTACAACATTGTTCTGTCTGGGAGTATTAATGACATCAAAACTGACTTTCTTGACGTAGGACTGGAGGTAGTACAGAACAAAATATGCACTACTCTCTTTCGGAAAGCTACAGCGGGCAATAGCATCCTGCATGCCCTCAGCAGCCACCCTGATACTCTCAAATGGAGTATACCCTATGGGGAGCTGCTGAGGGCAAAGAGAAATTGCAACAATCCCGATGCATACTTAGCAGAGAGGGATAACATTGTCAGCCGGTTTCAAGCTAGAGGCTATCCCAATTGGGTTCTCAAAAAAGCGAAAGAACACGCGGAAGGGATTGATAGGGTAGACACCCTCAAAGACAGAGTAGAGAGTACCACCGACGATACTTCAGATGTGGTCCGGGTGATCCTCACATACAATTCTGATGCACATAAAATCCAACGCATCTTCGCAAAACATTGGGATATCCTGAAGTCAGATGGGGTGGTTGGCAATCTGGTTCCTGACAGGCCCAGTATCACCTACAGGAGGGATAAGAACATCAGGGACATAGTAGTCAGAAATGATATCACTGACCGCACCACTAATACTGGCCATGGCCTCATGGGATTTTTCCCATGTGGCCACTGTAAAGCCTGCAGAAACAGCACATTCAAAGACAATCTGACATATGGTGGGGTGTCCAAGAAAATCACGCAATTTCTCACATGTAGTACCTGTTTCGTGATTTATGCCATTGAGTGTACGTGCGGACTCTGGTACATAGGGAGTACCACATGTCCTGCCAAAAAGAGGGTGATGGAGCATCTGAGGGCCATTACTAATAATGACCCCAAATACCCCGTTGCTCGTCACTTTTTCTCCAAACATGGTTCCAACATTAACGACATGAGTTACTGTATTTTGGAGCATATACCTAGGAATCCCAGAGGTGGGGACAGAACTCTTCACCTCAGACAACGTGAATCTAGGTATATTATTGATTTTCAAACAAAGAGCCCAGGTGGATTGAACATGGATGAGGAAATGTCAATCCACCTAAAACAATGAGGAACCATATAACTGTAATCACAGCAAGCTAACATTGATATGTCTTAACTGCTCCTTTACCCTTCCAGCATACCGTGTTCTTATGCTCACCCATGTACAGCTAATTTTAGCTGTTTTGTCTTTTAACAGTCTCTTTTTCGATGTGTATGCTATGCTATGTAATACTTCTTTATTGTGTTAATCTTATGAGCTATGTTATTCGTTGCACTGACATGTTCATTTTTTGTATTATTTACAGGAGAGAAGGAAGGAGCCCTTCACTTTGACTCACCGGCACGGGCATCCTACCCTTTTACTCCATGATTTCACTCTTCACTTGCTCATCACCTCAATCTTTTCCACTGACGGTTCCTTGATAGAGCATATGTGCACGCTCATTGGCTAAAGATAAGTCCTATTGATCTAGTCATCACGTACACATTTTATGTTTGTAGAGCTATACTATTGCAGTATTATGTTTCTGTTCTCGTTAATTAGCGCAAGACATAAACATTACCAGGTAGTTGCCTGGGCATTTGCCCGGAGATTGTTATTCACATGACCCCTGTTTTTAGCTCACGCATTTTTCGTGTTAGTAGTTGGGGGCATCATTGCCATGGCAACCACCCTTTTCGTTAAATACTACCCGTAATATTTCTTTGGTCCAGCAGTACAGCCATAGGGACGTTCCGCACTTGTGTAGACACGCCATATTGCATCATTGATTAATTATTTTAACTTTGAATTTCGGATTTATTCTGAGTATGCAATGTTTCCCTTTGTACCAATACTGTTTGTACCACTCTAAGATGGCCGCTGCCTTTGCTCTAACTCTTTCTAGTGTGATGACAGCGTCATTTCAATGCTTTATTAGGACTGTTGGGTAACACATTTTCACACGTGATCAAGGCTTGTCGCCGAAACGCGTAGTGTGAATTAAACTCTTGGATTATTTACCTCGTTGATTCACCTGTTTATTACTGAGAGCGCACGAACAATTATTTCGTTTTGTGTGGATATATATATATATATATATCACATCCAAAGTCCCCCACAACGAAGGAGCAGGCACACACAGAGGATTGATTGGACCAGCGGTTTTAATGGATTGGCATAATGCATTTTGGTTAAATACCTTCCTTAAGATGCCTTCCCTGACCAAACCAAGCAGTCAGTGTCCATCTTTAAAATGTGCCTGCTTTACTCCAATAGGCAAAGGTGACACAGTGGGTGTGACAGGCGATTGGGCACCAGGTAAGTACCTTCCCCCATGTGGGTGGTGTTCCCAAATTCTGTCAGTTGCACCAATCACTCAGGCGCCTTTGGCCAGTCCCACAATTCAACATCCAGCCGCTTTTCTTTTGCGGGAAGTCCTGACATGGAGTCCTGGACTGGAGTCAGTCCCAACCATTGTTGTTAAACCTCTCAGAAAAGCGGCTGTGCGGCGATTTTCCAAAACCTTGAAAAAAAAATTATATATATCCAAGCATGTGTAATGCAAATGCATACTCTTATGTATACACTGTATACAGAATAGATAAACTGAACTAAAAATCCAACCCAATATTACCATACAATAGAACATCGAAAAGAATAAAACACAGACAGTGACTTGCATATAGATAATGCTGTCTGGCAGAAGTATCTTAAAAATTTGATACAGCCTAAAAGAAAACATAAAAGATTAACCCTTGCCAGCAGAAAGCACACCCAATCACACTTGCCCCTACAAGATGCAACATATTATATGTTCACACCAAGAACACGCCAGACTGTAAAGTACAGAGAATAACAGATGCATACTAGTGAAGGAACAAATATCCTTCAAGAGACAGGTAACACCCAACGCCCATACAGAATAATGCATGCTAAGCACATTGCAGGAAAATAAAAAAGAAGAGCTTCTAAGAAATCCTAAAATTCTCCTACTATGCAAGGCATGGCCAAAAACAGACTGAAGGAAAACTTCTCCAGAAACTACCTCCTAGATAACTTTAGAGACAGATTATATATCCACCCTGTTCCAAAATTAAACACAGGAATTACATATACCTTCAATAAAGGAGGAAACCAAGTATGAGTATTCGAAAGAATGCAAAACAGACTTTGAGCCTATCAGCGCAGTGCTTCAAAAAGGTAAAGCATCCACATTGAACATGCACTCCAGCTTAAGTAGTGACAAATAGTTGCGCTGTTTAACCTGGCAAGAAGAATCAGAGTATATACAAAAACAGTTACACACCCTATGTACCAGGTCTCATAATCGGCACAACAATATGTCTCTATAAGAAATACTGAAAGACAGAAACCATGCAAATTCAACATACCGAACTGCTTCAAAGAAGCATGTGAACAAATAATCTTCCCAACTGGAAGACACTTCTCATTCAGTAATCGTCTTGAGCGTAAAACTCATCCCCACAGGTAAAAAAATAAAGGGACACAACCATCCTTCAGTCAAGATGGTATTGAAACAAAAACAACTCGCAGGAACACTATCTGGTGCACCAAACGTGGGCATAACAATGCCCTAACAAGGCTTAATCACCTACACAAGCCAAGTATAGGCCAAATAGCATATAAACAGAGAATGAGGAACTACAACTCTGTATTCCTTCACCTATCATTGAGGCGTCTTAATGCCGCATGGGCCTGAGCCCCGAAAAGAGGGGCACCATCAAATGGCATATTGATCATAGTCAACTGTACAGCCTCCAAAAAACCTGAAGTGGCCCACCAAGCACGACGCCTTAGCGCCACCGCAGATGCCATGGCACGACCTACCGAATCTGTAGTGTCCATGACAGTCCTACTTGAATGCTAGGCTGCCTGTTGACCATCTCTTATCATGCCAGCCACCTCAGAACGGAGGTTATCCGGAAGAGGTGGCTTCTGCAACGAATCCCACAAAGCATGGGAAAAATGTCCTAGCACACAAGACGTTTTGGTGGAGCTCAAGGCAGAGCTGGCAGAAGCAAAGATGTGTTTGCCACATGCATCTTGACTCCTATAATCCTTAATTACTGGATCCTTGGGCGCAGAATCCACATCATGAGAAGGTGTTGCATCCTGAACCACCAGGCTACAAGTGAAAGGATATCTATGGAGGCAAACTGAGTCACCAGGTGCAAGCAAATGTCTGCGAGCGATATCCTGATCTACTGAGACCCCTTACTCGGGCTTGGTCCAAATTCCTAATAAAATATCAAACAGGAGCTCACTGCTTGGAAGAACAGGCTCTTCCCTCATCTGTCCTTGGTAAAGGACCTTAAGCAGAGGGTCGATAGATCTCTGCACGGTAGGTAGCGACAATTCAAAGACAGTGGCCACTCTCCTCAGCATATCTGCGAAGGTAGAACTCACGTCTGTAGCAAGACTAGGGGGAGACAGTAACCACGAAGCTGGTAAAGATTCTAGTCCACTAGCCTCTCCAGGAGCAGCTATCCAGCTTTCCTCTACCTGAGATGTAATAGTATCCGAAATGGGCTGAAAAGGCCTTGTCTCAACTGACAAAGGTGACTTTCAGAAGTCTCCTGAAATTAAATGAAAAGATAATTTATAAAGCGCGATGGCTACCCTGGGGCGTCCCAGCGCTGCAGAGGTTGGGCTAGGCGGAGTACGCTAGACTTAAACGAATTATTAAGATGATTTATTAAAAAGATGATTTATTAAAAAGCCAGGTTTTAAGGAGCTTTCGGAAGGTAAGTAGTTTAGGTTCTGATCTGATTGAGAGGGGGAGAGTGTTCCAGATCTTGGCTAGTTTGTAGGAGAGCGACCGGCCTCCACACCTGGCTCTCTTGATTCGGGGCACTGTGGTGAGATAAGATGTCCCAGATCTGAGGAGACGATTGGGATGATAGGCATTTACCAGGGGGCGGTGGATAGCAGGGCCTGTTCCCCAGTAGGAGCGATGGGCAATACACATGGCCTTGAATTCAATCCTCGATTTCACAGGAAGCCAGTGGAGATCTTTCAGTCGAGCATTGACTGAGACTCGTCGCAGGATATTGAGGAGGGTCCTGGCGGCACAGTTTTGGACAATTTGAAGTCTATTGAGCGTGGACTGTGGGGCCCCAAGGTATAGGGCATTTCCGCAGTCAAGGCGAGATACAATCAGCCCTTGGACCATGATCCGTCTTGAGTGGAACGGGAGAAGGGGGAGGATTTTGCGAAGTAGCCTCAGGAGCCCGAAGCATGTGGCAGCAAGCTTAGTTGCCTGGTAGTTAAAATTGAGTGTTCTATCCAGCCAAATGCCGAGACTTTTGATTTGTTCTTTGGGTTCGGGGGGACAGCCTAGGCAAAGGGGCCAGATGGAGTCGATAGATTTGGTGATGGTATTTCCCAAGAGCATAATCTCTGTTTTCTCCCCGTTTAGTTTTAAGCAGGAGGCCGACATCCAAGCGCGACTGCTTCCAAACATTTGTATAGGCTGTGGTGGGAATTGAGAGGGGGGTCCAACGCCACCACCAGCTGTGTGTCGTCCGCATAGGTGATAATTTTCACTCCAAAGGGGCGGACGACATCAGCCAAAGGGCTAAGGTAAACATTAAAAAGGGTGGGGCTCAGGGAGGAGCCCTGGGGCACCCCACAGTTCAGGGGTTTGCTGGAGGAGGTGAAATATTTCTCAAATACCTGAAAAGATCGATCTGTGAGAAAGGATCTCCTCCAGAGAAGGAACCAAAAACATCACATTTCTCTCAGTCTGTACTACTGTCAACTCTGCATTCGTCGCCAACAGGAGGAGGAGAGATGATTTTGACCGACGCTGCCAATGTCAGTACCGGAGTCGCTGGTCAAAACCAGGTGCCGTAGGCAGAGATCCTGAGGGACTGTATATCTGCGCCGAAGTGGAGCCGGTCAATGCCAACCCAACGACCCTGATGGCCCAACCATCACTGAGGCTGAATTCTCCGACAGTGCCCCACTCACTTCCATGGGGCCCGGAGGAACTCCAGAAGGAGATGGAGTTCCAAAGATGAGGTGTAAAGAGTTACAAATGCTACGTCATCTGGGGCATCGATGCCCCGGCTCCTGGAACGACGGGGAGACGTGGTGCTAAACAGGGCCAGACAGCACCTAGTAGCGGGCACCGGGCATTTCCCCGGTGGGCCGCCAGTTTGGGGGCTGTTTTTGGGCCTCTGGGGGGCCGTTTTTGTTAAGGGGGGTCGGCAATATCAGCCCCCTGTAACAAAATCGGCCGAAACTGGCCCTAACAAACAGCTCAGCTGCGGCCCCCCTCACTCCAGGGGGGGAGCCGGAAGAGCAGTTTGCCTGGGCTGGTTTCGGTTCCCAGTCCGGCCCTGGTGCTGAATTGTGTAAGGCATCCTCAACCATCGAGCGGGAGTAGTCGTGGGAGGCGTAGTCTTCACAAGGTGAAAGCGGGGGATGCCGCGACTTCAACCGCTTCTTACCACTGAACCGGCTCCGGCTTCTAGAACGACCCTGCAAATGGACCGCCTTCTGGGTCGATGAAGACCGATGCCGGGAAGTCTCCTAAGATTGCGACATACGCGTCGCCAGCAACTTTATACAACGCTATTTGAGCGCCTTCGGCTTTTGGCAGGAGCCGCAATCCTCCGTGTCGTGGTGATCGCCCAAACACTACATACAAATCATATGCATGTCTGCAACAGGCATCTGCTGACTACAAGACCCACAAGGCTTAAAGCCTGAAGGCATAAAGTAAAAGGGGTACACTGTTCCTAACGACAAAAAACTGTTGAAGTAGGACAAAAAGGTCTGAGGAACCGCTTCTCCGGATCCACGTTGCAGAGCAGAAAAGAGGAAACTGACGTCAGAGTGTATATGGCTCCACTGGTGTCATGACCGGAGTCAACATCATCATGGAGCCATACGGCGCCGTCCCCTGGCACGCAGAGGTACTGCTGAAAAAAATCCAGATCCAGTGGGACGCCTGGGGAGAATTCATAGTTAAGGAATCTGAGGCTAGATGTCTTTATCAGATATATACATGCATTTCCTGTTAAAGCTCAGAGGCATAGGATACCAAAGTCGGTAGAGATCTTCATGATAAAGAATGGGAACAGATTCTGGCTTATCCACACAGGGTATTCTGTAATGCCAAATTCAAATAGAATGAATTTAAACATACTACATAGAGTGTACCTTGTCCCAAACAAAATGTACTGAATTTTCCCGGAAGCCGGCTCAAACTGCCACTGATGCTCGCTCTGCTAACAGGGTTCAAATATATACATATAGTGGGATTGTCTCATTATATCTGGCTTCTTGGCTGGCACCCTCAACAAATTCATATCTATTTATAGTCGAGAAAAATCTATATAGCCCGAAAGCTGTATTCTCAGTCCCTTTAGGCATTCAAAAACTCAAAGAAGCTCCATTTTTGGATCTGTCCTTGCTACAGACAAGGAGTTTACCATAATAAGATGAAAGAGTTTGGACTCTACCACAAAACCACCATGGCTGAAAGCAACCTTTCGCTGATCGGAGATTGAAGTTGTTGCACTATACAGGGAAGAATTGAGAGAAATTTGCCCAGATGAAAGGGAGGAAAACTCCAGGTCCCAATGACCTGCCCAATGAATTTTTTTACTGTGTTGAATTCCGCATAGTGGGCCCCCTGTGTGAGTTGTACCATAGGTGTAGACACGATGGCGCCCTACCGGAGGACTTGAGAAGGGTCACAGTTGTCCTGATTCATAAGCCTGTGAAACCATGCCTCTTATAGGCCATGATTGCTTAATGTTGAAACCAAGATTCTTGCAAAAGTCTTGGCCATCAGTTTGGTACAGGTGGTCGGCTCTCTAGTGGACCCGGATCAATCTGGTTCCATGCTTTACAGGGCAATGAGTCACAGCTTAAGTCGCCTGGTGGGGTGCTTGGTGCGCCGGACCCGTATAGCTGAATTTGAGCTCCTGCTGGCTCTCGACACCTAAAAGGCTTTTGGTTCTTTAGAATGTCCTTACATGTGGACAGTCCTGGAAAAAATGGGATTTGGTCCTGGATTCCTATTTTGGGTGAGACTTCTATGCACCAACCCAATGTCGTGAGTAAAAGTAAATGGGGCATTATCCGCAGAATTCAGATCAGCCAGAAGCACCAGACAGGGCTGTCCATTGCCCCCCAGCTGAATGCGGTGGCACTTGAGCCATTGGCTAGTTGGATAAGGGGAGATGCGTTGCTTAAGGGTCTGACATGGGATTCAAACTGGAAAGATGTTATTTCCAGCTATGTGGACAATATCCTGCTCCATTTGGCAGAACCGAATAACTTCCGCTGCAGATTCATGATCCTGGGGACCTTTGGGTCCTATTCGGGGATTTGTAGCAACTAGCACAAGTGTGTGTCATACCCCCTGTCCTGGAGTGCTACCGCTCACGATGGGATAGCCCTCTATGTTGGGAGCCGGACGGATTTTTATATCTGGGCATCTTTGTGAACACAGATAGGGAAGCCTTCCTCAGGAAAACCTCAACAAAATGCTTGAGAGTTATAAAACAGACAAAGGCAGCTGGCGTAAACTTCTGCTGCCACTCATGGGATGGATGGCTCACTGCATAACGATCTATCTGCGGAAATGTTTATATGTGTTGCAGAACACCCCATTTGAGGTGCCAGATGGATTCTGCAGGTCCGTGGATGATGTCACTAAGGTCCTACTGTGGCAAGGAGGGGCACCACGGATAGTCCTAGCCACCTTGACCAGGAAGCCCTTTGAAGGTGGGATCGACCTCCCTAATTTGAGCTTAAATTATTGGGCGGCTCCATTGCAGGTAATAAATGACTGGGCTTTTACATCACAGCAGGTGAATGGTGGACCGGACATCGATGGACTCAGGGGGGGCGGGGGGAGTGGGGCTACATCCGACGTCTTTATGGGGAGGATGGGCTGACACCACTTCCCGTTCCGACAGACACGGTCATAAAAATATGGATGATTGCAACAAACTCCCTGGGATGCAAGGGTAAAAGAATGCTGGAAACCCCACTGTGGGATTCTAATATATTGAAGGGCCTGCAGGTCATTGAGGGGCATAGGAAATGGGACATGCTGGGTATTTCCAAGCTCGGGGATGTGTGGCGTGACGGCAAGATAATATTGTTATCAGACCTCCAAGAGTAGTATGAACTTACGGGTAGTCAATATCTTAGATATTTACAATTTCAGCGGTTCCCATTTTGAGGAGTAAGGGGTTGAATCTCAGGACGGTTCTATGTATGTGCATGTGTGGACACCTGGATGGCAGGGCACTAATTTGGGGGTGCAGCCGTTTTTCTTTCTCCCCACCCCACTATTTTCTGCTTTTCTCCCTCCTACCCTCCATCCTCCTCCTAGAGAGGGCAGGGTGCAAAGGGAAAAAGTGCTGCCACAGATTTTTTTTGTTGAAACATTTTTTATTATTTTCCAAATCAACAATGACTGTTCATTACATCACGGGTCCCCGTGTTCATTATGAGTATCTTCCCTCCCAACCCCAACTCGTCCCCTCCCCCCCCCCCCCACCCCCATGTCAGTGCGCCTCTTCCCCCTACTTCTCCCCCGATGTGCCCCCCCCTTCCAAGGAGCTCATTTACAGTTGCTCACCCCTTCTCTGCGTAAGCAAATCATCCCTCTTGTCCAGGCCTCCGGTATATGCCTGGGGACCTCCTTCATTTCCATCTCATCTCATTCCCCAGTTCCCCTCGCCTCTTGCCGATCCGAAGTGCTCCCTCCTTCCCCCACCTCAGATATCAGCCCCTGGAGCTCAACTACCAACGCTTCCCATGCCCTGGCCGTCGCTAACGCTTTCTCATCGTCTCTCCTCATTGCCACCTGCACCCGGAGCGTACCCTCCGCCCCCGCCCATCTCACTAGTGCTGCCCTCCACCGCACGTAGCTAGGCAAAGTGCTGCCACAGATGCCCATTTCTGCTGCTTCGTTTTGTAGCAGATATCTAGTTAGTTTTATTGATCTTTTTGAATAATTTATGCCTTGTATGATGATTGCGGAAGCTCGGTCGCTGTGGAGCTGATTACTGAATGGGAAATGGTGCAGACATTTGACGACCATGGCAGGAGAGGGACAATACCCAACCCTGAAAGCCATTGCATTGATGTGACTATTGGCCTGTAATAACTGTACCAAGGTCATTTGCGCTATAATGCCATGTTTTGTACTGTACTACTCTCAATAAAAACAAGTAAAATAAAGAAAAAGTGGAGACGCTCCTCTTCCCTAGAGGAATTCGGGGGAGCAAAGAAGGTGGGAAGTGTGGCAGACTGACCCAGATGGAATGGGGTCACCACTTTCAGCAAGAATGAAGCATGGGTACGAAGCACCACTTTGTCAGGAAAAGACCATCTACGGAGGCACATAAGGTAGCGCCTGCAACTCACTCACCCTCCGGGAAGATGTTATCACCACTAGAAAGGCTGCCTTGATGGTAAGCAGCCGGAGGGGACAGGTGTGTAAAGGCTTGAAGGGACGACACATAATTGAGGACCAAATTAAGGTCCCACTGCGGCATAACAAAGGACATGGGCAGAAACAAGAGAGCCAGCCCCTTCAAAAAACAATTTACAATTGGTGACCTAAAGAGAGAGGGTTGGTCTGGCAGCCGCAAAAAAGCAGCTAGAGCAGAAAGAAAACCCTTGAGAGTTCCCAAAGCAGAGCCTTGTTGGGCAAGGGTTAGAATGAATAGAAGAACAGTGGAAAGAGAAGCAGAAAGAGGGTCAATAGACCTTTCTGTACAGTATAATAGAAATTTCTGCCAACGTCAGGTGTATACCGTTTTAGCGGAGGGCCGCCTGGATGCCAAAATAACGTTACATACTTTATGAGGAAGATTAAAAGCCATCAAATGATGCCACCGCCCAATCTCCACGCATGGAGGAGCAGAATTGACAGGTTCAGGAGGAGGACCCTCTCCTGCTGCTGCGACAGAAGATCCTCCCAAAGGGGCAGCCGGATCGGAGAATCAATGCTTATTTTCAGAAGCTCTGGATACCAGATTGTCCTCGCCCAGTCCGGAGCCACAAGAATGATTTTGGCCTGGTCGCTCCTGATCTTCTTCAGAACCCTGGGGAAAAGAGGTATGGGCGGAAAGAAGTACAGCAGGCCTGAACGAAAGGCGTCGCCGAGAGATAGCCGCCATGGAAACTCCTGCGCGCAGTACTGCTGACACTGTGCGCTCTATTCGGAGGTGAACAGATCTAACCAAGGATCTCCCCACTGCTGAAAGAGACCTTGCACCACCTCCGACTGGAGATGCCATCGCCATTCGTGATCCTGTGATGCTGTGCCCACTGGAACCTCAGGTCCCACTGCAGAGCCCGCATTAGCCACCTGTCATGCTTTTCCCAAAAGTCTCACAGTCAGTCTCACAGAAATCCATAATAGAGGCTGAAACATCGAAACCTTAACCTGAATATCCTGGACTTGCTGCTCGGACGGATAGGTCCGAAACAGCCCCGATGAAAGGGAGCATCTGAGAAGGAGTTAGGCGTGACCTCAGCACGTTTACAGAGAACCCCAGCGAATGCAGGAGGTCCGCCATAGTCTGAAGGTGGGAGACGACAGCCTGGGGTGAGGATGCCTTCAACAGGCAGTCGTCGAGGTAGGTAAGACTGTCACCCCTAACCTGCGCAGATGAGCTGCAACCAACGTCATCACGTTGGTGAACACACGAGGGTCACTGGTAAGGCCGAAGGGGAGCACAGTAAACTAAAAGTGCTAGTGGCCTACCTTGAACCGCAGGTAACGCCTGTGGCCCGGTAGAATGTGGATGTGAAAATACACATCCTGCAGGTCCAATGCTAACATCCAGTCTTCTTGGTGTAGGGCAGACAACAGCTGAGCTAGAGTAAGCATCTTGAACTAGTCCTTCGAGAGGAATAGATTTACGGTTCGAAGATCTAAAATGGGCCGCAACTCTTTGTTCTTCTTCAGAATCAAAAAGTAGTAGGAATAACAGCCACTGCCTACTTCTGAATACGGGACCCTCTCTATAGCTCCCTTGGCCAAGAGAGTAGCAACTTCTGCCTGGAGCTATTTTAAATGATCCTCCGACAGCCATTTTTGATTTGGCACAACGGGAGCAGGAAAAAAAAAGGAAAGGCAGAGAACAGCCCTCCTGAATGATCTGCAAGATCCACCTCTCCAATGTTATGGACCTCCAGCAGGGGAGAGGATGAAGGATTCTCCCACCAAGTGGGGTGGTGTGGTCTTGCAGAGTCAGACTAGGAGTGCTTGGAGGCTGCCGGGGGCAGGGTGGCAGATGACTTCTGGCTTCCATTCCTTGGTAGGAATGAACCGCACCTACGTCCCCGCACAAATTGGGAAGTTTGCGCAAGACATTGGCTGAAATAGGGTTGACGCGGCTGGAAACCCCTACCGTTGCCACGAAAGGGGCAAAAGCTAGACTGGCCACGAGGTGCAGAAGAGGCCCAAGGATCTGGCCGTAGCTCAAGATCCTTGAACCTCACTAGGGCTGAGTCTGCCTTCTCCCTAAAAAGACTGGTTCAGTCAAAGAGCATGTCCATCAAATTTGCCTGGACATCGTCCAAGAAAACAGTTGTCCTTAGCCAGGTGTGGCACCTCAAGGCCACTGTAGAAGAAATCAATCTGCCTAGCGAATCAGTCGTGTCAAGGCCACACCTTATGATGAATTTTGCTGCATCTCTCCAGTCCTTAAATCGCCTGAGAGAGCACAGCCCGAGACTCCTCTGGGACTTGTGGCAGAGCTTGCGCAACAGTCTCTCAGAGAGAGTGGAAGAAACTGCCGAATAAGCACGCAGTATTGACCGACCGCAATGCCAGGCTGGAGGAAGAAAACATCTTACCAAGTGAATCGAGCTTCTTGTATTCCCTATCCGGAGGGCCCTGGGATGTAGAAGCCTGCACCACCAAGCTTTCAGGGGTGGGGTATTGGCTGAGGAACTTTGGGTCTCCCGGAGCTGGGCGATAGTGGCGTGCAATTGTCCTATTCACAGGAGCCCCTGTGCTAGGCTTGGACCACGTGCCTAGAAGGACATCAGTTAGTGCCTCATTGAAGTGCAAAAGTGGTTCAGAGATGGAAGCCTCAGTTTGAAGCACTTCGGTGAGGAGATTAGTCCTGACCTGCACAGAGGGCAACTCTAGTCTGAGTACCTCGGCTACCCTCTTAACCACCATGTCATAAGATGCCCCCCTCCTCCGTAGCCACAGTTGGCAGGGAGAGTATGCCAGTATTTGGGGAAGTGTCCAATCCACTGGCCTCCCCAAGTTCCCCATACCAGTCCATTTGTTCTGCAGAGACATCCTGGTGTTCCAAAGGGTTCATAGACCCCTCCCATTCCTCTCCGGAGCCTAAACCATTTTCAAAGTGTTCAGGCGACAACATAGAACTCCTGGGTTCAATCGGAGTCGAGCTAAATGGTTCAGACTCCATGTCGTCGGGTATAAGGATGGGGCTGGCACCAGTAGTATTGAAGGCACCGACTTTGGGTCCGACACAGGGGGAGGTCGCAATAGTACGACCGTCGTCATCCCAGATCAAGTCCCTGAGGTCCCACCAGCGTCGTGGCCAGAGCGGACGGCATTGAATCAAATAGGGCATCTTCCGACCCCACAGGGCCCAAGGGCTCACCAGAGGGGTCGGCCCGCTCAAAAATGCAGCACATGTCCTCGTAAAATTATTAATTTGAGCAGGGGTCCATAGAACCATGCCTAGAACATCGCTGCTCCTCACCTCATTCGCCGAAGGACGACAGCCAATGCGAAGATGAAGTCCGCATGGACTTCTTCTACTTGTGCCTCTTCCCCGAGTATCCCGAAGACCTTGAGTGGACGGAAGAGGACTTGGGGCTCCCGGAGTGGTCCCGCGATCACCTCTTCTTCGATTGGGACAGGGACCTCCGCGGAGTCTCCCTGGATGGTGTTGACTGCCAGGCCATAAGGAGCTTCATGGCCTGCTGCCGCAAGGCCTTCGGAGCCATAGCCCGACAGTCCGAACAAGACTTCAAATCGTGGTCACGCTCGAGACATCAGAGACAGAAGAGGTGGAAATTGGTAACCGACATCATGCGGTGACAGGCACTGTATGGTTTAAACCCTGTCTTCCTGAGAGAGGGTCCAGTTTTACCATATAACAAATACCCTGGGCCATCCTTATCACTCAGCCAGTATGAACCCCTATGTAGGCCCAGCTGTCTTATTCTGTGTGCCTGTTGTTAAATTGACCAGAGTTCTGCACCCATTTTTCTGAACAGCAGGCTCTAGGCCTGTCTGACAAAAAATCCCAGCCAGCTTCGCTCTGCGAGGCATACTACTCCAGACTGGGTAGCCCCCACCTTTTCCGTGTGCGCAAACGTTCACTGTCGCAAAGTTCACTGTCTCTCTCTCTACCCTGTTGAAATATAGCCCACCACATCCTGGGTACGTCTGACTTTGAGAACAGGGAAGTTCCCACCACAAGCGTAGGACCAGGGTGATGGATGTGGCAACCAGGATATAGATATATAGATATATATATATATCTATTTTTTTTATTCCTTTACATTACATTTTTTCCGCTTGCCCTATGCAATTTACGACGAGCGCATGGCCCGAGAACATAACCTTTCGCCTAGTATATGTTACCCATTTAGTAGGATTAGCACGACAGTTCGGATAAATGTGTGACCCGTGGTGTAACTGACGTAGGTAGGAATGACGTGAGATGACGTTGCTGTAGGCACTTCTCACTGTATTAAAGGGTATAAAAGGACACCTCACAGACTTCTTGGCGGACTACCTCCCTGTCTGTTTGTAGGTGACAGACTGTGTAGGTTTTCCCCAAGAGCTCTTGTTTTTGTTCAGTATACTATTTTATTTGACTTATATTTTGCCATATAAATGCCATATCTGCTATGTTATTTTTTAACTGTTGTTTTCTCCTTTTTGAACTTTAATGGCTATATTGCAATTGCATGGTTGCTTTCTTTTAGGTTTAAACGTGAGTATTCCCAGCATTTTAGACTAAATGTGTTTTGCATTCTGAGAACATTTCCCTTGATCTAAATAATGTTTTTCATATTGCATTTGCAAATGTGTCTTTGAGGTTTATAATCTGCACGCCTTATGTTGCATTTATTGAAGTGTCTCTCTTCTAATGATTTCAGTGATTTCTGAGTCCTATTGGAAGTTAGATTAAAGTGCCTTCTGACAAGTGTAACTCTCTGTGAATGCGAGGTCACGATATTTTGTATTTTTAATGCCTTTTTCTTGAAGTTGCGCCTGCTAAATAAATTTGATAAACCTTTTTGCTCAGTTTCCATGGCTCACACATTTGTTTCCTTCATTTTAGCATGAGCGTTCCTGCACACCCCACCTCAAGTTAAGCTGCCCCCTGCCCCCTAAAAACGCTCCCACTAACATTTTGGTGACTCCGACGTGATCTGCAGCTCTGGCTGACAGGAGACCTCTGTGACCGCGGGCACAGACTGACCTTTGTGCCTCCTTTTGACTGAACCACAGAGAACAGTGCTCGGGTAAGTTTATTTTAGCTGCTCGATGTGCTGGGTCTGGGAGCAGTGATTGAGGGCACTCGTGGGCCATCTGTGTCCGATGTTTCAGTTTCCTGACTAACTGGTCTCACTTATTAAAAGAACACTACCAAGCTAAGGAAACGTGTGCGTAGTGGACTCTGAGCCAAAAGGTGACATTAGAAGATTGTACGAATTATGTTTTTTAAAATCATAAATAGATATAAATTGTTATTTGTGCCTCTCCGAAAGCCAGGGAGAGCCTCTGTTTGATTTAAAAGATTGTCAGGGAAGGAAAGACTGCATCTTGCGTCTTTCATCATGGATTTTGTTATTTGTGCCTCTCTGCAAGCCAGGGAGGGCCTCTGTCTGGTTATAAGGATTGACAGGGAAGGGAAGATTGCATCTGGCATCTTTCAGTGATCATTTTGGTTTATCGTGCCCCTCTGATGAAAATCAAAGGGGACTCTCATTCAGTAGTCATGAGAAAGAAGACAAATTCCGTGCCTGCCTAGCTAACAGGTTTACGGTTTCCTCTTGGGTTACGGTTTCATCTTGTATAGGAGAGAAGAAAGTGGTTTCCCCGGGATGTAGAAGAGTAAATATTCGACTTTCGCTTCTTATAAGTATTTTTGTGTTGGCATTTTGCATTTTTAGTGAAGCATTAAGATAGAGAGCGCTTTATCGCCGTCAAGTGGCCAAAGTACGCAATTGTTGTTTAAAAGTGTCAAACATTAAAGCATATGCATCGTTTTCTTTTTATTATAAAGCACATGTGCAAAATGTTCGTCAATTGTTATGCACCTTTGTGTTATTCGTTAGTATTTATTTATGCATATAGGGTCTTTTGCATTTCTTAAGTGTTGCAGCAAATGTTTTTGTGATTATTGTATTGGAAGCCGCTGTCGGGTACAGAGGCCGTTCTATCAGTGAGACCATAATATCTAGGTGTATATGGATTGTCCTGCTGATTCTTTTTTGATTATATATGTATATATTCATTGTATGAGCACATCTTGTCAATTTAATTGACTGGCCTTATACCAATTCCGTCATTAAAGGGTAAAGGCCCGCTAGGTAGGATGTTGCTGGGGTCTGTATTACACCTGTCATTAGCCTTACAGACCCCACTAGTTAGTGTTGCTGTGGTCTGTAGTAGTACATAAGCCCCCTCACCAGCACTACAGACCCCGCTAGGAAGAAGTAAGTGAGCATTTTTCTGTCATTCAGTTTTTCAGAAAAATTTTCTTTGTGCTACAGCTCTGTCGGGGCGAATGAATAGAATACATGGTTACAGAACTTATAAGACTGCAGACACCATATATGTACAGGTTTCTATGGTAACACCAGGATTAGAGATACCCACTGTAGTGTCCACTTCCTGGCCCCGAAACGCCTTACGGAGCAAAGTCTTTGTTGCTTGTTTCAGTGAACACCCTAGTGCCCTCCACTTTCCTGACTTTTCTCCAGTAGGTGTTTATAACGGCCCAGACAAACAGGAGATTAAGGAGGCATTTTATCTTGTCATCAAAGAGGCACTAGGGGACGAGCTTGTGCTCGACCACCCCACCTCCTTGATACATAAGGGCAGCACTATATATATATTAGTAGGAGACACAGATGAGCCATAACGAGCAGCAACCAGTTGAGATAGTACTACATATACTAGACGACAGAATAATAGCAGTATACAATCCAGTCACACAGACAAAAACTACATTTCAGCCTCATCAAAGCAACTGGATATCCCTAGCGTGGGACCTGCTGGGGGTCACATTTACACAGGGCACTGAGGTAAGAGTATCTGCACTGCACCTTGTGCAACTACGCCTCCCAGTATCAGCCAATAGACCTACTACACGGAGCCAACACGCTATACTTGAGGGGCCACAATATTCACAAAGCTCCCCCTCTGTGGGGGACACTCAAGACATACCACTGCAACAACCACCGGTGTCCCCACCAACAACATGTACTATTGAAGACTCCTCCACAGAATATATCCAGTCAGTGGGAAGTGTAGTAAGCAACGGGAACACTAATCTCAGCCACCAGCACTCACCAACATCATCTCCTTCAGGCACCAACAGCCTAGGGCAGCGGGAAGGTTCCAAAGATACCCACGTCCCATTAGGCTGTGAACATCACGCATCATTGCTGCAGGCTCTCCATGACCCTAACTCACCCCTGGTTTGTGAACGTCACGCACCACAGCTGCGTGAACAACTGCAGAAACACCCCCACCCCAAGTATCATAGAGCAATTGCAGCAACACCCCTCCCCAACAACACACTACCCATTATTGTGGGCATATTTGGAAAATCGTCAGTTAAGAGGAGAATAACATTCCCACCCTGCTATCACTGATCACCCTCCTCACCTCAAAGACAGCTCTAGGGAATGAGCGAAACACCCACACAATATCCAATGTTACAGATCACAGTACATATAGTAAACAGGTGTGTTATTGCTCTTTCTAAGGATACTTCAGCATCATTTGTTCAGTTCCCATCCCTAACGTGTACAGTCGTCTTGACACTGCTCTCAGCCCTGGGGATTGACGTGACACATCTGCAGAAGGTGAGGCTGACAATAACACCCAGTGGTGTTACACCGTCACTCATTTCCACAACAACGTTATAGTATAATGGCTACGGCACTGCAACACGTGATAAACAACTTCACAGCTCAGGAGAAGCGCATCATTAAACACTGTAGAGAGCTACACCAATTTACACAAAATATGCTACACTCATAGCCAAGAGAAGGTACATTCAATAGAGCAGTACTAGACCACGCTGCAACATTGCTGGAGGCAAAGTACTCCGGTAACAAACTCGAAAAACACAGAGATACGCTGGCTCTGTGGAATGTCTTCAAGGAAGATGACAAGCTAGCTCCAATGCCCACGGCAACCCCACCAGCTTACCACCCAAGTGGCATGTATACAGAGACCGTACTCAAAGTTGAGCTACAGCCCCTATCCAATGACATCAGCCATAGGCCATACAGACATCTCTGTCCCAGGTCCCTAATCTGAATTACAGAACAGTAGCCCTGAGAACACCCAAGACCTACTATCATTGCACGCCCAAAGCCCAGTAATGCAGGGTGCAACATCAGGAATGCCAGGTCAGATTGATGCGCTATTTAAGATAAAACTTACACCAGCATCAAACTCTGCAGCTCCTCAGTCAGAAGAGGACACAGAGAGCGATGGGGTCTCTAGTGTTTCACAGCACAGCTCCCCTATGTTGCTTCCCAGACCTAGCCCCACGGCCCCCACATTCTTCACTGAAGATCGTGAACTCCTAGACACAGCAACCAGACATTACGGCCCATTCCTCACTCCCGAGCAGCAAGCATTTTCATTCCAATCCACGGACTCACTATAATGGGCGGCTGCCCCTTAATACCGGTCCCAAGCAAAAGGAAGAGCACTCCCCAATGCACCAGCTAACATTCAATGAAGGAAATAGGAATAGCAAACTGCATCCCTCTGAGGCAGTCACTGAGGCAGATATTAGCGAATGGAGAACAGAGCACAACCTATTTCAAAGAGGTAGAGGGGCAGGGGACATGTTATACGAACAGCGCTCACCCAACCCCTCTGACGCTAATGCAAGCGTCCGGCGGTTGTCAGTACAAGTAGACAAGGTAAGGGATAAACTCACTGAACTACTGCATGGCATGGGCCAAATTGGTAAAGAACACCGACTGACACAATGAATTGAGTAGAGCTGGAGGCCCAGCGGCTCCACATAATAGTGGGGTCCCAACCATCCCACAGCAGGTACCATTGATAGACTTGCATCAGGAAGCCCAAAGTGTAGCCACACCACAGACCAACACAGCAGCTACCTTAAATAGACCCCCAAGCTCAGCCAACAGTTATTAGCAATAGCTCCCAGATGACACCACCACCTGTGCTTATACCTCAGATATCACCGCCTGTAGTTGCACCACCCAGGCCGGCGACGCCACAGCTAAAACTAGATAATTTGGACCTCTCAAGCGCAATTGAATGGGCAGAATACAGGAGGGGAAGGCAGAGAAGAACAGAGGCAGAAAAGTTGGTGGTGCTGGGTACACACGGGCGTCCAGATGACCTCCCATACGATTATAAGGTCTCTGGCTCAGCACGCCTGCGTGCCATAAGGAACAAAAACTTGCACAACATTGCTCTCAGCAGACCATCCCTATCACTGACTAACGGCCTGACACCAAATGAGATAATAATACTTGGAGAAGGGTCAGACTTCTATGTCAATCCCTTCTCAGATAATTTGGCAGGTTGGACAGAAGCGAATGCACCTCAAATGAATGTCTGGCCTTTTATCTTCTATGGGGCAGGAGATGACGATTAGGATTATGATTATGTTGTAATTTGAAGGAAGCTCTCAGGATACAAACCAAGTAAAGTAACTACTTTATTGGAGCGCAAAGACAGCGTTGACCATCTCACAGAAGTCAGCTCACAACTGGCATTTCTACACACCATAGCAACCATAGAACCATAACAGAACCTTACATTTAAAGCTACAGTATATAAAAGGACTCTAGTATTGTAATCTAACAATCTAAGATTACAACACATCCTCCTTTCTTCATCTTGTCTACACATACTACCATTGAAATATCATGCTAAACCATTGTATAGCATATACAACGGACCTAATAAAAGTAATAAAATACAAGCATAACTAAAAACAATTAAGCAATTCATAAGCGGAGTAACCTAAGAAAATACATTTTTCTTTTAAAAGTTCTCTCAAACTTAACCTTGAAGCTTGTGGGTCCTAAGAGGAACCCTTGATTCTCAAAGTAAAGTGAACTCCTAGAAATCCCCACAAACAATCTTGTAGGTATCTAGGAGGACATCTCGGTCTTTGAGATCTTGTTCTATCGATAATGTTGTCGCCACACCCCCTTAGGGATATGCCAGAAGATCCACCACTCGCCTCATCATCACTCATGAGAAAATGGGGATTAAAGTTCCCATCTTCTTCACTCCTGTCATCCTCCTCACACATTTCATTTTTTTTGTAAAGTGCTACTCTTCTAAGATTCCAACTTTCCCCATTTTACAGCGTAACATGCCTGCTGTGAACCATCTTCCCTTTATATGGACCACGAAATTTAGTAAGCCCAGCACCCACACGGCCAGGTTTAACTTTGACCCAATCATTAGATTTTATCTTTACGCCACGTGTAGGAACCTCCCTGTCTCCTCCCATGTCGCAACTAAGATTTGCCAAACCTATCCTACCCTTCAGCCATGCTGGGACTGACTTGGTGCCTGCAGAGCGTCCTCTCATTACCAAATGGTATTTTCCCTGAAACAGTATTTTCAGTTGTGCGGTAAGCCCATACCAATTCATTCACCATCTTCTGTACGTCACCTCTGCTTGCTATAGCCATCTGGATCACCCCTTTTATCATGCGGTTTGCCCTCTCAACAATACCATTTCCCTGTGGGTTATATAAAGATGTCCTTGTGTGCAGAATCCCACATGACCTCAAAAATGTGGTCATTTCACTCAAAATTAATTGTGTGCCATTATCGGTGATCAATTTAACAGGATAACCCTCTTCTCTAAAACTCTCTGATAAAGCTGAGATAGTGCTTCTGGTAGTAATTTCCTTGACAAATCTTACAATCAACCATTTTGACGTGACATCAACCATATCTACAGCAAACTTTAAATTATAATGCCGATGAAATCCAAGCAAACAGTATGCCAAGGTAGGTCAGGATCAGCTATTTTCCCCATATCAGATTGGTTACCAACTTTCAATCTCTTTTCGCCTTCCAAACACTCTGCACACTGTTCTACCCATTCACACACTTGTTGATCCATCATGGGCCACCAAAAATTTTCCCTTAGCCTTTTTTTTGTAAGAGATATGACCTTCATGGGCGAGTTTGAATAAAGCAAATCTAAGATCTTGTGGAGGTACCACTTTATCTTCTTTCATAATGATATTTCCTTCATCATCTGAAATAGATAAGTCTTCAAAGACTTTGACAAAAGGCCTCACACTGATGGGAAGTGTGCTCTCTCTCCTACCCCCTTTAACAATTAGATCTCTCACCATCTTTAAAGTATCATCATTGGCTATACTTGTACACCATTGATCCTTATCAATCACTCTATTGCAAAGTTCTACTAGACCATCAATCAAAGCAACTGCACCTTCACCGTGAAAAGATTCCACATTAGATTTGTCTACCTCATACCATGGTAAAGGTAACCTCGATAATCCACCAGCTTGACAATTTCTCCATCCTGCAATATATTCTATTTGATACATACATTCCTGTAGCCGAGCAGCTAATCTGGCTAGCCTCGCTGACTCCTTACTGGCACCACCAGGTGATAACATTTTAATAAGAGGTTTGTGATCGGTTTCCAATGTAAATTGGAAACCCACAAATACGTTCCAAAATATTCTGCCCCCCATGCTGCAGCCAACGCCTCCTTCTCTATCACCGAATAATTTCTTTCTGAATCAGTAAAGGATCTAGAAGCAAATGCAACTCTTTTTTTTTTGTAGAATTATGAACCTGTGCTAAGACAGCTCCAATCCCTACGGCGCTAGCATCCACAGTTAAAATTGACCTCAACTTAGTGTCAAAAGGCAGGTCCCACCGCCAGGTCCCTCATAGGCAATGATCGGTGCTCCCGCCTCCCTTGACCCCCCTTCCCTCCTCCGCATCCGTGACCACCCCGACTTTATCCCACACGATGGTCCAGCTCTCAAGCGCACAGCTACAAGTATTCCTGATATGCGACATAGTGCACCCCTTTTCCCTAGTTTCTCTGTCCCCAGTTAGTTGACGGTTAGTTAATGGCTGCAACCCTATAGCCTCTACGACACCCCTTACAGGGGATCACTCACATTGCACGGCCCTCAAGCGGCGAGGCGATCACTGCGCGCTCCAGTAGGGCATACCCAGAGGCTGGTCCCGGACACATACCTGCAGCCCCACTCAGGGTAGAGGCGAGTAGCCCGAGGGCCCACGAGACTGAGAGACCGAAAGGGATGTGACTGGGCGCTCCTGATATGTAAGCCTCTATGATAATGGCGCTATCGCCTGTGCCTACGTGTATAACTGTTTATAAATGCCAATAAAAATGTTTTACAAAAAAAACTTAGTGTCAAAAGGGGTCAGAATATTTGCCTCACAAATTTCTCTTTTAATTTTCTCAAACGTGCGTTGTTGTATGTCAGACCAAACAAATTTCTGCCCCTTCCTAAGAAGTGCCTTGATTGACTCCGTTTTCTCTGCAAAGATTACATGCGCCCAATCCTAAGGGTTTGGCAGAAATATGCACGCAGATATGATCACAACGTCCCACAGGGGTGACACACCAGATGCCCCTACTGTTTAAAAACGCCAATGACCGCCCCATCTATGTCCCATGGACACTGATGGACAAAGAAAATTTGAAGAAACAACTCCCGCCCCTCACAGAGGGTGCTGGGAAGTGGATACAAGCCTTTGAAAAACACACTGCAAGTGTACCGTTGGCTATTGGGGATGTAAAGAGTCTGCTCACCGCCCTGACTGGAGAGGATTGTGGAAATATGGATTTTCCTGGCCGGTTATGTCCCCTATCTTGGACCCCAACGGTTCTATGTGCATGTCGCAAGTACATGTATGCTCCCTCCCGTTCCAGTAATGATGACGCAAACACATGTGCGTCCACCGTCAACATGTCCTCTGTCAGATCCGCCATAAATGGGCTGGATATTCCATTCCTAAATATGAAAGGCCACCGGCTTTATATGGTTCACTTATGCCATTTTACAGTCCAGGCAAGAAGGCCCTGATTCTGTCATCGAACTCCTTTTCTCTTCTGCCTCTGAAAGCTCCAGTTCAAGCCTGCATCTGTGACCATGAACTTTGTCTCATTCTCTGCGCGGCTCGCGAAGCCTGACATCAGCCTATTCTCTGCCAAGAACTGTATTTCACCTTCGAATTATCTGCTTCCCCCTCAGCCGATGCATTCCTGCCTAGTAGCTTAAGTAAACATTCTTCCAGTTACCAAGCAAAAAGGCCCATCTTCTCTGTCCTCATGCAAATAATTCATAGCCCTGTTACCATGGAATATTCTTACCCCCTCGCATTCAGTGTAGACACCTAGACGCTTGTACACGCACGCACAGCCAGTATAGAATAGATTCTGTCCGAGAGTCCTTCTTTTGTGGATAACATAGTTCTTTAAACATAGGATGTTAGATATGATTTGGGATTAGGTTGACTTGACCCCCCAGACTTCCTGTCTCCACACGTAGAGCTAAATGTCAAGTCCCCGTCACCCCCTAGTTACACGTCAATTACACGTCAGACTGCTGCGCGCGCATCAATGCCAAGTATTATCTTATAGATCCACCTATGTATTACATCATAGCCAATCATGTTCCTTTTTACTCATTATTACACCCATTTTCGGTTACGCGAACCAGACGTCAATGTCCTTATCAATTGTTACGCCTACTGTATTCACTTCATTATGATGTATGTATTATAAAAGTTACTGCTTGTCAATAAAGTATGTACTTCACTTCCTGAACTCCCGTGGTGATGGAACTTGAAGCATCCGATTATAATCGCTTATTGGAATAAAGCCCATTCTGAAACTCTAGTATCACGGATTCTGCCTCTCATTTCATTGAGCTATTTTACTATGTTCCTGTATCAAATTCAGTCCCGGTAAAGGAGAAATATTTACCACATGATGGCGCCCGAACAGGGACACTTTCTCGTCTCACGCGCCGGCGGTGCGTTGCAGGCCCGGTCTCCTGCCACAGCTGGACGGACAATAACGCGTACCAGCAGGATTTCCTGTATCTCCCTCCGGTCAAGCGGGGGCGACTGAGACTGCAATCAACACCCAGACGAGGCGGTGAGAAGTGCGAAGTATCCCGACCAGAGCCTAGCTGAGAGAGCAAGATCCGAGGTATACAGAGACCCACCAGTCCGACGTCAAGCCAGTGTCCGACGAGTCGAGTCGAGTCCAGTCCAAATCCGAGTCAAGTTCAAGTTACTGAGGCCTTCCGTTTCCGAAGCTACCCGGTGAGTACCATTACTGGGGAGGCATTTCTGACGTGCACATAGGTTGTGCCGGTCAAGACGGGTTTGGGTACACAAATCCGGTCTGCACTGTTTTAGCAGTGTATCTGTACTGTTTAGCAGTATATCAAGTATTCCGAAGTATTCCGAAGTGTCTAGTTATTTATCTAGTTATTGTCGAGAATTAAGCTTGGTGATTAGTTATGCAGACGATCATCATTGTTGTTTCAGTTAAAGGGTTAATGTTAAATGTTTGAAGTGTTTAAGTATATCGTGGTATGAATGACTGTTCATTATCGTGTTTATTGTATTAAGTCTGTTCAAATTCAAGTATCAGGTCAAAATCAAGTGTAAGGTCAGTTCTCAATATGCCGCTCTTCTCGAAATTAAGACAGATCACTACCAGAAAAGGGGTTCTCGAAGAAGCCGTCCCTATTCCTCCTAGGGACACCCCAGGGCACTTTATGTATCACAAACATGGATTAGACGCTATATTATTTCTTGATTTATGGGTAGACTATACCAAGGGATTACCAGAAAGTCAGAGGTGGCCCACAGCAGGGACCTGGGATGCAGAGTGCATCATGAAAGTCGAGGAAGAGTTATGGAAAAGGAAAGTCAGACAGTCACAGAAAGACGCCGTTGAATTATGGCGTAAAGAATCACATAGACGAACAGAAAAAGCACGTAGACAGGAAGAGAAGAGTAAAGAGAATTCCAATAAAGTTCGAGAGAACCTATTAATTGAGGAAGGTATCCGAGTGAAATCAGAACAAGTAGACAGACAAAGAAATGCCCTTATGAATGGTATGTATCCCCTTCTGGCCGAAGGATTACCTAAGGCTACTCCGGAAACGCCAAAAGACTTGCCAACCCCATTGTTCCCCATAAAGGTACATCCTAAGGGGCATCCTAGAACCGCAGAAGATGTTTTTCTTTCCTCATATTTAGATGACGCAGCTCCCGAGTATGCCAATTCCGCCCCACGTAGACCGCCTACCAGGGAGGTTCAACGCCAAGATCCAGTACCCGTATCCCTACAGCAACAAATCGAGTCACAAGTTCCGGCAAGCACATCTGTTTCTGTATCCGTTCCTACAGCTACTTCTATGGCTGTGTCCACACCTGTAGTTGCTGTGTCACGTTCAACGAATCCTTTTACACCCGACGCCCCAGATGGAGCCGCGGGAGGAGCTACCAATGTCTTTTCTACGCCACCCAGAATAAATAAGCTTACTTTTCAAGAGTCAGCGCATTCACGTACACCCAAACTCCTTAGTGCCCGTGCGCTTAAGGAACTTCTTATAGATTGTAGATATGACCCGGTGCCTGGAAAAGAGGACGAAATGACCCTAGCATCATTGCGTATCAGACGAGCCGCAGTGTATTTAGCGAAGTTACCAGGAATGACTGCGCATCTAGATAATATATATCATTTTGTCCAAACAGGGCGAGATCCAGAATGTATTTACAGAGCTATGGAATACCAGAAAGTAGAGATACAGGGGGAACTGTTACGTTTCCTCATAAACTGTGTGATCAGAAATCAAGACCGACCGGGGGTAGACCCGGAAGCCATGAGAATTCTTACAAGATGGAGCCAGAATATATCAGAAGGGAGACATGATAAACAAAATTGTATAATAGCCATGTGCCGAAAGATCCGTAAAGAAATAGAACGCCTACACGAAGAGAGATTAGAGACAGACGAGTTCGAACAAAACGAGGAAGAAGGGCCAGGACTGCCCACAGGACAGTCAGACACCATAGCCTATGTAGGTAGAGGAAGATCTTGTAATAGGAATCAGACTAGATATCATACTGACTCAATACATCCGACGTGTCCAGATAATAACAGGAATTTTCAAATACCTATAATTAATATAAGGTCTAACGAGCATTCGTTCCAAACCGCCGACAAACTACTCCGAGAACGAAGGGGTTATCATTTCCTCGATTCTATGGATGAACAAGATTTAGCCAGGGCAGCTGTCCATTGGGTGGACAGTGCCGGAAAATATAGTGATGATACAGTAGTACGCACATTTTTGAATCTTACCCCAGATGAACAAAGGTTAGCTGGGATTTATATGATCCAACAACTCATTATACTATATCGGAGTCAGCATTCGGACCCTGGTCCCTTGCCTGACATACTGACTGAATTACTTATGAATAAATGGAGAGGTCCAGGTACTGAATTAATTAAAGAAATTCTAGAATCAAGAAAGCAGTATATTCTTTTCGTATGTTCAGAACATGTTCCATTGTCCGTCAAGGAAAGAACTACGTATCACATAGATAGACAGAATCCCTTACGAGAAGTGCACCCAATAAAGGGTGAGGACAATGAGTTTAAACGCGTATTTGTATATACGCCTATATCGAAAATAGAATTATTAGAAATGAAGAAAGTAGTACCCAGTCATGACAAGGACCCAGCGGGGTTTCACCGAGAAATTAAAGACATGTTACTCATGGGAGAGTATACCTACCCCGACATTATGACAATATTAAAGGTGTTGATGCCTGCTGGCATTTATGAGAAACTCAAAGAAAAAGAGTGGGAGGTAGGTGATCAAAAGATAGAATGGTCAGCATTAGAAGCAGAAGAAAGGGCCCGAGGTCCAGGTTCGGGGCTTGGGGACAAAACTAAGGCATTACCAGGACTACTAGTACAGGTACTGCCACGTTTATTAACTACGAAAAAGGAAGATTGGGGTACAATTTCAGCCTGTAAACAGAAGCAAGATGAAGACACTAGTGATTACTATGCCCGTTTTGAAAAATGTTTTGGTATAAATAGTGGCATAAAAGCAAGTAGCGAATCATACCCACATCTGTTTGTAACAAAATTAGTAGAAAATGCTCTGCCTCCAGTAAAGAATAGAGTATTAAAATTCGAAAGTACCTGGCAAGGTAACACTCCAACACAAATGTTACAAATGTTACAGTACCACCACAATAGAATTAAAGAGGAACAAGAACATGAACACAGACGCATGAAAGACACAAAAAATGAAAATGCTAGTTTCCCAGACAGTTCCAGCTGAAGGACATAAAAAGGGTATGACACATTCCGATTCAGCAGGACCTGTAAAAGGGACATGCAATTATTGTAAAAAGCCAGGCCATTACGTACACGATTGTCCAGTTCTAAAACATAATATCGCCATAGGAAAAACACAAGAAAGATCACGGCCACTCAGACAAGACCAGAATGAACAAGGAGCTATACAGCATGTCCAGGCAATGCCAGCCGCACAACAGCCAATACAGTTTGTGCCAGCTGCACCCCCATTGCCTGTTGCTGCCACACAAACAACAACACGACAAATGTATCAGACCGCACAGTATGAATATCCCGAGTATCAGCGTTACGCATGAACTAGCCTAGAGAGGGAAGTTGACTTACCCCTTATCGAGATTCCTGTAGATCAAGAAGGACCTTATGTACATAGTAAATTATTAGGTCAAGATAGAAAATTTTTACTCGATACAGGGGCAAGTCGAACAACTATAAAACGTAGTGAAGTTCCAGGGGCACCCCTCTCAGGCTCACAGAATATTTCCCTGGGTTTTTCAGGCAAACCTATTGTTAATGAAGTGTCACAGCCTCTTCCACTCACGATAGGACCTCTGACCCGAACTACAGATTTACTGCTTACTAAATCATGTCCAGAAAATTTATTAGGAATAAAAACGTTAAAAGCTCTAGGAGCCATAATATGTTGTTCTCCGGAAGGAGTAAGATTGTTTTTACGTGATTTTAAAGGTCACTATGTATCTAGAGACATGGATCCCCGACTACAGACTTTACCTACACATCTATGGGCACAAGGCCCTACTGATGTTGGTTGCATGAATATTACACCATATCGAGTCACACTAAAGGCAGGAGTGGTGCTACCACGAATGCGACAATACAAGTTACCACCAGATGCTGTAGTGGCTTTACTACAAATCATTGACGAGCTCATTGCCCAAGGAGTAGTTGTGGAAACAGACTCCAATATATGTAATTCACCGATAATACCGATTCTTAAACGAACAGATCCGAAGGCCCCGCCAGTATATCGATTGGTTATTGATCTGCGCGAGTTAAACAAATGCATTGTGCCACAATTCCCTGTGGTCCCAGATATCTCGTCATTACTGACAGCTATTGATTCCGAAGCGACATTCTTCACTGTAATCGATCTCAAGAATGCCTTCTTCAGTGTCCCAATAGATCCGGAAAGCCAATATTTGTTCGGATTTAGTTTAAATGGACGTAGCTTTAAATTCTCACGCGCACCTCAAGGATTTACAGAAAGCCCCAGCATCTATAGCCAAGCATTGAAACGAGAACTTGACAGTATCCACATGCCAGTTAACACGGCTCTGTTTCAATACGTCGATGATCTGCTGATCACCGCAAGAAGTGAACCTGAATGTGAGAAAGCATCACTGACAGTTTTACATTTTCTAGCCGAAAAGGGGCACAAGGTGTCCCCTTCTAAGCTGCAATTCTGTGTCCAGCGAGTTGTTTATCTTGGACACTCGCTGGACAAGGAGGGAAGGCAGCTTACACCCGACCGCATTCAGTTAATAGCTAACATGCCAATACCCAAGACACAAAAGGAGGTGCGGGCTTTCATAGGCCTCACTTCATATTGTAGACAGTGGATCCCGCAATATGCATTCCTAGCAAAACCACTCATTCAGTTGACAACCCAGGAGGCAGCCACATCGACTGTTCTCCCTTGGACTCAGGAACACACACAAGCTTTTGAAAACCTAAAGAAAGCTTTATGTCAAGCACCAGTTTTAGCAACACCATGTTACAGAAAACAGTTTACGCTCTTTGTTACAGAACGCGAAGGTACTGCTTCGTCAGTACTCACACAGGAACAAGCAGGAGCACACAAACCTTGTGCTTATTTTTCTAGTACATTAGATCCCGTAGCTCAGGCTTTGCCTGCGTGCCTGAAATCAGTGGCAGCGACAGCTTTAGCAATCAGACAAAGCGATGCCATAGTGTTAGGACATCCATTAACAGTTCAAGTACCACACGCAGTAGAGGTTCTTGTAAATAGAACACAAACACAACACTTGACCGTAGCACGACTTACAGGGTATGAACTTACATTGTTTCAGCCACATATAGAAATAAGACGCTGCAACACATTGAATCCTGCCACACTTTTGCCAGTAATCGGAACAGACCCACTAGCCCATGACTGTATTGAAGTTATTACTGTAACGACAAAACCCAGACAAGACTTGACCGATGTTCCATTGTCAGATCCAGACCTGACATTTTATGTCGATGGTTCATGCATGAGAACAAGTACAGGAGAGTTAGTAGCCGCTTATGCAGTCACAACCGATACTGAAGTTATTGAAACTAATCGTATAAATACTTTGTCAGCTCAAGCCGCAGAGCTCATCGCTCTGACACAAGCCTGTATTCAAGCCACGAATAAAAAAGTCAACATATACACTGATTCACGTTATGCATTCGGAGTTGTACATGACTTCGGCGTGCTGTGGCGAGAGAGAGGTTATTTAACTTCTCACGGTGCCCACATTCAGCACGGACCCCTCATTCATGCATTATTAGATGCAATACATCTACCCACTGCAATATCAATTATGAAATGTAAAGCCCATACAAAGGTTACTGATACCATTTCCCAAGGCAATGATCTAGCCGACAGAACAGCTAAACTGACTGCTCAAACTCAAACCCCAGATATGACAAAGACAATAGTCCCGACACCGACACATTGTATGACAGTTAAAGATCCTACTCTTGACGTAATTGACATACAGACACATGCTACACCGGACGAAATAAAGAAATGGACTGAATTAGGAGGGATCCAAACGGACCAAGGATGGATGATGAAGGAAAGGTCTGTGTGGTTCCTCCCTGATTCAATGGTCCAAGTCATAATTAACACTATACATAGTCCAGCACATCTAGGAGAAAAAGCTATGCTAGACAGCATTCAACACATTTGGTTTAATAAGCATTTACGAGCAGCAGCCAAACAAAAGGTCCGTACCTGTATGATCTGTTGCCAGTTCAACCCAGGAAAAAGTGTTCCCGTAGAACAGGGTGGATTTCAGCCTCCTGATCACCCTTTTGAAGTCCTACAGATGGATTATATCCAGATGGAACGATGTCGAGGATTCAAATATGTTCTCGTAGTTGTCTGCGCTCTGTCCCGTTGGACAGAGGCGTACCCGGTTTCAGATTACACTGCCCCGACTACTGCCAAACAGTTAGTTCGAGAATTTTTCCCACGATACGGTTTACCACGTGTTGTCTACTCAGATAACGGCCAGCCGTTCTCATCCGAATTAATGAAACACGTTTCACTTCTGTTAGGTTATCAGTGGAAGTTCCACTGTGTCCGACATCCCGAGGCAGCAGGTCTCGTAGAAAGACATAACCAGATACTGAAAATCAGACTGTCCAAAATATGCAGAGAGAAAGGGGTCGACTGGATAGTAGCATTACCAGTTGCACTCTTTTACATGAGAATGGTAGCACACTCTAGAACAGGGCTATCCCCGTATGAGGTGATCTTCGGTAGACCACCGAATATGTGGGGGACGCCCATACCACGCAAAATAACTGATATTGACTGTAATATGCTGACAGATTACTTGGCTTCCTTGATGTCTGCACTACAATCTTCTCGTTCACAGGTAGCTGCAGCCTTTCCCGACAACACTGAGGTGAAACCCCATGACGTTGTTCCGGGTAATCTTGTCTTTGTGAGAAATTTCGACAGAAAAACTCAACTGGAGCCCAGGTGGAAAGCACCCAAGTTGGTCCTGTTGACCACAAGAACAGCCGTGAAGATCGAGGGCCGCAAGGGCTGGATTCATTCAAGTCACATAAAAAAATTTCATGGACTACCTTCGGATATAGACACTGTGCCCTGCACTCCCTCCCAGACTGATACAAAACTCCCTTTTGTTGAACCTAACAAATCTGAAAATTACAAACTAAAGCTTAGGCCCACCAAGTCGAGCAATTTGATTGTTTAAGTCCTCTCCAAGGTGAAGCGGTTGAATTGTCTCTGACATGTATCCCTTGGACCTAAGTAGAGGAAATACCGGAAAAATGTTGAAACGACAGGCGTATTGTAAATCACTGCGTAGCCACTGCATAGTGACATTATTAATTTTGTTTTCATTGAGTCTTTTAATAATTATTACAAGTATGTTGTTGTACATATATTACCCTATTTCTAGACATGTTTATAATGTTGCTGCAGAACATTCTTTTAGTGACTTACCTCCGCATGAATTGTCTTACAGACTTGCGCTGCGCAATAACACTTTCATTAGTATGTTACATCATTCCCATCAGACTAGTAACGCCACCAATTGTTGGGTGTGTGGCCGACTCCCTCCCTATCAGAATTATGAAGGAGTCCTGCCTTTCTTTCCGCATCCATTTACACATAATGGCTCCTGTGGAGCATGGTTTAGTTTAATTAATTCCATAGACTCAGACACAGCAGTTTACCAAGACCATTGGATATGGGGAAACCTGAACCTAGTTTTACTCAAAATCTGCTACCCTGACAAGGAGGGTCGCCCCAAAAGAACAGGAACTGATCTAGAAAATGAAGTATATGGATTAGGTAATTTTACACCTAATCTCATGATTCTAAATGTCGTATCCGAAGTTGAGCTAGTCTTACCCACCATGTCAGTATTCCCAGCAAAAGGTGAATTGTGTGTAAGAAAGGTTGGTTCTATACATATGGGCCATAGTAAATGCACTACTACAGTAGAATTCAGTGATCAAGGCAAATCTTCATTCAGAGCTTCCCGCCACTCCTACTTTATATGTGGTCAGACTGCATATATGCGTCTACCTCTAGATTGGGATGGTACCTACTACATAGCATTCCTTTTGCCACCTGTTTTCCTAGCTCCTCCTGATTATTACAGAAATATTCATTTAGTACACAACAGAGAACGGAGAGATCTCCCCATTGTCGATTACACTGAGACGGCATGGGACAAGTATGTAGATTTTAATAAAGGCATCTTTCCCTATATAGGTACTGTTACTAATAGTAAGCTAATACGTAGATTAACTAGAACCCTTGAAACAGTAGTGAATGAAACTATTTCCGCCTTAGGCAATTTAACGGAAGAGCAGTCTGCTATGCGGATTGTTGTGCTTCAAAATCGTCTTGTCCTTGACGTCATCCTGGCTGATAGAGGCGGAGCTTGTAGGGTCATCGGATCAAGCTGCTGCGTATTCATACCAGAAAATTCGCCATCCGTATATAAAGCCATCACTCGCCTTCATAAGATAGTAAGCCAGATACACCAGAACCCAGGCACTTGGACTTGGTCCAGTTGGTTTTGGAATACGGTATCAGCCTGGGGATGGAGAGTTCTATCCTTCCTAGGTATTGGCCTTCTCATACTATTCAGTTGCTGTCTATGTCTGCAATGTGGACCAGCAATTTGTGGTCTATGTGCCACATCGTGCATTCCACATCAAGATTTTCATTCAAGATCCCGGAAGAAGAAAGAAGAACAAATGATGCTATATGAACAGATCAATGGATTGATGAAGATTGATATCTCTTGAAGGGCAAGAAGGGGACAAGGAGGGAATGTGGAAATATGGATTTTCCTGGCCGGTTATGTCCCCTATCTTGGACCCCAACGGTTCTATGTGCATGTCGCAAGTACATGTATGCTCCCTCCCGTTCCAGTAATGATGACGCAAACACATGTGCGTCCACCGTCAACATGTCCTCTGTCAGATCCGCCATAAATGGGCTGGATATTCCATTCCTAAATATGAAAGGCCACCGGCTTTATATGGTTCACTTATGCCATTTTACAGTCCAGGCAAGAAGGCCCTGATTCTGTCATCAAACTCCTTTTCTCTTCTGCCTCTGAAAGCTCCAGTTCAAGCCTGCATCTGTGACCATGAACTTTGTCTCATTCTCTGCGCGGCTCGCGAAGCCTGACATCAGCCTATTCTCTGCCAAGAACTGTATTTCACCTTCGAATTATCTGCTTCCCCCTCAGCCGATGCATTCCTGCCTAGTAGCTTAAGTAAACATTCTTCCAGTTACCAAGCAAAAAGGCCCATCTTCTCTGTCCTCATGCAAATAATTCATAGCCCTGTTACCATGGAATATTCTTACCCCCTCGCATTCAGTGTAGACACCTAGACGCTTGTACACGCACGCACAGCCAGTATAGAATAGATTCTGGCCGAGAGTCCTTCTTTTGTGGATAACATAGTTCTTTAAACATAGGATGTTAGATATGATTTGGGATTAGGTTGACTTGACCCCCCAGACTTCCTGTCTCCACACGTAGAGCTAAATGTCAAGTCCCCGTCACCCCCTAGTTACACGTCAATTACACGTCAGACTGCTGCGCGCGCATCAATGCCAAGTATTATCTTATAGATCCACCTATGTATTACATCATAGCCAATCATGTTCCTTTTTACTCATTATTACACCCATTTTCGGTTACGCGAACCAGACGTCAATGTCCTTATCAATTGTTACGCCTACTGTATTCACTTCATTATGATGTATGTATTATAAAAGTTACTGCTTGTCAATAAAGTATGTACTTCACTTCCTGAACTCCCGTGGTGATGGAACTTGAAGCATCCGATTATAATCGCTTATTGGAATAAAGCCCATTCTGAAACTCTAGTATCACGGATTCTGCCTCTCATTTCATTGAGCTATTTTACTATGTTCCTGTATCAAATTCAGTCCCGGTAAAGGAGAAATATTTACCACAGGATGCAGAAGATATGTTCACACACGTTGACAAAAGAATTTTCACCACTGATACACAATGTGATGGTAATTCCCTCAATAAAATTAGAGCAGCCATATGGAACAAACTGTGCCGCAAGTTTCCCGATGTCCCTGACATCGGGTCTCTGATGTCACAAACACCGCAACTCAATGAAGCCCAGCGCAGTACATTTCAAGAATGAAGGAAAAATGGCATCAGTAATTAGGAGAGAAATGGGACGTGACTGGGGGCAACTGTAGGTTCTTTTACCACACAGTGGAAAAGGGACTGCCCAACACAGTACAGGACAAATTAGATGGGATAGTAACGATGGAATGCAAAACATGGCCAGAAATTCAACACCACATCATTTACTTTTGCAAAAAGGAGCAGGAACAGGAGAAAAAGAGGCAATTAGCAATTGAAAACGCAGCTGCTAAATTACTACAACAAACACTTAAGAAAAGAGAGGCTCCTGACACAGTCATAGTAGCTACACCAGTGAGTCAAATGACTGCTGTCAACAATTTTCCACAAAATGCCCTGAATACACTAAGAGGTAACGCACAGGTAGTAGCATCACCCATGCAGGCACAGCCCCCGTATGACTATGCACAGCAACAGTCATATGGCAATGAGCAACAACAGCAGTATTATGGTAATCAGCAGGTGAGGACTACAAATACAGGGATGCAGGGAAGAGGTAGGGGATTAGGCTTCCAAAGGGCTGCACCACAGACAGGAGCACCTCTATGTTTGTACTGTCAGCAGCCAGGACACTTTATGAGAAATTGCCATACTAAAATGCAGGATGAAGGGAAGGTAGCAGTCAGAGGACACCCACAACAAGCTCAGGTCCCAACCCAATACCTTCAGCAGCAGCACCCACAGACACTTCAGCCCCAAGTAGTGTACTCCTATCTTTCTCCGGCACAGCAACCTCCCATGCAACAGCAAGTACAATTACAGACACCTGTGATGGCCCAAGTACAGCCCCCAATTCAACAAGCACAGCAAGATACTACAACCACAAACACCTGTATATCAAATAATGTCCCAGGCGCAAGCCACAGTGCTGTCCCCTGCCAACACGTTCTCACAGGGCACCATCCAGCAGTACCAGGCTGGAGGGTATTCAAGTTAGGACAGCCCACAGACAACTCTTATGTGTCTCGTGTTATCGTGCTTTACAGATGTTAGAGAGGACCCAGTTGTGTATGTCACGATTAACAACAAAACGTATAGTATCATGATTGACACAGTTGCTACATATTCCTGTATCAGGGAAGGAGCACTGTCCATCTCCAATCACCTCGCAGACACACAGGTTTTCTCTGGGGCAATAACAAGGGTCCCTTTCACCAAGCTAGTACCAATGGAAATAGGAGGTAAAGAACAAGTTACTTACCTTCGGTAACGCTTTTTCTGGTGGATACAGTATCTGCCTGTGGATTCCTCACCTTGTGAATATCCCCTGCGCCAGCATTCCACTGAACTTTTTTCCCCAGCTCTCTACGCCGACGTGGACGACGTCATAATGCATCGGCTCCGCTCGCGACTCCGTATGACGTCACCGGAGCCATAAGAGAGCCACGTCGGCGTGATGACGTCAGTTCCACCCATTTTTTCCGTGCCTCCGAGGCGCACAGGTGGACCAACGACCGATTCAAAGTATACACAGTATACAATATACAATCAAATATACATAGTACATAAACAAAAGGAGAGCTAAATAAAACAAGCATTTCCTACCAATGTACACGAAAGCATAACAACATCTCAAGCAAGACATCTTTTAAGGTATACAAAGGTGGACAACGGGGAGGCGGGTGGGCCAGTGAGGAATCCACAGGCAGATACTGTATCCACCAGAAAAAGCGTTACCGAAGGTAAGTAACTTGTTCTTCTGATGGATACATCTGCCAGTGGATTCCTCACCTTGTGAATAGATTCCCACAGCAGTCCCCACTCCCGGAGGAGGGTGTCCACCTTCCTATACCAGAAAGTCTTGCAAGACAGCGCGAGCGAAGTGGCCCTCCCTCCTCATCTCAGAGTCCAAGCAATAATGCTTTGCGAAAGTATGGAGGGAGGCCCAAGTCGCGGCTTTACAAATATCTGCCACAGGAACACCCCGGGCCAGAGCAGATGTAGACGATTTAGCTCTAGTTGAATGAGCCCTAATACCCTCAGGAGGAACCTTACCAGCCAGGGCATAGCAGATCTTGATGGCAAGGATGATCCATCTCGATAACGTGCGCTTGTGCACCGCTCTTCCTTTGGAATGTCCAACATAACCCACGAAGAGCTGATCGTCCAGACGAAAGTCCTTCGTTCTGTCCAAGTAAAAGCTCACAGCTCTCTTTGGGTCCAGGCGATGAAGTATTTCCTCCTCTTTGGAGGGATGAGGAGGCGGATAAAAAACAGGGAGAGTAACAGACTGCCCCAAATGAAACGGAGTAACTACTTTAGGTAGGAAAGCAGCCCTGGTCCTGAGTACCATCCTTTCAGCATGTAATGTTAGAAAAGGGGGTTTAGAACTAAGAGCTTGAAGCTCACTCACCCTCCTTGCCGAGGTTATGGCTACAAGAAAGACCGTCTTAAAGGACAACAGCCTCATAGGACAACTATGAAGAGGCTCAAACGGGGACCCCATCAGAAAAGTTAAGAGAAGATTAAGGTCCCACTGTGGCATTACAAAAGGAGTAGGAGGAAACTTGTTTGTAAGGCCCTTGATAAACCTCAGTACAACTGGAGATTTAAATAATGACGGTTGATCAGGTAGACATAGAAAAGCAGATTAGGCCGAAAGATAGCCCTTGACCGTGGCCACAGCACAGCCCTGCTGAGCCAAGGAAAGGGCAAACTGGAGCACCTCAGAAAGATGTGCTTTTAAAGGGTCAATGGATCTCTCTCCACACCATTTTACAAACTTGGACCACCTGTAGGAGTAAATGGACTTGGTGGAGTGTCGCCTGGCCGATAAAATAACATCCACCACATCAGGTGGGAGAGAGAAAGAACTCAGGTGCCCCGTTCAATCTCCAGGCATGAAGGTGTAAGCTCTGGAGGTGGGGGTGCAGAACCTGCCCCTCCGACTGCGAGAGGTCTGCCCTCAGAGGGAGACGGAGCGGAGGGCACGAGGAGAGGTGGAGAAGATCTGTGTACCACACCCTTCTTGGCCAATCCGGGGCGATCAATAGGACTTGGGCCCGGTCTTGGCGAATCTTCCTCAGAACCAGAGGAATCAAGGGTATGGGAGGAAACGTGTAAAGGAGTCGTGAGCTCCAACTCAACTGAAACGCATCCCCCAACGCCCCCTGCATCGGAAACTGGAGACTGCAGAATGACAGGCAGTGCGCATTCTCGCGGGTGGCAAACAGGTCCACCCGAGGGATTACCCACGTCAGAAAGACGTAACGAACCACCTCCGGATGGAGCCTCCACTCGTGGTCGGCGGAGAACTGCCGACTGAGACTGTCTGCACGCACGTTCAGCACCCTGGCCAGATGATTTGCCATCAGACAAATCCGATGGTCCTGGGCCCAGGGCCAAAGACGCAGGGCCTCTCTGCAGAGACAATGCGACCCCACTCCTCCCTGCTTGTTGACACACCACATTGCGGTAGTGTTGTCCGTCAGGACTTGAACAGACTGACCGCGAAGGGAAGGGAGGAAGGCCTTGAGTGCCAAACGAATCGCCCGCAATTCCAAAAGGTTGATGTGAAGCAACCTCTCCTCTGGAGACCAAAGACCCTTGATCTCCAGATCCCCCAGATGAGCACCCCACCCTAAGGTGGAGGCATCCGTTATCACCGTGGCCACCGATGGTGGTAGATGGAAGGGCTTTCCTTGAGACAGATTGCCCTCCACGCTCCACCAAGATAGATCCGCTGCAGCTTCTCTGGAGATCCTGATCGACTCCCTGAGATCTCCGTTGTGCTGATACCACTGCCTGCGGAGGCACCACTGGAGCGCCCTCATGTGCCAGCATGCATGGTTGACCAACAGAATGCAGGAGGCGAACAGACCGAGCAGGTGAAGGACTTTCAGAACCGGAACAACCGCTCCATTGTGGAATAAAGGGACCATCTCCTGAATGTCGAGAATTCTTTGAGGTGGAGGAAATGCTCGACACACAGTAGTGTCCAATACCGCCCCTATGAACAGGTTGCGTTGAGAGGGCACCAGGTGAGATTTGGGCACGTTTATCAAAAAACCCAATTCGAAAAACAGCTGAGATGTTACCTGCAGATGATGCTGCACTATCTCTGGGGACTCTGCCTTCAGAAGCCAGTCGTCCAGGTAGGGCAAAACCGGAATCCCCGACCTCCTGAGATGGGCTTCTACCACTGCCATCACCTTCGTGAAGACTCGAGGTACGGTAGTAAGACCAAACGGGTGGACCGCAAACTGGTAATGTTGCGACCCAACCGTAAAACGGAGATACTTCCTGTGCGACTTTAGGATTGGGACATGGAAGTACGCGTCCTGCAAGTCGAGCAACACCATCCAGTCTCCTTGCTGCAACGCTTGAAGAACCTGTGCAAGGGTCAGCATCTTGAACTTCTCCTGTTTCAGGTAAAAGTTCAAGACTCTGAGGTCCAGTATCGGACGCAATCTGCCGTCCTTCTTGGGAATCAGGAAATACCGGGAGTAGCATCCCTGACCCCTTTCCTGCTCCGGAACCACCTCTATCGCACCTTTTTGAAGCAAAGCTAGCACCTCCTTCTGCAGAAGAAGCAGATGGTCTTCCAAGCAGTAACCTTGGCAAGGAGGGTAAGGGGGAGGAAACTCCCGAAAGGGAAGGGCGTACCCAGTCTCCACGAGGTTTAAAACCCAAAGGTCTGTTCTAACAGATTTCCAACCCCGCAGAAAGTGGGACACCCGACCCCCCACAGGTCTTACATGTTCCAGGATGGGGGATCTAGGGCTGCTTCCCTGAAGCTTCATTGGGAACAGAGGAGGCAGAAGATGAAGAGGGGTTGCGGCCAGAACCTCTCCGACCTCTTTGTCTCCCTCTATAGGACCTATAGAGGGGATTCTGCTGTTGCTGCTGCTGCTGCTGAGGCTGCCGGTAGGAGCAAAACAAAGACCTCCCTAAACCCCTGAACTTCTCAAGTCCAAATCCTTTAGCAGGAGCCTGCAGACCTAAAGATTTAGCTGTTACCCTACTCTCCTTAAATCTCTGTAGGGCAGAGTCAGCCTTCTCACCAAAAAGATTTTGACCGTCAAAGGGCAAATCCACCAAGGTGGCCTGAACATCCGTAGAGAAGCCAGACGAACGAAGCCACGCCTGCCTCCTAGTGGCTATAGACGACCCCATTATTCTCGCCACCGAATCAGCCGTATCAAGGCCCGACTGAATCACCTGTCTCGCAGCGGCCTGAGTATCTGCGATCCCCTCCATAAAGGACTCCTTATCACTGTCTGGCAGCTTAGGGGCTAAAGATTTCATCGAGTCCATGAAAGCATGAACATAGCGCCCTAGCAAGCACGTGGCATTAGTGGACTTTAGCGCCATGCTCCCAGATGAAAAGGTTTTCTTAGCGGCTTGATCAACCTTTTTGGACTCCCTGTCCGCAGGAGTCTGAGGGACTGCCCCTGAAGCATGCTTCGAGCATGACGCCTGCACCACTAGACTTTCTGGCGAAGGGTGCGAAGATAGAAAATCTGGATCCCCAGGAGCCACCCTATATCTTCTCGCCACCTGCCTAGAGACCGCTGGTGAAGATAACGGCTTACGCCAGACTTCCACAATTGGCTCCAAAATAGCCTCATTGAAAGGCAGCAAAGGCTCACTTGATGAGAAAGGAGAGTGTAACACCTCCGTCAAAAGGTTAGGCTTATACTCCGCAGAGGGCAACTGCAAATCCAACAGCTCTGCGGCCTTTTTTATCACCATATGATAGGGAGCCAGTTCCTGCGGCGGAGAGGACCTAGTTGAAGAATGCTCCCACTCCGGAGTCGTGTCCAGGCCACTAGCCTCCTGAATCCCCTCAAACTCATCAGAGGACGTGTCAACCTCACCTTCCTCCACCTCCACTCTATATCGTTCTTCATCCAAGACCCTTTGGGCCTCTCTTCTTGAGCGGATCCGTGGAACCGGCGTCGCCGGCGCCGTACATGGAGTCGGTGGAGCCAGAGGTGTTGAGGCCGGCGGCGCCGGAGTCGGGTTCGGCGGCGCCGGACGCGGCGCCGAGGTAGACGGCAACGGCGTTGAGGAAGGCTCCGACGAAGGTCGATCCAATGGAAGCCGAGATGGATCACCAGTCGGCGCCGGAAACTGCCACGAAGGCGCCATCGGCAGGAAGGGCATAAACGGGGCCTGAGCGTAATGCTGCTGCACCCACAGAGTATAAGCCATAGGACCCACGGGACCAGTAGGTGCACCGGATGGGAAGGCAGCCCGTTGGAAGATTCCATACATCGTATTCAAAAAATGAGACGAATCCATACCCGGAGCCGGAAACTGTGGAAAATGGCCTGGTCCCGAATCCGTCTGCGGAGTACATGGTACCGGCGCCGCAGTATCCTCCACAGGCGCCGCAGGCTCATCAGGCTCTAGAGAAGGCTCTTCTCCTTGCTCTTGCTCAGCCTCAGAAGCCGAAGACTCCACTGGAACCGGTGACGGCGCCGGGGACTGCGCTGGAGTCCGCTTCGGAGAAGGAGATCCCCCAGGAGACTTAGAAGGAGAAGGAGATATAACCTTACTTCGGCGTCGAGGCGAAGTCGATCTCGACGCCTTGCTCTTCGAAGACCGGCGCCGAGAGGAATGCTTCCTCTTCTTATGGTGTTTCTTCGACTTTAAAGAATGCGAAGTCGACGACTCCGGCCTCGATCTTTCCTTCTTCCTACCTCTCTTCTCCTTTTTGGCCTTGGCCATGAAGAGCTTTGCCTCCCTTTCTTTTAACGCCTTTGGATTCATCCTCCTGCAGCTGGAACAATCTTCCACGTCGTGGTCGGATGAAAGGCACCACAAACAATCATCATGGGGGTCTGTCATAGACATGTGGCCGACTTCCTTGTCGAAGACATGACAAATTTTTTCCAACAGTAACACCAAACAACTACAAAGTAGCAGAAGAGTGCTGGAAAAACCGTTGCGCGTCGATGGCGTGGAAAAAAGGGAACTGACGTCATCACGCCGGCTCAGATAACAGCCCGCCCAGCGGATGAACAAGCATTCTCCACTGTGGTGCACATCGTTGTTGCCAACACGCCAGAAATACATGGCCGCACTGTCCAGCTCCCAAAAGAATTCCTTTTTCGCCCACAATCTCAGGATTCCCCAGTACCCTGCAGGAACATGACCCTAGACATACATGCTCTTGAAATTACACCTAAATATGGGACTTTCCTAGCAACTGACGACAATACCTACACCTGGGCCTGCGTCATTTTCATTGAGCCTGGACAATTGGTGAGAAACATAACAGATAATGAACTCTTTGGCCCCCCTGAATATTTTGACAAAAAAGAAATAGTCTACTTAAAAGAAGTTCCTCCCAATTCCAGTCACACTGTTTGATACTCGTGACTCAGACCTTGCGCACGTACCCTGCAATTTGTGGACAACAGGTCCAAACGATGTGGGTCTTATTCAATCAGCTTTTCCATTCAGAGTAACACTCAAACAGGGCGCCATACTCCCTAGAGTGCGCCAGTACCCACTGTCCAAAGAAGAAGGAGGGAATTGCCCCCACTATACAAGCGTTGCTAGACCAAGGTGTAATATACTCCTGTGTCTCGCCTTGCAACACCTGTCTGTTTCCTGTGAGAAAAGGTAAAACTAATCGATGGAGGCTAGTTCACTATTTACGCTCCATTAACAACATAGTGGTTCCAGAATTTCCCATTGTCCCAGATCCCTCAGTAATACTAACAAATATTCCTCAAGAAAATAAGTTACTTACCTGTAACTTTGGTTCCCCAGTATTGGTAACTTTCATAGATTCTCATGCTTTGTATCATTCCCCGTCGTCGGAATGGGAGCCTCGGTAAACAAAAAAAAAATATATATATATATATCATAACCATAGAAACATAAGAGAAAAATAGGCCTAGGCCTCATCTCATTTTGCAGTATATCACCCTCTTTGTGTAAAAGAACCCAAACTTTTGCCAGGACCAATCAGCACAGCCTCACCCCTTGGAACCTTCCTGAGAGAGCTCAGAGCCTCAGATTTTCGTAGCCGTTGTGCCAACAGCCACTACTTCAGTAAACCGGCAGAGCTTTCCCAGGGGAGGTGGGTGGGCGCATGAGAATCTATGAAAGTTACCAATACTGGGGAACCAAAGTTACAGGTAAGTAACTTGTTTTCTTACCCCAGTATTGGAACTTTCATAGATTCTCATGCTTTGTATCAGAATAGTAAGCAGTACATCAGAAAAAGCACATTTGGAAGACACATGGCCTTACACAACCATCTCAGTTTACATGAAAAACAATTATCACTGAACCAAATGTGCTTACCAGGATGGAGGGATTGTAGGGAAAGCTCACCTTTCATTGAAAAAGATTCCGGAGGACTGCTTGACCCACAGCAGCGTCATCTCGTCCCACCGATTCCAGGCAGTAGTGTTTCGTGAAGGTGTGTACACTGCTCCACGTTGCTGCCCTGCAAATGTCTTTGATAGCCACTCCAGCAAAAAGAGCCACTGAAGACGCCATCGCTCTCGTAGAATGAGCGCGGGCCCTTTTATCCAACGGTTTGCCCGCAGCCTGATCACAGTATTGAATTGCACTGGAGATCCAGCGGGAAATGCCACTCTTGGCGAGCGACAACCCCTTCCGTGGTGCACTGTAGGCAATAAATAGCTGTGTAGACTTCCTGAAAGAGCGTGTGCGCTCGAGATAGAATTTCAGACATCTTTGGACATCCAAAGAATGCAAAGTTCGTTCCGCCTGGGTAGAAGGCCGCGGAAAAAAAGAATTCAAAATCAAAGGTTCATTCAGATGAAACTCCGAAGGTACCTTCGGGATGAATTTTGGGTTGGTTCTCAACACTAGCACATCCTTTTTGAATTGCAGAAAAGGCTCCACTATGGATAGAGCCTGGAGTTCACTCACTCTCCTCGCCGTAGTTAATGCTAAAAGGAGGGCTAGCTTCCACGACAGGAACTTCAAGTCCGCCCTGTGAATCGGCTCAAAAGGAGCTTTCATGAGCTGCGCCAGCACCAGGTTGAGCTGCCAGATTGGAGGGGGTGCTCGGACTGGAGGGAACATCCGAAACAACCCTTTAAGGAACTGTTTCACAATCCTTGAGGACCACAGAGATGGCCCCGATGTCTTTCTCCTAAAACGGGAGATAGCAGCCAAATGCACCTTGACAGAAGAGTGCGCCAAACCTGATTTAGCCAGAGACAGGATGTAAGGCAAAACCTGATGTGGCCGGGACTTATAAGGATGGAGTTTATTCCTCTGGCACCACAGACAAAATCTCTTCCATTTTGCCCTGTATGTCTTATTAGTGCTTGGCGCCCGCGCCTGAGATAAAACATCCCTGCACTCCCTGGAGAGATTCAGATGACGGAATTCTCTGTGTTCAGGAGCCACGCTGTCAAGTGAAGTGACTTGGGATCCGGATGGAGCACCTGCCCCTGATCTCGCGACAACAGAGATGGAATCAGTGGCAAGCGAATCGGGCGATCCTGGGAGAGAAGCAGGAGTTCCGTGAACCAGAACTGCCGTGCCCACGCTGGAGCAATGAGAATCATCTTGCATGGTTCCGCCCTGACCTTCCTGAGAACTCGAGGAATGAGGGGAATGGGAGGAAAGGCGTAGCAAAATGCGCCGAACCAGGCAATCGAAAGGGCATTCCCCAGAGATCCTTGATGGGGAACCTTGCTTGCGTAAAACCGGCACTTGGCGTTCTCCGGGGACGCAAAGAGGTCTATGGTCGGAGTACCCCATCTCTCGAACACTGCCTCCAGCGTGGCTTGATGTAACTCCCACTGGTGAGTCACTTCCGTCTGTCGACTTAGAGCATCCGCTGTGATGTTGAGGCACCCTGCTAGGTGCTCGGCTTGCAGAGTGATCTTGTGAGAGATCGCAAAATCCCAGATCGTCTGAGCTTCCTTGGACAGAGTCCACGACCTTGTTCCCCCTTGCTTGTTGATATAGTGCATGGCCGTCGTGTTGTCTGTCCGGACCAGCACTGCACGATTCTGAAGTCTGGGAAGGAACGCCAGCAAGGCTAAGTGAATGGCCCTCAGCTCCAAGAGATTGATGTGGCGTAGTCTGTCTGCTGGACTCCAGCGACCGCTGACCTGAAGCTCCTGGAGTACAGCTCCCCAGCCTTCTAAGGAAGCATCTGTGGTCACCACCATAGGAGAAGGAGGGATCCGAAACGTTAATCCTCCTGCGATGTTTTACTTCACCAGCCACCATTCGCAGGCTTTGCGCATAGCAGGTGTTATCCACACCTTGTCGTTGAACGACCCTTCTGCCTGGCGCCATTGTTTGTCCAACTCCTCCTGCAGAGGACGCATATGAAGCCTGCAATGCGGTATTAAAGGTATGCAGGATGAGATCGATCCGAGTAAGGACTTGTACCGTCGAACCGATACATATCTCCTGTGCAGCATTTCACGAGCGGAGGTGGTCAGTTTGCCTTGACGCTCCTCCGACGGACGAGCCGTGCATAGTTTCGTGTCCAGAATAGCCCCAAGGAACTTTCGTGACCTGGAGGGTATCAGCACCGACTTGAACCTGTTGAGCTGAAGACCCAAATGGGCGAACAACCGTATGCAAGTTGACACGGCTTGAGAAGTTGCCTTGAACGACGGAGCCTTGACGAGCCAGTCGTCCAAGTATGGGAACACTTCCAAGGACTGCTTCCTTAGAAAAGCAGCGACTGGTGCCAGCATCTTCGTGAATATCCGAGGTGCCGACCGAAGGCCAAACGGAAGCACCTTGAACTGGAAATGGCTCCTGCCTACTGTGAAGCGTAGATATTGCCTGTGAGCTGGGTGGATCGGAACGTGGAAGTATGCATCCTCCAAATCCAGGGACGCCAAAAAATCTCCCGGATTCAGTAGTCGTAGAATATCTTGGAGAGTGACCATCCTGAAAGAGAGTTTGATGAGATAGGTGTTGAGCTCCCTTAGGTCTAGTATAGGACGCCATGTATCTTCCGTCTTCCGAACCAGGAAGAACCTGGAATAAAACCCGTTGCCTCTTTGCGAAAGAGGTACGGGCTCTATCGCTCCCTTGATGAAAAGTTGGTGGGCTTCGAGAAGCAACAGTCGGAGATGTTTTGATGGACGGGCGTCCGGAGCTCTTGTTGGAGGAAGATCTTGGAACTCCAACGTATGGCCACTCTGAACGATATTCAAGACCCACCGGTCCAATGTTAAAAGGACCCAGCTGTCTAGACAAAAAGAGATCCTGCCCCCAACCGGTGTTCTTGGTAGGGGAGGAACAGTAGCCAGAGCCAGGAGGCCGCTATTGCCTCTTGGCATTGTTTCGTCCCTGACGATTCTGACGTCCTCTCTGGGACAGACGAGAGAAAGACGCCGAATTGCCTTGGCGTTGGTTGGAGTATTGACCTTTATAGGACTGTCCTGATTGTGTGGAATACGGACGTTGGTTTCCTCTATAAGTAGAAAACCCTCGACCACGTGCTCCTCTGAATGGCACCTTGCGATAATTCAAAGATCCCAAGGACTTAGCTGTGTCCGTGTCTTTCTTTATGCTTTGGAGGGCGTCATCCACATGCTTACCAAAAAGCATCTCCACGTCAAAGGGAAGGTCCAAGATCTTATTCTGGACCTCCTGGCGAAACCAGGTCGCCTTCAACCAGCCTTGACGGCGCAAGACCGCTGACCCTGCCAAAGCCCTGAAAGCAGTAGAGGCTATGTCCATCGCACAGTCAATGACTTCCGAAGAGCATCTTTCTCCTTCCATGAGAACCTGCTTGGCTTCCTCTTGACTCGACTCTGGTAGCTGGTCCATAAACGGCTCCATGTCGCACCACATCTGGCGGTCGTACCTGCCTAGAATAGCCAAAGAATTAGCCGCACGGACCAACAAGCTGGCCATGGTGGAGAATCTCTTTCCAACATTGTCCAGCCGCCTGCCTTCTTTATCCGGAGGCGTGGTTAACGGAGTGGACGGATTCTTTGACTTGCTCTGCGCGGCCTGAGATATTACGGAATCCGGCTTAGGTTGTCCTAGGAGACATGCAGGACTGCCCTCAGGGGCCTTGTATTTCTTCTCCAGCCGGGGAAGAACCGGGAGGCCCGTTGCTGGGTTCTGCATCGTCTTAATTCCCTCATCCCAGACATGTTCTATGATGGGAATTGATCTGACCGACTTTCTATATTGTGCTTTAAAGTCATATAGGAAACAGTCCGACTGCTCCACTGTAAGAGGCAGACCAAACCTCTTGGATGCACGCTCCATCAGATTATGGAAACCCCCAATATCTGCCGGGGGCGATACATTTGTCTCCCGGCCTACAGCATCTGGATCCTGCATACCAGTGTCATCAGGGTCCCCATCCGGATCCCCTGGATCAGTAAGGGGGATCACATGCCCCTCATCGTCGTCATCTGTATCCAAATTTTGTGTGTCTTGATTGGCCGGTTCCGAATATGAAGACTGAGGAACCACTAACGGTACCACTGTTGAAGCGGTACGAGGTATATCCTTAGGCAGAGGTGGTAAGTCCATTGCCATGTCTCGCGGTACCACAGACGTAGATGGGCGTACCGGTGTGACGTCTGGGAGTGACGGAAAACGAGCTTTATAGTTTTGCAGCATCATCTGCAAATCCGTCACTAAAGCCACTGGCAAGGCTATCATATCCTGCCTCAGAGAGCGGGGATGTACTTCCTGTGAAAAGCTTTGTCGCTCCTCCTGCACCTCTGGACCATAAAACTCCTCAGTATCCGTGTCCTGCTGTTTCACATTCAGGTCTGAAGGGCTGTTGGCGTCCCCATACTGCCCATCCTCTTCCTCCTCCTCCGAGTCATCGAGAAGCATGGAAGGTGGCAAAGGCGTGACCCGCCTGGGGGAAGTCATGTCCAGTGTAATTTTTAACCTCTGGATGGCAAATCCTGAATTCTTCGTCGTCGACGGTCCCGTCGACGGAGTCGTTGTCAAAGGGATTCCATGCGTCGATGAACTCGACGATGACATCGTCGACTGAAGGGTAGCCGTCGTCGACGGGGCGAGAACTGTCGTCGACGATGAGGTCGTCGCCGATACAGGAATCGCCGTCGAAGGTAGGGTCATCGACGGAGCCTTTTTCTTCGAACTCGTCGTCATCAACATCGACAAACTCGTCGTCGTCATCGTCGATGTGGTCTTCGTCGTCGACACCGCCGTCGAAGACGAGAAAGAAGCCATCTCTCAAGGTTTTGGTCGAGAAGGTCCGACAAATTTTGCAGTCTGTGGCCTTGTGTTCCGGGTATAAGCAGTAAATACAGTTTTCATGCTTATCTTCCACAAAAAGTCTCTTCTTCCCACAAGAATCACAAGGTCTGAATAAGGCTTTCTTCTCCTTTTCTGACATAATGTCACAAAAGATGGCAAATAAAGATGTCTAATAGTAAAGTTCTGAGAAACTGAGCAGAGCTCAGTGGAGACTCCCTAGCACAACGTGCGGCAGAAAAATCTGAGGCTCTGAGCTCTCTCAGGAAGGTTCCAAGGGGTGAGGCTGTGCTGATTGGTCCTGGCAAAAGTTTGGGCTCTTTTACACAAAGGGGGTGATATACTACAAAATGAGATGAGACCTAGGCCTATTTTTCTCTTTTGTTTCTATGGTTATGATATATATATATATATATATATATTTTTGTTTACCGAGGCTCCCATTCCGACGACGGGGAATGATACAAAGCATGAGAATCTATGAAAGTTCCAATACTGGGGTAAGATGCACAATACTTTTTGGTCATAGACCTAAAAAATGACTTCTTCAATATCCCATTGCACCCTGACAGCCATTTTTTATTGTCATTTAATTCAGAAATAGATAGTACACGTATAAAAGATTACCACAAGGCTATTGCGAGTCCCCCAGAGTGTTCAACAGAGTTGTCAAAGATGATTTGTCAAATTTCCAATGTGACAGCACCCTGCTACAATATGTCGATGACATACTCCTCTGTAGCACCACAGAGCAACAGTGCTGGCAGGATACAATTGCTCTGCTTACAACACTAGCACAGATAGGATACAAAGTAGACAAACAAACTGCAATACTGTCAGAAAGAAGTACAGTACCTAGGTCAGCTGATTTCAGCATCAGGGAGAAGAGTTACCCCGGAAAGAGTAGAGACAATCAGAAACACTCCAGAGCCACAGACAGTCAAAGATATGCAAAAGTTCCTAGGACTAGTGAACTACGTTAGACAATGGGTCTTTGACTATTCTACCATCACTGCACCACTCCTGAAAGCTGTCAAAATGGCCAAAGAGAGACATTATAAGCTTGACTGGACACCTGAAATGACATCAGCCTTTGCACAATTGAAAGATGAGATTACAAATGCACCAATGTTAGGCTCTCCTGACTACACGAAAGAGTTCTATCTGTTTACTCACTGTAATGGACAGGTCATGACAGCAGTTCTCACTCAGAAATACCCCTTGGGCCACAAACCAATTGCATACTTCGGTGGCATGTTAGACTCAGAAATGAAGGGCCACTATCCCTGTGAACAAGCTTTGTCGACCTCAGCGTTTTCTGTTGAAAAAAAGCACCCCCATAGTTATGGGTTCCCCTCTGACACTATACACTGAGCATGCTGTCTTTGAAATAATACAAAAATCTAAAACGACCCTTACTACACAGAGTGTCAGGCTACGAAGTCATACTGTCATTACCATCCTTGAAAGTTGTTAAATGTCATACTGTAAATCCAGTCACGTTCTTAGCCCATCCCATTGCCACCACAGATGACACTCATGACTGTGCCATATACTGTCCAGATGAGTTAGGAACAGCAAAGGGGGACCCATTGCCAGACAGTACAATGTACTTTGTTGATGGTTCCTCTACCATTGATCAAAAGACAGGGATAAGACACATAGGAGCTGCAGTGGTCAGAGCACAACAGAATGGCTCCTCTGATTCTCTAAGCATTGTACAGCAAATAACATTGCCATCACATTACTCAGCACAAGCAGCAGAATTAGTAGCACTGATTGCAGCTCTAAAACATGGAGCAGACAAACGCATCACTGTGTATTCTGATTCCGCATATGTCACCACAACACTACATTCCAGCATTGTGAGATGGAAAAGGCGTAGCATTCTCAAAACAGATGGCACACCTGTGATGCACAAACAGTTACTTGAAGAGTTTGACATTGACATTGTCAGCCGAAGTAGCTGTAGTGAGGTGTGTAGTGAAGTGTGCGGCACACACAAATGGCCAGGATTTCGTTTCTAGAGGTAATGCCCAGCAAGATTGGGCTGCAAAAGCAGCTGCCAGAGAACCCTAGCCTGTACCATCGCCATTTACAGCATCACCACAACATCACTGTGCCCCCATCCTGCTTGCCCAAGATGCACCTTTAGCAGTACAGGAAGATACCCGAAGTGCAGTTGATGACACCAGTGATTCGCCACTCTCAGATACACCCGATCCAACACTTCCATACACTATCGACAATACACAGCAATATGATCACATTGCACAGCTGCACCTCCGAGAGGTCCAGGAGAGTGCCCCACCTGAAGAAAAAGAGTTATGGAAGAAGAGGGGAGTACAACAGGATGCTTCAGATTTCACTTACAGGCAGACGATCACAGGAAAGCCTGTCATGCTCTAGGCCTTATTGCAAATAGCACTCACTCAGTTACACCTTCCTACACATGTTTCTCGCGATAACATGTCCACTATTTTACAGACAGATTGGTTCATCCCCAATGCTTATGAGCAGATACAACTCTTTGTTCATCAAGGCCTCATTTGTCAGCAGTATTCACCTAACCCAACTATGAAAACAGTTGCTTCAACAATACCAAATCCCAAAGGTCCTTTTAGAGAGCTCCACATTGACTATGTAGACATGATTGACAGATGCCAAAATTACCGATACCTCATTGTAGTGGCATGCCCATTTTCACCGTGGATTGAGGCTGGACCACGTGTCCATTGTGACGCAAAGGCTGCAGCTACCTTCCTGCTTCGTGAGGTCATCTCACGCTGGGGCTTGCCAGACGCCATTCGTTGTGACAACGGCAGCCCTTTTTCAAATGCCATTTTTGACATGATTGGCACAATGTTAGAAATTAAACATAAATTGACTTCAGCCTATCACCCGCAAATCAGTGGTATTTGTGAGCGTCTCAACGGCCTGCTCAAAGCTAAAATCAGTCAAATAAGTGCCACAATTGGAAAGAGATGGCTCTATTGCCTTCCCATTGCTCTGTTTGCCCTCAGAAACACTCCCAGTTCTGATCATCACCTTACACCTCACCAGTCTGGCACTGGCAGATCAATGAATGTAGTAGTTTCCACCACCAGACCCAAACTAGATACTGAGACTTCTTCTGAGATTGTGAAAGCTGAATTGTTTGATTATTTATATGCACTAGCACGTGCTGAAAAGTTCCTTTCCATTCAGATATCAAAGACAAAGGGTCCTATTTCTGATGAACTTCCACCTATCTGCCCTGGGACACAGATCTTTGTAAAGAAAGCAGTCCGAAAGTGGCGAGACCCCAGGTACGACGGACCTTTTAAAGTCGTGGACTCTTCACCCACAGCTGTCCGAATAGCTGAGAGGAAGGCATGGATACATCGGAGTCACGTGAGGATCCACCGGTACCATCCCAGACCTAAATGATGAGCAAGAGGAGGGCGTCTTGTTTCCACTGACTATCCAAGAACGGGAGGATGGCGATCACATGGTGGTCTATGGACTGAGACGCAGTAAGAAACGCACCCCTCATGCAGAACTCTCATTCAAAAAGATATGTACTATCGTCATTATATTACTTGTTACATTTGGTTTTGCAATTGCTGTGTTACACTGGCATGCAGTACGCTCACACTGCACAAATAGAGAGAAATGTGCTGCTGACAAGATTAGAACCGCCGCCACAACAGTGAACCCCAGGTCCAAGACACTTCCTGGTAACACGTGAACTAAGAGAAGCACCATTAGTTATGGAAAATGTCCAAAGTCCTTTGTCAAAAGTGCTAGCACCCCCAAGAGTGAAAAGAGTTCAACATCCCGATCTGTTTGACTAGTAGCTATGATTTCCGTGTACCCCCCCCACTGACACCATCCACACCCCCTGACAACCATACAGAGTGGGACATGATACTCCAATCAATCAATCTCTCAGGAGTTGGTAGAGCGCGCTACTCACCCGTGAGGGTCTCAAGGAGCTGGGGGAGGGAAAGGTAGTGCTGCTCCAGTCACTCGAAAAGCCAGGTCTTGAGAGCCCGTCTGAAGGTGTGCAGGGTTGGCGAGCGTCTTATTTCTACTGGGAGTGTGTTCCAAGCTGTGGCTGTTGTGTACGAGAAACTCTCCCTCCAGCTCTGCTCCGGTGGATGCATGGGACCTCTGCTAGAGGGAGGTCGGCTGAACAGAGGTTCCGCTTGGGTGCGTGGAAGCTCATTCGGTTGTGGAGGTATTTGGGTCCGATGTTGTTGAGGGATTTGTAGGCGTGTGAGAGTAGTTTGTAGGTGACCCTCTTCTCGACGGCGAGCCAGTGGAGTTCTCGCAGGTGTGGAGTCATGTGTTCGTGGCGCGGTGTCCCTAGGATGAGCCTGGCGGCCGCTTTTTGGATGGTTTGGAGTTTGCGTAGTAGGGATTTGTTGATTCCGGCGTAGAGAGCGTTGCCATAGTCGAGCCAGCTGGTGAGGAGTGCGTGGGTGACGGTCTTTCTGCAGTCTGGGGGGGATCCACTTGAAGGTCTTGCGTAGGATCCGGAGGCAGTTGAAACTGGTGGAGGCGATCGCGTTGATTTGGCGGTTCATGGAGAGGGAGGTGTCAAGGATTATGCCGAGGTTCCGAGCGTGGTCCATCGGGGTGGGTGGGGGTCCCAGGGCAGGAGGCCACCAGGAGTCGCTCCAGGCGGAGGGGCGGGGTCCGAAGATAAGAATCTCGGTCTTTTCGGAGTTGAGTTTGAGGCAGCTGTCCTTCATCCAAGTGGCCACGTTTTTCATTCCTTCCTGGAAGCTGAGTCTAGTGTCTTCTGTGTTGCTGGTGAGGGAGAGGATGAGCTGGGTGTCGTCGGCGTAGGACACGATGCTGAGCCCGTGCTGCCTGACGATTGCGGCGATGGGGGCCATGTAGATGTTGAAGAGAGTCGGGCTCAGAGAAGATCCTTGGGGAACTCCGCAGATGATGTCGGTGGGTTTGGAGAGGAAATGGGGGAGCCTGACCCTCTGTGTTCTATCAGAGAGGAAGGATCGGATCCAGTTGAGGGCGTCTTCCTGAATGAACGCGTTGTGGAGCCTGGTGGTTAGTGTGCGGTGTGAGACGGTGTTGAAAGCTACGGAGAGGTCCAGGAGGATGAGGGCTTCGGTGTGGCCCTGGTCGAGCAACATATGGATGTCGTCGGTGGCGGCGATCAGGGCTGTCTCGGTGCTGTGGTTGCTGCGGAAACCGTATTGGGAGGGGTCAAGGATGTAGTTATCTTCGATGAAGTTTGTCAGCTGGGCGTTCAGAAGCCTTTCTGTGACTTTGGCAGCGAAGGGGAGGAGGGAGATTGGTCGGTAGTTCTTGAGGTCAGTCGGGTCTCACTGACATCACTCTAAATCCCCCTGTGCCAGATATCCCTAAACGATCCTGTCAGCATAGACAAAGTATTGGGTATAAATTACGTACCCAATGCAAGAAGGCGCCGGTCAGGTATACGTTACGTACCCAACGTAAGAAAGCGCAGGTCCCACCAGTCTCAGACTGGGTCAGTGATCTCCAAAACACAGTTGTTTGCACTTTCGAGCAGCACTCTATGCCTGGCTTCCCCTCCCAGCACCCTGACATGCCAACAGGGAATCATGATGTTCATAACGCACTATTAGATAACATGTGGTATAGGGACATGATGGAAGTTGGGAAGAAGGTTACAAATGAGTCCTGCTTTGTGTGCTCACACATTCCCCACGCTGTAGGCGCAGATAAGTCCCACCACCCACCGCCAAATGTTCCACCTGTTTCTTTGCCATATACATGGTCAGATTCATCTTCATTCGGCTGCAATAGACGAAGCACTTGTAAACACTACAGAATGGGATTACAACTATGTTACATTCACAGTTGTTACTGATCCACTAGAGTTTGAAAGGGGAGTGGAAGTTTACCATAGCATGAGAGTGCCTATCGCCATAATAGAAGAGTGGGAACAGAACTTTCAGAGATTGGGGTATTTCACCTTTCCAACACCTCCGTCAATATGCCACTCAAATGACCATATTGGAATCAACCATACAGCTGCCAACTGCCCTTGTCAGTGGAGAACAATACTGCGCCTAAAAGCCACTATTTATTTTAACAAGAAGTGGAATGGCCCGCATGACTTGATATGTAAGGCAGCCTCCTTAGGACGCCCCATTGTAGATACTGAGCACAAGCATGATATTGATTGGGATCTTGGGGAGGAGTGCGCTGAGGCATGGGCACAGGAACCTAGACGATACACCTTCAATCAGGGCACAACATACAAACCGAAACAAGCATACAAGCTAAAATCACCTCTTCTTTGCTTCCTAGGTAATGGTACATTTCCTGTGGGCTGGAACACCAATTGCAACAACAATATCTTAAATTTGGACCTCAAGTACGGCATCTCCAGCCTCATGAACATCATCTATTGGGCCTGCGGAGAACACATATCTGCAGCTGCCTCCCCAGGGGAACGGACTTTGTACTATGGTAACAATGCATGAACTGCATCTGGTCGTACCAGCAGCGAACATTTCCCACATTCATGCCCACCCGATGACAGGTAATACCACCCGGCTCCACCGACACCGAAGGGGCATCATGCGCTATTTCACTGATTGCCCCTTTCACAAGATTTCACAAGAATTCCGCCTTTTCAGGCACGCTGAACTTTTCTTCGGGGCGCTTTCCCCCGTTCCAGACCAAAGCAAATGCCCGCTGGCGTCAAGTGACCAGATACAAACTCATGCAACTCATCAACAACATCCGTGACGGGTTCAACGCCATAAAAGAGGAACTACGTCCTTTGAGGCTTATGGTCCTAGAACACAGATATGTTCTAGATCAGTTGACTGCAATGAATGGTGGAGTATGTGCCAAAATTGGGAAATTCTGCTGCACGTTCATATTGGCCAACGATGTTGACAACGGAACACTTACAAAGGCCATTGAGGACTAGGACAATCTGGGGAAACAGATGCATGAGGAGGGAGGTGCTGGAGCAGACGTTTTTTCTAATTGTTTCAATTTTGACTGGATGCCTTAATGGCTGTCTGCTGTACTGAAAATTATAATGCCTATTGTTTGCGTGTTGATGCTAGTGTGTTGCGGTGCTCAGATCCTAATCCATTGTGTCAAAAGATTTAGCTCAAAGGTAGTTGGGATGAACTACGCAGACACAGGAATATGCAAGGGACAAGGGAATGGGGAGGGCATAGCGTTGTTAAATATAGTGGAACTCACCATCCCTAACTCCAACACATCACAGGTTCCTATTGATCGCCATTACCAGGTGCCTCATACCCCCCCACATCCCCCGGGGAGCGACCTGATACATGTATATGAGACAATGACTAACTGATCGTAGGGACACTATGCATAATTAAGAGCTGACCTAATTAAGAGCCACAAATAGCCGCTTCTTAATGACACACCTTGGGTACCCCAACTATCCACACAGCCAGCTAAATATGCTGTACGAATGGTGTTCAAAAATGAACAAGAGGAGGGAAATGAGAGAGGGTCCAGTTTTACCATATAACAAATACCCTGGGCCATCCTTATCTCTCAGCCAGTATGAACCCCTACTTAGGCCCTGCTGTCTTATTCTGTAGGCCTGTTGATAAATTGACCAGAGTTCTGCACCCATTTTTCTAAACAGCAGGCTCTAGGACTGTCTGGCTAAAAATCCCAGTCAGCTTCTCTCTGCGAGGCATACTACTCCAAACTGGGTAGCCCCCACTTCTTCCGTGTGCGCAAAAGTTCACTTTCTCTCTCTCTACCCTGTTGAAATATAGCCCACCACATCCTGGGTACGTCTGACTATGAGAACAGGAAGTTCCCACCACAAGCGTAGGACCAGGGTGATGGATGTGGCATATATATATATATGATCACATGACATGCTGGAACCAATAGTGACATAAAATACTTTCTTTCAAAGATAAAGCCCACCCACTTGTTACATGAAAATGAACAGACTACAACGTGCAATGTTTCAGGAAAACACCTATTTACACATAAATATCGCTATGTAGTGCAAATATTTAATAAATTATGTAACCCGTATATTTCCTTTCAGAAAAGAAAAATAACATTTAAATAATTAATATTGCAAATATGTACCGAACAGGAAAGAACACAAGTAATCTTATTTTAAGATGCTATATGCATGTTAGAATACTAGGCAAGTGCCAGATTACACATGTGTTGACCAATTAAAAATATGTAAGTCTGTAAAAAAATTTGCATGTATGTGGTGCGGTACCTAGTGTGATAAAAAATGAATGCAATGGAAACCTCAAATGATTAAGTAATTTTTACCCTAAAAAATTACCAGAAAAATATTAAATCAACTCGAACCTAGACGCTAAAAATTCAGATAAATCATACATATATAAAAAATATTATATATATATAAAGTGCTAGTACAGTAATAATTATGTGCACAAACTAGCTTACTAGTGCAATAAAAAAGTATTAGTGCAAAATAGATGTTGAGATCTAAAGAACATTTTCTCTCAATAGAGATCATGGATAGACAGTCAACAAGTGAACAAAGAATACCATATGCTTTAACAGTAATGGAGTATATCATGCAGAGAGGCATACTATGCCCAATACTAGTCATATGTAGCAGCCCTAAACAATGGATAGACAGATGAATGACATTCAAATGAACTATATGTGGTCATGATGGAATTGCTCATTGAGATGGTGTGTATATTTACGATAAGACATCACAATAATATTATTACCAATGGAGCCATGAGTCAATAAATAAGAATCTATTACCCCAAAGACACTGAATAAAAGACTAGTAAAACCAGAAAACCAGTAAAACCAGTTTAAGATCCAATAAATGTGAGGTCTAAAATCCTAAATAACAAACATGCTAAAATGGCCTATAAATATATTAAGATATAAATAAATCAATAAATATACAGATATACAGCACAATTATATAGCTAAAAATTTAATCTCCAGATAGAAAGGCTACAGTATCAATGATTTAAAGAAAATTGTATAAGTCTTCCCCCGTATTAAGGCTGTTAGGTATTTTTGTATCCAATTGCAGAATATATTGACTTTCTAATTGGTGCAGTTTCTTTTCTCTATTGCCTCCCCTTAGTGAACGCGGGACTGCATCAATTACAAAATAATTAAGATCCTTTAAATTATTTTGGTGCACCAATTTGAAATGGCGGGCAACTGGATATGTGGGATCCGAATATACAATCGCACGTAAGTGCTGCAGAATACGGTTGAAGACTTGTAATTTAGTACTGCCTATATATTGCAAATGACAAGTACATTCTAATACATAGATAGCATGGTCTGTTTTGCATGTGAATAAACGTCTAATTTTGCAAGGAACAGGGGAAAAAGGAGCAGAATATTCCTGTTTGTTAACCCCAAATTTGCAGGCTCTACAAGAACTGCACTTCTAGAACCCTGATCTGTTAGATAACCAATGTTTATTATCTACTACTTCAGGACTAGTTTTAACCAAGACATCTCGCATGGAAGGTGCCCTTCTGAAGGCAATAGCAGGTGATGTATCTAACTCAGGAGCCAAAGTAATATCTGTTTTTAGAATAGACCAGCTTTTGTTAACAATTTTTCTTATCTGTTTTTCTTGGCAGCTAAAGGTGGTTATGAGCCTAACAACTGTTTTTTTGGTTTCCACTTTAGGAGTGTTATCCAATGCTATACATACAGTGCCAGATGAATCTGCGGTTTTACCATCTGAATTCATAATTCTTTTGATGGCATTTTGTAAATCATTATTTTTGTACCCCAGAGCCTTAAATCTTTGTTTGGATTCATTTAAACAGATATCTAAATCCGCTTCATTGCTGCATATCCTTTTGATTCGTAAAAATTCCCCATAAGGGATGCTTTTAATCAGGTGTCTTGGGTGGGTGCTGCTTGCATGAGTATTGAATTTCCTGCAGTGATTTTCCTATGTAACTTAGTATGTATAGAATTGTCTTTGATATAAATTTCCACATCTAAGAATTCCACTCTTTGATTGCTAATAGTAGCTGTGAATTCAAGATTTAGATTGTTGTTGTTGAGTTCATTTACAAAGACTTGAGCTGATTCTTTAGAGCCCTGCCAAATTACAAAGACGTCATCTATGTAACGCCACCAATTGGTGACGTGTAGTGCTAATGTATCTTTGTGTGTGCGCCCGAGGACATGTTCCTCCCACCCACGCAGTTGTTGGTGCACTTCCTTGTTAAAAAGGAAAAAGTTATTAGGCATAGTTCAATCATTCTTATATATATATATATATATATATATATATATATATATCACACGAACAGCACTTATAAAGTACTCGAAGCCCAACTCCAGAGATAAACTGGCATTTATTACAAGCAGGCAACAAAAGTCTTTCCTTACACGTTTCAGCTTTAAATAGCCTTGATCACAGGTGAGTAAAATCATGGCAGGAGTAGTTTAGTTTGAATCGTAGTGAGCACGTGACCAACAGTAATCCTTCAATGCCCATAATGCACCCTCTTTGTCTGTTTAGTATAGTACATATAAAATGACTCAGTGCAAATGGAAAAAATAAACAGTCACGTATTTTTCATTGCAATAATGCCAGTCTTACTGTTTGCTGCCAAGTGAGTTCTTTACAATGCTCAGAATGTCCGAGTTGGCAGGAGGAGACATTTCCCCTCCTCTCCCTTTCACGTTTCCGAATGCCGTAGAAACCATAGTGGTAATGAAAGGCTCTGGAAAACGAGCAGGACAGGCTCCCCAAAATTAATCACACACAAAGTTCCAAGTGACAGGAGCCTCCGTCCTTGCAGGGCGGCTTCGTAACAGGCCTGGAGTTGCCTGTAATTTAACACCACACGAACAGCACTTATAAAGTACTCGAAGCCCAACTCCAGAGATAAACTGGCATTTATTACAAGCAGGCAACAAAAGTCTTTCCTTACGCGTTTCAGCTTTAAATAGCCTTGATCACAGGTGAGTAAAATCATGGCAGGAGTAGTTTAGTTTGAATCGTAGTGAGCACGTGACCAACAGTAATCCTTCAATGCCCATAATGCACCCTCTTTGTCTGTTTAGTATAGTACATATAAAATGACTCAGTGCAAATGAAAAAAATAAACAGTCACGTATTTTTCATTGCAATAATGCCAGTCTTACTGTTTGCTGCCAAGTGAGTTCTTTACAATGCTCAGAATGTCCGAGTTGGCAGGAGGAGACATTTCCCCTCCTCTCCCTTTCACGTTTCCGAATGCCGTAGAAACCATAGTGGTAATGAAAGGCTCTGGAAAACGAGCAGGACATGCTCCCCAAAATTAATCACACACAAAGTTCCAAGTGACAGGAGCCTCCGTCGTTGCAGGGCGGCTTCGTAACAGGCCTGGAGATGCCTGTAATTTAACACCACACGAACAGCACTTATAAAGTACTCGAAGCCCAACTCCAGAGATAAACTGGCATTTATTACAAGCAGGCAACAAAAGTCTTTCCTTACGCGTTTCAGCTTTAAATAGCCTTGATCACAGGTGAGTAAAATCATGGCAGGAGTAGTTTAGTTTGAATCGTAGTGAGCACGTGACCAACAGTAATCCTTCAATGCCCATAATGCACCCTCTTTGTCTGTTTAGTATAGTACATATAAAATGACTCAGTGCAAATGGAAAAAATAAACAGTCACGTATTTTTCATTGCAATAATGCCAGTCTTACTGTTTGCTGCCAAGTGAGTTCTTTACAATGCTCAGAATGTCCGAGTTGGCAGGAGGAGACATTTCCCCTCCTCTCCCTTTCACGTTTCCGAATGCCGTAGAAACCATAGTGGTAATGAAAGGCTCTGGAAAACGAGCAGGACATGCTCCCCAAAATTAATCACACACAAAGTTCCAAGTGACAGGAGCCTCCGCGCGCCCACTTTACGCAGTTAGTGCACGCACGGTGGGCACGCGGTGTTGTAATTAGAGCAGCAATGTGATTAAGCATTTACTGACGACATTAATGCTTTCCCTTTAGATCATGTTTTCTCCGTTATGTTGACCGAAGTTTGGACTCCATTTTGTATTGTCATGCTGCCACGTGTTCGCCACGAGGAGAGTCCGACCTTTGTGTTAGTTGCTCTTGTAATCTGCCTAGTAACAGTCTATAAATAGCTCTCTCTTGTCCATTTGGCGCATGCCCAGACTTGACCACATCTGTTATAATTAGCCTTGCTTGACCATGTGTTTCGCGGGCTCAAGAAGTGTGTTGGCTCCGCCTATGTATTCATTCAGTATCGAGAATGACCATAAATGGTAATGTTCTTCGGCCTCATGTTGTATCCACCCACTTATGAGCCCCTCTGGTGTGTATAAAAGGGGACTGTGTACGCAAGTTCTTTGTGCTACTCTATGCAATGCTGAAGGGTATTGTATGGATTGTAGGACCACCCTTAAGGGTTAATAAACCTTGTTTTTGTACTTTGCAGTTTCCGTGCCAACTTCCTTATAGATTCCGTTACAGGAGAGCGAACCCTTGTGCCTTGCGGGCCTAGCTGGGGCCTGTACACATCAATTGGCGCCCGTCACGTGGGGCTCATCGGCGACTCGGATGCTCGAAGGACTGGTCGCGACGAAGGTGAGGAGTTTGGCCGGGGACGTGATCACTGCCAGCGGCGTTTTAGCCCTGGCATCCCGAGGTTTTTCTTCCTTCCCTTCCGAGCTGACCGTCTGGGTGGCGCCGGTCATCGACTGAGACCTCTTCTGTCGGTCCTGCCGTGAGAGCCGTTTGGGCGATTGTGGAGCTTGGCAGTTGGAATCTGGACTCTTGATTGGTAAGAACCGTTGTACGGTACTTGCTCCGAGTTTTTGAAGCCTGGGTTGGCTATTTGAGTTTGATTGATGATGACTAGTCATATTTTGGATTTGTCTTTGTGAATATATATGCGTTGCAACACATATAGGCAGGTAATGTGGAGAGATTTCTCCAGAGTTGTGTAACTTTGAACGGCGCAACGATTAAGTGCCATTTTTTATAATATTGCATATTTTGCATTATTTCTGAGCATGCCTGCTTTCAGCGCACTCCGTAAGTGGTGCTGCTGTTTCGGAAACCGGTTGAACCTCGAGGAATCTGCTCCGGCTCCCCCAGAGGGGACGCCTAATAGGGATATGTATGTGAAGCATGGTCTTTCTTCCATAATGTACAGCACAGTATGGAGGAAATACACAAAGAAGGATCCTGAGTTGCGATGGCCTTTGTATGGATCGTTTGATATACGTAAGATTGAGTATGTGGAACAGTGTATGTGTAAGCGACGTGCTCGTCAGGATATGTTTGAGTGTGTGCGATTATGGGTGAAGGAAGTGCGTGAGCGAGAGAAGCGTGAGAAAGCGCTGTATGATAAAGACCAACGAAAGAATGATCATGTGCGAGCACAGGAAGCGAAGCGTCGGGAGGACAAAGAGCAGGCGGACAGACAAGAGAAAGAGCGTAGGCTCCAAGTTTCGGGTCAATATGTTGTTCGCCAGCCACTTTATCCTGTCCTTAATAATCCTGATGATGATTTTTATTTGCTAGATCGCTCTCCGCCCCCTTATGTTGGCGCATCTGCTCCGCGGCCGCAAGATTCTGGCCCGGCCTCGGGTAAGGTAGACACACGGTCCATGTTATCGGCCGAGCATATGGCTGAGCTTCGGAAACTTTCCCTCCGTGCACTTAAGGGCAAGATGTCTAAGGAGGAGTTGTTCCATACTTGGGGGTCGTGGCAAGATAGAGAGAGGGTGTATTTTCTGTCTCATTTCGCGGATGAAGTAATTACTGCTTTCCGAAAATATTCTAGTGTCCTTGAGCCTGACGAAGTGTCTTCGGATGCCGGAGCATTACGTAATGGTGTTTTTTCTCCCCCTAAGGCTCCTGAGGCGGCTCGGCGGTTGTTTGCTTTGCGGGACGAGGTGCTGGCCCTTAGAGAGAAAGCACGCCAACAAACGGAGGAGGAGAAGCAGTCGGATTCGTTTGCAGCAGGGGGCCACTCATCCACCTCCCAGTCAGATAAGGATGACGTAGTGCATGCTAAACCAATGCGAGAGGCAGCGCCTTTGTATGTTCCTCCTAAAGGAGCAGGGACTAGCTCGGACATTACCTCCGCCGATGCTAGGGGATATTTCGTGTATAATTGGGTTTACACTCCGTGGCATAGGGCTGATGTTATGGCATTGAAGAATGCGCTGCCCGACCCTCGCAAGAATCCAGCGGCCTTCTATGAAGAAGTTGAGGGGGCCTTGAATTCTTGCGTTATGACTTTAGCAGACATAGACCTGTTCTTTGGCCTTATTCTACCACCGGATATGTGGCGATCTGTACGAAAGGTAGATGATATAGTTGCCTTTAAGGCCCGGTGGTCTGAGCTTGAGGATGAAGACAGGGAGAGGAAGCCCGCGCAGAAACCGCCGCAGAGTATTTTAGATCTCCCTGCTGCTATTGTGACTAAGCTGAAGACGATTATCCCCCCTAAAAAGATTGACTGGAATATGTTAGCCGCATGTAAACAGAAAGTTGACGAGTCAGTTGCAGATTTCTTCACGCGCTTTGAGGAAACGTTTCATGATTTTAGTGGCCAGTCGCTTACTGACGACACTGGCCGCCACCTTTTCGCGGACAAATATGTGGCTAATCTGTTACCGGCAGTTGCGGCCCGTTTAAAAGCGAGCGAGAGTTCCTGGTCCTCCGCGACGCCGACGGCCCTTTTGACTATCGCTCAGTATTATGAGCGTCAGGAGCACGAGGCGAAGGGCCAGGAGGAAAAGAAATCGAAAGATCTTAAGACTAAGGTAATGTTGGCACAAGTTTATGGCCCGCCCCGACGGGGTAATAATAGAGGAAGGGGAGGATCTTATGGTCCCCCTTCGGGCCGATCTGATTTGAATAGGAACCAGTGTGCGTATTGTAAGCAATTGGGCCATTGGGCCAGGGATTGCCCAGTGTTGCGTGCCTCGCGACAGGGGCATACTCCGGGTGGCCCGAGAGGTAGAGGGGGTTCCTCGAGCTTTAAAGGAAATTCTACCGATCATGTTCGTTTCGATACTGCTGGGCAGCACCGAGATAGCTCAAATGTTTTCGATCGCCAGCACCAGTATCACGTATCGGAGATCGATCGGTCGGGATATCATGATTCGCAGCATGCATAGGAATGCGTTGGATGGGGGTCTGAATCAGTTGAGGTGCCGGTCGATCAGACGGGTCCTTATGTATCGGCTGAGGTTTTAGGTTCTACTGATCAGTTCCTAGTAGATACAGGAGCGACACGTAGTGCATTGTCTAGGTACTTGGTTCCAGGGGCTCCCCCATCCGGCTCAGTGGTTACATCGGTAGGGTTTGACGGTACACTCTCCCGAAGCCCTCTTTCACAGCCCCTTATATTTAAGGTTGATTCTTTTTCTGCGCCCTGTCCGTTTCTGCTTGCTCCGTATACACCGGATAACATTATGGGCCTTGATATGTTAAAGCACTTTAGGGCTACGATCCGCTGCTCCCCTGAGGGTGTGAGGGTGATCTTAAATGACAACTACCCCCGGTCAGAGCGGATGTGTACGATATCAGAGGATGCGTTGTTGGCCACCCTCCCTCGAGCTTTATGGGCGACTTCGGACACAGATGTGGGACAAATGGTGATTCCTCCGGTCCACATTAGTGTCCAGGAGGGGGCGGTGTTGCCGCGCCTCCCGCAGTATCGTATTTCCCAGGAGGGCGAGGAGGCTCTCATACAGATTGTGCAAGATTTGATCGCAGTGGGAGTAGTGGAAGAAGTTCCCTATAATATCTGTAACAGTCCGATTCTCCCTATTCTGAAAAAGGACACGGATGCAAAGGTCTATCGGTTCATAATTGATTTGAGGGAGGTAAACAAGATCGTGATACCTCAGTACCCGGTGGTTTCCGATATCACGACGTTGCTTACCTTGGTCCCGCCTATGGCGACCATGTTCTCAGTGATTGATTTGAAAAATGCCTTCTTTTCCATTCCCATTCACCCTGATAGCCGATATCTTTTTGGGTTTACATTAAATAATAGATCTTATCGTTTCTGTAGGATTCCCCAGGGCTATACAGAAAGCCCTAGCATTTACAGTCAGGCTTTGAAACGACAGTTGGATTCCTTTGTCTTACTCGAGGGGGTCGCCCTCATTCAATATGTCGATGACATCTTGTTGGCGGCTGACACCCTGGAGCTGTGTGAGAAAAGCACGCTATCCTTACTTTCCTTTTTAGCCTCCCACAATCATAAGGTATCTCGGAAGAAATTGCAATTCTGTAGACCAAAGGTGACTTATTTGGGTCACCTTTTGTCTAAGGAGGGACGGGCACTCACACCGGATCGTATCCAAGTAATTTTGGATACACCGAGACCATCCACACAGAAGGATGTCCGTGCATTTTTGGGCCTCGTTTCTTTTTGTAGACAGTGGATATTGGGGTTTTCACACATAGCTAAGCCATTGTTAGCCCTTTTGACAAAGGATACACCTATCCCAATCCCTTGGTCAGATGAGTGTGATGCTGCTTTTCAGCAACTGCGACAGGCCCTTTGTTCAGCACCAGTGTTAGGGACCCCTGATTATGCAAAACCCTTTTCGTTGTATGTGCATGAGAAAGATGGATGTGCATTGTCAGTTTTAGTACAGATGCACGGCGACAAGCAGCGCCCTTGTGCATATTTCTCGGCTGTACTTGATCCTGTCGCCCGAGCATTGCCTGGTTGTTTTCGCTCGGTTGCGGCGACAGCTGTGTCAATACGCCAAAGCGAGGGAATTGTGTTATCTCACAAGCTGTTGGTATTAGTCCCCCATGCTGTTGATGCCCTGCTTAATCAAACAAAGACGCAGCATTTGACCAGTGCCCGTTTGACGGGATATGAGTTGACGCTTTTGGCTCCTCATATTACGTTGAAAAGGTGCGTAACACTAAACCCGGCAACATTGTTGCCATACCCCGAAACTCAGCCTGAGGCGCGGAAAGCGCATGATTGTATTCTTGTGACTGAGGAACAAACAAAGGGTCGTATTGATCTCCAGGATACGCCCTTTCCAGATGTAGATGGAGAACTGTGGGTGGATGGATCCTGTCTGAAGCTACCAGATGGTACGACTTCAGCAGCATATGCAATTACCACATTACAAACGATAGTGGAGACAGCACGCATACCACAGAAATCAGCTCAAGCAGCGGAACTGATAGCATTAACACGAGCATGTGAGCTCAGTACAGGATTATGTGTGAATGTTTATACAGATAGCCGCTATGCCTTCGGAGTAGCGCATGACTTCGGCCTACTCTGGAAGGAGAGAGGGTTTTTAACGTCACATGGGGCGCAGATAATGCATGGAGAGTTAGTTCACAATCTTTTAACCGCATTGACATACCCAAAGAAAATTGCCATTGTTAAGTGTAGCGCCCATAGGAAAATAGTTGATAAAGTTGGAGAAGGGAATGCGTTAGCAGATCGAGTAGCACGGGAGACTGCGATGCAGCCCGGTGCTACTGCCATGTATGTAGTAAAGTCACAGGTGGAAAGATGGCGTGATGCGAAGGAGGAAGTGCGAGAAATGCAAAGGACCGCTTCTGATAAAGAGCGGGAGCAATGGGCTAGCGAGGGAGAGTTGGATGACGAGGGTTGCTGGAGAAATAAGCAAATGGATAGATGGAAATTACCCACGGCCTTTGTACAACCTATGGTTCAGATGGCACATGGGCTAGCACATGTTGGAGCTTCCGCAATAGTGAAATTGCTTACTCAAGTTTGGGAGCATCCAGAGATTGCTAGCACGGCAAAGAGGGTGGTGCAGACTTGTATGATCTGTCTGAAGTATAACCCAGGAAAGGGTACTCGAACTCCAGCAGGAGGATTTGCGACACCTACTGCACCCTTTGAGGTTCTGCAGATGGATTACATCCAGCTCGAGCGCTGTAATAATTTGAAGTATGTTCTAGTAGTGGTCTGCGCTTTCAGCAAATGGGTTGAAGCGTACCCTACGAAAGACAATACTGCAATGACTACTGCGAAGCTGCTGCTGAAGGAGTTTTTCCCCCGATATGGCGTTTGTAGACTTCTGTGGAGTGATAATGGCCCTCACTTTGTAGCGGATGTTATAAAGTATGTCTTGAAGGGTCTAGGCATCACTCAGAAGTTCCACGCCGTGTTTCACCCTCAGTCTGCAGGCCTAGTCGAGAAGTATAATGGTACTCTGAAGCTTAAAATAGCCAAAATTCAAGCTTCGACGTCTTTGACTTGGCCAGACGCCCTGCCACTGGCGTTATTGTCAATTAGATCAGTACCGCACTCTCTAACTGGCCTTACGCCGTATGAAGTGGTATTCGGACGCCCAATGAATATTTGGGGTCCACCAAGGCCTAAGGCTGTGTATGATGTACCTTGTGTAATGATGAGTGATTATTTGGCACAGTTAACGGATAACTTGGTTTCTATTCATCAACAGGTCCGAGAGGCGCTCCCTGATCGGTCTACCGGTGAAGGACATGGTCTCCGGCCTGGTGACCATGTGATGGTGAAAGTCTTTGACAGAACGAACAGCTTGGAACCGAGATGGGTGGGCCCTGAGCAAGTCCTCCTTGCAACGAGGACGGCTGTGCGAGTCTCGAACAGGAAGAATTGGATCCATTCCTTGCATTGTCGAAAGGTACCGCCCGGATTGGTGGAGTCTGCCGTGCTGACCGATCAACGAGAAATCCTGGCAGCAGAGACAGGCCGTGCTGCAGAGCCAGGTGACACTGAGGAGCTCTTTCCGGACCACGCGACTTCTGGAGGAAGGCGATATCATCTTCGACCACGGAAGTGAGTTTTCCAGTACCGGGACACACTGTCAGAACGGCCCTTGGGTTAGTGAAACGGAGAGCCGATGAGGCAAGGGGGGGGGATCAGCCCTGCATTAGTGTAGCGACACCCGTCTTGGCCCGCTGGTGAAGAAATCAACCGCTGCCCAAGGGGAAGAGTTCTGACAGACTTTTTAGTTTCAGGAAGATATCAGGGTATTGTTTCCTTTGACATGGAGAAGAAGAAAATCCTTTGTGTGTTGGGGTTCATGCTAACAGTAGCTATTGTTGGGATAACAACATGGTTTGTAGAGGAGGTAACTCCTGCTCGGAAAACACTTGTGTTGACGACTCCGGTGCCTGCGGAGCACTACTTCTATACATTGCCGTATCAAGAGTTGAAGCATCGACAGTCTTATTTGAATAACACTTTCATTCAGATGCTGCATCATACCCACGTTGCTACAAACGCTACGAACTGTTGGATATGTGGGATGATGCCGGCCCATCAGAAGAAAGGAGGTACGCCATTCATACCACTTCCTTTCTCTCATAATGGCTCTTGTAGAGCATGGTACACCTTACTGTTTGCCACTCGGAAACCGACAGTGGGACGATTGCTTTTTAGACTTAATAAAGAATGCCATCAAGACAAGAATGGGTATCCACAAGCGAATGGGACAATTTGGGAGTGGGAAGAGTACCGACCAGACAATGAATCCATTCCCTACATCTTCACGAACACCAGAGACACTGTGGGGAAGGGCAAATTCGTGATCCAAGTGGCACAGGCTCAAGCGGACCTGTGTGTCCAGAGTGTGGGTTTTATCCCTGTTGGTGTCAGTGATTGCCTAACTATCTTGAACATTGATGGGTTGAACAACAGTACCTTCCTAGCGTCCCATAATACCTATTTTGTGTGCGGAAATAAAGGTTATTACCGTTTGCCGGCTGGGTGGTCTGGGGTATGTTATGTATCCTTCCTATTACCTCCTGTATTCCTAGCACCAGCATCTTACCATAAGGACTTGAAATTGTTGAATAATGTGACTGTAAATAGGTATAAACGTACTTTATCGATTGATGATGTGGATCAAACTGATACCAGCTTGCAGCAGTATATTGATTTTAACTTAGGACTGTTTTTCTTTGTTGGAGCCGCTTTGAATAGTAGGAAGATCCGAAGATTAACAAGAGTGGTAGAAGCTGTGACAAATCAGACTGCTGCTGCTCTCGGGAATCTTACGGAAGAGTTACAAATAACTAGGATTGTTGCATTGCAGAATCGTATGGTATTAGATGTAATGCTAGCTGATCGAGGTGGAGCCTGTAAAATTATTGGAAGCAGTTGCTGTGTGTTCATCCCTGATCATACGCCATCCGTTTATAACGCCATTAACAAGTTGCATAAAATAGCAGCTGAAATCCACACAGAAAACGGCACTTGGTCCTTTTCTGGATGGTTTTGGGCATTGGTTACTGCCTGGGGATGGAAGGTCTTAACTGGTCTCTGTATTATTATAGCAATTCTGTTCTTTTTCTGTATGTGTGTTCAATGTGGACCATTGTTCTGTTCTGTATGCATTTCATTCTGCATTCCGGATAAGAAAGCTATTGCCGATGTTGCTCATCAGAAGCGTCTAGCTAAAGAGGTTAAAGGAATGATGATAATTGACATATATGATGATTTTTGGAAGCCGGATGTCTTCAGTAAATGCTGAAAGGGTCGTCTGTTGTAATTAGAGCAGCAATGTGATTAAGCATTTACTGACGACATTAATGCTTTCCCTTTAGATCATGTTTTCTCCGTTATGTTGACCGAAGTTTGGACTCCATTTTGTATTGTCATGCTGCCACGTGTTCGCCACGAGGAGAGTCCGACCTTTGTGTTAGTTGCTCTTGTAATCTGCCTAGTAACAGTCTATAAATAGCTCTCTCTTGTCCATTTGGCGCATGCCCAGACTTGACCACATCTGTTATAATTAGCCTTGCTTGACCATGTGTTTCGCGGGCTCAAGAAGTGTGTTGGCTCCGCCTATGTATTGATTCAGTATCGAGAATGACCATAAATGGTAATGTTCTTCGGCCTCATGTTGTATCCACCCACTTATGAGCCCCTCTGGTGTGTATAAAAGGGGACTGTGTACGCAAGTTCTTTGTGCTACTCTATGCAATGCTGAAGGGTATTGTATGGATTGTAGGACCACCCTTAAGGGTTAATAAACCTTGTTTTTGTACTTTGCAGTTTCCGTGCCAACTTCCTTATAGATTCCGTTACAGGAGAGCGAACCCTTGTGCCTTGCGGGCCTAGCTGGGGCCTGTACACATCAGCGGTGCGCTACGCGCACCACGTGCCCACGTTACGCTGGATGGCCCATGTACGCACGATGCGCTTCGCGCATCGTCCGCACACGGAGGACATATTATGCGCTTCGTTGAGAAACTTAATCTATTAATTGTTCCTTTTATAGATATGCCATGCACAAAAGGTCCCCTGCCGGGCACCTTTTTCACACGGGGGAGGGGTTAATGTGGATATTTTTTTTTTATACTTAATTTTTACCGTACGCGTACGGTAAGCGTAATCGGCGTTTTTTCGAAAAATAATAAAATTTATTTTTTTTGCCTTGGGGGTTTTGTGGGGCACCTTAATCAATGCTAGGTGGTTAGGAGCTGTCTAACATGCTCCTTTACATATTTTCCACCTTTGTTTTTCCTCCCCCCCTCAGAGTGCGAGAGAGAAAATGGCGACCGCCGCTTCCTGGTTTCGACCGATTCGAATGTTTACTAAGATCTAACAACCAATCAGAATCGCGCTCGCGCACGTCACCGTACGCGTACGGTAAGCTTACGGTAAGCGCACGGTAAGCGCACCGTAAGCTGCCACAGATATATATATTGATTTAAAGGCTATTTTCTCAGGAACTACTGAACAGATTTACACCTACAAAAGGCACTTCCTTGACCTGTAGACTACCTCTCTGCCAAATTTCAAGTAACTCTGTTCAGCCGTTCGGGCTGTAGCTGTGTCTAAAGGTCCTATGGAAAAATGCATGGGAAAAACGCGTTTTGGGACCCCCCTTTTTTCTCAGCCCCCAGTTGACGAATCCCCCCGAGACTTTCAGGGTAGGAGCGGAGCGTAGCGCCCCATTAGTTTTGAACATTTCGCAAGGATTCGTCGACCGGCGCCAAAGTTATTCCAAATAGAATGTTGCGGTTTTCCTATGGAAACAGGGTCCTAACTATAACTACCTACTGGCGACCGCCAGTAGGTGATATATATATAAACAAGTTACTTACCTTCGGTGACGATATATCTGTAAGAAACATTAGTTAGTTAGATTCCTCACCTTAGAATATCCTCAGGCGTCAGACTGGATCCGGAAGATTTTTCGTCAGCAATACCCATTGCGCGTCGCTAGGCATCGTCTGCGGCTCCGCGTCCGTCGTCGGCGTCGTGCGCCGGGATGACGTCGGAGTACTTAGACGCCGCCCTCGCGCGCTGACGTCAGTTCTTGTACATAGCTTTCCGCGTCAGGAACGCAGAGCCATGCAAGAGACCGACACTGGTGCAAAAAAATCTAGGGCCCTGAAAAGCATAACCTTAACCCTAGATGTCAGTTCGCAGAACGGGGAGGATGGGTGGGTCGGTGAGGAATCTAACTAATGTTTCTTACAGATACATCATTACCGAAGGTAAGTAACTTGTTCATCTGAAAGAAACACGTTAGTTAGATTCCTCACCTTAGAATAGATACCCCAGCAATACCAACCCCGGTGGTGGGTCTGCGAACCTAGATCACACCAGAAAGTCCTGGAGAACAGAATGGCCAAAGAAGCCGTCTCTCCGGACTTGGCTGTCCAGGCAATAGTGCTTGGCAAACGTGTGCAGTGAAGCCCACGTCGCTGCCTGACAGTTGTCCCGCAAGGGAACTCCCCGGCCCAGGGCAGTAGTAGCCGCTGTGGCCCGGGTGGAATGGGCACTCAACCAAACAGGAGGGTCCTTTTTTGCCAAGGAGTAACAAAGTTTAATACACAACACGACCCACCGTGAGATGGTCCGTTTGTGTACCGCTTTCCCCTTCTTAGCTCCTACGTATCCAACAAAAAGTTGGTCGTCCACCCGGAACTGTTTGGTGCAAATAGAAGGACAGCACCCGTTTTGGGTCCAGACGGTAGAGCCTCTCTTCCTCTTTTGAAGGATGCGGAGGCGGAAAGAAGGTGGGCAACGTGACCGATTGCCTGAGGTGAAAGGGGGTCACCACTTTTGGTAGAAAAGAAGGACGAGGCCGGAGGACAACCTTGTCCGGATGAACAGAAAGAAAGGGAGGCTCAGATGACAGAGCCTGAAGCTCACTCACCCGTCTAGCCGAGGTGATAGCTACCAGGAAAGCAGTTTTCAGGGTCAGAAGACGAATGGGACAATTGTGAAGAGGCTCAAAAGGATCGCACATCAGAACAGTCAGAACAAGATTCAAGTCCCACTGAGGCATTACGAAGGGGACAGAAGGGAACATGTGAGTAATGCCTTTGAGAAAACGTGAAACAGGGGACTTGAAAAGAGAAGGCTGATCAGGAAGCCGTAAGAAGGCAGAGATTGCAGCAAGATAACCTTTCAAGGTGCCCAAAGCAGAGCCCTGCTGGGCCAAAGAAAGAAGAAAGAGTAGAACCTCAGAAAGGGGATCCACAGCCTTTGCTGTGCACCATGCCACAAATTTGTTCCACCAGCAGGCGTATACCGTCTTTGTGGAGGGACGCCTGGCTGCCAGAATGACATCACAGACTTCAGGAGGCAAGTCAAATGGCATCAACTGCCGCCGCTCAATCTCCACGCATGGAGGTGGAGGCTGGATAGGTTCGGGTGGAGGACCGTCCCCTGCTGCTGCGACAGACGGTCCTCCTGAAGAGGCAGTCGTATCGGGGGATCGATTGACATACTGAGTAGCTCGGGATACCAGAACCTTCGTGCCCAATCCGGAGCCACTAAGATAACTTGGGCCCGGTCGCGCCTGATCTTCTTCAGCACTCTGGGCAGAAGTGGTATAGGCGGAAAGGCGTACAACAGACCGCAACTCCACTCGCGACGAAAAGCGTCTCAGAGCGAGTGCTGCCTTGGAAATTCCAACGCGCAGAACTGCTGACATTGCACGATCTCTTCGGTGGCGAATAGATCTAACCAAGGCTCTCCCCACTGCAGAAAGAGACCTTGTGCCACGTCCGAGTTCAGACGCCATTCGTGATCCATCATGCACCGGCGGCTGAGTTCGTCTGCTCTGGCGCTCAGAGAGCCCGCCAGATGTTGAACCACCAGTGTGATGCCCTGGTGTTCCAGCCATGTCCAGAGGAGCAGAGCATCCTGACAAAGGGTCCACGACCCCACCCCGCCCTGTTTGTTGCAATACCACATGGCGGTGGTGTTGTCCGTGAACACCTGCACAACACTTCCCCGGACAGAGGGAAGGAAGGCTTTCAGTGCAAGCCGGATCGCTCTCAGCTCCAAAAGGTTGATGTGGAATTGAGTCTCCGCCGGAGACCAGAGTCCTCTGATCTCCGCCACTCCCATGTGGCCCCCCCATCCCAGGAGGGACGCGTCCGTCACTACTATGTGCTCCGGTTGGGGTAGGGAGAGGCATCTACCGCTGACCCAATCGCGGTCCGTGAGCCACCACTGCAACGGTTTCGCAGTGCCCTCCGAGATCAAGACCTGGTCGGACAGGTTGCCTCGATGCTGGGCCCACTGAAACTTCAGTTCCCACTGCAGAGCCCACATTCGCCACCTGGCGTAATGCACCAACAGGATGCAGGAGGCCATCAGCCCCAGAAGCCGCAGCACCAATCTGACCGAAACCCAGGATAGAGGCCGAAAGATGGGAATCAGAGCCTGAACATCCCGGACCCGCTGTTCCGGAGGATAAGCCCGGAACTGCGCCGAATCGGGAACCGCTCCGATGAAGAGGAGCTTCTGGGAGGGATTCAGGTGTGACTTCGGCACGTTGATGGAGAACCCCAGCAAATGCAGGAGGTCGGCCGTAGTCTGGAGGTGGGAGACGACTTGCTTGGGCGAGCCCGCCTTCAACAGCCAGTCGTCGAGATAGGGGAAGACTGGAACCCCCGATCTGCGCAGATGAGCTGCGACCACCGCCATCACTTTCGTGATCACCCAAGGGGCACTGGTGTGGCCGAAGGGGAGCACGGTGAACTGAAAGTGCTCCTGACCCACCGTGAACCGCAGGTAACGCCGGTGGGCCGGCAGGACGGGGATGTGAAAATAGGCGTCCTGCAAGTCCAACGCTACCATCCAGTCTCCAGGGTCGAGGGCAGCCAGAACCTGAGCTAAAGTTAGCATCTTGAACCGTTCCTTCCAGAGGAAGGTGTTGACGCTCCTGAGGTCCAAGATAGGGCGTAGGCCCCCTTTGCCCTTCTTGGGAACCAGAAAGTAGTGGGAATAGCAACCACTGCCTACTTCTGGACCAGGAACGCGCTCGACGGCCTCTTTGGCCAAGAGGGCCGTAACTTCCTCCCGCAGAAGATTCAAGTGATACTTCGATATACGGTGGCACTGCGGTGGCATGGCTGGAAGGGTCGTCTCGAAGGGAAGGGAGTAGCCCCTTCGGACGATTTGCAGCACCCACCTGTCCGAAGTGATGGAGCGCTAGTGGAGCAGGTGATGGCGAACTCTGCCGCCCACTGGCGTGGAATGGGCCTGAAAGCTCGGACTAGGAGGGCTTTGAGGCGGATGCTGCCGGGGTGGATGTGGACTGACCGCGTTGTCCTCTAGAACCGCCACGGCGGAACCCACGTCCGCGAGCAGGTTGGTTCTGCGGCCGGTGGCTAGGCGGACGGGAGGAGGCGCCCCTTCCTTGGCCACGAAAGGGGCGAAAGGCGGAGGTGTGCGGCCGTGGAGCCGAGAGACCCAAGGACGTGGCCGTAGCCCGGGAGTCCTTAAAACGAGCCAGCGCACTATCCGCCTTCTCACCAAAAAGGCGATCGCCATCAATGGGCATATCCATGAGGGAACTCTGGACATCCCCCGAAAAAGACGTGGACCGCAGCCAGGCGTGGCGCCGGAGCGCCACCGTGGTGGAAATCGCCCTACCCAGCGAGTCCGTGGTGTCAAGTCCACACCGTATGGCATGTCGCGCTGCATCTCGCCCATCAGCAAGTGCCTGGGAGAGACGTGTCCGGGCCTCCTCCGGACACAGTGGCAGCACGTCCTCCACTGCATCCCACAGAGAGTGGGAGAAACGGTCAAAGAGGCAAGCGGTGTTCAAAGACCGCAGGCCCAAACTCAGGGAAGAGAACAGTTTCTTTCCGAACTGTTCCAGCCTCTTGGATTCCCGATCTGGAGGAGCGGACGGTAAGGAGGATTGGGAAGTGGAGGCCTGGATAACCAGGCTCTCGGGGGTGGGGTGTTGGGACAGAAAACTGGGGTCGCCAGGAGCAGGGCGGTGACGCCGGGCCACGTTCCCATCCACAGGAGGAACTGTGGAGGGCTTGGACCAAGTGCCCTGCAGAACGTCGATGAGGGCCTCATTGAACTGCAGCAGAGGCTCTGTGGAGCTTGCCGACGGTTGAAGCACCTCTGTGAGGATATTAGTCCTCACGGCCACAGCAGGCAACTCAAGCCCCAGGGCTTCGGCCGCCTTGCGCAGCACCACTGAAAAAGCTGCACCTTCCTCCGAAGCCACAGTCGGAGGAGAGATGAAGCCAGCGTCCGGCGAAGTGTCCAGACCACTGGCATCCCCCAGTTCGTCTGCCCAGTCCTGTGAAAGTTGCTGGAGGGCCATAGGGTCCTCAGAACCCTCCCAGTCGCCCCCGTCATCCGATTCCTGATAAACAGGAGGAACGATCGGAGCCGGACGGTAGATGAAACGGTCATCCATTGGCGTCGGGTGCGGCGCCGTGCTGGCGTCGGGTCCGGACAGGGGCTAAACCGGGGAACGGTGTCGTCCGGAGGCGGCACCGGAGGTGGAACCGGTGTCGGCGCCGGCGGAGGAGGCGTCGTGAGGTCGACCGGCGCCGACAGAGATCCAGGCCTGGATCCCTCGGGGACCTGCAGCGTAGGGACCAAAGTCGTCGACGGCGCCGGGGCCGGAGCCGCCGGCACGCGAGGTCGCCCATTCGAGCCCGCGGGGCCCGAAGGCGCACCGGCAGGCGTCGACGGCGGAGCCAGGCCCCTCATGGCCGAGAGGAAGGCACTGACCTCCGCCAGAGTCGTGTCAGTCCCAGGGACCGGCAGGTATGGAGACGGACGCGGCTCCGGCGGAGCCGCGGGGGTGGGACCACGCTGACCCTCGGCCGAGTCGCGCGACCGGCGAGGGGAGTCCGAAGAGCGGTGTTGCCTCTTGAACTTCTTAGATCGCTTCGACTTACCCGAAGACTTCGAGCCCGACGAGCGATGATGCTGACTGCGGCTCCGCGACCGGTCCTTGGACCTCCTCCTGGACCGGGACCGCGAGCGGCGCGGAGCAGAGTGCCGAAGCTCGAGAAGCTTACGGGACCGCTCCCGCCTAGCCTTCGAGGTCAAGGCCTGACAATCGGGGCACGACTCCGCGGCGTGGTCGGCCCCCAGGCAGTAAAGGCACCGGCGATGGTGATCCGTCACCGACATCAGGCGATGACAGGCGTCACAGGCCTTAAATCCAGGCATCCTACCGGCACCAGAGTCGAGTCGACAAAAGACCAAAAAGAGTCAAAAAGTTTAGTCAAAAATTGACTAAGGGGTAAGCTCTTCCCGGATCGGCGCCGTCTGGCGTGGAAAAAAGAAGAACTGACGTCAGCGCGCGAGGGCGGCGTCTAAGTACTCCAACGACGTCATCCCGGCGCACGACGCCGACGATGGACGCGGAGCCACAGACGACGCCTAGCGACACGCAAGGGGTATTGCTGATGAAAAATCTTTCCGGATCCAGCCTGACGCCTGGGGATATTCTAAGGTGAGGAATCTAACTAACGTGTTTCTTTCAGATATATATCTATATATAATCTACTGGCGGTATCCAGTGGATAGTTATAGTTAGGACCATGTTTCCATAGGAAATCTGAAAATTCTATTTTGAATAACTTTGGCGCCGGTCGACGGATCCTTGCGAAATTTTCAAAACTAATGGGGCGCTCCGCTCAGCTCCTACCCTGGAAGTCTCGGGGTGATTTGTCAAGCGGGGGCTGAGAAAAAAGGGGGGTCCCAAAACGCGTTTTCCCCATGCATTTTCCCATAGGACCTTTAGTCGAAGGTACAGCCTGAACGGCTGAACAGAATTACTTGAAATTTGGCAAAGAGGTAGTCCTCAGGTCAGGGATGTGCCTTTTGCATATATGGTGTCAATCTGTTCAGTAGTTCCTTAGAAAATTGCAGTTAAAAGTACATAAATATCTATATGCGCGCACCGTGCGCGCACCTTAACGTGCGCGAGCGTAATTGTGATTGGTGGTTACATGTCAGTCAACATTCGAATCGGTCGAAATCAGGAAATGTTGTCCGCCATTTTGTGTGTGACAGTAAAAAAGAAAGGTGGAGAACGTGAAAAGGGGGCAGGGTACAGAGTTCCTGACCCCTTAGCTTTTGTCAGGGGGTCCCTGAAGGACCCTGAAGGGTGAAAAAAACATTTTATTTTTTGTTAAAAAATCGCGGGGTGCGCGCACCGTGCGCGCACCGTCGCGAGGTACGCGCACGGCGAAAAAAAAATCATTAAATAAATAGAATTAAAAATCTAATTTAAGTGTTTAGATGTTAGGTGGCTCTAAAAAGAGCCGTTGTGTTAATTGAGGAACAGAGGAACAAAAAAATGAAAAAAATTATAGGGTGCCGCATGTGTGCTGCTGTATCTTGCTCTCTATTAGGAGAGTGCTGGTGTCCCCATAAGAGAGAAGAGCATTGCACGCATTGCACCGTATATGCACCCTCTTAAACAGAGGGTGTATATCCAGAGGAACAGAAGCAGGTGAAGCTGCCGCCGCAGATGAAGTGCTCGGCTGAGCTGCCGATGATGTGCTCGGCTGAGCTGCTGCGGATGTGCTCGGCTGAGCTGCTGGAGGGTTGTCTCTAGCAGCTCGAGCAAAAGCCACAGGATGTACTCCTTTAACGTGCCTGATCATAGTGAAGATACTAAAAGAGTATTTCTTTTTAGGATCTCCTCTTGATAAGACAACACCACAAATAGTGCAGGTGACTTTTGGAGTATTCACCTTCTTCTGCCCCTCTGGAAATCTAAAAAATTGCCAGATAAAAGGGTCTTTCTGTTTCCTCTGTCTCACAAGGGTCTCCTGCTCACTCCCAGAAGATGACTGCTGCTCTGCCATTCTCAAGTACTGGAGTACTGGAAAAGCTGCTCAGCTCCTTCTCCCAGGGAATCAGAAGAAATAATGAGGGGAGTGGGTGTGGTGTTGGAAGTTTCTGGAACTGAAACTACTATAAACCAATGAAAAGTGTTGTTTCTAAATCACATGACTTGCCGTGCGCGCACAGTGTGCGCACGGAGCACGCACGCATGCGCGCACCGAGCACGCATGCATGCACGCACGGAGCACGCACGGAGCACGCACGCATGCGCGTACGGAGCACGCACGCATGCGCGTACGGAGCACGCACGACGTACGCATGCGCACGTGGAGCACGTACGCATGCGCACACGGAGCACGTACGCATGCATGCACCGTGCGCGCACGGTCAAAAACCCTTAAAAAAAAAAAGTGTTTATAAGTTTATAGAAGATATTAACTATGCTGTTCAACTTTATCCAAATTAAAAAAAAAAAAGCTGAGCCATTCCATATTAAAGGATAAAGTCAATCTATAACTATATACATAGGTAGCTTATTGTAAAATAAATATTTAAAAAATATAATAATACATTCATAAATTAGCATTTAAAAAACCTTGCAAATTCACTTAAAAAACCATAGGTTTCACACACGTTATAGTTAGGAATTAGCATTTAAAAAACCTTGCAAATTCACTGAAAAAAACATAGGTTTCACACACGTTATAGTTAGGAATTAGCATTTAAAAAACCTTGCAAATTCACTGAAAAAACCATAGGTTTCACACACGTTATAGTTAGGAATTAGCATTTAAAAAACCTTGCAAATTCACTGAAAAAACCATAGGTTACACACACGTTATAGTTAGGAATTATCATTTAAAAAACCTTGCAAATTCACTGAAAAAACCATAGGTTTCACACATCTTATAGTTAGCTGGACATTTCACTCGTAAAAAAACAATGAAATTCCCCCGTTATAGTTAGTTCAGCTAACTATAACTCGCGCGCCCGCAATCCACTGCTGATGACGTCACATATTACATCACTCATGACATGGTCAGTGACATCACTCATGACATCACTGATGACGTCATCCATGTGATAAATTACCACATCTTCTCACACCCTAATATAACCTTTGATACACCGACTCAAAATTTCAGAGTTCCATTCTCAAAACCATACATACTGCAATACCAATAACTACATACCCACTTATTAACTCTTAGGTCTACATACACCTCCACTCATTCACGTGTACAGTCACTCATACTTACAGTTACTCCATACAAGACTATCATATGCATTTAGACACCTATATAGACACTCACACACCACCAATCATCCATAGAGGTACTCTCACACCTAGTCAGTCATGCAAATAATCACACTCCCATTTACTCACCTATGCGGTTATACACACTCAAGTTCACTTACTCATAAAAATAGTACCACATTCTTACGCTCTTATAGAATCATTGATACAAGCACACACTCATCCATACAGTCACTCTCACAATCACACACTCTCACATCTACCCACTTATATACTCTTACACGCATATATACTGCCTTTCAAATATGTAGTTAGTCACAAATGTACAACTGAGATATACATTCAATCACAAACACACCCATACATACACCCACTCAACCATACAGTCCATCAGAGATGCACTCTTAAAACCATGCACCCATAGAATCACCCACTCACACATCTAGCCACAGAGTAACACACACCCTACCCACACAAACACTCAGGAACCCATACAGATACTGAGACAAGCAATCAATAACTCATATAGACACTCGTATAGCTATTCACAAAACCATGCAGCCACTTATACACCAACATACAGACACATACAAACATTTACACAGTTTAGTCACTAGTCTGCAGTAAGATACATTTAATGACTCACTTATAGAGTCAGTTACGTACCACAGAAAATCATCCATTTACATACTTGTACACCCACTTATTCTTCAACAGGCCTTTCCCTATATATATTAAACATATTAAAATTGTTCATAAACACATACTCAATCGATGATGTCATCAGTGATGTCATTTGAGATGTCATCAGTGATGTCATGAGTGATGTCACTGACCAAGTCATGAGTGATGTAATATGTGACGTCATCAGCAGTGGATTGCGGGCGCGCGAGTTATAGTTAGCTGAACTAACTATAACGGGGGAATTTCATTGGTTTTTTACAAGTGAAATGTCCAGCTAACTATAACATGTGTGAAACCTATGGTTTTTTCAGTGAATATATATATATATATATATATATATATATATATATATATATATATATAATACACATTCCTTTACATTTTTTCCACTTGCCCTATGCATTTTACGACGAGCGCATGGCCTGGGAACATAACCTTTCGCCTAGACTATGTTCCGCATTTAGTAGGATAAGCGCAACATTTCTGATAAATATGTGAAGTTGCGCCTTCTAAATACATTTGTTAAACCTTTTGGCTTAGTTTCCATGGATCACACATTTGTCGCCTTCATTTTAGCATGAGCGTTCCTGCACACCCCACCTCAAGTTAAGCTGCCCCCAGCCCCCTAAAAACGATCCCTCTAACATTCCTCAAAGACATGCTCGTACACAAGTTGGAAACAATTCTGAAGCCGACCAAAAGTCAAAAAAGGCCTGTCAAAAAGCGACAGAGGGGTAGCTCTTCCCGGATCAGCGCTTAACTGGCATGGAAAGAAAAGAACTTACGCACGCGCGCCTGGGTGACGTCTATATAAGTGACTGTGATGTCATAACCGACACAGACAACGTCAGTGGAGCCGAATGCAGCCACCCGATGGCGCACAAGGGGTATTGATCGAGAAAAAGTTTTCAGATCCAGCCTGACACCTGGGAAATTCAGAGGTAAGGAATCTGCAGCTAGTAGTCTCTAGCAGATGCCCACAGCTCGATTACGAGTGGCTCAACACCATCAGGAGGTCTCCCCAGCGATCCTGACCTGGGATCTGGTGATCCCCGACCTACCTCAAGCTTCAAACAGACGCCTGCAGCTTTAACCTGAAGGGTACCCCTGACTGCGACCGGAGTTGGTAAGAAGACCCGATGCCAAAAGACATCCCTGCACCCAACGCCCCACAGCCTTGGGTGGCCTAACCGACGGTGTCCAGGCATCCCTCAAGAACCTTACTTCTCCAGCCTGTGGTCGCCTCGAGAAAGCCTCCCAGACCGAGCCTGCAGCATCTTTTCCAAACCAAAGATCGCCATTGCAATCCACAGGGCTCCCGACGTCTCCTTGTCACTCTGCATCCAGCGCCTCTGTGACACTGGTGGTGCAGCTCCTGTGCTGATTGTTGGCCCATGCATTGCTGATCCTAACCCTAGGAGTTTTGCTCCCACAACCAAATGGCCAGCTTATAAGCAGTCCCTGACCAAAGGACCCCTTTCCCATATTGGCTAACATTGGGCCCCTGCACTCTGAACCCAGCTGCCCAGGTGCCGCTGGTAGGTCATTTGAGTGTCTAACTGGACCTTGGGGAACCCTCCTAGGGGAGCGAAGCAAGAGACTGGGGTAATGTACTGGGTGTCGGGCCCTGAAGCACTCGCCCCCCCCCATCATCTCTCAACAGGTGGACTACAGATTCCTAGGGGTGGGAGAGTGCGGGCGGTGGTGACAGGGCTTGCCGGCGGCGGCTGGTCTCTGGGCCTACCGAGGGGAGGACGAAGCCACAGGCAAGACGCCAATCCCACATTGTGTGCCCCAACCCCCCGCCAATCAATGTAAACAAGGCCCCACAACACTACAACCTACGCGGTGAACAGTAGACTGGAGAAAAGCCCACATCCACCATGTGGTACACATTGAGGAGACATTGAGATATTTGTGAGGTGAAAATACAGACGACAAACAGCCGATAACCATCGCCGGCAGGATAAAAACTGCACCCTCATGCCCAATACCTGAGGCGTCGCACCCCTGGGCCCTTGGGCACCTAGACTTTTATATAAAGTCCATACAAAAACACAGCCTCATGTGCATCCCCCCCACCAACAGAAACAGCTGCCAGTGCTTGTGCAGTGCATATCGTAAAGCCTAAACAATGTACAAGTTCATATCTACTAGCGTACACACTGGCGCTTCTCAAAGATACGGAGCCCAATCCAAAGGCATAGGGGGCCCTGCGGCCTAAGGTGCCCCACGGTGATACGCGGCAGTCGCCTATGCCCACCCAGTTTCCCAGGCAAGTTAAACATGGGCAAGGACAGACCGCAGAGAGGAGGTACAACAAACGAACAGGGACCAATATATGGCACGGTGGGGCACCTCAAAACTAGATCCCACCCGGGGGGCACCCCAGAGAATGAAAGTGCGCAGCCAGGCCCCGCGAGTAGCCCAAATCCTAGCGGCCATAGAGACCTCGAGCACAGCAGGTCAAGCCAAAATAGACGCAATGTCCTTGGATATCGGACTACTGCGAGTCGATCTCTATACGGTGGTGGAAAGGTCTATAGCCACGGAACAGTACGTCACCAAACTGGAAAGCAAGGTTTCCGCATTAAAAACAGCCCTTACAGACTTAGCTGCCAAATAGTCGCCCTGGAACACAGGGCGGAGGATGCTGAGGGACGGTCACGGAGGAGCAACCTCAGATCTGTAGGATTTCCGGAGGGAACCGAAGGGAGAGCTCCAGAAATCTTCCTCAAGCAATGGATCAAAGACGCCTTCCCCAAAGTGGAGCTATCTGTGATGTTTGTAATCGAGAGGGCACACCAAGCTCTGGTGCAGAGACCTCCTGCTGGTGCCCCTCCCAGAACTCTCATTGCTAAAGTCCTCAATTATGGGGATCACGACTATCATGAAGGCGGCCCGTCAAAAGGGAGACCCAATTTACGAACATCATGTGATCCATATTTTCCCGGACTATACATGCCTGGTGCAACAACAAAGAGGATCATTCGGAGGGATGAAACAGAAACTCAGGGAGATGAATCTCCAATATATGCTCCTTTACCCTGCTAAGTTGAAGGTCATAGACTGTGATCGTGCACATTTTTTCACGTCGCTAGAGGCTGCATGGGACTGGCTGGAGGTGCGGGGACAGGGGAGAACCATGCACCGGGGTAACGAAAATTTGAAGACACCTGGCGCTGACAAAATGAGAAAGGCTAGCAGCCGAGAGAGGAGATCGAGACAAGCCTCGCGCTCAACTCAGTGATGGTCCGCCAAGATGGATCCCTGGATCTGGAGCGGCCAGACTCCAGCAACGACGACAGATGGGTACTCCGTGTGGACCCGTTACTACAACGAGCCGAACAGGAGGCTGCAAGAGCTCTGGTGGAGAAGGTCACTGCCACGAACTCGGATGCCAGCATTGGGGAAGTGGTAGAGGACACACCACAACCGGATGGACCCTGCAGCAGTACCAACAGAGACAGTATATATAGACAGCCAAATATAGGAGGGGTGAGAGGATACTTGGTGTGAGAGACAAGTGGTCGAGCCCAATGCTGATCCTACTTGAGTAGATGTTTACTGATCTGGCTGGCGCATGGATGCAGCAGAGTTGGACACTACTACAAGACAGGCGGACACCCCCACTCTTTTCTCTTCCTTACCTTTCCCTTACAGTGTTACACTACCTTTCCCCCACCTATCTATCTGCCCCCCTTTTCTCAACCTCTTCATCACTATCTACACTATCTTGTGGATAAGTGTGGGCTATGAATTGGCTTGCTGGATGAGTGTTGGGAGGTATGATTGGTGTGAATGGTTGCCGGGAGTTGGGAAGGGGTAGCTGATTGGACCAATACTGAGCCTTGATGCATATCAACCAACACTGGCTCTGAGTATACAACTGGATGAATGGAAGTGAGTCATATGAAGACATAGTGATGGGCACAAGATGTCATCTTGTATGTGCCTGGGTGATACCTGGAATGTTCTTGCTTGGTTTTACAGACATGTTTTTCTGGTTATTCACCATCGATGGGTTTGATGAGTTTTCGGGGTTTGAGGACCTGGGAGGGTACAAGGGCGGCGAAGAATAGATGGGAATGCATGTATTGTTGGTATAGTGTTTACCCAGGGGGTGGAATGTTTCAAGTGATGGCTTCAATGTTTACTGATGGCAGCAACAGTGACGCACCAAAGGGCAGGCAGGGCAGGGTTTGGCTATAGTTAAAAGAAAGATGGGGCAATATAAATTTATAAAATGGAATGTGAGGGGTCTCAATTCATTTGTGAAGCGATACAGAGGCCAGACTTATTTATGCAGACAGGTTGCTCATGTAGTCATTGTGAGAAGCAGGCTTGGTATATGGTGTAAACTTATGTAAGTGGGCACTTTGCACCAATCCAGACAACCCTTATGGTGATTTTGTGGTCTTAGACAGCCTTAGAAATCTCTCTAAGTGGTAGCTGTGGAGAGCAGCTTTCAGGCTTAGTCCAGAAGGAGTGTAAAGCAGCTTGTTTTCACCAGAATATAATCTTATTGATATTTATTAAGTGAAAAGGAACAACACAGTGTATTTATAAAAATATATATTTGTTATATAACACTCACTAACAGGGGGACACCAAACCATATACTGAAATAGTGGTATGTGAACCACGACTCAAATCAAGACTATACCCAGAAGACGTAGAAGTGCAGGGGACCCAAGGAACCACCCAAGGTAAGTAACCAGGAGCCCCATGGAAGCCGTTCGCAGAGTGGGAACATGACCACGGGATCAATGAAAGTCAACAGGTACGTCACTGTTGCAATTTTAAAGAAGAAGGACACTTCCCAGTGGAACCTGAAGAAACCCAGTGGAAGACAGAAGGATGGAGAGCCACCCCACCCGTTGATACCTTAGGAACCAGGATACCTACCCCAGGGGAGCCGGGTGCATAGGTGTGAAGTGGCGTCGGAAACCGCCATTGAACCCAATGGAGGACTTCAGGAAGATGCAGCTGCTTGAGAGTGTCCAGTGGATCCCAAAGGTGGATTCAAGTCAAGAAGTACCTGAAAGCAGAGGGGACAGAGTCTATGCCACTTGGAATTGACCAGGAGGCACGGAAGACGAATGCCCACCGATGTCGGGTGCTGCAGGAGAGTTGACGGTGACCTTGGAGCTGCAGTTGTGAGAACCAGGCGATGCTGCGGAAGACCAGGATCTGTTCATGAGCTGTCCCATGTCAGATGTTGAAAGCTGAGGAGTCGGTGTCTGTCCGGAGCACCAACAAGCCTTGGCAACTGCAAACAACATGGAAAGCAAAGAAGGTGCAATGTCAGGACCAGCAAGGTCCAGATGACTCACCATGAGTAGGGGTGTCAGGGCAGGCACCGAGCAATCAGGAGAGCCCAAAGAATTCAAAGATGACCCTCAAGAGGACCCACAGGCCAGAGGCACTGGAGTCGCAAGAGGACCTCGAGCAGCTCATTAAAGAAGCAGGCCCACGATGCAAGTGATGCAGTGAGGACGAAGATCTTGGTCACTGAAGCTGCTTGAGGATGGGGCTACTTGGAGCCCGAAGATCTTGGTGGAAGTAAGCCAACAAGCCTTTGCAACTGCAAGTCGACGCGGTACACAAGGGTTCGGTTCCTGCGGCACCGAAGAGGTATACTGGCCTCAAACGCCGTGAGAGGACAGGGTAGGCCTCGAGGGATGTGAAGAACCACCCCCTGTGTTTCTGAGCCTTTCTGAGTCCATGGGATCCCAGGATCAGCAGACCCAGTTCTACTACCTACCTACTTGACACCTCAAAGACTGGCCTGCCCCTCGCATTGCCCCCGATGTGGCACGGACCCTGCAACATTCTTACATATGACCTGGACATGCGTCCACCTGTGCAGTATTGGCAGCAGGTAATCCAGATGCTCCGCACAGCCACAGCAGTCCAAATAGAGGCATCAATTAAACATTGCCTACTAGGAGTCCTCCCGACCCCAAAAAAGGGAACAGGCATAAGGCACACATTTGCACTCCCAGGGCTAGTCCTGGCGAAACGGCATATTCCCATACACTAGGCCCACACACTCCCCCCGAAGTTGGACAGATGGAGGACAGACATGCGAGCGTGGGGGATGGCAGAGTAGGTTCAACTGCGAGTAGTACGCAAAGATGAGAACGCAGAGCAGGATCTAGAGTATTGGGGGCATATTTTAGGAGGACTGCAGTTACCAGACGATATGAATGAGAGGGATGAGCACGCAACACAGCTGTCACATCATACCACCCCTGCACCAAGCACGGCACTTGCAAACGGTTCTAACCTCCACACATAGCAATGACCTTCATTGGAGAGTAGTGAAGATCCCCCCTCTGTTTGCCGGATTAATAATAATGGTTGTTTGATAGCTTGCCCTAGAAGAGTAGATATATGTTAATTATGAGATGGAGTTTAATTGCTAGTCGCTGCCAAAAGTTTTTTGTTCCTTTTTTCTTTTCTTTTTTGTTATGTTATTTGTTATATGAATTTATTTCGCACGCGGATACTCAACAGAGTGTCCCGGCGCGTACTTGGGAAAAGTGGACATAAACTAGGGCAACTGCTAGAAAAGAAAGGTTTTTAACTTTTTTTTAAAAATAGCAAGATCTTGAATGCCACGCAATGCCAAGGCTAAAGCATTCCATGCCAAGGCAGCTTTCTGCACAAAGGAACTCCCACCGAGCCTTTGGCGATTGTACCTAGGGGTCTGGACCAGAAGTTGGGAAGAGGACCGCAACGGTCTCACTGGATTGTAAAAAGCAAACCTTTTCTGTAGGTAGGCAGGACCCGAACCATGAAGAGTCCTATGGGCAATAGCCAAAGTCTTAAATTTTATTCGTGACTCCACCGGGAGCCAGTGTAAGGAGCGCAAATGAGCTTGCACACTACACCTACTAGATTACCCCAGCAGCAGTCTGGCAGCCGAGTTTTGGACAACCTATAATTTATTCAAGAGGTAGCCGGTCAAGCCTACATAAAGTGCGTTGGCATAGTCCAGGCGGGACAAGATCAGGACGCGAACAACCGTTTCTTTAGCAGGTTTTGGAAGGAGAGGAAGAAACTTCCTCAGAGCTTTCAGAGTGCCAAAGCAGGTCCCAATCAGCTTCTTGACCTGGGTTGAAAAAGACAGGTTCTCATTGAACCAATCCCCCAGATTTTTAGCAGCATTACCCATTGCACTAGGCAAGGGGAAGCCAGGGGGCCATAACCTCTCTTTGAAGTTAGCAGGGAAAACGCCGTCAAGGAGGACCTCAGACTTCTCTACATTACACTTTAGCTGCGCCTGAGCGAGCCAGCGAAAGACAGAGGACAATGTTGAGCCGAGAGAACTGAGTCACCTGGAGAACAGAAGCTGGGTATCATCAGCGTAGGCCATCACCTTAGCCCCTAATGACTCCGCTAAATAAATCAGCGGAGTAACATAGATGTTGAAGAGAAGGGGACTAAGGGATGACCCCTGCGGGGCCCCAATGTACACCCGCTGCGGCACAGAGGCAAATGGAGGCAGCCAAATCTGCTGTGAGCGGCCTTCCAGGAAGGACCTGATCCAGCCCCAGGCAGACCCAGATAAGCCAATCTCCGAGAGGTGATCCAGGAGCAAAGAATGGGGCACAGTGTCGAATGCCGCCGAGAGATCTAGCATGACCAATACGGCTCTCCCGCCGGGATCCAAACACTCGTGAATAGCCTCTGACACCTCCAGCAGAGCTGATTCCATACTAAACGAGGCCCGGAATCTGGATAGAGTAGGATGAAGCAGACCCGAGACCTCGATAAAGTTGGTCAGTTGATTTGTGACAACCTTCTCACAGACCTTAGCCAGACTAGGCAAAAGTAAAATAGGACGATAGTTTCCTGGAATCAGCGGGTCAAGGGACGGCTTCTTGAGGAGGGGGAGAATTTGTGCCATCTTCCAAGAAGCTGGGACAAAGGCTTCCTGCAATGACATGTTAACATGGTTAACTTCGGGGTTGATGGTATCCGCCGCAGCGGCCAGAAGTCTAGTGGCACAGGGATCCATTGGAGATCCCGACTTCAAGGCTTTAAGAATTTTAAGAGTACAGGCCAGATCTATTGGCTCAAAGGCTGACAGCGTATTGGCAGGTCCAGCTACAAACTGGCCAGTCGGGTAGTGCTGGCTGGGAAAGAAGCTTGTATAATGCACATTTTGTCCAGAAAGAACTTAGCAAGAGTATTGCACCAGGACTCCGAAAATGGCGCAGCACAAGCCTGGGCACTGGGAGACATAAAACTTTAAACAATAGAGAAAATGTCTTTAGAGTTATTGTTGGCCTGATCGAAACGTGAAGTGTAGTAACAGCTTTTAGCAGCCGCTATAGCGGTGTAGTAGCTTTTTTGTTTGGATCCAAGTGTGTTTTTTGCCATAGGGCAATAGCCGCTAGAGCGCCATGCCCTCTTCAGTATTTTACATTCATGTTTCAAGACTCTCAGCTCTGGAGAGAACCACGGTTTGGAGGGGGACTCTCTTGCCAGCTTAGGCCGGCCAGGTGCAGAAAGTGAAAACACCGAGTCAGAGATCTAGTCCGTAAACCTGGACACATTCCCCTCCAGGTCTTGCTGAAGAGAGGGCCGAGAAGCAGTCAGAGAACTGACGAACTGGAGAGGGTCAATTTTACTATAAGTAGGGGGGCGTTGACAGCCAACCAGCCTGGCAGGCTGAGTAACTTCCCAAGAAAAACATATAATGAAGTGGTCCGACCAGGAGACAGGCGAAGGCTTGTCCACCAGGATAGGGAAGTTAGAGCAAATGTGGTCTAAGATGTGGCCCCCTTGTTGGGTGACCCATTGAGAAAAATGAGCCAGTTGAAGGGAGCCAAGGGAGTCAACTGAGTCTCTGGCCTCAGATTGATCGAGGTGAGGATTCACATCACCCAGAACCAAATAGCGAGAAAAACGCAGTGCTCGCTCAGCCACCGAGTCTCCACAATATTTTCTGTAAATCTTTTCATTCTAATTGTAACCAAATATTGCTGCATATATTTCTCTCGGGTGTGAAAGACTTCTGAGTAACATGCATTATATATGTGCCCATTGTTGTAACTATGAAGCGAGAGCACAGGCGCTCAAATAGACTGCCATGATGTTACTCCAATGAATACCCTATGGGCAGACTGTAAGAATTATGTGATGAATATGTCCTGTGATAACAGTGCAGCACTGAAATAAAAATACGTTTTTTTAAAAAGTATACCTTTTTATACATACCTAATTTGTCCGGAGTCTGTCTCTGAGTGTGTGCCATCAGCCTTGATTAAGTGAATACAATAAATGCTTAACACACCCTCCTGATAAGCCTAACTGCTCACCCACACTACCACAAAGAGAGCTGTTAGTGATTATCTAATTTACCAGCTGCTATACCTCTGGGGATCTCCTGGACTCTGTGCATACTATACCTCTCTTTGGTATAGTATATACAGAGCCAGCTTCCTACACTTAGGGCAAAATACACGAAAACCAGGCTGTTCTGAATGGGAAGGAGTGATTCTGACTTATGCTCGGGGGAAATGGGCAGAGGGGGACACTACTACACACATTCTGGAGCTGCCTTAAGTAAGATTCAGTCATTTTGATAGGAGGTAAGTCGTAGGGCTTCTGAGGTGCTGAAAATAAAATGGATTGGTGCACGAAGGTCAAACGTCTAGTGTACCAGTCTAGGGGCTGTCCCAGAAAATGTGACAAAGTGTGGGGCCCCTGGAGTGCAACTACAGACATGGATTGATAGGGACTATCAGGGGCAGCGAGCCGTGAGCGGTTGGGATATAGTGAGGGGGGTTGGGGGGGGAAGACACCAGGGGGAGAATGTTGCACAATATTTGAATGTTAGACGTTTAGGGTGGAGTGCTTGCCGGAGACTGTACCCATTACAATGCCAGCACGTATTGTACTGACAATGGAACCGTTTTGCCTGAAGTTTTTTCGTTAGAGGTTCCCAGGTATGTGGGAGTTGTTGTTTCGAAATCTTCAATAAAAATGTGTTAAAAATAAATAAAGAATTCAGAGGAATTAGTTATCACCCTATAACTCTACGTTGGGATGGCATAATTCACGTGTTGAGAAATGCGGCAAACGAGGATTCCAAGCTCCATGAATTTCCAGTGTAATTAATTATGACGCTGGTTCACTATGATCTTTGCAGGTCATGATCGCTTCTTTTTACCTCTAATTCATTACACAGACCGTTTGAACCACGATATACCCAGTATCTATTTATATATGTCTCCTTGTACCGACATTGCATTTTGTGGGTTTGATTCTGACAGCGACTCCAAGTCACTGACCCTCCATTGTATTTACGAGCAGGTGGTTGCCCTACTTCACAAAATCTTATTGGAATGTTATCGCTCACCTACACCCTTTGTTTTAGTATGTTGAACTGCGTTACAAATCATCTTATTCTAGATTATCTGGTTCTGTTAATGAGACACCTATTGGGAAACAATGTCCTAGATTTGCCAACTGCAACAAGTGAAATGACAAAATGCACGTTATATGAAGACCTTTGTATTTACTCATCATAAAACCAATAAAGAGGATATAAAAAATATAACCATAGTACTTACTCTGACCAAGCTAGAGAGGTCTTCATCTTTGTGTTTTTGCAACTGAAAGAACAAAACAAATGAAAGAGTTGAGGATTATAGAAGTGCCTCCACGCCAAATACATTATATTGCTCTTTGTCACTAAATGGCATTTTATTCCCATATGGGCTGGTGGCCCCATTGACTACACTCCCCTGTGGTGGTGTCGCTCGCCCCAATGCTACCACACCAACCTAGAATGGTAAGCCTGTCTATACCGTTTTGCGTATGCAAACCTCAATCCTTTATTTGATGGGAGAAACCCAGAAGAATCTGGTATTTTTAGTCAAAAGATGATATGAAGTTCATTCCCATCTATGAAGATGCAACACCTTGGAGGGACTTAGAAGTCCAGTACAAGGTATTCAGTACTTAAGGTCAATTTTAGCAAGATTCGTGCTAGTTTTTCAGCATATCTACATGAGAGCAAGGTATAATAAATCTCAAGTGAATAGCCTGAAAATCAGAAATTGGCAATTCACGTTAATCAGTAGTTGGTTATCCTGAAAATAAGTCATAAACCAAAGATGTATATCCCTGATTTAGAAGTCCATCAGATAGCCCCATAGGCTGTGGGAAATAGGCTTTGGAAAATTAAACAAATAAAAACTTGTGCTCGGCTCACACTACACCTACAGCCATGTCCAAGTAAATGTTCACATATCAGAGACAGGCAGATAGGTGGAGAACAAAGTGTAGGAGCAATCACCTGTCAATTTTCATAGGTCTTGAATCCCTAGAAGGCATCAGAATACAGTTTTCCGTGCAGAAACACATTTTCTCTGGAAATTAATGCAGAATAAACACCATTTCTGGAGCGTACTAGTTAATTTTTACTGTGCTTAACTGACAATTTTCACTAAATAAAGACGATTAGTCTATGCAATTACATTTCAAATCCGGTATGGAATACAACCAATTTTTTAAGCATGTCTACCTCATTTTTAAATGAAATGCACCCAACCAGCCAATCATCTTTCAGGTACCAATGCAATCAATAATTTTGAATATTTCTGAAAATAATGAACAATTTATCCATATGTTGGTTAAATGTGCAGCTGATGGAAGCAGGGCTTACTTCATGGGTGGGGCGCAGGGGTATTGGGGGACTTGGGGGGACATTACTCTCTTTGGCTCTGAAGCCAACCTTGGAGTCAGGGTCCTTGAAACAGGTGACATTATTAGTGTGGTGTCTGAGAAGGTGGATCATGGGGAAAGAGCAAAGGCACTCTCAGAAACCATTCTTTAAAGTGTCAAGTTTCCACTCTGCCCCCGAAAGAGTCAACGCCTCCCACGCACTATGAAGTGGAATTAAGATGGCACCACCACGGCCTAGAGAAAGCTGCCTGGCTTGTGACTAACCCTGGAGAGCATGGAATAGCAGATGGCAGAAAAGTGGCAATACAGAGAGTTTAAGTTAATTCAGCGTCCCAGATCTGGCAGTGTGACTCTGACTCATACTGGGGACTGTGGCAAAGACGCATGGTCTGACAGGATGTCCCAGTGTGTTTTCATTCAGCATGATTACAACTGTTCTGGGGCACTGATGTAGCTCCAAATGCTGAAGGCCTTGCTCTGACGTTTGTTGGTGGACCATCTGAGGGACTATGGGTTAGTCAGTAAGGATAAGCTATTGTGGAATACCATGCCACTGAAAGAGGGCAAAAATAGGAAGAGGAAGAAGGATTTCTTGTTTCCAAGAAGCTGCTGCACTGTGAAAAGATGTAGGGGAAGGACATATTCCTTCAAGCTACACTGCAAAGTATTGATAGGAAAATATCATGTATGGAGAGCAGGTTGGAATTAGGCAGTGGCAGGCTGGTGAATGTGATAATATTGATATATTTTTAAAGAGCGCACTGTTAGCCTGTAGGAAGGATGACTGAACTACCTAGTGGTAGGGACTGTGATTCACTGGTGAAAAGATACGTTTTATGACATTTGTGAACCTGGGCCAGGTTTGAGGTCCCACCACTGTATTATGCCCTTTGGTATAAAAAGTATGATGAATAGGCATGTTTTTTTCAAGGGAGACCCAGTGGGGGCACGAAAACCGACAGATACCAAAACATGGCCAGAAATGTTGGGCAGAAGTAGAGCAGCAGAATTTTGGACCATTTGCAGTCTTGGCCACGATATATTTGGGGAAGCCGAAATAGATTGTGTTGGCATAGTTGAACCTTAGGATGATGGTGACTTGGAACACTGCAACAGTTTTCACCAAGATAGGGCGGGATTATCTGAATGATTCAGAAATAGTAGTAGCAGGAGCAACAAGATTTGTTAACTTGGGTGGTTCAGACAAGTTAGTGTCAAAGAAGATTCACTAAACTTTTGGCAGTTGTGGTGCAGGACACAAATCAGCAAGTCACCATGCAGAAGACCAGGGACTGAAAGTATTGCTGAATATGAGTAATTCTAATTGGCCAGAGTAGAATGATGAATCTTCCAGGAGGCAAGAGATGGAAAAAGTTGTTGGAGAACGAAAGATGAGATTTCAACCACAGAGCAACCTGGGTGTCATCGGCACACAAATGCGAGTCCAATGGACTCAATAAGTCAAGCAAAAGGGGCCAAAAACATATTCAAAAGTGTGAAGCTAATGGAAGAGCCTTGATGAACAAGACTTTAAAAATGATGATGATGCCACTGCCAGGGCAGTTGGCATGATCAGATTGAAGTATTTTGTGCCCATACGGGACAGCAAAAGCGATATCTGGGGCTAAGGGTTCATGAAGCCTTGTCTCTGTAAGAAATGCTAGGTCAAACTGGTGCTGAGAGTATGAGATCTTGAAATTTCTCCTATGGGGAGAGAACAGGTGTTTAGGAGAAAGAAGGGAAGAGACAATGTAGTGGCGGCTTGCAGGGAGAGGGATGAAATTATGGGAGAGAGAGATTAACACAAGTGGAACATGTAGTTGGTGCAGCAGTTTGCTAGTGTAAATGCAGCAGTATCCGCTATTGATTGTACACAGCAAGCAAGGTTCTGGCTATATGACCTTAGAATTGAAGTATGTGGGTAATGAAATACTATGTTAGAGAGGTAGTTTGGGGCCATACCATTTTCTTAGTGCCTTGAATACAAGTGTCAGTTGGTTTGTACTAGGCTTTCATGTTTGGTAGACAGACAGCTAAGTAACATATGAGGAGGTGAGTTATACTTGGGTAAACTGAAAAAAGATCTGTTGTCAAAGTTTAGGATCTTGATAAGAGGTGCAAATAAGTACTAGGGAAGGCCCACTTGTAAACTACTGCAGTAGTCAATATTGATGAGTAACAGGATGTGAGAGCGGATTTTGCATAAATTCAATAATTGTTTAACATGCTACAGTTGTATTGTATTGTATTGCAGCAATGATATAGTGCTTACTACCCCATATGTGGAGCACTGAAGTGCTTGTGCATGCTACACAATGTAGGGCATGGGAACTTGCAAACATTTCCCCGGGGGCCGCACCGATGTCCGCAATGCAAGGGTCGGAGTGATGAAAGGTGGTTGAATTGCAAAATGTGAAATCAGAAAACCTGGTATAAATCCTGGCTTCCCCACTAAATGAAATTGACTGATCCTAGGCGATTGGTCAATTTCACTTTGCCCTCTATTTCTTCTTTACCACATATAAGAGTACCTTAAAATATACGAGTTCAGGATGTGTGCTGCACAAAACCTTCTCTTGTGTTGTATTTAATAAACTATAATGTTGTTCCAATTATATAACAACCAAGGATACAAACAAGGTGCACCTGACAAATGACTTGCCTCTTGGTTCACTAATAGCATTGTTTTCAGAATAAGGGCGGCATGAATGTTTCTAAAATCATGTTTGAAAACTATCACTGCTAATATAGCCTCTCCATGTAGTGATATAATCTAATCTACTAAAGTAAAACGCTCATGCATGTTAATAAAATACACTTTTTAAAAGTTTGCGGAGAGTTTCTTATGTTTTTATATGTTTAGTGCAAGACGTCTTTAAAAGTAAAGGTGTTCCTAAAAATAAGTTGTCTAGGACACTTTCTCTTCTTCTGTCCTGTTACTTTAGTTAACGTGGAAATAAAGTATGCCCTTTTGCTTCACAGCTTTCTGAATTTTCCTGCTTGATGGTGTGTGGTTAGATGGATGCGGTTTTTATTTTTATTCTATGTGGGAAGTGTTTTCATCCCGTGCGTGAGGAAAACTGAGGTGCGATTATTGTGTTATGGAACTGTAGAGTGTAGCAGTGTGTTGGATGATGAAGTGTAGGAGATAGACATGGTTTTCATGATTTTCAGCATGCTGTTACCTTTGAACAGCTCTGCAGGTCCCTTTATGGTATTTTATATGATATATTCTGCTTATCTGGTTACTGCACTGGGTTGTCCAATCTAAGATTTTGTGTATAGTTGTGGTCTTGAGCTGGCATGGTTGGAGAAGGAGAGAGAAGTGAAGAGATTTGTAGGGATGTGCATTTTGATTATCCCATATCTGAGGTTTATGTGAGATGTAAAGAAACGGTCAGATTGTATTGACATCTGGGACATGCAGTGATGGACTATATAATAGTCCTCCAAAACTGCCCAGTAATGTATGACAGATCTCTTCAGTTATTCCATGGCTGTTCATTTGGTGATGTTTGTTTTTTGGCTTTACAGTACTGGTGATTGTCAACCTGCATAACAGACGTGTATTATGTGAATTTAACAGGTATAAGCTACAATTTGTTGCTGACCGCTGCACATTATGATTTTGGTATTATTGTGGGCCATAACAGTTCTATATGGAATTACATAACTATATAATGTCAAGGCAACCCATAGGTCAGCCATGAACACCAAAGAGAGGGAAAGAGGCGCTACACCGAGCTCACACCTGCCTCTTGGGAAACACTCAAAACACAGAATTGGCATGACACCCTTTTGGCGTGCTTAGGGAATTATCTCCCTAGCCATAGTTTGTGTAATCCTATCTACCTACTGCTAGGTATCCCTATAGAAAAATGGGCAATTCCCAAAACTGGACAAGGTAGGCTCACTCACAAAATGTGACATGCTTCACGATTTGCCACCTCGTCCCACCCTGGTGAGATGATACTACTTGGGTGGACGCAACCTCGGGAGGGGGTCGGCTAACCTGAGAGAGTTCTTAAACATTAATTTATTCTCTGGATAAAATATTTGGATCCAGTTCTATGTCTAAAAAACCTTAAGATATACCACAAAGTATCCCTTATTCAGGTGGTATCCTAGGCTTGAGTAAAAAGTACCAGAAGGTAATCTCAGAGGATGTACGTGGTTCCTATGACCCTTACATTCCGCTGAGTTGTCATTCCAACATGTTTCTGCCCTGCTATTAGAACCTACGAGAGGTCTCGGGCATTCATCAGGGCTCGATATATGTATCCCTAAACTTATTTAATAATAGTGAAGGGTAAAATAAAAGAACTCTCTTCAATTACTCACCAGGGGCTAATACCTAGTCAGGGGAAAGAGCAAACAAATGTATAGCAGTGGTAGTAGGAAAACTAGTATTGGTGCCCACAACTGTCTCAAATTTTATTGCGGTGCAATACTAAGAGAATGCACAGTGACAATTCTGCACATTAAAAACAACATTATAAAAAAAGTAAGAAACATGGCACAAGTGACATAAAAAAAACCACTCATTCATTGCACGCATGCATAGGTGATAAAAACACACGTGGGGAAGGGGTGCCATACATAATCCCAGTGTGGATTCTTAAGCCTTTGTTTGCCTAGTGCCATGGGGCCATTTCCCTAATGGTCTGTTCTGGGTGGGCACCTCCTATAGGCCCACTCTGATAGGTGTGTTCAAATATTAACACAGGGAAAGAGGGGAGAAAAATAATAGCACAGTAGACAGTGAGTAAATATACTATTTTCAAATATACCATCTCTCTCTGAATGCACTTAGCCCTTTCTATGCTCATGACGGAGCGGTTCCATCATGAGCCAAGGTGGGCGTGTGCTCATGGCGGAACCAGTCCGTCATGGCACCCACCCATGAGGGAAGTGCAGGCACTCCCCCTCATGGGCAGCCCATCTAGTCCCCACAAAGGGGGATGACAGTGGAAGAGTTTCCGCTGCCACCCCTGATCCCCCCCACCCCCGGGCAATCTCATTACGTCAGCGCACACAGCGCACCCCGACGTCATCAGGAAACACTAGACACGCTGGAAGCCATGTGCTTCCAGGCGTCCACAGGAGTAGGCAGGTGTTCCTGCTCCGGGTGTGTGGGGGGGGGTTGGGGGTTCTTTAGCCATCGAGGCATCAGGGGAGAGGAAATAGTTTTTCCTCTCCCCTGATGTCTCTTTGAAGGGCATTTGTGCTGCACGATCGTGCATAGCGTTGCGATCGTGCAGCCTAAATGCCCCCACTAGGCACCAGGGATATCTTTTTTCAGCATGGAAGCGATCCCTGGGTAAGGTCGCTTCAAAGGGGGCGTTTCAATTTTGGATGTTTTTCAGACAGGAGAGATGTCTACATGCTGACTACCATCCATGATGAAAGCACTTCACCTGTGACTGTTTGGGTTCAGGTTGCTGAAGAGCGCAAACCTGTGTGCATTTTAGACTATAATAGGCACATGGGTGGTGTTGATAGAGTAGATCAGAGGTTGGAACCTTACACTGCTCTTCGTAAGGCTTACATTTGGTATAAGAAGTTGGCTATCCATCTTTTCCACTTGGCAACCTTTAATGCTTTTGTTGTTTTTAAAGATTGTTGTCCTGAGTTAAAGTTGACTTTTGCTAAGTTTCAGGAGACTGTAATAGGCAGCCTTGTTGTAGTGGAACAGGCAAGTGTTCCTAGAGTTGGAGTGGTGGAGGATGTGGCTAGATTAAAAGATCTATATGCACAAAAAATACTCTAACAGATCTGAGAAGAGATCTAACAAAATGAAAGGAGAGGGGGAGAAATGAAAACTCCTAAAAAAGGTTGTGCCTAATACAACCGTGGTCGTGGGGAAAATAAGTATTTCTTTAAGTTAGATCTCTTCTCAGATCTGTTAGAGTATTTTTTGTGCATATAGTTTGTATGGGAGGATATACTCTACACAATCCTGCCTCTCTTACCCCAATAGTCATTGGGATTTCCCAATGCCTTGTTGTGTTATAGATTAAAAGATCGACACTTTCCTGATCGCATTCCTCTCACGCCCTCAAAAGACTTTCCCAGTAGGAGATGTAGAGTCTGTTGGCGAAGAGGTACGCGGAAGGAGACACCTATGTACTGTAGGAAGGTGGAATCTGACTGCAGGGTTGCTCCCACTTTATTCCGGTGCTTTGCTGGTTTTTGACTTAGTTTGCTGGGATCCTGCTATTCAGGACCCCAGCCTATCTGCTTTCTCCCTAAAATGGATTCCAAGTACTTTAGGTACACTCCAGATTGGATTCTGGGGTACCCCTATAAGTCCCTAGTATATGGTATACCATGTACCCAGGGCATAGGTACCCCAGAGGCCTACTAGGGGCTGCAGCATGTATTATGCCACCCCTGGGAAGCCTTCCAAAATGACACAACAGGACTGCTACAGCAGCCTGTGTAAGGTGGTGCATGCACCCCTCACTGAGATATAGGTTCACTATATATCTCCATATCACTGCACATATAAACCTATCAGTCACCCCTATGGCAGGCGTTACCAATCCTGAAGGCAGGGTGCTGGGTTTTATGTGAGAGGGTGCCCATGCATGAGCAGAGCCCCTCTACGGCCTTCGGAACCTTTATTACGGGGTTGTTTGTGATGCAGCCAAACCATATACTCTTAAGTGCATTATAACCAAACTCTAAATGCTAACTTTGGGATGGCCGCACTTAAACATGTTGTGTTTGGTATCAAACACCTTTGAATCATACCTCCACACCAATAACTGGTGTGGGAGTATGATCCCACCCTTCTAGAGGTAGAGACATGGCAGCACCAGTATACCCAGTACCAGCTAACAGAGCCCTGGCATCACAAAATGGATGCTGCCAGCCACAGACACAAGTCTCCCTCCTGCTGCTGGATGAAACTCCGGTAGGGGAGACCAGGACAATAGGATTCCTGTCACAGGGAGGTGTCACCACCTCCCAGACAGGCTTTAGTGTATTGGGGCTGGGTGGGTGCCATCCAAGAGTGCTTTGAAGTCTGCACAGGGGGCACATTTGGTGTCCCTGTGCATAGTCCAGCTCAAACCGGTTGCAGGGGCTACCAGCCCCTGCTCTGGCACGAAACTGGACAAAGGAAATGGGTGTAGCCACCCCTCTTTCCAGACCCTCCTGTGGTAAATAAAATATTACGCTCTATGTATTTCAGAATATACATAGGATCATGCATAAAGCAAGAGGCTGAGTCTGTGGTATCAGGTTCTAAAAGGGCTTTATTCCAATAACTCGAGTCAAAGGGAGAATATTACCATCACCAAAAAAGGATCTGGAAAGGGACTCAAAAGTATTCTCAATATTCTCAAAACATTATTCGCAGAGTACAGTATATATACATTTCTCAATTGTACGTAAGCAAAAGAGCAAGAGAGAATGAGATAAGAGCATGTGGGCGTGTAAGTAGGCGTGAAGGTGGGCGTCCATGTGGGCGTCCACTTGATGATAATGGGTAATTTGTCATGTGTGGGTGGATACCTGGAGAATCCTGCAATGTCAGCAGAAATATTTGGCAGAGATGCGTGCGCAGTCGCATGACGTGTGATAGACGTGCAACTAGAGGGAGAAAGGGACTTGACATTTAGCTCTACATGTGGAGACAAAAGTCTGGGGTTATGTCAACTTAATCCCAAATCACTGCTGTCAAACACTATCAAACCCTGTGTCTTGTCAACACTATTAATCCCTGTGTGTAGCTACTGGGCGTAAGCAAAATTATAGGAGATACACAGCGTATTTGAAACGGCGAGAAATCCTTCAAATTAATGTACAAACCTCATTGTGTTAGCTCATAAGCTGGCCAAATGACATCTCATATGCAAATGTCCCTATTACATGAACCTACACCAACCTGAAGTCAATATTAATGCTAGGAGGCCCTAATAGGAATGCTAAATTACCTAAATATTCGGAAAACCAAGTTTAAGAACAGTTGTTAATGTTGATAATTAATAATTCATCTGCTAAAAAAAATCAGTAATTCTGCAATAATTTCCACCTATACAATAAACAGCCTAATTTAAAAACAAGTCAACTTTTGGGGCCACCACTTACAAGAATGATCTCACTAAAGCAAACTTTAAAAAGGAAATCCTGTCAGATATTTTCTCATTACCCTAAATACCGAGCCTCATTTGTCACTCTGTGGTGGCAGTCCTTATTTAAAACAGGCCTTTCAAGAGTTAAGATGCGAGTGCACAGATCATAATCGTTCCTTAATGTCCAATCTGGAAACATATGACCGAGGCTGCCTGTCTATAAGAGAAAGGCAGTTATGTGAAAAATATTTTAGTCTTGCATAGCCTTTTTCTTTTGTTTCATTCATCTCCAACACCAATTAGACATACACTGATAACGTGTTGTCTCCTATTTTGACAGCATGATAATGGTAATATCATGTCTGTGAAATTTAGTAATTGTGAACAAGTTCCAGCCAAGCGCTGTGCAAAGATTGCCGTCGTCACGACCATCTCTGTACTTGCACAGGAGAACTTTGTATTAAACGCTAAACAGACTGGTCAATACAACACAAAAACAAAACATATATAAAATACATATGCCAAGCCATCAGTATACCAAGCACAGAAAGCATAGACAATTACACTAACATATATAAATGAGCAGTGATGCGCAATTACAGTACCTACAGCTCAGAGGCGAACACTCTGGCCTGCTTAATTTGTCAGGCTTATAATCAATAACTGATTTACCTGCCCTATACAACCCCATCTGGCAGTGGGTCATCCCAATGATGACCGTGTCAAGTCCGACACACAGGATCAGCAACAATAATCAAAAATGAAGAACACACGAACCTGTCTTTTTTTTTTTTTTTTTTTTATAAAAAATGAGCTATGCATCTTTGTACACAATGTACCCTCATGTCCTAGTCGAAGATGCATCTCCCATCTTTCCTCACAGAACCGTAACCACTGGATCATTTATCCAATGCAACTGGTGGCAGCTTGTGGCCACAATTCAAAAATGTCTGAATTTGAAAATCGTTTTTATATAGGCACATAGCCCTTAAAATTCCAAGCAAGAGCAACATTTTACTTTCTGGCCAGAAGCAATATAACATTTGCTAAAAAATAAAACAAATCTTCTCCATAGACATTTCACCGGGGCACTGGTTTAGCACAGAATAGACCAAGGGAATCTTTCTCGACTTACATTTCTCAGCTGCCCTGTCTTATCAGAGAAGCTAAAAATAGCCCCTCAGCGCGGCCTGAGCCTGGGCTGCCAGCCAACTTTTTTCGTTGTTCCGGCTGCAGGCATTACACAGATGCGATGTCAGAGAAGCTTTCTAAGCAGTGCCTCTGTTCTGCTCCTCTCACCGGCCCCCACCTACACTGGCTACAAGGTCAGAATCTGTCTCCGATTTCTGTATCACATACTGCTCTACACAGCCCCCACCTTCTCCTCACTCTGAAGCTGTCAAAGACAAAAAGACTACTCAATTCCATAAAAACTGCAATAATTCGCCCAATTGAAAAATTATTTTTATATACAATTTGCTCTCAGGGGGTCATAATCTTACCGTCTTGACCCAGCACATTGGCTCACTGGACCACCAAGAACACAAACCTGTATTCTTGAACAATTTGCAAATTCGAAATACCCACAATTCTTTTTTCAAGCTAAACTTTTCACTAATTATTTTTCATTAACACTTTGTACATTAGGGGTGTCATCAAATCACAGGTGTTGCTCCTTCTCTAGCTACACCCCTCTCAATTTCCTATTGACAACGTAGTCAAATGTTGGACCATGTAAACACCAGCTATGCGCTGTTCATTTGGTGGGTGGCTCAAGAACCTTTGGGCTACTATATCATTATTATATGTATCGTGGTACTTGCGGTGGCACTCTAACTGGTCTTTCTACTGGGGCCACTCTTGCTAGGTCCTCTGAAAGGACGGGATAAATACCAACAACGTCAGTATTTCTTCCTCTGTCAGCCTGCACTCATTTTACCTGCTCCACTTCCTCCTGTAACATCTTTTCCTTGGCTTTTCCAGACTCCAGTCTACTTCTCTCTGCTTCGTGAAACACTTACTCTGACCTCCTATGTGACTCCTTGCGCCAAAACTCAATGGCATCCTTCCAAGCTGGTCTACATTTTCTCTTTCATAAGAGTGTTTCGTTGTCTATCTACTTGTTCTGCTTTTACTCGGATACCTTCCTCAACTAACACGTTTTCTCGGGCTTTGTCTGAATCCTCCCTACTTTTCTCTTCTTTTCTGAGCGCTTACTCTGTGCGTCTATGCTATAATTCAATGGCATCTTTCTGTTACTGTCTGGCTATCTTTTTCCATAATTCTTCTTCTACTCTCATGATGCAATCTGCATCCCATGTCCCAACTGCGGGCCACCTCTGACTTTCTGGTAAATCCTTGGTGTAGTCCACCCATAAATCAAGAAATAATACGGCATCTAGGCCATGCTTATGATACATAAAGTACCCTGGAGTGTCCCTAGGTGGAATGGGAACAGCTTCTTCGAGTACCCCTTTTCTAGTTTTGATCTGTCTTAATTTTGAAAAGAGCGGCATTTTTAGACCTTATTACTTGAACACACTTAATACAATAAACACAATAATGAACAGTCATTCACACCACAATATGTAGAACGTATTTAAAACATTTAACATTTAACATTTAACGAACAACAATGGCCATTAGGGAACACCAACTAGGTGATTCTGAATTATATACTAGACATACTAGATATACTGCTAAACAGTACAGATACACTGCTGAAACAGTGCAGACCGGATTTGTGTACCCAAACCCGTCTTGACCGGCACAACCTATGTGCACGTCAGAACGCCTCCCCCGCAATGGTACTCACCGGGTAGCTCGGAACGGAAGGCCTCGGAACTGAACTGGACTGGACTGGACCGGACTCGGAACTTCGGAATCTGGTGGGCCTCTGTATACCTCGGACACAGCTCTCTCGCAGGTGGGCTCTGGGTAGGACAATCTGCGTTCCTCACCGCCTCGTATGGATGCCTGGTCGCAGTCTGTCCCCTTCGTTGGCCTGAGGGAGTTGGCGGGAAGACCCGCGACGTGCGCGCTTGAAGTCCGTCACGGCTATGGAAGGGGGCAAAAACTGGACCTTCATCTCCGGCGTGTGGGGAAAGAGATTAAACTGTTCGGGCGCCATTATGTGGTAAATAAAATATTACGCTCTATGTATTTCAGAATATCAATAGGATCATGCATAAAGCAAGAGGCTGAGTCTGTGGTATCAGGTTCTAAAAGGGCTTTATTCCAATAACTCGAGTCAAAGGGAGAATATTACCATCACCATAAAAGGATCTGGAAAGGGACTCAAAAGTATTCTCAATATTCTCAAAACATTATTCGCAGAGTACAGTATATATACATTTCTCAATTGTACGTAAGCAAAAGAGCAAGAGAGAATGAGATAAGAGCATGTGGGCGTGTAAGTAGGCGTGAAGGTGGGCGTCCATGTGGGCGTCCACTTGATGATAATGGGTAATTTGTCATGTGTGGGTGGATACCTGGAGAATCCTGCAATGTCAGCAGAAATATTTGGCAGAGATGCGTGCGCAGTCGCATGACGTGTGATAGACGTGCAACTAGAGGGAGAAAGGGACTTGACATTTAGCTCTACATGTGGAGACAAAAGTCTGGGGTTATGTCAACCTAATCCCAAATCATATCTAACATCCTATGTTTAAAGAACTATGTTATCCAAAAAGAAAGGTCTCTCGAACAAAATCTATTCTATACTGACTGTGAGTGCGTGTACAAGCGTCTAAGTGTCTACACTAGATGCGAGGGCAGAAATCTTCCATAGTAACAGGGCTATGAATTACTTGCATAAAGACAGAGAAGCCGGGCCCTTTGCTCGATAGCTGGAAGAATGTTTACTTAAACTACTAGACAGGAATGCATTGGGTAGGGAGCGGAGCAGATAATCTCGAAGGTGAAATACAGTTTTTGGCAGGCAACAGGCTGGAGTCAGGCACCGTTAGCCGCGCAGGGAATAGGACAAAGTTCATGGATACAGATGCGAGCTCAGACTGGAGCTTTCAGAGGCAGAAGGCAGGAAAAGGCTTAACGGCAGAATCAGGGCCTACTCGCCTGGACTGAAAAATGGGATAAATGAACCATATAAAGCCGGTGGCCTTTCATACTTAGAAATAGAATATCCGGCCCATTCATGGCAGATCTGAAAGAGGACATGTTGACGGTGGACGCACAAGTGTTTGCGTCTTCATAACTGGAACTGGAGGGAACATACATGTACTTGTGATTTATACATGAAACCGTTGGGGTCCAAGATAGGGGACATAACTGATCATAAAAATCCATATTTCCACACTCCCATAGGTGAGTTCCTAGAGGTTGTCCCATCCCTTCCTTGGGTAGAAGATAGGAACCCTTGGCTACAGGACTTTAGATTACACCTGGACGAAACTCTGATACATAATCCTGGAAGTTCGAAGATCTACAAGGCGCTAGATGACTGAAGAATCTCCCTGGGAGTAAAGGAGTTACTCCCCTGCTTGGCAGGCACCAAAGACGGATCTGCCCGGTTTGCATCTCCGAAGTGCCTGGCGGACTCCGAAGAATTTGCAACAAAGGAGGTGGGTTCCCAGACTTCCCAGAGGCTGACCCGAGCTCCCAGCAAAGCTGAGACCCGTAGCCCTCATGGGGACCGTGGAACGTAAACCCCTGGACACCGTGCACATTTGCAAGTGCATATGATTCTTGTCCATCCTTGAGGCTGTGCTTTGGCCTACATGTAGTCCACACCCCGAGCAGTGTCTCTACCAAAGATTACTGGCCTACACTCACCGAGTTCCCCGTGGGCTGCTATTGTGTGATTCCTCTCGAGGTCCCTTTGCAATCCCTGGTCCGTCGACTGGTGGGTCTCTGTGAAGACAACTCTAAATTTAATTGGGCTTACCTGGTTGCTCCAGACGTGCCCTGACTCTCCATCGCTTGAGGAGTCCCCAGGATCTTGCTGGTCCGCACCGAAGCATCTTTTCTCTTCCTGCGTGGGTTGCTGTTGCCAAGGCTTGTTGGGTTCAATCCAAGCACCGACACCGCAGCACTCGACATCCTTCGTGGGACAGCTCGAAACCAGCTCCTGGTCATCGTCGACGCCTCCTGGTCCTCGTGGCTGCAGAGTAAAGCTTCACCCCTTCGCACCTGCAACACCTGACATCGGTGGGCATTCGTCTATCATGCCCTGGTCACTAGCAAGAGACCCAGACTCTGTCCCCTCTGCTTTCAGGTTCTTCTGATCTTCGATCCAGGCTTGGATCACGCCGGACACTTTTCTCCTTCCCGGCAGCAGAACTTTGCAGCAGGTCGCCATTGAAATCAACTACGATTCTCGACACCATTTGACACCTATGCACCCGGCTTCCCTGGGTGAGGTAACTCGAGTACTCCGTGGGTGTTGGCCCTAGAACCCCCCAAGTCGAAAGGGGTTTGCTCAAAGTCCTCTCCTAAGTGTCCTTAACTTCTAAAATTCCAACCGCGACTTTCTCATAGAATAGTACAGGGCTCACGGCTGTGTTCTCACACTGCAAACGTCCCCCGTGGGTCTCCTGTGTCACTACCTTGGGTGGTTCCTTGGGGTCCCAGAGATTCTACGTGCTCTGGGTACTGTGTCTAGTCAAGTCGTGGTTCTTATACCACTTTCTTAATATATGGTTTGGCCCTCCCCCTGGGGCCCATTGTATATTGTGCTATTCACTGTCGTTTTAGAACTGTATTATTGTGTATCTTGGACTCTAATCTCATAAAGAGATTAGTAGTGAGTGTTTAGAAATAAATACATATATTTTATATATACCTTGTGTGGATCTCCTTTCATTTAGTAATTCAAGAGGTTATAATCTGGTAAACCAAGCTGCTTTACACTCCTTCAAGACTTAGCCTGAAGGCTGCTCTCCATAGCTACCACTAGGATAGCTTTCAATAAAGGTTGTCTTTAAACATATCATCAATTAGGGTTGTTTGGACTGGTGCAAGGTGCCCACTATAACTAGTGGACAGCATATGCCAGGCCAACTTCTCACATGTACTGCCCGAGTGTCCTCCTAACCCTGCGCTGTGTGGGCCTGCTTGTTTTAGAGTGTACCACATCATAAGAATTTTTGGGAGCATCCATGAGTGGTAAGGTGAACTGCCTGGTCTGTATTGTTTTATATTTTATGTTCAGTTTCAAGGTTGGCATTTGTGCAATGTATTTAATTTCAGAATCTGTGTTAGTAGATTTGTATCTATTTACAATTTGTTTAGGTTTTCTTTTTTGTATAAAAAAAACCCTAAATGTGATGGCAGTGTGTGTAGGCTGGCACTTGGCTGGTGGTGTGTGTGGACTGGCGCTTGGCTGGCGTTGTGCGTGGACTGGCGCATGGCATGCGGTGAGCGTAGACTGGCGCTTGGCTGGCGGTGTGCAAGGACTCCTGCTCGGCTGGTGGTGTGAATGGACTGGCGTTTGGCTGCCAGTGTGTGTCAGCTGGAGCTTGGCTGGTGGTGTGCGTGGACAGGCGCTTGGCTGGCGGTGTGTGAGTAGTGACTTGCTGCTGGTCACTACACCCAGTGGTTGCCAAACGCCAGTCCACGCAATCAGTCAGCTAGTGTGGTTGCTGTGTCAGGCATGTGGGTGTGTGAAAGTGATGGGCCCTCGAATGGCGCTGTCTGCTGATGTGAGTGTTGTAATGTGATGGGCCCGCGGCTGGCGATGTGAATGGTTTTGTATGTGTCACACGTATGAAAGGTATATCATGGCCTGTAAAGAGGTTGGTGCCTTGTCGTGGGTTTACAGCTCACGAGCTGTGAGTCAATGGTTCAATTTCTCGTCCTTTCAATTATTAACAGTGCATTTCAGTTTTGGGAAATCTCGTTAATACAATTGTATATACTGAAACATCACTCATCCTCGTGCCAAATCCAACCGGTATGTATGTGTGCAAGAATAGATGGCTGTGCAGTAATATTTGTATTTTCTGTTTTTCTCAAGCAGGTTGTACCTTGTCCCTTTTTGTGAATGTTGTAATGTGTTGGTTCCCTGCCTGATGGTGTGAAAGGTCTTGTGTGTATCACGTACGAAAGGTCTGTGAAGGGCCTGTAAAGCAGTTGGGACCTTGACGCGGCTTTACAGCTCACGAACTGAGAGTAACTGATTCCGTTTTTTGTCCTCTCAATTATTGACAGTGCATTTCATTTTTGTGAAGTCTCTTGTTAATAATATTTTATATACTGAACCATCACTCGCCCTCTTGCCAAATCCAACCAGTATGTGTGTGTGCTTGAGGAATGGATGGTTGTGCAGTAATATTGGTCTTTTTTAGGTCTCGCCTGGCGTAGACTGCACAGACATGCGCAGTCTCACTGGCGAGAGTTAATGATTTAGAGGAGCTTTCACTAGCGGGGTTTAAGCCCCGCCCCTCTTTTCCATTGGCTGGCGTCACCATTTATGCTAAACGGTGGGCAGTCATTGGAAAAGAGCGTCCAGTGACGTACACTTTTCTATTTTAGAGCTGTCCCAGTTGGACTGGCTGCCCGGACTTACTGCTAGTGTAAAAGGTTTTTTATCTTTATGGGGCCAAACACATGGCCCCATAAAGATAAGAAACCTTTTGGCACAAAAGGAAGTCAGGCGAGCCAGTCCAACTGGGACGGCTCTAAAATAGAAAAGTGTACGAATGAAAAAAAGGTAAATGCGAGCGCTTGTTATACTAAGTAACCCGGGCCGTTTTGTCCACATCTGGTAAAGCCTATAAGAAGACAGAAAATGTATAATCGTCCTACTGACAGTAAAAGGGGAGAAACATTCGCCTCCTCCCAGCCCATGTACAGTAAGCTCTGCCCGCAAGCCACTTCAATGGGAGGGCATAGTGCAGTCCAGGACATTTGTGTGATCTTGTACGAGCGAGCGCTTATGGCTAAAACTCCTGAAATAGGCAATAAAAGGCGTGAGGCGGCACATAGTTCGCTGTGCTGTGAATCCTCACCAATTGGCTGCGAACGTCGTCGCCAACACCGGAGATGCAGCGTCAGGAGAACGACGCTCCCCCCGAAACGACTGCAAGGGGCTGTAGGTCTCTCTCCTCATCCTGCTATCAGCAGGTGCAGGTAAGGGGGTCCGCCTTCTCATGTGGTAATCAGAGTGCAGTGTGGTGTAGCTCCTCACTTGGTCCGCCGGCTACAGCGCCCTAGCAGTCCCATGCATGCTTCAGTAGGTGCCTGTGTAGCGGGGTGGGGTCTTGGCTTCGTAGTTTCTCACACAAGTGCGTGAGTTATAGAGCCTGACTAAGACCATGTGAATGTGTGTGAATGCATGTGTATGGTTTCTCACTGTGGAGCACAGGTGACGCTCACAGTGAGTCCGAGCAATGCGGAGCGTGTGCGTTGGGTGTAGTGCGGTTTCTCATACTCGCGCTCGAGTGACCGAGTGTGAGCAAAAAGGCAATGTGCATGGGGTGGTGTTAGTATGAGTTCAGAGCGCCGGAGGGGTAATTCCCTGCGGGCCGGAATACCAGACTCGGGCCTCGTAGCCTCCCACAGAAGTGCAGAGTGAAGGGAAGTGTGTGTGGGGAGGACGTGTACGTTGAGTGGGATCCCCTCGGCACCCGTAGTGATCTATTTGACATGGGTGCTTTAGGGGGTACCACTGAGGGAGCACACACCAGCTGCTCCTAAGGTTTTCAGGCACCCCTCATTACAGCTGTGACTCGAGCATGTGCACGCAGTGGTGTTCTGTACTACACGTGCACGCCCAGGAGTTAATGCTGTGCCACGTACACATGTGTGCACGTTAAAGCCGTACCTCCTGTGCGCATGCTCACAATGACCGACTGGTTGGTATGATAAAGTTTGTTAGTTTGCATTTAAAATGCGTGACAGCGCAGGTGTCACCACCTCCAGATGCGTACAGACCTTGCCTTTCAGCCTACACAACCATGCACACCACTATTCATACCCATATTAAAATCGTAAAAATTAAACTACATGACCCACAATGCAAAAGGCCAGAGCTGGCTACCTAAGATGTGGGTCCACTTGCTAGCAATGACCGAGTGTAGACTGCAGCACTTCTGTATGTAAACAGGCTCATTGGTTAAATGTAGGAATCTACCTTCAGAAACACAAATAAAGTGGGGACGGGGGCACATTAAACCCGTACTGCAAACGGTCGGATGTATCTCTGCACCAAGATTGGGAGGACTGCTGCACTTGGGACTTCCCTGCGCCGACTGCTCTCCTTCCCCTTGATAATATAATCTAATCTTGCCTGCAGGAAAAGGAAAACAAGCATTAAAAATGCAAAAGGTCTCGCCTTTCATGAAGTTAAAGCCATTTGCTTTGCTATACAATACCATTAGCAAAGCAAATGGCTTTAACTTAATCTTGAGGTTTGCAGGGGATTCTGGGTAGGGAAACGTTGGGGGATCCACGCAAGCCATACCTCCCTGGACTCCTCCGGGTGTCTACTTTTCAGAAATGTGTGGGTTTGGTAGGTTACCCAAGATGGCCACTGAGCCTGGGGCCACAAACTACTGTGACCCCCCCTTGCAAAAGCAGATAGATTTGTGATAGGGAAATTTGAAGTCTCCACAGTAACATTTGGACAATTTCCTGTTGCAGCCACTATGCCTACCCACACAAGTGAGGTACCATTTTTATCGGGAGACCTGGGGAAATGCTGGGTGGTAGGAAATTTGTGTCAGCCCGGTGATCCTCCAACTTTCCCACACAGAAATTGGAGAAAAACTTGATTTGTTCAGCAACATTTGAGGGTTGCAGGGGATTCTGGGTAGGGAAACGGGGAATCCACGCAAGCCATACCTCCTTGGTTTCCCTAGATGGCTGCCAACCCCGGGACCAAAAACGCAGATGCTCCCTATGTATCTGAAAACGACCTGGTTTTGCATGAGGGGTCACCTGGGTTTTTGGCCCCGGGCTCGGCGGCCATCTTGGAAAACTACCAAACCCACACATTTCTGAAAACTAGACACCTGGGGGGGGGGGGGGGGGGGGGGGGGGGGGCGGAGTCCAACGAGGTATGGCTTGCATGGAGTCCTCAGCGTTTTCCTACGCAGACTCCCCTGTAAACCTCAAAATTATCTGATAAAAACACATTTTCCACATATTTTTCTGTGGAATCACCGTTTAGGCACCAATGTCCTACCCCAAAGCATTACCCTCAGTCTTCCGAGTAAAATGATACCTCACTTGTGTGGGTGGGGCAAGGGTCTGTGACTGGGAAGAGCCAAAAACATAGGGATTAAGGGTATAGCAACGAGAATTCTAAGGGCTACATTCTTTTAAAAATACGTTTTTAGCCATTTCTGCATTGGACACCCACACAAGTGAGGTATCATCTTACTCTGGAAACTGTGGGGTAGGACATTTGTGCCGGCACAGTGATTCCACATAAAAACATCTGGAAAATGTGTTTTTTCAGCTAATTCGGAGGTTTGCAGCGGATTCTGGGTAGGAAAACGTTGGGGGATCTGCGCAAGCCATACCTCTCTTGACTCCCCCGGGTGTCTAGGTTTCAGAAATGTGTGGGTTTGGTAGGTGTCCCAAGATAGCCGCCGCACTCAGGGCCAAAAACCCAGGTGACTTCCCCCATCTTGCAAAACCAGGTTGTTAGGTGACAGGTAATTTTGATGTCTCCTCAATACGTTTTGGGCCCTCGCCTGTCACGGGTACTTGACCCACCCATGCGAGTGGGGTACCATTTTTATTGGGAGACCTGGGGGAATACTGGGTGGTAGGAAATTTGTGGATCCATGCAGATTCCAGAAATTTCCCAAACAGAAATTTGAGAAACATGTGATTTTTTTTTAGCTAAATTTGACGTTTGTAGGGGATTCTGTGTAGGAAAACGTTGAGGGATCCACGCAAGCCATACCTCGCTGGACTCCCCGGGATGTCTAGTTTTCAGAAATGTGTGGGTTTGGTAGGTTTCCCAAGATGGCCGCCGAGCCCGGGGCAAAAAACCCAGGTGACCCCCCCACCCCTTGCAAAACCAGGTTGTTTTGTGATAGGTAATTTTGATGTCTCAGTACGTTTTGAGCCCTTGCCTGTTGCGGGTACTTGATCCTCCCACGCAAGTGAGGTACCATTTTTATCGGAAGACTTTGGGGAATGCGGGGAGGGTGTAATTTTGTGGAGACACGCAGATTCCAAAACTTTCCACCACCGAAATGTGAGGAAAATTGTTTTCTTTTTCTTTTTTTTTTTTTTCAAAGTTTGAGGTTTCCAAGGGATTCTGGGTAACAGAACCTCATGAGAGCCAGACAAGTCACCCCATCCTGGATTCCCCTGGGTGTCTAGTTTTCAAACAAGTATAGGTTTGCTTGGTTTCCCTAGGTGCCGGCAGAGCCAGGGTTCAAAATCTACAGCTAGGCACTTTGCAAAAAAAGGGTCAGTTTTCACTGTGAAAATGTGGTGTGTCCACATTGCGTTTTGGGCAGTTTCCTGTCGCGAGCACTAGGCCTATCCACACAAATGAAGTATCCTTTTTCTCGGAAGACTTTGGGGAATGCAGGGTGGGTGGAATTTTGTGGATCCATGCAGATTCCGGAACTTTCCACCACAGAAATGTGAGGAAAATGTGTGTGTTTCTTTTTTTTTACAAGGTTTGAGTGTTTGCAAGGGATTCTGGGTAACAGAACCTGGTGAGAGCCAGACAAGTCACCCCATCCTGGATTCCCCTGGGTGTCTAGTTTTTAAAAATGTACAAGTTTGCTAGGTTTCCCTAGGTGCCGGCAGAGCTAGGGTTCAAAATCTACAGCTAGGCACTTTCCAAAAAAAGGGTCAGTTTTCACTGTGAAAAAATCTGGCGTGTCCACGTTGCGTTTTGGGCCGTTTCCTGTCGCGGGCACTACACCTACACACACAAGTAAGGTACCATTTTTATTGGGAAACTTAGGGGAACACAGAATTGTAGAGCAACTGGTATTACCTATTGACTTTCAATGCATTTCTGCCTTCCGAATGTAAGATAATGTGTAAAAAAGAAGTCACTTTGAAAAAATGTCCTATAATTCACATGCTAGTATGGGTACCCACAATTTCGGAGAAGTGCAAATAGCTACTGTTTCTTAACTCTATATTTTGTTCCCATTTCAGAAATACATAGGTGTCTTTCATACCGATTTTTCCCCGTTTATATTTCCGCAATTGAATTGCTATATACCGGGTACACAATAAAAAACCATTGCAATTTATTTATTTAGAAAGTTTTATACAGCGCGAACATGACCACCGAAGGTATCAGAGTGCTTTACAAATTATGCATCATAAGAGTATATTACAGATTATGCAACAAAGAGTATAAACATACAAAACAGAAAAGACCAATCAACAGAATCAAAGTCTAAAATTGTCAAACAATCTCATGAGGGAAAAGTAGACACACCAACAGGCAAAATCACAGTCTAGAATTGTCTGACCTAATCGTGAACAAGGTGGCTGAGCCAGAGACAACGGGTATTGACCCAGAGTCTGATGCCGGAGCCATACTAAGGCAGAAATTTCTTCATCAGGAGCCCTTTGACCTCTTTTTTGAGGAAGACGGTAGAAGGGTTCACCTTGACTTCAGGGGGGAAGGAAGTTCCAAATCATCAAAGCCATCCCCGAGAAGGCTCGGTTATAGGTCCTTTTTTTCTTGAATTTTTGAGGTGTAAGCAAAAGGGTGCTGGCGCTTCTGGAGGCTCTACAACCACAAGAGAGTTCCAGTTTCTGCGCAAGGTACAGCAGGGTCTTGAAGTGGATGTCTTTGTGAGGCATGCATGCAATTTTTAACTGGATCCGAGCTTCATAAGGAAGCTAATTCAGATCCCGCAAGTCCGGAGAGATGTGGTGGTATTACTTTGAACCAGTTAAAAGCCTAGCAGCGGGATTGAGGGTAGCCCTAAGAGGAGCCATCCTCGCTCTAGGCAGGCCACAAAGTGTTGCACTACCAAAGTCAAGCTTTGAGATCACTAATGCTTGTACTGCAACCTTGCGGTTATGAGCTGGGAGGAAGGGTTTGAGTTTCCCAAGTAAACAGAGTTGAAAGTTCACTCTTTTGGTGAGGGAACTGATGTGCTTCTTTCTGCATGTTCAGGCTTTTGTCTAGAATGATACCCAGAGATGTTGACGAGGTGTGGACTACAGTTAAGAGCAGTCAGCTGATTCAACCATTGTTCCATGACAAGGGATTGGTTGTGGGGTGAGATCAGAAGGAATTCCGTTTTAAGAGCATTAAGCTTCAAGTGACTGTGTGTCAGCCAGCTTTGTGTTTCCAGCAGGACTGAGTTGAGGGACTGAATGTCTTCGGGGGAGGTGATCTTCAGGTATAGTTGGGTTTCATCCACATACATATGATAGCGAATGCTGGATGATTTTAAAATTTCCGTCAGAGGCTCCATGAACAGGTTAAAGAGCTTGGGGGACAATGCAGAACCTTGTGGAACACCCAAGGAGACTGGTGCAGAGAGGGACCAGGATTGGTCCACCTTGCAACATTGGGATCTGTTCTGAAGGGACGAAGAGAACCAGCTTAGAACCGGTCCGGACAGCTCCATCCTGTGTTCTAGGAGGTCAATTAGGTGATCATGTTTGACAGTGTCAAATGCTGACGAAAGGTCGAGAAGGATCAGTATGCACGTCTCATTGTGATCCAGCATTCTAAGCACATCATCCACGATGTGCGTTAGTGCAGACTCTGTGCTATAACCTGGGCGGAAACCAGATTGGCATTGATCCAGGAGTTGGAAATGGTCAATGTGATGACAAAGTTGGGCAAGCACACATTTTTCCAAAGGTTTTGCCAAGGTGGGGATGTTAGTGATTGGTGGAGAGTTAAGAAGGTCAGTGGGATTCGCATTTGGCTTCTTTAGGACCTGATTTAAAGCAATCAGGAATAGCACCTTGCAAAAGAGAAGCATTGACGATCGTCGTCCAGAGAGTTAGTAAGGCGGATCTCACTTCCGAGAACAGGTTTGATGGCAGAGGGTCATTTTAGTGATTGGAAGGTTTCAAGGTCAACAACATTTTGCGAATAGTGGGTTCATCCACAGTTTGGAACAAACTCCACGATGCATTGTTTTTAGGGCGGCAGGGCTGTACATGTTCAGAGATGTTGGACTCGGAGTGGCATAGGGTGTTCAGCGAACCACTCGAGAGGTGAACCCTGGCCGAGCATAGTTCAGACTCAATCTTGGTAGTCTTATCCCTGAAGAAAACAGCAAATTCTTCACAGTTCGGCAGTGTCTCTTGACCCGGAGCCAAGAGGTTGGGTTGATTATTGGAGTGGGACTTGATGAGTTTGAACAACTTTTTCGGACTGTTTTTTGCTTGATCTAGTTGAGTTCTAAAGAAGGTGGCCTTCGAGCATCTGATGCGTTTGTTATATAAGCTTCGCAAGGATCTCAGGTGAAGAATATGTTCCATGGAGGGATAGGCTCGCCACTTCCTTTCTGCAAGTCTTAAGTTTCTTTTTTTTGGCATTAAGAGCTCGCCACTTCCTTTCTGCAAGTCTTAAGTTTCTTTTTTTGGCATTAAGACTATCATTGAACCATGGTTTGGAGATTTTAGCAGACACTCTTTTAAGCTGAAGTGGTGCCACTGCGTCAAGAACATTAAGCATTGCGTGGTTGTAGTGGGCCGACAAGTCGTGGACATCAGACATTTTCAAAGGGGAGGGCAAGATGTTATCACAGAGCTTCATCGGGTCTTGCGAGTTGATGTTCCTAAACATCTTTTCAGCTTTTTGGGATTCTTAGGTTGGGATCTGCTAGCTCTTACCGATTCATGGACGAAGAAGGTGATGCAATAGCGATCTGTTCAGTCACATGGAAGGATAGACTCCAGGCGGAAAGATTTGGGCTTACCAATGACAAGATCCAACGTGGCTCCTTTGGTATGCGTAGGGCTGTCACATATTTAGATAAGGTTGAGGTCAAGTAGGAAGGATTTAAGGCTATTTAACCAGCACATCGTTTACATCGTTCCAGTGGAGGTTGAAGTCACCCAGGAAGAACTGAGTGCCTTGGAAATCCCTATTGGCTAAAATAATGTCCATGATCTGTTCTGTGAAGGGAAGGTTGTCGCGAAGGGGGTGGTAGAACGTGTGCAGTATGCCTGAGTGATTGTTGCCCCGTCACATCAACGAATAGGTATTCACACGAGGGCAGGAGGTCGGCATGAATGACTTTCACGATTAAATTACTACGATGTAAGCGGGCGATGCCTCCCCCGTGACGGCTAGTTATGTCCAACCTAATGATATCAAAGTTGGGAGGCATTAGAAAGTCCAGGATAGGAGCGGCTGAGTCATTTAGCAAGGTTATAAGATCAAGGTCAAGATCCTGGACAAGGATGAGATCGGAAATATCCGCAGCATGTTTAACAGCGGATCTGCAGTTTAGGAGCGCACATTTGAGACTAACGGGGGTGTCTGTTGGTGGAGCTAGAGTGGGGGTGACTATCGGGAGGTTGTTCGCATTTAAAGTTCTTGAGTTTGGCCTAGGTTCCCTGAAGGGATCAGTAGGGATTGATTCAATTATATGGAAGTTTGATGGGGAGGAGGGAAGAGCCAGATCATATGAGAATAGGAGAGAGTGAATATCACTATCCGACAGTGAGGCTCTACATCTGGAGGTGTCATTAGGGTGCGGAGCGGAGGGCTACCTGTGGGATGCACTGGTGGAGTGGGATGAGTTTCGCCAAGGACAGGGAAGGGCGCCAGGTTCAACCACAATCTGGGAGACAGCGTAGATGGAGATTGGTCATAATGGAGCGGCTTAGTATGGAGTTAACCGACAGATCCTCAGTGATGCGTGAAAGGCTACGCACATCTGCCTTAAGTTGTTGCAGTAAGAGTGAAATCTCATTGAGACGGACTTCCACTGAAGTGTGTGATTGGGGATGAGAGGCTAGGACCCGTGAACCCTGTGGCAGAGGATAGCTAGTGGGGGAAGGGGAAAATGGGGCAGGTGGCGCATGAGTGCACCCCGGGGCAGGGAATTCAGGGAGATGGAGCTGTGTGCTTGGGGGAATGTGTGGGATAGGGGAGGCGGGGACGGACAGCAGGAGACTTTTGGCTGCCTGTCTGACCGGGTCGGGATTGCTGGTTGGGCTGAGGGTAGGGATCCTGGGGCGAAACCGAACAGCATTATGAACAGTGGCGCTAGGAGAATTAGAACCAGCTAAATGTGAGAGGGGGGAGCATGTAGACTTTCGTGAAGAGCGTGCTGTCGTGGCTCATTGACACAGTGTAATGTGGTGAAAGTGTTAATCTGAGTGGAGGTATCTGGGGGGGCCTTCAGCACCACGTGTAATGGGGTGGAATTGTAATCTGAGTGGAGGTAGCTACAGGGGGGCCCTTCGGGACCAAGGTAGTGCTAGCAGCTGGTGGTAGAGAGGCAGGAGAATGAGTTTGCACAGTCAGGGGGACCCTTGCTGGGCCATCACCTCCCAGGGGGGTGGCACTGAAGCTGGCAACTGTCTTCATGGTGGTGGGGAAAAAGTTGTCAAACAGCATAAGATTGTGGTCAGAAGCTTGGATAAGGATGGTTCAGTTTTAGTAAAGTGAAATGGTAGCTTCCGTTGTATAGGCTGAGGAGGGCGCAACTATCACTCTGAGACCATGAGGAGTTTTAAGCGAAGAGGAGATTTTAAGGAGTGAGTAAATGGCCTTCCACTATTGAGCTTGCCGTTTAGTGTAGAAGATGAGATAATTTATGGTAGCACCTTTATTGATGGAGAAGATGGGGTCTGAGATAAGGGTTTCCGGATGGGTTTTGAGTAGTCTATGTTTGAAGTTTTTTGCAGCATTTTTTGAAAGGTTCGGGGGATATATGATTCTGAAAGTGTTTTGGCCCACCAGCTCTAGGTTGGGAGAGATGCAAAACGGAGGCCTCGATACCATACCCCCACCCACCATGTCTCCCATCAAGGAAGTCTAGATAAGCAAATCAACTGGGCAGAGGTGTTTGCCCACCGTAGGAGGAGCAGGAAGGTCAGTGGTCTGGGCAGAGGCTGGGGTCGTAACCAGGGGTTGGATGTGTACGCAGAGGGAGAGTTACCAGGGGTTAGGTTGGGATGGGCAGTTGCATGCTAATTTCTAGCCCGCACCCTCGGGTTCATTCAGGAGGACTAACATATAAGAGAGCCACTTAACCAAGGCTAGTAGATAGGGGGCTGGTGTGCGATTGAGTCCCAATTGCTCACTGTGCAAAAATTACGACTTCAGCAGGTAGGCAGATCAAGCTGCTTGTTTCAGGAATGCCCTTAGAGGAAATAACCTTCTCCCGCTATGCGGTGCTGGGGAAGACTAAGCAGGCTCCTAAGTGGGCTAAATAAGGAGGAACACACTCCAATATGCAAGACGCTGCTCAGTTATTGGCTCAGGGTTCCTCTGATTCTTGGTGAACCTACAAGTCCTACATATCCCCACAACTAGAAGGGTCCAGCGGATGTAACAACTTATCCCTAGAGGCATTTGAGGCCGCCTATCAGGTATACTCTCAGGCAGATACCCCGGCAGACCCACCTGTCCTGAGTTTGCTGAAGAATTTCAACTCCAGACTAACCCAGGCTTTTGACTCTGTGATCCCTGGGGAAAAGAAATTCCCTTTCAAACAACGACCATCAGCCCCCTGGTATACAGGCGAACTCGGTACGCAAAAAACAAGATGTAAGGTCCTGGAGAGACGCTGGAGATCCAGCAAAGCACCCTTGGACAGACATACCTTTAAATTGTCCCTATCAAAATACCATCAAAATATAAAAAAAGCAAGGAAACTGTTTATTCTAAAACAAATTGACCAGGCCACCAATTCCTCAAAAACACTATTCAATATAGTTAGAGACTTTGTCTCACCCCAAGCATGCAGACTACCTCAATTGGAATCACAGGATCTCTCCAACTCCCTTGCGACTCATTTCCAGGAAAAAATCAACCTGATCTATGCTAATTTCCCTCCCACACTAGCCCAGTCCGTAATCCCCTGTAGGAGCTCTACAGAAAATAATCAGCAGTCTTCCGATAATCTTACACAATTTCAACCTCTATAACGGAAGTCTCTAAACTAATATCTTCAGCTAAATCAGGTTCTCCTAGCGATTTGTGCCCCCCCAGAATTATGGCCCTGCTAGCCCCATGTTGCGCCTCGGAAATTCAAGAAATTTTCAACTGTTCTATCAGTTCGGGTATTATTCCCCCAGCCTGGAAGGAAGCTTTTGTTCGACCCATCTTGAAGAAACCGGCTGCAGACCCTCTTATACTGGGTAACTATCGGCCTATATCTTTGCTACCCTTATTGGGCAAACTTCTTGAATCGGCCATTAACAGACAGTTAAGTCTCCACCTAGAATCTAACAATCATCTAGATCCGTCACAATCAGGATTCCGGCCAGGATTTAGTACTGAAACCGCGATCCTGGCAGTGACGGACTCACTGAGACTAGAAATGGATGCCGGAAGATCAGCTATTCTGGTCCTTCTGGATCTGTCCGCAGCATTCGACACTATCTCACATGCCAAGCTATTGGAGAGACTGCTATCTTGCGGTATTCAAGATCAGGCTTTAAAATGGATACAGAATTTCCTGTCGGATAGAAGCCAGACAATCATGCTGGGATCTTACCGCTCAGACAAGTACTGTGTGGACAAAGGGGTTCCTCAGGGATCTTGCCTTAGCCCCACTTTGTTTAATTTGTACATGGCCCCTTTAGCAAAGATAGCAGAATCATCTGGATTTGAGATAATCTCTTACGCAGATGATACCCAGCTCATTTTTAAAATCAACCCAGAAGCAAAATTCGAACATCTTCGCTTCGCAGCCGGAATGCGCAACATCGCCGACTGGATGACTGAGAATTATCTTCAATTAAATCCCAGCAAAACAGAAATTATGCTAATTGGGAAAGCCTCTCTGTGCTGGTCCCAGGGCTGCTGGCCCGACGATCTGGCTACTCCCCCCGCCGCCAAACAAATGGTAAAGAACTTGGGTTTCAAACTTGATCAAGCACTATCCATGAAGGATCATATAGCAGCAACTTCCAGCTCTTGCTATTACAGGCTACGGCTCCTACGACAAATACTTCCCTATTTACCTACCACGTATTGTAAAACTCTGGTCCAGGCCATGGTGATCTCTTGCCTCGACTATGGCAACGCGTTACTGGCAGATTTAGGCCCGACACTGCTTAGGAAACTGCAGGTCATACAAAATACTGCCACGCGAATGATTTTAAACCGCCCTCCGGGCTCATCGTCAGCCCCTCTACTGTTTGACCTTCACTGGCTCCCAATAGTGAAACGAGCATATTTCAAGACCTGTTGTCTTACTTACAAGGCCTTAAACGGAAAAGGCCCTCAATATCTATCACGCAGACTTACTAAACAAATTTCAGTTTGTGACCTTAGGTCAAATACACTAGGGTTCTTGAAGATCCCACGAATCCGCCTTACCCGCTCGGGGGGGGGGAGATCCTTCTCATATCTCGCCCCTCGTTACTGGAATATGCTCCCTATTTCCATACGTTCTTGCCCTTCCCTCATCACTTTCAGGAAAAAATTGAAAACTTTTCTGTTCTGATCACCCGTGATCTGCTTTCGCTTCCCGCTGTTTTTCTTTCTCATCTTTCCCTTAGTTCTCTACCAGGTATAGCGCCGAGATGCCCCAGGGTGATTCGTGCGCTCTAGAAATAACCGTAACATAACATAACATATATTGCTTTCAAACATCTGTCATACTTAGTAGAAGGTACAGGTTTTTTTTTTTTTTTTTTTAACTCATTTTCAATTTTTCCTATTTTCAACTTAGTTTCTATACGAAAACCTTGAAGGAGCTACACAAATGACCCCTTGCTGAATTCAAAATTGTGTATATGTTTCAGAAATTTCCAGGATCCATCATTGCTTTCATGCCCATTTTTACCATTAACTGCAAGGAGGTTGAAAGCACAAAAAATAGCAGAAATAGGCAATGTACCAATAAAATGCCAAAACTGTGTAATAAAATGTTGGTTTTCTGACAAAAGTCTGCTTGTCCCTGAAAGCTGGGAAGATGGTGATTTCAGCACCACAATCCCTTTGTTGATACCATTTGCAGAGGAAAAAACAGACGCTTTCATCTGTAGCCCTTCTTTCCCATTTTTCCCAACAAAAAAAATATTGCTGTATTTTGGCTAATTTCTCGGTCCCCTCCAGGGAAATCAAAAAACCCTGGGTACCTTTAATATCCCCATGATGTTGGAAGAAAAGGACGCAAATTTGGCGTGGATACCTGATGTGGTCAAAATGTTACAGGGGCCTAAGCGCGAACTACCCCAAATAGCCAAAAAAAGGCTTACCATATGGGGGGGGGAGGGGGGAGGCCTAGCAGCTGAAGGGGTTAAAAGCCTCCTCAAGTCCTCGCAATTTGTCGCAGTGTCCAATGTTTATTGTAGGCACTGCTTCCTTATTGTTTCAACATGTCACTTACTGTGTCAATGTAGATAGCCCGCATCAATCCTCAATAGCCCAAACGAACACCCAACTGGTAACATGGGGGCGGTAGCAGTACCTGTTTATATTTAAAGGTAAACGGACTGTCCAAGTTGGTCAATCCGCAAGCTGTCTCAATTATCAGCTGTGTTTGTTAATAATAAGTCCCACCTGCTTTGAGAGGGGCGCCTAGGCGATTGCAAACTACTGTACCAGGGAGGAGTGGAGTTCTGGCTCCGCCCATATACCTCACCGATTTCAAGTTTTTGACCCTCATGGCAGATGTGTTGTGGTGCTCCAGCCCAGCCCCTGAGAGGCACGGACTACAAGACCGGGAGCACTACATCAGGCGTGGCCATGTCAGATGCACGGGTCATGCTCCTCAGAAGCTGCCACTGGCGGACTTCCACTTCTGTCAGGGATCCTGGGAAATGAAGTCTCTATCCAAGGATTTCAGTGGAGACTAGACAGAAAACAAGACTGGACGATCCTGTGTTTTCAAGCAGCCTTTCATTATGATGTGCAAGGTAAAACTGTTCTACACAGGAGAGGGGAGTGTTTTTTGTCATATTCAAACAGTAGAGCGGTCATGTCAATACACATGAGGGTCTTGCTGAAGGCCCAATGGTTAAAACTTTTTTTTTTTTTTTTTTTTTTAAAGAGGAAAGAAAACAGCACTGTGTGTAGGTATAGACCATACCCAGTAGGTGAACCTTAATATCATCTATCTCGTCAGTATGGGGTCAGAATACCCAGCCAGGTTCGTATTCCAACAGTGCCTTGCTCATATCTATATGACTGTTTCAATTTCTCGATCACATACCACTAAATTCAATTTGCATTGTGTTGATGTTCAATAAAGTGTCTAGTCAATTTTGTATTGTCTCTCCTACACCTTATCGTGCTTCCACGTTCAGTAATGCGAACCTGTATCTTCCTAGTGGTCATACCAATGTACAGGAGCTTGCAAGGGCATTTTTGAGACATATAACGTGACTGGAATTGCAGTTTGTCAGGTGTTTCAGCACCCATGCATAGCCATGCCCAAGTCTATAGACTTGCATTTCTTTGTAAACCGACACATTCCGCACCGTCGTTCTTTTCTTGGGGGGGGGGGGGGGGTGTCTATCAGTGTATCACGTAAATTCTGGCTCCTTATAAAGGAGAAGATATAGTGTGCAATTTTCAAAATCCTAGAGTTTAGAATGTCCCAATGTCTCTTAACCAGTTTTGTGACTGAGTTGGAGATGAGAGTAAATGTTGTTACCCAAATAGGTCTTGACTCACGTGTTTTTATTCTTTTTATAGGTGCCCTATTGTTTGTGGCTCTTTTTCTTGCCATAGTAATAGTTCTCTCTGGGTAGTTCCTTACTTGTAGTGTTTTGCTGAATATTTCCACATGTTCTCTGTACTTATCAGTTTCTGTGCAATTCTGCCGGAGTCTTAAGAATTGGCCTATTGGTAAGCCTTCTCCTAGTGCTCGGGGGTGAAAACTCTCAAACCCCAGAAGACGGGTTTTATCCGTGGCTTTATAGTAAATCTCAGTCTTCAAGATACCCCCTCAGGATATATCCGCAGGTCCAAGAATGGCACTTTGTTCATGTTCATGGTGAATCTCAGAAATTTGTTCAAACTATTGACCCATTCTGAAAACTGGATTGCTTCTTCCCTGGTGTCTCTCCAAAACACCAGAATATCGTTAATGTAACTTTTCCACAACCTCATAGGTCAGCCCTTGCTTACCTGCATAATAAAAGCAGTTTGCTGGTTGAGTTATTTGCAATTCGTGGGTTGTAAGCTGAAGATTGCACTTGATGGTGTGATTGTTTTCTGTGCTCTGTTACCTGTCTGCAGGTGGTGCATTTGTCTCGGAAATAGCCAACTTTTCAACTGTCTTCAGAAGTGTAATGGTAATGTGGCATGATGAGAAGTGGTGCAAGCCTAGAGCACAGTGTTCTAAATGGTTTGCATAGCTTTAATTCAAGTTGTAGCTGTAGTGGTCCTTTTCCTTGGGAGGCTTTGTGGACAATGCGGAGTGCCTTGGACATTGCTCTTCAAGCTATAGGTAGCCAGTAGTGTGATTGCAGGAATGGGGTTATGTGTGCTGAAGGTGAAGAAGCCTTGCGGCAGCATACTGGATGAGCAGTATTTTGCGTATAATACATGCGGGTGCACCAAGGTATATACTGTTGTCATAGTCCATCTTGGAAATTACGAGTGTGAGAACGGCTTGCAGTTTATTTTGGTACGCAACATATGGGAAGATACGATGCAGTGTTTTTCATTGTGTAGAAGGCATTCTTCGTGACGTTGATAGCATGCAGTATCAAGGATAATTCTGAATCCATTGTTACTCCTAGGTTTCTCACTCTTCTTGATTTTGTCAGAGGGGCTTCAAGTTCCTTAGGCTATATGGCGGTAGGCTGGCAGTTTTGCCACTGTCCAAGTGTCATAATATCAGTCTTTGCCATGTTGAGCTTTAGATGGTTCTTCATCATTCTTTTGTTTACGGCTCAAAAGCAGTCATCGATTTATAAATTGGGGAGGTCTTCGGGCTATCCATTTTAAAAATTGAGTGTCATCTGCATAATTGTAACAGGTGAGGTTGTAAGATTAAATTTGATTTGGTATGGAGGTTAGGTAGATGTTGAATAATAGAGGGGATATGATGGGCCCCTGAGGAACGCAACAGTGTTGTGTGAGAGGAGGTGATGTGAAAGGTGGTAGGCAGACTACACTTTGTCCATGAGATAAGAAGCAATCCATTTTAAAGTCATTTTCACAGATTCCAATATTGTGAAGTCTTTGCAGTAGGGTGTGGTGGTGGACAGCGTCAAATGCAGTTGATAAATCCATAAGTAGTGAGGCAGCTACTCTATTTTTGCCCACTGTGAGTTTTAGATCATGCCAAATGGATATAGTGGCTGACTCTGTGCCTCTGGCTGGTCTGAAACCAAACTGTTGGCCTGACAGTAAGCCATATGGCTCAGTAAAATCAGAGAGTTGAGTAAACACTGCTCCCTAAAACAATTTCTTAAGAATGGTTGATTTGATATGTGCCTACAATTTGCTGGATCAGATGGGTCGAGCTTTTTCTTTTTGAAGAGAGATCTGATACAATTGTAATTTAATTTATATAGCGCTTGATGAGGCATCGAAGCACTTTTCGGCAAGTAGCACGCTACTGCGGATCTCAAAGGTGTTAGCAGTGGATTAGTATAGGGAAATATGAGTTAATATCAGCGGTGGACATGCAAGTCTGTTAGTTGGATTGAATAGGATAACGGAGGGATAGAAGAGGGAAAAGTCTAGAAAGTTTTGTTTGGGATATCATAGTAGTCAGATAACGTTTAGGATGATAAAAAGAGATGGAGGAGAGAAGAGTCTGTAGAAAGGGTTAGGGATATCATAGTAGTACAATGAGGTTTGGGATGAGTCAAAGGAGGGATACATTAGGGAGGAATTTAGAAAGGGCTGTTTGGCAGATCATAGTAGTAAGATGAGGTGGGGGAGTCATAGAGCTGAGGTAGAGGATATATTGAGAGAGGTATAGGGTGAGAGAGAGTCGAGCATTTGAGCAAGTGACATTTTCTTCTTTCTTCTACAGTAGGAGCAAAATAATAAATATATAGAACAGGTCCATGGCATCTGCTTTGGTTGTGTAATGATTTGCCAGTTTGTCAAAGAATTCTTGAGTAATAGGATGAGTACCTTCTACGCATTTAGGCTTACAAAATGTAGTGAGGATTTTATACAATTCTTGATGTGCAAATTGAATTAGCATTTTGAATTCTGTCTGAATAGGAACTTTTGTTTAGGTTTTTTGAATGTTGATTTGTATATTCTGTTAAGTTTGTGTAGGTAAAGTTTGTCTTGATTGTGGTTTGCTTTGAATCAGGTGTGTTGCAGCTTTCTAATTTGTTTTATCTTTTTTACTTCTGCATTTCCCCCAGGTGCTGGTTTTCTTTTAGCCCGTTTTGTTGTCTTAGTGGTATTAGGATAGCAAAAGCTTTCTGTAGCCACTTAAAGATTTTGAACATCATTTATTGTGTCTAGATCTGTGTTGGATGTTAGTTGTGTTTCTAAGTATTCAAAATTGAGTTTGTTTCACGGGCGTTAGGTGGATGCATGTAAGGTGCTCTTGGGTGTGTTGATTTTGTTTAAAAGCTACCAAATGGTGTTCTGAACAAATGACTTGAGTAATCCTTTGAAAGGTAACTAGTTCTGGATTTGCAAAAATGACATTTAGGATGTGTCCAGCGATGTGTGTCGGTTTGTGTGCGATCTGATGTAGGTTCAATGTGAATAGACCCGCTGATTATAGTTTTTGGATAGGGCATATTGGGTTTGTCAAACCAAATATTTAGGTCACCAAGAATGCATAGGTTGTTGTGTAGTGTTATAAGGTTTAAAACTGTGCCTAGAAACGTTTCTGGGAATGTTGCAATGCTAGGTGGTGGTCTGTAAAGGAGGAGGAAGTTACAGGGGGAAGTTGGTGTAGGGTTGCACCTGGTGATTTCAGGTTTGGTGAGATTTATTTTTTACTTAACTGTAACAACTAGTGCACCTCCTCTTTTGCCTGTACGATTTTGTGTGATAGTTTGAAAGCGTGGAGTAACGGCTTTATGCAACACTGGAGCCATGTTATCTCCCAACCATGATTCAGTTATGTAGAGTAAGTCAGGTTGTGTGTCAGTGAGTAGGTCTTAGATGTGGTGCTTGTTTTTAGAGAGTGATCGAGCATTTATTAGTAGGCAGTTTATTAAACTTGTAGTAGGTGTGTCATTATTGCTGGTGTTAGCTGTAAGAGGGAAGCAATAGTGTTTTTCTATATTGTATTCCTCATCCAGCAGGCTTAGAAGGCATTTGGTTGGGTCTGCATGTCGAGATGGTGGTTGAGTGAGTTGGTGAGCTGTGTTGTTTTCGTAATGTAGCCTTGTTGTGTAATAGACATGGAGATGCGAAGTTGTTTAGTTTGGTTGCATCTGTTTAGTGTGGAAGGTGTATGGGTTAGGGGTGGTGGTGGAGCATGTGGGTCATGTCTTAAGGCTTTAAATTGAATGAGAGGCGGGTGAATGAGTGTTGTTGTGTTGGCGTATTTGTGGTAGGTGTCAGTGAAGATAAAAAATGTTGGTGTAAAGATAGTTTAGGAAGGGTATTATTTGTGTAGCCATGAGGCTGGGAGTGGGTGTATGTTTCTAATTTGTGATGGAATGCATTATGAAATTGTGTGTGTGAGATTTTGATGTGCTGGTGTGTGTTATGTTCTGTTTTGGTGGAGTAGTGAGAGGAGATACTGATGTAGTAGTTTTCTGAGAAGGATTTGTATGTAAAGTACTGTTGGTGAGTGGAAGTTGAAGGTTAAAGGGGGTTGTGATGTCTTTTGGAAAAGAGTATGTGATGTGTGAGAGGAGAGTGGCAAATGTTTATGCATGTCTGTGTTAGATTTGATTGCTGGAAGAGGTAATATATGTAGTGGAATGGAGTGTAAGGATTGTCTGTTTGTGTATTTTTGGTAAAATGAGGAGGGTGTTGGTGGATGATATGATGGAAGGCACAGTATATTTGGTGGTGATAGAAAGGGGTCTGTTAGGAGCAAGTAGAGGGTGGAGCTGGTGTTTTGTACAAACAGGAAGTATGTCTGGATGGATTAAAGTTATGTTGTTAACTCAGGCGGTAAGGACGGAGTGAGACTTATCTATTGACCTCTCTTTATTTAGACACTTAGACAGACAAACATTCTCCGTAATTTGAGCAGGGGAACAGGCTCAAAACATCTTTAACTCGTGTCACTCTGTTCTTGGATCCTCTTGCTTGGAGGATGCTCGGAAGAGAACACAAAGAAACCATAGTCGGAGGTCTCTTTCTCAAGTGCTTATCTCTACGGGGATAGGGAGTGAGGTAATATGCACCAGCCGGCCACCAAATGTGAGGGAGGGGGGGAAAACAGGCAGGAGTACACACTGATGTGCAAGGTGCACTCGGTGTCGGTAACCCGCCTTGCCTTTAAGGCCCGTAAACGGGCCCGTACTTCTGCAAGCAACGCTCCTCCAGGAGCGTGTCAGGTCTCTGCGCGGTGTCGCTGTAGTCTTTGTTCTCGGTCGGGAATGGCGGACGAGACCCCTGTGGCTCCGTTGTTTCCATCAGGCTCCGGCGTCGGTGTCAGGAGGGGACTCCGCTGGCTGGACTTGTAGGCGGCGTCTTCCGAAGTCCCGCGTACACACCGCGTCTTCCGGGTTCTTCTTCTTTTACGTCCTTTTCTTCCGGCGTCTCAGGGAAGACGCTATACGTAACACTCCCTCGGGCGGGGCTAATCACAGACACCTGGTGATTCTTAAAGGGTCCGTAATCCTGTGGTACTATGTTGTAGGCGGTCGTCACAAGACTGTTGTCCTGAAAGGATAAAAAAGGTATGGCGTGATCAGGGAGGGTATCGTCCTCTAGTTCATGCATTGGGAACTGGTTTACAGTCTCGTGACACATCCCCCCACCAGTCTTTTTCCGTTCGGGGAAACTGGGAATCTGAGATAAAAAAATAATAAAAAAAAAAAAAAAAAAAAAAAAAAAATCGGCATTCCCATTCGCGGTGCCCTTCCGATGTCGTACTTCGAAATGGAAGGGTTGAAGGGAAAGAAACCATCTTAATACCCAGGCATTGTTTCCCTTGTTTCGACTCATCCATAGGAGAGGAGCATGGTCAGTGTATAGGGTAAAGAAGGAGCTTTCCAGATAATATTGTAGCTTTTCTACCGCCCATTTGAGGGCGAGGCACTCTTTTTCTATAGCTAGGTATTTGCGTTCTCTAGGGAAGAGCTTCCTGCTGATAAAGAGGATGGGACGCTCTTCTCCTGTAGTTGACATCTGGGAGAGAACAGTCCCCAGTCCTATATCCGAGGCGTCAGTCTGGAGAATAAAGGGTTTGGTAAAGTCAGGGGACACCAGGACAGAGCAGGAAGTTATAGCCGATTTCAATCTTAAAAAGGCATCCCGGGCTTCTAGGAGGGGGATTGATCCGATCTCTGGTTTTCACTTCTTTGCTTAACAGGTTTGTGAGAGGGTTAGCTATATCAGAATATCCAGGTATAAATCTGCGGTAATAGTCTAACAGACCAAGAAAAGCCCTGACTTCTCTTTTAGTAGTTGGGAATTGTGTATTAATGATGGCTTTAATCTTCTCCTCCTGTGGTTCAATGATGCCCTTTCCTAAGAGGTACCCTAGGTATTTTACCTTTTGATAGGCTACCTTCGATTTATTTGCATTAATGTGAAGGCCAGCTTCTTTGAGGGCATGAAGAACCTGTCGACAATGTGTAATGTGTTTTTCCCATGAGGGAACGAATATTACAATGTCGTCTAAGTAGGCAGAAGTGTATTCTCGATGCCCTTTTAGAATGGTATCCATGAGCCGATGGAAAGTGGCAGGAGCCCCATGTAGCCCGAAGGGCAGTACTGTGAACTCATACAGGCCATTTGGAGTGGCGAAGGCGGTCTTTTCTTGGTCTTCCTTCCGTAATGGCACTTGCCAATAACCTTTGGTTAGGTCTAGTGTTGTTATGTATTGGGCCACTCCTAGTCTTTCTATTAGCTCGTCAACCCGTGGTAAGGGGTAGGCATCGAGTTTAGAGACAGCATTAACTGCTCTAAAATCAATGCAAAATCTTATTGAGCCATCTGGGTTTGTAACTAACACTATTGGAGAAGACCAGTTACTTTGTGAATGGCGTATAATACCCATTGACAGCATTTTCTCTATTTCTTTTTCTATGGCTGTTCTTCGGGCCGCTGGTATCCGTTAAGGACGTTGTTTGACTATCTCACCTGGTTTTGTATGTATGGCATGTTCCACCAGGGATGTTCAGCCCGGAAGATCAGAAAAGGGAAGTAACATGTTCCCCAGGTCAGAACTCCTGAGAGGTGGTAAGGACCTTATTGTTGTCAAGACTCCCCAGAGTGGAAAAGGTGGGGAGGTCGCAACCTTGTATGAGGTTGGCGGACTTGGGAGGGGGCCCTATCTATTTTTTCAGGAGGTTTATGTGATATGTCTGTGTCTTTCTGGGACTTATTTGGATAGCATAAGTGGTACGTCCTATGGTTTTTACTATTTTGTATGGACCCTTCCAAGTTGCTTTTCCTTTTGCCAGGACAGAGGGGATAGATACCAGGACCCAATCACCTACTTGCAGTTGTCTCCATCTTTTTCCTTTATCATAAAAGGCTTTTTGTTTTTGTTGAGCCTTCTCTAAATTGGAATATGCTAGGTCCTGCAACTTTCCTAACTTTGACTTTGAAGCATTGGTATACTCAAACAGATTTGGGGTATCCTCTACCTTTTCCTGTTCCCATGCTTCCCTTGTCATCTCAAGGAGTGTTCTGGGTTGACGGCCATACAAGAGCTCAAAAGAGGAGCAACCAAGACTACTCTGTTTTTGTCCTCGAACGACAAAAAGGGCAAGGGGTAGGAGCAGGTCCCATTCCTTTCCTTCACTAGCCAACATTTTTTTGAGGGTTAGTTTGAGAGTTCCATTATATCTCTCACAAAGACCATCTGTTTGAGGGTGATATACTGAGGTCTTAATATGAGTTATGTTCAACAGTTTACACACTTGTTGCATAAGTCGTGATACGAAGGGTGTACCCTGGTCGGTCAAGATTTTTGGGAAACCCCACCCGAGAAAAGAACTCCACCAACTTCTCTGCAATGGTGGAAGTATTTGGGCACCAAAGGGGAAAGGCATCACCTAGTCGCAAAATCGACAATTATCAGGGCATACTGGTTTCCCTTCCTTGATTTAGGGATAGGTCCAATAAGATCCATTCCCACCCTCTCAAATGGGGTTCCGATTATGGGAAGAGGCTGTAAAGGCACAGCAGGGGGCCTGTATGGGTTTTTCTTCTGACATATCTCACATTCCTGGCAATACTTGGCGATGTGAGCATGTATACCCGACCAGAAGAAATATTTCAGTATGTTCTCTCTAGTTTTCTCTGCTCCACTATGGCCGGCAAGAAGGTGCGAGTGGGCAAAAAACAGTACTTGTTCCTGAAAACTTTTAGGGACGAGTAGTTGTGGCTGGTCCCCCGGTTTTCCTACTCTATAGAGGAGGCCATTTTGTATCTGAAAACAGGGGAAGGTTGAGGCGGGCTCGTTCTTTTGTGCTTGTTCCCAGGCAAACCTAAGGGTTGGGTCGTTACTTTGGGCGAATTGGAAGCTATGGTCAGAGGACCATGGTGTGTGCGTTAATAGGTTAGGAGCAGTCCTGCTATTTGCTACTGCGTTACTGAACCAGGGCAAGAAGCTGGGATTATCGATTCCTATTATGGCGTCTTCAGGTAACGTGTCCATGACCCCAACCCTAGAAACCTTAGGGGGATGACCTGGTAGCTCTATGGTGCTTTCAGCTATAGGGTAAACCTTAATGTCCCCATGCACGCACCGTATAGGCACAGTGGTGCTTGAAACCAACTGGGTTTTTTCTACAAGGCGGGAATGGACAACTGAGTGGCGACACCCTGAATCTAAAAGAGCAAGAACCCTTTTTTTGTTCACGAAAAGACTTACATAAAAGTTGGTCCCGAATTCTTCCGAGTATAGTACACTTTTTGGAAGGTAACTAATGTCCATAGGCTCATCGGGTGGTTGCTTCTGTGAGCAGAAACGAGCGATATGGCCCCAGCTACCACACTCAAAACACTGGGGTCCACGGGATGGCAGGGTTTCGATCTTTGGACGATAGGATTTAGAGAGACTCGGTGAGGGCTTTACGGTTTTCATTTCGGGTTTCGTTGCAGGTATTGGTTTTTGGGTCTTCTTGGTGTCCCAAGGAAAGGAGCGGGTTTGTGCCCGGGAAAACGTGGTAGCCAATCGCAATGGCTTGCTCGACAGTCAGATCGGTATGCTGATGTAATCATTTCTGGGTGGGATAAGGCAAAGCCTCCAAGTACTGTTCTAAATATATAAGAGCCATTATGTCTTCTTTCGTATTCTCGTGGGGCTTTAGCCATTTGTCAGCAGCACCTTTTAATTTAAAGAATAGGGTCTTAGGGTTGTCTCCTGGTGACCCTCTTTCGCTGCGGAATTTGAGCCGATATGTTTCCTTGTCCATACCAAGATGATCGAGTATGAGTGCTTTGATGGTTCCGTAGGCAGCATTACCGTCCTCGTTTGCTATCTGGTATGCGGCCTGGGCTTCCCCTGTTCATAGGGGAGCCAGAAAGAATGGCCACTTCGCTACGGGCCAACCGCATGCCCTTGCAGCCCTTTCAAAATTTAAAAGAAATGCATCAGGGTCTTCCCCAGGTACATATTTTTGCAGGGATATATGAGGTGACCCTGAAGACCCTTGAGGAAACTGTAACCGGGTGGTTAGTTGTACCTGATCTTCAGCTACCTTATGGATACACTCCACCTGTTGGGTGATGGGTCTCTTTAAATAAGTCTTGGTCGGCCTGAGCCGCAGACAGTTGTCTTTCTACTCTAGTTTCTCTTGTCCTTTAATCAGCTGCTGGACCAGGTTCTCCATTATTGTCTCCTAATGGAAGGGTGTTCGCATTCTCCACCACGTGTTAAAGAAATGCTCAGGCGGTAAGGACGGAGTGAGACTTATCTATTCTTTTGACCTCTCTTTATTTAGACACTTAGACAAACACTCTCCATAATTTGTGCAGGGGAACAGGCTCAAAACGTCTTTAACTCGTGTCACTCTGTTCTTGGATCCTTTTGCTTGGAGGATGCTCGGAAGAGAACACAAAAAAAAAAAAAACACAAAGAAACCATAGTCAGAGGTCTCTTTCTCAAGTGCTTATCTCTACGGGGATAGGGAGTGAGGTAATATGCACCAGCCGGCCACCAATTGTGAGGGAGGGGGGAAAACAGGCAGGAGTACACACTGATGTGCAAGGTTCACTCGGTGTCGGTAACCCGCCTCCCCTTTAATGCCCGTAAACGGGCCCGTAGCTCTGTAAGCCACGCTCCTCCAGGAGCGTGGCAGGTCTCTGCGCGGTGTCGCTGTAGTCTTTGTTCTCGGTCGGGAACGGCGGACGAGACCCCCGTGGCTCTGTTGTTTCCGTCAGGCTCCGGCGTCTGTGTCAGGAGGGGACTCCGCTGGCTGGACTTGTAGACGGCGTCTTCTCCCGGCGTCTTCCAAAGTCCTGCGTACACACCGCTTCTTCCGGGTTCTTCTTCTTTTACGTCCTTTTCTTCCGGCGTCTCAGGGAAGACGCTATACGTAACACACTCCCTCGGGGCGGGGCTAGTCACAGACACCTGGTGATTCTTAAAGGGCCCGTAATCCTGTGGTACTATGTTGTAGGCGGTCATCACGAGACTGTTGTCCTGAAAGGATAAAAAAGGTATGGCGTGATCAGGGAGGGTATCGTCCTCTAGTTCATGCATTGGGAACTGGTTTACGGTCTCATGACATATGTACAATGTGGCTTTGTGTTGTGTTGGCGATGTGTGGATTTGTTAGTGGTATACGACAGAGTGATATTTTGTGTGAAAGTGAAGGTGCCATTGTGTGGTAGCTGGAGTAGAAGGGTGTACAGGTGTAATTTGTGGGGTTTCGTTATGGTTGTTGACATTGAAATGTGGTTAGAGTTTGTTTGTGGTAAGTGAGTAGTGTTACTATGTGGATGTTGATTGCTTAAGGTGGTGAATGGAAAGATAATAACGGTCCTTCAATGTAGGAGGCTGGCTTAGTATATGGTGCATACTTATTTAAGTGAAGCACCTAGCACTAATCCAGACAACCCTTATGGTGATTTTAGTGGTCTTAGACAACCATAGAAAGCTCTCTAAATGGTAGCTGTGGAGAGCAGCCATCAGGCTTAGTCCACAAGGAGTGTTAAGCAGCTTGTTTTACCAGAACTAATTATATAGTGTAGGTTAAACAAAAAAGAACCACACGTTGGAAGACAGAAGGTTGGAGAGTCAGCCCACCTGTGGGTACCCAGGAACTAGGATACCTACACCAGGGAAGCCGGGTGCATTGGTGCGCAGTGATGTCAGAAACCGCTGTCAACCAAAATGGAGGACGTCAGAAAAGAGGCCACTGGCTTAGAAGGTGAAAGAGTCTGGTGGAATCCAAGGGTGGATTCTTGAAGAGAAGAACCTGCAAGCAGAGGGGACAGAGTCTATGCCACTTGGAGGTGACCAGGAGACACGGAAGACCAATTACCACTGATGACAGGAGATGCAGGAGTTTTGACAATGACCTTGTTGCTGCAGCTGTGAGGACCAGGCGACGCTGTGGAAGACCAGGAGCCGTTTGAGCTGTCCCAAATCGGAAGTCACGAACCAGGGGGTCGGTGTCCAGCAGGAGCATCAAAAAACCTTGGCAGCAGCAACAGACGTGGTAAACTAAGAAGGTGCAGAGTTGAGACTAGCAAGGTCCAAGGGACTCACCATGTGTAGGAGAGTCAGAGCAGTCCCCGAGCAAGCAGGGGAGCCTACTGAAGCCAAAGAAGACCCTTAAGAGGGACCAAAGGCCGACGGCACAGGAGTCGCAAGAGGAATTTGAGCAGCTCACTAAAGATGCAGGCCTACGGTGCAGAGGATGCGGTGAGGACGAAGATCCTGGCAGAAAGAGATGCTGGAGGCTGGAACGTGTTGTAGCCAGAAGATTGAGAGGACAGAGCCAACAAGCCTTGGCAAAAGCAGGTCAGCGCGGTGCACAGGAGTTCTGTTCCAGCGGTTCCGAAGAGGAATACTGGCCTCAAACTGGCTGAGAGGACATAGCAGGCCTCGAGGGAGTTGCAGAACCACCACCTGTGTTGCTGGGCCTTTCAGAGTCCATAGGAGGTCAGGAGCCGCAGACTGATCAGCTTTGTTGCGCTGCCTGCAGATGCAGGGGAGTGACTTCTTCACTCGAAAGGATATTACTTCAGGTGTCCTTGAGGCCCACAAGCCTGGAGAGGAACCTGGATGGAGCACAGGGACAGACCACGCAGAAGACTAGCAGGACGACAAGAACAGGAGCAGCAGGGGTCTTGATACAGTCTCGGTTCCAGACGAAGTCCAAGGTGCCCAGACGGTTGAAGCTGAAGTGGTTCCGGGTTTGAACCTTGTTCCATGACGAATCTGAAGAGCCACCCACAGGTAAGCACTTAAGTAACCTAGGGAAAGGGTTGGGACGATTCAAGGATCCCTCCCTGAGGAAGGGCTGGACAGAGGGGAGAATACTCCCATGTCCTTTGTCCAGTCCTGCGCCAGAGCGGGAGCCAATGGCTCCCTGAACTGGCTCAACCTGGAGTATGCAAGGAGGGCACCAAATGTGCCCTTCAAAGCAGTCTGATGGCGCAGGCAAGCGCCCCCACCCAAGCCCAATACACTAAGTCCTGACTGGGAGGTGGTCACACCTCCCTGTGGCAGGAAACCTATTGTTCTGTCTTCCCCTGCTCAAGCTCAGCTCAGCAGCAGGATGGCAGAAACGGGTCTGTGGTCAGCAGCAGCACTAGCTTGCTGTTAGACCCTGAAAAGCTGCAACCGGGAATACAGGGGGCACCCTAGTGGAGCCCTCCAGTACATGGGATCTTACATCAAACACTTGAATCAGTGTTGGGGTAGGAGTCCAACATGGATACCAAACATGACCCTTTTTGGTGCAGCCAATATATAGTTAGACATCTCGTAATTGACTTGATGTCCACTATATGTATTAAATAGCTGACCGCACTTACAAAGCCTGGAGAATCGACTCCGGGGCTTGTAGGGGTGCCCTGCTCATGCAGGTGCACCCTCACAATTGTAACCAAGCACCCTGCCCTCAGGACTGAAGAGCCTGCCATAGGGGTGACTTATAGATTTTAAGTGTACTGACCTCAGATATAAGGAAACTTATATCTGTGGTGAGGGGTCCAAGCACCCACCCAAACAGGCTGCAATGGCAGGCCTGTAGTCACAGTTTAAGTGGTCTCTCATGAGTGCAATAATACATGCTGCAGCCCATGGGAGACCGCTGGTTTACCTATACCTTAGTAGCATATACAAGGGACATACAAGGGTACACCAGTAGCCAACTGTGGAGGTACCAAAGTACTTATCATTGTCAAATTTAAGGAGAGAGCACAGTGACTGGGGTTCTCATTAGCAGGATCCCAGTCAGACTATGCATAAAACAGAGCAACACAAGGCAAAAATTGTGGGGTAACCATGCTAGAAGGATCCTACCTTCCTACATTCACAAACAAGTATTTAAAACACATAGGCCCTCGCTAGGAGTTCCTCAACTTCAATGAGGCTGATAACAGTGGTTAGTGGCCCCATCGAAATGGTGAAATTTGTGATGTTTCGACAAATCTGTTCAATTTGACACACCAATTTCATCTGCTGAAAGGACCCAGGATTACACAGTCCTCAAGTAATTCCTAATTTTTAAGGGCCAAGGTCAGGGATGAGTAAAGTCATTTCCTGGAATTCTGCCCTCCCCCTTCCCAGAGTTACTGATACCTGTGGCACTGGAAACTCTGAGGGTGGGAAAATTCAAGCAGTTTCCTAGGCCAGTGGATCAAGGAAGGGTATGCAATTCGTAAGGGAGAGAGAGAAAAAGGACCAGTGGGGGGGGGGGGGGGGGGGGGGGGAGAAGAGAGGAGGAGATGGAGGGGAACCAGGTAAGTGCAGGATCAGAGGGAGAGAGCTCCAATAAGGAGCAAGGGCCCTCACACACCCAGAGAGGGGTCATGCTTCATCATAGGTGAGCTCCTCGTTGGGCCAGTGCTGCAATGCCCACTGGGCCCCTCAGGGGGGCTCTTTGCCGGAGCCCTTTAGATTGGTATGCCAGGAGGCCTTATGTGAGGGGGTGGAGGGGCATAAAGTGGTGAGTAAAGTGGGTGCAAAACGTGTATTAAAATAGCTATCAGTGCTCCAGGGAACCTTTATTGACTGGACACTATGCTTTGGTTAAAAAGACTGGAAGAGTCTCGGCTGGCAGGAGGAATTCAACCTGTTACAGGTCAATGTGTGTTATCATAAAAGTGAGTGAATTAAAAGGTCGACATGTTTCACACCTAAATTACTCCGTGTGTTTGTGTGGAGTTTCTTCAGGACCGGGGGAGAAAACACGATCTACTCTTAAGTGTAGGTGACGGTTGTCGGGATATCCTAAGTTGAACCGTCCCTAATAAATGGATCCAAGTCAATCCAAAGGCGGGGGGCAAACATATGATTTGTCCTTCTTGCGAACCTATGGGAGAGAGGGCTAGAACTTCAGCCAGGATCTCTGCGGTCATCTACAGCAGTGGCAGATGCGAGTAACCATCTAGTTGATGCTCTCATGCGTGGGACCTACACACGACCGGACTCCTGGGACGAGGCCACTCATAATGGGAGCTATATTAACCCAGAACAAGCCAGTGCATTTTTAACAAACGTAGAAATTTGTGCCCACTAAAAAACACATGATGACCGGAACTACATTTTAAGTGATTTGGACAGCGTATACCGGACAGCTGATTCTTTGGCTTTGTTTGGTTGTCACAAAGAGATATTTGCCAAGGAGGGGAAAGTGATGGATAAAGCGCAGGAGGTGCATGCTTGGATTCATGGGGGTGCTAGTGCCTGTCCCATCCAGCGTGCTGCTGATCCAAATGATTTCCCGGGTAGAAAACCTAGACCAGGCCTGGCGATAAACTTGATGCACGATATTATCAAATCTGGCATAATTTAATAAAACTGCCTTTTATTACTCGGATAGAAAGAGTTTGAATATGGATTATTAACAACAGCACCTCTTCTTTTTAAAATGGTTATCCGACCCCCTAACATGCTTTTCATAAGCCTTGTTTCTCTGGGCATGCATGAGAAAAATGAGGATGGGGGAAGTCAGTATTTATGGGCAGACGGCGAGTTAACCTGTCCTGTATACCAGAGTGTGGCTTATACAAATTTGTAGTCAAATGGATTTTTATTTTTTTAAATCTTTTTATTATTTTATTATATAGATGGGATATGAAATATTTTAGGATTATGAAACTTATGTATTTATTCTGTGCTTTTATGATCTTTTTAAAATTGATCGAATAAAGAAGAATTGAATTGACCAACAGCACCCAGACTTTTGAAGAAAATCCACTCGATACAGAGGAAATGAATGTTAAGTATGGGTAAAGCAATAACCTCGGTCTAGGAGCCTATTCACCCAACCCCTCCACTCTAAAAAAAAATCTCCTTTTCTCATTTTCTTCCGTAGCCCTCGTCTCCGTTGTCTGTTCTTCCTCCAGCATGCGTACTTGCGAAATCCCTGTTCCCCTTAATTTTTGCTCCGGTCTTCCACTCTATATTGTTTTCGTCCTGACACTTGCTCCATTTTCCCATCCAAATACTTTCTCTTCCGGGTGTCATGTGTGGTGCTCGCTCCTCTTCCTTACCGTTCTAGTTCCCAAACTCTTGAATCCTCCTAAGCCAGGCTGGAGGTTTCCAAACGTACAACTTATCTCTTGCCTCCTGATAGTAAATCTATATGGAAGGTTTTGAGCTCATAAGAATGAACGTTGTTCCAGGTACTTTTTGAGTGGGCATTTCGCTACCTCTCCTATACAGGTTGAGTGAAGGATATCTTTAAATATTCTTGGTGGTTCTGAGTCTGATGGTGATCCTTATGGTCTAGCTGCAATGATAATATAGAGGAAATATTTTTGTGACATATATTAAAGGTATGTGTTGATGGATGGTTATTGTTGGCTCTACCTGTGGTGGTTAGGTCATACATTGTTGTGGTGTTGTCTGTGTTGTTCTTCATGTAAATTTCAATCGTTTCAATTTGTTTGATCAATTAATTTGAGATTTTGTCAAAAAAGTCTTGCTATTGGGGCGTTTCTCTGTTTCGGCACTCGATTGTAGAATTCTGTTAGAATTTTATGGAGTTCTTTGGAAGGGTCTGCTTCAGTTACCCGTGTGAGGTAGAGGTGTCTTTTTGTGGTTCTGATGGTTCTTTTGTAGGCTCTTGTGGTGCCATAGCATGCTTTTGTCTTATCCATCTCCTAATTTTCTCCATATGCGTTGTAATATATTGAGTTGTGTTTTCATTCTTTTGATGTTGTCATTAGCCTATGTTGTGTTCCCTTTGTGGACAACTCTGAATGTGGCTTTTGTTGGTATCTGTTTGTCCAGTGAGACAGAGATGCAGTTGTAGAAGGTGTGTATGTCTTTTTGCCACGTTTATTGAGGTTTTGTCAAGATGCATGTTGAGTTGCTGGATGTTTAGTTTTTTCCATTGTCTGTACGAGCTTTGTTGTTGGTGGTTTTTGTCATCTTCAAATTGTTGTTATTGATAGCTGTGTGGATCTTGAAGGTGATGATGTTGTGGTCGCTCAAGCTTGTGGGAGAGTTATCTGTAACTGTTATGCTTGTCCTAGGGGTGTAAATAGGACATCTGTGGTGTGTCCTGTGCAGTGAGTTGGGTCAGACTTTGTTGTAGGTTGAAGGCATCAAGGTTGGTTGTGATAGCTGTGGTTGTTGTTAGATTCTTTTTGTGAAACCATATGCTGTTGCTGTGCTGGCAATGTATGATACTATGTTCATGAATGGGCTGAACAGCACACTGAGGTTTTTGGCCAAGGAGGAGAAATTCAGAGTGTCGAGGAAGAAAGCAGACTGAGTTTCTTAAAGAGATGGGGGCTGAAGAGATACTATAGGGCCCTGCTTTTAGGGGAGTTTAAGACCTTATAGGTACCAAGTGCTGGATGGCAGACACAGTCCGATATGTGGCATGGTACAGAATTGGGCTCAAAAAGTAGGATGAGAGAAAAAGATTTAGTTATCATCAACATAAAGGTGATGCAAGAACCCATATGAGGAGATAATATCCTAGAGGAAGGTGGTGTACAGTGATCAAAGGAGAGTCCCTAGGAAAGAGCTTTGTTATCATGTGGTCCACTGTTAATGGGTTGACGTTGATATCTTGGGGTGTCAGGTGAGTGAAACAGAGCATACAGAATAAAGTGCACCATTAATGAGCTAGGCCAGAAAAGCCTATTAGTTTGAGAGAAGCTAGAAACACATGATAATCAGTAATGCAGTAAACCTGATGGTACAGTTTTTTTTACCTGTAACTCCAGTTCTCTCGCAGGGGTATTTCCATGATAGTCATAAGCATTGAATAGTCCCGCCTGCCTGCGGGGGAGCCTGGAGCACTTTTCCCAATATATCTTCTTAAGTGCTAAAGTTCGCCTTTTTTCAGGAAGGCCTTGAAAAGTCACTTGAGAAAGTCATAATGCAACCTAAAGGACACGACTACAGTGGTCAGAATTCTTCATCTTGAAGTGGCAAAAGGAGAGACTCCAGTGAGATATGCACAAATAATGTTGCAAGGGTATAGTAAAAGAACCTTCATAAACCCACTTGCTATGAGAGATATAGAGATGAAGAAGTGCAGGGCAATGTAGCCCATAGGCTGCCATTATAAGTAAAGAAAAAGGAGACTGTGTCTTTAAGAACACAGGCCTCCAATATGCTCAGCCAGAGACAGTTACTTCAGTTATTTTGAAGGCTGTACTAGCTGATTACTAGCAGAGCATGAAAGTGTCTGTCTACTCCACTGGGTAGGAGGGAAGGTTGCTTAGAATTATCATGGAAATACCCCTACAAGAGAACTGGAGTTACAGGTAAGAAACTATACCTTCTCTCGTAGGAGATTTCCATGTATAGTCATAAGCATTGAACTGAGAAGCCAGCCCATCCCCCTTGAAGCGGTGAAGTCGAGAGAAACCAAAAGATGGAAGAACAGCTAGGCAAAGAGATTTCTAAGGGACACCTGTCCTACTTGAACATCTGCTCTAGCATCTGTGTCAAGGCAGTAGTGCCTAGTGAATGTGTGGACTGATCTCCATGTAGCCGCTTTGCAGATGTCTGCCATGGGGTATTTCTCTTCAAAGCAGTAGTGGCTGCTTTGCCTCTAGTAGAGCGTACGTTGGGTTTACTAGTAAGAGATTTATTAGCTAACTGATAACAGCATATGATACAAGAGACAATCCACCTAGAGACTGACTGTTTGGAGGTAGCGAACTGGGCCATAATTTATAAAAGCTTTGAATGAATGCTGCCGTATAGCATTACAGCATCTCTCAGCTGTTGCCATAGCCCACGGAAAGAGGAGGGGCCGCTGGAGCCGCAGAGTTGCAGGAGCCGTAGAAGCCGCAGGAGCCACGGAAGACTTGTGCCTCAGCCGGGCCGTGGCAGTTCCTTATTCTCTCCCACGGGATCAACCACAACTTTGGGGGTGGGGGGGGGTTGAAGTTTGCTGATTTTACCAGCGAGTGTGGCGGGAGCAGCTGCCGGAAAGCGTACCCCAGGGTGCCTGACTGCGGTGTGAAAGAGCCGCGGTGGTGCAGCGGAGAAATGTGGTGCATCAGCAGTGAAGCAGAGAAGAAAGTGATTAGAGAGCTTGGCTGTGGCAGATACAGCACACCGTCCCCAAGAGCCCTGTTGCACAGAGTGGAGCCAGCACTGAGAGGTGAGGCGGGGCACCTGAAGCTGCGGTAGACCTGACCAAAGCAATGCCAATAGCTAAATCTCTTGTAGATGCGACACCTATTCAAAGAAGTGCCCGCCATTTCTCCCGGGCTGCTCGGAAAGTGAAAGCACGCATGGTGCACTGAATGTTTCAGGAAAGCATGTTGTGCCTGCCGTAGGAGAAACTCATTAAAGAAAATAGTGCTTACAGACTCAAAAAGAGGTACAGTGTAACAACCAAAGTAAAACGGCCATACCTTATGGGAGGTTACAAAAGAAGACATGGCGGTACTAAGGAGGGACTAACAAGCCAATTAACGAATCACAAGTCAGCATTTACAAGAGAAATGACACAAGCCAATGACAAATCTGGGCGGATAGTGGCCCGGGCTTCAATTCCATACTCCAATAGAGCATGCCGCAGAGCAGCGCATGCACTGCCTAGGCTCGACCTAAAAATGGATGCCATGAGCTACTTGCACATGGAAGTGGGGGGTTGGAGAGCGCTGCCCTTCCGGGGAACTGCTTTGGGCCTGGGCCTGATTCTGGCCTTGGCACTTGTCCAACAATAATGTGAATCTAGGAAAATCACTTGCTCTCCCTCTCCCTGCTAAAACATATAAATATGTGAAATGTAGTTGTGCATTGTGGAATGTAATTCTGCAGTTCAAAAGATATAAATCCACACTTGATGGACATGAGCGTGCATCATCTTCCAGTATGCCTCATGATGCATAGCGCCACATGGAGCCCAATCTATGTCCAAATTTTATAAATATTTACATACGTCATGAGAGTTGGCAAAGGTTACCATCCTTTCCCAAGAGCACTTGCACTCTTCGCTGCATGATGAGAATGAAAGCAAGAAAACCCGGTGACATTCCAAAGCAACAACTCCCATAACACATCACCAGAAATATAAGTGGAGAAGGGCAGGTACACTGGTGAGCACACAAGGGAACAACTGTAAAAAATTTGGCTTGCAGCCTCCGGTAAAGATTTTAATCCCTTTTAATCTCTGTCATTCCTACTTCTCAGAATGTATGTGGTCAACACCCCTATTTCACACCTTTGCTGCACCACTAAATTCCAGAGGCAGCTTGGTAACAGCCACCAACCACACTATCATCAGCCATTCCAGAGCACCTGCTGCAGGAATACGTTTGTCATCCTAGTAACACACTGGGTAAACGAAGTGCTAACTTTTTGCTGTGAAAAAACATTAAATACCCCTACTTCCTGATATAATACACACATTATGATTACAAAGACACATATTAAAACAGTTAAGTATGTGAATTTCATAAGCATGTTTGTGTTCGTAGTTCACTCTATCTTTGTTAGCAAGATACAGTGTTTCCGTGGTATGAACACCCGCAGAAGATAACTCAATGCGCTAATATGAGCATATGCAAATTTCATTATTAACCTTGTGCATATCTACTGCTGTTGAAGCATCTTTACTAAACTTGATTCCTTTTTTAACCCCCTTACCTATCAATCCACACAGCTATTGGCCTGGCAGTCATGGTAGAGTATTTAGAACCACTCAAAAAGCACCCATATTTAAATAAATGGTTTTCTATCTGTATTTATCCCTAAAGATCTGTAAAAGACAAAACAGGAGCCTTAATCATAAGCAATGTCTATAAGGGGCAAAGTTTTTGTTAAAGAAACAAACGTTTAACTAAATCCTGACGAGAAGCTTCCAGCTTTACTACCCATGCCAAGCTTTACTGATAATGTTATTGTCCACACTGTCCCGAATGAAATGTTCTTTACAACAACGGATCGACGCGCAGAGCACAGGCAGGAACACATGTTGCTGCAAGCCTTGCTATCGCCTCCTGTAACAGATCACAGGTTACATTCCAGTCCCTTCGTCTCTCCTCAGTGACGCGCAGAGAAGTCTGCGAAGAGCTGTGTTGTGTCCTGCGAGACACGTTCTAGTGTCTCGACAGGCACTGCTTTAGTAGCCACTCCCTTATGGGAGTGGACACACACACACACCCCACACCCATCCATCACCGGCGTCACGAGTGACGTGACCCGGCTAATAAAGGGGCCCGAGTGCAATGGCGACGAGGCGGGTCTGCCCCGTGTGCTCGAGGGAAGAGTTCCGAACATTCCTCAGAGAAAGGTTGTGTTGGAAGGCGTTCCCCGGGGAGGCTACGGAATGCGTTCCTGACCACCCGGAGGCCCACCTTTCCCAGAGTTAGGCCGAGCAAGAGCGGGGAGGCCCTTCCTGGAAGGGTCTCGTACCTAGGATCGCACACGCTACGCTTACTCTCTTCGGATAGAAGGGCACCACACAGTAATTCGTTGTAAGACAATAGACTTTTATCGTTAGTTGTCAGGGATCTTTATGATCCGGAAGGCAGGTGCAGAATTGATGCCACAAGCGGCAGCGATCTCGTGATTAGGGGAAAGGGGTAGCGGGACAGTCTTTGAATCAGTGTCTCTGCGCAGTATCCGGCGCACAGCTCTCAATCCTCGAGCTGAGGGGATGTTGCTTCTCTCGGCAATCTCTGCCGTTTCTCTTGGAGGAGCGGGCCGCGAGTCACTCAGCAGGCACCGGAGGTTCGTAGTTCGGGGAGCCGCGACGGCGTCAGCAGGGCTCAGATGGATCAGAGTTTGGGGAGCCGCGACAGCGTCAGCAGGGCTCAGATGGTTCAGAGTTCGGGGAGCCGCGACCACGTCAGCAGGGCTCAGATGGTTCAGAGTTCGGGGAGCCGCGACAGCGTCAGCAGGGCTTCTCTGCTCTCGTCCCTTCAGCACCCCTTGTTATACTCCCCCTCCTCTTTGAAGTCCGGAGTCCTCGCGGAGAGGGGTCTGGTGCCTGGGGGGCGGTGTCTCGGGGTTTCCTGTCGCTCGGCCCTTTGATCTGTTCAGGTGGGTCCGGGAGGGACTCCAGACACCCAGCGGGCGCCTGCTCCCCGGGAGCCTGGTGGTCGATCGAAACCTCCCTCGGGGAAGAGACCAGAGGTGTGACAGGATCGGCGCCTCTCGGTCTGGTTTGGGGGGGTTTCGCTCTCCCTCGGCCGGGCATGCGTGTTGGGGATCTGGCCGGCCCTCGGGATGTTGGCCCACGGGGGCCGGAAGGCTGTATCAACGAGGTTCGGCGTGGTTGCAGGGTAGCTTGCTGGTCGGGAGGGCCCACGCCACGAGGCCGGTCTCACACGTGCCCCCCCCAGCTGAAAGGCGGGGAGAACTACCCATCCACTTGGGGGTTCTCCTCGCTGAAGCGGAAGAATCGGGACAGGCCGTCCGCGTTGGCGTGGTCCGTCCCGGGGCGATGTTCCACCGTGAAATCCATCCCCTGGAGGGAGATGGACCAGCGTAGCAGCTTGGGGTTTTCCCCTCGCATCTGCATCAACCACCGCAAGGGTCGGTGATCCGTTTGTACTCGGAAGTGTGTTCCGAACAGGTAGGGCCGTAGCTTTTTGAGGGCCCAGACTACTGCGAAGGTCTCTCTTTCAATTGTGCTCCACCGCTGTTCTCGGGGCAGCAACCTTCGGCTGATGAAGGCTATGGGCCGATCTATGCCTTTGTCGTCGAACTGGGAGAGGACTGCCCCGATGCCGTGTTCCGAGGCGTCCGTCTGGACCACAAACTCCTGGGCGTAGTCGGGTGCTTTGAGCACCGGAGCCGCGCACATGGCGGCTTTTAGGGTGTCGAACGCCTTCTGGCAGGAGGGAGTCCAGTGTACTTTCTTGGGGTGTTTTTTGGAGGTTAGTTCTATGAGGGGGCCTGCGATGCTGCCATAGTTCTTAATAAACCTCCGGTAGTAACCGGTGAGGCCCAGGAAGACCCGGACTTCCGTTTGGGTCGTGGGGGGTTCCCAGGACAAGATGGCGTCGATCTTCGGCTGGAGGGGGGCGACCTGCCCGCTTCCCACCTGGTGCCCCAGATAGGTTACGGAGCCGTGCCCAATTTGACATTTGCTGGCTTTGATGGTGAGGCCGGCCCGGCGCAGAGCCAGCAGGACTTGTCGGAGGTGCTGGAGGTGCTCGGTCCATTGGGAGCTGAATACCGCTATATCGTCGAGGTATGCTGCGCTGAACCCCTCTAGTCCGGACAGGACCCTGTTCACCAGCCGCTGGAATGTGGCCGGGGCATTCTTCATTCCAAACGGCATCACCCTAAAGCGGTAGTGCCCATCCGGGGTGGAGAAGGCGGAGCGCTCCTTGGCTCCCTCGGTGAGGGCAATCTGCCAGTATCCACTAGTTAGGTCGAAGGTGCTGAGGTAGCGAGCGGCCCCGAGGCGGTCAATGAGCTCGTCGGCACGGGGGATAGGGTGAGCGTCCACTCGGGTGACCGCATTGAGTCCTCGGTAGTCCACGCAAAACCTCAGCTCGGGGGCGACACCCGGGGTAGCCACTTTCGGAACCAGGACTACCGGGCTGGCCCAGGGGCTGTCGGAGGGTTCAATCACCCCGAGGTCCAGCATCTTCTCCACCTCGGTCTGGATGCAGGTTCGGACCCGATCAGGGACCCGGTAGGCCCGGTGTCTCACTGGCGGGCTGTCGCCGGTGTTCACGTCGTGGACACACCAGTTGGTGACCCCAGGGTTAGGGAGAAGAGGTCCGCGAACTGCCTTAGTAGCTGGCGGCAGTCGTCGGACTGTTGGGCTGTGAGGGTGGTTGATAGTCTCACCCCCTCCACGGAACCATCGGTCTGTTTCGCCCCCAGGGGGTCTGGAAGGGGCTCGTTGTCTTCTTCAGCCCCATCATCGGTGGCCAGGAGTAAACTCAATTCCGTCCGTACAAAGTGGGGTTTGAGGCGGTTCACGTGGAGAACCCAGAGGGGGTTCCGCGGGGACTGCACATCGACGAGATAGGTGACTTGGCTCTTCCGCTCGACCACCTTGAAGGGTCCAGTCCATTTATCTTGGAGGGCGCAGGGTTTCACCGGGGCCATGACCCAGACTTGTTGGCCCGGCTGAAACTCGACCAGCGTAGCATTCTGGTCATACCAGCGCTTCATCTCTTCCTGGCTAGCCTCGAGGTTCGCCTCTGCGAGTTCTCGGAATTTCCGGGTCTGGTTGCGGAGCGCCAAGATGTATCGGAACACATCCGGAGGGGTCCCCCGGGGAGTCGTTTCCCAACCCTCCTTGACCAGGCTCAGGGGTCCCCGGACGGGGTGTCCATATAGCAGTTCGAATGGGCTGAACCCCAGGGATTTTTGTGGAACCTCCCGGTAGGCGAACAGGAGGCATGGGAGGAGGACGTCCCACCTCCGGCGTAGGGGTTCCTCGAGGCCCATGATCATTCCTTTCAGTGTTTTGTTAAAGCGCTCGACTAGGCCGTTCCCTTGGGGGTGGTGAACTTGTACGATACTCCGCACTGCTGCCAGAGGGACCTCATGTATCTGGAGATAAAGTTTGTACCCCGGTCACTCACGACTTCGCGGGGGAACCCCCCGCGGGAGAAGATCCCCATCAAGGCCCGGCCTACCACGGGGGCCGTCACGGTGCGGAGAGGGATGGCTTCGGGGTAACGGGTGGCATGATCCACCAGGACGAGGATGAACCGGTGGCCCTGGGCGGTCTTGGGGTCCAGTGGTCCCACGATGTCGATTCCTACCCGCTCAAAAGGGGTACTGACGACTGGGAAGGGTTGTAGCGGAGCCTTGCGCTTCCCCCCATTCTTTCCGCTGGCCTGGCACGTGGGGCAGGACTTGCAGTGGGCCTCCACATTTGCTCGCATCTTGGGCCAATAGAAGTGGGTGACGAGTCGTTGGTAGGTCTTATCTTGGCCTAAGTGTCCGGCCAGGGGTACATCATGGGCCAGGCCCAGGAGGAGACTTCGGAAGCGCAGGGGTACCACTAGTACTCGGGCCGATCCCAACTCGGCCGACTTCTGTTCGCTGTACAGGAGGCCGTTTTCCCAGTATACCCAGTGGGTGCCGGTTCGGTCGCCTGCTGCTTGGGCCTCGGCCTGTTGTCGGGGTCCAATGAGGGACGGGCAGGTGGATTGTTCTTGGCAGAATTCTTCACGGGAGGGGCCTCCTTCGCAGTGCCACTGGGCCATTTCTGGCAGGTCCCCGAGTTCGGTCAGGGGTTCGGGGTCGGAAGGCACGGACCCCTCGTCGGGAACGGTCGTTTCGTCCGGAAGGGGGTCGTTGGCCCCTGGTGGCGCATTCTGGTCCTCGGGGATGGTGGCGGTGCTTAGCGGCATGGCCTCTCCCCCCTCGGAGGAAGGCACTCTGAGAGTCATCGAGCGCGTGGTGGCGCATACCCATTCGGGTAGGCCCATCATCTCGAGATGGGCTCTTCGTTCCACTTGTCCCCACGGGGAATTCTCAAGGTCGTTGCCCAGGAGGCAGTCCACGGGCTGGGAGGTTCGGACCGCCACCTTTAACTTGCCGGTGATTCCCCCCCATTCGAAGGGGACCAGGGCCATCCGGCAGAGGCTCTCGGAATTGTCTGATGATATGACGGGACAAAAGGTGCCGGGCAGGATCTGATCTTCGGAGACCAGGTGACAATGAACCGCCGTGACACTCGCCCCCGTGTCCCGGAGGCCCTCGACGCGGTGACCGTTGACCGTTACCTGCTGTCGGTACTTCTTCGTGTTGGCGGGCAGGGACGTTCCGGGGACCATCTCCCGGTCCCCTAAGGAGACCAAGGCCATGGCGGCTGGTTCCCATTCTTCGGAGTCTTCCATCTCTTCCCCCAGGGCTACGGAGGCCATTTGTCGAGCCGGCGGGGTTGTGGTGGCGGTTCGCTGGTACATGGGACATTGAGGGTCGCTGGCATAGTGTCCGGTCTGTTGGCAGCGGAAACAGGTGATCCTCACTCGGGGCCCCGGCCTCCCCGGTGGCCCGGTGCTGGCCGGAGGTGGAGCTGGAAAGGGCGGAGGTTGTACTCTGGGGGGGATGAGTGGGGATCCCCCCGGGAGTTCCCTTGGCCGGCCTTGATTCCCTCCGCCCCTCTGGCGGGGGGGTCCCTGACTGTGGCGACCGTAGTCTCCCACGGGGCCCCGGGAGGCCCGGGTGTTTACCCACCGGTCAGCCTCGATGGCCAGTTTGAGGGTCTGTGAGTTTGCGGTCCAGGAGGTGCTGGCGCAGCTCTACAAAGCAATTAGCGGACAAGTGTTCCCATGCGATTAGGTCGAACAGTTCCTCAAAGGTGGAGACCTTGCTGCCCTTGATCCACCCGTCCAAGGCCCGGCTGTAAAAGTTCACGTACTCCACCCAGGTGGAACCGGGTATCTTCTTGCAGTCTCTAAACCGTTGCCGGTACATTTCAGGGGTGAGCCCATATCTGGCTACTAGGGCCTCTTTCATGTGACTGTAGGAGTTCATCTCCGTGGAGGGCAGGTCCAGCAGGGTATCTCTCCCCTCGCTCAGGAACCGGCCCCACAGCCCAGCCCCCCAGTCTTTCTGCGGGACTCGGTGGGAGGTCATGGCGACTTCGTATGCTTTGAACCATTGCTGGATGTCGTCGTTCTTATAGTATTCTTTCACCACATCTTTGGGGATGTGGACCTTTGGTTCCACGGTGGAGGAGAGGGGTTGGGTTTCCGAGGGTCTGGCCTCCGTATTCTTAGCCTTGAGCTCGATCTCTTTCAGGCTACGTTCGTGCTCCAGTTGGAGTTTCCTTTCTTCGTGTTCTCTTTGTCATTTCTTTTCCTCGAGTTCTCCTTGTAGGCGTAACTGTTCCACCGCCAGCTTTTTTTCGGCCAGTTTTAGCTCTCCTTCGATTTTTAATCTTGCTAGTTCTAGTTCGTGGTTGCGACCTCTTTCTCGGTCCGCTAGTTCCTCTGGGGATAGGCCCCCCTCGGGGGCGCCGTTCCTCCCCGGGGTGCTTCGTGGTTCGTTAGGAGGCTCTCCTTCTGTTTGTGTCCGGGGAGTTCCCGCCTCGACCCAGGTTTTTATTGCTCCCTGGAAGTCCTCTTTCGTGCTTAGTCCGGTGGTAGCGATTCCAAGGTCTTTGCAAAATTGTTTCAGTTCTCGGTGCGTATAAGATTCTAACTGGTCTTCTTGGAATGTCGTGCTCGGGTTGGTGCCTGCGGCACCTAGGGAAGTTTCTCCTTCCATTTCTTCTTGGTAGTGCGTCAGCCGTCTACTGCACGATCTCTAGGTGTTGGCTCGGATCCCGTCGCCTGCCACCAAATGTTGGAAGGCGTTCCCCGGGGAGGCTACGGAATGCGTTCCTGACCACCCGGAGGCCCACCTTTCCCAGAGTTAGGCCGAGCAAGAGCAGGGAGGCCCTTCCTGGAAGGGTCTCGTACCTAGGATCGCACACGCTACGCTTACTCTCTTCGGATAGAAGGGCACCACACAGTAATTCGTTGTAAGACAATAGACTTTTATCGTTAGTTGTCAGGGATCTTTATGATCCGGAAGGCAGGTGCAGAATTGATGCCACAAGCGGCAGCGATCTCGTGATTAGGGGAAAGGGGTAGCGGGACAGTCTTTGAATCAGTGTCTCTGCGAAGTATCCGGCGCACAGCTCTCAATCCTCGAGCTGAGGGGATGTTGCTTCTCTCGGCAATCCCTGCCGTTTCTCTTGGAGGAGCGGGCCGCGAGTCACTCAGCAGGCACCGGAGGTTCGTAGTTCGGGGAGCCGCGATGGCGTCAGCAGGGCTCAGATGGATCAGAGTTTGGGGAGCCCCGACAGCGTCAGCAGGGCTCAGATGGTTCAGAGTTCGGGGAGCCGCGACCGCGTCAGCAGGGCTCAGATGGTTCAGAGTTCGGGGAGCCGCAACAGCGTCAGCAGGGCTTAGATGGTTCAGAGTTCTTCGGTTCGGGGAGCGATCGAGCCGTGACCAAGTCAGCAGGCTCTCGTCAGTCCAGGTCTTCTCTGCTCTCGTCCCTTCAGCACCCCCTGTTATACACCCCCTCCTCTTTGAAGTCCGGAGTCCTCGCGGAGAGGGGTCTGGTGCCTTGGGGCGATGTCTCGGGGTTTCCTGTCGCTCGGCCCTTTGATCTGTTCAGGTGGGTCCGGGAGGGACTCCAGACACCCAGCGGGCGAGGCGCCTGCTCCCCGGGAGCGTGGTGGTCGATCGAAACCTCCCTCGGGGAAGAGACCAGAGGTGTGACAGGATCGGCGCCTCTCGGTCTGGTTTGGGGGGGTTTCGCTCTCCCTCGGCCGGGCATGCGTGTTGGGGATCTGGCCGGCCCTCGGGATGTTGGCCCACGGGGGCCGGAAGGCTGTATCAACGAGGTTCGGCGTGGTTGCAGGGTAGCTTGCTGGTCGGGAGGGCCCATGCCACGAGGCCGGTCTCAGACGTTGGCCTGTATACGCCCTACCCCATAGGACGTGATATCGGCAGACATCGCCCGTGGAAGAAGGGGAGGACGATTCGGCACGAGCGTCGCAGTTATCGCCGGCCCAGAGAAGGTGATCGATGGCTTGGCTGCCGCCACCGCTTACCCCATGGAAGCAGGCACATCGCCCCACATAGAGAAGAGAGCGTAGTGAGAAACTGTGACATCGATGGAGAGAACGCGCTTTACCGTACAGGTATGACCAGGCGCCAGCGATGCCACGCCCCCAGTTAATGAGGCATCCATAAGCTGCCCTCGCCTTCCACCAGTGCCCCAGGCATAAAGGGCACCTCCCGGTATACGCACAGCGAGATGGTAACTGCCATCAGCACTTTCCACACAGGGTAAATGAAGGTGGCACCCCGCTAGCAAGGGGAGAAGAATGTGCCCATAATGCCAGACACTGCCCGCTCAACGAAATAAAACACTAACCAGGGCACAGTGTATGCGGTGGCCTCGACCGGGGTTAAGGCGAGCATGAAGACCTCTGCGATTCTGGGAGAGACTACCGCAGCGCCACCTAGCTGCCAGATCACCACACCGGCTCCGTCTGCCTGCTGAGAGGCGGCTAGCACGGCAAACGAAGAAAGCTGCACAGCCATGGGAGCATGATGGGGGTGCACAAAAGGAGGTGCCCCTACGTAGCGCGGCTCCTCCAAACCTCTCCAGCAGGACACAAACCAGCCTCGCACCCCCACCCTGTGCCTTGCTCGCGGTAAAGAGGAGGCTGATTGAGACTTCTTGTCAAGAATTCCTGTCATGCGAGGGGAGGAAAACGGTAACCAGCGTAAACGGACTACATCTCCCAGGATGCTTAGCGGTTGAGAGGTTATGTAAACAGGAGAGCTGTTACATAACTCAAGGAAAACACGCCCTTATGTAAACAGGAGAGCTGTTACATAACTCAAGGGAAAACACGCCCTTATGTAAACAGGAGAGCTGTTACATAACTCAAGGGAAAACACGCCCTTATGTAAACAGGAGAGCTGTTACATAACTCAAGGAAAACACGCCCTATAAAGGGAGGAACCGGGAGGTACAAGGCTGTCGGATATTGTGTTTACACCGACGTACCTGCTTCGTGAAGAGCAGTGTTCCGGAGTGGTGCTCCAGTAAGGCAAGAACGGAGGTAGGTCGAGTCGTTACTCCCTGGGCCGTGTCTTGCCCCATCATCACCTGTGAAGGACCCGGAAGCTCTACCGGTCAACCATTGAGCTTCGCTTTTTGACTCGGCTGAGTCAAAGCGCAGTGGCGCTTTTGCTGGTTGGAGTCGTAACTCCCAGCCCGACCAGAGATACAGGGACTGCCAGCTGTAACGCACACCAGGAGGTGTTTGGCGCGTTACAGACTCGGAAGTCCACAGGATCGATCGAGCGGCTGCTCTCGGTTCAGTCTTCTTGCTTTTGATTGGGGTATCGGTGACGCATCACCAGGAGGTGACTCCGCGTCCCGGTGCAGTCTGAGGAAGAGGTTGAGCGGCTGCTCCCTTCAGGTAGAGACCCCGGCTGGGTGTTTCCCTGACTCCTCGATTCTCCCCAACACTCGTCGTGCCCCTCACAGCCTACCGATTGGCATTGTCGGCCATTTCATTTCTGCCCTCTGTTGGCATACGCCGGGATCGGCGTATATGCAGAGGACGGTTAGGACCATCCGTGCTGTGGGCTGGTAACGTACTTAGCCTGGAGGATTCCAGTGACTATAACTTTTGTTTATTCGTTGTATTGTTTTTGCCATCATTAAAATAACTAACCCTTCACCAGTGGTTGCGTCCTCATTATCGTGTCTGTTAAACGATCCTGAGACGTTCAGGGCGTTACAAAATATCCGACCGTAATAACACTAACTGTCTCCCGGTCGATAACAGACATGGCAACACTTGATGATGTGCTGGCTGCTTTAGCGACCGTGCAAGTTGAAGTGGCTGCCTCTAGGCAAGAAACAGCCGATGTAAAAGCCAGACTGGATGCTATCCAATTGGACCCGCTCACGCCCAGCACCTCCCTCACGAACCAGACCCCTGCGGTAGTAGTGGAAATGCCGGTAGCCATCCCCTTGGCAACACCAGAGAGGTACAGTGGGGATCCTAACACAGTGCAGGTATTCCTCACACAAGTGGCGCTACATTTATCGTGCAAACCAAAGGCGTTCCCCACGAGTCAGGCTCGTGTGGCTTTCCTTATTTCCTATTTGGCTGGAAACGCGGCACAATGGGCCGTACCTCTGGTGAGCAGGGACGACCCCATCTTATGTGATTGGGGTGCTTTTCGCGAGGAATTCCTGAAGGTATTCGACAGAAGGGCTGACTCGTACACGGCGGACCGTGAAATGCTTGAGTTGAGACAGGGATCCAACGACCTGGTGCAGTATCTCAACGCGTTCCGACGGCTAGTTGCGGAAACCAAGTGGCCTGTTGCTAAACAGACGGCGCTCTTCCATCACGGGCTGTGCGATGAGCTCAAAGACGCCGTGGCTCATATTGACCCTCAACCCAAGACATGTGAGGGCCTTATCAACCTGGTATTACGGCTGGAACATAGGCTGAGTGAAAGAAAAGGGGATCATGGGAGAAAAGGAAAATCCCTTCCATCCTATGTGACGGTGGGAAGTCCTGAAACTTCCACCGCATCCAAGGGAGAACCCATGGACATCGGCGCAATACGAGCGAGCCTCACAGCCACGGAGAAAGAGTCACGCCGTAAACAAGGATTGTGCCTATATTGTGGCAAAAAAGGCCACTACGTACGTGAATGCCCTGCCAAACCGAAGACGTCACGTTCACGGGCCAACCGGTCGGTAACAGCCGTGGAGGACATACCGGCGGAAAACTAGAGGACTCCCAGACCAAAGAAGGGGCATCTCGGAGTCACTCATCCATCCCTTCACTCTCCAACTCGGTCACTAAGGGACACCGACACCTGTTTCTCACGGTGCACGTGGGAGTGCATGACCAGTGGATACCCGTTGTGGCCATGGTGGATTCAGGGGCCACTGGCATGTTTATGGACCACAACGAGGCATGCAGGCTAGGGCTAGTGCTTCTTCCCAAAGCTGTACCCGAAGACGTCTATGCTGTAGACGGAAGGCGATTGGTGACGGGGCCCATCGGGCAGCACACGGGGGTCCTTCCGATGAGATATGGGAGGAACCATTTGGAACAAATCGATTTTAACATCATCCGAGCGCCCCAATATGGCGTCATATTGGGATTGCCGTGGCTACAGAAACACAACCCCTCTGTGGATTGGCCAACACATCGCGTCGAAATGACGTCACCGTATTGCATCCTGCATTGTGGAATAAGAACGGAATCCCTTGACGCAGATGAGAGCGGGAGTCAGACGGTGGCTACAGCGGCAGAAAAAGATGTGGCTCTCCCCCAGGCTTATCACAGTTTTGAGGATGTATTTGATGAGGTGAAGGCGGAAGTGCTACCACCACATAGACAGTTTGACTGCCAGATCGACCTGGTGCCAGGGGCCAGCGTTCCCAGCGGCAGGCTGTATGCCCTGACGGAGCCTGAAAACGTGCATCTCCGGGGGTACCTGGATAAACTCCTCAAGCTAGGATTCATCCGCCCGTCCAAGTCTCCGGCCGCCTCGCCACTCTTCTTCATCCCGAAAGCTAATGGGGAGCTGAGAGCCTGTGTGGACTTTAGGGCATTGAATGCGATAACCATAAAGAATCGGTACCCCTTGCCTCTCATCAGTGTACTGCTGGAACAGGTCAAGAAAGCTCGTATCTACACCAAGTTGGATTTGAAAGGGGCATACCATCTGGTGCGCATGAGGGACGGAGACGAGTGGAAGACCGCCTTTAAGACCAGGTTCGGCCTTTTTGAGTACCTCGTCATGCCGTTCGGTCTGTGCAACGCCCCGGCAGCCTTTCAGTACTTTTTGAATGAGGTATTCAGAGAGGAGTTGGATATCTACGTGGTCGTATATATCGACGACATCCTCATCTACTCGTCCAGTGTGGAGGAGCACGTACACCACGTCAAAGCTGTGCTCCAAAAGCTGAGGGAAAACAAGCTGTTTTGTAAACTCAGCAAGTGTGACTTCCACGTCACGTCCGTGGAATTCCTCGGAGTGATGCTGAGTCCAGAGGGACAGGAGATGGCAGAACGAAAGATCAAGGCGGTGAAAGAATGGCCGGTGCCCCAAAGCGTGAAGGACGTCCAAAGTTTCATTGGCTTCGCCAACTTTTACAGGCGGTTTATAGATGGATTTTCAGGATTGGTGGCCCCAATCACACAGCTACTGAGGAAGTCCAAGGAGTTTGTCTGGTCCCCTGAAGCGAACACAGCCTTTGAGGCCCTGAAAAGCGCCTTTGGTAAGGCGCCGGTGTTGGCTCACCCCGATACGGATCTCCCCTACGTGGTGGAAGCGGACGCTTCGGATGTGGCGCTGGGGGCTATCTTGTCCCAACGCAACCACGACACAGGGGTGCTTCATCCCGTTGCGTACATGTCCCGCAAACTCAACGACGCCGAACGCTACTACCATATTGCGGAGAAGGAGCTTCTCGCAATCAAGGACGCCTTCACCGAATGGAGGCATTGGTTGATGGGGGCAAGACATGTGGTATCGGTGTACACGGACCATCGGAATCTACAGTTCATGACGGCCACAAGACACCTTTCTCCCAGGCAGCTGCGGTGGATGATCTTCTTTGCGGGGTTCAACTTCCGCATCACATATCGGCCGGGGACGGAAAACCGGAAGGCGGACGCCCTGTCCCGTCAATCTGCAGTTAAGGAACCATTGCCTGCGACCGAGCGTTCCATCATTTCCCCGAGGATGGTATTGGGGGTTATCCAACCGGATACTTTCCTGAGGGGAATAAAGAGAGGGATCAGGTCATTCGCATGGCGGAGGTGGCTCCTCAGTCACAGAGAATGGCAGCTGAAGGACGGGATACCCCTGAAGGGCAGGTGCCTGTTGATACCCACGCCTAGGCTAAGGAAACAAGCATTCATCTGGTGCCATGACTCTCCATGCGCAGGTCATTTGGGCTTTGAAAAAACGGTGGCTAGCATGGGACGGCATTTCTGGTGGCCAACCATGAGAGTGGATGTCAGGAGGTGGGGACAGGAGTGTCCTACGTGTGCTACCATGAAGGCCGACCATGGCCGAACCCAAGGGCTCTTACATCCACTTCCGACCCCGGATAGACCATGGGATAGCATATCACTGGACTTCGTGGTGGGCCTACCGGTAGACCAGGGGATGACGGCAATACTGGTGGTGGTGGATTACTTGACGAAAATGGGGCACTTCATCCCCTGCAAGAGAGTCCCTACGGCCGGGGAATTGGCGTCACTACTCCTAAAGAATGTGGTACGACTGCATGGATTACCTGGGGTGATCGTGTCGGACCGGGGGTCGCAGTTTACTGCGCAATTCTGGAAGACTTGGTGCACTGCGCTGCATGTTAAGACCGCCCTGTCCACCAGCTACCACCCTCAAACGGACGGCCAAACCGAGCGCCTGAACCAAACGCTCAAACAGTATCTGCGATGTTTTGTGGACCAGGGCAGGGAAGAATGGGTCGACTTGCTATGGGTTGCAGAGATAGCCTATAACAACGCCACTCACAGCTCCACACAGTCATCTCCGTTCTATAGCAACTATGGCCAACATCCCAGGTTCTTGCCATTTCTACATCCGTTCAGAGAGGACAGGATTCCCGCCACAGCGGACAGGGTGGCACACATAAAAGACACGTTGATGCGCTCAAGGGCTGTCCTAATAGAGGCCAAGAGACGATACAAGGCTGCGGCCGACAGGAAGAGAAGGCCCGGGCCACTGTACCGCACTGGAGACTACGTCTGGATATCCACAAGAAACATGAGGTTTCGAAAGAACAGTGTGTTCCATCCCAAGTACATGGGCCCATATCGCATTACCAAGTGTATGGGTCCCGTGAACGTGAAGGTGTGCTTGCCCCAGTCATTGCGGATACACCCTGTCTTTCATGTATCATTGCTCAAACCAGCACCCTCCAAGCCGTCTGGGACACCTAGGCCGGTATGCGTGGAGTCGGAGGTGGAGTATGAAGTGTCGGGCATACGGGCGTCCAAATGGCGCAGGGGGAAGCTGTGGTACCTGGTTGCGTGGAAAGGCTATGGCCCCGAGGAGCAATCATGGGAACCGGCTGAAGGGGTTCATGCTCCGCGCTTGGTCTCCTTGTTCCATCGGCGTTTTCCTGCCAGCGCTGGACCCGTGGGGAGCCGCTGAGAGGGAGGATGTACTGTCAAGAATTCCTGTCATGCGAGGGGAGGAAAACAGTAACCAGCGTAAACGGACTACATCTCCCAGGATGCTTAGCGGTTGAGAGGTTATGTAAACAGGAGAGCTGTTACATAACTCAAGGAAAACACGCCCTTATGTAAACAGGAGAGCTGTTACATAACTCAAGGGAAAACACGCCCTTATGTAAACAGGAGAGCTGTTACATAACTCAAGGGAAAACACGCCCTTATGTAAACAGGAGAGCTGTTACATAACTCAAGGAAAACACGCCCTATAAAGGGAGGAACCGGGAGGTACAAGGCTGTCGGATATTGTGTTTACACCGACGTACCTGCTTCGTGAAGAGCAGTGTTCCGGAGTGGTGCTCCAGTAAGGCAAGAACGGAGGTAGGTCGAGTCGTTACTCCCTGGGCCGTGTCTTGCCCCATCATCACCTGTGAAGGACCCGGAAGCTCTACCGGTCAACCATTGAGCTTCGCTTTTTGACTCGGCTGAGTCAAAGCGCAGTGGCGCTTTTGCTGGTTGGAGTCGTAACTCCCAGCCCGACCAGAGATACAGGGACTGCCAGCTGTAACGCACACCAGGAGGTGTTTGGCGCGTTACAGACTCGGAAGTCCACAGGATCGATCGAGCGGCTGCTCTCGGTTCAGTCTTCTTGCTTTTGATTGGGGTATCGGTGACGCATCACCAGGAGGTGACTCCGCGTCCCGGTGCAGTCTGAGGAAGAGGTTGAGCGGCTGCTCCCTTCAGGTAGAGACCCCGGCTGGGTGTTTCCCTGACTCCTCGATTCTCCCCAACACTCGTCGTGCCCCTCACAGCCTACCGATTGGCATTGTCGGCCATTTCATTTCTGCCCTCTGTTGGCATACGCCGGGATCGGCGTATATGCAGAGGACGGTTAGGACCATCCGTGCTGTGGGCTGGTAACGTACTTAGCCTGGAGGATTCCAGTGACTATAACTTTTGTTTATTCGTTGTATTGTTTTTGCCATCATTAAAATAACTAACCCTTCACAAGTGGTTGCGTCCTCATTATCGTGTCTGTTAAACGATCCTGAGACGTTCAGGGCGTTACACTTCTGTAGAGTAGTTGTGGCCGATGGCAGGTGTGCCTGGGAAGATTGCCGCAAGAGCGCGTGGCGCAGCTCAAGACCCAGAGGACTAAACAGTCCCAACCTAACTCGGGCGCTTGGAGGAAGCCCCCAAAATGATTGCATAAAGACAGTAGCATGTTAGCTGGGGCCCGTACTCATCAGCAACATGTCGTCCACAAGGGAGGGCTGCCACGGGACCGAGAATGGAGGTTGTTTTAGGGCACCCTAGCTGCCGCCCACTGAACTGCAACAACAAGGAGTTAAATGAAGCAGCCCGACCCCTAAGGAGGCTGCAGCGAGGCATGTCCAAATGGCCCCAGTGCCCCACAGCTCTTCCAAGCAGCAACTACAGGTTATGTGAGAACCTTCCCCCTTTTGTGGAGGCCCAAGGTCACAGCAGAACTGAAGGGGAGGTGCACTTTCTGACGCACTTCTATCCTATGCCCCAGAGAAATGAAGAGGGAACTAACCCTTCAATTAAACCAGCACTGGAAATGTCCCAGTGCCTCAATAATAATTATCAATCACAAAAGGGACTAGAGTGCCCCGAGCTCCCAGCAGCAATGAGCCAAGTGGGAGGCCTATTGGTAAGAAAGGAGGACCATCTGGTCAAAGAGGCAGAACTGTGCACGGCATACCGCTGCAGCCCCCACATGCCCAAGCGTCCTGCACTCCTGTAAATACTGCCGCACAGACAGCGGAACAGAGACTTGACCCAATGTAAGCTGTACCACTCTCCTGCGTCAGGCCCCAGATCTGAGCAGCAGCATCAATACACAGAAGACGCCCCATTGTGCTTACCAGTATTCCCAACATTCCATGGCACAGCACCCATAGGAGCTGCAAAGACCACACCATGAGAAAAGCGGCAGAGGCGCCCCTGAAAGCACCTGCAGCGCCACATGGTGGTCACAGTGCCACACCGCCCTCTGAGCTTCCACACAATGGAAAAGGCAGAAGGAGGACGAGAGACTCACAGCCAGGACTGGTCCCGAGTACACCACATGCCCCGATGGTGAATGGACTTCACCGCAAGATAGCAAAGAAGAGCGCACAGTCCGAGGAGTGCGTCGCATGCACCCAGAAGCACGCCAGCACAGGTGCATGCCCAGGAGGAAAAGACATCTCTTCAAAGACAAAAGGAAGCACTGCTGAAATCAGCAGGGAGATCCCATACATCTCCACAGCAGCAATGAAGCAAACAAAGGGCGTAGTCAGAATCTCGCCAAAGTGATGCACACAGAGAGCACAGAGAAGTAGTTGCGCAGAAGCACGAATACCCAGAAGACAGTAGAAGAGTGCCAAGTTCGAGGTGCGCAACAAAGACACCCAGAAGTGTGATAGCGTGGGCAATAGCCCAGGAGAGCAAGACCTCCTCGAAGAGAAGGGGAAATGCCGAAGGCATCAAGAAAAGTCTCCATCGCCTCAACGCAGTCTAGAAGGGGCCAAACGCAGAACAGTGTCCTTCCTCACACTGCCTCACACCGGAGTCGTCAGTGACCCAAGGCTAACGAGAGGAGAGTTGCACACAACTAGTTCACTACTGCCCGTTGAAGCCATCCCCTGGAGAGGGAACACCCAGAGTAGGAGCGTCAAGACGCCAGAGCTCACCCCTGCCCGTGGAAGTCATTCCCTGGAGAGGGAACGCCTGGAGTAGGGGCTTAAAAGAAGCTGCCTGAAGGAGTACCCAAGACGAGCAGCTGCTCGCCATGCAGCTGAGAAGAAGGACTGAAGTCTTGCCTGGATGGTCCGGAGACCATTGAAGTTAAGGGGCCCGTTGGCTTTGTTAGAACATGGTGCATGCCACTGCACCCGAAGAAGAAAAGTGGAAATCGTGTCACCCAGAAGAAGCGGGACAGACGTAGGTGTGTCAAAGACAACGAGAGGAGAAGCAAGAGGACTCGTAGCCCCACAAGCCAAGAACACCTCCAGAGACACCAGACAGCCACCAAGGCGGACAGACGGCCCTGGCGACAGCACCAAGGGAGAACCACACATAAGCCACAGCAAGCGCCACACCTAAGCCGCAGCAAGCGCAAACCGCGTTGCTCCCATCGCTTCACAGTGAGACCGTCGAGCCCAGAGTGTCGGCAGTTGGAGTTGAACGGCATCCCTGCTCTTGACCGCACATGCCCGAGGTGCGAGAGAAGGTTCAGAAGAGGCAGTCAAGTGGCTACGACGTTCATCCAGAAATCTCCTCTCCTAGTTAATCATCGCCACCTGTCGTCCTGGCCCAATGTCGGGTGCACACCAAGAATCGGACAACCAATTGAGGTCAGAAGGGGAAGTCGGAAGTGTTCATCACCCTCCGTCATCAAAGTCCCAACAGCCCAAGAAGCCCAAGTACACAAATGCAAGTGCTTCCCAGAGAACCATCCTCAAGGTCAGCAAAAGGAAGCCAGCGGGGACCAAAGGGCATGACTCCACAGACACGTTACTAGAGTGCCGCGGACCTCTTCAAGCAAGCATTCGTGTCCTGGATCACGCAGGTTAAATGATGAAGGCCCGCCGAGATTGTCCTGCTACCGTTGGAGTTACCAGTCCTGGTCTGTTGTCTTCGGGATGCTTGACCCGAGAAACTGATGGACCCTGTGGTGTATATTTTCTTGTTATTTCTCCCTACAGGTTGGACTAGGGAACTTTTGTTTTTATTAATATTTGGGAGGAATGATGTGTCCTGCGAGACACGTTCTAGTGTCTCGCAGGACACAGAGTTCGTCCCTTTTTGAAAGATCAGCGTTTCCCTAGTTAAATGCTGCACATTTAACAGACAGATGCAAGTGTGACGCACTTTGCTATATTTATACATAAATAGACTGTCAAGTTCCAACCTTTGCTCAGTGGTCATCCGTGGCCTTCTTTTGGGAGCTTCAAATCCAGCGTTTGAACCTAATGGCCTGCGTTGGGCTTTTTGGCCAACAGGCTGCCTCTGACCATCCCATCTCTAAATCTGCCTGTATGCCGTTTACTATAACACTGACCTCATTGCCAGCAACAGTGCGGGATACGGTATACATTGCTGGAAAGCCTAAAGCAGGAAACTGTACAGGTTAAAGTAGAAAATTCTAAGTCTGAGTCAAATTGTGTGCGTCATTTCCTGCTTAACGACTTGCTATAACGCAAGGGCTCACTGGGGCCAATTCACAAAGGCATAAGTGGTTTCAAAACAACATACATGCCACATTAGATACATACATTGAGTGTGCAAATATTATGCTCAATTTACAAAACTAAACAGAAGTGAAATGTACCCACGCAGGTGTGACGTGAGTGTGACATGCGCCTAATGTTCAAACGCATGCTTCATTACATGCACACAAATACCAACTGCCTCTGCATTGGTACACATGCACTAGGAAGCTTCAGAAGAGTCGCCTATGACATTTATTTGAAATGCATTTTACACTAACAAAATTGTTGGAGATACATACATAAATGTTGAAGAAGTCGTGTCTCACTTCTCACTAGTCAACATTCATAAGGATATGGCTGGCTCTGATAACCATCTCCTTGTGTCGTTAAATTCCTAAAAAACCTTTCAATCAGCAACCATGAGGTACTGATTAACAGTCCGCAAAACTAGAAAGGTATCGCAAGACTCCGTTCTCGAACCGCTTGATCTCTTTGTTCATAAATAAGGGCTATTTAAAGGTTCTCTGGGTCTAAAAAGCAGGGGATAAATTGTTCGGCGATAAACAGAGGTCATAATGTAACGAAAATACAACCTGTGTAGTCAGGGTGGGCAAGGAGGCTGACAGCGAGATTTAAGAGTATGTGTCACCTAGCTCGCTGAGGATACCCAAATGATACCACTATCTACAAAGAACGAACGTCAAAGAAACTGTGATAAAGTCCGAAAGTGAAAGCACGCACTGATACAATGCCTGAAACGCCACGAGCAAAAGAGACGTGGTGCGCGTGCACATCTCCTGTCCGGGCAGGCACGCCAAACAGGAGACAGGGAGGGAACAAACATGCCTCCCTTCCAATTAAAAGCACGCATTTTTGACTCGCGCCAATCAGAAGCAAGGGTGGGGCTTCCACCCCGCTTCCGAAGCAAGACCGACAACAATAGATCTAGCAAGCGAGCAACGCATGCGCTGCGTCGCTAGGTGAGACCTAATAAGGAGGCTAATCAGGTAAACTCGTCTTTATTAGAAATCCCAGCTCACATCACTGGAAAGAGCAGCATGATCCAATACGGAAATCTAGGATTTCAAATAAAAAACGAAAAGAAGCTAATTATAGCTGAAGATAAGCATGAAGAGTCTACCTCTGTAATACAGCAAGAGAAAGAACTAATGAAGCAGCAAATTGTCCTAATACCAGAATACGAATCGAAAGGGCGGCATGACATACTAAACAGAGGTGACATTTTAAAACTGATAGCAGAAATCCCAACTTTAAAGCATTTAAACTCATTGAACCTACTGGCCGTAGAATTTGTTTCACAAGAAAATCATTCAAACAACGAACAAACATTGATCACATGGCAGTCAGAAGAAAAAGTTCAGCTCATTATGAATTTTAATTTGCAATTCGAAGCTTGGGGCATTAAGCTGCCAAGACCGATTAAAGCACGCTACCCTGACCTTTGATTGTAAACTCTAACCATAATGTAAGTCACGGATCAGGACAAAGAAAAAAACAACCAGCAGGTGTTTTCAGTTCTGCAGTGTGCAAAAGGTAGCAGCCTATTGACATCACAGAGCAGGCGGTGATACTAGCAAACCAGGAGAGGACAGCACGAGCAATCCAACAGTAAAGACAGATTTAGGTGCATTACATGCTCAAAGGCTTGATCGCATCAATTCCCATCCCCCGCAAATAGGTAAATTATTGCTCACACATCTCTCGTATGCCGACAACGTGGTGTTAATGAGTTTAACTAAGACCGGCCTCCGAAGAGCTCTCAATGAAATATCAGAATATATTTCATTTAACAAATTAGAAATAAATACATCAAAAACAATGCCGATCGGTAATCATCGAAGAAGCAGGCTGAATATCTGGCTGGAGGGCAACCAGATAGAGGAAGTAACAAGTTATAAATATCTGGGGTTCTATATAGATAACAGACAAAACCATCTACAGCAAAAAATCTATGTGTAACAGAGAACCAGTGCACTAACATTTGCCTTTAGGATGCTGGCAAATAAATTGATACATACCTCTGCTCGCGCTGATGGCGGCCAAAATGCTCCCAACGCTAACGCATGCCAGTACCGCTCTACACGGCAAAGATTGTGACCTTTTAAACAAACTATTAGTTTCAGCCTATAAAAATGTCTTCCAGATACATCAGTCGGCTTCACCGGCCCAGATTCGACTTGAATTTGGTGTTTTAAACAAAACAATAGGGAGAATATACACTACAATAAAGCGTTGGTACCAATTGAAACAGAACATGGTAAACTCACCAATTAACAAAGTACTTTGGACAGAAGTGGATGAGGATAAAAAAAATCATCATATAACCAATATTCTTTTATAAATCCCTGCTAACAACCTGCACGACCGAGCTGTGGAATAATAACTTGCCATATCAATCCTTCAAACAAGTAATAAACAAATCTGCAAAATTCCACTCATTGCTGTTCGATAAAAACATCTTCTGCTCACGGTCGCATGCCTGGATGGTGATTGATAACTACAAGACCCTTGCACCGGCACCTTACTTGAGCATTACATTCTCAATCTATGTAAAGAGACAATTGATGGCTATAGGCTTTGGGAAACTACCGTCAATTGTGTACCAGCCTACCTGGGTGCACAAAGGGCCTATATCATGTCGATTTTGGGGTAGCAATAAAGAAGACTTTATTCATATAATTTGCAAATGCCCCAAACGTAACAATGCACGAGTGACTTTGCTTAGAAAAGCTCTAAATGCCAGAGGTATCAGGACCTGTAGAGCTGCAATAATTTCAGGGATAGACCCACTCGGATCCACATTTGAATTACAAATTGATTACATTTCTTAACTCCTTCGAACAGGCCCTGAAAACTGACTCAAACTTATCTAGCTAGAAGGTGGAAATCATGTCTCCTCATAAGTTCAGCAAGTGACTTAAATTTTTAACAACAGACCAAGTCAGCTGAAATGGTTGGGATTCCACCAATGTAAATAGACTGGGATTCGGGTAACAATTAGAGAATGTTTAATCAATAGTGTTTTAAGATTTTATCAGCAAAAAACTGATGTTATGTTTAAAAAATTTGCTAACTTTGATTGTTTTATATGTACTTGTATCTGGTAATATTGTTAGCGTTTTAATTAACTAAACAATAAACTTACTATGGCTTTGATAAACAGCTATTGCGGTTTGCGAAAAGATTTGGTTTTATCTAGGTAGAATTTTAATACTCTTTATATCCAGTGAGTGGAGAGCTCTATCCGCTGGCAAAGATTTTTTTTAAAGAAAGTTGGTAAAGAGAAAGTCTGATTTTTGTGAAAATTTGAGACCACCTTAGGTAGGAACCTGGGATGGGTAAGCAACACTACTTTCGAAGAATGGAAGACTGTGTGTGGCTCATGAGCACAAAGGGCCTGTATCTCACTAACTATGAGCTGATATTATAGCCACAAGGAAGGCAGGAATCCTAAAGAAAAAGGTTTGTGAAGCGCTTTTCCTGTATGCCGTGAGTGCAGACAGGTGGACTTTGATGGAAGAGAATTGGAGGCCAGATTTAGCAAGGTGTAACAAAAATGGGAGAATGACACCCTCCTGGCAAGATGTGGGATCGATCTGCCTGGAAGAGCACCAAATGCGAAATCTCCTCCATTTAAAGGTGTACGCAGATCATGTAGATGGACGCTTTGCTTCCTTTAGAATGTCCAAACAGTCCTGAGGCAGATTCAGATGGCCATACTGTACTATCTCAGGAGCCCTGCTGCCAAACTCAAGGAGGAGAGGTTGGGGTTTAATAGTTGACTTCTGAACTTTGTGAGAAGGTCTGGCCTGCATGGCAGCCTGAGAAGTGGACAGAGCGACCGGTGAATCAGGTCCGGAAACTACAGCTGCCTCTGCCACTCTAGGGCAATGAGGATCATTGTGGCTGTCACGGTTGAAAGCTTGCGAAGGACTGCCAGGATCAGAGGTATTAGTGAAAAGAATAAAGTGAAAAGAATAAAGAAATGTTTTGGTCCAGTTCATCCATGGGGCATTCCCCAACGAGCTTGGATGGTAAAACCTGGTGGCGAAGTCGCTGCATTTTGTGTTTTCAGTTGTGGGGAAAAGGTCTGTAGAGGGTGTGCCCCACAAGCTGAAGATATCTTGTGTGACCTCTTCGTTCAGAGAGCCCTGTCTGCATGGGCATTCTGAACACCTGCCAGGTGAGCGGCTATTAGCATCTGTCGGAGGGTGGCTTAGTATATGGTGCTCACTTATGTAAGTGTAGCACCCTGCACTAATCCACACAACCCTTGCAGTGATTTTAGTGATCCTTGACAACCTTAGAAAGCTATCTAAGTGGTAGCTGTGAAGAGCAGCCTTCATTCAAGCTTAGTCCAGAAGGAGTGTAAGGCAGCTTGTTTTACCAGCACTTAACCTTATGTTATGAGTTGAGTGAAAAAGAACCACACAGTGTAGTTCTAAAAATATGTATATATTATTAACACTCACTAACAAAATGTATTACCTCCTACGCGTTTTACCACGTAAATAGCACAAATACATAGTGGTCTCCAAGGGGAGACCAAACCATATACTAAAATAGGGGAATGCGAACCACGACTTACAAGAAGAATGGATCCAGAAGACGTAGAAGAGTCAGGGACTTAGGGAACCACCCAAGGTGAGTATCTAGGAACCCCACAGAGGCCGTGTGCAGAGTAGGAACACGACCGCGTACTCAATGGAAGTCAATGGGTAAATGGCAGTTGCAAGAAGGACCATTCCCAGCGGAACCTGAAGAAGCCCGGTGTAAGATGGAAGGTTGGAGAGTTACCCCACCCGTGGATACCCCAGAAACCAGGACACCTTTACCAGGAAAGCCGTGTGCATAGTTGTGAAGTGACATCGAAACCTGCCGTAGACCACAATGGAGGACTTCAAGAAGATGCCGCTGATGAACATGGTGAAAGTGTCCGGTGGAAGCCAAAGGTGGATTCAAGATGAGAGGTACCTGCAAGCAGAGGGGACAGAGTCTATGCCACTCAGGAGTGACCAGGAGGCGCCGAAGACTAATGCACACTGAAGTCGGGGATGCAAGAGAGTGGATGGTGCCCTTGAAGTTGCAGTTGTACGGGCCAGGCGACGCAGAGGAAGACCAGGGGTCGGGCACGAGCTGTCCCACGTCCGATGTCGAGAGCCAAGAGGTCAGTCTCTGGCAGGGGCACCAACAAGCCTTGGCATCGGCAAACAACATAGTTGAAGAAAAAGGTGCAGGGTCATGACCAGCAAGGTCCAAGGGACTCACCACAAGCAGGTTAACTCATAACAGGCCCCAAGCAAGCAGGGAAGCTCACTGGAGCCGAAGAAGACTGTCAGGAGGACCAACAGGTCGCTAGTGGACCTCGAGGTGCTCACCAAAGGAGAAAGGCCCACGATGCAAAGGATGCGGTGCAGGCGAAGATCTTGGTTGCAGGAGATGCTTAAGGCTGGAGCTTCTTGGAGCCCAAAGATCTCTGGTGGAAAGAGTCAACAAGCTTTGGCAGCAGTAAGTTGACACAGTGCACAGGGGTACTGCTACAGTGGTTCAGACAAGGGATACTGGCCTCCTACTTGCCAGGAAGACAGTGCAGGCCTCGAGAGAGTTGCAGAACCACCACCTGCATTGCTGAAGCGTGGGGGTATGATTCCAACATGTTTGATACCAAACATGACAGGGTTCGTTACAGCCATTTTAGAGATGGTCATCGCGTAATGAATGTAAATGGCAGCATTTGTAAAGCGCACAGCTACCTCCGGAGAGGTGTCCCGGCGCTGGGGGCCGTCAAGAAGATTAATCAAGCTATTGCCCAGAGTCACATGGTGCTGGGCTGACCTGCCGTCGGGGATCGAACCGTGAACCCTGTGGTTCAGGGTCAGGCACCCTGGCCGCTGCGCCACACCTCTTCCACAATGATACAAGGCCCCTCAATATATCGTAGTGGCTGATGCACTTACAACCTGGGAGAATAAACTCTGAAGGTTGTAGGGGTGTCCTGCTCATGCAGTGGCACCCTCACACTTAGAACCAAGCACCCTGCCTTCAGGATTGAAGGCCCTGACTTAGGGGTGACTTATAGGTTTTAAGAGCAGTGACCTCAGATATAAGGAAACTTATATCCGTCGTAAGGGTAGCACCAGTTTACACAGGCTGCAATGGCACGCCTGTAGTCACAATTTGGGAGGTCTCTCATGGGTGGCATAATACATGCTTCAGCCCATGGGAGACCTATGGTGTACTAATGCCCTGGGTACATTAGTACCATTTACTAGGAACTTACAAGGGTACGCCAGTAGCCAATCTGGAGTGTACCTAAGTATTCACCATGTTCAATTGAGGGAAGAAGCACAGAGACTGGAATCCCGGGTAGCAGTATCACAGTCACACTAGTCAAAAACACACTGACACCAGGCAAAAAGTGGGGGTAGCCATGCACAGCATCAACATCCTGGCGAGGAGCCAGTGCCAGATCGTTTGAGCTTCTTGTGACAGGGCTCTGGACCGTGGTCCCCCCGCTTGTTCAGGTAGTAAATGGGGGTTGTATTGTCCGTCTGAACAAGCAGGGTGTTGGCCGTGAACAAAGGATGAAACACCTTGAGTGCCAGGTGAACTGCATGCAGTTTGAGGAGGATATGTTAAGTCTTTTCTCTCTAGGACCATATTCCTTGTATCTGCAGGTGACCCATGTGGGCACCCCACTGAGCAGAGAGGCATCCGTCACAATGGTCTGCTGGTGAGATGTTCTGGGGAACACCACCACTGGAGTGATCCGACGGCATGAGTGGATAGGGTGACCTTGATCTTCCAGTTTCCTGAGAACTATTTCCAATGATCTCCAAGCACTCCTGGAGAGGGCGCATGTAGAGGAAAACATTGGAAGTCAGAAATATGCAGGAAGCCATTGAGCCGAGGAGCGAGGCAATTATGCAAACTCTTGGACGGGCTAGCCGCTGGAGGATGTGACACTTATGGAGAATGGACAAATGTTGTTCCTCCAAAGTAAACACTTTTCCTGTAGTGTGTCGATGGTAGCTCTGAAGTAGTGCAGCGTCTGGACTGGTGTTGAGGTGGACCTTTTGAAAATTGAGGTGAAGACCCAACCACTGAAGAAGATTGCTTCTGGGAAAGAGGACACCCTGATCAGCTAATCGTCCAGATAAGGATAGACAAAGGTCCTGCGTTTTCATAGATGTGCTGCCACCACAGCAATGCATTTGGAAAATGTCCTGAGTGATGACTTGAGACCAAACAGTAGAACCCCATATTAGTAGTGGTTCTGTCCCACAATGAATCTGAGGAATTTCCGATGTGACTTTACGATGGGAATATGAAAATAAGCGTTGTGCAGGTCTACTGAACAAAGCCAGTCTCCCAGTTGAAGTTGAGGGTATATTTGAATCAACTTTGGATCTATTTGTTTGCGATTCAGAGGTTGAGAATGAGCCTGAACTCTTGCTTTACGTTCTTCAGCACGAGGAAGTACCTCGTAATAAATACCTCGTAGTAAATACCCTGTTCTCACTGGTTTCAAGAGACAGATTCCACCGCTTTCTGTGAGTGTTGACTTCTTCCTGTAGAAGGTCGAGGCGAGACGTGGATGACCTTGGTGGAATGGATGATGGTGGGGCAGTGAATCTGAGACAATAGCTATTTTTGACAATATTCAAGTACCGGGCGTCTGTTTTTATGCGTTGCCACTCTGCCAGGTAATTAGCAATGTTTTCCCCTACCGGAGTGGGTAACGGAAGAGGGGGGCAGAGAGGATTCAGGGTTTTGATGGTGTAGGCTGTGAGCCCCCTTGGTTAGCTTGCTGTGTAGCACATACTCTCTTCTGCTTGTGCTGAGGCTGGTAGGTCCTTTGATACTGTTGTGATCTCCTGAACTGCCATTATGGGGTTTGAACCCTCTGCGAAGGGAAACGACTGTGGTAGGGTCAGAACGAACATCGCGAGTCTTTCAATTTCTCTAGTCCTACTGCTTTCAAAGTATCCATCTCCATCTTCATTCTCGCTATTTCATCATCGGTGTGGGAGCAGAAGAGAGTGGAACCCGAAAAGGTTAAGTTCTAAAGAAGGAGCTGAGCGTCAGGCTTCAGTGATGTTAGTTGGAGCCATGCATGTCTGCGTAAGGAGATCCCGTGACAGTAACTGTGGGTGGCTAGAATCGAAGAATCAGCCGCTGCACTGATGACTTGGTTAGAGACCTTGTCTCCCTCCTGGACGATTTCCAGAAAATCTTCCCAGTGTTCCTTTGGAAAGCGATCCGCGAAGTGAAGCATGGAAACCCACAAGGCTCGATCGTATTTCCCTAGGAGAGCTGTGGCGCTGGCCACTTTCTTGGACGTAGCCACCGTGTTGCAGACCTTGAGGCCGACGAGTCCAACCTTTTGCTCTCCTTATCCAAGGGAGAAGTAGCAGATGGAGACATGGTGTGAGATTTACGTGCAGCTAATATCACCACTGAGACAGGTGGAGCGTCATCATGCAGAAAGAGCGGATTTTGCTCCACGGGGCAGTATTTCTTCCGGAGCCTGGAGGGTGCGGTGCCAACTTTGCAGCAGCTGGAGTGAGGAAAGATTTGTGGAGCAAAGGTCTCAATGGCGTGCGTTGATGAAGTGTTTCAAAGATCACTGACATCGATGGAGTGGGAACCACCATAGGTATATTCAATTTGGATGCACCTCGAACCAGAACCTCCTGAAAGGTGTTAATATCAATTGGTGATGACCGAGGTTGAGGTGAGTCTGACAAGGTAGGAGAGTAGTTCCTGGTGGACGAGGACGTAACTATGGTGATGAGGTGGGAACGTGATCTCGATCTATGATGAGATCTGTGATGCAAACGAGTGTTGAGATCTAATAGAAGAGAGAGACAAGGTGAATGATGACCATGGAGACAGCGATGGTGTGTCCTTAAGTGCAATATCCTAGGAACTGGAGTGATAGGAACCTGTGGCACCGCACGAGGTGGAATGACAGGTGCTGGTAGAACTGGTGGAGGCAAAACTGGAGTTTGGGGTACCAGAGGAGGAGGAGGAGCTGGTGGTGCCAGAGGCAGAGGAGCTGTTGGAGCCGGTGAGCCAGGTTGAGAAGATACAGGAATAGGAGAAGAAGGTACTTCTACCAGAGATGGGGACCTGGAGCGAGAATGGGATGATGAATAGATTCTCCTTCTTTTGGTTGGTTTTCACTGTCTCCTCGACTTTGATGACTTTCTCGTCGACTCGTTTTCGATGTTGATCTGCTTCTCGGGTTGACGTAGGCTCGTCCTCGATGCCGACCGACTTCCCAACGTGAACCACTCTGCTCGTCATTTGGTTCTTGACATTGACCGCCTACCTCTTGGCAACGGCAAGTTGGAATCCCTCGACACTGATGCATCTTGATGTCGGTTGGTAGTGTGAAGCAGGTCTCAACATTGCTCTAGTGTTTCTTGACGTCGACGCTTCTACAGCGTCGAGCCAGTCAATGAAGGCGAGCATGTCAGCGCCGTACCTCCTATCGACGTTGACTGCCTCAACGTCGACCAGGACCGATAACGTTTTTTTCCCTAAAAAATGCCTCTCAGACCTCCCATGACCAATGCAGGTTGAGGGAAGAGCTCTGGTGGAAGAATTACCTCCCCCTCGCTCAGAGGTCCCACTGGCTTCCAGCTGTCTTCTTTCTTCCATTCCCTGCAGGCAAATTTTCTCCCTGTCACTCAGGGTTCATCTGGAGACTGTCTTGCAGATGTCACAGGAAGATGAGAAGATGGTAGACAGATGATACAGACATTGTGGGGGTCTGTTTTGGCCTTTTTCCTGCCAAAGCAAGGACATTTGTCGACAAGGGAAGGCATTTTACACAGAAAGAATACCTTTTTTCCTGTCAGGAAACACTTCACTCAATAGAGAAGGATAAAAGACGTTGAGTGATGCAAAAAACACTGAACTTTAAATTTCTAATTTAAAGAAATAACCTAAAAAGATCAAGTTCAATGCTCCAAGGGTCCTGTCAGCAGGAGCCGGAAAAAAGAACTGAGGTAATTGCCTCTGGCTGAGCTTGATGGGATATTGGAGGTATGTGTTCTTAAAGACATACACCCTTATGCATCAAGCCAAAATCCAGTCGGTAAAATACCGATTCGGTAATAGCTCCCGGTATTGTGTTAAAAATACCCAATCCCAATGCATCAACCCAAAACCCGAGCAAATAACGAATCGCTAAATAAATAACCTCGAACATACCGAATCGCTAATACCAAAAATGCTAATTTACCGAATCGCTAAATACCGAATCCGCAATTACCGAAATCACTATTAGCTCCCGGAAATTGCCAATAGCAAATAACGAATCGCACCCCAATGCAAGAAAACTCGCTAATACCGAAAATCCCAAAAATCGCTATTTTGCCAGAGCTAAATAAGGGGAATCAAAACCTGGAGGTAAAGTCACAAAAAAAAAAAAAAATAAATAAATAAATATTCCTACATGTGCAAATGATTGAGGCAATCACTAAACCCTTAAATTTGGCCCAGGAGACCCTGTTGGCTCCCCCAAAATGGCTGCCCTCTACGTGCTTGCAAGGAGGATGCGGATCAATGCAGCAGGACAGCGCAGGAGAAGGGTACAGGAGAGAGTGTTCAGACTGCGCATAACCCTGCTCGGCCAGAATGAGGACGAGGTGTACCAGAAATATCGCCTCAATCGCGCTATGATCATGCGCCTGATTGCAGACCTGGAACCATTACTGCAGCACCAGACCCACCGGACAAATGCTATCCCTGCGCACGTTCAGGTACTATGCAGCCTGCACCTACTGGCCTCTGGGAGTTTCCAGGGGGTAATTGCGGTTGCTGGAGGTGTTTCGCAAAGCGCACTGTCACGCTTCTTCCAAAAATTCCTAGATGCCATGCTGACAATGCTCCACAGACACATCAGCTTCCCCACAACCCCACAGCAGTTGGACCGCACTAAACAGGCATTCTACCAGGTGGCACAATTTCCACATGTGATTGGATGCATCGACTGCACGCATATCCCCATATGCCCTCCGTCAGCAAATGAGTACCTTTTCAGGAACCGCAAGTCATACCACTCGATCAACGTGCAGGTTGTGTGCGATGCCAACAACATCATAACGGACCTAGTGGCACAATTCCCAGGGAGCACACACGACTCATACATCTTCCGCAACAGTGGAATGCACAGGCGACTACTCAATGGCGAATTTGGAGAGGGACTCCTGTTAGGTAAGTAGAACTACGCTTCCCCACACCAACACCACACATGTATGTACATCACCAATGCTAAGTCTATGCTTCTATCTTCTAGGTGACAGTGCTTACGCCCTGCGGGAATACATACTAACCCCATACCTAAATCCAGCAACCCCGCAGGAACATCGCTACAACGCTGCACACATCAGCACGAGGAATGTGATAGAGCGGACTTTTGGGATTCTCAAGAGCCGCTTCCGTATCCTCCACAAGACTGGCGGCGCAATGCTATACCAACCAGACACATGCTGTCGAATAATTGCTGTATGTGCAATGCTGCACAACATTGCCACCAGAAGGGGGATACCCATGGAGGTGGACAGGGATGACGACCCCCAGGCTGACCAACCACCCGCCCAACGACGACCGGCACACATCCCAAACACAGCAGAGGGCCATAGGAGGCGGACAGACATAACGCAAAATCATTTTTGACCCTGGGTAAAATGAGACATTACAAGTTGGTGTTGGGTGCAACTGTTTAATGCACAGTAGCACTGAGGATTGTGCAACAGAACTAGCATTGTGAATCATGCTCCGATTGCATAAATGTAAATAAAAGGTTCCTTAAAGTCAGGCCTGTGCAAACAGAATAATTGGATGGCCATGGTTGCTCCACCATGGACCTGCAGCATGTACAAATTTCTAGTGCCGCTTGCCACGTACACCAAGCCTCCGCTCAGGTGCATCCATACCCTCACCACGGCCTGTCCCCGTGGAGGCACGCGAACTTCGGCGCCTGGTGCTGGCCTCTGCCAGTGACACGCTGCTGACACTGGAGGCAGCCTCACTGGTGTCATCCCCTCCCAATGCTGCAGCACTGCATGTGCTGCTCTGAAGTTGTTCCACAGCAGTGGTGATGTGTCTCAGTGACTTGGCAACATCACCGCAGAAGTGCCCAAGGTCCACCTGCAGGGAGACTGTGCGGCGTGCCAACACAGCGGTGCAGTTGCTGTGCCGTTGTATGGCCTTGGTAGCGGCGGCAGAACGCAACATTAGCTGCCGGTTACTCCTCCTCTGGGACTCATGGCCCTCCCTGATGGCACGGGTGAGCTCACGTACCTCCTCCCTGAGCTGAGCATTGCCATCAGCAACCGCAGTGGTCTGGTCCCTGACCGCCGTGCCCATGTCCCTGACCGCGGAGCCCATGTCGGTGACTGCTGCAGTCATGGCGCGCATCTCCCTCGCTAGGCGCACGATGTTGCAGCTGATGCTAGCCACATGTCTTCCCTGCAGGTTCTGTGTGCGCAGCATCCTCTCCTCAATTGCAGAGGTTGTTGGGACATCCTGGTCAGCTGAGGAGACGGAACTGCGACGGGCCCTGTGACGCCGTGCGTGTCTTGAGCCTCCATGTGGTGCAGCAGGTGGTGTGGATGTGCGCTGCGTGGGTGCCAATTGAGGGGGGGGGTTGCCATCTCCTGCAAGGGCGCAACTTGGTGCCTGTGCCTCTGCGGTATTGTGGCTGCACTGGCTGCAGGCTGGCTTGCTGGTGCCGTTGCTTGTGGCGCAGGTGGTGGTGCCTTGGCTTGTGGCGCAGGTGCCTTGGCTTGTGGCACTGGTGCTGGTGCCGATGATTGTGGCGCTGGTGGAGGTGGTGCTGGTGGGGTGGCAGGTGTTGGCGGTGCGTGCGCATCCTGCACAGTCTCCTGGTCTGACTCCACGGGTGTCTCAGAGATGATCAGCTGGTCGCTGTCGTCAGAGTCCCCAGGTGATGCATCTGTGTGTGAAACAGTGCATGATTAGTGGGATGATTACACCTACATAGTGTTGTACCCATCAATGTCCCTCTGTGGTCCAACAAATGAACAGTCTACAGCCATGTACAACATATGTGTTGTGTGAGGATTTACGCCTGTGCCTGCACTCTGGGCTGACTAGACTACAACTCCCAAGATGCAGTAGTGTCATGTGTGGAACTGTCTGTGCCAGAGCTGCAGACACAGTGAGATTGGGCTGGGGGCATGGGTATGGATTTACGCTATGCTGGGTGTGGCACAGGCATGCATCTTACCTTGGGCACTTGTGGCTGCGCCGGACGTGTCCATCTGGATCACCCCCACGACGGCTTCCCGCTCTATCGTCCCTTCCACAAGGTCCTCCAGGGCTGTGTTGGATGGTGCAGTGCTTGTTCCGCCTCCAGTCCTTCTTGCCTCCCGGAGCTTCTCAGCAATCCTCTCTTTTGCGCGCTTCCGGAGGTCATACCACCGTTTTTTGAGATCGTCGATGCTGCGGCTAGTGACGCCAACCGCATTGATCCTCTCACGGATGCGCTGCCAGATGCGCCGCTTCTCAGTCTCAGGCACCTTGAGGGACAGCTTGCCAAAGAGGCGGTCGTGTTTGCTGGCCACTCCCTCGATGAGGTACTCCAGCTCCCTGTCTGAAAACTTCTTCTTGCGCTTGCGTGCAGATTCAGCGCTGGATGGCACTTCCTGCGACATGATGGATGTGTGCTGTGACTGGCAGAATCTGTGTGGCCTCACTCTGCACAGCCTGTCCTTCTTTCCAGCTCCTGTCTGCTCCTCTGTCGAGGCTATGTGGGTGGGGCAGCAGTATTTCCTGGTTGGTGATGTCATCAGCCTGTTCCCGGTGCGACGCGGCAATTTGCGATTTCGCTATTACCGATTCGGTAATTGCTAATTCGGTATTACCGAACTCGCTATTAGCCAAATCGGTATTACCGAACTCGCTATTTGCTAGTGGGGCCGTTTGCGTGCCCCGCTATTAAGGAATCGGTAAATTTAGCGATTTTTAAGGAATCGCTAAATTTTACCGAATCTGTTGATGCATGCCAATTACCGATTCCTTAATGGCGATTCCTTATTTTTCGCTATTAAGGAATCGGTATTAGTTTGGTTGATGCATATGCCCCATAGTCTCCTTTTTAGGTCTTGCCTGGCGTTGCAGCGTGCATGCGCTGCTCGCTCTGCGAGGGCTTCTTGGAATTAATCTACTTTCAGAAGTCGAGTTTTGTTTCAGCCCATAATTTCTATTGGTGTGCATCATTTTGCGTCATTATTATGCTAAATGGTGTGCTCTGATTGTAACTGAGGCTTTTTAGTCCCTTCTGGTTAACACCCTTTCCTCTTTTGGCCCCGCCCACCCGGACTGGATCTTTTTACTGGCGGCATGACACGGTGGGTTTTATAATGACTGTCGGCACTTGCGTGAAGGCTGTGCGTTTACTATTGGGTTACGTTTAGCAAATTTTTTTTGACGATAACTGTCGCTTTGTCGTAACTATGGTGTAGCGTTAATGTTTTTGGGACGATAACTGTTATGTGGCTTTGTCATAACTATTGTGTAGCGTTTAACTTATTTTAATTATACAATACGCTTGGATCATGGGCCGATATGTACGCACAGAAATCAAGGACACGCACGCCGCTTGGAACTTGTGCCGATTGTTATGTGGGTTGGCTTCGCCAGAATTGAAACCTGCGACACTACCGTGAATAAACGCGTCCCCAAGTTTTTTAACTCGCTAGCCAGCCTTCCCTTTTGTTCTGCATGTTTTGTGTGCGAATGTGCCCTGAACCATTCATGCCCCGAGGCTGCTCCGGAGAGCCCAGTGCGCCCGCCGGAGGTAAGTGCTGCCTGCCTGCATGCTTCGTCTCCGCTGTGCTGTGTCGGCTTTCCGACTCTTGGAGTTTGAAAAATCTGTGTCATTTTTCAAGTATCGGAGCACCATTATATTTTATGTTTTTAATAAGCAGCGCGGCACATACACCATGCTGTGCTGCTTACTAAAAGCATAAAGTATTGAAAAAATAAAGTTTAACGAGCCGCGCCTTTCTTTTCCACGGTGCCACTCACCAAACTCCTTTTGGGCTCTCTGCAAGCCCCGTCTCACCCCACTCTAAACAAAGGTGCGGCTCACCAAACTGTACTTTTTCAATATTTTATTCTTTTGATAAGCAGCGCAGCACAGGCAACATGCTGCCTGCTTACTAAAAGTATAAAATATTGAGGGAAAAAAAAGTTTGGTGAGCTGCTCCTTCATTTGATTTCTTTAGCAGGCGATCGGGACGGGACAGCAGAGGAGCGTGGGCAGGGCGGGGATGGAGGGGGTTCGGAACGGGAGGGAAGGGCTGGGTCGGGTCGGAGCAGAAGACATGATTAGTTACTGCATGATGCTGCTTCAGTTGTATTTTTGCACTTAGTCACACACGTTGTTAAATGATCAATGTACACAGCTTATTATTGTGTGTCTGCGGGTGCTGCACCCACGGTGGTTTTGGAGCGCGGTACTCTATTTTTATAATATTTTATTCTTTCAGTTTCTATCCAAGCAAACACAAGAAACCGCTTCTTTACCAATACCACTTAGTTTAGTTACTTACTGCCTGTCCCTTTATTTCTCTGCAGTAGGAGAGAGTGTGTATGTGTTTAAACAAAATGTGCACTTGCCAGGGAAGGCCAAAAACCACTAGAGACAAATAGAACGCTGAGAGAAAAAGAGAGAGCTAAGGGTTTCTTTAAAGGAGTTGGACAACTGCAGTTTATAAACAGGTTCCATAGGTGCTAAATGTGAAGGAATAGTTGAACAGAGATTATTCAAAGGAGAACACTGGACGTCAGAGAAAGAGGTTTAAATGGGACTGTGAACTGATAATGTTTACCATTCACAACAAACAGAGCAACACAGTACTGAGCATGAGCCCTCAAAGCAGTTCAGGGATGTTTGCAAAGAGGAATAATATTTGAGAGTGGTGAAACCTATGCTGTTGAGATGCCGTGTTATCCGAAAATGAGAGTTTGGGATAATTTCTGAACCTCAGGAAAGTAGGGCCAGTACGGCATAGATGGATAGGGTCAGTGTTCTGTTTTTTTTTTGTAGTAGTAGTATTCAAGTGTCCTGGGGTGCCATTTCTGGTGACCCTTTATGTGACGTAGATGATCTTGAAAATGATCTGAAGAGTCAATTTAGTGACTTCTGGGTTAGGTGTTATGGATGAACATCTCGAGGTTCTGGAAGAGACAAGCTGCTGTGTAAAGGATGTCTTTTATGGGGTCCTATACCATTGGATGGACTATAGAGCAGGGTATTGCCTCCATTTGGGTGTGAGAGGATTACTGCTTGCATTGTTGCTCAGACGTCAGTTTTAGAGAAACACTTTCACTTTCTTCAGGAGGGAGAACTGGTACAACCAGCCTCAGATACAGCCAGTGTGCTAGATGCAATTGGGATGTAGAGCTAGTCAAAAAAAAGAGCTAGGCATCCTTGACATCATTTAAAGTTATCTCGGAATGCAAAGTTCTCATTTATGTATTGAATTTCCCGCTAACTATAGTTGGTGTCAGAGTTCCTAATTTCTTATGAATAAGGAAGTGCTTTAATGAGCATTTATTTTCCTTCCACCACCAAACTGTCTACTGAGTCCATACTCAACAATAAGCTCAGAGCCTCCAACAGTCTTGAGTCTGGTGCTGAATATGTAAGACAGGTGATGACACAAAAGTCGATCGGGCAGGAGGTTCAGCAGAGGACCAGTCAGAATGCTCAGTGGTGCAGCAGAGGGAGTCCAAATGGATCATGGCATGCTTGTAGACCACCACCTGCTGGAGGGTCGGCATTCTGGTCCAAAAACTCTGGGCCTAACTTCTCCACTACTGGGACAGGCTAGGAAGATAAAATTGAGGCTGGAGTCAGGGAAAGGTGCCAAACTGAAGATTTCTCCAGAGAACTGGAGTAATTTCAAGGGAAGGAGGACTTAATCTTGTGGCGTTTGGGATCTTTTTAATGAAAGGATTTCTGGTTGGATTGCTCCAGGCCTACCTTGAACCGCAAAGAACGTCTGTGGGGCTGCAGAACGGGTATATGAAAATTTGCATCTTGCAGGTTCAAAGACACCATCCAGTTGACTGTGCCCAGAGCAGGGAGGTTCTGGGCCAGCGTGAGCATTTTGAACTTGTACTTCTGCAGGAAGACATTCAGAGGTTGAAGGTCCAAAACAGGCCTGAGACCCTTTGCCCTTCTTTGGCACAAGGACATAGCATATTTAACAGCCATCTTGTTGTTCTGAGTCCAAGACCCTCTCAATACCACCTTTGGAGAATAACACTCATACCTCTTGTAACAGAATGGAGGTCACATCACACTCAAGACATGGAACTACCAGCTCGAGATCCTCTTGCAACTCCTGTGGCTTCAGCCCATGGATCCTCTTGAGGGTCTTCTTTGGCTTCAGTGGGCTTTCCTGCTTGCTCAGGGCCTGCTCTGACTTATCTGCTCATGGTGAGTCACTTGGACATTGCTAGTCCTGACACTGCACCTTTTTAGACTATTACGCTGGTTGCTGCGGCCAAGGCTTGTTGGTGCCCCTGCCAGACACTGACCCCATGGCTCTTGACATCCAACGTGGGACAGCTTGTGAACAGCTCTTGGTCTTCCACAGCGACGCCTGTTCCGTACAGCTGCAACTTCAAGGGCACCATCAACTCTCCTGCATCCCCAACATCGGTGGGCATTCGTCTCCCGTGCCTCCTGTTCACTCCTGAGTGGCATAGAATGTCCCCTCTGCTTGCTGGTACCTCTCATCTTGAATCCACCTTTGGGTTCCACCGGACTCTTTCGCCTTCTTCGTCGGCGGCATCTTCACTGAAGTCCTCCATTGTGGTCTAAGGCGGTTTCCAACGTCACTTCGCACCAATGCACTCTGCTTCCCTGGTGTAGGTATCCTGGTTCCTGGGGTATCTAAATACACCACAAGGGTTGTCTGGATTAGTGCAGGGTGTTACACTTACATAAGTGTGCACCATATACTAAGCCAGCCTCCTACAGGCACAACCAACCTTTTTTTTTTTAAATGTCGCAGGGGGTTCAGGGAGCACAGCAGCCTCCAACAACATTTTTAAAAAACAACAGAAAAACACAGTAAGTCTCCTGGACCATTAAATCTGTGACCCCAGAAGAGCATACCATTATTTTCAAAGCACTAAGAGCTGGAGTTATATGATCCTCAGCAGGAGCGCTCGGACACGTTATGGTTGGTTCTATGTATGGCTGCACTTAATGCCCTGAAAAATGTAAAAAAAAACATTTTGTGATAATCACTAATACTCCTTGCAATGTGTGCATTTATAAAATATACATTTGATTATACTTATTAGTGACTTTTGACAAACTAAATAGATCTGCTTTATATATGCTGATGTGCTCACCTCCTGATAAAGGCAATAGGTCTACCTTTTATATTTATATATTTAATAAAAAAGGGGGTTGCGCGCATAGACAAAGGCAGATGAGTGGTGGGGAAGTTGGGCTCCTGTGGGTGTTGCACGGTGATGGACATCTTACTTTATGTTAAAAAAAAACAAAAAAAACGCACACACATTCACAAAAAAAAAAAAAGATTAACGTGGCGTTCTACTTAGGAACTGAAATATCTTACTCTAAAATATATACATATATAGATCCGTCTCCAGTAGGTAGTTAGGCACTAGTTTCCGAAGGAAAATATTTTATTCATTTGCCAATAACTTTGGCATCGTTTGACGAATCCTCAGAAAATGTTCAAAACTAGTGTGCCGCTCACTTCAGCTGCTGTCTTGAAAATTTAGAGATGAAGCCTCAAGGTGGGTCCAAGAAGAAGGGGGTGTCAAAATGCATTTCTTCCATGTTAATTCCCATAGGTCTTTTAGATACGGCTACTGCCCGAACTGCTGAACGGCATTACACCAAATTTGGCATAAAAGTAGAGGTTGGTCCAGGGAAGTGCCTTTTTGTTATTTGGTGTAAGTGGGTGTGTGAGTAGCTCTAGGGGTGAGTGTTTGGCTATGTGAGTGGCTGTAAGTGTGAGTGACTGGTTGTATGAGTGGATGTTTGGGTGAGTGAATGGTTGTGTGAGTGCTGTATGAGTGCCTCTATGGAAGAGTGAGTACTGGTATGGGTCTGCTAATAGGTATGTGAGTGGCTGTGTGGGAGTAGGCATACAAGAGGTTGTATGGGGGTGTGGGAGTGGTTCTGTGGACAATGTCATCAGTGATGTCACTGATCATGTCATGAGTCATAAGCAGTGCATTGCAGGGGTGTAAGTTATAGTTTGCTCAGGTAACTAGAACTGCTACATTTCACTGGTTTTGTACAAGTGAAATCTGAGCCTAACTAGAACGTCCCTGTAACATTTGTTTTTATCGGTCGAAACGAGTCATGCTGAGGCACTGGCCAGGACTGACTGGTTGCTGTATTCATGGATTTTAAATAAAGCACAGCAGTTTTCACTGGGTCCCTCAAGTGGTCCGTACCTGTGTTTGAGCGCCGTGTAGGTTTGGTGACAACCCGGGATTTGCTTCGCTATATATATATATATATATATATATATATACACACACGACTGGTGGGTTCGATGTGCTTCTGAAACAGGACTGTGTTTTGTTTGATATATATATATATCCCGCATGTGTACCCAAGCTCAAAACTTCCAAAGGGTAATCGTACCCAGAAATGAAGAAAGCACTCGCAGGGGTGAGTTCCGTTGTTTTAATCGGACTCGTGCACTCGCAGGGGTGAGTTCCGTTGTTTTAATCGGACTCGTGCACTGCGTTTCGGCTAACGCCTTCCTAGATGTTAATCAGGGCGCGACAAAACCACCAATATTTGAACATGCATTTCACCAATGAACATAGACAAGGGACCAAAGTTTCAATCACATTGGATTCCGCCATCTTAACATGGTGTTCGAATCTTTGTAAAGCGGCAATATACATTACATTCTCAATTCATGATTATATTACATACATTTATACTGCAATTTACGACTTCATCAAGCCCTGTATGGGCCATACAATGAATAGAATTATGTAACTTCTTTACCTTGGCCTATTCTAAGCTTTTCACATTAAGCTTTTCAAATTAAAGCTGGTATATCTCGCTATGTATATACAATTATTTAAAACCACCATAAGACTCTCAACCATTCAATAAATGACATTCTAATTATTCCTTGAAATCATTGAAGAGAATAAACAATCTTTACGTTGTAAGCTGTCACTTGGTGAATCAATCACTACATTGTAATTAACATATGTAATCACTAGCATATCAACACTAACATGCGAAAGCAAAATAAGATACCATAACGTTATAATGGTAAAAACACATCAATGAAGGAAAAAAACTTCTAGGAATAGAGGTTTACCTTATTGAACTAGATGACGTAGAACCGCCTGTCCCACCTCTGTCTCGCTGTAAGTTGCCATATTCAGGCCTTAATGGTGCGTGAAAGTATGAGCACTCTTCCATGTAGCGGCACGGCAAATCTTATCCATTGGCACTCCATGGAAAAGAGCAGCAGAAGAAGGAACGGCTCTCGTAGAATGAGCCTTTGCCTTTCTCATAAGCGGTTTTCCCGCCTTAGTATGACAGAGTTGAATAGTAGCAACAATCCATCGTGCAATAGTTCTTTTTGTGACAGCAGAACCCAATCTCAGAGGGCCATAAGGTACTAGCAGTTGATCCGTTCTGTGTAACTGCTTGGTTCCTTGCAAATACAATTTAAGGCACCTTTTGACATTCAATGAGTGGAGAGATTTCTCCGCCGGTGAAGAAGGATGTGGGGAAAAGTGCGTAGGATAACAGGTTCATCAAGGTGAAAGTGAGATGGGCCTTGCTGGGCCAAAGGCAGGACAAACATAACTTCAGAAAGTTCAGGCTGCAGCGGATTGTCCAGACTTTAATGGCACCTGGCCACAAATGTTGCCTGACCTCCAGAATAGGTTGACTTTGTGGATGAACAGCGAGCAGCCAGTATAACATCCATCAATTTGTCAGGCAGATCGTATCCGCTCAGTTTGTTCTGCTCAATCTCCATGCAATGGAGGTGTAGGTTAGGGAGGTTTGGATGTTGAACCCTGGCATGTTTGGGAGACAGGAGGTCCTCTGGAAGAGGTAGACACAGCAGGGGGCAGACAACCATAGTCTGCAGATTTGCGTACCAGACCGTAAGAGCCCAGTCTGGGGGCTAGCAGGATTAATAGAGCCCAGCCCCGACCTTCTTTACAACCAGGGGCAGGAGAGGCAGAAATGCACATAGGAAACTGGAATCTCATGGCAGGCAAAACCCATCTCCCAGGGAACCTTGAAGCAGGAACTCTAGAGTGCAAAAAGCTCGACAAGGAGCACTCTTGGAGGTGGCAAAAATATCTACCAAAGGCACGTCCTACTGTGTAATACACCTTTAACACCTCCACTTGCAGAAGCTACTCATGGACAGCTAGATGGTTTATGCTAAGCTTATTCGTCCTGGCCTTTCAGGCCGCCTTACTGGCTGGGCTGACAGTTAGGACAATTCCATGAAGGTCTAGCTAGTGCAAGAGTCTCAGCATCTCGATACATAGCACAAATGATCACCACCACACTATTTGCTGCAGTACAATATGGTGGTCATGTTATCAGTCAGATGTTGCACACGGTTTCCATTGATTGAAGACAGAAAGGTAGCTCCAGAAGATTGATGAGGGGCCTCTGTTCCAGTAGATACAAGAGGCCTCTGATCTCCACCTCATGTAGTTGACCTCTGAAGCCAAGAGTGGACACATCCGCCAACAATGTATGCTCTGGATGGGCTAGGGAGAATGGCTTACTGCAAGTCAGGATGGAATCCTTCATTCTCCAATGAAGGTCCTGAACCGCCTCGCCTGACATAAAGATGTTGTCTAGGACCCACCCCCAGCAATGGGCCCATTGAAAACAATGCCCTGATCTATTGCCTCCCAGAATCCACTCAGTTTCCTTTAAGGGCATCCTACTTGCAGAGAAAAATTCTGGACTGTAGCAGCTAGTCACGGATGGACCTGAGAAATTTGGCAGTACTCATCAGTTGAGTGATACTACAATACATGGCTTAGGAAACAAGTTTTCCAGTCCTGGACCTTTCCTTATAAAATTTTAGTTTTCAGACTCCACAATATTCCCATTAAGGAAATCCTACATGCTGCAGCACATTCCATTCATGGCTTAAGAAATATGACCAGATTACTCCCATTATGATGCAACCCCATTAGCTCGTCTTGCTGGCAACCCAGCATATCTGGCTAACAAGTTCACCATCCGCAGTGGCTTCCGGAACACCTGCCACCATGACACCATCAGACAGAAGGCAAAACGTGCAACAAAGGAAAAACAAAACAACCAACCTTTTCTAGGTATAAATCTAGGATTTGCAAAAACATCCCTCTATCCATCAAGACTGCCTCAACATGCTCCAATTTAGGAAAGACCTGACAACGCACCTCTTAAACGAGCGCAACATTAAGATGTAGTAAGTCTACTCCCAGGTTCCAGCTACATCTTCATTCCCTTGTTGAATGCACCTTTGGCTTTGACAGATACAGACCTCTGCTGCTTTTGGACTAGGCTGTGCTATACAAATAGCACATCTATACAAAAGGTAAATATCGCAGAAAAGCTATTCCCTGTGTTATGCTTGAAGACAGAAAAAAGAAAAAAAGAAAACTGGGTGTGAACAGCTAGGTATACCCAAGTAGGGAATATGATCAGTATGCACTCATACCTAAACTGGGCAAAAGATTTTTAAAACTATCTTGTGGAGAAGTCTTGTAGGTTCTGCTTGTAGCTGGAGCCTTTCCCAAGCAATTGGGAAAAAGGGACAGCAGGACAACAAAATATATTTGATTTCTTTTCAGATTCTTAAACAAAATACTTTGAAACGTCAGAGAAAAGGGCCCCATCACAAAAACAATTAGGAGCAGTTCAAACACCTTACACACAAAATGACCAACGTTTTGACCGACACCAACAGCAGGACAGTGAGATCTAAATGCTTGCAGGCAATCTTTTGAGGTTTGCAGGTATGTCTATAAATATATATATTACAGTTCAAATTATAATTGACATAAGCCAAAGTCATACGTCACACATAATTATTTCTTTAAATATTGAATATATTATCAAATGTTACATCATTTAAACATTCACAAATGGCCAAGTAAAAAACATACCCTTTTCTTGAAATATGTTCTCCATTTATGATATTCCCTGATAACTATTTCAATTCTTCTTTTCCAATATTTCCCTTCTGTTGCAATGGCCTGTAATTTGAAATAAGTCAATAAATGATATGTTTCTACACTGGAACTATATCATTTGAGGGCATGACTAACAGAAATGCCTTTGTGAAACGCATTATTAAAATACTTTAATTGTTAAATGTTTTCATGAACAGAAGAACAAGGGAGCACATATGAAAAGCAAAAAGTATATGTTTAAATCCCCAAAGTGCAAATTGGCAGGAGTAGTCAAGTAACACCTCGCTTGTGTACACATGTGTGGGTATCGTGGGAGAGAGGGGACCCTGGGTGTGAAAGTGGGAGGCAGTGGAAGAGGAGAGGAGTAGGGCGGTGGGGGGATGGAGGGAGGAGGTTACAACCGACCATATCAGGAAGGAGAGTTCCCCATCATGGCTATTCTGTCTGAATTTATAGTTTTGCAGTTACACTGTATTTAAAAAATCTATATAACATCTATAGGACGTTTTTCACAAAAATAATCTTTGTAAGAAAAAAAGAGTGTTAGAGAACGATTAGACCGATGGATTAAGAGGTGTACAACCAGGGCAACACAAACACAGGATACACAGATGCAGGTTCAACTATTAAGGGGACAAAAGCAAGAAAATAGCACAAATTAGGCACCATGGAAGCTTGGCTCAGTAGCTTAAAACTCATGGCTTCATGTACCATACAATATTTAACTTTTCATATTCTATTTCTTTTAAGTGATATTGAAGAGATAGATTCTTATACAAACAAGCATTCAACCAGAGCTCATGTGACCCACTATTTTTAAGACTCTCCAGTAACGCCGTACACTCAATAGTTAGAAAAATAACAATGCCTAATATGAAAGCAAAAACAACGCCTGATGAGGAATCTGTTGCCCGTGTTATGGGAATCTAGAAAGTAATATGCTACTTACCAGTATGCATCTGTTCTTGGCATGTAGAGCTGCAGAGCCACACACTTAGGATAGAAGTTCGCCATCTGGTGTTGGGCTCGGATGCTTGCAGGTTGTTGTTGTCTTCTGGAGAAGTCTTTGTTCACAAGATAGGTGACTCCTCCCAATCTAACTCCATCGTTAGATTGTTTTTCGCCATGATGGGAAATGATGGAGTTTGTAGAAAATTGAGAGATGTCCATGTGTGATGTCCAAGTAAGACAATGCTGGAACAGATACAGGTCCCGGGGAGGTGGGTTGGCATGTGTGGCTCTGCAGCTCTACATGCCAAGAACAGATGCATACTGGTAAGTAGCATATTCCGTTCGAGGCATATGAGCGGCAGATCACACACTTAGGATTGACTATATAGCAGTATCTCCCCTAGCGGTGGTCACCTGTATCGGTTGCAGCAGTTTGAAATAAAGTTTTAAGGACAGCCTGACCCACAGAAGCTTATTGCTTTGCTTGCACGTCAACACAATAGTGTTTAGTGAAGGTGTGTCTTGTAGACCATGTGGCTGCCTTACAAATATCTTCTAAGGGAATGTTTCCTAAGAATGCCATGGAAGCCCCTATTTTGCGTGTGGAATGCGCTCTAGGGGGAACCGTTAGTGTGCGTTTAGCCTTGTGGTAGCATATTTGGATACATTTAACTATCCACCTAGCTATCCCAGACTTGGAAATGGGGTTGCCTTTATGTGGTGGAGAGAAAGCAACAAACAATTTTTTTGTTTTGCGGAATGATTTGGTTCTGTCAATGTAGTAAAGAAGGGCTCTTTTAACGTCTAAGGTATGAAGAGCTCTTTCAGCTACCGAGTCTGGATTTTGGGAACAACACTGGTAACTCTACTGATTGGTTAAGATGGAACGGAGATATGACTTTTGAAAGGAATTTCAGATTTGTTCTAAGAACCACTTTGTTACGGTGTAATTGTAAGAATGGTTCTTGTATGGTTAAAGCCTGGATCTCACTTACCATTCTGAGGGATGTGATAGCGATAAGGAAAGCCACTTTCCATGTGAAGAACTGTAGTTCGCATTTATGCAGAGGTTCAAATGGGGGTCCCATGAGTCTTATAAGAACAATGTTTAGATTCTACACTGGAGAGGGTGGCAATCTGGGAGGAATAATCCTTTCAGTCCTTCCATGAAGGCTTTGATCGCAGGTACTCTAAAGAGTGACAAGTGTTGTCTATTTTGTAAGTAGGCTGCTAATGCTGCTAGGTGGAGACGTATGGATGAGTATGCCAAATTACATCTTTGCAAGTGCAGTAAGTAGCAAATGATGTCCTGGATGGATGCATCCAGTGGGTTTATATGATTGTTAGTGCAGTAAACGGCAAATCTTTTCCCTTTTGCAGCATAGCAGGCTCTAGTGGTAGGTCTTCTGGCCTCTCTTATAATATTCATGCAGTCTGGTGGCAGGTTGAGGTAACCGAATTCTAGGACTTCAGGAGCCAGATCGCCAGATTCAGTTGACCTGGATCTGAGTGTCTGATTTCTCCATGGTTCTGGGTTAATAAGGACGGGGAGAGATGCAGTTTTTGGTGTGGAACTAGGGAGAGTTCCAGTAGTGTTGGGAACCACGGCTGGCGTGCCCATGTGGGAGCTACTAGGATCAGTTTGAGAGACTGTTGCCTGAGCTTGCGTACCACTAATGGAATGAGTGGGAGAGGCGGAAAAGCGTACGCAAATCTGCCTGACCAGTTCATCCATATCGCATTGCCCTTTGACTCCGGGTGGGGAAACCTGGCGGCGAAGGTTGGGCATTTTGCGTTTTCATGTGTGGCGAACAGATCTATGTCTGGTTGGCCCCATTGTTGGAAAAAGGGCAGTAGGACTTGGGGATGTAGTTCCCATTCATGGATCTGTTGAGTTTGTCGACTCAACAGATCGGCAATTTGATTGTGAACCCCTGGAAGGTGTTCTGCAAGTAGGTATATTTTCTGGGGAATGGCCCATCTACAAATGTTCTGTGCGAGCTAGGACAGCTGGAGAGAATGTGTGCCTCCTTGTTTTTGTATGTCTGTCCGGATGAGGACAGTTTTGTTCTGGAGATGTAGTTGGAACGATTATAGTGCTAGGTACACTGCTAGCAGTTCCAGGTAATTGATATGGAGCACTTCCTGTTGAGTGGTCCATTTGCCCTGAGTGGTATGTCAGCACTATCTGTGGAAGAGGCTCTAGGAACGGCCGCCCTTTGGACAGGTTTGTTATGTTCCACCATTTCAGAGAGCGATGTGTGCGGCTGTCCACCAACACCAGATCTGGAAGTTGTTTGTGAGCCTGGTTCCACTGACGTGCTAGACATTCTTGCAAGGGACGCATTTGAAGTCTTGCATAAGGCACAATGAAGATGCATGACGCCATCATGCCTATGAATTGCATGAACACTCTTGCTGGAAGAGTGTGTTGGATTTGGAATTTTGTGATAAGAGCTTGTATATTGGCTATCCTGGCTGGGCTGGGATATGCTAGGGCTGTGGAGGTGTTTATGGTGGCTCCTAGATACTGAAGTATGTTATGTTATGTTATATTCCATTTATAACGCGCTCGGCTACTCACGAGTATCCCGGCGCGAAACCTGAGACAGACAAAAGATATCAAACAAGCGAGAAATGTTTTCAGCTTCCTTTTAAAGGCAGCAAGCTCCTGAGTGAGACGAAGAGCAGGGGGGAGGGCATTCTAGGCCTTGCTAGCTCTGACCGCCAGAGAACAACCTCCCATCCTCTGAAGTCTGAATCTGGGAACCAGGGCTAAGCCCAGAGAGGTCGAGCGCAAGGCCCGTGCAGAGGCGTAAAAAGAAAAACGTTTCTGGAGGTAGAGAGGACCATGGCCATGAAGGGCACGGTGAGCCAGAACCAACGCTTTGTATTTGATTCTGGCCGCTACTGGAAGCCAATGGAGGGCAATCAGATGAGAAGAAACACTCATCCTAGAGGAAAGGCCCAGTAGCAGTCTGGCAGCGGTGTTCTGGACTGTCTGCAATTTCTTGATGAGGTATCCAGGCGAGCCGATGTAGAGGGAGTTGGCATAATCAAGCCGGGAAAGAATCAGCGCGCAGGTAACTGTAACTCTGGCTGCCTGCGGAAGGAGAGGAAAGAACTTTCTCAACGTTTTGCAGCCAGCAGTTTTCTTAACCTGGGTGGCAAACAGCAGACTCTCCTCAAACCAAACGCCCAGGTTCTTAGAGGGCCGACCCTCAGACGAGGGGAGGGAGAGCTCCAGAGGCCAAAGCTGAGACCGGAAATCCGAGGGAAAAGAGCCAAAGAGCAAAATTTCCGATTTTTGCTCATTACACTTAAGCTGCGCACCCAGCGCTGAGCTGACAGCCTTATCCCAGGTAAAAAGCAGCTGAGTGTCGTCAGCGTAAGCCATTACCTTGGCGCCCAGTGCTTCAGCCAGATGAATCAGAGGCGTGACATAAATGTTGAAAAGCAGAGGGCTCAGGGAAGAGCCCTGCGGGACACCCGTAGTGACCGGGCGAGGGGAGGAATGACAAGGCGGGAGCCAGATCTGCTCGACCCTATCCTCAAGGAAAGACTTAAGCCAACCCCACACGGCCCCTGAGACACCGATCTCAGCAAGGCGGGACAGCAAAAGATCGTGTGGGACCGTGTCAAAGGCCGCCGAGAGATCCAATAGAATCAAGGCGGCTCTACCCCCTGTGTCAAGGCAAGTCCGGATGGCCTCCACGACCTCGACAAGAACTGTCTCCGTGCAATGGCCCGACCGGAACCCAGATTGTGATGGGTGTAGAAGACCCTCAGCCTCCACAAAATTAGACAATTGATTGAGCACCGCCTTCTCACAAATTTTAGCCATCGCTGGCAGGCGGGAAATAGGACGATAGTTAACGGGATCGCGCGGATCCAAGATAGGTTTTTTGAGTAGCGGCAAAATCTTGGCCTCTTTCCAGACTTGGGGAACCACCATAGTCTGAAGAGAGAGGTTAACAATGTGATTAACCTCCAAATAGATGTTATTCGCAACTGCTGCAAGGAGTCGAGCCGGACAGGCATCAACCGGGGACCCAGATTTGAGACCTCTGAGGATTTTCAGACTATCCAACGGATACACTGGAGAAAAAGCAGACAACACGGTAAAAGGTGTATGTGAGAGGGCGGGAGATGAGAATTGGGTTAGTTTATGGTGAAACCCAAGTTGTGTAAGATTTGGATGGTTTGGTGAGTGTGTAGAACACATTTGTTGAATGACTTAGCTTTTATTAGTGCTGCTACTACATCCAGGCATTTGGTGAATACTCTGGGTGCGGTTGTTTCCCCGAATGGAAGGACTATAAACTGGTAGTGTTGTCCGTCCACCACAAACCTTAGATACTTCCTGTGGGCAGGATGTATGGGAGTGTGGAAGTAGGCGTCCTTGAGATCTAGTGTGGCAAGAAAATCGCCTTGTTGCAGTAGTGGGAGCACTTGTTGAAGCGTTGGAAATGACCTGAGTTGATATACAGATTTAGGGGTCTGAGGTCGAGTATTGGTCTTAGAGTCCCGTCCTTTTTGGGGATTAGGAAGTAGAGTGAGTATACCCCTGTACCCTGATGTTCTAAGGGAACTGGTTCTATTGCGTGTTTTTGAAACAATGAGAGAACCTCTTGTTTGAGGAACGTAAGATGGTCTGGTGACATGGAACGCTGTTTGGGCGGTATGTGTGGGGGGGGGGAGGGGGTAGTTGTGAGTTCCAGGAAGTAACCATACTGGATAATTTGTCTTACCCACTTGTCTGTTGTAATGGAGTTCCAGACAGGTAGGAACTGTTTTAGTCTTCCCCCGACTGGAGTGGAATGGTCTGGGGGGAGTGGAGGAAAGTCACTGTTTTGTAGCAGGGGAGGTACGAGTGTTGTTATTACCTCGACCTCGCCCCTTGTTCTGGTTTCCTCTGTATCCGCCTCTAAAATATCTTCTACTGGGGGATGTTTGTGTAGCGGATTTGAATGTAGAGGAGGTGTCCGCTCCCATATTTTTGGAGGCTCCTCTATAGAAGGAGTGCCGAAAAGAGCCACGTGGTTGGGGAGACTGTAATGCCCCCATGGATTTAGCAGTCTCGGTGTCCTTCATTTTTTCAAGGGCAGTGTCTACTGCTGGCCCAAAGAGCTGTTCCTGATTGAATGGCTGACTGAGTATGGTAGTTTGTACCTCTGGCTTAAAGCCTGAAATGAGTAGCCAGGCATGTCGAAGGAGAACACTTGTGTTAATTGCTCTAGAGGCGGTGTCTGCGGCGTCAAGCGCACATTTAATTGCTGCATTTGAAATAAGTTTTCCCTCCTGGACAAGGTCATTTGCCTGGGTTTTATATTGGTCTGGCAGATATTGTAAGAGAGTCTCTAATTGGTCATAGTGGGCCCTGTCATAGCGTGCTAGTAGGGCTTGGGTGTTGGCAATACGCCAATGATTAGCGGCTTGTGCTGCTACTCTTTTGCCAGAAGCTTCTAACAGTTTGGATTCTTTGTCCGGGGTGGTGTATCTCCTGTGGTTTGGGAGTTGGCGCGTTTCCTAGCATTGGAAACGACCAAAGAATCCAAAGGGAGTTGCCCTTTGATGTAATTAGGATCTTCAGGGGCAGGCCTATATTTCTTTTCTATTCTTGGGTTGAGAACCCTGGCACAGACTGGGTCTTTAAATACTTCGGGGGCATGTTTTATGACTCCTTTAATCATGGGCAGAATTTGTACGGACTTTTGAGATTGTTCGAAAGTGTCTAATAGGAAGTCTTCCTCTGGTGCGTCTGAGTGCATTGTGACGCCGTGGTAAAGTGCCGCTCTATTTAATAATTGGCCAAACCCCAGGTGATCGTCTGGAGGCGATGGTTTGGAGGGATATGGCTGAGGGTCAGGCATGTCTGGTAGAGGGAACGCCCAATCATCCAGTGGTGAGGTGTCTGGATCCGTGAACGGATCATTAGGGTCACCCCCACCCCCTAGGTCATCCTCATCATCCTGTGGAGGTGGTGTATATGATGGGGAGGGTATAGGTAAGGGTGGTGCAGGCAGTATAGGAGAGGAAGGAGGCATAGGCGATGTTGCAGAGTCCTTCCTGTTTACAGGAACTGGAACAGGTGGTGTGTCCAGTTTCCATTTTCTAAATGGCACCGCGGTGACATGTCCAGTCTTGGGATTGATATAAATCTTTTTCTGCCTTGGGTCGATGGATCTGGATGAAAAAGTTCTTGTTCTTCAGGAACAGTCTTTGGTGCCGATTTTTTCGGTTCCGATCGAGGTTTTGGTTGATCGGTGGATTGTTTGGCTTTAGGGGGCGTATGAGAGTCCTTAGCCGTTGGTTTCGGTACCAATGATGGTTTCGGTGCCGATGTCGGTTTCGGAGCCGAAGTTGTATCTGTAGGCTTGGGAACCTTCGGTGCCGGTTTATCTACTGGCCTTGGTGTTTTCGGGGCCGAAGGCGTTGGAGCCGATTCCAGTGCCGAGTGGTCTTTTGTCTTCGGTGCCGAGGGTGCCGGTTGGACAATGACATGCAGTTTGCTCGGTGCCGAGCTACCGGAAGGCTTATGTTTCTTCGGAGCCGAGCCCGGAGGCGGGGCTTCTGAAGGATGTTTTCGGTCTCGACTGGGGCTAGCAGGCGAAGTCTTGACCAATGCCTTTGGTTTTGTTGGGGTTGGGGCAGGGGCAGTAGTACTTACACGTTGCCCAGGAGTGATGGGGTCGTCTGAGTCGGAAATTATTTGCAGGTCTTCTGAATCTTCTTCTGGGACATCAGGGCCTTCATCAAAGATGTCCTCTGGTTCCGGAGCTGTTCTCTGTGCCATGATGTGTCTTCGAGCCCTTCGATCTCAAATGTTCTTTTTGGATCGAAAGGATGCACAGGCTGGACAGCTGGACTCGTCGTGTTGAGGTGATAGGCAGAGGTTGCAGACTTTGTGGTGGTCACTGTGCAGAAATTTTGCTCCACACTGGGGGCATTTTTTGAAAGGCGTCCTTTCCATGAGCCGTAGGCCTCACGGCGTGGATAAGCCCAGCGGCCCGCGTCGACGTCCGGAATCGAGCCGATGAAATCGATGTCGAGAATGAAGGTGCTTCGATGTTTTGTGTGAAGTTTTGCGCTTCGAAAAGCTTGGAATTGATATTTCCAACCAGAGCGGAAAAGTTGCATCCGAAACAAATGGCGGAAAAAAACAATCTAACGATGGAGTTGATGCCCATGCGCACTGTCGTCCAAGGGAGGAGTCACCTATCTCGTGACCAAAGACTTCTTCCGAAGACAACAACAACCTGCAAGCATCCGAGCCCAACACCAGATGGCGATCTACTATCCTAAGTGTGTGATCTGCAGCTCATATGCCTCGAACATAAAGCTTAAGAACACATTTTTGCTTTTCATATATACCAACAGGTTAAATGTAAATCATTTTAATATTTGTACTGGAAGATCTGTTAAAAGGCAGAAGCAGGCTAATTTAATAATAAATCAAAAAAGTAAAACATCTTCAGGAGGAAGTGCTTGTCTAAACTCCAAGATCATGGGTCCGCATGGTCATGCAGCTCTGCCTAGGGAGTTATTTGCTCGAACTAAGCTACTATTAAGGATACTTTGCCTGTGTCAAGTGAGTGGGATTTAGAGCACAGGAGGAGGGACAGAGCCTTCTTCAAAGTGCACTTTAGTAGAACTGATGAGGAACACTGCACTATCCATACAAAGGTGACACAAGCCCTTGGATCAAGGCAGGGCATGTGTGAGATGGCTGCAGAACAACGCCAGGAGTGAATAGCTCCATGATGCTACCGAGGCCAAATCAGAGACACTGTTCATGCCACCCACCAAGCACTATTTTCTTTCTACAGCGCCAGGTCTGTATGCATTTATATGTAAAGGATTCCTCCAGGTGGTTGCACAGTGAAATGCAGATGTAATGTCTTACCCTGCTGCATTCTCCCTTTGACTGGGAGATACTCTGCCTGTACTTTTATGTCCTCCCAAATTTGTTTATTGCAATGCATATTTCTTGCACTGTGTAATGGGTGGCACAACAACATTTTTATGTGGAAATGTGGCTTTGTCTGGGATCAACGGATACCACAATGGAAGATGGGGAAAAAATAATAAAAATAGTTTTTTTAAATTGCTATGCTTGGATCCAAAGGCTTGGTCAATTTGCAAATAACCTGTTGATATATACAAAAGACTAAGCCTTCCAATGCTACAAAGTCGGTTTTTGTAAAGGCAAATATCCCAAAACAAACAAGGAGGACCCATTATGCGTACATTTTTACCTTCAAGCTGTATTGAACAAGTTACTTACCTTTGAGAATGCCTTATCTGATAGAGGGTCTATCTAGCCGCAGATTCTTACCTTTGAATATCCCCAGGCATCAGACTGGATCCGGAAGAGCTGTACCATTGCACGTTGGTAGGTGACGTCCTTCAGCTCAGTATAGGCGCCGGAAGTAAATTGTGCAGTACCTACATAAGGGCCACCACAGCGTGCTGATGTCAGTTACTTTCGCGACTTTCCATGCTAGGAGTGCAGAACCACGATGAGAACTGACCACTAGTGTGGAAAAGTCTAAGGCCCTGAAAGGGGGTGTACCTTACACCTAAACTGGTTCACAGGGATACATGATTAAACAACTACTGCCTAAACCACGAATTCCTTAACCACGAAGGCTAAACAACAAGTAATCCCAAACCACTACATTGTTATCAACGAGTTCCTAAACCATGAAAAATATTTAAATTGCTCATTACCCGATTACACCACTATCTTCTGAGGGCAGGTTAGTGCAGGCAACCACTTCTGATATTTCAGCACTCCTCATGTTAGTTAGGGCTTCATCGCAACTCACCTGGGGCTCAGCCTCTGATGCGGCTCGATGGCCACGTAGTGTTAGATGCGTTTTCCAGCAACCCGGCTCAGAATCCTCTCGGCCAGGGAGGGAGAGAAAAGGCACAGTGAATACTCGGTCTCCGCTGACACCTTCAATTGCCTTTCACTCCAAGCCCGTCAGTGTCTACAGCAGATGGTCAAGTCTCAATTTCCGGCCTAGCGGTGGCAGCACCCAGTCTAAAGTGAGGTAGGCTGCACTCAGGGGCCTCGTAAGCTCATGGTGCACAACCGCCCCGGCCTCAGATCTCTCCCCCGGGGGCAACACTGCTCCAAATCAGTGCTGATGTTCCCGCAAGGCCCTTCAGCACAGCAGATGGTGCGGATTATGGGATCCCAGTGCAGGAGCAGCAAGATAACAGCCACCATGTTTGCCTGTCAAGCCACGCACCCCCAACGGGTTACTACCAACTTTCAGTGTCCTCAGAGTTCCTTTTATCTCGTACCCTATTGGATAGTGCTTCTGGGAAGAGGATATGCGTATCCAAGTGCCTGGGAGGATAGGTGAGTCTTTAGACATATTTTGAATTTCAGGTGGCCATTTTGTGTCTCAGATGTATCGCTAATGACTTCCATAGATAGGAGCCCCGAGCACCATATCTCCTTCATCAAATTGGCTAGGTCGACAATAGGAACCTGTAGGCAGACCTGAGGCTACTTGCAAGCTGGCAAGAAACAAACAGTTTAGGAAGATAGTTCACTGAACGGCCATAAGTCTGGAAAGGCTTTTCATTGTAATTACAATAGTGCCATTTATTGGCCAGTCACGAGGTCGTTATCTTCGTGGTTTAGGGAAGTCGTGGTTCATGTGAGTCGTTGTTAAGGATGTCGTGGTTAACAGATTGGTAGTTGTTTAGGATTCGTTGTTCAGGTCAGTCGTTTTTCAAACTTTGTTATTAAGGCTGTTTCCTGGTTCACGGAGAGGGAAGGATGGGAGAGTTGGTAAGGAATCTGTGGTTAGACAGTCTCTCTAACAGATAAGGCGTTACCTAAGGTAAGTAATCTGGTAGAGACTTCAAGCTGCAGATTCCTTACCTTAGAATAGATACCCAAGCAATACCTCCCCAGAGGAGGGTCTGTGAATCCTATTTAATAAAACAATCCCGTAGGACCGAATAGGTGAAATGCCCATCATGACAGACTGGACTGTCAAGGCTGTAATGATTTGTGGACATGTGCAGGGATGCCCATGTCGCTTATGACATCACCGGGGCTTACCTCACGCACCATTCGCTGTCCTGCCTCACTGTCGGATCCTGCATCGCTCGTCGCGGTGTTCTGGAGACGGAGGCAGAGACGGAGGCAGACGCCTACGTTAACTTGGCAGCCATATTGGGTGAGGGCCCGGACAGCGTTGCAGACGCACTCACGACGGGGGGGATAAATTGTGGATGTCTTTGCGCACGCGCAGCAGGCGCGCCGAAGGCGCGCTAAAGGCAAGCCCGTCTGCGCCCCTCCGGACCCAGGGGCCAGCCACTCCGGTCGGACTATAACTTATCCACCTGAGACATTGAAGGCGATGCATAACATGTACGGCCAATTTGCTAGTAAGGTCTCTTCTATCCTAATTGCTAACAATGTATTCATTGCACGTAATAGTTTTCCGGAGCTTCTGCCTACCACGCCCTGTAATCTGTACTCCCTTACTCAGACTACGCACAGAGCCGTTCCTTTGCCATTTTATTACCTTAACACTCGTTCTTTGGGTGAAACATCAGCTGGATATCTTTTCTCTCCTGATTATGGACAAACCTGACGTCCTGCTTTTGACCGAGACATGGCTCACCGATGATTCTGCCCCGGATATACTGGCAGCACCCCCCCCTGACTACTACATCATATCGGCCAATAGAGGCCCAGGCAAGTCAGGTGGTGGTGTGGCTGCCATTATCCACTCTGACCTCACTTTCTGCTCTCTGACTTGTCTACCTCTTGCAGACACGGATAACATAGTGATTAAGCTGGAATCAGCTAATGATTCCTTGGCCTGTGTCCTATTGTATAGACCACCTAAACCGATGCCTTCCATCCCACTGGCTCTTAGTGAACAGATAGCTACGCTAGTTACTGAACATGCCAGGGTTCTCCTGATCGGAGACTTTAATTACTGGTATGGAGATGCTAATGAAGGACCGCATTCTGCAGAGATGTCTGACTTACTTAAAAACCTCAATTTATCTCAGTATGTCCCATCTCCAACTCATGCCAAGGGCCGAATCTTGGACCAAATCTGGGATACCAATTTAAACATAACCATCCCTTCTGTGTTACCATGTATCTGGTCCGATCACCATCTACTGAAATTTCAAATCATAAGATCTGCCCCTCCGATAATTAAAGCACAGGGAGGTGGCATGGTCAGGAAATGGAACCTTATTAAAAAAGAAGAATTTTATAATACATTAGCAGACTCGATTCCAGTTCTACATCATTCTGATGTTAATAGTCTGGAAAATAAGGTATATAGGTGGCTTACTGAGGCTAGTGATAAACGCGCTCCTGTTAAGAGAGTCAAATTACTGCGTCGGACGGAAACCAACAGATGGTTTTCGGATGATCTTAAAGCTCAGAAATTGATTGTGCGTCAATTGGAGAGAGAATGGAGCCAACAATACTCCCCTGAAAAAAGATCCCAGTATATTATGGCGCATAAAGACTACAGGAAAAACATTTTGACAGCTAAAACTATCTTTTTTTCTGACCGTATCCTAAAGTCTAATCATAACTCTAAAATGATATTTTCGGTTATAGATGAACTCTCCAATCCTGAACGCACACTAAGAAAGGCCGCGCCTTCCCAGGAATTATGTGACTCCCTGAATGATTAATTTATTGATAAGATAATCCTAATAAAAAGCAGTATACCTTCTCATCCCCCTCAGCAGAATGCTCCGGTTCAGTTGTGTAACAATAACACCCTCAATAGTTTCCCTCCGATCAGTGAAGAGACCTTTCAGTCTCTTTTAATGGATATCAAGTCAGGTGCCCCCGTGGACTGTTGCCCACCCCATATTTTGAAAGAGTGCCTTGCGATCCATCCTGGCCCGGCCCTTGCCTTATTGAACAAATCCATTACATCTGGCATAGTTCCTCTAGCTTTTAAAAAGCCACAGTGGTCCCCCTCTTGAAAAAGCTGGGTGCCGATCCGGCACTCCTCGCCAATTATCGTCCTATATCTCTGTTACCTTTTTTGGCCAAAGTCTTGGAGAGTTACGTAGCTAAATGCCTCTCCAATTTTTTAGAGATGTATAAACATCTGGACTCCCATCAGGCAGGTTTTCGTCCCGCACATTCTACCGAAGCTGTGATCCTGTCAGCCATGGATAGTCTACGGGATTTCGCAGATAAAGGGTGTCCTCGTGCTTTGGTCCTGCTGGACCTGTCTGCGGCCTTTGACACGGTCGACCATAACATCTTGGCCGACCGTGTCGGGGGGATTGGAGTCTCAGGTACAGCGGCCCACTGGATTTCCTCTTTTCTGAGGGACCGCTCTCAAACAGTGCGCCTCGGCCAATTCTCTTCTGACTTTCACACCACTACTTGTGGGGTGCCTCAGGGCTCGGCCCTTTCCCCTCACTGGTTTAACATCTATATGTCCCCTCTGATTAAATCTTTGAAAAAGAGAAAGGTACTGGTTCTCAACTATGCTGATGACCTGCAGCTCCTTCTCAGGGTTGACGGGTCTAATGACTCCGTCACGGAGTTCCAGGAGACTATGTTGTTCATCCAAACTTGGATGGATCTGAATCACCTGAAACTAAACCCAGGAAAAACGGAAGTGGTCCTTACCGGGGACAGCTTTAAACACTGGGGCCCCCGATATTGGCCTCCTGTACTCGGTCCACCTCCCATCCCCTCTAGCTCCGCCAAGACTCTGGGGGTACTTCTGGATAGTGGTCTATCCTTAAAAGCCCAGGTTGGAGCAGTGGTGTCCAAGTGCTTTTACCAACTGCGGAAAATTAGGAAAATTCATCGCTTTCTTACTCATGAAGCCTTGGTCCAAGCTATGATCTCTACTGTGCTTTCTCACTTAGACTATTCCAACTCAGTCTACCTGGGAATGCCCCATTATTTGTTCAAACGCCTTCAGTTGGTCCAAAATCAGGCTGCCCGTTTGATCTACCACCAACCTAAATAGCAACCTGCCTCTCCTCTGCTGAGGAAATTACACTGGCTTCCGGTGTCACGTCGCTGTGTTTTCAAAACCGGCTGCCTTATTTTCAAAGCTCTACACGGTACCAGTCCGGAATTTATCAACAACATTATACTCCGGTACTCCCCCACTCGTGACTTAAGATCCTCTCACCTCTCGTTTCTTACTAGTCCGAACTTCAAGAGGGCCCGTCTTGGAGGCCGCAGGTTTGCCACTCTTGCACCCAAGTTGTGGAATTCCCTCCCTCTTGAGCTTCGCACGTGCACTGATCTTCTTCCATTTAGGAAACTCCTAAAAACCTGGCTGTTCACTCAGGTTTAGCTTCTGCTGCCTTGTCAAGATGTCTGCCAGCGCTATGAAGCCAACCCGGCGTACGAGCGCTCTACAAATACACGCTAACATTAACATTAACATTATGACATATGTTCAGAATAGGAATGCCCCGCGCTAATACAGTGGTCGCGATCGTGGCTCTATTGCAGTGAGCAAGCAAGCCTTCAGGGGGCTGGTTCTTGGCCAATGCATAGAAGATCTTAATGCACAGGAGATGGTTCTTTTATACAGCTTTCCCTTTGTTTTCTCTTAAATATCCCATGAAGAGTTGATCGTCCAACCGAACTCTTGTGCGGTCAAGGTAGAATGACAACGCTCTTTTTGAGTCTAGGTGTTGGAGTCTCTCCTCTTTTTTGGAGGGACGAGGTGGAGCAAAGAAGGTAGGCAGGGAGGGTGATGTTCAGGGTGATGTTCTGGCCTACATGGAAAGAAGTGACAACCTTTGGGAGGAAGCAGGCATGTGTCCGGAGGACCAGTTTGTATGGGTAAAAGGTGGTATAAGGAGGATGCGCAGAGAGTGACTGTAGTTCGCTGACACTCCTGGCCGATGTTATAGTCACTAAAAAGGCCGTTTTGATAGTCAGCAGCCTAAGAGGACAATTGTGTAGAGGCTCGAATGGTCCACACATGAGAAAGGTAAGGACCAGGTTGAGGTCCCACTGACATATGACTAAGGGCTTAGGTGAAAATATATGTTGCAGCACAACAGGTGACTTAAAAAGAGAAGGTTGGTCTGGCAACAGCAAAAGAGCAGAGATGGCAGTTAGGTAACCCTCAACTGTTCCCAAAGCAGATCCCTGTGTGAGTGGTGCAGATGGAGGTGTTGACATTGTGGAATGTACACCATTATACAAGATTTTCTCAACAGCAGGCATATACCGTTTTGGTGGATGAATGCCTGGCTGCCATAATAACATCACAGACTTCTGGAGGAAAGTCGAAAGCGGGACAGATTTGGGTGCAGGACCCTGCCCTGTTGCTGCGACAGAAAATCCTCCTGAAGAGGCAGCCTGACCGGAGGACCGGTGGTCATGCTCAACAGCTCATACCAAACTCTCTGTGCGCAATCCAGAGCCACAAGAATGACTTGTGCCCAGTCATTCCTGATCTTCTCGAGAACTCTAGGCAGGAGTAGTATTGGCGGAAAGGTGTACTGGACGGAGCTCCACTAGAGACGAAAAGAGTCTCCAAGTGAGAGCCGCCTTGAAAATTCCAGTGCAAAGAACTGCTGATATTGCACATTCTCTGCAGTGGTGAACCCATTGCTGAAAGAGACCAAGTACCACCTCCAGGTGAAGACGCCATTAGTGATCCGCTATGTATCTTTACCTGAGTTAGTCCACCCTGGCATTCAGAGAGTCCGCCAGGTGTTGAACCAACAAGGAAATGCCCCGACATTCCAGCCTTGTTCAGAGGCATAGAACCTCCTGCCCAGTTTGTTGTAGTACCACATGGCAATGGTGGTGTCCGTGAGCACCATCACCAGCCTTACTTATCGAAAAAAACAAAAAGGTTTTCAACGCCAAGTGGATTGCCCAAAGCTCCAACAGGTGTATGTGAAGCTTGGATTCCAGAGTCCTCTGATCTTCACCTCACCCAGATGGCCATCCCAGCCCAGAGTGACGCATCTCTCACTACAGTCAATTCTGGCTGGAGAGGTGTCTGCCATTGACCCAATCGTGGTCCGTTAGCCACCACTGCAGGTCCTTTGCAGTTCATTCCAAGATCTGGACCATGTCAGGGAGATTCCCCTGATGCTGCGCTCACTGGGCCTTTAGGGCCCACTGCAGAACCAGCATATGCCAGCGGGCATGTGTTACCAGTAGGATGCAGGAGGCCATGAGGCCCCTCAGTGTCAGTCAGTCTCACCGATACCTAGGATAGGGGCTGATACATCTGTATCATAGCCTGAATATCCCGGACTACCCATTCGGGAGGACAGGCCGGAGACTGCACCATGTCCAGAACGGCTACAATAGAAGGGAGTGTCTGAGAGACAGTCAGGTGAAACTTTGGCATGTTGATAATGAACCCAGAAGCATGCAGGAGGTTCAATGTAGTCTGAAGGTGGAAGAAGACTGCCTGTGGCAAGCCCACCTTCAACAACCAGTCGTTGAGGTAGGGGGAAGACAAATCCCATACCTCTGCAGTTGAGCTGCCACCACTGCCATCACCTTGGTGAACACCCAAGTGGCGCTGATAAGGGCCAAGGGGAGCACAGCGAATTGAAAGTGCTTGGGCCCATCATGAACTGCAGATAGCGTCTATGGGTCAGCAGGGCGGAGATGTGGAAATAAGCATCCTGTAAGGCCAAAACTACCATCCACTCTCCTCGATCCAAGGCAGACAAAACTCAGGCAAGCATGAGTATTTTGAGTTTCTCCTTCTTCAAGCAGAGGTTGAGAAGGTGCAGATCTAGGATAGGACAAAGGCTTTATCCTTACCAGAAAGTACTGGGAATAGCAACCACGACCTACTTCTGAGGCCGGCACCCTCTCTCTGGCTCCCTTGGCCAAGAGAGCCTGCACTTCTTGACAGAGCAAGGAGAGATGGTCCTCTGTCAGTCATTCGCGAATGGGTGGAGGGGGTGTCACAAATGGGAGGGAGTAGCCCCTATGGACAATATGTAGTACCCAACGGTCTTACGTTACGAACCGCCAGTGGGGGAGGTGATGGCGTATCCTGCCTCCCACTGGGTGCCTGTGATGGTCTGAGGGCAGACTAAAGAGGCTTGGAGGCAGCGCCTGCTGGGGAGGTTTTGGATTGACCTGACCACTGGCCACCAGTCCCACGTGGCGACGAAAATGTTGAGAAGCATGTTGGCCGTGGAGGCTGGAATGACATGGGTGCGGTTGGAGACCCCTTCCATAGCCCCAAAACTGGCAGAAGGCAGATTGGACTTGACAAGGGGTCATAGACAAGCCCAAGGACCTGGACACATATGCTCAAGTAAGGCAGCCTTCCCTGAGGAATCTCTTCACTTAGTTTTCACTATGGATCTTCTCTTTTATCTTCTACTTGCTACTCTATTCAGTGTTTATGATTATCAATGGAGATCCCCTGATAGAGTAGGAATGGTTTCTTACCGGTTATCCTAGTTCTCTCTCTCTCAGGGGAATCTCCATTGAAATCATAAGCAAACCACCCTCCGTCCCAGTGGAAGAGACAGACGATTAATAGACATTCTGCTTCCCTTACTAATAACAAGGTTTGCTTGGTAAAAAATAACTGAGGTAACTGTCACCTACTGGGCATTATAGGACACTGGTGGGCTATCAGTCCTTAAAGACACAGTCTCTTTTCATATCTGCAGAGATGCAGCATATAAGTCGACATTGTCCTCTCCCTTCTTCACCATGTTCCTTTCAAAAAAGGTTGGTGAATGAGATTTATAGGGACAAATAACGCAGCTTCTGCTAATTTTTCCAAGTTTTTAAATTAAATATAAATCTTTTTTAAACGCAAATTAGAGTAATTGTCTAATATAGCCTTATTTATAGGCTGAAAAACATTTTAATAAATTAAAGTACTTATCCTGGTGTTACTGAAGAAAGGCGAACATCTACACTTAAGTATATATATTGCAAAGAAGTGCTCCGGGATCCCTGCACATGGGCGGCACTATTCAATGCTTTTGATTATGAATGGAGAAGAACTTTGCTGCATCTCTCCTGTCTGCAACTGCCTGAGTGTGTGGGGCCCGAGCCTCCCCTGGAGTCCTAGGCTGCACTGGCGCAACCAAATCCCATAGAGTATAGGAATAATGTCCCAATAGGTATGCAGGGTTCACCGGCCGTAGTGTCAAGCTAGTGGAAGATAACATTCTCTTACCGCAGCTGTCCAGCCTTTTGGATTCCCTATCCGATGGATTGGTAGGGAATGCACCAGTGTGAATGCAGGATGAGGAGGCTTGGACTACCAAGATTGCCGGGGTGGGGTGCTAGGTAAGGAAGCTGGAATCCCAGAGACTGGGACGATGGCGGTGGGCAATCGTCCTATTCACAGGAGCCCCTTTGAAGGGCTAGGACCAGGCCCCAAGTAGGAAGTCCATAAGAGCCTTATTAAATGGGAGTAACGGTTCTGAGGGGGTAACTCCCGGCTGAACCACCTCTGTCAATATGTTAGTTTTGACTGCCTCGGAGGGTAGACTGAGGTCCAGAACCTCAGTCGCTCTGTGCACCACAACAGCAAAATAGACTCCCTCCTCCGTAGCTGCAGTAGGATGGGAAACCAGGTTAGTGTCAGGTGAGGTGTCCAACCCACTGGCCTCCCCCAATTACTGATATCAGTTGTCCTCATCAACTGGAGCTTCTCCATAAGGCTCCATAGACCCTTCCCAAATTTCTACCTCTCCAGACCTAGCCATGAAATACGGTACAGGCTCTGCTACAGGGAGGATGTCCTCGAATGGCTGGGGACGCAGAGTTGGACGTGGCCCATCCAGCTCTGTGTCGGAGTCTGGTATGATGATTGGGATGGCGCCGCTAACACTGGAGCGGACGCCGAGGAAGGTCTTGGTATCGTCGACTTTGCTCTGGATCCAGCGAGGTATCCGTGGAGCCCAACTGGTTACAAGGGCGAACCTGCCGGGGAGGTTACAGTGGGGGCCCTTCTGGGAGATGTAGATCCTGTGTGGTAGGCCCCCTAAGGAAGAGGGGCAGGTGCGAGAGTTAAGACTTCGAGTTGGGGAACTCTCAACGATGCATGTGGAGATCCTGTAATACTGGACCGGAGGCGCTGCCTGCCCCAGCATGGACAGCAACTGGTTTTCTATTTTGAAAGTCAATCAGCAGGGACCAGTGGGCATCATTCCCTGCTGGTGCTGAGCTCAAACTGCTGAGATTGCCTTGCTTATGAGAGTTTATAGCTCCTGATGACCGCTTTAGGAGCACTTTCTTTCTCCTCTTTTTGCCTGCAATGACTCAGTTGGCTCTCCACAATCACTCATGCTAGACAACCTAAGGGCCTGCAATATATAATATTAGGGTCTTTAGGTGCCGATGAAGGCGCCGTGTGGGCGGTGATTCCATATAGCCGAAATAAGGTTGAGCAAGTGCCATTTGTCTGTCCCTTGACTTGGACCCTCAACAGCAGAGACTCCACAGGGTGATCAGTAGGAGGAAGTAAAGGAGGATGCCTTTAACCTAGTGGGACGGGTATGCTCAGATGTGAGTCCCGTGCTCTCCATGCCACTGGAATCAAGCTATCCTGGCTGAAGAGGTGTGAAATCCCGAAACCGGTGCTAGGATGCTTGGTTCCAGTCCAGGGAGGACCTGGCTTGGCAGTTCGGGCTGGACTGTTCCCATAAGGCACTGGGTCAAGACTGATTTGCATATGGCTGGGTTCAAACTGGAATGGCTTGGTGAGCAAAAAAACGATGGATTTAGGCCCAGATCTTTGTACTGGGGTGAATGTATGACATTGTTCTGCATTCTGTCCATCAACTGTTGTTTTTGCATTTGTCACCCCGAGTGGGACGGGTATGCTCAGACATGAGTCCCCTGCTCTCCATGCCACTGGAATCAAGCTATCCTGGCTGAAGAGGGGTGAAACCCCGAAACCGGTCCTAGGATGCTTGGTTCCAGTCCAGGGAGGACCTGGCTTGGCAGTTCGGGCTGGACTGATCCCATGAGGCACAGGGTCAAGACTGATTTGCATATGGCTAGGTTCAAACTGGAGTGGCATAGTGAGCAAAAAAACAATGGATTGAGGCCCAGATCTTTGTACTGGGGTGAATGTATGACATTGTTCTGCATTCTGTCCATCAACTGTTTTAGCATTTGTCACCCCGAGTGGGACGGGTATGCTCAGACATGAGTCCCGTGCTCTCCATGCCACTGGAATCAAGCTATCCTGGCTGAAGAGGGGTGAAACCCCGAAACCAGTCCTAGGATGCTTGGTTCCAGTCCAGGGAGGACCTGGCTTGGCAGTTCGGGCTGGACTGTTCCCATGAGGCACAGGGTCAAGACTGATTTGTATATGGCTGGGTTCAAACTGGAATGGCGAGCAAAAAAACGATGGATTTAGGCTCAGATCTTTGTACTGGGGTGAATGTATGACATTGTTCTGCATTCTGTCCATCAACTGTTGTTTTTGCATTTAACCTAGCGGGAGCAAAAGACACACAATGTGCTCTCCATGCCACTGGAGTCAAGCTATCCTGACTGATGAGGGCTGAAAGCCCGAAACTCGTCCTAGGATGCTTGTTTCCAGTCCAGGGAGGACCTGGCCTGGCAGTTCGGGCTGGAGTGTTCCCACTGGGCGGCGGGTCAAGACCGATTTGCATATGGCTGGGTCCAAACTGGAATGGCATGGTGAGCCCAAAAACGATGGATTTAGGCCCAGATCTCTGTACCGGGGTGAATGTATGACATTGTTCTGCATTCTGTCCATCAATTGTTGTTTTCGCATCTATCCTAGTGGGGGCAGGGCAGTATTAAGTAATTAATTCCTCCATGCAAAGAGAAATAAACAGAGCTCCGAAAACCCTAGACAAACAGTTATCAGTACTAGAAAACAAATCCCAGGACCATTGAGCCTTAGAACATCAGGGGAAGCAAAAGGAGGGACTCCCCCACCCAGGCACCTGGATGCCTTTGACTGATTAAGGAAAGCCTTTCTAAAGAATTTCCCTTTTCTGTATAGAGTACCCTCCAGATACAAATCCAGTTGCTCAGAAAGTGTGTCATTCTATGGAGATGTTTCCCAACAAGCATGATGGGTAGTTGACAAGGACACCCTGGATGAGGCTGATGAAGACTCTAGCATAAGCTGACCTTGGCAACCGATCCTAGATATAAAGCACAACAGAGGAGAGAACCTGAACCAGGACAGCAGTGAGGACTGAGGCATATTTGAACTAAAATACACATCCCCCTAGGCCTTCGGAATGGACCTCTGTAACCAAGGTGCCCAGTGTATAAGCATTCAACTTTGTAAGATAATACAATAAAGAGGTTACCTGCAACATCTCTGGAAGTTAAGGTAGCCATTAACCCTGAAATAATTGAGGCTGAATTTATTATTAACACCAGACAGCCCTTCCAAGTACCACGCATCAAGGGTGAGACTAGCGTATTTTAGTGTGGTGGTCCGCATCACCGCACTAAAACGCAAAGTCATATATTTAATGCGCCTCTCATACAACCAGCACAGACGTGCAGACACAAGCGGGACAGAGCGCCATCCAAGCACTTCATGATGAGCAACCGGGCGGTGCTCTGGCAGTGTGTGTGACTGCAACACTAGTACTGCACACAGTGTAGAAAAGTAATTTTTCATGCGCTGACTGCAAGATTGTCACAGCTATTGCAAAATCAGACCCGGCTGGCTGCAGCGGCATTCACTGACACTCTCTTTTTTTAATGCGGGTCGCAACAATTATGTTTCTTTTTAGTTTGCCGCTTCCCACTGTGCCACAGTAATTGGTGCCTCAGCATGCGGACAGCGACGCAGGCATTCACAATCATTGGCAAGTTAGAGGAGAGGTGGTTGCACAGACTCATCGCAGAGGCAGGATCGTCATGTGAGATGAATATACAACTGGATCTGACTGCTTCTGGCGGTGTGATCTCCAGAATCTCGTGGCGGCCTGGCTCACTCAGGTCTGTGTGGACCACTGTGCTTATCTGATTTTGATACCAATAAGTGGATTATGAGGATCTAAGCAACCCCCACCAGGTGCTTTTCCGTTCATTGCTGCTTTGCAGATTACACATTCATGTGTGTTTCAATCCGATGGTAGCAAAGTTACATCCACAGAGCCATCTATTGACCGCTGCCAAATCTCGATTTCCTATTATAGCGTGCTGAAATGTAAATAAACATCTATCAGTAGGGGATCTTATTGGAAATAATCTTTTTACTTCTTTTTATTGTTTTTGTACCACAAAACAATGATTAGTACACAGAAACAGGTGTGACTTGAGACTTAGAGCCACTGTGATGCATTGCAACTGTTATTGCACTAAAGTGAAGGGTGACTTCGCAGGTAGCGGGTGCCGCGGCTCACGGACCCCGAGGCGGTCTCTCACTCACTCAGCTATTAATGATCACTTTTATAGAATAGTGGCTGAGCGAAATCTTTTTGAAATATTGGTACTTTGCAGCAGTTTTAAGATCTTCTTAAAGTTTCTCATTTCTCAAATGCTTGTAATTTCTGATATTTATGTGTTTCCCTCGTCTTCATTGCTTGATTTTGCTCCAGCGAAAGTGCCAATCAGTCACTGAAATGTCACTCATAATTACACTGAAATTATGAAAATGTCACACATTCATCTAAAACCTTGGCAGCTATGACCAGAAAGGGCCTAGCGAGATCACAGAAGTACCTGCCAGGACAAGCTCCTGAATGTTACTGGAGCACAGACCAAAAACCTTGATACAGCTGAGGAAGCCAAATAACAGGTTAGCCACATTTTACCCAACTGTGTACAACATGCAGTTTGTTTTTAGTTTGAAATATCAACTGTGCAATATCAACTTAGGATACAATTTGTTAATATGGAAAATGTTACTTACCTGTAAATCAACTCTTAGCCGGTTGTGGTATTGTAGATTCACATGCTGTGCACTTATCTGCCATCTAGTGATGGGCTTGGAACATTACAACTTGCTTACTTCAAATATTGAGTTTCTGTTTTGAGAACGACTCATGATCTTGAAGCCAAAACCCAAACGCATCAATCAGCATGCAGACTTCACCATAGATTACTGTGATTTCCTTCGTCTGAATATGTGTGACTGCTTGCTCAAGTGAAGCTAAGAATTCTAAACTGCTTAATAAAACTATCTAGCAATCCATTTAGTTGGCACTTGTGATCCTATAACACCACAAGCTCCAAACAGATGTAAGCAAACTTTTCTGTCTGCAGCATGTGTTGTTGTAGACCACTTTTTGTGAATCAACTTTTTAAGCATTTCCAATACCCAAAGAGCTGAGGTGGATGGAAAGTAGAGGTGGTTGCATTGAACTTTTTGTGAATGCCTGTGCAGATAAACATGTTGCAGCCTTACATGAGCTGTTTGCGTATGCATAGCAAACCTGAAAACAGCGGACTATTACCTGGTAATGACAATTTGAAATGGGTTTACCCAGTAGTGTGGGTACAAAGAAAAGCACTGTATTGCATCAGGGTTTGGTTCTTGGGTCTGACAATGCAGTGCATGAGTGTAAGTTAACATCTAGAGAACGTATTACTCTATCTGCCCTCTTCGAAGAATTTTGAAAGAATGTTGGAAGTTCAATTATTTGATTAAGTGAGAAGGTGCTACTAGCTTTGGCAGAAAATGAGGATGTGAACATAAAACAACTTCGTCTTTTTTAACCTAAAGGAAAATAATATTTCTGATAGTGCTTGAAGTTCACTAAATTCTGCACAAATAATCGACTGCATCTAGAAAAGCAAATTTCAAAGTTAAATCCCGCAGCGAGAATGAGTGGAGTGGCTCAATAAGAGGACCCATGGAACCTGGGTTGACTAGGTGGAATAACCCTTCTTTAATACTGCATGGAACCTTTCATAATGGGAATCTTTGAATGTGAACTGGTTTGTTTGTTTTGTGAAAAGATGACTATTGCAGACAAATGTACATAAAAAAAAGTATAGGCTAAGCCAGCTTCTTTAAGCCAATAAAGATTTTTTTTTTAAACATAATTTTTATTGATTTTCACAACTGCACAGGTCTCTTAATCAGTGATTTCCAGCTTATACCTTACATTGTAATTAAGAATAAACAAACAAAGAAGTCTCCCTTCCTCTCTCCCCCCCACCCCGGACTAGGCCGAACACCGTTATACATGCCTACTACTGATCAACCGCTACACATCGTTGTATATAGTAGCATATTTATATTCCCCTCTCGCACAATATACACAATATTTATGCCATCTCCTGCCGGAACTCACCTATCATTATGCCTCAGCTCTTAGCATTTATATGTGTGCCCTACTTCTACGTCTGCAGATCTAATGCCGCAAATTCTTCCAACATGGTATTCCATTCTAACGAAATGGGTATCTTTTGTAGCCCCCTTTGCTCCTCCTGTTTAAGTTCCGCTCCTTTCGCTCTACCCCATCTGAGCACTTCATTATATCAGTCTAGTACAGAGGGCGATCTGACAGCCTTCCACCTCATGGTAATGTTCCTTTTAGCTAAAATCAGTGCCAGGTTAGCAAATTTGCGGGCAGGGATTCCCTTCTTTCCCTTAGGTCCTAGTCCCAATAAGCAATATTCCAGCATTCTATTGTTTCGTATCGGGGCTACCCCATACACCATGTCTTGCACTGATGACCAGTAATGGTTCAGCCTCGGCCAGTCCCATAACATAGGCAGTAAACCTGCATTGAGGAGTGACAGCGGGGGCAGCCATTCGGTACATCCGGAAACATTAAGCTCAGTTTGTGCGGAGTCAGGTACGCCCGGTAAACGATCATTAGCTGTATAAACTTAAACTTTGGATTCCTGGATATCTTCCGCGGGTGTTCCAGTAGTGTCTCCCATTCCCTATCCGTGAGCGCGCAACCAATATCGGTTTCCCACTTGTCGCGGGTTGTCTGAAGTGACACTAAAGTGTGTGTACGAATACCCCGGTATATCCATTTCGTCAAACGACTACCGTGTCCCATCAAATATTGCATGTGTGTCAATGCGTGTGTTGGTGGTTCCTCACCTTCTGGGGCCTATACTGTTCGGACGTATCTAGAGATGTGTGCATGAAGCAGAAACAACCCATGCGGCACTCCCATTTCTCTCACAAATGCATCATGATTCATTAAAATACCGTTGGCAAAGAAAGTGCCTAAAGTGGTCACACCCGACTCCGCCCATGCTGCTATATGCCTAATGGTCACTGTCCCCGATGGTAGAGGGAGTCCCAGTAGGGGTTGTAATGTTGGGCCCGGGGCCTGGAAATAATGACACTCAGTACACACAGGTATGCAAGTGGTGGTCAGTGCAATGCCTGCCACGCCCAGAGCCCTGGGCTTTTTATTAGCACTAGTGCGTGCCGTCCGAAGGGACGTCGGGCGCACCCAACTCCGGCTACGCAAAGGGGGGGGGGTGAGACCCTGACACACGCGCGCGGACCCTCGGGCTATGGTTCGGTCCGTCGCGCAACATTACATTCCTCCTTTACCCAGAATTGAAAACAACACAACTCGTCGCCTATCGCGACTCGAAACAGCTTTAGCAGTCTCTAAAGAGTCTCATGGAAAACAAAAGAACAGTCTTACTTGGTCGGTTGTTGGAGGGGCAGCCTTCCTTCACTCCCACAGCTGACAGCGGGCCACAAAGTCTCTGTACCTCTGGGATGGTCGCGGGTGCGGGCGTAGGTGATACTGGCCCTGGCTGCGCCCCTCTGATTGGGTGAGAGACATGTCCTCTGATCCGCCCGCTTCCACCGAGTCCGGGCGGCCTGGCGCCGCTTGTGGCACCTCTTCCCGTCCTGTTGACGCTGAGGGGGTACTGTCGGCGCTCTCCGCCCTCTGGGGTTCTTCCGCTCCTGGGGTTTTCCGAGGGCTGTGAGATGGGGTTGGGTAGTGGTCTTCCAACTCCGGGAGGTCTTCTTCCTCATTTTGCGGGGCTTTCTTGAAGAACGACACGTTTCTAGTCACTTTTTCACCGCCTCTGGCGGCTGTGATCAGGGTCCCTTGCACATCGGTGACAATCCATGGGGCCAGTTCAAAAGGCAGGCGGAATTTTTCCCCGGGGTGCCGGTCTTTCACTAGCACCTGGTCACCGACCTGGATTGTGCTGTCTGACGCTCTCCGCCGCCGGGAGGCTTCTTGGTTCGCTTTAAGTCGATTTTCTGTGGAGCGGTTGGGTGGGTCTGGTGATGACTCCCACACAGGATGGTGCGGGATAGTGTCCCGGATCGCTCGACCCAGGCACAGGTGGCTCGGGGGAACCCCGGTGGTGCAGTGGGGTGTCAGCCGGTACTCTCGCAGGAATTGGTAGAGGGCTAGCTCGACGTTGACACCGTCTGCCAGGGCAATCTGAATAGTTTTGTTTAGAGTCCTCATTAGTCTCTCAACCTCACCGTTTGCCTGTGGCCACCGGGGGGTGATGCGGCGGTGTTTAATGCCGTGGGATTGCAGGTACTCGGCCAGTTCCGTGCCATTGAATGGTGGACCGTTGTCTGTGCGCAGCTCACTGAGGAGTCCGTGGGTGGCCATGACTTTCTCTGGCTTGGGGATTACGTCCGCCGCTGCAGTTGAGGGGACAATCTCCACTTCGGGGTACCGCGAGTAGTCGTCTACCACAACTAGCATGTGCCGTCCTCCAGGGAGACTGCCGAAATCGGCGCTGGCTCGCACCCACGGCGAGGTCGGGCCCTCTTCCGTGATCACGGGTGCCGGGGGGTCGGGTAGGCTGGTCGCCAAACACACCGGGCACCGCTGGACCGTGTCTTCCACCATCTTGTCGAGTCCCGGGAACCAGAGCTTGCACCTGAGGCGGTTCTTCGACTTGACAATGCCTTGGTGAGCGCCATGCGCCAGGAGGGCGGCTCGTTGGGTGAGGCTGCCGGGCAGCACCAGGTGGGGACCTCTCAAGAGACACCCTTCGGGGGACACCGATAGTTCATTCCTGACGATGTAGAGCGCTTTCAGCGCCGCCTGAGCCTCGGGCGTGCGAAAGGATGACGGGCTTTGGAGCGGCCTCCAATCCCCCGACGCGACCGCTCGGATGGCCATCTGCAGGCAGTCGTCTCCTTCGGTAGCCAACGCAACCTCGCCGAGGGACATCGGCAGGGGCCGGGACCTTTCCACAATCATCCGGACATATTCCTCGGTAGCGGCCGCCTCCGTGGCTTCCATGTCTGTGGCCGGGCGGGCGTGTCTGGACAGGAAATCTGCCGGATTTCGGGCGCCTGGTCGGTACTCCACCGTGAATTGGAACTCTTGGAGCTGGAGGACCCATTTCTCTATCCGCGGGGGAGGGCGTGATGACGAGCCTTGGAACAGCGGGACCAGAGGCTTGTGGTCAGTGATCACCACAAACGGGTGTCCATACAGGTAGATGTGGAAGTGGCGACACCCCCACAGGATCGCGATGGCCTCCTTCTCGATCTGCGAATACCGCTGCTCCGTTGGCGTGAGTGTTCTGCTTGCGTATGCGACGGGGGCCCATTCCCCGCATCTTTGCTGCTGGGCTAGCACGGCTCCTAGGCCTGTCGGGCTGGCGTCCACTATGAGTTGGGACTCGAGCCGTGGGTCGAAGTAGGCCAGGGTGGTGTCGGCCGAGAGCGCCTCTTTGGTTCTCTGGAACGACTCTTGCTGGGCGGGGCCCCACTCCCAGGTGGCGGAGGCTTTGGTGAGGCCGCGGAGGGGCCCCGTGAGGTCAGATAGGTCGCGGATGAACCTCCCACAGTACGTGACCATTCCCAGGAAACTGCGGACAGCTGTCACGGAGGTAGGCGCGGGGGCCGCGTGGATGTCCTTTACCTTATCTGGGTCCGGGCCTATCCCCTGGTCGGAGAATCGGTATCCGAAAAAGCTGATGTCTTTGCGCAGGAAGTCACACTTGTCTCTGTGGAGGGTCAGGCCTCGTTCCTGCAGCCGGGAGAACACCGCTCGGAGGCGTCGGATATGTTCATCCAGGGTAGGGGCATGGACGAGGATGTCATCGCTGACGTTCAAGACGCCCTCCAGCCCCTGCAGGACGTTCTGGATAATGTTCTGGAACACCTCCGCGGCGCTCGAGATCCCAAAATTTAGCCGGGTGTAGCGCCAGAGGCCGGCGTGCGTGGAAAAGGTGGTGATTGGGCGGGAATCGGGGTGCAATGGGATCTGGTGGTACCCCGACCTCAGGTCCATCTTGGAGAACCATTTGGAACCTGACAGCTCTCCCACGATGTCGTCGATGGTCGGCGTCAGGTGGCGCTCGCGCCTGATGGCCAGGTTGGGGACGCGCATGTCCACACAGATCCGCACTGCGTCCGGCTGTTTCGGTTTTTTCGCCACCACGATGGGTGACACCCATGGGGTGGGTCCGCTTACCCGTTCAATAATTCCCGCTTGTTCCAGTGTCCGTAGTTCTGCTTCCACTTTGGGCCGTAGGTGGAACGCGATGCGTCGATGCCGGAGGGCTACCGGGGCGACTGTCTTGTCGATGTGGAGGTGTACGGCGGGCCCTCTGAGGCACCCGATCCCGTCGAATAGGGCTGTGTGCTCCTGCACCAGATGGTCAAGGTTGCTTGTTTGGACCGTGAGGGCGAAGTGGATCAGGCCTAGGTCTTGGGCTGTCCGGCACCCCACTAGGAATCCCGTCCCTTCCTGTGACACGTATATTTTGGTTGGCAGCCGAGTGGTGTCGTGGGACAGGTCAGTCCTGAAAGCCCCGCACAGGCGTAGGGGGCGATGGGTGCCGTATGCATACACTTGCACCCTCGTGGGCCGGAGTGGTGGAGCGCTACTCAGAGTCCGGTACACGCTGGCTGACATCAGGTTGATGGAGGCACCGGTGTCGATCAGGGCCGGCACGGCCTGGTCCTGTACTGAGACTGTGCACATGGGTCCGGTTGACGGGGACGCGGCCAGGGTGTTGAGCATCCGCACGACGTGCACCGAGGCGACATCCGCTTCGTCGTCGTCATCCATGTCGCTGTTGGTGGCTGTGCTGGGCAGGGGTGCCAGCTGTCTCACCCTCCTGGGCGGGCCTCCTTGCTTCTTCCTTGATGTGGACAGGCAAACGCTCGCAAAGTGGTTGGCCTTGCCACATGCGCTGCAGATTTTGCCTTGGGCCGGGCACGCCCCTTTATGAGGTGTCGCTCCTCCACACCACACGCAGGCTCGGCTGGGAGACGATTGGACCGGCTTCGGGCTCCTCCGCTGGGGGTGCTTCGTGCGGGTGTCCGCTACCTCTGCCATGATGGCGCACACCGGTTCCGTTTTAATGGTGACTGCCGGCTTCGGTTCCATGTGCGCGGCTCTGGCCTTGGACAGTTCTTTCGAGCGGCCTAGCGTGAGGATGTCGCGCATTGGCATATTGTCCGCCTCCAGTACTCGTTCACGGAGCTTGGACGACGCGCAGCCTTGGATGAACTGTGCGCGGATCTCGTCGTCCGCATCGGGGAGCGTGCACGTGCTGGCTAGTTTTTTGAGCCTGGCGTAGAAGACGTCCACCGACTCCTCTGGGAGCTGGCGGGCTTGGCGGAGCAGGAAGCGTTCATAGTCTGCGCTCGCAAACGGTTCAAAGTACGCTGTGATGGCGTCGCGTAGCGTGGCGTAGGTCCTGGGCGGCCCAGCTTCCACCACGTCTTTAGAAATGTCATGTATCGCCTCGCCTCCCAGGTGCAACAGCATGGCGCGTCTCCGCACCACTGCGATTTCCGCCGCCACGAAATAGTTCTCCAGACGTTCCACCCATTTCTTCCAGCGTGCGGCTTGAGACGTTGGGGTGCCGGTGACCTCGAAAGGTTCGAGGGGAGATACCGTGGCCATGGTCGCAGAAAGCGGCAGCCGGGGGCGTCACCGACTCACTGTAGGGGGCACACTGCACACCCAGGCGTCGTCCGCAGGCAGGCAGGTCAAACGGAGGGCCGGGGGCCCGTCTAGGGGGTGCAGGGCCAGCCCGGGGGCCTCCTTAGCCGGAAAACGGGCCTCACGCGAGATGCGCGGGGAACGGCAGGGCCGGGCCACGTGTTGCACGCGAGATGCGTGAGATTCGGCAGGCGGGTCCCAGCGTTCCGCGCGCGCAGGCCCCGTAGCAGAGGCAGGCAGCCGGAGGAGGAGGAACCAGTCGTCGCCGGCCTGGGAGGCAGTCAGGAGCGTCGGCACACAGGTGAGGGCCAGCCGGGGACCTCACAGGGCTGCCAGGGGGGGGGCCAGGGCAGCGCAGGGGCCGGGCCAGAAGCAGGTGGCAGGAACCGCTCCTTGGGCAAGAGCGAGGGTTCGGTGATTACTCGAGGGGGTGGCGAGACCACCTCGTCGCCAGTGTAATGTTGGGCCCGGGGCCTGGAAATAATGACACTCAGTACACACAGGTATGCAAGTGGTGGTCAGTGCAATGCCTGCCACGCCCAGAGCCCTGGGCTTTTTATTAGCACTAGTGCGTGCCGTCCGAAGGGACGTCGGGCGCACCCAACTCCGGCTACGCAAAGGGGGGGGGGTGAGACCCTGACACACGCGCGCGGACCCTCGGGCTATGGTTCGGTCCGTCGCGCAACATTACAGGGGTATGTTCGGAGTGTAAAGTGCCATTGTTTTTGTGTATCGCATTGCCTTCTTCCAGTATAACAAAGCCGTCCGCAGGAGTGGCAGCGCCGAAGGGATTTTGCTGCCTGGCAGCAGCAGAGTGTGAAGTTCCCCTCGTTCCCACGCCTGTGGAGTCATAGTAATTTCTCGTAAGTTACGGCCGGCAATCCAGAATGCCAGCCATTGCAGCTGGCCTGCATGGCGATAAGCTTGCAGGTCCGGAACACCCAGCCCCCCTTGCTTCGTAGTCCGCTGAAATTTAGGAAGGCCTATACGTCTACGTCTCAAGCCCCATATTAGTTCAATCAAAAGAGTGTCCAGTAATTTAAAAGTCGGAAGATGGATTATGATAGGTATATTGACGAAATAGTATAGCAGCCGCGGGAGCACTGCCATTTTAGCAATGGCGGCACGTCCCGGCACTGATATAGGCAGTGATATCCAAAACCGTATTTGCTGCCTAAGCGTTGTTATAGCTCGTGTCAGATTTCCATCCAGCATATCATCCACATTCCGGTATATCTGGACACCCAAGTATTTAAAAGTAACAGGCACAGTTTGAAACGTCCAGCGACAAAATCTAATCGGGTCTGTCTTGACCGGGTCTTTAAAAAAATATACATAAGATTTGTTTTCATTGATGGAAAGCCCATATAGCCGTTGGAACGCGTTGAATAGGGTGGGGATTGGGTCATAAGTCTAATCTAAATTGTTAAAATATAAGATGAGGTTGTCCGCATACGCTGAAACGACATGCAATTCACCCTGCATTGGTACCACTCTGTGGGCTGCCGAGCTACGGAGCTTGAGTAAGAGAGGCTCCAGCGCTAAAATAAATAGTAATGGTGAGAGCGGGCACCCCTGCCTAGTACCCCATGCTATCTGGTATTGTTGGGAGATGTTGGTTCCCATGCACGCACGCGCTGTTGGGTTCGTGTATAGCAGCCGCACCCATTGTATGTACTCCACCGGTATTCCAAACTTGGATAGTGTATTCAACATATATCGCCATTTCAGGGAGTCAAATCCCTAGCGTAGGTCCAGGGAGATGCAGCCTCGTGAATGAGCATCAGCAGGTGTATGAGACATTACCTGATGAAGTCTCCTGATATTGAGAGCTGTACATCTACACGGTACAAATCTGCACTGGTCAGTATGTATCAGCCGAGGGATGTATTGTAGGAGTCGGTTTGCTAGCAGTTTACTCACGATCTTATAATCTGTATTGAGAAGTGAATGGGGCCGGTCACCTGCCATTTCTTTACTGTCCCTTCCCGGCTTTGGGAGCGAGACCACCGTTGCATGTAATGGGGTAAGTGGGCGGGGGCCCAACTTCAAATGCCGCCTGATACAAACCCTGCAGGCCGGGGAACCAATAAATCTGAGAAAGCGGCGTAGAATTCTACAGGCAAACCATCGTTACTCGGCGATTTGTTGCATGGGAGATCTTTGATTGCTCCTTTTATTTCCATACTAGTGACAGGCCTTTTCAAATCTGTGGCATGTTCACTTAGTAACTGCGGGAGCTGCAGATTCTCAAAGAATGTCTCATATTCGTCATCTCCGTCCTCTTCCGAGGGTGCATAAAGCCGTTCAGAACATCTCCGAAAGGCAGTGTTGATTTCCAGCTGGGTGCGCACAATGGTGCCCTCTAGAGTATTTATTTCAAGAATAGGGGACACGGACGGTGCATCTTTAATAATTCTAGCAAGCAATGGGCCGGCCTATCTGCATTCACGTGTTGTTTCTGTGTGCATAAGCGGTAATCTAGGATGCGAAGTTCTTCTAGGAGTTCAGCGTGTGTTATGTGCAGCTCTTGCAGTGCTACTCTGTTTGTGCCATTTGATACTGTCTCCTGCTCTAGTGTACCCAACTTGTCTTCTACAACCTTAAGTTTGTCAAGGAGAACAAAGCGCACCACCACTTTCATGTTAATCGCCACCCCCGAAGCCAATAAAGATATTTTACAATTTCAGATGGAGTTGCAATTAGAGGAGGTCAGTGGTGTAACACACAAGCTCCAGGACGCCCAGAGGAGGCCCCTCCAAATACCTTGCAGGAGAGCCCTCTCAAGTTTCGTTATGTCAGTGGTGGAGGTATGGAGGTCTGTTTTCAGGCGTGAACAAAACGTTCCACTATGCTGTAGAACACACCCATGTAGTGGGGGTGTGCTACTCCTTAAGAAAAGTGATACACCCAAATGACCAGTTAAAGTAGCAAAATTGAATGACCTCAGGAGCCAACCAGTTAGACTGAGTGACTGGTAATTTGAATGGCAAATCTGATCTTTGTGAATTGTTAGCAAATCTGGACATACTCAGAGCTTGCAATGTGGTAGTATTGACATTTCGATCAAACTAGGAGGGTAAGGCAGCTTACGTGCTACAAACTGTCATTAGACCCAAATCCTTCAGACTCTTTTAGTGGATTCCTGGCACTGCATGACAGTGTAGTATGCACATCTTCTGTCTCTTTCATGCTGGGTGGTCTTATTGTAACAAAAAGCACGGCACACCAAACAGGCATTTTGTTCAGGTCCTTCAGTAGGCAGAGGGTGCAGACCCAATGCTGGTCAAACCACACAAACTTGCTTTTGTAAGTGTAATAAAATTTAAATAGAGTACTTTCCATACACTCCTACCAAACAAGTGATTCCCATAAGACCAGTCTCCTGTCTCTTCAATGAGAGATCAGTGGAAGAAAGATGCATTCAATGCCACTATGAAAGTTCTCAGTTTTCCGTTGTTCTGGCCCCGAAAAACCATTTTCTGTGTGCAACTGTGCAATCGGGCGCTCAAAACCCATCTGAACTCAATGGGCAAAAAACAAACTGAGATAGTGTCTCCTGGGTTCATTGTGGGCTTCAGGGGAGATATCATGAGTCCCTGTAAAACTGAGATACCTTTTTCAATTAAAAACGTGCAACTTTCTGAGCCCAACACTAAATGGCAGATGGCTCCCTCTTGCCAACATATATTTTTCTGCATGGGCATTTTTTTGCATAGATACAGCTACTGGTATCCAAGTGGATTTTTATATGTTTTATACTTTTCATCTTACTATCGGTCGACCACTTCATTACGAAGAATTACAGCATTCCATTGGAGGCTCAGCCAAAGCCTTTTTAAATAGATATGAGTATTGCATTGACTTCTTATTTCTGAATACACTTTTAGTGGTTGATGCACCTTTGGTAAGCAACAATTTATTTAGATTGACTTGTCCGTTTGCATTCAAATTCTTGTCGCCAAAGAGACCAATGTTTTAAATTGTTTTTTTTTGTTTTTTTAGACTTGTGCTATGTGAAAAATTTGGAGATGAATGCAGTATTTTTCTGTTTCTTACTGCTTGGCAGCAGTAACTTCCATTATTGCGAGTGACTGTTTTGACTGATCCTGACCTTGGGTTAGATAATACCTTACATCAGATTCCTTGCACATAATTTATTTTTGGAATTTACCTGGTTTGGAAATTCCTCTTTGTGTCATATCAATTGAGATAATGGAAGGTTGTTTTTTAGGGATCCTTCAATGTAGTGAAGTAAATTGTTTCTGTTCAGCAGCAATACATCTCTATAAAATAATGTATCTGCACTTTCCTGTTTTCAGTTGATATTTTTGGTAAATTCTGGTGGGGTTTTTTCAGTGTTTTCCAGAGCCAATACTGGTGCACCTGAAGATTGAAAATCTTTGGGACAGGTTCTGTAACACATGTGTTGAACTGGGTGCATACGGCCTCAGAGTTATTGAAGCGGTCATACATGAAGCAGTACTTTTTAAAGTCCAGAGAAAATTCCCCTTTACGGAAGGGATCTAGAACTTGTGTAGAGTACCAGAGTGAGTCTTAATTTACTTGAAATGCCATGGTTGATGAAGGGACACTGCAACTCATTTCTCATGCATTGTAAAATAACATTTCCTAAATTGCTCCTCAACATTTCCTTGCTTACCAAGTGGAAAGCATTCTAAGATGGAACATGTTGCAGTGCCAAAGTGTGGTAGACAAGGGCTTTTTCAGACTCTAGTTTTCTGACTATGTCCACTACAGCAGTCATGTTTTCCTTTTTTCACATCACTATAAATATGTGAATGAAGATCCTCACATTCTGTATATGGTTGTCACATGGATAATATAGCATTCACTGCCTCTACGGTAGGGCAACGCCAGCTAAATGACAGTTGGGATCACTCTTTCTTTGATGCCACACAAAGTACAAAATGAGAAATATTTGTGTTTCAGTTCTCGTGCATAACAAAACAGTGCACCAGACTAGACTATAAAGTCAATACCATTCTTCATTAACTCTGAAGAATGTAAAGATGCTCTTAGCATACCATCTAGCAAGTGGCAAGGATCTCTTACTGGCAAGCACTTCAGATCAGGTATTGATTTTGACAGGTCCTCACACAGTTTTTCCATATGCGTTGCTGAATCACTGCAAATACAAACAATATCACTCCAATCTATGTTGAACTTAGTAAGAATCAGTAGCATCCCAAGTGACACCACATTCCATGTTTTCCAAAAGTCTGGTGTCATGTTTTCACGACTAATCCAGATGCTTGGTGACAGCACACTTTTCACATATACCAGTCACTACAACTTGCACAAAATGTTGAACGCCTGGTGTGTTTGGCAATTCACCTACTATCAATACTGACTCAATAGAAAAGGAGGCTGATATGTCAAAGGGTTTCACCCATACTCTAACTGTGGGTAAATATGATAGCAAATATTGGGAAAGATTCTCATCAAACCAGCCATTTTACCCATCATTGAAAGAATCAAACTTAGGCAAAAATTCAAATATAATTTAGAAATTTCCCGATTCTCCACAGTTTATAAAATAATGAAATACGACCTAACAATTGCTTCTAAACCCTGCATCTTTAGACCAAAGACCACTAAACTGAAAAAAGCAAAAGGAAGGAGAAACAATATTTTAGTGACATCCCTAAACAACAAAACTCAAGCAGAAGAATGTTAGCCCGGGCTTTCTTGCCGCTACCTTGCATAACAAAGTCACATTGTATTGGCTCCTTCAGGAAGAAATAAAAATGGCTCTTTCACAAAGCACTTCCTTATGGGACAGCGAGAAGGTGGGTGGGCTTCACACTTGCCAAGGTTTCGATAAGTGGACCTTATTGGAATCTCCACAGTAGGGGATATGTGGAAAAGGGAAGTAGTGATACCCTTCAAGGAGCTACAGACAAAGTTTACCCTGCCCCCAACAGAAACCTCCGGATATTTGCAAGTCCCCTCGAAGGAGCAGTCACCGAAGCCTCACCGTTAGAGGACAGGCTTCTTACAGGCTTCACGGAACGTAAAGCAATCTCCCTGACTTGTCGAAAGTTGTTGCACAACTCCCCTGACCCCCTTCAGATACTCCGTGGACAGTGGCATAGAGATTGGGTGAACTCGAAGACGAGGACTGTCAGGAAGCCCTCGGATCTCCTAGAGAAGTAGCTATTTCAACGAGATTAAGACTTATTCAACTTAAGATCTTACATAGAGTCTATCTCCCCAGAGTCACACTAGTCAGAATGGGTAGGGAAACCACCTTACATTGCCAGCAATCCTGTGGACTAGAGGGTACATTTTATCATTTAATATGTGACTGCCCACCAGTTCAGCAATACTGGAGAGAAGTGGTGCACACAATGGCCAGAGTCTGTGGGGGTGATTTAGAAGTAAAGCCAAAGTGGTGTCTCCTCAACGTTTGAAAGGGGCCGACCTAAGCTGGAAAGACCAAATATGGGCCACATTGGGTATGATAATAGCAAAACGCAATATAGCACGACACTGGGGAGGCCAAGCCACGCCGATGCATGCATGATCACAGAAAGAGCTGTATACTGTAGTAGAGGTTGCCCTGGAAATGGAACTGGATATGGGGCAAATGGAATACACATAGGGGAGGAATATGTACCAGCCCCTCAGAAAGTCAACGAGAGATAGCAAGGAGGCATAACAGTGATGGTAACTCTAGTGAGGACATACAGGAGACAGATTAAAAATGGGGAACGACAAAAAAATGAAGAATTGTGTCGCACTGTATGGTTGATCTAATGTGAACTTAACGGTGGCAAGTCTAAATGCTGTATCCAATTACATAAGTTAATTACTAATAAAAAGATATGTTTACACTGGTGAGGGCTATTTCCCTTTCAGTGGGGCTTTATTAGTTATAATAGGTTTAAACCTAAAACAGGATAGCCTAAATATATCTAAAAAAAGTCCAAATGTATCAAATGTATGCATTACAAATGTGCCATAAATATTATAACTGTTGATTAATTTGTGATTTCCGTTGTTTAAACTTGGATTGGAAAAAATATATGCCCCTGATGAAAGATCATCCTGCAGCGCATTGGGACTCACAAAGGGGCCTAACACATTCAACTGAGTAGTAACCTCACACAATCAACAGTAATTTTAATTAATGGATCCAACAAAGACTTGGAGCAATAGAAGTCTGTTAAGTTTCCATCTTGATGACCCGAGGAAAAGTCAACTTTTCCCCGTAGTCACAGTGTCACTGCATCAACCTGTACAGTATTATACATCTGAAAGTTGTCAGGGGCAGGAGCAGCCCGTGCAGGTGGGTGGTAGGGCAGGGCAGGGGGGGATTCCAACAGACAACCACGAGGAAAAATTAATTATTTAATTTCCCCTTGTGGTAGTCTGTTAAAATCTCCCCCACCCGGCCCTACCGCCCCACTGCTCTTACCTGCACGGGCCACTCCTGGTCAGGTGTCTCATTAACTACCCTTGACGTTATAAAGAGAGAAGAGCCCTGCCAAAAGTATAGAAGAAGTCAAATGGAACCCAGCCACAAAATAGCAAGAATCAGGAACAAAAATACAGAACAAGTGAATAATGAACATGATGAAAAACAGGGACCAAACAAATTGTGAAGCATATTCTTGCTGTGCTTGCCTCCCCGATACATGATTTCAGCAGAAACAAACATCATAAGAAAGAAAATCAGACTTTATCTTGGATTGAGAACATCCAATAGTGTTCTCTAGACAATCTATTGTCTTCAGAAGGGTAGTTCATACGCCTGGGTGACCATACCCGTTGCTTCAGAATCATGCACAGGCTCCATATACAAAGACTATTTTGTTTGATATCCCTTTTTGCAGCAAGATTCCATAGTCCCACTGCTGCCCACACTGGCTACAGTCTGCCAGTGAAGTGATAATAGAATACCACTCTGATCACAGAATCGCCAGCAGCGCATAGGTTGCAAGGACGCTCCGGAACTTACCAGGTGCAGTGTCCACCAAAATTCCATCTAGGTGAATGCCACACGCACAGTCTAATTTCAACTAACTCATTGATTTGTAATGTAATAAGAGTTGTGTATGAGTCTACTTTGCTTGAACTGTGAAATGTGTGAGATGGGATTCCCATGCATGAAGGGAGGCATCCATTGTGAAAGTTACATGTGGCAGGGTATCTGCAAAGAGATAACCCTATTATTTGATTATTTGTATTAATGTGTGCTTTACTTGAGGAGGTAACACTAGATCTTCCAAGTCCCTTGTACCCACTGAGACACCAGACAATCTCGCAATGGATGCTTGTTTAGATGTGCCATAAGATGTAGCTCTAGGCACAAAGTCAGCATGCCTTACAATGCCATCAACATTCTCATGTGAACAATGGAGACATTTAGAAAATTAGCATCAGTGTCTGAAATACCTGCACTCTCTACACTGTTAGGTAAGCTTGAACTAACTGAGCGATTAGTGCTACTCCCAAATACTTCAAAGTCTGCAGAGGGTGCAGATGGGTCTTTTTGGCAATGATGGCGTAACTCAACTGATCAAGTCGGGGAACTGTTTTCTGTATGTGGGACAAACATTGCTGCTCAGTTTCTCCGATTTACCAGCCATTCATTCAGATTAGGGTAATAAGGAATTCTCTAATGGAAAAAGTGACCTGTCACCACAGCAAAACATTTGGGAAGCACCCTTAGTGCAGATTTGAAACAAAAAAATAAAACTGTCAACAGATATCGACATGCAGATTCCATATCTCAAAGGTACGTGAAATTACTACAGCATCCTGGTATGAAAGCAGATGTCCTTCAGGTCAAGGGTCACAAGGAAGTCACCTCCTTGTAGGGTCACTTCCTGCAAGGCTGCCATGTTGAAATTGATGGTCTGCGGGAATTAAGCCCTGCAGATCTAAATGGGATAAGGGTGCTGTTCTTCCATTTGAGAAATTAGACTCCTTCCCCTTGTGGATGAATAGTACTTTATCATGTCCTTACTGAATAGAGAGATAATCTCCTTCAGCATTTAAGATATATGGTCTTTGCTGTTTTTACGCTTGCATGGAGATATATTTGGGGGAAGCTGTGTGAATTTGATAAAGTAGCCCCCCTGCAGCACTGTTGATGATGATGTTACTTCCCCTCACTCCTGAGGGTAATTCTTCAACCTTATCCTAAAACGTGTTTTGTTATCAGGGAGGTTACTGTTATGATGCTACTGTCTGATTGTAACAGAGGATTCTCTTGATTTGGAGCCTCAGCCAAAACTTTAACTGTTTCCATAAAATCCCTCGATGATAGGGCTGGTGTTGTTTACCCGGCTGTTGCTGGTCCTTTTGGGGTTAGGCTGTGCTGACTGGTAAGCCTGTCTATTGGGAAAAGGTCTCTAGCAGAGGTTGTTGCCTTCACTGAAATGACAGGTTACTGTAAAGTGACCATAGTCTTGAAACAATCGGCATCTTTCTTGATTGTTTTGAGAGCTTCATCTTCTGGTGGGGGGAAAAGGTGAATTGTATCACATGGTAAATCTATAAGGTGTTGTTGTACTTCATTATGTGAAAATATGCAGCCAAGCAGGGTGCGTGATGTTAGTGTTTAATTATTGGCATGCCAGATTAGCAGCATCTAATACACAGCAACATATTCTCATTTTATCTGATATTTTTGGGGGAGATGTTTGCAATATGTTTCCATTTTCTCTCGCTAGTACCAATCCTATCAACTGAGCAGCGCTCGTGAGTTTATAATGCGCCTCAACTTCACCATGCACATTGGCACCTGTTTTTTGGCAGCATACTGAGGTCTACATTTCTATCTGGTAGTGGTCCTTTGATAAACAGGTCTTTTACAAACTGAACAACCACCACAGAGACAGGAGGAAGATGTGTCTGAACATAAAGGGTTAATGTGTCAATAAGGAAATCCTTTTCCTCTTGTTCAACTGACTTGGTGATACCAAGATTTTTAAGTGACTGCATGGTACACAAAAGTTTCATCTGAAAGAGGTACTCTACTGAGGTACTGCTCCAGGGGTTCTTCATTATCTGACTTAACTAACTAGTTTTCCCACATGTTTTTGGGACAAGGTCCTCACATGATCATCATACTCCTCTTCATTTTGATAGTGTATCATGAGGTGAAAGTGTCTGATGCATTATAGTCTTAATCTAGTTCAATACTCTTGGTACATTTTTGAAAAGGGATAGGGGTGAATATTTGGTGACACTGCCTCTTCAAAAGAAATCTTGCACTTAATTACAGTCTTGCTTGAAGGTGGTAAACTCTGAGATGAAGGATCGGTTGATTTGGCCAGGTTTGTGGGCCTAAACAGATCCTTCTGAAATTGTGCCTCTTTTTTAGTTGATGAAAATACATTGCTGTCTTGAATTTTGACTGCCAATCAAAAAGATTTTTAACCCTAAGCTTTTTTTGCCAGGGCTGGTAAAGATATGTGCTGCTCAGCCAGCCACTTTTCCAGTCACATTACCAAGGCTCAAGGAGAGGAAACCAGTGATAGGATCAGAAGCAATTTGGTAAGCTCTTCCCTTTGAAAGGTTAGGAATAGGACATGACATCCATGTTAGATTGTGAGGTGACACTAATGCCCCTGGAGCCTAGTATAGTAAAGCTTATCAATTGTCTCCCTTCTAAATCTAGGAGGAAAGCTGGCTTTTGTTTACCCACAGATGGTGCAAATATATCAGAATGTAGGAAAAAGGTGCCACTCTCTGCACTGTCCTCAGGGGTGTCTTTGGTAATATATTTTGATGGTAAAGGACAAAAGACATTGCCTGGTTAACAATCTCTAAGAATTCACCCAGTGATTGGTGTACTGTCACTCCAAAATGGATGGGATCCATTGCTGATGCACATGGTCTTAACAGACAACTCGATGGTCTGGATAGGCCCGCAGGAAGCACATTCGACAGTCCACACTGGCTTCCCTCACTGGCAGTTCGTCTAATTTGCTTATAGGACAGGGATTCAGGTGTTTGAGTTCACAGTGCTGCTCTTTGTCCACTCCTCAGGACTCTAGGGTTTGACCAAACTACGGAAACCTGTTTCTAGGGTACAAAGGCACAAGATTCCTAGTTAAGTTGGAAAATATCAGCTGATAGGCTAGTTTCAGGAGACAATCATAACGCACCTATTAGTGACAATAGGCCTCCTGCAGGACTTGAGGTTTGTTGTCAGTGGGAAAATCTTATAACTGAATCCCTGCCAGAATATTACCTTTCTAGGATTCGTCATAGATTCTATATCTCCCACTCTCCAATCACCCCTGAAGAAAATCGTAAACATCAAGAAGAAATTAAGAAAAACTCTTTCAGGGATTGATCATCATTGAGATAACAGGCAAGGATTATGGGTCTTTTGCCGTCCTCAAAACAGGTGGTAATCCCAAGGTAGTCCTCAATCCAAGTTTTTCATTAAAGGGCACTTTAGAAACTTAAGGTTTCCCACTTGAAAAAGGCCACATTGATTTAGAACTGATCAGTCTGTCTGATGAGGCCGGAACCGAGAACCACTGATGGTTGGATTATATGGTGGCATGGAATGCACAGATATCTTCAGTGCTTCCTCCACATTTGGTAACAGACTCACATGCCAGTTGCTGGAATCAAGATCTCGATATGAGGAGGTTTCAACCAGAGCAGGAGGCCATGAGAGGTAGCAGATCACCACATTAATCTTCTGGAGCCCCAATTAAGTTTATTCAAGGTCAAGTGCCAAACCAAGAACTGGGTGACATGTTCTATTCTGAATAACATTTTGTTGGTGCAATAAGTAAACTACATGGGAGGTTTGCAATCTGGAATAGTGGTGAAACTGGCCAAGGATTTTTGTCACTTCTTAGTGGACTGACAAACCTTGGAAATAACAGAATAGTTAATGAAGAAGCAGACTGGAAGGCCATCCACCTCAAGGACTCCAGCATCTTAAATCTGGAACACAGCATGTTTCAGAAACTGATAGCCAGATGGGGCCCATGCAAAACAGACCGGTTGTCTCATGCTTGAATCATCAGCTCCAAGGTATGGCAGCTGGTAGCTAGACCTGGAAGTACAGACGAGAAATGCCTACCTGAAAAACTGGGGGCAAATTATGCCTTTCACCTCTTTTGCAAAGATAATACAGGTTGCAGCCCAAGTGAGTATAGTTACAAACTCTTCTGGAACTTTCTTGGAGTCCTCTCCCTTACCCAACCCTCCTCCTCTGACAAACTATCAGAGGAAATCACACGATTTGGTCTGGACTGGTTGCTTAATCTTATGATTTACTACTGAAGATGCTGAGCGATCCTTGAACTTTTAAGCCAAGGGATAGGAACCTTTCGTGAAAGAAAATCTTGGTGAAGCGTTTCTATGCTCCTTTGCATGGTTTTATGCAGACGGTCCTCAGAAGTACAAATACTGGATATCTCCAGATCAGGAAATGGCTACCTCTGAAGGAGAACGACATCTAATACTTTTTGTATCTTGCACCCTGCATTTCCAGAGTCCCCAGAGGGACTCTGCATTGTGAGTGGTCAAATGTTTGAAAAGGTATAAGACATGGGTTTAGACCAGCAGGAGTTCATCAACTTCAGATGTCAATCAGGAGGCCCTTTTGGGCAATCACTTATGTAGTAATGCTTTTCAGGTTGCTACTACATCTTTCCTAGCCTTGTTTAGATTCTTAAGCTTGAGTATTCTTATGTGGAACTGTATGTCATCACATGGAATGTCACTGGTTACCCTGAAGGTTGGAACCCACTTGAAGTGGGGCAGTTGGAGGTGGAGCTATGCTTCGTGGTGCCTGCGCTGTGTGGGCTCTACTACCATGTAGCCTGTGAATAAAATCTCTCTTCAAAACCATTGGTCCATGCCTTATTCACTACAGAAATTGTGGCAACAATCCTGGCTACATGGTGCGACCCCTGCGTGTTATATTGACGACACCAGACCACCTGTTGGTTCATCTATGAACTCTAAGGCTAAGGTACAGTGCTTTACTGTTTTTTCACCCCAGCCTGCGAGAATTGCTGCCACTCAAGCTGCTTCGTTTTATATTTTGGGGTGCTCCCTCTTGCTTCTCCCCATCTCGTGCTCACCAGCGGCCCCACGCACTTGCCGCCCAAGCACTCACCGGGTTTACTTTCAGCCCGTCTGTCAAGCTGTCTCGTGCAGTCAACCCAGTCATCAGCGTTGTGACGCCTACCTGCTGTGACGCTGATGTGGCAAGCATCTGCGCGTTCCTGCAGCAACATTCTCCTCAACAGTCGGCCTGCCGTCACGTCAGCGTACAAAGCTAGTACGCGTCCCCTCATTCAAGTGACGCTGGCAGCCATTTTTTCCCCTTCTGTGATGTCTGCCGCGGAGCTCTCTCAAGCCAGTGTGCGTCCCTAGTTACCCGATGCAGCGTCCCTGGTTACTATACGCGGCGGCCATTTTTTCTTCTTTCGGTGTTTCTGCACGACTGTTAGCCGTCTTCACCGACGTCTGTGCCTTTGTCATCTGTGACCTGCCACTTCAGTTGTGCAATTTACAACGATCCGCACGTCTACGCGTTTTGTTGTTCCACAGGTGGCAAGTGTGTTTCCATATCCACAGCAACACGTTTTTCTACCCAGCTGGTCAACAGTGTATTACACGGTGACACACACACCTTTTCTTTTTCTTTCCTGTGGTGTGTCACTCGGTGATGCACACACCTACTCAACTACTTCAAGTTGGTATTCCTCTCCTTCATTTCTGGTCATTATACTGCCTGCATCTTTTTGTGTCTGTATATAACTCAAGTGCAGGTTTGTTTTGATTTTTTTTCTCTATCTCTACTCATGTCACCTTACAATCAGTTAATCCACCAACTACATTCTTGGACACCCCTGGTGAACCACCTGTTAGGTGGGAAATATGGCACGATGCATTTGAAACCTACTTAGGGGCCCATTGGTGCATCAAGATTTAGAGCAGACAGGAAAAAAGTTTACTCTTACATTCCCTAGGTTTTGAGGGCAGGTCTATTTTTAAACACCTCCCAACACTATCCCCTGAGGATAGTGAGGGAATTGACTAATATTGTGAAACTGATCTCAAACTCAAAAAAGAAATTCGACAAACAACCCAGCCTAATGGTTTTCAGGCACAAAGGTTTCAATAGAAAACAAAATGAAGGAGATGTTGACTCGTACATATCTGTTCTGCGCAGGTTGGCTGCTGACTGTAAATTTGAGAACTTCACCAATCAACTGATAAGAGAAAGGTTCGTCTGCCACTGCAAGGACAAACACATAAGGCAACAACTCTTAAGTGTGGGTGATCCTTCTTTAGACAAAACCATTAAGATAGCTAAAAGTATAGCGATATCCATGTTTTCCTTGAAGGAATTAGATGACAAGAGTGCAGAATGCAGGAATGCTGTCAGTACAGCTAAGTCGCACACTAAGCCTATGCATCAGGGCACGAATGTTACTCTCAAGTCAGAGAAATTTGAAGGTCAAAATTTCAATACTTCTAACATGTGTGCGAGGTGTGGGAATTCCCCTCATTTCAATAATGCCCGGTGCCCTGCGATCAACGTGACCTGCAATTATTGTGTAAAAAAAAAAAAACTGCCCATTTTGCCAAATCATGTATGAAAAAGAAGGGTTACAAAAAGCCTGTAGTCTGTGCTGTAGAATCCAATAGTGGATTTGATACTGAAGTGATTTCTGTTGCATGGAATGTGAGCAAGTTTGATGCAGGGAGTGAGGTTGATGCATGTGCTCCTATTCAAACTTGTGTAAAAGGGGATCCTTGGTCCTGCAGAGATCCCATTGTAGACATGGAGGTAGGAGGGAAGAGTCTTAAGCTTCTTATTGACTCGGGTGCCCACATAACCATGATTACTCAAAACCTATTTGATGAAGTTTGGAAGGGTACTTTGCAACTGTCTCCTCCTGACCACTCTCCAGTCTCATATAAAGGGTGTCAAGACTGCGGCACCAATATCTTCACGGAGGCAGAATGATGCTAGCTCCCCTTGCCCCTTCTCCGGAACACACTGCGTATGAGCAGCTGCTCCAGATGGGGGGAAAGGGGAATGGGACAGAGAAGAGACACTCGTGCTGGCCTGGACTCCCTCCTCAGTCAGGTGACGATTTCCGGAGGATTCCTAATGCACAGATGGGAACATCATTTCAACTTAATGCCTCAACTTACCCCCTAATCACTACGGTTCCAGTTTATTTCCTTCCCCCCCCCCTTTGCCTACCAGGTCTCTGCAGGAGTTTTGCTTCTCTTCTTATGATCAGAGGTCCACTTCTGATTAGGCTAAGTGGATGACCTAATGCACAGAGGGATAAATACAGGTTAAGTGAACCTATTCTAAATCTCTATGCTTTCTGCTTACAGTATCCTTCCTTCTCTTCCCTCTCTCTTACCTATTCTCTGATCTTCCTATCGTTACCTCCTTCTGATAATGCTTGGTGTAGTCCAAAAGATGAAAGTTTAGTTCAGGAGAACTTTAGCTTTTGAAGGATTATGCCTGCTCCACTGTAGCTCTGCTTCACGGCTTGAAATCGCGCAAAAAGGGACAGGGAAGGAAAACAGTAAGGAAAGAATAGGGAAAGCGCAAGGGAGGCAAGGAATTCCGTGCTGCAGGCGTAAGTACTTTCAGTCAAGAACGAGGCATGCGCTGCAACAACAGTCTAGTGCTTACTTGTTTCTAGTGACAACTGGTTGGCTGACAAACTTCGGTCTCCTTCTCTCGACGGTAAGCCTACCGGAGTAAAGGAGACACGAGATATCTTGTTCTCAGTAGCTCGACGATCATCTGTGTATCTGGATTCTGCTACCCTTTCTGACTCAAGAAGGGCTAACGGATTTCTCTGACTGAAAACGCTCTTCTTTTGACGTGCTCATTCACGACCTACCACTTCATGAGTGTAGGTCTGGGACTAGAGTTCCTTCCGCGTGGTTACACACGAAGGTAGAAGACAGACGCTCTGACTGAAATTACTGAGAGCCTTCCGCAAACACAACCTCTCTCAGACTTAGGCGAATTGAAGTGCGCAGTGGAACGTTCTTCCACGGCGCGCGAAATCTCACTTCCCGCGAGACTTCCAACTCCCTTCAATACTGGGGTAAACTAGGCGGCCATCTTGTAACGGTCGACCTACAAGGAACTGCTGACCAACAGTTGCAAAGAGAAGGCTTAACGATGACTCGATGTCTTTTCAGAGAGTGATTACTTAGAGTCATGGCGTTCACATAGTTCCTGACAGTACCCCCTCTCAAGGACCGATCCATCGGTCTCGGTTTTAGAGGATGCTGCATATGGAATCGTCTTATCAGTTTGGGAGCATGAACATTCTCAGCTAGTTCCCAAGACCTTTCTTCGGGTCCATAACCTTTCCAGTCAATCAAGTACCATAACTTTCCCCTACTCTTCTTTGAATCCAGAACCCCTTTTACTTCATACTCTACATGTTCGCCCAACATCAGAGGGGGTGGAGGTTTCTGTAATCGGAGATTAGGAACTGTTTTCTTCAAAAGGGACACATGGAACACGGGGTGGATCTTTAACTGAGTAGGTAATTTCAGTTTGACAGTGACTGGACCCAGTATTTGTTCAATTGGAAATGGGCCTATGAAACGAGGCTGAAATTTTCTATTTCCCTTCAGTCTAAGATGTTGTGAGGACAACCATACGGAATCTCCTACTTGATACTGGGGTGCCTTTCGCCTGTGCTTATCTGCCTGTCTCTTGTATCCCTCCTTAGCCTTCAATAAATTGGACTCTGCTGACTTACGAGCTGAATTTAAATCTGACAATAAATTGTTGACTGCTGGAACCCCAAAATCTCCTTGACTACAGAAAGGATTTGGATGCTGCCCATAGTTTAGGAAGAAGGGAGAATATCCTGTGGAAACATTTTTTGCATTATTATGTGCAAACTCCGCCATCCATAACATTTCTGACCACTGGCCACCCCGATCCAGAAGGAACAGACGTAAATACTGTTCCAACTCTTGATTCACCCTCTCCGTCTGGCCATCTGTTTCGGGGTGATAACTGGTAGAATGTCTGACTTCCACTCCCAACCCTTTCAAAAATGCCTTCCAAAAGTGGGACACAAATTGGGGACCTCTGTCGGAAATAACAATCTTTGGGACACCATGAATCCTCACTATGTTTTCCCGAATGAGTCTGGCTAACTCGGCAGCTGAAGGAACCCCTTTTACAGGTATGAAATGACTCATCTTGGTAAAGGTGTCGACCACCACCAATACTGTGTTATACCCCTTACTCAAAGGAAGGTCGGTAATCAAATCCATTGTAATAGTATGCCAAGGTTGATTGGGTGTGGGTAGGGGTTGCAAATACCCTTGAGGAGCCTGCCTATTTGACTTTCCCCTGGCACAGAGTTCACAGGCTGCCACATACTCTTTGATCTGAGAATTCATGTTGGGCCACCAAAAATATCTCTGAATTAGGTCAATAGTCTTCGAGATTCCCTTATGGCCTGCTAGAGGATGGTCATGGCAGTCTTTCAACACTAGTTCTTGAATTTTCGTAGTTGGTAGATACAGCGCTCCCCTTCGATACGGTAACGAATCCTTGATGATTCTGCCTTCTTCTTGGCTAACCCACTCTGCCATTTCTGCTGCAGACATCTGTTTCCCGACTTCTTCCTTGAACTCAGCCAGAGATATGGTGCACACAAATTTAGATGCTGGAATAATAGGCTGCGGAGTAACGGAATGTTCAGAACTTTCTGTTTGAATCCTGGACAAGGCATCTGCCTTACCATTCTTGTTTCCAGGTCGATAAGTAATCACAAAGTCAAAGTCTGCGAAGTACAAGGACCAACGCAGCTGACGCGGAGTTAAGGTTCTTGCAGATTTGAGGAATTGGAGATTTTTATGATCAGTATACACGGTTATAGTGTGTTTCGCCCCCAGTAGATGATGCCTCCATTCCCCAAACGCATCCTTTACTGCTAACAGTTCTTTTTCGGCAATGGTATAGTTAATCTCAGCAGGATTTAATTTTCGAGAGTGATATGCCACTGGATGTAACTGTCCAGTTGATTTGTGGCGTTGGGACAAGACCCCCCCAACTGCTTGATCTGAAGCATCGGCTTCCACAAAGAAGGGTTCGGTGGGATCCGCATGGAGTAAAATAGGCGCAGTAGTAAAGCTGTTTTTGAGGAAACGAAAAGTGTGTTCAGCCTCTTCTGACCACTGGAACTTCACTCCTTTCTTGAGTAGTCTGGTAATTGGAATGATTTTCTGAGAAAATCCCTGGATAAATCGTCGATAGAAATTAGCGAATCCCAGAAATCGTTGAATCTCCTTGATATCTTTGGGGGAAGGCCAATCAGCAACTGCTTGTACCTTTTTCTTCTCCATAGTAAGGCCTCCAGGAGACAGCACAAATCCCAAGAATTCCACAGTCTGTACGCTGAAAGCACACTTTTCCAGTTTTACATATAGTTTGTGCTTATGTAGTCTTCCAAGAACTGTTTTGACATGCTGAGGATGTTCCTGAGGATCCTTAGAATAAATCAAGATGTCATCCAAATACACTACAGCAATTCGATCCACCAAATCATTCATGATGTCATTTATAAAGTGCTGAAAGGCCGCCGGGGCATTACATAACCCAAATGGCATCACTTGGTACTCAAAGAGCCCATACTTGGTCCTGAAAGCAGTCTTCCATTCGTGACCTTCCTTCATGCGAATAAGATGGTAAGCACCACGAAGGTCCAATTTAGTGAAGATCTTGGCGTCTTTCAGCTGATCTAAAAGGTCCGAAATTAAGGGCAGAGGATAACGGTTCTTAACCGTGACCCGATTGATTGCTCGATAGTCAATACATGTCCTCAGTGATCCCTCCTTCTTAGGAATGAAAAAAAGTGGGGATGACACTGGGGACTGGGAAGGTCTGATAAATCCATTAGCCAGGTAACGGTCCAGGTATTCTTTTAGATAGCTGTTCTCGGCTTCAGTCAAGGCATAAATCCGACTACATGGTAGCATGGCCCCTGGTTCCAGGTCAATGGTGCAGTCATAGGGACGGTGTGGTGGGAGCCTCTCTGCCTCTTGCTCACTGAAAATTTCTTGGAATTCTTGGTATTCTGTTGGAATCTTCGAGGTGTTGACAACTCCGATAGCTCCTCCACCAAACGATAACAAAGTGGATAAAGAAGGCTCCAAGGCAGAAGTAGGATCAGCGAAACAGTGTTCCGTACAGAATGACGAGTCCATCTCCACAATGCGATCCTCCCAATTGATTGTAGGATTATGCAAGGAGAGCCAGGGAAGCCCCAAAATGATCTGAAATTGTGGAGCATCAATCAAGTTGAAATGAATGGTCTCACGGTGACCATTGGATTGAATTAATTCCAATTCTTCGGTGTGATGGGTAATTGGGCCAGAAGAGAGATTAGTTCCATCGACTGCTCGAACTGATTCTTTACATTCCTTGCGAATTGCTTGAATCCCCATCGCATTTGCATACTTGATATCACAGAAGTTGCCCGTGGCTCCAGAATCAATCATAATGGCCACACCAGTAATCTCCTTTTCTCGAAACTTAAGAACCATTGATAAAATCAAATGCGGGGTCTGAGTCTGCAAGGTGTTCATGATATGATGAATCTTTGGAGCCGAATCTACCTCTTTCACCATCTGAGCGACTCCGCCTACAGATGGTTTTACAAGTTTCCCGAATTGGACAGCTTAGGCCTTTTTGGGCACTCTCTCACAAAATGCCCCGCTCCTCCACAGTACATACACAGTTTCTTTAACCTCCTCTGTTCTTTCTCTTCTTTGCTGAGGGGCCCACGAATTGACCCAATCTGCATTGGTTCACTTTCTGCACCTCCACCTGGAGATTTGCCAACTTCTGCTCTTGTTCGCTCGAATCGTGGGAAACTCTTCTCTTGGAACTTCTAAAGTCGATCTCTAAAACCAAATCCACCAATTCAGAGTAGTTGGTGGGTCGATTGGGAACCTGTGCCAAGGTGTCTTTGATATCATCCCTCAACCCCCGATAAAATAAGGCTGCTCTTTTCTCCTCAGGCCAATTAGTCTCTACTAATAATTTATTGAATTGTGTTAGATAGGTGATTAAATCCCTATTCCCTTGGCGCAATTCTAATAATTCATTGTCTGTAGCCTGGGACACTCTACGTCTATCAAAAATCCTAAGGAATTCTGCTTTAAAATTGTCCAAATTATACAAAAAGGGGTCATCTCGGGCAACTAAGGGCATGGCCCAATTTGCTGCATCCCCTCCCAGGTAGGATAAGATAAACGCAACCCGTGACTGAGCATCAGGAAAGAGATTTGCTCGACACATGAAGTGTAAAGAACACTGAGTGAGGAAAAGTTGGGCCTTTTGGGGATCTCCACTGTATCTTTCTGGGGGAGCTAAAGGAATAATGGGAGAAACCGAATGGACCACCTGAGCTACTGTGTGAGGGTCTTGATGTGGGAATGAACTACTTGAAAGTTTTTGAGCAGGTGACGCCCCGGCAGAAATTTCACTAACTCTCTGAGCTAATTGAATTGTTTCCTGTCTAGACATTACTACATCTTGTCTTAAGGTCTTATTCTCATCCTTCAGGACCCCTAGATCTCTCTGAATTCCCTCCAACATTTCTCCCAAAGCTTTTAAACTAAACCCCTCCGCCATTCTACCCGGGTGAAGAACACTCTTTTAGGGCACTTCAATCTGTCAAGACTGCGGCACCAATATCTTCACGGAGGCAGAATGATGCTAGCTCCCCTTGCCCCTTCTCCGGAACACACTGCGTATGAGCAGCTGCTCCAGATGGGGGGAAAGGGGAATGGGACAGAGAAGAGACACTCGTGCTGGCCTGGACTCCCTCCTCAGTCAGGTGACGATTTCCGGAGGATTCCTAATGCACAGATGGGAACATCATTTCAACTTAATGCCTCAACTTACCCCCTAATCACTACGGTTCCAGTTTATTTCCTTCCCCCCCTTTGCCTACCAGGTCTCTGCAGGAGTTTTGCTTCTCTTCTTATGATCAGAGGTCCACTTCTGATTAGGCTAAGTGGATGACCTAATGCACAGAGGGATAAATACAGGTTAAGTGAACCTATTCTAAATCTCTATGCTTTCTGCTTACAGTATCCTTCCTTCTCTTCCCTCTCTCTTACCTATTCTCTGATCTTCCTATCGTTACCTCCTTCTGATAATGCTTGGTGTAGTCCAAAAGATGAAAGTTTAGTTCAGGAGAACTTTAGCTTTTGAAGGATTATGCCTGCTCCACTGTAGCTCTGCTTCACGGCTTGAAATCGCGCAAAAAGGGACAGGGAAGGAAAACAGTAAGGAAAGAATAGGGAAAGCGCAAGGGAGGCAAGGAATTCCATGCTGCAGGCGTAAGTACTTTCAGTCAAGAACGAGGCATGCGCTGCAACAACAGTCTAGTGCTTACTTGTTTCTAGTGACAACTGGTTGGCTGACAAACTTCGGTCTCCTTCTCTCGACGGTAAGCCTACCGGAGTAAAGGAGACACGAGATATCTTGTTCTCAGTAGCTCGACGATCATCTGTGTATCTGGATTCTGCTACCCTTTCTGACTCAAGAAGGGCTAACGGATTTCTCTGACTGAAAACGCTCTTCTTTTGACGTGCTCATTCACGACCTCCCACTTCATGAGTGTAGGTCTGGGACTAGAGTTCCTTCCGCGTGGTTACACACGAAGGTAGAGGACAGACGCTCTGACTGAAATTACTGAGAGCCTTCCGCAAACACAACCTCTCTCAGACTTAGGCGAATTGAAGTGCGCAGTGGAACGTTCTTCCACGGCGCGCGAAATCTCACTTCCCGCGAGACTTCCAACTCCCTTCAATACTGGGGTAAACTAGGCGGCCATCTTGTAACGGTCGACCTACAAGGAACTGCTGACCAACAGTTGCAAAGAGAAGGCTTAACGATGACTCGATGTCTTTTCAGAGAGTGATTACTTAGAGTCATGGCGTTCACATAGTTCCTGACAAAGGGCGCAAGATCGAGCTTTGTGGGTTTTTCGAAGAAAGATGATTTTCAAAGGATGGAAAATCAGAGGCAAAATATATATGGCAGTTAAGGGTTTGAACATCCTTGATTAGCTTCACCAGGGATTGTTCGGCAAGATTTTGAGGCCAGGGAAAGGTGAACAAGTGTTGGTCGTGGGGGATGATGATGCCGGACAATCGTGGAAAGAAAGGTTTCCTTCCGTGTTTGGTGATGCTCTGGGAAAGATTAAAGGTTTCAAACACAGTATCATTGTCAAGGATGGTGCCATATTCGTCAAACACAAGCTGAGAGGTATCTCTTACAGTGTTAGGAGTGATCTATACAAACAATTGAAGGACCTGTGCGCCAAGGACATTATTGAACCTACAGAGTCTTCGTTGTGGTTGACTCAGTTAGTTGTGGCTCGGAAGAGGGGTGGTCAGCCCAGGGTCTGTGTTGATTTGAGGTCTCTCAATGGAGAAATCTGGGTAGATTTTCATCCCCTGCCCAAGATTAGTGACTGGTTGGCTTCCACCCGAGGAGCGAGATATTTTTCTAAACTCGACTTGGCCAGTGCATATCATCAAGTGGAGCTCCATCCAGATTCTCACTTCCATTTCTCCTTTAGGTACTTTCCAATATGGCCGAATGCCTTTTGGGTTAGCATCGGCAGCCTCTGTTTCCAGGGAGTTATGAATAATATTCTCAAGCATGTAGATGGTGCGCCCTGGTTTTTCATGTCCACATCTTCAGGGAAGATGCCACGTCCCACAATTGCAATCCTGACAAAGTTCTGACCTTATTCCGTTAACATGGGGTGGCCCTCAAGGCAGAATTTTTTTTAATTTTTTTGTGACAAGGTGGAATACTTGGGACATGTTGTCTCTAGGGATGGCGTCAGCCCCAAGCCTGGTTTGCTTGAAGCTATTGCTAAGGTCCCAGCTCCCACTGACAAGAATGGTGTCAAATCTCTGTTAAGTCTGTGCGAATATTACTCCATGTTCATTACAGACTTTGCCACCATAGTACGTGTTAGAAATGGGGATCTCTAGTTGACAGTGGCTGGTGCCGATGTCAAATAGTGACCCCCTGTGGTAACGTAGCACGAGCAGACAGGCCTATCTCAGAAGCAGTGTGTGAAGCATTTAGGACCATACACAATAACGCAGGAAAGACGCTACAAAATAGACACCACAAGCAATTATAAAAAAAGTAGTTATCTTTATATAGATTAAACACGAAATGGAGAAATGATCAAACAAGCCACAATGCATGTAATTACAGATTTGTCTCAGGAGCGATTAAAGCACTTGTGCGTGCGGGTGGAACGAACTTGGTTCGGGCCGTGGTCTATGCGACCCGGTGATGCACAATGTGCAAGGTACCTAGGATATAAAGGAGCACGGTGCACAGCTCTTCAGAGAGGGTGCAGGATGGCAGGCGGACCCACAGCGGCCACAGTTCCAGGGCGGTGGCGATCCGCAGCGTGCACTCATGATAATCCTGGGACGGGCGTGAAAGCGGCACCCAGCGGTGCACTCGGAAGTTGACAAGACTCTCGATGTAGGGCTAGCGTGGGCACTCAGCGGCGCAGCTCTTCAGCTGGAGCGGCCCGCGATAGCGATGATTCTTGTGGCAAAGTAAGGATGGGCACTCAGCGGCACAGCTTTTCGATGGCAGCGGCCTAAAACAGTAATAGTAAGGACTCTCGTAGCAAAGCCAATGCGGGCCTGCAGCGACACATCTCCTTGGCTGCAGCGGCCCACAGTGGTGGTTGTACTGATTCTCGTAGTAGGGCAAATGCGGGCACCCAGCAGCACAACTTCTCAGCGGCAGCGGCCCACAATAGCGACAACAAGGTTTTTCATAGCAAGGCCAAGGTAGGCACTCAGCAGCCCACAATGGCGTCAACAATAGATCTCGTAGCAAGGCCTATGCGGGCACTCAGCGGCACAGCTCCTCAGCTGCAGCGGCCCACAATGGCGATAGCAATAGTTTCCGTAGACAAGGCAAGTGCGGGCACTCGGTGGCTCAGCTCCTCAGCTGCAGCGGCCCACAATGGCGATAGCAATAGTTTCCGTAGACAAAGCAAAAGCGGCGTTTCCCACAGTAGATACAGAGGCCCTGGATTTCTCGACAGACGTCTCACCTGTGAGTAGGATTCCTCTCAATAGGAATCCCGGCTGCTGATGAATGAAGTCTAATGTCCCTGAGACTTCAGCAGGAGGCAAGCTCAATTCAGGCCCTTGGGTAGTTGCTTCAGTGGATGGATGAAAGTTTCAAAGTCCTTTCCCTCTTGTTTACATGGTCAGAGGTTTGTCTTGGCATCCCGAAGTTACACACCACGAAGGGGTTTCCGCTTAGATCTTTATACCCCAAAAGTCTTTGTTCTTGAGAAAAGGCACAAATCACTCGACCCGGCCAGAACCATTTTGGTGTCCACTTGGGTCACTATATTTACGAGGCTGCATCCTCCCTTTCAGGGAGAGGGGGCCCACCATCAGACACCCAGCGGAAGGTGAAGCCATCATTCACCTTGCCAGGCACAGCCCTGCTCAGATCAAAGGGGTCACCCCTCCCCATACTTCAACAGCAGATAGCTCCATTCGACCCAGGTCGGCCCCAGCCTGCTCTGGCCCTCTAAACCAGACAACCAATACATATACCAGTGAAACACACAGAAAGACTTAGACAAAAAGATAACTACTTTCCAAAAGCGGCAGTTGCACACACAGAATATAAAGACAATCACTACTACCAGATGCACGTTAATATTTGGAGCGGAAGCATACCAAATCCGACTTCCCTAACATGTTCCTTGGTACTACTAGGACTACACATGTTCATCAGTTATTTTATAATAAGGAGCATTCGCGCTGTGTCACTGAATGGCAGTGGCACAGCGCCCAGAACAACTAGCGCCAGCAACCATGAAGGAGACATAAACGACAAAAATGGAAGGGAGACCTATGCCAATGGTGCCAGGTCTAAGAGTACGCCTCATTAGCAATCTTCTTAAAAAGGGGGTCAAGTTTCAATCGTGTGATGAGTGTTTGTGTGTGCGTTTGAACATGTTATGTCATCTTTGAAGGAATGCAAAGCCCTTAAACCATTTGATAATCATCCGTGCTGTGCCACTGTGGACGCCAGTCAAGTGCGACTGGTGACCACTTTGACTCAAACTGTTGACAGGGTTGAAAGCACCATTGGATTTGCCTCCAGAGTGTTCAGAGCGGCTGAGCTTCAATACTCTGTAATAGAAAAGGAGTTGTTGGGCAATTGAGAAATTCTGTACGTTCATTTGGGGCAAATGTTTCCTTTTACAAACTGACCAAGCCGTTAGTGAACATGCTCTATGGCAACATGACCAAGTGCTTTACCCCCTGGATTTTGAGACTGGTTACCAGACTGCTTCAATATCAGTTTGATGTGAGGCACATTTCGGGGGGTAAGAATAGTTGGGCCGATTTTTTGTCCCGCTTTCACGTTACGAGTGAGGAGCATGATCAAATCAAGTTCAAGGACCTTGAGAATGAACATTGTGAGGATTGTTTAGCTGCGGCCATAGAGATACCTAAGTTGCCTATGTATTTTGAGGAAGAGTGTAGGCATGCTAGCCATGAGGATTCTATGTTACAGGATTTGTGTGCTCATGCGATGAAAGATTGGCCCAGAGTAAGAGTTTTATCCTATCTGTTGCAGCCTTAGTGGAAGGTTGAACGTGAGATTTCGTTAGAGGATGGCTTGCTGTTACGAGCAGAGAAGCTTACTCCTCCACTTGCTTCCAGAAATTGCATAATAAAAAGGGCCCATGATGGACACTTAGGAGCCACTTTGACCAAATGCAGCATACATGATACTTTCTGGTGGCCTGGTATGAACACAGATTGATGAGGTTGTTGCGTGTGTGGTGCTGCAGATAAAGGCCTTAACCCCTTCAGTGCCCGCCCCTTTCCCCGCCCTGTGCTGGCCGTTTCATTAGCGGGCGGGGTTTATGACGAGCTGGACTCGTCATGGGCACAGCGCAACCGCGGCCCATGACGAGTCCAGCTCGTCATGGGCACCGAAGAGGTTAAAGTGTTCACACCCACTCTCCTTCCCATTGAATGCCCTGACAGGACTTCGATGAAAGTAGGCATTGACATCATGGGACCGTATGAGACTCTTTCTGGGGGTTCAAGATTCATTTTGGTTCTTATGGATTATGCTTCCAAGGGGGAAGGGCTTTCCTGAGTTTCTTGTGTCAGCAGTTTGTGTGTGACAAATTCCAGGCTTTTCTTTGGGCATCTGGGATTAAGCATCTTAAAAGTTCTCTCTATCATCCTCAAACCAACGGCCTCGTTGAGAGGATGAATCGAGTGGTGGGTGAATGTGTCAAATGGGCCAAGGCAGGCAACCACAATGTGTACCTGTCTTTGGACAGCATGAATTGTTTCTACCGTACCACACCCCACTCTTCCACCAAGGTTTCTCCATTTGAGCTTATGAGGGGTAGGAAAGCTAACACCAGCTTCAGGCCTGGGTTGATGTCAAGGGTGCTTAAATCCGAATCAGATGTTTTGAAATTGATGTCTACTGTCAAAGAGAATATGGGTGCTACTCAATGCAAGCAGAAGGAATGGTTTGATGCCAAGAAAGGTGCCAAGATGACTTTCTCCAGGTTGGGGATTTGGTTAGGATCAAGACCTCTGTGCATGTCAGAAAGGGGTAAAGCAAATACAGTGTTCATGTCAAAGTAGTTAAGTGTGTGAGTAATGCTGTGCAAGTTGAAGGAGGCCATTGGTGGAACTTGTCCTAGGTGGCTTAGGTGGTGCAGAATTGTGTTACGTCCGGTCCCAAGGTCCGTGAACCTTCTCATTCTTACCGTGAACCATCTTGTTCTCCTGCAAAGGACTCTTCCATGAAGGTGAATCCTAGGAGGAGTACCAGTGTGAGTGTCAGACCGGCCAGATTCAGGTCATAGCTTTATCTTGCCATATGTTGGTCTCTATTTTCAAATGTATTTTTTTTATCCTTTGCATTGCTTTTATTTTTTAGGGAAGAAGGGAAGATGTGTTGTAATGCTTTTCAGGTTGCTACATCTTTCCCTAGCCTTGTTTAGATTCTTAAGCTTGAGTATTCTTATATGGAACTGTATGTCATCACATGGAATGTCACTGGTTACCTTAGAGGTTGGACCCCACTTGAAGTGGGGCAGTTGGAGTTGGAGCAGTGCTTCGGGGAGCATGCGCTGTGTGGGCTCTACTACCATGTAGCCTGTAAATAAAATCTCTCTTCAAAGCCATTGGTCCACGCCTTATTCACTACAACTCACTCTACCATCTCGGGATGAGTGCTAGGTGTCTTGTAGGAGACCGGCACTGATATTTCATTTTTTGGATCACATTTGACAAAAAGGGTCCAAGACGATTAATTAGAGGCTATTATGAATGCAGTATACTTTTTTGAGCTTTTGGAACCGTTTTTTTTTTTAGTTATCCTTTTCTTTAAGCAATCTTTTCATATGAGACAACACCATCTAAAAGAATGAAGAACGCATGAAGTACACACAACACCAAGTTGCAGTCAAATGTCATCACTCCTGATGTGCCCCCGCAGATACATAACCCTCCGGGGGGTGCCTTGTCCAGTAGTAAGTGTCTATCCCCCAAAGGTACTGCTCCCATGGCCCCTAAACCCTTGCATGTTTCTTAGGGCATCCTCAAGTCTGATACACTGGCCCTTTTCGTACACAACACTGGCCCGTTTTTGCCCTCAAGGCTTTCAGGGATGGGGAGGATGCTTGCTGCCACAGGTGTGCTATGTCCCTTATGACAATCACTAGGCCTAGTCCCCAACAGTGTCCTATCTGCATGTGTGTACTCCTCATCAGCTTCCAGTTGGAGAAAAAACATTGTGGGTGTTTGATCTATCAGGTGCTCAATGACGGTCACCAGTGTGCACCCGAGAAAGGTTGGAGAACTGCACAGCTCCACACCGTATGTAAGACGTCGCCAGCTGCAGCAAGGGTCAGGGACCCTGTAAATGCGCAACAAGCACTGGGGAGTCCGGTATATGTGGTAGAGGTACTTGAACGGAATGAGGCGGAATCGTGCCATCACCGCCGCCACCCATGGTCACATCAGGGCCAGCGCCCATTTGGTGCCGTCCAGTGCGACAAGATCCTCCTCCTATTGTTCTCTCAGCCTTGGGAAGGATCGGTGAATGTAATACTAAGGACGTGTATATTACAGCTATTTGGCTCCTTGGGGGGGACGAGGGAGGGAGTGGCCCAATGTTAATTTTACCTCAAGGGGGTTGTTTTCTGGTAGCTCAGTAAGCATGGTGTGGTAGGGTCTGTCCAAGTTGTAGGTATTGGTATAATTGTGTACTTTCCAGTCCAAATTAGTCTTGGAGGTCCATATATGATTTGATGTCCATGCCTCACACGACATGCCGGAGGGAGGAGACACCCGAGGTGTCCCTACCACAGAACCCTTCCAGGAAAGCAACCTCTGGCAGAAAAGTATCAATCCACAACGAAGTCTCTCATGCCAGTCTTCCCTGCCACGCAAGATCTCTCAGAGCAGTCTCACCCAAATGGCAGGGCCACTTTTGTCAGTGGACCTGTGAGGGTAGCCTGCTGCTGTATATATAGTGAAGAGGAGAAAGGGTACTTATTTACACAAGCGGTCGACTCTATAGGCTGGGTCATGCTCAGTACAATAAGTGCAGTCATTCAGTACAAGGAGGTGAGATCCCCTATAGTATAATAGTAGGTCAACCATTGCCAAGCCACTATCATAGGTGCACTTACTGAACGCCACTCGTTTGGGCCCTCCTCCACGATAAATGAGTTGAGCCCTGATTGGAAAGGTGTTATGGTCGCTTTGCAGATGTAGTGTAGGTAGATTTGTGTCCCATACAGTAAATTAGGGAGGATCCTCTTTTTGACCAATGCTACATGCCCGGCTATTGAAAGTAGCAGGGAGGACCACCTCTGGAGGTCACCACGCGCAGCAGTGAACAGAGATGTAAGATTGACCATTTTTGACTGTGCCGACCTGGCCCGGATGTGGACCCCCAAGTATCGCATGCCAGTCGTCTTGACAGTCATCTCTGCAATTTGAGCCCACTCCATTGTGCACTCTGGTTGTCCCATGAGACAGTCTTATTTTCCCACAGCTGATACCAAGTCCGGAATAGCGTCCAAATGTATCAATGGAAGTAATAACTATCAGTCTGGATGAGTGGCGATTCAACCCTTTGAAGCAGACGCATCGACGAACTGACAACTCTTTGGTTATCAAGCCATAAGAAGACAGAAATACACCATATTAACTGTGTGTCTGCGGGATAGAAATAATTTGTAAAGAAATCTGGAATGGGATGAGATGCATTCATACTGTGGAGCCCTGATGAAGTCCCTTTTGGGACGAAACGCGTCGGCTAATGGATTTTATCTTTGTGAAAAACCCAATAAAGAACTCTTCTTGGAAAAAGATACATTTTGGAATCCGAAATTCTTCTGTGTGCACATTAAGACTACCCTCGACTTTGTATTCAGTTTAACTGTATTGTTGTGTGCGGAACCACCTTTATGTTTTATGTTTATTTGGATTTTTCCAATAATGGAGTAGAGAGGGGTGTACTCCTTGGCTTTCTGTACCAGTACCGACTTCCCATATAACAGATTGGCAAGTGTGGATTGTTTTTGCCTCAACCCTCTGGTCGCTAGTATTTATCAGGAGTTCTATGGTAACATGATCGGAGAGTCCTCAAGCATGGACCTGTATGGCATAGAATGAGGGCATGTGCGCCGTGTGGACCAGGAAATACTCAAGGCAAGAACGTACTCCGAAAAGAAACGTGTAACTGCCAGCAATCGTGGTGGTAATGTCGCCACACATCACTAAGTCCCAACGTTGCAGCTAATGTACCCAGTAAGTGGGAGGAGGGCTGGGAGCGGGGCAGTGGTCCAGTATGGTCTAGGGTCGTCCCCCATCAACCGGTTGAAGTCGCCATCGATGACTGAGGCATGATGGGGCTGTGAGGATTACCAGGCTGAGGTGTGTGAGGAGTGATTGCGTGAGGTAGGGCTGGGCATATACTGCACATAGAACAATAGGAGATCCCCATAAAGAACCCGACACCCAGAGAAAGCGGCCCAGGTCATTGTGTCAACTCGGTCTACCAAGAAGGAAAGCAGAGTGAGGACAAGGATGGCTCCCCCTTATGACCCACAGTGAAATCCAGCGTGATATGCCACTCTGAAGCCGTATCGCAGGAGACACCTGCAGTGGTTCCCCTTAAGGTGCGTCTCATGTAGGAGTAGAATGCCAATTTGTTTAGTTTTCCTTGCTGAGTTGCTCTTCTTGTATTGGCTGATATTTAACTTGCTGGATTCTGTTTATAGTGTGTTTTTCTGATATTTTTAATTGACTTATGCTTTCTCATACAAAGCAAAAGCAACATAAACAGCAAATAGGGAGCTCAAATCCCAGTGTTGAGACAGAATATTGAGTTTAAAATATCGAGTGACATTAATATCGAGTCAAGAATATCATGATAGCATAATATCGAGGTAAGTAATATTGATGTTAAAAATACTGAAAATAGGTTTTGTTTGAAATATTGATAACAATATTGATGATAAAAATAGTTGTATAGAATATCAATTTGTTTTAGAAATGGTATTTAATATGTTATAAATTCTATTAAAAAAATTATGTCATTTTAAGAATTGTTTTTAGTAATTGCTACTAATGTATAATAATTCTGTTAATAGAAATATTTTGTAAAATATATTTTTAAATAGCGGGATGTTGGGTTTATAGGGGATAAGGGTCGGGAGTAATAAAAAAAATGTATTTAATTAAATCTGGTATTTTTAATTTATTAATATATACATTTTAGAATGTTACCAGTTTTAGGAGTGGGATATAGGGAAAAAGGGTTGGAAGTAATTTAAAACCTATGTAAATAATTAATGTAATTTTTTAAGAAATCGTAATTATTTATGTAATAACATCTGCCCCTGCGGTCCGCCCGCCGCATTACGATGCAGCAGGCGGAGGGACATTCCGCGGATGTTCCGACGGGCTCCTTCGGAGCATCGGAAAGAATCACAATCCCATAATGATGGTGGAGACAGCCTCTTCTCCGCCGTTGGGATTATGATGTCACTTTCCGACACCCTTTCCATGTGGCCTTTACGACATTGAATGGTTGTTGTTAAGTGAATTTTGTGGCCCCTAGCAGGGCCCCTTCCCCTCTGGTCCTCTGCTATGGGACCTGGGGGACACCTGTGGTGACCCCCTAACCATCCCTGCACCATGCCACACAGTGCTGGGATGTTTGAAAACATCAATTTTTCAATGGCAGCTTGTGATGCGGACCTTTTGAGCCCGCCGCACAAGCTGCTATTGAAAAATGGATGTTTCCAACCTTCCTTCGGGCAATCGCATCCAAATTGGTGTTGGGCGTACGCAAGTCTGCCCGGCACCTTAATCAATGGCGATCAAATAGGGTCTGTTGATATTAATCGAGGGACTAGGCAAGGCTGCCCCCTTTCACCCCTTTTATTCACTTTTTTTATAGAACCATTAGCTAACAAAATACGTGCAAACTGTGGTATTAAACCTCCTATCGTCGGCATGGCAAAATTAAAACTCTTGATATTTTGTATTTATCTCCCGAAAAATCTAACATAAAATGATTCTGATGGAATTAAAAAAATACGAATCAATAGGGGGGATAAAAATCAACCCCTCCAAAACTGAAATTTTAATTTCAAACATGGGGGTTGAGTTTTTGCCCGAGAATTTGAAACTGCAGGCTTTTAAAACTGATCCTATACGCTACTTGGGGATTTTCGTCACAGCACAACATGGCCAGTTGGTTACATTTTATTATGAAGCCACTAGTTTTAATATCCAGAAACTATTCTAAAAATGGACTTGCCTCCCGTTAACCCTGATAGGCCGAGTCGTGCTTATCAAGATGTCTATATTACCTTTATTGATATTTCTTTTTCTAATATTCCTATTAAGATGAATTTTAGTTATTTTAAAGGAATTGATTCTATGTTTAGATCCTTTATTTGGATCAAAAGGGCCGCTAGAGTTAAATTCCCGGTGCTACAGTTAGATACTCAATTGGGTGGGTAAGCACTGCCGAATATTCATTTATATTATGATTCTGCATTGCTGGATTTCACAGTCAGTTTAATATCCGAATCTAAAAGGATTGACAATATTTTTATATCTAAAATGATCCAAGAAGCCGGAACTCAAATCTCTACATTTCTTAAAACAGCTCAACTTCCAAAAAAAACAAGGTACAAAACGCTTTTGGACTTTTCAAATAGACTTCGTAATGTTTTTAAACCGAGCACATTCCCCGTTTTTTTTGCTCCTTAAAACTAAGTGAATGTAGAGAATTGGGTCTCCATTTTCATTCAGCTCAGTTGAAAAAATGTCACGATGCCTGTCTTGGGACATTTAATCAGTTTGTTATTCAGGGGAGAATGATTACTTGGGAAGAAGTCCAGGCCAGATGTTATGGTCGGAATAAACCCGCATTTTTAGAATATATTCAAATAGTTTATGTATTCAAGAAATATAATTTTTTATCTAATAGTTCCCCTCGAAGGGAGCTATTGCTTTGTTTCCTTCTAATATGAGTGGGATAGGTAATGAAAAGTTTTTTCAGAATCCCAGTGTGTCTTTTCCCAACAAGAATGGCAGAAAATATCAACCATAGCAAATAAGACTCTTAGAGCTGCTAATTTTAAAATAATGGCTTTTCTTTCACACTGGATGGCCTATTATACTCCTAAGGTTTTAAACAAAATGTACCCAGAGGTTGAAAATAGTTGTTTTCGTTGTTGTGCTAGATCGGAAGGGGCTTGGAGGCATATATTTTTCTGATGTCCTAAGTTGGAAGTGTTCTGGGAGAAAATGTTTGAGTACGTCAGTGTAATGAAAGGTCTCAGATCTCCGCTGGACCAAGGTATGTACCGTCACTTTCCCAGGGCGAGAATATCAGTTCCAAACTTATGGAATATAACATTGTGGCGGGGTCTCGGGGACAGAGTCGGCTACCAGACCAGGATGATGTAAAGAAGGTTTTATTTTGTACAACACTTTCTTTTGGCGGGCTGCACGTCGAGACGTTGTCGATGAGGGGGACGCTGGTTTGCTTCTTCTTGACGACTCCAGGCTGAGATGCAGGGGGTTGGTTGATTCACCACTCTATACGTCTCTGGACTGTCCTTCCCTCGTGGTGGTTGCGTCTCGGGTGGTACAGGACGACCCCGTGGAGTGGCCCAGGAAAACAAACGAAAAAGGAAACCAAGTATTAGGACAACCGTCCTTTACTACTGACAATAGGGGCCGGGAGTGAAGGAAACCGAGTGCGTAAGTGATTTTCTTACTCAGACTCGTGTACAAGGACTTAGTGCTCAGTGAGGGGGGAGGTTTCGTTACACACGTGGTATATACACAGGTTATTGGTACGGGTGCTCACAGCGTAGGCGGTGTCCTTCTGCCCACCCAGCCCGCTACCCTTCCCCGTACCTGTTCGAGTCACGCTCCTCCCGTGGGAACGTGGCGGGCGGCTCGACGTGTCGTTGGCCTCCTGGCTTGCTGGGCTCCTCTCCTCTCGTCTCCTCCTCTAGCGCGATCCTCTCTCCTCCTCTCCAATCCGACTCTCGACTCTCCCTTCGTCTCCACTCCAACTCTCCTTCTGCCTCCAGGGAAACGCCGTCCGTCGTCTTCCGGGATTCCTCTGGCTTTGTAACACCCCCCCTCGTGACGTCAGCAGGGGGTGGGGTCTCGTCGTACTGATAGGCCGAATTAAAGGAACCACGATCTGTTTCATGTGTCCCACTTTGCGGAGGATACAGATACCATTCGTCCGATGTACAGGGTACTGCTGGTTGCTGTAGGGGAAGAGAAGGGGGCACAAGAACGCCCTGTGAACATAGTTTCCAGGGACTCGTTGCTGCCTCGGCTATCTTCTCCGCCCCGTCACACTCCTCCCCCCCTGGATTCTCCCGATCGGGGAGAGGAAAGACTCGGGACAGATAGTCTGCGTTCCCATTGTATCTCCCCCTCCGGTGTTTTACCGAAAAGGCATAGGGTTGGAGGGAGAGGAACCAGCGTAGAATCCGGGGATTCTGGTTCCTATTGTTATACATCCACTGAAGGGGAGCGTGGTCCGTGTAAAGAATGAACTGTTTGCCCTCCAGATAGTATTGCAACTTGTCCACCGCCCATTTTATGGCTAGGCACTCTCGCTCTACTGTGGGGTATTTGACGTCCCTGGGGAACAGTTTACGGCTAATATATAGAACCGGGTGTTCCAATCCATCCTCCCCCTCCTGTGATAGGACTGCCCCGATACCCAAATTGGAGGCGTCTGTGGCGAGTATAAAGGGTTTGGAGAAGTTGGGGGACAACAAAACCGGATGCGTGGTGATAACGGTTTTTAGTTCCCCAAATGCTTTTACGGCCTCTGGACTGGGATGCAGGATGTCCCGGGGTTTTACTTCCTTACGAAGGAGGTCAGTAAGGGGGGCAGCTATGTCGGCGAATCGTGGAATGAACCTACGGTAGTAGCCGATAAGCCCTAGAAACGCCCTCAAGTCCCTTTTGGAATTAGGAAAGGGGGCCTCCTCGATGGCTCGTACCTTGGTGCTTTGTGGGGTGATGGTGCCGTCCCCTAGTACGAAGCCCAAGTAATTCACCCGGTGGAATGCTGCTCGGGACTTCTTGGCATTAATGTGCAGGCCCGCTCGTTGTAAGGCGGTGAGGATGGTCTGTAGGTGTGTCAAGTGCTCTTCCCATGTTGTACTGTATATGACGATGTCATCCAGGTAAGCCGAGCTGAATGTGGGGTAAGGGCGTAGTATGGTGTTCATGAGGCGCTGGAATGTGGCAGGTGCCCTGTGAAGACCGAAAAGCAGAACCGTAAATTCGAACAGCCCTTCGCCCGTTATAAAGGCCGTCTTCTTTCTGTCGCTTTCTCTAAGGGGCACCTGCCAGTACCCCTTTGTGAGATCGAATGTGGTGATAAAGGTTGCTTCTCCCAGTTTTTCAATTAACTCGTCTACCCTTGGAATAGGGTAGGCGTCGAAAGAGGAGATGGCATTCAAGGCTCTGAAATCCATACAAAACCGCCTTGACCCATCCGGTTTAGGGACCATCACTATGGGTGAAGCCCAGTCACTCTTTGAGGGTTGGATAATGCCCAGTCGTAGCATGTCGTGTACTTCCCTTTTTATGGCGTCTCGACGTGCTGCGGGAATGCGGTATGGCTTTTGCTTTACCCGTTTCCCCGGATGGGTATCGATGTTGTGCTCCACCAAAGTTGTTTTTCCGGGGAGATTCGAAAAGATCGCCCCAAAAGGGAGTAACACCTTGTCTAGCTCCTTTTTCCGCTGTTCCGAGAGGTCTTCGCTAATGACCAATTCATTTAAAGTGGAACAATCCTTATTGGTGGTGGGAATGAGTAAGTGCAAGCCCTTTGGGGGGGGGGGGGGTCCAATCCATTTCTTCAACAGGTTTATGTGATACGTTTGTACCTTGTTTGCAGATATCCTTAGTCGTACGTTGTGTCGCCTACTGTATCCACAACCTCATAGGGACCCTTCCACTCGGTCTTGCCTTTGCTAGTACTGGGATTGAAGTAGGAGTAAGGCCCAATCCCCAGCTTTCAGTCGTCGAAGCTTTGTCCCGAGGTCGTAATATCGCTTTTGTACTCCCCTCTTCTGTTCTAAGTTGGAAGCCGCCAGGATCCGTAATTTACTCAGTTTGGAGCGTAGCTGCTGGGTATAGTCGAGAATGGACATCTGCTCTTGTGCCTCTTCATTTTCCCAGGCATCTTTGGTAATTTCAAGTAACGACCTCGGTTGACGTCCATACAATAGTTCGAATGGTGAGTACCCCATGCTACTCTGTTTTTGGGCCCTCAGCACGTATAAAGCCAACGGCAACAGTTGGTCCCATTCAGTTCCTTCCGCAGAAAGCATTTTCCTTAAAGTGGTCTTTAGCGTCTGATTGTACCTCTGGACGAGGCCGTCGGTTTGGGGATGATATACCGAGGTTCGCAGGTGATTTAGATTCAGCGTCTTGCACACTTCTTTCATTAATTTTGACGTGAAGGGGGTACCTTGGTCAGTAAGGACCTCTTTAGGAAAACCGACCCTGGAACACAGTTCGATGAATTTTTCGGCGATGTTAGCCGTCGTCGTGGTCCGCAGCGGGAAGGCCTCAATGAACCTGGTCGCGTAGTCTACTATGACGAGTGCATACATGTGGCCTCTTGAGGATTTGGGGAGGGGTCCTATCAGGTCCATGCCCACCCTCTCAAATGGTCGTCTGACAGTGGGCAAGGGTTGGAGGGGCGCGGCAGGGGGTCTGTGTACGTTCTGTCTCTGGCATATTTCGCACTTTGAACAATACTCCTGAACGTCTTTATAAATCCCTGGCCAGTAGGAATGTCGCAAGATGCTATCGGTTGTTTTCTCTTTGCCGCTGTGTCCGGCGGTGAGGTGGGTGTGGGCAAAAAAAAGCACTTGTTCACGGAAGGACACGGGTACCAATAACTGAGTTCCCTCCCTCTAGTCCCACCCGATACAGTAGCTCTTTGTTTATTATGAACCTGGGGTATGTTTTTGGCTCCTGGTTCTGTGAGACATGGGCGCTCTCCCAGGCGTTAAACAGGGTAGAGTCGTTAGCCTGTGCAAAGCGGAAACTACGGTCCAACACCCAAGGCTCAGGGGACAGAAGAGCAGGCACGGACTCGGGATTATTCGAAGGAGGAAGGGACATTGACTGCTTAAACAAAGACAAAAACCCCGGATTATCCACCCCCAAAATCACATCCTCGAGTAGGGAATCCACCACCCCCATCTTCACGGTACATGCCTCTTTACCGATGGGCGTCAGGGTCACTTTGGCGAGGGGGTATGGCCTAACATCCCCGTGTACACATCTGATGTTTACCACTGCTCCGGGGACATACTGATTGGGGAGGATTAACCGCCGTTGTACTACGGATTGCCTGCACCCGGAATCTAACAGGGCCTGGACTGTCAAACCATTCATTCTTAGACTCACATAAAAGGATGTTCCCATTTCGGCTGAGTACAGCACAGCCCTGAGGAGGTAGCCAACCTCCATTGGTTCTTCGGTTGGTCTTTTCCTGGGGCACAGTCTTGCAATGTGCCCCCATTTGCCACAGTCAAAACACTGAGGCCCCCGGGCCGGAGGCCCGTCTATCCTCATAGGCCTGGGTCGGGCCGGGTGCGATGGGGGTTTCGTTTTTCGGTCTACTTTGAGGGGTGGTTGTCCTTTCGAGCCTTTCTCAACATCCCACCCCGACGTCTTTGGTTGGGCACGGGCGTAATTCGCTGCCATTTCGATGGCTTGTTCTAATGAAAGTCCCGGGTGCTGTTTCAGCAATCGCTGGGAGGCATACGGCAGAGCTTCCATAAACTGTTCCAGGTAGATCTTGGTCATTACCTCTTCCTTGGTGCTGGTGGCCGGCCGTAACCATTTGTCTGCGGCCATCTTGAGACGAAAGAAGAGGGTTTTGGGGTTCTCACCTGGTGTGCCCCGTTCCCTCCTAAACCTGAGCCTATAGGCTTCCCCGTCTAGACCAAGGTGATCCAAGATGACCTCTTTGATGGTCGAATAGGGCGTGTTACCTGTAGGGTTAGCCACCTGGTATGCGAACTGAGCCTCCCCTGACAACAGTGGGGCTAAAAAGAAAGGCCACTTCTCCTCAGGCCATCCCAAGGCCCGCGCGGCCCTCTCGAAGTTCATTAAGTATACGTCGGGATCTTCCCCTTGTAGGTACTTCTGTAACGCTATTCCAGATGGATTTGGAACTGTTAGTGGCCGGGAAATATGGATTTTTATGATCAGTTATGTCCCCTATCTTTGACCCCAACGGTTTCATGTATAAATCACAAATACATGTATGTTTCCTCCAGTTCCAGTTATGAAGACGCAAACACATGTGCGTCCACCGTCAACATGTCCTCTTTCAGATCCGCCATGAATGGGCCGGATATTCTATTCCTAAGTATGAAAGGCCACCGGCTTTATATGGTTCATTTATCCCATTTTACAGTCCAGGCGAGTAGGCCCTGATTCTACCATTAAGCTTTTTCCTGCCTTCTGCCTCTGAAAGCTCCAGTCTGAGCTCGCATCTGTATCCATGAACTTTGTCCTACTCCCTGCGCGGCTAACGGTGCCTGACTCGACCTGTCTGCCTGCCAAAAACTGTATTTCACCTTCAAGATTATCTGCTCTGCTCCGCTCCCCACCCAATGCATTCCTGTCTAGTAGTTTAAGTAAACATTCTTCCAGCTACCGAGCAAAAGGCCCGGCTTCTCTGTCTTTATGCAAGTAATTCATAGCCCTGTTACTATGGAAGATTTCTGCCCTTCGCATCCAATGTAGACACTTAGACGCTTGTACACGCACTCACAGTCAGTATAGAATAGATTTTATTCGAGAGACCTTTCCTTTTGGATAACATAGTTCTTTAAACATAGGATGTTAGATATGATTCGGGATTAGGTTGACATAACCCCAGACTTCTGTCTCCACATGTAGAGCTAAATGTCAAGTCCCCTTCACCCCCTAGTTGCACGTCAATCACACGTCATGCTGCTGCGCGCGCATTTCTGCCAAGTATTTCTGCTGACATTGCGAAATTCTTTCATGGTGCCACCCATTTGTGACATCATACCTAAATGACGTTCTTTAGTTATGCCTAGTTACACCCATTTTAGTTACGCATGTATGTTTTATCTTTGTTATCAACTGTTACGCCTCCTGCATCTGTTTTCACTATAATGCCTCTGTATAAAAATGATTACTTGTCAATAAAGTTGGTCCTTCACTTCCTGAACCTTCGTGGTGATGGAATATGGAGTCCATCAATTCGAATTGATTTTGGAATAAAGCCCGTTCCGAACCTCTAATACCACGGATTCTGCCTCTTATTTTACTGAGCTATTATTATTAATTTTCCGCATCAAATTAAGTTCCGGTAATTAAATTATTTACCACATATATGGCGCCTGAATAGGGACACTTTCTCATCTCACGCGCCGGAGGTGCGTTGCAGGCCCGGTCTCCTGCCACAGCTGGACGGACAACAACGCGTACCCACAGGATTTCCTGTATCTCCCTCCTGCCGAGCGGGGGTAACTGAGGCTGCGATCAACACCCAGACGAGGCGGTGAGAAGTGCAAAGTATCCCGACCAGAGCCTAGCTGAGAGAGCAAGATCCGAGGTATACAGAGGCCCACCAGTTTCCGAGGTTCCGAAGTTCCGAGTCGAGTCGAGTCCAGTCCGGTTCAAGTCCAGTTCAGTTCAGTTCCGAGGCCTTCCGTTCCGAGCTACCCGGTGAGTACCATTGTCGGGGAGGCGTTCTGACGTGCACATAGGTTGTGCCGGTCAAGACGGGTTTGGGTACACAAATCCGGTCTGCACTGTTTCAGCAGTGTATCTGTACTGTTTAGCAGTATATCAAGTATGTCTAGTATATAATTCAGAATTACCTAGTTAGTGCCGAGTATTCATTAAATGTTAAATGTTAAATGTTTTAAACACGTTCTGCATATTGTGGATTGCGTTTTGTTGTATTAAACGTGTTCAAAATTAGGTATCAGATCAGTTCTCAATATGCCGCTCTTTTCGAAATTAAGACAGATCAAAACTAGAAAAGGGGTACTCGAAGAAGCTGTTCCCATTCCTCCTAGGGACACTCCGGGGTACTTCATGTATCATAAACATGGCCTAGACGCCATATTATTTCTTGATTTATGGGTAGACTACACCAAGGAATTACCAGAAAGTCAGAGGTGGCCCGCAGCTGGGACCTGGGATGCAGATTGCATCATGAAAGTAGAGGAAGAATTATGGAAAAGGAAAGCTAGACAATCACAGAAAGATGCCATTGAATTATGGCGTAAAGAATCATATAGACGTACAGAAAAAGCACTCAGACAGGAAGAGAAAAGTAAGGAGAATTCAAATAAAGTCCGAGAAAGTCTATTAATTGAAGAAGGTACTCGAGTAAAATCAGAACAAACAGACAGACAAAGAAATGCCCTTATGAATGGTATGTATCCTCTTCTGGCCGAAGGGTTACCTAAGGCTACTCCGGAGATACCAAAAGACTTGCCACCCCCATTGTTTCCGATAAAAGCACATCCCAAAGGGCATCCCAGAACCGCAGAAGATGTTTTTCTTTCCTCTTATTTAGACGACGCAGCTCCCGAGTATGCTAATGCTGCGCCACATAGACCGCCTGCCGAGGGGGTTCAACGCCAAGACCCTCCTCCGTCTGTACCTCCACAACAACAAACTCCGACGCAAGTTCCGGCAAGCACATCTGTTTCTACAGCTGTATCCACACCTATGGTTGCTATATCACGTTCAACGAATCCTTTCACATCCAGCACCCCAGGTGGTGCTACAGGAGGTGCATCTAACATTTTTTCTACGCCACCCAGAGTAAATAAACTTTCCTTTCAAGAATTAGCCCACCAACGTACGCCCAAACTAGTAACTCCCGACATGCTTAAGGAACTTCTAATAGATTGTAGATATGACCCTGTGCCCGGCAAAGAGGACGAAATGCTGCTGGCATCATTACGTATCCGACGAGCTGCAATATATTTAGGGAGGCTACCAGGAATGACTATACATTTAGAAAACATATATCACTTTGTCCAGTCAGGACGAGATTCTGAGAGTATTAATAGAGCCATGGAGTACCAGAAAGTGGAAATACAGGGGGAACTGTTACGTTTCCTCATAAATTGTGTGATCAGAAATCAAGACCGACCAGGGGTAAATCCGGAAGAAATGCAAATTCTTACCACATGGAGTCGGAATATATCAGAGGGGAGACATGATAAACGATTAAGTATAGTAGCTATGTGCCGAAAGATCCGCAAAGAAGTAGAACGAATACACGAAGAAAGATTAGCAGTAGACCAGCCTGAACAAACCGAGGAGGAGGAAGAATTAGAACTGCCCACAGGACAGTTAGAAACAATGGCCTATGTAGGTAGAGGGAAATATTGTAATAATACTAGATGCTTTACTGATCAGATACGTCCGATACGTCCAGACCATAACAGAAATTTCCAAACACCTATAATAAATATAAGGTCCCCCGAACATTCGTTCCAGGCCGCTGACAAATTACTCCGAGAACGAAGGGGTTATCATATACTCGATTCTATGGACGAACAAGAATTAGCCAGGTCAGCCGTTCACTGGGTTGACAGCCCCGGAAAATATAGTGATGATACACTAGCACACACGTTTTTGAACCTCACCCCAGATGAACAGCGTTTAGCTGGTATCTATATGATTCAACAACTCCTTATATTATATAAAAGCCAACACTACGATCCTGGCCCCTTACATGATATATTGACTGAATTACTCACGAATAAATGGAGAGGTTCAGGTACTGAGTTAATTAGAGAAATACTAGAATCCAGAAAGCAGTACATTCTTTTTGTATGCCCCGAACATGTCTCACTGCCCATCAAGGAAAGAACGACGTATTATATGGATAGACAGAATCCCTTACGCGAAGTGCACCCGATAAAAGGTGATGACAATCAGTTTAAACGTGTGTTTGTATACACACCCATATCTAAAATAGAACTATTAGAAATGAAGAAAGTGGTACCCAGTCATGACAAAGACCCAGCGGGTTTCCACCGTGAAATTAAAGACATGTTGCTCATGGGAGAGTATACCTATCCCGACATTATGAAAATATTGAAGGTATTAATGCCTGCGGGCATTTACGAAAAACTCAAGGAAAAGGATTGGGAGGTGGGAGACCAAAAGATAGATTGGACAGCATTAGAAAACGAAGAAAAAGCTCGAGGTCCAGGTTCAGGGCTTGGGGATAAGACCAAAACACTACCAGGTTTATTAGTACAGGTACTGCCACGTTTATTAACTACGAAAAAGGAAGACTGGGGTGCAATCTCAGCCTGTAAACAAAAGCAAGATGAAGACACTAGTGATTTCTATGCCCGGTTCGAAAAATGTTTTGGTATAAATAGTGGAATAAAAGCAAGTAGCGAATCATATCCACATCTGTTTGTGACAAAATTAGTTGAAAATTCCTTGCCCCAAGTTAAGAATAGAGTATTGAAATTCGAGAGTACCTGGCAAGGTAACACTCCGTCACAAATGTTACAAATGCTACAGTACCATCACAATAGAATTAGAGAAGAACAAGAACATGAACAAAGACGCATGAAAGACACGAAAATGAAAATGCTAGTTTCCCAGACAGTTCCAGCTGACGGTCATAAAAAGGGTATGACACAGTCCAGTGTTTCAGCAGGTCCTGTAAAAGGGACATGCAACTATTGTAAACAGCCAGGTCATTATGTACACGATTGTCCAGTTTTAAAACATAATATCGCCATAGGTAATACAAAAGAAAGACCACGGCCACTTAGACAGGAGCAGAACCAACAAGGAGCTCCGCAGCATGCACAGTCCATGCCAGCTCCGCAACAGTCTATGCCAGCTCCACCACCGCAGCCTATTGCTGCCACACAAACAACGACACAACAGATGTACCAGACCGCACAGTATGACTATCCCGATTATCAACGATACTCATGAAACAGCCTAGAGAGGGAAGTTGGCTTACCCCTTATCGAGGTCCCTGTAGATCAAGAAGGACCTTATGTACACAGTGAACTACTAGGCCAAGATAGAAAATTTTTACTTGATACAGGGGCAAGCCGAACAACAATAAAACGTAGTGAAGTTCCAGGGGCACCCCTCTCAGGCTCACAGAATATTTCCCTTGGCTTTTCAGGAAAACCTATCATTAACGAAGTATCACAGCCTCTTCCACTTACGATTGGTCCCTTGACACGAACTACAGATTTATTGCTTACTAAATCATGTCCAGAAAACCTGTTAGGTATAAAAACATTGAAAGCTCTAGGAGCTATAATATGTTGTTCTCCGGAAGGAGTAAGATTGTTTCTACGTGATTTCAAAGGGCACTATGTGTCCCGAGACATGGATCACCGACTGCAGACTTTACCCACACATTTATGGGCACAAGGCCCTACAGATGTTGGTTGCATGAACATTACACCATATCGAGTCACACTAAAGACAGGAGTGGTACTACCACGAATGCGACAATACAAGTTACCCCCAGATGCTGTAGTGGCTTTACTGCAAATCATTGACGAGCTTATTACGCAAGGAGTGGTTGTGGAAACCGACTCCAATGTATGTAATTCCCCGATAATTCCGATTCTTAAACGAACTGATCCAACAGCCCCGCCAGTATATCGATTGGTTATTGATCTGCGCAAATTAAATAAATGTATTGTACCACAATACCCCGTAGTCCCAGATATTTCTTCATTACTGACAGCCATTGATTCCGAAGCAACATTCTTTACTGTAATTGATCTCAAGAATGCCTTTTTCAGCGTCCCAATAGATCCGGAAAGCCAATACTTGTTCGGATTTAGTTTAAATGGACGAAGCTTTAAATTCACACGCGCACCTCAAGGATTCACAGAAAGCCCCAGCATCTATAGCCAAGCACTGAAACGAGAACTTGATAGTATCCACATGCCAGTCAACACTGCCCTGCTTCAATATGTCGATGATCTGCTGATCACCGCTAGAAGCGAACCTGAATGTGAAAAAGCCTCACTGACGGTTTTACAATTTTTGGCCGAAAAGGGGCACAAGGTGTCCCCTTCTAAGCTGCAATTCTGTGTCCAGCGAGTTGTTTACCTTGGGCACTCGCTGTCCAAGGAGGGAAGGCAGCTTACACCAGATCGCATCCAGTTAATTGCTAACATGCCAATACCCAAGACACAAAAAGAGGTGCGGGCTTTCATAGGCCTCACTTCATACTGTAGGCAGTGGATCCCTCAGTATGCATTTCTAGCAAAACCACTCATTCAGTTGACAACACAGGAGGCAGCCACATCGACTGTCCTCCCTTGGACTCAGGAACATACACAAGCTTTTGAAAGCCTAAAGAAAGCTTTATGTCAAGCACCTGTTTTAGCAACACCATGTTACAATAAACAGTTTACACTCTTCGTTACAGAACGCGAAGGTACTGCTTTGTCAGTACTCACACAGGAACAAGCAGGATCACATAAACCATGTGCTTATTTTTCTAGTACATTAGATCCCGTAGCTCAGGCTCTGCCTGCGTGCCTGAAATCAGTGGCAGCGACAGCTTTAGCAATCCGACAAAGCGATGCCATAGTGTTAGGACACCAATTGACAGTACAAGTACCACATGCAGTAGAGGTTCTCTTGAACCGCACACAAACACAACACTTGACTATAGCAAGACTCACCGGTTACGAATTAACATTGTTTCAGCCACACATAGAAATCAGACGTTGTAGTACATTGAATCCTGCCACACTGTTACCAGTAAACGGAACAGACCCACTAGCACATGATTGTATTGAAGTTATTACTATCACGACGAAACCTAGACAAGACTTGACAGACGTCCCATTGTCAGACCCAGACCTGACGTTGTATGTAGATGGTTCATGTATGAGAACAAGTACAGGAGAGCTAGTGGCCGCGTATGCAGTCACAACAGATACTGAAATCATTGAAACAAATTGCATAAATACCTTGTCCGCTCAAGCAGCAGAGCTCATCGCTCTGACACAAGCCTGTATTCAAGCCACAAATAAAAAAGTCAACATATACACTGATTCACGTTATGCATTCGGAGTTGTACATGACTTCGGCGTGCTGTGGCGAGAGAGAGGTTATTTAACTTCTCACGGTGCCCACATTCAGCACGGACCCCTCATTCATGCCTTATTAGATGCAATACATCTACCCACTGCAATATCAATTATGAAATGTAAAGCTCATACGAAAGTTACTGATATCATTTCCCAAGGCAATGATCTAGCTGACAGAACAGCTAAACAGACTGCTCAAACTCACACATCTGACATAACAAAGACAATAGTTCCGACACCAACACATTGCATGATGGTTAAGGATCCCGCTCTTGACGTAATTGACATACAGACACATGCTACACCAGAGGAAATAAAGAAATGGACTGAATTAGGAGGGATCCAAACGGATCAAGGATGGATGACGAAGGAAAAATCTGTATGGTTCCTTCCTGATTCAATGGTCCAAGTTATCATTAATACAATACATAGTCCAGCGCACCTAGGAGAAAAAGCTATGCTAGACAGCCTTCAACACATTTGGTTCAACAAACATTTACGAGCAGCAGCTAAACAAAAAGTTCGTACCTGTATGATCTGTTGTCAGTTTAACCCAGGTAAAAGCATTCCCGTAGAACAGGGTGGATTTCAGCCTCCTGATCACCCTTTTGAAGTCCTCCAGATGGATTATATCCAGATGGAACGATGTCGAGGATTCAAATATGTTCTTGTAGTTGTCTGTGCTCTTTCCCGTTGGACAGAGGCATACCCGGTTTCAGATTGCACTGCCCCGACTACTGCCAAACAGTTGGTTCGAGAATTCTTCCCACGGTACGGTTTACCACGTGTTGTCTACTCAGATAACGGCCAGCCGTTCTTATCCGAACTAATGAAACACGTTTCACTTTTGTTAGGCTATCAATGGAGATTTCACTGTGTCCGACACCCCGAGGCAGCAGGTCTCGTGGAACGACATAATCAAACTCTGAAAATTAGATTGTCCAAAATATGTAGAGAGAAAGGTGTCGACTGGGTAGTAGCCTTACCAGTTGCACTCTTTTACATGAGAATGGTAGCGCACTCTCGAACAGGGCTATCCCCTTATGAGGTGATCTTCGGTAGACCACCAAATATGTGGGGGACGCCAATACCACGCAAAATAACTGATGTTGACTGTAATATGCTGACAGATTACTTGGCTTCCTTGATGTCTGCACTACAATCTTGTCGTTCACAGGTAGCTGCAGCCTTTCCCGACAACACCGAGGTGAAACCCCATGACGTAGTTCCCGGGGACCTGGTGTTAGTGAGGAACTTTGACCGGAAGTCTCAGCTGGATCCTAGGTGGAAATCGCCTCAACTAGTACTGCTCACCACGAGGACCGCCGTGAAGATCGAAGGTCGCAAAGGCTGGATACATTCAAGTCATATCAAGAAATTTCATGGACTTCCGTCTGATATAAACGATACACCTCGCGTGTCTTCACCGATTGACTCAAAGCTTCCTTTGGTTGAACAGAGTAATAAGGAACTATACAAACTAAAACTACGGTCTAACAAGTCAGACAATTTGATTGTTTAAGTCCTCTCCAAGGTGAATCGGTCGAATTTGTCTCTGACATGTATCCCTTAGACCTGAATAGAGAAAGAAACCGAAAGATGCAATTGAAACAACATGTGTACTGTAAATCACTGCGTAGTCATTGCACAGTGACGTTATTAATTTTGTTTTTCTTAAGTCTTTTAATAATTGCTGCAAGTATATTGTTGCACATATATTATCCTATTTCTAAACATGTTTACAATGTTACTACTGAACACTCTTTTAGTGAATTACCCCCGCATGAGTTGTCCTATAGATTTGCGCTGCGCAATAACACTTTTATTAGTATGTTACATCATTCCCATCAGACTAGCAATGCTACAAATTGTTGGATATGTGGCCGACTCCCTCCCTATCAGAACTATAAGGGAATTCTGTCTCTCTTTCCATATCCGTTCACACACAATGGCTCCTGTGGAGCATGGTTTAGTTTAATTAATTCCCTAGATTCGAATTCCGCAGTTTATCAAGACAACTGGGTATGGGGAAACCTGAACCTAGTTTTACTCAAAGTCTGCTACCCTAACAAGGAGGGACTTCCCAAAAGAACAGGAACTGATCTAGAAAATGAAGTATACGGATTAGGTAATTTCACGCTTAATCTCATGATCCTGAATGTTGAATCCGAAGCTGCACCAATTTTGCCCGCTATGTCAGTATTTCCAGTTAAAGGTGAATTGTGTGTAAGAAAGAATGGTTCCATACATATGGGCCATAGTAGATGCACCACTGTAATAGAATTCAGTGATCAAGGCAAATCTACATTTAGAGCCTCTCGCCATTCCTACTTCATATGTGGTCAGACTGCATATATACGTTTGCCTCTAGATTGGGATGGTACCTGTTACATCGGATTCCTTTTGCCACCTGTTTTCTTAGCTCCTCCTGATTATCACAGAAATACTCATTTAGTACACAATAGAGAACGGAGAGATCTCCCAATCGTCGACTACACTGAAACAGCATGGGAAAAATACACAGATTTCAATAAAGGTCTCTTTCCCTATATAGGTACAGTTACCAATAGTAAGCTGATACGTAGATTAACCAGAACCCTTGAAGCAGTAGTGAACGAAACTATTTCCGCCTTAGGCAATTTAACAGAAGAGCAGTCTGCTATGCGGATTGTTGTGCTTCAAAATCGTCTTGTCCTTGACGTCATCCTGGCCGATAGGGGCGGAGCTTGTAGGGTCATCGGATCAAGTTGTTGCATTTTCATACCAGAAAATTCTCCGTCAGTATATAAAGCCATAACTCGCCTTCATAAGATTGTAAGCCAGATACACCAGAATCCAGGCACCTGGACTTGGTCCGGTTGGTTTTGGGGTGTATTGTCAGCCTGGGGATGGAGGGTCCTATCCTTCCTAGGTATTGGCTTTCTCATACTATTCAGTTGCTGCTTATGCCTACAATGTGGACCAGCAATTTGTGGTCTGTGTGTCACATCGTGTATTCCACCACCAAGATTTCATTCATCCTGAAAGAAGAAAGAAGAACAAATGATGCTATATGAACAGATCAACGGATTGATGAAGATTGATATCTCTTAAGGGCAAGTAGGGGACAAGGAGGGAATGTGGAAATATGGATTTTTATGATCAGTTATGTCCCCTATCTTGGACCCCAACGGTTTCATGTATAAATCACAAATACATGTATGTTTCCTCCAGTTCCAGTTATGAAGACGCAAACACATGTGCGTCCACCGTCAACATGTCCTCTTTCAGATCCGCCATGAATGGGCCGGATATTCTATTCCTAAGTATGAAAGGCCACCGGCTTTATATGGTTCATTTATCCCATTTTACAGTCCAGGCGAGTAGGCCCTGATTCTACCATTAAGCTTTTTCCTGCCTTCTGCCTCTGAAAGCTCCAGTCTGAGCTCGCATCTGTATCCATGAACTTTGTCCTACTCCCTGCGCGGCTAACGGTGCCTGACTCGACCTGTCTGCCTGCCAAAAACTGTATTTCACCTTCAAGATTATCTGCTCTGCTCCGCTCCCCACCCAATGCATTCCTGTCTAGTAGTTTAAGTAAACATTCTTCCAGCTACCGAGCAAAAGGCCCGGCTTCTCTGTCTTTATGCAAGTAATTCATAGCCCTGTTACTATGGAAGATTTCTGCCCTTCGCATCCAATGTAGACACTTAGACGCTTGTACACGCACTCACAGTCAGTATAGAATAGATTTTATTCGAGAGACCTTTCCTTTTGGATAACATAGTTCTTTAAACATAGGATGTTAGATATGATTCGGGATTAGGTTGACATAACCCCAGACTTCTGTCTCCACATGTAGAGCTAAATGTCAAGTCCCCTTCACCCCCTAGTTGCACGTCAATCACACGTCATGCTGCTGCGCGCGCATTTCTGCCAAGTATTTCTGCTGACATTGCGAAATTCTTTCATGGTGCCACCCATTTGTGACATCATACCTAAATGACGTTCTTTAGTTATGCCTAGTTACACCCATTTTAGTTACGCATGTATGTTTTATCTTTGTTATCAACTGTTACGCCTCCTGCATCTGTTTTCACTATAATGCCTCTGTATAAAAATGATTACTTGTCAATAAAGTTGGTCCTTCACTTCCTGAACCTTCGTGGTGATGGAATATGGAGTCCATCAATTCGAATTGATTTTGGAATAAAGCCCGTTCCGAACCTCTAATACCACGGATTCTGCCTCTTATTTTACTGAGCTATTATTATTAATTTTCCGCATCAAATTAAGTTCCGGTAATTAAATTATTTACCACATAGCGACCGGGCCAGTTTTCTGCAGGCTTTCTCGGTGTGCCGTGATGGTATTCTGGAATTGGTCCCGGTCGGCTTGAGCCGACGTCATCCGTCTCTGCACTGCCCATTCCAGCTTCTCTTGTCCCTTGATGAGATGTTGGATGAGCGCGTCCATCTCGGTATTGCAGACGGACTGTGATGGTAATCCCACTTCTGACACCAGTTGTGGCGGGGTCTCGGGGACAGAGTCGGCTACCAGACCAGGATGATGTAAAGAAGGTTTTATTTTGTACAACACTTTCTTTTGGCGGGCTGCACGTCGAGACGTTGTCGATGAGGGGGACGCTGGTTTGCTTCTTCTTGACGACTCCAGGCTGAGATGCAGGGGGTTGGTTGATTCACCACTCTATACGTCTCTGGACTGTCCTTCCCTCGTGGTGTTTGCGTCTCGAGTGGTACAGGACGACCCCGTGGAGTGGCCCAGGAAAACAAACGAAAAAGGAAACCAAGTATTAAGACAACCGTCCTTTACTACTGACAATATGGGCCGGGAGTGAAGGAAACCGAGTGCGTAAGTGCTTTTCTTACTCCGACTCGTGTACGAGGACTTAGTGCTCAGTGAGGGGGGGGGGGGGTTTCGGTACACACGTGGTATATACACAGGTTATTGGTACGGGTGCTCACAGCGTAGGCGGTGTCCTTCTGCCCACCCAGCCCGCTACCCTTCCCCGTACCTGTTCGAGCCACGCTCCTCCCGTGGGAACGTGGCGGGGCGGCTCGAGGTGTCGTTGGCCTCCTGGCTTGCTGGGCTCCTCTCCTCTCGTCTCCTCCTCTGGCGCGATCCTCTCTCCTCCTCTCCAATCCGACTCTCGACTCTCCCTTCGTCTCCACTCCAACTCTCCTTCTGCCTCCAGGGAAACACCGTCCGTCATCTTCCGGTAGTCCTCTGGCTTTGTAACACCCCCCCTCGTGACGTCAGCAGGGGGTGGGGTCTCGTCATACTGATAGGCCGAATTAAAGGAACCACGATCTGTTTCATGTGTCCCACTTTGCGGAGGATACAGATACCATTCGTCCGATGTACAGGGTACTGCTGGTTGCTGTAGGGGAAGAGAAGGGGGCACAAGAACGCCCTGTGAACATAGTTTCCAGGGACTCGTTGCTGCCTCGGCTATCTTCTCCACCCCGTCACAAACATATACACAGCACTTCCTAAGGTGGGCAAACTTTCAACACTCCCCCAAAGGCAAGGCAAGAAAACAATATCACACGAGTCTCCTCTAGACCAAGGTAACACACACAACACTTCTCTAGAGCGAGATATACTTTGCACATCACTTGCCAGGAGGGCACACTCATCACCTCCTACGACAAGGAAAAAACTAATTCAAACATATGGAATATATAAATTTATTAACACAATACTTCAATCACGGGCAGGCTGAATATATATTGATCATGGCAGACTCTCACATATCAAATAACCGATTAAAATACACAATCAAAGCAAATATATATATGTAGAAATATATATGTATGGATATAAGAATCAGAAAATAACAAGGAAAGGAAAGAATCAGTAAAGAATCAAGAGACAGATAGTAGCAGAGATACCTCACCTACAGCTTCATCATTTCACCCCACTTCGCTCAAGGGGAGTCCATTGCTTGAACCAGGTGAAAGCTCAGAGGTGACACCAGCCCCCACTCTTCCGTGACAACACGTCTGCTCCACGGCGTGAACTTCCACCAGGCCAGTGTAGGGTCCCCTTTTTAATACAAATTCAAACACAACGAAGCTTCTAGCAAGCCTCACCCCCTCGTTCTCATGAGAGCCCGTACCAGCCTGCTCCAAGGCCACTGCATCGGTTGATCAGGCCTTTGCTATGGCTCCGAGACAGACCATGTACATTCCTCTGATAAGAACCAGTTCTCTCTAGTCAGTAAAGTGCGAAAAACAGGAGAAGAGCAAAACATGCCCTCCCCACCTCTGCAGCTTCGTGCATGCACAGAAAATAGCTTCAGTCATGAAAGTGGAGTTAGTTAAGCCATGCACACAGAAAGGCCCAAAGCAAGATGGAATCATAAAAGCAAGGATGACATGAAACCATGTCAAAGGCAATAGTTCAACACATAATTCACATAACCCAAATAACACTATAGACTTTATCCCTCAGTATACAACATTGAGCGCATGTGTGCACCACCACCCACAACACTGCACCTCAACATCCCATACCTTCTATTCTTAGCAAGACTATTCTACAGAACAGAAGAGAAGCAGACATATGCAGGGTCATCCTACGTTAAGGCTAGGGTAATATAACACACTAAAATCAGGTAAAATGGTGGTGGTTGAGGGTCATCATAGGGTGTCAGACCACAAAAGTGGCTCAGTCACTAGAGTCAGTCAGGCGATTCAAAGGCACCAAGATCCAGAAGCAGCCCTGTTTGGTGTAAATAGCAGGGAGGTTTTACTGTCGAAAGCTGAAGGGCTTTTTCTTGCTTCTTCAATGCTGGTTGCCCGATCGCTGATTTTACAAAATTAGAGATCACAGGAAGTACCGGTGTTTGAGAAATGGTTTAATACAATGACCCGTACAAACAAATTCGAAGAACCATATGATAAACGAACAGGGGCAAAAAATGTGCGTGCATTTGGACATTTCTTGTATAATGTTAAATCGAGGCTCGATAAGAATTTTGCTCAGTTTCTTGACTATGTAACAGGCCGTAAATAATTTTTTTGAATTTTATTTTGTATAACTGGCTGTGAAATGGGACACTCCAATTGTGATTTTTTGTAATACGTCAACATGGAATGTTTTCTATGAAAGCTCTGCTCAAAATTAAAAATGTAAAAAAAATTAAAAAATCAGGCCCATTTTTAGAAATGTAATTTTTTTCTTAACTAAGATCAAAAAACTATTGAATTTTTTTTTTTAATTGTAAAAAAAAAAAATTACAAATTTTGTTAAATTTGGGGGGAATTTTAGAGACAAAAATTGAATATTTATATTTATACATTTGAGGAACATTTTTGTGATTGTTTTAATATATTTTGTTTTAAAAAGCTTATATTTTAACAGATGAATTTTAGTAGTGTTTATTTTATTGTGGATTGTGTTATGTACTTTTTCAAAATAGTTAAAAAAAAAAAAAAATTTAATATCAACAAGTAATAAGTTCTGTTTTTTATATTTGAAAATTGTATTGTTTTTCAATCTTTTAAAATATGTGGTTTTATATAAAATTGTTTTTTTTTTAATTGCTAAGTTTTTTTTGCAATATGGTTTTAAGTTTATGTTTCTTATGTTAACAGTGCGTTTATTACATTTTTCATAATTCTTATATAGAAATTGGAATTTATATTTGGTAATTTTTCGTGGTGAATATTTTCAAAACAATTAGCAATATTTATCTGTAATTTGTCATTACCTTTTGTTTATGTTAGTTAAAAATGTAATACATTTAAATTTAGAAATAAAATAAATATAATAGTTTTTTGTAAATTCTCTTAATTTCGTTTTATTGTAGTAGGAATAGATAGTTTGTAGGGTTTGCTGTTAGGCCTCATTAAGTTCGCTGGAGGACGACCAACATCAGCCTGTCGGTGGTGATCCACCCGCCTATTTTAAGGGCCGATCAGAACGCCACATTACGATGGCAGTCAGATCGGTGGCGGTCAGAAAATCCAACCGCAGCGGTCCCGACAGTCGGATAGATTCCGACCGCCAAACTGACCATCCGCAATAACCAGAATGGTGGAGGTGCCTGGTAAAAACCATCAAAGAGATTATGATATCCATTTCGCCTGCCTTTCCATGCTGGTTCAACTACCATGAAAAGGCTGGCGGGGATGGAATTTGGGGGCCTGTAGCGGGCCCATCTTCCCACTGCCCCATTCCTGTGGGTGTTGGGGGCACCATCCCAACATATCCCTGTAACAAGTGATAGGCACCGCAGGCCAGCAGCACCCGTCGCAATGTTAAAGGTGGGTAATGCGACCGCCACGGTGGCAGTCGGATCGTAATTCCTATTGTGGGACTGCCGCACGGTTGGCGGGGGGTCTTAAATAAGAGACGATGGTGGACGGACGTCAGTCCGTCCGCCATCGTAATGAGCCCCTTAGTGCTTTCCCTGAATTTAGTAATTATGGAGTAGGAATAATATATTTGTAGGGTTTAGTGTCCAGTACTGTCCCATATTTTAGAGATATTGGAGAAGGAAAAGTTTTAGGGTTTACTGTCCAGCCCTTTCTATGAATTTAGAGATGTTGATGTAGGAATAGTAATCTTTTAGGGTTTAGTGTTCAGCACTTTCCCAGAATTTAGTTATATTGAAGTAGGACTAGTAATTTTAAGGTTAAATGTACAGCACTTTCCTTTAATTTAGTGATATTGGAGTATAAATAGTAATTTGTTTGGGTTTAGTGTCCAGCACTTAACCTGAATTTAGTGATTATGGAGTTGGAATAGTAATTTTTTAGGGTATAGTGTTGGTCTTTCACTGAATTTAGTTATATTGGAGTAGGAATAATTAATTTTTAGGGGTTAGTGTCCAGACGTTTCCATGAGTTTAGCTATATTGGATTAGGAATAATGAATTTGTAGGGTTTAGGTGCCGATTCCGATCCTGTAAAACCCGGGGACGAACCGTCGGACGGAGCGTTTTCTCCGTCCGACTCGTACCCGGGAAAAACACCTTACAAACCTGCCAGTACGATTCGTACAGAAACACCATTTCCGTACGAATCGTAAAAAACACCGACCGGCAAAAAAATACATACAAATCGGATCCGGGACACCGCGGACGTGACGTTTCACGAACCAGCAAGTACGATCCGTTCCCACGTCACTCCGCACGGATTATATTTTACGGCAGCCAAAAACTGCCGGGAAATCAGGACGACGCGCAGAAGGAGCACCTGTACGCGACGGACAGCCATGGACCCCAACCTATGTGTCATCCCGGCCCTCATAGCAGTCCACCTGGTGTACAGGAACCGACGCAGACGCCGCAGAAGGTCAGAACAACACCCAGGGGCAAAGGGGGGGGCGGGGGCAGGGGCAGGAAACATAACCCCCACCCAAGTTAAAAATCATACATGCCCTGTACATACCGGACTCCCAGGGCCTGGTCACTTCGGGGGGCGGGGGCGTCTCCACCAAGGCCTGCGTCCGCCACAACGGAAGTCGACATGGATGCGAACCGGCAACACAACAATTGTGGTACGCACCGTACCCACGCCTTAAGAGCGTGGGTACGGGTCGTACCACGCCCACCCCTACGTCACCCCAACAATGGCGGTACGGCCCGTACCCACGTCCCAAAGGCATTGGTATGGGTCGTACCACGCCCACCCCTACGTCAGCCCAACAATGGCGGTACGGCTCGTACCCATGCCTTTGGGACGTGGGTACGGGCCGTACCGCCATTGTTGGGGTGACGTAGGGGTGGGAGTGGTACGACCCGTACCCACGCTCTTAAGGCGTGGGTACGGGCCATACCCCTACGGCACCCCAACAATGGCGGTACGGCCCGTACCCACGTCCCAAAGGCATGGGTACGGGTCGTACCACGCCCACCCCTACGTCACCCCAACAATGGTGGTACAGCCCGTACCCATGCCTTTGGGACGTGGGTACGGGCCGTACCGCCATTGTTGGGGTGCCGTAGGGGTACGGCCCGTACCCACGCCTTAAGAGCGTGGGTACGGGTCGTACCACGCCAGTGGACAGACACATAGGGGTGTGTGGCCATCAGCCCCAGCAGTGCCCAGACATATGAGGGGTGGGTGCAGAGTCCTCCCAGCAGTGCCCAGACACAGGAGGGGTGGGTGCAGAGTCCTCCCAGCAGTGCCCAGACACAGGAGGGGTGGGTGCAGAGTCCTCCCAGCAGTGCCCAGACATAGGAGGGGTGGGTGCAGAGTCCTCCCAGCAGTGCCCAGACATAGGAGGGGTGGGTGCCTATCACTCCCAGCAGTGCCCAGACACAGGAGGGGTGGGTGCAGAGTCCTCCCAGCAGTGCCCAGACATAGGAGGGGTGGGTGCCCATCACTCCCAGTAGTGCCCAGACACAGGAGGGGTGGGTGCAGAGTCCTCCCAGCAGTGCCCAGACACAGGAGGGGTGGGTGCCTATAACTCCCAGCAGTGCCCAGACACAGGAGGGGTGGGTGCAGAGTCCTCCCAGCAGTGCCCAGACATAGGAGGGGTGGGTGCAGAGTCCTCCCAGCAGTGCCCAGACACAGGAGGGGTGGGTGCAGAGTCCTCCCAGCAGTGCCCAGACACAGGAGGGGTGGGTGCAGAGTCCTCCCAGCAGTGCCCAGACATAGGAGGGGTGGGTGCCTATCACTCCCAACAGTGCCCAGACACAGGAGGGGTGGGTGCAGAGTCCTCCCAGCAGTGCCCAGACATAGGAGGGGTGGGTGCAGAGTCCTCCCAGCAGTTGCCAGACATAGGAGGGGTGGGTGCCTATCACTCCCAGCAGTGCCCAGACACAGGAGGGGTGGGTGCAGAGTCCACCCAGCAGTGCCCAGACACAGGTGGGGTGGGTGCAGAGTCCTCCCAGCAGTGCCCAGACACAGGAGGGGTGGGTGCAGAGTCCTCCCAGCAGTGGACTGAGACATGGTGGTGTGTACACCATCCTAAAATTAGCAAAACTCCATGGGTGCATGAAGGCATACACAAAGTGCGACTATATTGAGAGTGGCATGCCAACACATCACTGACAGCAGTGACCTACTCCCATGAGGGTGGATGTCCATCCCCCACTGCATGACACACCACATGTGGGTGTGATGACAAATGACACATGCTTACCCACCCCTGGCGCTGGCAGCACAATACACACACAGAGCATGCAACAAGACTGTATATTCATGTGCCACCCTAATAAACTAAGAGACCCAAAGGGAACACACACTGTCACGCACATTCCAGGACTACAGGAATGTACAGGTGCTGGGGCAGCCAACAAGTTGTTGCCTCCCATGGAAGGAAAAGGGTGGAGCGCCCACAGATACAATGCCCACAATTGTCAGACAGGTGCCCAAAGACCCTGCAGAACACGTAACACATGTGTGCGAGGCTGGGAGTACACACATGCATAGTGCGTAAAAGGGAACATGTCCACATGAAGTCATGTCAATATACTCCATACACAAGTACAGTGACCACCAAGGATGCCACAAATGATGCAGGTGGAGACATTGCTGAGCATGCATGGCCAAAGTTGAAGGGATCCGTAACATACCCAGGAAATGTAGACAGAGCTCAGCACAACAATTGGGAAACACCCTGCAGGGAAGATGTCAGGGTCCACAGAGGAAGGAACACACCTTGGGACAATGTCACCATACAGTAAGAGCTTACATGACCAAAGATTATTTGCAGATACCTTGTGATGGCACACAGATATCAGGGTCCACCCCATGATCAGCACACTACAACATTTCCCAGACACCCAACACATTATCACCACCCCAAATCATGGAGCAGCACCACCAACAGCAAGACCAGAAAAGCATTTGTGTGCAAATGAAAACCAAAATGCTTTATTCAGCATAAAAAATTATAGCAAAAGAAATGTCCACTATATACAGGGCCCATAAGCCAGGCCATGTGCGAAGTCCTGGTGGGGGACACTTTGGGACGCGTCTCCCCTAGCTTGCCTGCACAGTTCACTCTTCCATATCATCCACAGAAGGAGGGGCATCATGTGGGGGGGAAGGACCAGGCACCGCAGGGACAGGAGGGGCAAGGGTAGGTGTTGTGGGTGCAGGGACGGACGACTCCACCACAGGGGGTGGGGCAGCGCCAAAGGTGGTGGTTAGCAGGGCGCTGCACACGGTTGCAAGCTCTTCCAGCGTCTCCCCTGCACCCGAATGAAGTCCTGCGCTATAGGGACAGGTGGTGGTGCAAGGGCCTTGAAAGCTTCCAGCATGGTCTCCCGGGCTAGAGAGGTTAGATTTTTGTGCACGCCCCAGGTTCCTTCCGGCGGATTGCAGCACTTTCCGCACCGCCCCATCTCACCACCTCTCTGTGCCAGCCATGGAGTGATGGAGGTGTAACCGACTTCCACTGCATTGTAATGGAGCGTTTGGCCAGAAGTAGTGCTAGATCCATAAAGTGAAGCTTTACCCTCTGTGCCTTGGAGCGGCTTCCCCAGCAGGCAGACAGCAGGTGTGCCCGGGACAGGGATCTCAGCCGCAGATTGGATCATTGTAACCACGTCCGACCAGTAAGGTGCGAGTATAGGGCACCGCCAGAGCATGTGCAATAAATCAGCGTCTTCCAATTTACATCTGGGGCAGTAGTGGTGTGTGGCAGGGAATATGCATTGCAGCCGGTGTGGGGTGAGATATGCCCTGTGGAGGACCATATATTGAATAAACTTAAATTTTGCGTTACGTGGGATTTTTGGGGGTATTCTAAGACCATGCACCATTTCTTGTCTGTCAGTTCTGTGCCAAGGTCCGTGGACAATCTATTGCGCAAGTCCGTCAGTGGGGCTCTAGTGTGTGCTGTGATTCCTTTGTAGAGCCATTTAGTTAGGTGGTGGCCTTCTCCCATTAAGTAGGTCGGATAGACCAGTTCATGCCTAGTGGGTTCTTCCCTGTGCGGAGCCCAGTGTTTCTTTACATATTGTAGTACTGAAGCATGTGTGAGGTATAATGCGTCTGAGACTTCATGACGTCTGATGAAATTACCATGGTCCATAAGAGTGCCCTCATCAAACAGAGCTCCCACTGTGGTGACGCCGCCCTCAGTCCAGGCAAGAAGTCGCCGTTTAGTTAGTAAGCCGGTGGGAATAGGGATGCCCAAGAGTGGTGTGGTATCAGAGAAAATAACTAAGCATATTTTGCTAATTTCTACTTTTCCCTATTAATTTCTACAAGGAAATTTTATCTAGTTCAATTAAGCGGCCATTTTTTTTTAGTATCTATGTTTTACTATCTATCTATATCGTTGTTTGATCAGTTTTGCAGCAGGAACCTCGCGGTTGGGAGCGGCACCTCTTCGGCTAAGGTAAGTTCTTAAAACAATTTTTTAGGTAATTTAAGGGTAGGGGGGAGTTAATAGAGATGTATTTAGAGTATGTAGTTTGTTAGTTTTGGTAGTGAAGTATTTAGTGTTAGTTTCGTGTTTTGTTACTAGTGGATACTGTGTTAGTTTATTAGTTATGTGTTATTAATTAGGTTATGTATTGAAATTTATGTTTTATTGTATTAAATTACAATGGCAGTCAGATCAGTGGCGGTCAGAAAATCCAACCGCAGCGGTCCCGACAGTTGGATAGATTCCGACAGCCAAACTGACCGTCCGCAATAACCAGAATGGTGGAGGTGCCTGGTAAAAACCATCAAACAGATTATGATATCCATCTCGCCTGCCTTTCCATGCTGGTTCAACTACCATGAAAAGGCTGGCGGGGATGGACTTTGGGGGCCTGTAGCGGGCCCATCTTCCATCTGCCCCATTCCTGTGGGCTTTGGGGGCACCATCCCAACATATCCCTGTACCAAGTGATAGGCACCGCAGGCCAGCAGCACCCGTCGCAATGTTAAAGGTGGGTAATGCGACCGCCACGGTGGCAGTCGCATCGTAATTCCTATTGTGGGACTGCCGCACGGTTGGCGGGGGGTCTTAAATAGGAGACAATGGTGGACGGACGTCAGTCCGTCCGCCATCGTAATGAGCCCCTTAGTGCTTTCCCTGAATTTAGTAATTTTGGAGTAGGAATAATATATTTGTAGGGTTTAGTGTCCAGTACTGTCCCATATTTTAGAGATATTGGAGAAGGAAAAGTTTTAGGGTTTACTGTCCAGCCCTTTCTATGAATTTAGAGATGTTGATGTAGGAATAGTAATCTTTTAGGGTTTAGTGTTCAGCACTTTCCCAGAATTTAGTTATATTGAAGTAGGACTAGTAATTTTAAGGTTAAATGTACAGCACTTTCCTTTAATTTAGTGATATTGGAGTATAAATAGTAATTTGTTTGGGTTTAGTGTCCAGCACTTAACCTGAATTTAGTGATTATGGAGTTGGAATAGTAATTTTTTAGGGTATAGTGTTGGTCTTTCACTGAATTTAGTTATATTGGAGTAGGAATAATTAATTTTTAGGGGTTAGTGTCCAGACGTTTCCATGAGTTTAGCTATATTGGATTAGGAATAATGAATTTGTAGGGTTTAGGTTCCGATTCCGATCCTGTAAAACTCGGGGACGAACCGTCGGACGGAGCGTTTTCTCCGTCCGACTCGTACCCGGGAAAAACACCTTACAAACCTGCCAGTACGATTCGTACAGAAACACCATTTCCGTACGAATCGTAAAAAACACCGACTGGCAAAAAAATACATACAAATCGGATCCGGGACACCGCGGACGTGACGTTTCACGAACCAGCAAGTACGATCCGTGCCCACGTCACTCCGCACGGATTATATTTTACGGCAGCCAAAAACTGCCGGGAAATCAGGACAACGCGCAGAAGGAGCACCTGTACGTGACGGACAGCCATGGACCCCAACCTACGTGTCATCCCGGCCCTCACAGCAGTCCACCTGGTGTACAGGAACCGTCGCAGACGCCGCAGAAGGTCAGAACAACACCCAGGGGCAAAGGGGGGGCGGGGGCAGGGGCAGGAAACATAACCCCCACCCAAGTTAAAAATCATACATGCCCTGTACATACCTGACTCCCAGGGCCTGGTCACTTCGGGGGGCGGGGGCTTCTCCACCAAGGCCTGCGTCCGCCACAACGGAAGTCGACATGGACGCGAACCGGCAACACAATTGTGGTACGCACCGTACCCACGCCTTAAGAGCGTGGGTACGGGTCGTACCACGCCCACCCCTACGTCACCCCAACAATGGCGGTACGGCCCGTACCCACGTCCCAAAGACATTGGTATGGGTCGTACCACGCCCACCCCTACGTCAGCCCAACAATGGCGGTACGGCTCGTACCCATGCCTTTGGGACGTGGGTACGGGCCGTACCGCCATTGTTGGGGTGACGTAGGGGTGGGCGTGGTACGACCCGTACCCACGCTCTTAAGGCGTGGGCACGGGCCATACCCCTACGGCACACCAACAATGGCGGTACGGCCCGTACCCACGTCCCAAAGGCATGGGTACGGGTCGTACCACGCCCACCCCTACGTCACCCCAACAATGGCGGTACAGCCCATACCCAAGGCTTTGGGACGTGGGTACGGGCCGTACCGCCATTGTTGGGATGCCGTAGGGGTACGGCCCGTAACCCACGCCTTAAGAGCGTGGGTACGGGTCGTACCACGCCAGTGGACAGACACATAGGGGTGTGTGGCCATCAGCCCCAGCAGTGCCCAGACATATGAGGGGTGGGTGCAGAGTCCTCCCAGCAGTGCCCAGACACAGGAGGGGTGGGTGCAGAGTCCTCCCAGCAGTGCCCAGACATAGGAGGGGTGGGTGCAGAGTCCTCCCAGCAGTGCCCAGACATAGGAGGGGTGGGTGCCTATCACTCCCAGCAGTGCCCAGACACAGGAGGGGTGGGTTCAGAGTCCTCCCAGCAGTGCCCAGACATAGGAGGGGTGGGTGCCCATCACTCCCAGTAGTGCCCAGACACAGGAGGGGTGGGTGCAGAGTCCTCCCAGCAGTGCCCAGACACAGGAGGGGTGGGTGCCTATAACTCCCAGCAGTGCCCAGACACAGGAGGGGTGGGTGCAGAGTCCTCCCAGCAGTGCCCAGACATAGGAGGGGTGGGTGCAGAGTCCTCCCAGCAGTACCCAGACACAGGAGGGGTGGGTGCAGAGTCCTCCCAGCAGTGCCCAGACACAGGAGGGGTGGGTGCAGAGTCCTCCCAGCAGTGCCCAGACATAGGAGGGGTGGGTGCAGAGTCCTCCCAGCAGTGCCCAGACATAGGAGGGGTGGGTGCCTATCACTCCCAGCAGTGCCCAGACACAGGAGGGGTGGGTGCCGAGTCCTCCCAGCAGTGCCCAGACACAGGAGGGGTGGGTGCAGAGTCCTCCCAGCAGTGCCCAGACATAGGAGGGGTGGGTGCAGAGTCCTCCCAGCAGTGCCCAGACATAGGAGGGGTGGGTGCGTATCACTCCCAGCAGTGCCCAGACACAGGAGGGGTGGGTGCAGAGTCCTCCCAGCAGTGCCCAGACACAGGAGGGGTGGGTGCCTATCACTCCCATCAGTGCCCAGACACAGGAGGGGTGGGTGCAGTGTCCTCCCAGCAGTGCCCAGACACAGGAGGGGTGGGTGCAGAGTCCTCCCAGCAGTGCTCAGACATAGGAGGGGTGGGTGCAGAGTCCTCCCAGCAGTGCCCAGACATAGGAGGGGTGGGTGCCTATCACTCCCAGCAGTGCCCAGACACAGGAGGGGTGGGTGCAGAGTCCTCCCAGCAGTGCCCAGACATAGGAGGGGTGGGTGCAGAGTCCTCCCAGCAGTGGCTAGACATAGGAGGGGTGGGTGCCTATCACTCCCAGCAGTGCCCAGACACAGGAGGGGTGGGCGCAGTGTCCTCCCAGCAGTGCCCAGACACAGGAGGGGTGGGTGCAGAGTCCTCCCAGCAGTGCCCAGACATAGGAGGGGTGGGTGCCTATCACTCCCAGCAGTGCCCAGACATAGGAGGGGTGGGTGCAGAGTCCACCCAGCAGTGCCCAGACACAGGTGGGGTGGGTGCAGAGTCCACCCAGCAGTGCCCAGACACAGGAGGGGTGGGTGCAGAGTCCTCCCAGCAGTGGACAGAGACATGGTGGTGTGTACACCATCCTAAAATTAGCAAAACTCCATGGGTGCATGAAGGCATACACAAAGTGCGACTATATTGAGAGTGGCATGCCAACACATCACTGACAGCAGTGTCCTACTCCCATGAGGGTGGATGTCCATCCCCCACTGCATGACACACCACATGTGGGTGTGATGACAAATGACACATGCTTACCCACCCCTGGCGCTGGCAGCACAATACACACACTGAGAGCATGCAACAAGACTGTATATTCATGTGCCACCCTAATAAACTAAGAGACCCAAAGGGAACACACACACTGTCAGGCACATTCCAGGACTACAGGAATGTACAGGTGCTGGGGCAGCCAACAAGTTGTTGCCTCCCATGGAAGGAAAAGGGTGGAGCACCCACAGATACAATGCCCACAATTGTCAGACAGGTGCCCAAAGACCCTGCAGAACACGTAACACATGTGTGCGAGGCTGGGAGTACACACATGCATAGTGCGTAAAAGGGAACATGTCCACATGAAGTCATGTCAATATACTCCATACACAAGTACAGTGACCACCAAGGATGCCACAAATGATGCAGGTGGAGACATTGCTGAGCATGCATGGCCAAAGTTGAAGGGATCCGTCACACACCCAGGAAATGTAGACAGAGCTCAGCACAACAATTGGGAAACACCCTGCAGGGAAGATGTCAGGGTCCACAGAGGAAGGAACACACCTTGGGACAATGTCACCATACAGTAAGAGCTTACATGACCAAAGATTATTTGCAGATACCTTGTGATGGCACACAGATATCAGGGTCCACCCCATGAGCAGCACACTACAACATTTCCCAGACACCTAACACATTATCACCACCCCAAATCATGGAGCAGCACCACCAACAGCAAGACCAGAAAAGCATTCGTGTGCAAATGAAAACCAAAATGCTTTATTCAGCATAAAAAATTATAGCAAAAGAAATGTCCACTATAGACAGGGCCCATAGGCCAGGCCATGTGCGAAGTCCTGGTGGGGGACACTTTGGGACGCGTCTCCCCTAGCTTGCCTGCACAGTTCACTCTTCCATATCATCCACATAAGGAGGGGCATCATGTGGGGGGGAAGGACCAGGCACCGCAGGGACAGGAGGGGCAAGGGTAGGTGTTGTGGGTGCAGGGACGGATGACTCCACCACAGGGGGTGGGGCAGCGCCAAAGGTGGTGGTTAGCAGGGCGCTGCACACGGTTGCAAGCTCTTCCAGCGTCTCCCCTGCACCCGAATGAACCACAGGCCCCAAGGAGGGGGGGGGGGTCGGAGGGATGGGTTGCAGCGCTACTGGGGGAGGGTGTGGACAGGGGGGGGGGCTCAACTCCCCTGCCTGGGGACTTCCTCGACCGCTTGCGGGGTGGTGTCACACTGGGGCTGAGGGACAGACTGGCCATGAAGGACTCTTTGTCCGACTGTTGGGCAGGGGAGCTAAGGGGAGTGGTTTTGGAGGAAGTGGGTCGTAAGAACTGCGGACTTCCACTGTGGCTGCGTGGCTGCCGTTTGCCCCCCGACCCAGTGTGTGTGCCTACTTCCCCCTGTGTGTGCGTGACAGGAGGTGTGCGCTTGGCCTTCCCTGGTGGTGTGCTGCCTGTGTCTGGTGGGGTGCGTGCATGGGGACGTCTGGGTGTGCGTGGGACAGGCATGGGAGTGGAAGTGTGGATGGTGCAGGGGTAGGGGGGGACGGAGCGCTGCTGGAGGTCCACTGCTGCAGTCAGTGACGAGTCTATGGACTTCAGCAACATCCGTTGGTCAGACATCGCTGCTGACATGCCCTCCATGTACGACACCATCTGTGTCAGCAGTCTGGTGTGGCCATGGAGGACATTAAGCAGCGATGTCTGACCAACCTGCAACTGCCGCAGAATGTCCACAGACTCGGCATTGATGGCAGCAGGGGAGACAGGGGCAGGGGGTGCGGTGCCTGGCACGAAGGAGACATGTTGTCGCCTAGCACGGAGGGAAGGGACCCGAGCAAGTGGGAGGCCGGTGATGGGAATGGAGGGGGCGGCGAGAGATGGAGTGCTGCTTTCAGCTCTGGGAGCAGCCTCCGCCCCCTCTGGGAGCTCAGCCTCAGACCCGTCAGCGTCATAGTTGGTGGTGGGACTGGACAGGTCCTCCGCCTCACTCCCCTCGGCCTCCGTGCCACTCGCTGCGCAAGACTCACCAGCAGTGGTGGCTGGATCCCTCCTCAAGGTCCGTGCCAATGTCTCCCTCGGTTTCCCCTGACGATGCTGGGGGCAAGGTGAAGAGACAGGAAATAATCAGACACCTGTATACATATGACACCTGAGTCAAAACTACATAGGTCACAGTGCATAGCATGAAAAGAAACGCGTTACTTACCTGTAACAGCAGTTATCCAGTATTGGTGTCTTTCATAGATTCACATGCCTGAATCATTCCCCGTCGTCGAGACGGGAGCCTCCGGTACATAAAAAAGTAATGTCCTATAGACATACATAGAGAAAAATAGGCCTAAGGGCCTCCCCTTAGCAGCCTATCCTAGTCCTTATGTAAAAAGGACCAAACTCTTAGAGTCAGCCAATCAGCTATCACCTCCCTCTAGAACCTTCCTGGCAGGAGCCTCAGTCCCTCAGATTTTCGTACGCACCAAGTTAGGTAGGCGTAATACAGTTAGAGAGAGACGCGAGTCCTTCCAGGGGAGGTGGGAGGGTTGCATGTGAATCTATGAAAGACACCAATACTGGATAACTGCTGTTACAGGTAAGTAACGCGTTTCTTATCCAGTATTAGGGGTGTCTTTCATAGATTCACATGCCTGAATCAGAGTAGTTAGCAATACATTATGCACATTTCTGATGTAACATGCCATAAAGATATTTGAGATAATACACTATTATCATAACAGTTTGAAACATTGGCATACATCAAAACAGTAAATCAGTAAAGAATGTGCATACCAGGATGGCGGGATGTTGGAAGGCTCACCTCACTGGAATAGATGGCGAAGCACCGCCTGGCCCACTGCCGCATCCTTCGTAAGTTCGGCATCCAGGCAGTAGTGTCTGGAGAAGGTGTGCGGTGACTTCCACGTCGCCGCTCTACAGATGTCCAAAATCGGCACTCCAGCGAACAGCGCTGCTGATGTGGACATCGCTCTGGTGGAGTGTGCTTCCACCCTGTCTCGCAAAGGCCGTCCGGCCCCTTCATGGCAGAATGCTATTGCTGAAGAGATCCACCTTGAAATGCTCTGTTTTGTTAGAGGCATACCCAACCTTGGCCTGCTGTAGGCCACGAACAGCTGCGATGACTTTCTGAAGGTTTTCGTCTTGTCTATGTGAGAAGTTGGCCTGATGTATGATGTCACTAGTTATAGTGTACACCTTATATCAGTCCAAATACCCTTATGGTGATTGGTTGTAAAGTCAACCTTATAGACCAGCTATCCTAGTGGTAGCATGGACAAGAGCAGTCTTAGGCTAAACTCTGAATGGCATGTGAAGCCAGCTGTGATACCATATATAATCCCTTGAATACCAAATGAAAGGACACCACAACAGATATATATATAAAATAAAGTGTATTTATTCTAAGCAAACCCTCAGCACTCTTTATGAGTTTAGAGGTAAGTACAACACAGTCTTATTAATGCATACAGTAAGTCACACAGGTAAGTAATACAGTTAGGCCCTAGGGGCCACGCAAACCATATACTAAATAAGTGGTATAAGAACCACTGTCACGGAAATAGAATAGGCCTAGGCCTAGGGAATCGCTGGGGCTACACTACACTAGCGTTAGTTAGGAAGTGGGAGACCCACGGGATTCGTGTGCAGAGTGGAAACACTCACGCGTAATGCGTAAAAGTCAATAGCAATGTTACAGTTTAGAAATAGATAGATTTAGGACACTTCCGGAGTAGCTAGGAAGTTGAGACTTGAAAACTAGACACTAGGATAGTCACTATCCTGATGAGCACCGGAGTACCCAAGTTACCTAGCCCACAGGCTGCGGGTGCATAGGGGTGAAGATGCGTCGTTTTCGTCGTCGACTCCTATGGATGCCTGAAGAAAGATGCTGACAGGCAGTCAGGGGAGAGTGTCCGGTGGATCCCAAGCCTGGGATCAAGAAGAGAAGAAACCTGCAAGCAGAAGGGACAGAGTCAAGGTCACTAGCCAGTGACCACGTGGAACCAGGAAGGAACCAGGCGATGTCGTGAAGAGTTGCAGGTGAAGGTGAAGCTTGTCGCTGCAGCCAGGAGGACCAGGAAGCGTCGAGGACGACCAGGACCAGGAGGCGAGCTGTCCCACGAAGGCTCTTGCTGTCGGCGGCGTCGAAGTTGGACTAGGACTCACCAAGCCTTGGCAAGCGGAACCCACGAAGAACAAGGGACTTGCTTCTGGTGCAGACCAGGAAGGTCTGGGGTGCTTCTTCTTTGCAGAGAAGCGGGAGCCAGTCTGGAGGAGCCAAACCAGCGCAGAAGATTTCAGGGAGCGTCGTCACAGAGGCCACTAGCCAGCGGGCAAGCAACCGGACAGACGCGGCAAGCAGGAAAATGCTGAAGGGCCCCACGCAGGACTCGTGGAGTGTGGGGGGCTGATCTTCGGTGCAGTTGGTGCTTGGGGTTGGGGCTTCTCAATCCCCGGTGCACAACTTCGAGGGTACCTCAGAAGCTGCGCTGTAAGTTACTAGCCACTTTTCCCAGGTAGCCGGTCCCACGTCGCTCGTCGCCTCCACGGATCTCAGCTCTGCTGCAGATGTGGATGAGGGTCGGAGAAGTCTGGAAATCAAGGCTCTGGTCGGGCTCTGCAGTCGGTTCCTCGTCGAACGTTTCACAAAGCAAAGGGGTAGTCTCTTGATGGTGCCTGTTTGCACAGGGTAGCCACTCCTTGGCTACAAGGGAGATTCTTCAGTCTTCTTCTTTCGTCGAATGTCGAAGGTCCAGAGTTTCTGTTCAGTTTTGCAGGTTCAGGATAATCTAAAGTCTTGAGGCCCAACTCCCACTCTTATACTAATCTGGGGGGCTGGGATACCTGCTAGGTCACGCCTTATGGGTGGGACCTGGGAGGGGGTGGTTACACCCACTTCCCTTTGTCCAGTTTCGCGCCAGAGCTGGGGCTGGAGTGCCCCAGCGCCGGTTTGAACTGGACTATGCAAGGAACACCTTGTGTGCCCCAGGCATGTCTCATTCCTTTCAGCCCACCCTGCCCCAATACACTAAAGGCTGTCGGGGGAGGTGCTAGCACCTCCCCAAGCAGGAAACCTATTGTCCAGGCCTCCCTGGCTGGGATCACTCCCAGCAGCAGGAGGTCAGACTTGTGTCGTGGCAGCAGCATCCATTTTGTGATGCTGAGGCTTTGGTCAGAGGCTAACAGTTGAAGTATGATTTTAACATGTCTTTCCCTCTAGAAGGGGGGAATAATATTCTCATGTCCAGAAATGGCATGGGGGTATTATTCCCGAGTGTTAGACACCTTACACGACATGTTTTGATAAAGCCAAACCATAGTTACCATAACCGTCTAAGATTATAAGGCACTTTAAGAGTATATGGTAGGCTATATCATAGAACAGCTATAAGGACAAGGTTCCGAAAGCTGCAGACAGGCTCAGCTCATGCTAGAGCACCATCTCACATGTTACCAAGCACTCTGCCTCCAGGATTGTCAAGGCCTGCCAGAGGAGTGACTGATAGGTACACATGTGTCTATATGTAAGTTAGGTATAGGAATACTACACCTAAGCAAGGGGTGATTACACGACCTTGCCCCAGCTGAGTGATCAGCCAGTTGTGTCAAAATGGAAGGCCAGGCCAAGGGTGGCACAATACATGCTGCAGCCCCTGGTAGGCCTAGGGTACACCTATGCCCTGGGTACCTAGGGTACACTGTACAGGGCCCAATAAGGTGATCCTATCCAAATGGGTTATGCACCTAAAGTGCATAGTATTAATTTAGAGAGAGAACAGCAGGGCTGTGGGTCTGATTAGCAGGCCCACAGCCACATCTAAGTCGTAAACCAGAAAAGCAAAAGCAAAAAGTGGGGGTGAACATAGAAAGCAGACCCTACTCTCCTACACAACCCCCCCCCAAACTTAGGGACATTAAACTAACCTTGACCAGTTGAGTCTTCATGTTCTAAGTGGAAATATCTGGAGAGTCCATCTGCATTGGCATGGTCAGTCCCAGGTCTATGTTCCACTGTGAAGTCCATCCCCTGTAGGGAAATGGACCACCTAAGAAGTTTGGGATTTTCACCCTTCATCTGATTTAGCCACAAGAGGGGCTTATGGTCTGTCTGAATCTTGAAGTGAGTGCCAAACAAGTATGGCCTCAGCTTCTTCAGGGCCCAAACCACAGCAAAGGCCTCCCTCTCAATAGCTGACCAACGTTTCTCTCTAGGGGTCAGCCTTCTACTTATAAAAGCAATGGGCTGGTCTTGACCATCTACATTCAGTTGTGAAAGAACAGCTCCCACACCTAACTCAGAAGCATCTGTCTGGACAATGAACTCTTTGGAGTAGTCTGGACTTTTCAGAATAGGTGCACTGCACATGGCCTGCTTCAGGTCATCAAATGCTTTTTGACAGCTTACTGTCCACTGAACTTTCTTTGGCATCTTCTTGGAGGTCAAGTCATTAAGTGGTGTCACTATGGACCCATAGTTCTTAACAAACTTTCTGTAGTACCCAGTCAGGCCCAAGAAAGCTCTGACCTGAGTCTGGGTAGTTGGAGGAGCCCAGTCCTTTATGGTCTGGATCTTGCTCTCCAGTGGTTGAACCTGACCCCCACCGACTAGGTGGCCCAGGTATACAACCTTGCTCTGCCCTATCTGGCACTTAGTGGCCTTGATAGTGAGGCCTGCCTTTTGCAGGGCCTCTAAAACATTCCTCAGGTGGACCAGGTGATCCTCCCAGGTGGAGCTAAAGACAGCAATATCATCAAGATAAGCTGCACAATAATCATCCAACCCAGTAAGGACTTGATTCACCAGCCTTTGGAAAGTGGCAGGTGCATTCTTCAAACCAAAGGGCATTACCACAAATTGATAATGTCCTCCTGGGGTCGAGAAAGCAGTTTTGGCCTTTGCACTCTCAGCTAGTCTGATTTGCCAGTAGCCTGCTGTTAGGTCAAATGTGCTCAAAAACTTAGCAGCTGCCAGTCTGTCAATGAGCTCATCTGCCCTAGGTATTGGGTGGGCATCTGTCCTAGTGACAGCATTGAGACCTCTGTAATCCACGCAAAACCTCATCTCTCTCTTACCATCTTGGGTGTGAGGTTTTGGCACAAGGACTACAGGACTAGCCCAAGGGCTCTCTGAAGGTTCAATGACTCCCAGCTCCAACATCTTTTTTACCTCAACTTTTATGCAGTCCCTGACATGGTCAGGTTGCCTGTAGATTTTACTCTTCACAGGCAGACTGTCACCAGTGTCCACCTCATGGGTGCACCAGTTTGTCTGACTTGGGGTCAGAGAGAACATATGTCTGTAGGCCTGCAGAACTTGTCTGCAGTCCTGTTGCTGATGGACAGTGAGGCTGTCAGAAAAGACCACACCATCAACTGAGCCATCATCAGGGTTCTGAGTCAACAGGTCTGGGAGAGGGTCACTCTCTTCCTCCTGCCCCTCATCTGTAGCCATGAGTAGCCCCATGTCTGCCCTGTCAACATATGCCTTCAATCTGTTGACATGAAGCACCCTGTGGGGGCTTCTGGGAGTCCCAAGGTCCACCAAGTAGGTGACTTCTCCCTTTTTCTCAACAATAGTGTGGGGTCCAGACCATTTGTCTTGGAGTGCTGCTGGGGCCACTGGCTCCAACACCCACACTTTCTGCCCTGGCTGGTAAACAGTCAGTACAGCCTTTTGGTCATGCCAAGCTTTTGATCACCGCCCTGGTTCTGGTTTTTCTGCTTAACTCTAGTCCTGACCCATCTATCTGCCTTCTTTCCCAATTCTTGGGGAGAAGTCAGATCAGAATCAATCAGGTGTTGATGCAATAGCTGGTTTTGACAGTTGTTAAGTATTTGTTCTCTCATGATCAAATTATACAATCCTGTATAGTCCTTAACCTTACTTCCCATTAGCCAGCCTTCCAGAGCCTTAGTGGCACAATCTACAAAGTCAGTCCAGTCCTGAGTCTGTGTCTTCTGGGTATCCCTGAACAACAACCTGTATTGTTCAGTGGTTAGGCCAAACCCATCAATCAGAGCACTCTTCAGGACAGTGTAATTATCTGCATCCTCATCACTAACTGTGAGGAGCTTGTCTCTTCCTTTCTCAGAGAAGGAGAGCCACAAGATAGCTGCCCACTGACTTTGGGGTACCTGCTGTACTTTGCAAGCTCTCTCCAAAGCAGTTATCCATTTGTGGATGTCATCCCCACACTTGTAGGGAGGGACAATCTTGCTCAGGTTTCTATTATCATAGTGCCTGTCTCTATCTCTAGGAATGTTGCTGCCACCAGTGGGTTCTAACCCACTTAACTTTTGTTCTCTAGCCAGAGCAAGCTTCTCTTTGGCAAGGGCAAGTTCTTCCCTCTGAATCCTCAGATTAGCCTCCCTCATTCTGGCTGCATGCTCCTTTCTCTCAGGTGAAGTCATTCCCCTGTGAGAGGAAGCATTAGAGATGTTAGAGACATGGGAGTGGATGGATTCCCCTGAAGGGGATCTGTCCTTCCTGTTTCTCTGTGAATGTCTACTTGTGGGTCTGTATGGGGGGACCCCATGCAAACTCCCATGTAAACTTAAGTTAGCCTGGCTAAGATTCCTTACTTGGCTCTGGCTGTCTACCTCCCCATCTGAAGCCCCATCTGACTCCTCTGTGGTGGGTAGACCCTCCTCTGTGCCTAGGGCACCTTCCTGAGATGCCCTCTGATCATCAGACTCCTCTAGGAGTTGTCTTAACTGAAGGAGGGTAGGGTTTGCACCCTGTTTTATTCCTCTGGAGGTACACAATTGTCTCATCTCCTGGAATGTTAAGGTATCATACCTAGAGGGGGTCTTCTGCAGACCTGCCCCTCCTGAGAGAGCATCTACATGATCTCCTCCCAGAGGCATGATCTAGTGAGGGTGTGGTGTGTGCACCTACCTACACTAGTTGTATCTACTAAACCTTTCTAGTAGTTGTAGTCAGGGTGTGTTATTCCCTTCAACCTACAACTACAAAGTCCAGTAGGACTTAAGTATAATAATCTATGTTATATGTACCTAGACAATATCTGTGTGATCTTTCAATTTAGTATCTCAAGATTACAATGGTATTACAACAGCAAGCTCAGATCCCAACCGCTGCTCACCAATGTGAGAAGTTGGCCTGATGTATGATGTCACTAGTTATAGTGTACACCTTATATCAGTCCAAATACCCTTATGGTGATTGGTTGTAAAGTCAACCTTATAGACCAGCTATCCTAGTGGTAGCATGGACAAGAGCAGTCTTAGGCTAAACTCTGAATGGCATGTGAAGCCAGCTGTGATACCATATATAATCCCTTGAATACCAAATGAAAGGACACCACAACAGATATATATATAAAATAAAGTGTATTTATTCTAAGCAAACCCTCAGCACTCTTTATGAGTTTAGAGGTAAGTACAACACAGTCTTATTAATGCATACAGTAAGTCACACAGGTAAGTAATACAGTTAGGCCCTAGGGGCCACGCAAACCATATACTAAATAAGTGGTATAAGAACCACTGTCACGGAAATAGAATAGGCCTAGGCCTAGGGAATCGCTGGGGCTACACTACACTAGCGTTAGTTAGGAAGTGGGAGGCCCACGGGATTCGTGTGTAGAGTGGAAACACTCACGCGTAATGCGTAAAAGTCAATAGCAATGTTACAGTTTAGAAATAGATAGATTTAGGACACTTCCGGAGTAGCTAGGAAGTTGAGACTTGAAAACTAGACACTAGGATAGTCACTATCCTGATGAGCACCGGAGTACCCAAGTTACCTAGCCCACAGGCTGCGGGTGCATAGGGGTGAAGATGCGTCGTTTTCGTCGTCGACTCCTATGGATGCCTGAAGAAAGATGCTGACAGGCAGTCAGGGGAGAGTGTCCGGTGGATCCCAAGCCTGGGATCAAGAAGAGAAGAAACCTGCAAGCAGAAGGGACAGAGTCAAGGTCACTAGCCAGTGACCACGTGGAACCAGGAAGGAACCAGGCGATGTCGTGAAGAGTTGCAGGTGAAGGTGAAGCTTGTCGCTGCAGCCAGGAGGACCAGGAAGCGTCGAGGACGACCAGGAGGCGAGCTGTCCCACGAAGGCTCTTGCTGTCGGCGGCGTCGAAGTTGGACTAGGACTCACCAAGCCTTGGCAAGCGGAACCCACGAAGAACAAGGGACTTGCTTCTGGTGCAGACCAGGAAGGTCTGGGGTGCTTCTTCTTTGCAGAGAAGCGGGAGCCAGTCTGGAGGAGCCAAACCAGCGCAGAAGATTTCAGGGAGCGTCGTCACAGAGGCCACTAGCCAGCGGGCAAGCAACCGGACAGACGCGGCAAGCAGGAAAATGCTGAAGGGCCCCACGCAGGACTCGTGGAGTGTGGGGGGCTGATCTTCGGTGCAGTTGGTGCTTGGGGTTGGGGCTTCTCAATCCCCGGTGCACAACTTCGAGGGTACCTCAGAAGCTGCGCTGTAAGTTACTAGCCACTTTTCCCAGGTAGCCGGTCCCACGTCGCTCGTCGCCTCCACGGATCTCAGCTCTGCTGCAGATGTGGATGAGGGTCGGAGAAGTCTGGAAATCAAGGCTCTGGTCGGGCTCTGCAGTCGGTTCCTCGTCGAACGTTTCACAAAGCAAAGGGGTAGTCTCTTGATGGTGCCTGTTTGCACAGGGTAGCCACTCCTTGGCTACAAGGGAGATTCTTCAGTCTTCTTCTTTCGTCGAATGTCGAAGGTCCAGAGTTTCTGTTCAGTTTTGCAGGTTCAGGATAATCTAAAGTCTTGAGGCCCAACTCCCACTCTTATACTAATCTGGGGGGCTGGGATACCTGCTAGGTCACGCCTTATGGGTGGGACCTGGGAGGGGGTGGTTACACCCACTTCCCTTTGTCCAGTTTCGCGCCAGAGCTGGGGCTGGAGTGCCCCAGCGCCGGTTTGAACTGGACTATGCAAGGAACACCTTGTGTGCCCCAGGCATGTCTCATTCCTTTCAGCCCACCCTGCCCCAATACAGTAAAGGCTGTCGGGGGAGGTGCTAGCACCTCCCCAAGCAGGAAACCTATTGTCCAGGCCTCCCTGGCTGGGATCACTCCCAGCAGCAGGAGGTCAGACTTGTGTCGTGGCAGCAGCATCCATTTTGTGATGCTGAGGCTTTGGTCAGAGGCTAACAGTTGAAGTATGATTTTAACATGTCTTTCCCTCTAGAAGGGGGGAATAATATTCTCATGTCCAGAAATGGCATGGGGGTATTATTCCCGAGTGTTAGACACCTTACACGACATGTTTTGATAAAGCCAAACCATAGTTACCATAACCGTCTAAGATTATAAGGCACTTTAAGAGTATATGGTAGGCTATATCATAGAACAGCTATAAGGACAAGGTTCCGAAAGCTGCAGACAGGCTCAGCTCATGCTAGAGCACCATCTCACATGTTACCAAGCACTCTGCCTCCAGGATTGTCAAGGCCTGCCAGAGGAGTGACTGATAGGTACACATGTGTCTATATGTAAGTTAGGTATAGGAATACTACACCTAAGCAAGGGGTGATTACACGACCTTGCCCCAGCTGAGTGATCAGCCAGTTGTGTCAAAATGGAAGGCCAGGCCAGGGGTGGCACAATACATGCTGCAGCCCCTGGTAGGCCTAGGGTACACCTATGCCCTGGGTACCTAGGGTACACTGTACAGGGCCCAATAAGGTGATCCTATCCAAATGGGTTATGCACCTAAAGTGCATAGTATTAATTTAGAGAGAGAACAGCAGGGCTGTGGGTCTGATTAGCAGGCCCACAGCCACATCTAAGTCGTAAACCAGTAAAGCAAAAGCAAAAAGTGGGGGTGAACATAGAAAGCAGACCCTACTCTCCTACAGTCTATATAAAACTTAAGACACCGTTTGAGATCCAGAGAGTGGAGCGTCCTTTCTGCTGCCGTGGTAGGGTTTGCGAAGAAGGAACGCAGGACCACCGGCTCGTTGAGGTGAAAGTCTGAAGGCACTTTTGGTATGAACTTGGGATTTGTCCTCAGCACCACCCTGTCCTGTTTGAACTGCATGAAGGGCTCCTGAATGGAGAGAGCTTGCAACTCGCTGACTCTCCTGGCAGATGTTAGAGCGAGCAACAGAGCCGTTTTCCATGAGATGTACTTGATGGAAGCTCGATGAATGGGCTCGAAAGGGTGCTTCATGAGTTGGTTAAGGACCAAGTTGAGGTGCCATGTCGGTGGGACCCGTCGAGGTCTTGGAAAGGACCTATATAGACCCTTAAGGAACTGTTTGATAAGTCTACTGGACCAGAGAGACGGGCCTTTGGAAGTCCTGGTAAAACGTGAAATTGCCGCCAGATGCACCTTTATGGATGCATGCGCTAATCCGGACTGCGCCAAGAGCAGGAGATATGGCAATATCTGTTCAGGCGTGATATGAAGTGGTCTCAGGCCCTTCTCCGAGCACCATACGCAGAAGCGTTTCCATTTGAGAGAGTAGGTCTTGTCCGCCCTTGCTTTTGCTAGCACGTCCCTGCATTCCTGCGGGATGTTCAAATGACAGAACTCTCTGTGCTCAGGAGCCAGGCCGATAACCTGAGCGATTGCAGGTTCGGGAATTGCACCTGCCCATTGGACATTGTCAGCAGGTTCGGGTGCTGTGGTAGACGAATCGGTGTCCTGATGGAGAGGCGATGAAGGTCCGATAACCAGTGCTGCCTCGGCCAGTACGGGGCAATCAGGATCAGGGTACAGGGCTCCGCCTTCATCTTCCTGAGGACCCTGGGAATCATCGGGAACGGTGGAAAAGCGTACGCAAATACGCTGAACCAGCCTATGGAAAAGGCATTCCCGAGCGACTCTGGTTGGGGATGCCAGCTTGCGTAGCTTGGGCATTTGGCGTTCTCCCTGGTGGCGAACAGGTCGATTCCTGGGACTCCCCCTTCTGAGAATACGTGTGTCAGTGCACTCTCGTCGAGCTCCCATTCGTGGGAGAGGGATTTCTGCCTGCTTAGGGCGTCCGCAATGGTGTTGTCCTTTCCCGGGACATAGTCCGCCCTGAGGGTGATCCCATGGAGAACAAGCCAGTTCCAGATCTTTTGCGACTCGCGCGATAGAGTGAGCGAACGCGTTCCTCCCTGTTTGTTTAGATAGTGCATCGTCGTGGTGTTGTCCGTTCTGACGAGCACCTGGGAGTTCTGGATGCGTGGGAAAAAGGCTTGCAGCGCTAGGTACACAGCCCTCAACTCCAGCAGATTGATATGGAGGCGTTGCTCCTGATCTGACCATTTGCCACTTACTCTGAGGTCCTGAAGGACAGCTCCCCAGCCCGCTAGAGATGCATCGGTGGTGATCACAAGTGGCGCCGCTGGAAGCAGAAACGGCAGTCCCCTCGACAGGTTTCTGTAATCCTTCCACCACTCGAGGCTCTTGGATATTTGCGGTGTTATCCTCACAATGTCCTCGAACGAACCTGTACTCTGAGTCCACTGGTTTGTGAGAGCTTCCTGCAATGGACGCATCCGAAGCCTGCAGTGAGGGATGAGTAGTATACAAGAAGACATCATTCCCAGGAGTGATTTGAAAGTGCGAACTCTTAGGGATTTCCTTGATGCCACCGCCTTGGCCAGCGATATGATCTTGTTTTTTCTTTCGTCTGAAGGAAATGCCCTCGCGCATTCCGTATTCAAGGTCGCCCCGAGGAAGGTGATGCTTCTTGTTGGGGACATATGTGATTTCTGAAGATTGAGAGTCAATCCTAGATGTTGGAAAAGATTGGTACAGGCGTTGGAGGATTTGGTTGCGCCTACAGCCGTGGGCGCCTTGACCAGCCAGTCGTCGAGGTAGGGGAAAACTTGGTGACCCATTTGACGTAGGAAAGCTGCCACAGGAGAAAGGCACTTGGTGAAAATCCGCGGAGCGGATTTGAGGCCAAACGGTAGGACCTTGAATTGGTAGTGCTGTCCTGCCACCTCGAAACGTAGAAACTTCCTGTGCCCCCTGAGTATCGGGATGTGATAGTAGGCATCCTGAAGATCCAAGGATGTCATGAAATCTCCTTCCTCTAGAATGCCTAGGATTTCTTGGAGCGTCACCATCCTGAACGACTGACTCTTCAGGAAAGAGTTGAGTGCCCTGAGATCTAGAATGGGCCTCCACTTCTTTTCTTTCTTGCGTATCAGAAAGAAACGGGAGTAGAATCCTTTCTCCCTCTGAGCCGATGGAACCTGCTCGATCGCTCCTTTCCTCAACATCTCCGATATTTCCCGGAGCAGCAGCCGTAGGTGCTTGGGTGGGAACCTGCGTGGTGGGGTTGCAGGCGGGATGGTGGTAAATTCTAGGGAATGGCCGAATCTGAGGAGTTGGAGCACCCAACGATCTGAGGTGATGATGCGCCAATTTTCCAGGAAATGGGTCAATTTTCCTCCAATTTGTGAAGAGGGAGATGGTAGCAGGACTGGCTGGAGTAACTGGTCACTGGCGTCCGCCGGTGCCCCTCTTCTGGTTCTTACCCCTGAAGGTAGATCTTCCATAAGACGACTGCCGACCTGGTTGCTGCTTCTGCTGGTACTGGGTCTTATTCTGGAAGGAATACGAGGACCTATTCTGGAAGGATCCTCTGTAGGAGGACTGGCCTCTAGATTTGTTGCCCCGAAAGGACTGGTTCCTTGCCTGCAAGGTTCCAAGCGCTCTAGCTGTGTCAGTGTCCTTCTTAATAGCTTGGAGCGCCTCGTCAATTTTATCTCCAAATAGATGTTGTCCGTCGAAGGGCATATCCAGCACCTTCGTCTGCACTTCCTGCCTGAACGATGTTGCCTTCAGCCATCCTTGGCGGCGCAGGACCGCAGCCCCAGCCAATTGACGAAAGCCTGTCATGGCCACGTCTATGGCACAATCGATGATCTCGGCTGCAGAGGTCTGGCCCTCAGAAAGTAGTGCCTTTACCTCTTCCTGAACTGCGCTCGGAAGTTCTGCTAAATATGGGGCGATATCCTCCCAAAGTTGGCGGTTATAACGCCCCAAGAGGGCTATGGAATTGGCCACCTTGATGGTCATTGCCGAAGTGGTCGAAAACCTTTTGCCAATCGTGTCCAATTTTCTGCCCTCCTTGTCCGGTGGTGCTGACAGAGGAGAGGAATATTACGAGAGTTTTTCTGGGCCGCTTGGGTCACGACCGAATCCGGTTTCGGGTGGCCAGTCAGGCAAGCTGGTGCCGTGGACGGAGCCTTATACTTCTTATCCAGGCGTGGAACAACCGCAGGAACGGAAGCCGGCGTCAGCATTAGCTTCTTTCCCTGGTCCCAGAGAAAGTCAATGATCGGGATCGATTTCGTCGTCTTCTTCGTCTGCTCCTTAAAGTCATGCAGGAAGCACTCAGTCTCCGTCGACTCCATGACCATATGGAACCGCGTCGCGGCCCGTTCAATTACCTTATGAAAACCACCAATATCCACTGGCGGTGAATCAGCTTGGCGCGGTTGTGGGGAAGGTGGTGAGGATGCCACATACTCCTCCTCCTCATCCTGGTCCGACTGGTCTCCCTGGACCTCTCCTTCTTCCATCTCCTCAGCCTCCTCATCCGATGACTATCACCTGAGGAGGCGGTTTCTCGTGGCAGACCTGCGTAACCGGCCGTGATTGCCTTGGGGCTGTCGTTGGTGGGTTTGTAGTTGGCACTGGGACCCCTGCGTCCAACGTCGTCGATTCCGGGAAACGTTGCTTGTAGTCCCGGATAAGGAATTTGAGGTCCTGAACTATTGACAGAGGAAGGCAAACCATCGGAGTGACCTCCGTGCGAACCTGTTCCTGGACGGGGCGCTCCTGCGCGCTCATATCTTCCTGCTCCTCGTCCGTGCTTTGACATTTGACATAGAGTTCAGAAGGGGAAGTAGCCTGTTCAAAGAGCTCCTCTTCAGACTCTTCACTCTGAAGAATCTCCATAGGCAAACTGGTTTGTACCTTGCTTGGAGATGTCGTTTCCGGTGTAATCTGTGGTTTGGCCAGTTTGCCAGAAGCAGATCCTTGTACAGAAATCCCTGCTGTCTTCTGTCCCATGGACGACGACGACGGGGTCGTCGACGGTATGGCTGTCAGCAACGGTGTCCCCGTCGACGATATTTTCCTAGTCGACGATGTCTTCGTCGACGATGCGGTCGTAGACGATTCGTTCGTCGTCGACGATTCGTTCGTCGTCGACGCCTCGTTCGTCGTCGCCTTCGTCGTCGACGCCTTAGTCGTCGACGCTTTCGTCGTCGACGCCTTCGTCGTCGACGCCTTCGTCGTCGACGCCTTCGTCGTCGACGCCTTCGTCGTCGACATCTTCGTCGACGACATCTTCGTCGACGATGCCTTCGTCGTCGACATCCTCGTCGTCGACATCCTCGTCGTCGACATCCTCGTCGTCGACGGTGGGCTCCTCATCGACGAGGTCGTCGTCGACGGGACAATCTTCGTCGTCGACGATGACTTAGACGTCGACAACGGTTTTAGCAGTATAATAGACGAGATAGGAGTACCTGCTGACGATGAAGAAGGGGTAGTCGTGAGAAAACAGACGACGCTGTCGATGTGGACACGGTCGTCGTTGGTGTGGAGACATGTCCTGATGGCCTTTTCTGCGCCGAGGAAGGTGTCGCAATTTTTGTGGCCGACAGAGTAGGCTTCTTGAAAGTGAGAGAGTCCATGTCAGACACTGAAGATTTTGAAGATCTTGCCTCTGAAGACTTCTTGTGTGTCTTCATAGGAGGAGCGTCTGAGGGGCCAGGAGATGTCACTCTCGGCCTCTTCAGGGAGACTTCAGAGGTTCCGGAAAAGCTCGCCTCCGAGGACACCACACTCTCTCTGTCCTTGAGCCTGTCCAGCCAGATAAGCAGGCGACCCTCTCTGTCTCTCAAGGTCTTATGAGGGAAAGACCTACATATTTTACAGTCCTTAGGGACGTGGTCCGGATAAAGGCAATACAAGCACAAGTCATGCTTGTCGTCCACATGAAGCCTCTTCTTCCCACATGAAGAGCAAGCCCTGAAAAGGGCTTTCTTCTGGGAGTCAGACATGCCAGGAGTTGTAGATGAAATAAACACTCACTGCAGCAAAAAGAGGCCTGAAGTAGTCAGCGTTGAAATCCTTGAAGAAGAAAGTCACCAAAAAAGTGAACAATCTGGCTTGAAGAAATCCTGAGGAGAACTCAGGTTGGAGACTCCCTAGCACAACGTGCGGTAGAAAATCTTAGGGTCTGAGGGACTGAGGCTCCTGCCAGGAAGGTTCTAGAGGGAGGTGATAGCTGATTGGCTGACTCTAAGAGTTTGGTCCTTTTTACATAAGGACTAGGATAGGCTGCTAAGGGGAGGCCCTTAGGCCTATTTTTCTCTATGTATGTCTATAGGACATTACCTTTTTATGTACCGGAGGCTCCCGTCTCGACGACGGGGAATGATTCAGGCATGTGAATCTATGAAAGACACCCCTAATACTGGATAAGCAACATGAGTAACATCTACAATACTACGCACATGTGTAGGCCCTGCACCACACAGTGGGTTGACCCACCATGCCAGTGAGAAACAATGGAGAGCATGACACAACAGCAAATAACTTTATATCAAATGAGACAGAGGAGCTAGTGTTTGGGACAGTCGAGCACAGCATCTGGACCACACACCGTTGCCAAAAAAGGGATGAGCAGGAACCATGTCTGTTAACTTTTGGCACATGCATGCTTAGCAAATACATTAAACCATGCCCAACATGACTGGGTCACTGCATGTTGAGTGTATGTCCAGACAATCATCACATACAGGCCAGACCTGGCAAGCAGACATACGGTTTGGACATGTGGGCCTTGCCCGCACAAACACCCCCCTACCTGAGACAATGTGATTGAAACAGAGGAAGTACTTACACCTCGTACTCGGGGATTAAAAAAATGCCCTACAATAAATCCTGATTGTACACGAACTACCCCTCGTGCGCCGGACCACACATATAATTGACAAACAACCATAATCAGATAGTTGTACCAAGACACACAGGCACTGGCCACTGTGAGTATGCACGAGCCAAATTGGGTCACCCCGTCAAGTGGACACATGTAGCACACTTAACGTAAATACAAATGAGGCCAGGGTACAATGCCACAGAGCCCAACCTATGCTGAAGACACAGAGAATGTCCACATTGTTGGCCGACACACATGATACCTAGGAAAAGGTGCCCCAGGGGACTGCAGTGGCCACACTCCTCCATGGCCCTGTATGGATATGACTGCAACAGAAGCGACCGTCTCTGCACTATGCATATCTCACACTCAAGCACATCATGTCTGAGGGCACAACATTGGTCATGCATGCTGTAAGGCAGTACACTTTTAAGACACACTCCTATGTCGGGACTCAGCAGCAGTGCCAACTAACATGGACCCCACAATGACTAAACTGGCCAGGGCACAGGCAAGCTCACAACACATGTAACACACCCTCCCCACACATGATGTTGCAAGCATTGGACACTTGGATTAACTGCCAGCCTAGATAACCTTGTGCAAGAGTGACTACCCACAGACCCGGGAACACATGTCAAGGAGGGGAAGGGAGGAAGAACAGCACGGGTTGACTTTGTGGAACAGGATATGCACTGCACATATAAACCCTGGCAGTGTATCCATGCGACCGCGCACCTCCAAAAGCTGGTGACACACAACAAACACACATGTACCTACCCCCTTCCTGCTGCTGCTTCTCCAGTAAGCGCCTATCCAAGTCAGGGAAGACCACCGCCAGCACACGCTTCATGATGTGGGTCAGGCGCCGGCGCCCACGGTTCTTCTTCCCTTCTGGTGAGTCCCCCGGCAGGACCCGGGCGATCCTCCTGGTCCAGCACCGGATAGCCTGCCAGCGTTTCCTCACCTGGGCCAGGCGCCGCTTCCGACCCTCCACCGACCTCACGGCAATGACAGCTTGCCTCCAAATCTCCCCCTTGGCATAGGCGCCTACCTGTGAGGATGACAAAGTGAGACTACTTAAATATACATGCTACATGTCACAGAGGCACACATTAGAACAATTTGGCTTGTTTGAACAGGGCAAAGTATGCAGCAGACTCATTGCACCTTTGTCATAGGGACATTATCCTCTTGGGAAGGCAAAATGCACTACGTGGCATTGAAAGTACACCGGTGGAATGAGGGGTGCGACACAATCAATGATCATGGCTCACACTGTGCATCACAAGCTACAACAGGATTATGTACAGCACCTCACAGCAGTCACATGCCCCCGGCCACTGACGAAACCTCAGCAGAGTACACAGACACACACAGGCACAGGACAATCACCTGCCATTGGCAACTGCGGGTACAAACCTCACTCTGCACATGTGCCACTTGACTAGGGGGTGTCACAGGTGTTGGGCTAGCCCAGCACGTCAGACACACAGCACTGCTCCCTGCTCAGATGGGTAGGGTTATATGCATTCCTCATGCATCTGGGCTACAACACTCCACATAGGCACTCACCCACATGACAGGGGACTTACACACACACCAATGTCCAGGGGACGAACACATCATTTGGACACTCTCACCACAGGTACACTCAACTCACACACATCTGTGGGTACAGTCACCTGTCACACTGGGGGGAACACAGAATCACATCAAGGCTGTAGAAACAACATTCCCAAGAGGATTAGCCAGGCTGAATGTGGCATGCACCATGCAGTGATTGTCACAGTAAGCACTATGCAAGTGAGGAGTGCAGACATGCACTACATTATGCTCTGCATGGGAGACATGAGGCATTCCCCCCCCTGGGACCCACTCTAAACAACATTGCATGTCTGTCACACCTGGACACAATGCCAGAAGTGACAGTCACAAAAAAAGGGGCACAGTCTAAGCTAGTGGAGTCAGCACTCACCTGCTCCCCTGGTCTCCCATACAGGCTGGGGTACTGTGGGAGGATGACATCCAGCAATGCCACATTCTCCTCCAGGGTGAATGGCTGGGCCCTCTCCACAGACCTGGACATGGTGCCAGAGGAATCACGAGCAGCAGCAGTGGTGTGGAATGAAAGGTTGTGCAGGCAAGTGCTCTCTCATGGGACCTGGCTGCCTTAAATTTGCCTTGATGGCCTGTTTCATTTACAGGAGTACAGAGTGATTGGTCAATCTCATTTGCATCCTACGTTTCCTCCAATCCCTTTACACCTACCCCAGTGAGGGGCTTTGCATGGTTTAAAAATTGAGCATGATGTCAAGTCAACAACCACTTTGCAACATAGTATATTGTCTCCAACCGACTCTTGCTGGCCACCTGATGAAAATATTTGAACTAGAAACTCGGTCTCCATGACAACCAGCATGCATTTAGGCCCTTATACTTGTCCCTCATGTGTCCCCTATGTAATTTCACTATACACACACAGGTACGGTGCGTTCCACGCCCCTAGGGCACCACTACTCCAGTGATACGGTCCGTACACGCGTGTGTAGGGTCCGTATCACTATGGTTGTGTTGCCGTAGGCGTACGCCATAGGGATACGGTCCGTACACGCATGTGTAGGGTCCGTATCACTATGGTTGTGTTGCCGTAGGCGTACGCCATAGGGATACGGTCCGTACACGCGTGTGTAGGGTCCGTATCACTATGGTTGTGTAGCCGTAGGCGTACGCCAAAGGGATACGGTCCGTACACGCGTGTGTAGGGTCCGTATCACTATGGTTGTGTAGCCGTAGGCGTAAGCCATAGGGATACGGTCCGTACACGCGTGTGTAGGGTCCGTATCACTATGGTTGTGTTGCCATAGGCGTACGCCATAGTGATCAGACCCTACACACGCGTGTACGGACCGTATCCCTATGGCGTACGCCTACGGCGACACAACCATAGTGATACGGACCCTACACACGCCCTCAGAGCGTGTGTACGGTGCGTTTCACACCTTACACTGGTGACAGGCGGCACACAGAAAGGAATTGAGCTGTCATACTTGGCCAAGGCTGGACATCAAGTCATTGTCAGTGCAGTCCTACATGTCTCGGGCCTAGGTGTGTCAGGCTGTGATGTGGCACAAATCTCCTTATGTTTGAACCCAATAGATGTGTGATGAGCTGTGTACACGTCATGTGTGATGGTGCACTATGTGCCACACATCCCCTTCACACCTTTGACATGTGTGCATGTAGTACAGACTTGTTGAGCAATGCGTCACTGGCATGGCACAGTCGCCAACACCCGCAACTGTCCCCTGATGCCAGGTACACGGATAATTACACCTGACATGTGACTACCGGCGTTGCACGATGTGAGTATGTCATGTGTGTGCTTGCTGTTGGTGTTCCGTCAAATGCATCTGCAGTTGCTGCATCCAACATGTGCATGTGTGTGGATGGGCATGGCACACTATTATGCACTCCAGGACACATGTGGAATCAGACGTAACGTGTGTATGTATGCATCGAACATGGACTTGCGAGACAAGGACAAATCTGCGTAGTATCAATGTATGTGTGATCAGTCTTGACATGTACCCCTTCATGGCAAGGTGTGTGGTCGGTCCTTTTTTCAGGGACATGTGACCTGTGCCTCTAATGTTCCGCAACCTGTCTGTATGATAAACATCCTTCTTCTGCACATATGTGGATGTCTGTCACTCCTGTAATGCGTCTGCCTGTTCACTTACACTGGCCCACAGCTAGTTTCATGCCATGTCATGTTGAGCTTGAGAATCCACGTTTGTAGCTGGCTCTTGGTAGGAGTGTCACCTGCCTGGCATATGTGTCCAGGATATATTGCACAGACCTGACTCTGTATGTAGCATATGTGTATTGGCTGTTTAACATGTGCTCAGTACATTGACATTGTTGTTGTACTGTACTCACTCTTCGTTGTCCCTTCCAAATTACTGCAGGGCTCCGCCTCTCCCCCGACCAATGCCAGACTTGGCTGCCCAGAGGGAACGTGACTGTATACGCCGCTACCGCTTCACCCAACGGTTGATTGTGAACTTGACAGCAAGTTGGCACCACACCTCCAACCGCTACACAGGTATCCTACTGCACTGACACCCATGATGAAGGTGATGGCAGCCCTACATTTCTTTGCCACGGGTACGTTTCAAGATACCATAGCTCATGTTGGTGGCATGTCCCAGACCATGTTCAGCCGTGTCCTGCATGATTTTTTAGAGGCCATGTTGGTTCACCTGGATGAGTTTATTCATTTCCCAATTCCTGAGCAGTTGACAGGTGTCAAGGGTGACTTCTATGCCCTGGGAGGGATGCCCCATGTCATTGGGTCTATTGATGGGACACATGTGGCTTTGGTACCACCACTTTCGCAACCGTAAACACTACCACTCCATTAATGCCCTTGTGGTGTGCTAACATGGTGATTTCCCATGTCTGTGCTCGTTTTCCAGGATCAGCACACGATGCCTACATCATGAGGCATAGCAGGGTGCCTGAAATGATGCTGCAGCTGCGCAACGAACGAGCATGTCTTGTTGGTGGGTATACTCTGTTACTCCTGTATTTAGCGTCATCTTTCTGTCTTACTGCTTCTCCTGACCCACTTCTGTCCATGATGTTTCCATGTAGGGGACTCTGGCTATCCCAACATGCCATGGCTGATCACGCCTCTCCGCAACCCCAGAACGGCTGGCGATCACCGGTACAACAACGCCCATGGGCAGACCAGGCGAGTGATAGAGAGGACCTTTGGCCTCCTGAAGAGCCGATTCCGGTGCCTCCACAAGACCGGCGGCGCACTCCCATATGCACCGGTGAAGGTCTGCAAAATCTTCCTCGTGTGCTGCATGCTGCACAACATGGCAGTGGAGAAAGCTGTGCCACTCATCCTGGATCCGGATGAGCAGGAACATCCACCCGTGGAGAATGAGGGCCTTGGTGACGAGGCAAGTGATGTTGAGGAGGAGGAAGAGGACATCCGGAGTCGGCTCATACGCAACTTCTTTGCTTAGTGGTGAGTTGCAGTGTCTGAGTGTGCACGCATTGAGCCTTCTGTGGCATGTGTTGCAATGTGTGGGTCCATCTGCATGTATGGCAAGTGAGTCAGAGGTGTGTTTGGATGTGTCACTCGAGTGATGGTGTAAGAAGACTGTCTTTCCTGAGACACTATTTTCACCTAGCATGTTGACAAGCTTATACGTGTCGAGTACATGCCCATGCATGCGGATGTGCTTCTTTTGGCTCACTTCTTGTGTGTCTCTCATCCCCAGGTATTTGCGCATGCTGTCTGCTGGTGGCATTGTTGTGCTCCTGCTATTCCTCATGAATACAGCAACGTGTGCTGAATCAGCGTAACATGCACGGACATGTCGAAAATTCTCCTTAGGGTAAGGGAGGCAGTACGGCTTTTTGGGTGTGGTATTTGTTTGGAATGTGTGTGCACTGCTCCTGTTCATGTTTGGTTACTTTGCATATATGTAGAATCACCATGGGGCACATCACATGGAGCTGGATTCACCTGAATTGATAGTCACACTTGGTGACAGTCATCTGTAATGTGATTGTGGATTGTGATGAAGGTATCAATGTGTGTAACACTGCCCTCGGAAACATACGGGATGCACCGGGTTGACATAGTGTGGGACATCCCCATTAGAGGCTCAATGGTGAATAGCAGCCTCTCCGTGAGCAGCACGGGGTGTATGCCTCAAACCCGTCACTTGTGTGCCAGTTCTATGGATTTCCTGCATCTGTGGTGCAAAGGGGGGTGCCAGTGTAGGTCCCACATGTTCATCCACATGACCTGTGCATCTGTTAATATAGATGCATTTGCCTTCCGGCAAACATGACTAATAAAGGTGTCCCTCAGCCTCCAAGGTGCCTCATCTCTGTCAATGCAGGTCTCTTGCCACTGTGCATGCGGCATGTCTGGCATAGTTATCACAGATTGTGCATATGAGTCTGTGTGTAGAGTAGCAAGATGCAAGCTGTTTGTCAGGGATTATGATATGTATTGTGCATGATGTACATGGCTGTGTAGGTATTTTGGCATCTCAGTCCCCACAACGGCCACTTTGCTGCATGTGGATCCATTGCCTGTATGTGTGCCATGTTGAACCAGACACTCCTTCCTTATCATACACCTTTTGCAGGAGTCCTTTCTGACATGCTTGTGTTTGTGTGCAACTTGTGGCATGGTTTTCAGGACATGGCGCCTGCTGCTGCAGGCCCTGCAGCAAGGGCACACAGAGTTTCTATATTTGCCCTCACACACACACCTCTAAGACGCACCCCCATTCCTCCCTCCACCCATTCATTTTGGTGTAATCTGCTTGTGTGTGACACAGTTGCGGTGGCAAAGGCTGGACCGTCTGCACATGCTACGTGCACATTGCACGTGCCTCATGTCCTTGCATGTGCCACATCACGCTACACCATGATGTTGAGGCCACCCACCAAGCAATGTCCATCCAATACATCTGTTGCATGCACTCAGGCATGCACTCATCGCCCACACAACACCTTTGCATAATGAGTGTGCAACTCCAACTGCCTACACAGCGCTGGCACGCCTTCCAGGCCCTATCACACCAACCAGGTCATGTCCCTCCTACTCCCCACCGGCTCTGTACCCCAACAAGGCCATGGGAGTGGTACTCCAGGCCTCTGCATATAGTATGGTGTCGTTGTGGGACACATGGCACAGGTATCATGTCTCAGCGTGTCAGTCTACAATGTGTCCAGGATCCCCCTCTACACCATGACATGCGCACTGCATCTCATCATCATCTGGGGTCCCATTGCCAGCCAGGAGCTCCTCACCCTCCCCAAAGACGCAGTCCTTGCCAGTTCTCATATTGAATAATGCATGGTATCCATTGGCAGATGGCTGAACATCGGCCACCTGATGCTGGACTTGTACACGACTGAGATGTTCATCTGCAGATTGTCCCCTTACAGCTGGGTCAACTGCTTGTGTCCCACCCGCAAGGGCCCTGCACAGGCACACAGTGTCCACGCACACGAGCTGGTGTGCATCATGGATTGCTTGCTCACATGTGCTATGCTGATCACCAGCATCTGCACCTCAGGCTTCAGCACACTCTGCATTATGCACAAGATCCACAGTTCGATCCACCTCAAGGCAAGACAGACCATCCCCCAGGTCAACTACAACATCCGTGTCTAATCCTACCCTGCACTCTACGGAGAAGTACGTTACAACTCCCATGATACTTGTCCACATCCAGGGTGCATCTGCACAGCTCTGCTTCAACATCCTGCAACCCAGCCACATCACCGTCCAACAGAGATAGCTGCAATGGATCACTGTCAGCTGCAGGATGACCTTCAGAATCCACGCCCACACTCAGGATGCAGACCACGACCCCAACACAACCTTGTGGCATTGTCATCCAAGACCCCATTGTGCCATCTCCATGCATCCAACCTTGGCCTGGCCACCATTCTCCACATCCACCTGACTCCAGCATGCAGGACATAGTTCTCCCACCTGGCTACACATACCTGGGACTCCCACCCCAGGACACTCCACATGATCCCTGACCTCTGCGCATGACTGTTGCTCTTCGAAATAGGTCTGTCCGCACAGTTGTGCAGGCACCCCCTCAGCTGGTTGGGTCTCTGTCTGTCTCCCTCTGTCGCCCTCTGTCTCCCTCCCCCTCCCTCTGTCGCCCTCTGTCTCCCTCCCTCTCTCTCCCTCTCCCTCCGTCTGTCTGTCACCCTCTGTCACCTCAGCCCAGCTTCCTGGGCACACAGACTTTGCAGGTCTTTCAAAGGCCATTGGCTTGTTCATTTGGCTTTGTTTAGAATCTCCCGGCCCCCATTGGGCAGAGTGTCTCTGAGTCTGCGCTGCTGCGGCGGTGTGTGCTGACACTCTTTCACAGTGATGCCTCTTCATTAGCTGCGGTTATGTGCAAATTGGGCCTTCATACCCATGTCATCCTGCGACGCGGCCACCATTTGCAGGTGACACAGTACAGTGTCGGGACACACTGTTTGTATAGCTCTGCCCTAGGCCATATGGGCTGAGGGCATTGGTGTCTGCTTCTGAGTTGCACAATGTGTTTTGGGAGGCCCACCCTCCCGGCATCACGGACATCCTGTCTTGTGTTGGTGTTTTGTGTGGCCTGTGACTTGGCATGGCCTTGCTTGGTGCATGGGGCATGGAGCCGCTAGTGGCATGTGCGTGTTTTTGGTGTGTGGTTGTGTCCGGTGATGGCTTTGGGGTAGTTGCGTGCATTATTGTGAGTTGGGTTGTTGATGCGGTTCCCCCCATGTGAGGTGAGTTGTTTGTGTACTCACCAGGCTCGGCGACTCCTTCTACTCCGTGTACTCCCACCGGCGGCAGCGTGCGCATCACCTTCTCCTCCCAGGGATGGTAGTGTACCAGTCTGCGGGGCGGGTCACCTCCAGTGATGTTCCCCTGGTTATATTCGTCAGTCATTTTGCGGCGGACCGTCCTCCGCAGATCGTACCACCTGGCTTGGCATTCATGCCTGGTCCTTCTGATGGGCGCAACAGCATTCACCCTCTCGACGATCCTCTGCCACATGGCTGATTTTGCGGCTACGCTGGTCTGTCTGACCAATGTTCCAAAGAGCTGTGGCTCGAATCTGATGATTTTGTTGACAAGGATCTCCAGCTCCGCTGTTGTGAACTTTGGATTCCTGTCTGTGGGGTGTGGGTGTGGATGGTTGTGGGTGTGTGTGTGTGGTTGTGAAGGTGTGTGTGTGTGTGAATGTGATGAGGGGGTGTTTGTGAAGGTGGTTGTGTGAAGGTGTGCAAGTGTAAGGTGTAGTCAAGGTTCAAGTATGGTGCTGTGGGTTGTCTGTGGGGTCTGGCAGCAGTGGGTCTGTTGCAAAGGCTCATGGTTTGTGTGTGTGGGCCCTTTTTATTGGTCCATTTGTGGGTGTGGCTGTGTTTGAACTTTGGGTGGGTGTGTTATAAGGAGTGGTTGTGTTTTGGGCCTCTGTTTACCTGTTTGGCTGTTGCAGGTCAGTGTATTGGATGTATTTGGGCTTGTTGGACTTTGCTGTGGCTTGGTACGACTCGTACATGCGCAATGCTGGGTGAGGGTGCCGGTGTAGGGGCCTGTGGTAGGGTGCGTACAGGCACGGGCATGGTGTAGGGCCTGGGGGTCCATGCCGTACATACGGGAACCGAGAGTACGGCGCGTACATACGGGGGGGACTGGGGGTACGGTGCGTACATACGGGGTGCTGGGGGTACGGTGTGTACCCCCACCCCCGTATGGACGGTTCGTACCCCCACCTCCGTATGGACGGTGCGTACCCCCAGCCCCCGTATGTAAGCACCGTCCCCCAGCACGTACCCCCAGCCCCCGTATGTACGCGCCATACACCCAGCCCCCGTATGTACGCGCCGTACCCTCAGCCCCCCCGTATGGATGGTGCGTACCCCCACCCCGTAGGTACGGAGCGTACCCCCACCCCGTGTAGGTACGGAGCGTACCTCCACCCCCATAGGTACGGAGCGTACCCCCACCCCCCCTATGGACGGTGCGTACCCCCACCCCGTAGGTATGGAGCCTACCCCCACTCCCGTAGGTACGATGCAGACCCCCAGCGCGTAGCGCTGGGGGTCCGTGCCGTACATACGGGGGTGGGGGTACGCTCCGTACCTACGGGGTGGGGTGGGGGTACGCTCCGTACCTACGGGGGTGGGGGTACGCTTCATACCTACACGGGGTGGGGGTATGCTCCGTACATACGGGGATGGGGGTACGCTCCGTACATACGGGGTGGGGGTATGCTCTGTACATACAGGGGTGAGGGTACGCTCCGTACATACGGGGTGGGGTGGTGGTACAGCGCGGACATGGGGGGGCTGGGGTGGTGTTCGGCGCGTATGCGGGCACATGTTTGGACGTCTCCATGGTTGCTATGGGAGTTCGCTCCGTACTGGGTTTTTTCCATACGGTTGTGCATTCGGACGGACGGGACGGATCGTACTTGCGCGCTCGGACTTCAGTTTCCCAATTCGTACGTTAAAATGTCCGGGGACGTGTCGGACACTTTTTCCGACCCGAGGACGTGTCGGGGAATTTTCCCAATGCGATTCGTATGGATTTTTTAACATACGAATCGTACTTGCCAGTTTGTACGGGACTTGTACGATTCGTACGTAAAAAAACCTGGATACGATTCGTACGGGGGAATATTTTTAACGGATCGGAATCGGCCCCTAAGTGTCTAGTAATTTCTTTGAATGAAGTTTTAATGGAGTTGGAATAGTTAATTTTAGAAGCGTAGTGTGTAGAATGGTATTAATTATGTTGTATTACCGAGGAGGAGCCAAGATGGCGACCGGGACGGCAGCGTAGACTCCCGGCTCCGTGAACCTCCGCATCCCGCACGGATATCCTGCACGAGATCCTCAACCTGTGCTACGCGGTCGTGTTTCTGAAGGAGAGTGGCACCCGACTGTGTGACTCCGAGGTTTCTGGCTGCGGTACCGCCGGAGAAATGTGCATCTGAACTTTGCGGCCTGTGCGGCCCCGGAGCCGGGACCTCGAGTGGACGCCGTGGCCGGGTGGCAGTTCAACAACAGCGGTCTGTTGTGACTGGGTGGAGTCGGTCCACCGGAGCGGTGCCAAACTCGGCCTACATTTCGTCGTGGTCGTTTCTATTGTCAAGCGTAGCGGACCGGGTGCATGCCCGGGGGTGCAATTCTCAGATCCTCCGGTGGCTGCCCCTGCCTTTGATGGTGAGCTGCCCGGCCGCCGCCCGTATCCTGCCCGGATCATTGCGGGCCGCCCCCGGATTTTTACGGGAGCTGGTCCGTAGTGGGGACGACTGTTGCCCGTGACCACGCAACGGATAACTTTTTGCCTGCCCCCGGAACCCGGTCACCAGCGACGTGGACATCGAGACGCTTGTCCCGGGGTCCCGGCCCCGGTGAGGGTCGGGCATACTTGGCGGCCATCTTGTTGCGATGAAGCCTACCATCCTGTCCGCTGGGTCGCAGCGGGCTTGTGAGAGTGCGACTTTTGGGAGTGTGGCGGCGCGATCCCAGAGAGCTGTGCTGGGGTACGGCGACCTCCTCGAGGCCCTTGGTGCTCTTCACTCCTCCTTGATCCATGGTGTCGGGGTCTTGGGGAGTAAGCTCAACGGTGTGGCGTCGGCGTTGGGGCAATGGCGACCCGCCTGTCCGCACGTACACAGGGACTACTCACACTGCGCACAGGAGGACACTTTGGCGGCCACCCCTGAGGTTAGTGCACAGCTGGACACTCCGGCCAGTATGCTACAGTGTGTTCGTCCAGTTGAGGGCCTGATCTGTCCCGGAGGCATTGGCCCTGAGTGGGATGTGGTAGCCTCGTCCCGTACGTGCCCTCCTGCGACCCAAGGACAACTCCAGCAACTATTGTCTGCTTTGGCTGCTTCTGCCTTCCTGGACCTTGAGTGCAGTGCATATCCTGGGGCAGCACTGGGAAGCCTGTTTCTCCACGCTGCGGACTGTGTTGATGCTCAGAGACTTCCATCCCACCTGTATGCGTCGCTTCTCGGACGTTTTTGGACAATCCTCTACCTTGGAACATCGGATATGGTGCTGGGTCGAGGGGTAGGCATGGGCAGAATTCCAAAGAGTGGTCAGGGATAAGGCTGATCCTTCAGGGGTGGTCATCTAGTGGACGGGCGGGCTCAGGGGTTGCGTGCTCTCCTGGCATAGCTAACAGCATAATAGGTGCATAATGCTCCCCATCTTTCTTTGAGAAGATCGATTTTGTGCTGTTTATTGTTCACTTTGGGGGAAACTTACCGTGCGGGAGGGAGAAGCCGGGGGTATGTTTTGAAGGCCCTCCTCCAGTTTATTAATACTCTCTCTACCCCCCCGTCTGGTGGGGTTCTTTTCCTACTTCTTTTTCCCTATTCTCCTATATTTCGGGTCTGGTTCCAGGGCGACAGGCACACTGCTGGGGGGGGGGGCCGTACTCATCTGCAGAGGTGCAGGGTGGGGGGTTGGGGGAGGGGATTCTTTAGTCTTTTCTCTCTTTTTCCATGGCCTCCTTTTTCTTCTCTGTTTCTTTTTGTTTTTCTTTTTCTGGGATCAGCGTGATACACTTCCTTTGCTATGACTCGCTGCCGCTCCATGTGTACCACAATTTCCGGGGTGCTCTCCGGGAGTTCTGGCGGGGGACTGCAGGCGCCACTGCTTACGATATTCTTCCCCATCCTGATGTTCTTGTGTTTGCGCCATTGACCTAACAGATTGCTGTAAATCGTTTCTGTCTATTACTCTGCATATCTGTAATTGCTGTTTGAAAATTGTCTGGCACCTGATCCTTCTGCCTTGTTTCATTATAAAATGAAAACCTTTTTCTCCTGGTGCCCTACCTACGCTGTTCACAGTATTAGCATTACGATTCTCCTCCCCGAAGTGCTGCCTGTGTTTACATTTGCCTGTTTTTGCTCTGATTGCTTAGCGGCCGGCCCCGGGAGGTTGTAGGCCCATACCTGTTCTTGATTGAACTGTCAATAAAGGTTTTCAAAAAAAAAAAAAAAAAAAATTATGTTGTATTACCGTGTGTTACAAAAGAGAATTGAATACAACATATTGTATACATTTCTAAATATTAGAAATTTGGTTTCATCATCTTATGTTCAAATTATTACAAAAATAATATTTTGTCATTTAAAAATTTTTTAGAAGTAGAAAAAATGGATTATATGACATACATTTGTAAATGTTTGCATTTTCGCAAAACGGTAAAAAACAAAATTAACATTAGTTAAAAATAATATATTTGAAAACATTTTTTATTTTTACATTTTTAGGAAAGTATTTACTTTTTATACATAGAAAATAATATTTCTTTTACTTTTTGCAATAAATATTTTCATTTTTTGGATAACATTTTTTAACAAAATAGTAACATTTTTCGTTAGTATTTTTTGATAATTCAGCAATATATTTTTAATACATATTAAATTATTTTTTTAAATAATATGTAATATGTATTTTACAATGCAAAATAATATACAGCAATTTTTTTTTTCTATGTATATTAAATAGATATTTAATATTACATTTTTTAAACATTTTTAAAGTATGTTGCAAAATAAAAAATATTTTGAAGTAATTATACATTGGTATAAGTTTTTACAGCATGTATAATTATTATACATTTTTTAGGTATTGTAAACATTGTTTTAATTGTATTTTAAAATATAAGAATATATATTGAAATCATATATGACATAATATTTTATGTTTTACATTTTTAATGCATTATAAATCATTTAAAAAAATGTTTACTTTTTAATTTTTTTTACAAAAAATAACTAAACATTTTTTTTTAAACACATTGCATTAGGTTTTTTGTTTCGTTTTTGTTCCGCAAGTAACATCCATTACCAATTAAACAAATAGAATAGTTACATGAAATGCCACAGTACATTCTGAATTAGAAAGGTTGTGAAGGCTACAATAGTAGTCCCTTGTGTGCCCAACGGACTTACATTTCTTATTGCATTTGTGTTTGTTACACAATACTTTTTGGATGCAGCCCTAAATAGCCCATTTCTTGCTGTACTTTTGCACTGTCGCAGCGTGAGGAGAAAACTAGTATAATGCATTAATTAAACTGGCCCATCCCTCCCTCCCTTCCCAAACTGCGCTTGGCCAATCCCACGTCCACTTTTTGTCAGAGTGCTCCGCCAGCAGCTCCCCCTCTACCCTCCAACATTCCAATATACATACTGTACAATTCTATATATCAGGACTTGGGAACCGTTAACAGTGTAAGCTGGAAAAGGCCCGGTCTGTGAAACGTCATCTAGTCCTGCGCTATAGGGACAGGTGGTGGTGCAAGGGCCTTGAAAGCTTCCAGCATGGTCTCCCAGTCTAGAGAGGTTAGATTTTTGTGCACGCCCCGGGTTCCTTCCGGCGGATTGCAGCACTTTCCGCACCGCCCCATCTCACCACCTCTCTGTGCCAGCCATGGAGTGATGGCGGTGTAACCGACTTCCACCGCATCGTAATGGAGCGTTTGGCCAGAAGTAGTGCTAGATCCATAAAGTGAAGCTTTACCCTCTGTGCCTTGGAGCGGCATCCCCAGCAGGCAGACAGCAGGTGTGCCCGGGACAGGGATCTCAGCCGCAGATTGGATCATTGTAGCCATGTCCGACCAGTAAGGTGCGAGTATAGGGCACCGCCAGAGCATGTGCAATAAGTCAGCGTCTTCCAATTTACATCTGGGGCAGTAGTGGTGTGTGGCAGGGAATATGCATTGCAGCCGGTTAGGTGGTGGCCTTCTCCTATTAAGTAGGTCAGATAGACCAGTTCATGCCTAGTGGGTTCTTCCCTGTGCGGAGCCCAGTGTTTCTTTACATATTGTAGTACTGAAGCATGTGTGAGGTATAATGCGTCTGAGACTTCATGACGTCTGATGAAATTACCATGGTTCATAAGAGTGCCCTCATCAAACAGAGCTCCCACTGTGGTGACGCCGCCCTCAGTCCAGGCAAGAAGTCGCCGTTTAGTTAGTAAGCCGGTAGGAGTAGGGATGCCCAAGAGTGGTGTGGTATCAGAGAAAATAACTAAGCATATTTTGCTCATTTCTACTTTTCCCTATTAATTTCTACGAGGAAATTTTATCTAGTTCAATTAAGTGGCCAGTTTCGTTGTTTGATCAGTTTTGCAGCAGGAACCTCGCGGTTGGGAGCGGCACCACTTCGGCTAAGGTAAGTTTTTAAAACAATTAATTTTTTAGGTAATTTAAGGGTAGGGGGAGTTAATAGAGATGTATTTAGAGTATGTAGTTTGTTAGTTTTGGTAGTGTAGTATTTAGTGTTAGTTTCGTGTTTTGTTACTAGTGGATACTGTGTTAGTTTATTAGTTATGTTTTATTAATTAAGTTATGTATTGCAATTTATGTTTTATTGTATTAAATTACAATGTGGAAATGTGTATGTTTTTGCGGGAGGGTGTTGTGTTTATTTTTTGAAGGTTTATGTTCCGGAGTTATGGTGCAGACTAAGGGGCCTATTACGATTGTGGGCGGACAAAGTCCACCCGCCACCATAACGGAATCCGGGACCATCCGCAAGGGGTGCGGCGGTCCCGCACCTGCAATTAGGATGCCACTGCCACCGTGGCGTTGGCATCCCCCATTCCCAGCATTGTGGCGGGCGGTGCTCACAGCACGGGCCGCCACAATGCTGGGAATGCACGTTGTGCACTGGCATGCACAAGGTGACAGGCACCGCGCAGTGCCTGCCACCTTGTCCATGCCAATGCAGGGGGGTACCATAGGTATCCACCATGTGCACTCCCCCAACATTCTGGGGGCCCGCTACAGGTCCCCAACAGCGAAGACCGCATGCCTTTCCATGGCAGCATTGACGCCATGGAAAGCCTCATCTCTGCCCACATTATAATATGGATGGTGGTGTCTTGCAGACACCGCCACCATATTATTCAGGTTTTCCGCCCGGTCAACGAGTCAACCGGTGGAAAAGCGGTGCAGACCCCCCCCCCCCCCCCCCCCAGCCATCCTAATGTGACGGGGGTCATTCATGGCAGGATTGTGGGTGGGTGGGTAGCCCCCGCCGGGCCGACGGTGCCCACCTCCAGCCAGGCGGGGGCAATCAGCCCGCCATCCTAATGGGCCCCGTAGATGCATTTTTTTAAAAAAGGAGATGTTATATAGTTTCATTGAAACTATTATTTTTAAATACATTTCCTTTTATTTTTCGGGTTTCGTGGAGCTATGACTCAATTATTATGGTTAAAATATAATTTTCTTTTATACATAATAAATATATTCGATATAAAAAAAATATATGAATTAGTTGTTCGTGTATCTTGGTTATAGTGGAAAGGTAGTTTTTGCGTAGGTAATAATTTTAAAGTATAGACTTTTCTATTGTTTCTAGGTAGTATAGCCCTTGGGTATTTGAGTATAGTCTTGTTTTGAATTGCAAATGTTCATAAATTGTTTTGGTTGTGGCTCTCCATGTGCATCAGTGGCAGAGCCAGACCCCAATAACATTTTTTAAAAAACATACACCAACTCACACCTACACAACCACTCATCCATCCACCCACCCACCCACCCACCCACACACACACACACACACACACACACACACACACACACAGTCACTCACACACCTATACAGTCACTGACACATCCACTCACAGACCCAGAGAACCACTCACTCACCCATTAAACTAAACCACTGACACACCCACTCACACCCTTACAGCCACTCACCACTCAAGCGACCCACACAGCCACTCGCACAGCCACACATCCATACAGCGACTCACACACCCATGCAGTCACTGATACATCCATTCACACACCCACACAGGCACTCACACGCCTACTCACATGCCCACTCAGACACCCATACAGCCACTCCACACCCACTTACAGCCACAGAGAACCACCCATACATACACTAACACACCCACACATCGCCTCACTAACCCACACAGCTACTAACACACCAACACAGAGGCAAAGAGACAGTTATATAAATTGCAATAGGATATGTTTGTATTAAATGTGCTGTTTTATATTGTATGTGTGCTTTTGGTTGGGAACAGATCCGCCGATCCGTTGCAATATATGGGAGAACACCAAGGCATGGGAAAAGTGACATTAATTTACCAAAGCTATCCGTCATTAGGATTTCCAGTCCTACCCCAGTAATTGTGCTTAGGTCATTGCCATCACAGTGCACAATCATGAGGTCTGAATGTTGACAATTTGCAATGCTTTCAACCAAAGGCAACAACTGATGCCACTTTAACCCTCTCTGCCCAACCCAAGTAATGTTTACATTAGATAATAGGACCATGTTAATGCTGCTCTTTCTAGCACTCTCTCAGGCACAAAACACAAAACTATGGCCCACAAACCAGACAAGCAGGAGTAGCACACAGGAAAAGGCTGCAGCAGAAAGAGAAAGTTTTGAAGATGAAAGGCAGCTACAATTGATGACAGTAAGTAAAATATAAAAGAACATATTCGTTTGAATGGCGGAGATGTGCAGTGAACTAAAATTAGCTTGTGACTTAAAGAAAAACAAGCATTTTCAATGCAATAGGTCTTGTATTTGCAAGCGTTTTAAGCTATTGGCATTGTAAATGCCAATGCTTTTTATTTATGTTTTTTTTAAAGCAACACATATATAAAAGGCATTGTCACTTTTAATGCCAATAGCTCAAACTCTCGCAAATGTGAAACCACTCTAATGGTGGCCACGCCCCTTTCTTTAGACCCTGCTCGCTGTATGCAGGTTACAGCAAGCAGCGTCTAAAGAAAGGGGCATGACCAACATTAAACCGGTATTTTATGAAGTCATGTCATGAGTGATGTAATATGTGAAGTCATAACCAGTGCATTGTGGGGGCTTAAGTTATAGTTAACTCGGGTAACTACGGCTGCTGTATTACTATGGTTTTGTGTGTGTAAAGTCTGAGCCTAACTAGAACGTCCCTGTAACCTTTGGTTTTCTCAGAGGAAAATATTCCACAAATCATTTTACATAACAAATCCATACTTTCCCCAATAGATTACTCATACCTACTATATGTGTGCGCGTGTATATATATATATATTCAATGAAAAAAACTAGATATTAAAAAAAAAAAAAACACAGGTTTCAGGGATGTTATAGTTAGGCTGACATTTCACTCGTACAAAACTAGAGAAATTCAGCCGTTATGGTTAGTTGAGCTAACTATAACTCGCGCCCCCGCAATGCACTGCTGATGACGTCACATATTACATCACTCATGACTTTGTCAGTGACATCACTGATGACATCATTGATGACATCATCCTGCGAGTGTTTCTAAAAAGTTTAAGAATGTTATATTATCTACTGGCGGTCACCAGTAGCTAGTTATAGTTAGGACCTATTTTCCATAGGAAATCCGCAACATTCTGTTCCCAATAAGTCTGGCGCCGATTGATGAATCTTCGCAAAATTTTCCAAACGTTTGGCCAGCTCCGCTCCGACCCTGAAAGTTTCGTGGTGATTCGTCAAGCGGGGGCCGAGAAAAAAGGGGGTCCCAAAACGCGTTTTCCCCATGAAATTTCCCATAGGATCTGTTGTCGCAGCTGCAGCTCCAACTGCTGAACGGAATTACACCAAATTTGGCAAAGAGGTAGTCCTCAGTTCAGACTTGTGCCTTTTGCATAAATGGTGTGAATCTGATCAGTAGTTCCTGAGAAAATTAGGGTAAAAAAGTTAGTGATATCTATGGCCGGGGAGGATCCGTGCACCCTCCCCGAACCGAGCGCGCACCCTGACGATCACGCGCTGAATGCTAATTGGCTGTCAAGTGTGTCTACATTCGAAACCAGGAACCGTTGGCGGCCATTTTCTGCCTCGGTAGAAGCGAGGCTAAAGAAGCAAGGGGAATAAGTGTGTAAAACATATAAAGGGGGAAGAGTGGAAATACTCTGACCCTCTAGATCTGCTTAGGGGGTCCCAGAAGGACCCCCTGGGGACACCCCTTTTTTTTTTTTTTTAAACGGCGAAATGCGCGCAGGGTGCGCTCATCCTATCGCATTGGGTGCACGGATTCTCTCGTGTTGGGTGAGTGGTTCCTAACGCGTTGGGTGCGCGGAGCCAAGGAAAAAAAAATTGACATTTTTGGGAGATAAACATCAAGCTTAAGTATTTTGTTCTTGAGTGGCTCTAAGAAGAGCCGTTCTGTTCATTGAGAGTTTTTGGCACTTATAAGTAAGTACCTATACAGAGTCTAAAGTTGTTGAGGAAGACTGTTTCCTTCATCAGTAAAGTGTACTCCATCTCTCCTATACATGTCTTGCATATGAAAGCGCAGATTGTTATTGAAAATGGACCCCATTCTATAGTCTCGGGGAAAAGCAGAAACAGATTTATTCACATGTTTCCTAGCTTTCTCAATTTGTGGACAAAAATGATCGGACCAGTTCCATTTCTGCTCTTGGCATATGTTAGAATACACAAAGGCAGTTTGGGGGAAAAGTGAAATCAGTTCTGCAAAGGTGTCCTTCATGAGCATTTCCAGACCTAACCCAGTCAAAGTGCCTAGATCATTGCACAGTGCACTATTATGAGGTCAGGGTGTTGGATATGCATGAAGGATTTCACCAATGGCATCAATTGGTGCCACTTTAACCCTCTCTGTCCAATCCATTTAATGTCTACATTTGGCAAACCTAGGTCTTTGTGAATGCCTTTGTTTTCTGCATACCTTTGGCTCCAGAAAATATAGCTGTGTCCCACAATCCACACTCTAAGCATCTTGAAAGGAGGTCTGGATGCACTCAGATGGTCTCTGTAAATGAAATGGCAGTTTGGAAAGTAAGATTTTTCTGAAATGGTGGCTAAGATGCAGTTTTGAAAAAAGAAGAAATCATTGGTTGTATATTTCTGTTTTTTAAACGCATGATTCTTATTGGTTAACAAAAACTGATTGCAAGGAACATTATATATGATAAGCTGATATGTTGAAAAGTCAAGCACACTTGTTGTCTTAATTAGCAATATTGTGTGCTGAACTTGTGACCTGTGTGCTCAGTACAGTGTTCCATGACCTGTTTCTATGGTAACAGGCAGAAGGCAGATTGGGGGAAGGGTTCAAATTTATGTCATTTGGAAAGGGTTGAAATGTTTAACCAATAGAAATGTGTGTTTGCTTTTGAATTTATGTGGGAAGGAATGTGATTTGATGTTTACATGTATATGTGTGGAACATGAGAGGGAAACATTGCCATTCTTTGGTTTTGCTGAGAGGTGCACAGTGCAGAGATTCAGTATAAGAAAATCTGGCGTGTGACTGATATCTGGTGTGTGACTGATATACTTCTTAATCTACAAAACAACTTGAAAGGTGAGTTATTTAATTGTGAGGGGATGTATGTAGACTATTTTGATTTTAATCTGACTAATGTATTTCTCCTGCTAAAGTGTAGGGAGTACTTTTTTTGTCTACAATCTTATTGACAGTGTGTGTGCATGTAGAAACCATTCTGTGATAAGCACTTGTGTTTTTCATGTGTTTGCAGACAGATAACTGTGCTATTTTTATATTTTGGTAGAATTAGAAACCAGTCATTGTTTATGAATTTGTGAAATGAGTTATGTTTCTACACTAAAATGTAGTACTCCTTCTAGATAAAGAAATGTGTTTTGGTATAGTGCAAGGGATAGTGTTGTTTATCTAGAATCACACAGTGAGTCTGTGTGCATTTGGGAACCACTGTGAGAGAAGCATTTGGTAACATTATGTATTTGCTGACAGATAACTGTTTTTAAACCTGTCAAGTTTCAGTAGCATTAGAAGGCAGTTTTTGCTTATGCTTTGATTAAATGAGTCAGGCTTTGACACTAAAGTGCAGTTCTGAAATATGTAGTTTGTGTGCAGTCCCCTTACCTCTTCCACTGTAGTGAATGAGTTTTGGTAAACTCCTTGGGATAGTGGTGCTTGTCTAGAATCACACTGAGTGTGTGTGGTTTTGGGAACCACTGAGAGAAGCATTTGGTAAGATCATGTATTTTCTGACAGATAACTTTTAAAACCGGTCATGTTGTCAAGTTTTAGTAGCATTAGAAACCAGTCTTTGCTTATGCATTGATAAAATGAGTCATGTTTTGACACGAATGTGCTGTACTTTAATATGTAGATTGTGTGCAGTCCTCTTACGCCTTCCACAGTAGTGAATGAGTTTTGGTAAGCTGCTAGGGATAGTCTTGCTTGTTTAGAATCACACTGAGTCTGTGTGCATTTGGGAACCACTGTGAGAGAAGCATTTTGTAACATCGTGTATTTGCTGACAGATGACTGTTTTAAAACCTGTCTTGTTGTCAAGTTTTAGTAGCATTAGAAGCCAGTCTTTGCTTATGCTTTGATTAAATGAGTCAGGCTTTAACACAAAAGTGCAGTCCTGAAATATGTAGATTGTGTGCAGTTCCCTTACCACTTCCACAGTAGTGAATGAGTTTTGGTAAACTCCTAGGGTTAGTGGTTGTTGTCTAGAATCACACCGAGTCTGTGTGCAATTGGGAACCACTGTGAGAGAAGCATTTGGTAACATCGTGTATGAAGCATTTGAGTAGTTCATTTCTTTGAATATGCATAACTGCTTAAAAAAATTCCTGTTCTAAAGTTTAGGTAGAATTAAAAGGTAGTCATTCCTTATGTATTCACCGAGGAACTGTCCTTGCAATACTGTAAACATTCAGTTAATATCCAAGTAGTAATGGAGTGAGGCAGGCCTTTGCACATGCATTGATTCAAATGCTTATCTACTATGCATGCAGTTCTCTAACCATCTACATAGTTCTCTTTCATACCTTTAATTCCACAGTTAGTATCCGTACACTTCAAGCAAACACCCTGTCACTCCCCATGTACTCCTCTAGTGACCCGTTCAGCACCATGTGCTAATCCATTCACTGCGGAAAAACCCAAACACTTCTAAATTCTCCCAGGCACTCTTTTTTTATAAAATCTGTTTTTATTGATTTTTCAAACACAGTTATAAACTTTCAGCTCACTGGCATATGCATTCCGGTGTCGGAACTCTTCCTATCGATAGCATTATACATCGCACATGTAAGGGACATAGTCATATAACAGTTTATAGACTGATAGCTCTGTCCAGTTACTCGGGACCCCTGACACAGTGCAGATCTTAAGCAGTGCTATGTACCACCCACTACTCCTCTTTATCAATACATCAAATTGCCCCATTGTGTCCCTCAGCCGAATCTGTATCTACTTCCAACAAATAGTAATAAAACAAAAACCCCATGTAAAACCTCAACCACATCAACCCTAGACCAGCTCCTTTGTACATATCCCTGTCCCTGCCACCCGTCTGCTCCCTATCTCTCATGGTAATGTGCTGTGGCTCAGCTGTGACTAACAGTCTTGTATCTAAATGTGTATTCTCGTAGTGCCTAGCCTAGATGTAAAGCGTATGTGGAACACCACGAAGTCACTCCGGCGGATCCCCCGGCGCCCGTCTTGGAGTCAACTCCCCACTTGCTGTCTCGCCCTCGCCAGCCACCTCCTCAAAATGTCTGAGTGCCCGGAGTAGCTCCTCCCACTGTGTGGCTATGGGCGTCTTCCTCAGCCCTAATGTCTCCTCAAGTCTGATAGAAGACCCCTCCGCTCCGGCCCATGCAGCAAGCGAGTGCCTCCATGCCCACGGGTGAGGTGGGTCCTGTGCCTTCCACCTCCTAGTTATGAGGCGTTTTGCGACCGCAAGTCCCAGGTCTAGGAATCGAGACGTCACCTTAGTTTCCGGCGTTCTGCAAAAGTGATGCAGCAGGTGGACCACCCAGTCAAAAGGTATGTCACGGTTTGTTATAGCGCGCAAGGAGTCATGGACCGCATTCCAGTAGGAGTGCAACTTAGAACAGCCCCACAACATGTGTATGAGATCAGCCCCCAACTCCGCGCACCTAGGGCATTTTGCGTCGGTACAGCGAAAGTAGCTATTGAGAGCCGCAGGGGTGAGATACGCCCTGTGCAGTACAAACAATTGTATCTGTCGGAGGCGCATATTTCTAGGTATACGCACTGGGCCTTTCAATATGCGTTCCCACTCTTTGTCTGCCAGCTGTCTCCCCAAATCTGTTTCCCACTTGCCCCTAAGCGGTTCCAGGGTGATCGCCGTGTGTGTCCGCAACGACACTGCAAACCAATGAATCAGCCGCCGGCCTCTCCCCATAACGTGTAGATACTGTAGGGTGAGGCGCTGGTCGGGCTCCGCCGCCATATCTCCCCATCTGGCTACCAAGGTCCTAACTATGGAGTGATAAGTCAGGAATTGTCCCGGTGGTAGTCCCCACTCCTCCACCAGCGAGTCACACGAGAGGAGCACTCCATCTCGGTACAAATCTCCCAGGGTCTGAATATCTACCTCTCGCCATTGTAGAAGCGCGCAGGAAGTGAGCGGTCCCGCCACCCTGGGAGTGCCTTCTAGCGGCAGTGCCGGCGCATATGGGGTCACGTGCCGAGTGAGGAATAGACTCCTGTGGAAGCAGCGATACGCCACAGCCAGGAGGAGCGGGGTTGGCACTGCAGTCCTAGTGGCCGGGTAGAAAAGCACCAGTAACTGCTCAAGCGAGTACGGCGGCAGCATTGTCGCGGTATCCTCCCGGCCCTTATCCGCTAACCAGCGGGCTATCCACTGTAGTTGGGCCGCTAAGAAATAATGTTCAAAACAGGGTACGGCCAATCCTCCTTGGTCTGTAGGGAGATAGAGTTTCTTGAGCGACATCCTGTGGCGGCCATTCCCCCAGACGCAGTCCCTGAGAAGTTGTGACAATTTGGTAAAGAAGGCCGCTGGGCCATATAGGGGTAGGTTAGCAAAGTAATATAGAAGCCGCGGAAGGATCACCATTTTAGACAGTGCCACTCTGCCTGTGACTGTTAGCGGCAATGTGGTCTAGAAGCGTATCTGGGATTTTATAGCCGTAAAGGTCTTACCTAGATTGCCATCTAGTAGGTCCGCCGGTTGGTGGTAGATGCGAAGCCCCAGATATCGGACGGTGTCTCCCCTCCATTGTACTCAGGTGCCGTTCAAGATATATCCGGGATCCTGTCGCCCCTCGGCAAACGCGTAGAGACAAGATTTGCTGGCGTTCACCCGAAGCCCCGAAAGGGCAGCATATTCACGCAAAATTTGGTCCAACTGAGGGGGTATATCATCAACGTCCCTAACGTATACCAGCAGGTCATCCGCATAGAGTGACACCTGATGGACCACGTCCCCCAGTGGTATGCCAGCCCCCATCCTCTCCCGTATGGTCACTGCCAGGGGCTCCATCGCCAGGGCGAACAGGAGTGGCGATAGTGGGCAACCCTCCCGAGTTCCCCTACCAATCGGTATGACGTCCGAAGTATACGGGCCTAGTCGCACCCGCACCATAGGGTCCTTATAAAGAATGCCCACCATCTGCAGGAACCCCAGGCCGAGGTCGTACCGTAACAGTAGCACCGAGAGATATCGCCATTCCAGGCAATCAAATGCCTTTTCCAGGTCTAATATTAGACAGCCTGCCCTAGGCCATTCCTGCGTGCTATCTGCCGCCACCCTGAAAAACCTCCTCAGGTTCAAGGACGTACTGCGTTTTGGCACAAACCCATTCTGATCTTTATGAACTAGGTGCGAAACCACCGGTGCCAATCGCTCCGCCAACACCTTTCGCAAGGACCTTACAGTCGGTGTTAAGAAGCGATAATGGGCGATAAGATCCCAGGTCCGTGGGGTCCCAATCCGGCTTGGGGAGAGACACCAGATAAGCCTCCCGCATCGAGGGAGGCAGATCCCCTTGCCTCAACCGCCGTCATGTATACCTTATGAAGGTGCGGCACCAGGTGTTCCCGGTAGGCCTTGTAAAACTCCGTGAGCAGCCCATCCGGACCCGGAGTTTTCCCGGATACCATGGAGGATATGGCGTCTCCTATCTCCTCCAGCGTGAGAGGGCAATTGAGGGCCTCTAGGTGCTCGGCAGCAGCCGCAGGTAGCTGCGCTTGTCCAAGAAACCGCTCTAAGTCATCTCCCGAGCAGTGGCCTCGCGCGCGATACAACTGGGTATAGTGGTCTACCAGAACCCTGTGAATCTCCCTTTGGGTACACACGAGGTCTCCCTCCGGCGTACGCATCGCCGCGATTGGGGCACGAGTGGCCTCTTGCCTCAAGAGCCAGGCCAGCAGCCGTCCCGCTCTGTCCGTGTGTGCGAGCAGTGTGCGCTGCATAGTTCAGACACCTCAGGCGTTCCAGGAGTGCCGTGTGAGTCGCACGCAGGTCTGCCAGGTGATGCGCTTGTTCACTGGTGCCCTCACCCTCCCGCTCATACTGTAACAGCTGGGACTCAATTCGAGCAAGCGACCTCGCCAGCTGCCTCCGCATATTCCATGTGGCTCCCAAGCAGTGACCTCGGAGCACTACTTTAAGCGCGTCCCATTCCACCCTTGCGTCACTCGCTGTGCCCGCATTGAGCTCGTAATAGGAGAGGAGAGCATTCTCCACTGAGGAGTGAAATTCCGGGTCCTCTAGTGCGGTAGGCTTAAGTCGCCATGTAGGTATGGGAGGGCGATCCACCTCCCAGCTAAGTTGGAGCCACAGGGGATTATGGTCGGAATGCGTACGCCCCAAGTATTCCGTCTTTGCCACCAACCGCAACAGTGCCTGAGAACCCACCATCCTATCCAGTCGCACATGTAGGTCGTGCGTTTTGGAGTAATATGAATAGATGCGATCTATGGGATATAGGGCCCGCCATATATCAAGTACCCCCCACTGCGAGAGCCAATCGGCTAGTGCGCGCGCTGTAGAGGCAATGGACGTCGCGCGGAGCGGAGGAAATGACCTATCTAGATGTACGTCAAGCACCGAATTAAAATCCCCTCCCATCAACCAGGGGAGCCCAGCGTATGGAGTAAGCGCCAGCGATAGTTGTGCGAGGAAGGGTATTTGGTCGACGTTTGGAGCATAAATCGAGGCCAGCAGTATAGGCAGGCCATTAAGTGTGCCCCGTACCAATGTGTACCTGCCTGCAGCGTCCACAGACACATCCTCACTGACGAACGGAACTCCCGCCCTAACCCACACAAGGGTGCCCCTGGCGTGTGCCGAGTACACTGTACCATATATCTGACCTCTCCAGCGCCTGCGCAATTTCTCTAACTCGGGCAGTGTCATGCGTGTCTCTTGTAATAGAGCAATACCGACTGAGTGTCGCTGGAGGTAAGCGAAGACAGAATATCTCCGCGCGGGAGTGTGCATGCCCCGTATGTTCCACGTAAGAATATTAACGCGTGTCATGACTAAGCAGTGTAGAAATTGTGGGAGTCGGGCTCGGGACTCGCGGCAGCCAACCTACGCTGCAGTAAATTAAGGGAGCAGTGGTCTGAGGTAACAATAACAACATAGTAACAATAACTACTTAACGGTTGGGGCGAACCTCACAAGTGTGTCCGTCCAAACTTGCGTAATCGTACACAGGTGAAAACTAGGTCAGGGTGTGACCTGGGGGAGTATGTGTGTAGATGACAGCTCACTGGTTCTATCCCGTGTGCCCCTTAAGTGCGGTGTGCCGCTAAGAAATGCCATCCAACGTTGGTTAGTGCAGCTAGCGAGGCCCAGTCGAAGCTCCCGGGACCCAGTCCCAGCAGTTACTCTCCCCTGTGTGGCCGTAACTCGGGACAGGTAGCTATAGTCACAACAACTCCCTCTCCCAGATCAGTAGGTCTAACTGGCCAGTCCCATTTTTCATTCTCCCTCTCCTCCCCATTCAATGAAGTCAGCCAACTACGAGATACTTGCACGAATGTCATATTCTAGGCCACCTCTCAGTCCAGGATACCGTCCGCAGTCTGTGGAGTGACCACTGGCCCACGAGAATCTTCGGATTGTGTCGTCGACGGCGACGTAGATCTGCTCACCAGCACCTCGGGTCTCTCATCCGTGTCTGATGGGTCTACCTGGCTTGGGCTTGTAAGCGTCGTGATCGCCTGCAATACATTTTGGCGCTCCAGTCTCATTTTCTCCGGCGTAGGAGCTGCTGTCCACGTCGACATCTCCCGCATGGGTCGTCTCCGCTTTCTGCGCCCTTCTCTCTTGTTTGGACGGGCTCCATCTCCTGAGTCAGCCGGCCTCGGCCCTGTCCATAATCCCTTCTCCTCCAGCCAGTTCCAGACCTCCGCTGGGGAGTCGAAGTAGTGTGTTTTCCCTTTGTCAACCACTCGCATCCTGGCTGGGAACAACAAGGAGAACGGTAATGCCAGTTCCCGGAGTTGGCGTTTCACTGCCATATAGTTGTTTCTGCGGCGCTGCACCAACGCCGTATAGTCCGGGAAAAGCATAACTTGGTTGCCGCCCACTGAGAGACCAGTCGCATTTCGAGCTTCTCTGAGAACGGCGTCCCGGTCTCTATAGTTTAGCAGTTTGAACAAGAATGGGCGTGGCCGGGCTCCCAGCGGCAGCTTTTGGGCAGGCACGCAATGAGCTCTTTCCACCGCGAATCGGGCCGACAGCTTTCCCGGTGGCATGAATGTGCGAAGCCAAGTCTCCACGTACCTCTCCGGATCTCGCCCCTCCTCTCCCTCCGGAAGGCCCACGGTGCGAACGTTGTTATGGCGGGATCGCCCTTCTGCATCTTCCGCCCTGTCATCGAGAGTATGGATACGATCCAACATGTCCTGCAGGGCAGCGGCATGACTGCGAGGGACCGGCTGCAGTTCTTTGAGCACATCCCCCTGGGTGGCGACCGTGTCCGCCAACTTACGGTGGTCCGCATGGAGGAGTGTAAAGTCAGACGTGACTTTATCTATGCGGTTCTCCAGAGACGTCCTAGTATGCTCCAGAGTTGTCCCTCTTCTCTCCACTGCGGCCAGCACAGAGTCCATTTTGGCCGCAAGTGACGCAGACGACGATCCCTCCTCCATCTCTGCTCGGTGGCGGGTGCGGTCAGGGGCCGACACCTGCAGCGGGCCCTGCTGCTGCCTGGCGCGCATGCGGCCCATCACCAGTTGCTGCGCCGTGGGCATCCGTTGCCGATCTCCAGTAAGCCAGGTGCACCCGCGTCGTCGTCTCGTCAGTCACCCCAGAACAATGACAGCTGCCCGGTAGGTGAGGTCCGCCTGGCCAGCGCCTCCTGTTGGGGGTCCACAGATTCCACCCCCAAGGGGGGCTCCGCGCTCGTCAAGTTGCAGTCAGGGTCCGTCGATAGGGTCCACCACCGTCTCTAGAGGCTGGCCTGCACCCGCATGTGCCCTCCGCCACTACTCCCAGCATCAGCGGTGCCCGGCAGGCGCAGACACCTCCACTCCCGGGGACCACGGTCTGACCCCTAGCACCGGTCAGAAGCCAAATAGGGCAGCGCACCTCAGCCCGCAGTGACAGTCACATCCCAAGGCTGCAGACAACTGTCAGGCGGGGACCCCTCGGCTAAAGGCTGCAGTTCACCCCCGGAGCAAATCCTCGGGTACAGCGTCGCCTATCACTCCCGCATCCGCACCACAGGTGTCGGCCTCCCAACAGCTCTCGGGAGCACAGATAGCCCCCTTCACCGCAGTCCCGCCATACACCTCGGCTGTCGCTCTCAGGGCTCCGCTTCTTACTCCCGGCGCCGCGGCTCCAACCCGCTTGTGCTCCAGATCTGGCATCCGGGGTTATCCCTCAGCAGCCACACGCTTTGTCCAGCGGTAACTTCCGCCACCTGCCCATGCCAGTCCGGTCGTCCCAGCCTTGCCTCCACCGCAGCGAACGCCTCCGGCTCCCGCAGCTCCAGGCGCAGTCTACACGGCTCTCCGGGGCAACCGCTGTCCTCAGCCCCGTAGGCCAGGTGTCGCCATCGCTCCACAGCCCGTTCACTACACATACAAGGCTCCAGAAGCTCGCCAGCACCCCTGCTTCGCTACACCTCCATTCCGCTTTCTTTCGGCTCGAAGGCGGCACTGCAGGATCCCCATACGCAGGATAACTCGGGGAAATGCAGCGGAGCGCTACAGACTTGCGACCGCCATTGTGGCCAGTTAGCCACGCCCCCTTCTCCCAGGCACTCTCTTTGCAGTACTTTAATCATTCAGTCAGTGTCTAAGTACTCATGGTGTGAGCCAGGCCTTTCAACATGGACTGCTTTAAACCCTATACAATATGCATACAGGCTTCTAGTCACCTACACACTTGTCTCTCACTTCTTTAATTAACTAGTCAGTATCTATATATTTCAATAAACATATTGTCAGTCATCTTGCACTCATCCAGTGACTGATTCAGTACCATGTACTATTCTCTTCACTGCGCCAGAACTGAAAATTTTAAAGTTTTACTCAGGCACTGTCCTAGCAGTAGTCTGATGATTTAGTTAGTTTCCAAGTACTCATGTTGTGAACCATGCATTACCACATAGACTGCTTCAAATGTCTGTGCAGTATGCATGCAGTCTTCTAACATACTATACACTTGTCTTTAACAGCTTCAATTCACCCAGTGAGTATCCATGTACTTCCAGCAAACATTCTGTCACTCCCCTTGCACTTCTCTAGTGACCCATTCAGTACCACGTACTAATACATTCACTGCGCCAAAACCCAAACACTTATAAATTCACCCATGCACTCTCCTTGCAGTACTGTAATCATTCAGTCAGTACTCAAGTACTCATTCAGCGACTCAGGCCTTAGCACATGGACTGCTTCAAACCCTATCCACTATGCATGCAGGCCTCTAACCACCTACACACTTGTGTTTCACACCTTCAATTCCCCAGTCAGTATTCATACACTTCTAGCAAACACCCTGTCACTCACCCAGTGTGTCTCCTTATAGTACTGTAATCATTCAGTCAGTTAGCATGTAGTCTTTTAGTGAGGTAGGCTTTAGGGCATGAACTGCTTCAAAGTAGTATGCACTATGCATGTAGTGTTTTAACCATTGTCACACTTGTGCTTCAGGGCTATAGTTTCTTAGTCAGTTTTTATATCAAATGTGTTTCTACAGTAATAGAATAGTATAAGTTTGAAAGTTATTAATATACATTTATTTGTGATTCTTTTTTACAGATACTGTTTTTCAACGTTAAAATAGAGAAATCATGCCAGAAAAAGAAAAGAACAGAGACAGGAGGATTACTTGAAGAAACATCTGCCACAAGTATTGAATGTACACAATAATGTGGCTAAAAGGAAAAAATCTTCTGGTAAGATTACAAAGCAATTTATTAAAAATGTTTGTAGGACCAAACAGAATGTACATAATGCTGGAACTACTGAGAATTTTTCAAGTAAGAAAAAAATTCAAAATAAGAGGAAAAGCAAAAAAGCAAATGGTCAGTCAAAGGAGATAAAGTATGGTAAAAGAATTCAAAATCAGTATAAGGAATTACGCAAAAAAATATTTTACAAGAGAATAGTGCATAATTTGCAGAAAGATGTTAAGAAATATAAAAAGAGAGCTTTATTTTATAAAAAGAAGCATATTGAAAACATTGTGGAGAAGGCTTTTGAAGTAAAAAGGAAAATATTCATTTTAGTATTAAACAGAATTCGATCACTAGATAAACCAATCCATGTAATGAAGGCCAAAAGTAGGAGGAAAAGAGTTATTAATAAAAAAAAAAAAATTGTGATTTTTTTGGGGAGAATGGAAACACAGTTCCAGTTCAGAACCTTTTTTAAACGAAGAGAGTTATTCACTGAGCGTAAAATTATTGTATGCAGTTGACACCAGTGGTAGAGGTTATGAGGTTAGCGAAGCTTGTCCAATTGAGAAAGAGAAAATGGTTGAAAGAAATGCAGAAGAAGTGATAGCTGATGAAGTTTTAGGGAGACGTGCTAAAAACCCTGTGTACACTTGGGATTGCAGTAGTATTTGCAGTGTACGACAGGAATCTATTGAAAAATGATGTAGTTTTTTACGAGCCTATACTAAAAAAAGTGTAAAACAAAAGATTAAGCTGTTGCAAGGACTAGACCCTTGCAGAGTGAGAAAACATACTGGTTTGCAAGGTCATTCTCTGGCTTGTCTTTCTAGGAAAGTTTGTCAAAGTGTTTTTCACCATTTCAGAATGCTGGCAGTACATCATACTCAAATGCGGAAGTTAGTGAGAAGGTTGTATTATGCAAAAAGTCCAGCACTAAAGTTAAGTGAGTTGAACAGTGCTCTTTTGCGTAGGTCAGTATCAGATGTGAAGCAGGTCTGATGATATTGAGTTTTGTTACTTTGGTCCTCAGCAAGAGAGTGAAGAAACTGACACATTAGTAGAACAAAATGTTGAAGACAATGTACAACCCGTAATTACAGAAAAATTTGAGGATTAAATCATAAAGTTTAAGGTAATTTCAGGTGAAAGACCAAATGTTTCTTGTATTTGTTGTCGGTGAAGTCACTATAAAAATCAGACTAGGGGTGTCAATCTGTGTTTAATAAGTAAAATAGAAGATAATGATAAGTGGATGGAATTTCTAACTTATTTGTTGGTAGAGGATTGTTTTGATTTGGGATCTGAGCAGCGTATTTGCAAATATTGTTATAACAAATTAGATGAGAATAAAATGCCTGCTAGAGCTGTTCATAATAATCTAGAGTTGGTTGCTATTCCACCAGAGCTGATAGATTTAAATACGTATGAGTCTATTCTCATACAATGTGTTCACCCGTTTCAGGCTATTGTTCGTGAGGAGCCCAAAACAGGTAAATTACCTCCATCAGAGTTGCAAAGAGGATTGAATGGAAGAGTTGTGTATTTACCGTTAGATTTAAGGAAAAATATTGAAACTATTGGTGTAGACCATGCAGAAAATAAGAATAAGAAAATTTGGCAAGAGTTAGTGGATGTTAGAAAAGTGCAAAAGGCATCATTGTATCTGTTAAAAAATAATGAGTACTATAGAAATGTGTTTGTAGGAGAAGAAGAAATAGATTTAGCAGGAGATACTGAAACATTAAGTGGACAAATAGAAAAAGTGGACATGTCCAGATGTGAAGAAATCTATTAACATTATAGTGTACATCCACTTCATTCCAAAGAGGTGATGGGGAATACAATTGAGTTGTTTCAAATGAAAAAAGCAACAGGAAGTCCCATGAGTGTGTGGGAAGAGAGCTTGGAAGCTCGTTGTTTCCAACAGGAAAAGGTGGACGATATGATGAACGTCCAGTGCAGATTCCTGCATCTGAATATCGGACAACAAGATTATATGCAGAAGATCCAAGATTTCGACAATGTATCCCTTATATGTTTCATCTTCTGTTTGAAAGTGACTTGTCTGTACTTTCATATGCAGTAAATCACATTTTAAAAACTAGAATGCATCTTCAAAATGTAACTGCAAAGGATTTTATGGATAAAGTGCATCCGAGAGATGATCATTTAGAATCTCATTTGATTAATCTGATGGCATGTCGTCGTGGGACTAATGAATATTGGTACCGTTGACATGGAGAACTGAAATGTATGCTACGGAACTTGGGAACTCCTACATGGTTTGTTACACTAAGCTGTGCTAAGTATGCTTGGGATGATTTACATGAATTTCTTCGAGAGGCAAATTACAATATAAAAAATATTGAATACAAGACACCTGGAGAATTGTGCTCTTTGGATCCTGTCAATGTATGCAGATATTTCAATCATAGATTTGAAGCTATGATGTCTTTCATCTGCAATTAAAAGAATCCTCCTCTTGGAGAAGTTGTGGATTTCTTTTGGAGAAAGGAGTATCAAGCAAGAGGTGCTCCTCACATACATATGTTGTTATGGATCAAGGACGCCCCCAAATTTGGAACAGATTCAGATGAAACTGTTTTGTCTTTCATTGAAGATTATGCTACATGTGCTCTTCCCAATAGCAGAGAAGATAAAAACTTAAAACAACAAGTCTTACGATTTCAAAGCCACAGGTGTGGAAAGAAAACAAGTTACTTACCTGTAACTTTGGTTCCCCAGTATTGGTAACTTTCATAGATTCTCATGCTTTGTATCATTCCCCGTCGTCGGAATGGGAGCCTCGGTAAACAAAAAAAAAAATATATATATATATATATATATATATATATATATTCTCAAAACCACAAGTGCCCACAAAGGCGGGGTGCACTCACACTCGGCGTTCTCCGAGTCAGGGAAGGGAAAGGCACACCCAGCGTCTGCAGTGACCTGACGCGTTTCAGGATTACTCCCTTCTTCAGAGGCTTACTGCTGCACAAGGAAACACCAGCACACTGACTCCCAGTGTTCATCCCTTTAATAATTTGTTTAAATGAAACTCAGGTGAGTATCGTTGCAATGAATCCTGGGACTGGGAGTCCTATCAATAACACCCATGTGGGCTGCTGGCATCCAAGTGTTTAAATGTCCAAGTTTATGAATCTTGAGTGTGCCAATAGCACTTTCCCCCATACAGCCACTCGCCTGTTCGTTCCGCTCTGCTATCCATGGAACAGCTGCGGAGCCGCTGTCATATGCGGCGGAGCTCCCCACGGCCGGGCCGGCCGTCTGTATTTTCAAAACCACAAGTGCCCACAAAGGCGGGGTGCACTCACACTCGGCGTTCTCCGGGTCAGGGAAGGGAAAGGCACACCCAGCGTCTGCAGTGACCTGACGCGTTTCAGGATTACTCCCTTCTTCAGAGGCTTACTGCTGCACAAGGAAACACCAGCACACTGACTCCCAGTGTTCATCCCTTTAATAATTTGTTTAAATGAAACTCAGGTGAGTATCGTTGCAATGAATCCTGGGACTGGGAGTCCTATCAAGAACACCCATGTGGGCTGCTGGCATCCAAGTGTTTAAATGTCCAAGTTATATATATATATCATAACCATAGAAACAAAAGAGAAAAATAGGCCTAGGCCTCATCTCATTTTGTAGTATATCACCCTCTTTGTGTAAAAGAGTCCAAACTTTTGCCAGGACCAATCAGCACAGCCTCACCCTCTGGAACCTTCCTGAGAGAGCTCAGAGCCTCAGATTTTCGTAGCCGTTGTGCCAACAGCCACTACCTCAGTAAACCGGCAGAGCTTTCCCAGGGGAGGTGGGTGGGCGCATGAGAATCTATGAAAGTTACCAATACTGGGGAACCAAAGTTACAGGTAAGTAACTTGTTTTCTTACCCCAGTATTGGAACTTTCAGAGATTCTCATGCTTTGTATCAGAATAGTAAGCAGTACATCAGAAAAGCACATTTGGAAGACACATGGCGTTACACAACCACCTCAGTATACATGAAAAAACAATCATTACTGAAACCAAATGTGCTTACCAGGATGGCGGGATTGTAGGGAAAGCTCACCTCTCATTGAAAAAGATTCCGGAGGACTGCTTGACCAACAGCAGCTTCATCTCGTCCCACCGATTCCAGGCAGTAGTGCTTCGTGAAGGTGTGTACACTGCTCCACGTTGCTGCCCTGCAAATGTCCTTGATCGCAACTCCAGCAAAGAGAGCCACTGAAGACGCCATCGCTCTCGTAGAATGAGCCCAGGCCCTTTTATCCAAAGGTTTGCCCGCAGCCTGATGACAGTATTGAATTGCACTGGAAATCCAGCGGGAAATGCCACTCTTGGCGAGCGGCAACCCCTTCCGTGGTGCACTGTAGGCAATAAATAGCGGAGTAGACTTTCTGAAAGAGCGTGTGCGCTCGAGATAGAATTTCAGACATCTCTGGACATCCAAAGAATGCAATGTTCGTTCCGCCTGGGTGGAAGGACGCGGAAAAAAGGAGTTCAAAATTAAGGGTTCATTCAGATGAAACTCCGAAGGCACCTTCGGGATGAATTTTGGGTTCGTTCTCAAAATCAGCACATCCCTCTTGAACTGCAGAAAAGGCTCCACTATAGAGAGAGCCTGGAGTTCGCTAACCCTCCTAGCCGAAGTTAATGCCAAGAGAAGGGCTAGTTTCCACGACAGGAACTTCAAGTCCGCCTTGTGAATTGGCTCAAAGGGCGCTTTCATCAGTTGAGCCAGTACTAGGTTAAGCTGCCAGATAGGAGGGGGTGGTCGGACCGGAGGAAACATCCGAAATAACCCCTTAAGGAACTGCTTAACAATCCTTGCGGACCATAGAGATGGCCCCGATGTCTTCCGTCGAAAACGGGATATGGCAGCCAGATGTACCTTGACCGAAGAGTGCGCCAGACCTGATTTAGCCAGAGACAGGATGTAAGGCAAAACCTGATGAGGCCAGGACTTATAAGGATGGAGTTTATTCCTGTTGCACCATAGACAAAATCTCTTCCATTTTGCCCTATATGTCTTATTAGTGCTTGGCGCCCGTGCCTGAGATAAAACATCCCTGCACTCCCTGGAGAGATTCAGATGACGGAATTCTCTGTGTTCAGGAGCCACGCTGTCAAGTGAAGTGACTTCGGATCCAGATGGAGCACCTGCCCCTGATCTCGCGACAACAGAGATGGAATCAGTGGCAAGCGAATCGGGCGATCCTGGGAGAGAAGCAGGAGTTCCGTGAACCAGAACTGCCGCGCCCATGCTGGAGCAATGAGAATCATCTTGCATGGTTCCGCCCTGACCTTCCTGAGAACTCGAGGAATGAGGGGAATGGGAGGAAAGGCGTAGCAAAATGCGCCGAACCAAGCAATCGAAAGGGCATTCCCCAGAGACCCTTGATGGGGAACCTTGCTTGTGTAAAACCGGCACTTGGCGTTCTCCGGGGACGCAAAGAGGTCTATGGTCGGAGTACCCCATCTCTTGAACACTGCCTCCAGCGTGGCCTGATGTAACCCCCACTCGTGAGTCACTTCCGTCTGTCGACTTAGAGCATCCGCTGTGATGTTGAGACACACTGCTAGGTGCTCGGCTTGCAGAGTGATCTTGTGAGAGATCGCACAATCCCAGATCGTCTGAGCTTCCTTGGACAGAGTCCGCGACCTTGTTCCCCCTTGCTTGTTGATATAGTGCATGGCTGTCGTGTTGTCTGTCCGGACCAGCACTGCACGATTCTGAAGTCTGGGAAGGAACGCCAGCAAGGCTAAGTGAATGGCCCTCAGCTCCAAGAGATTGATGTGGCGTAGTCTGTCTGCTGGACTCCAGTGACCGCTGACCTGAAGCTCCTGGAGAACAGCCCCCCATCCTTCTAAGGAAGCATCTGTGGTCACCACCATAGGAGAAGGAGGGATCCGAAACGTTAATCCTCCTGCGATGTTCTCCTTCACCAGCCACCATTCGCAGGCTTTGCGCATAGCAGGTGTTATCCACACCTTGTCGTTGAACGACCCTTCTGCCTGGCGCCATTGTTTGTCCAACTCCTCCTGCAGAGGACGCATATGAAGCCTGCAATGCGGTATTAAAGGTATGCAGGATGAGATCGATCCGAGTAAGGACTTGTACCGTCGAACCGATACATATCTCCTGTGCAGCATTTGACGAGCGGAGGTGGTCAGTTTGCCTTGACGCTCCTCCGACGGACGAGCCGTGCATAGGTTCGTGTCCAGAATAGCCCCAAGGAACTTTCGTGACCTGGAGGGTATCAGTACCGACTTGGACCTGTTGAGCTGAAGACCCAAATGGGCGAACAACCGTATGCAAGTTGACACGGCCTGAGACGTTTCCTTGAACGACGGAGCCTTGACGAGCCAGTCGTCCAAGTATGGGAACACTTCCAAGGACTGCTTCCTTAGAAAAGCAGCGACTGGTGCCAGCATCTTCGTGAATATTCGAGGTGCCGACCGAAGGCCAAACGGAAGCACCTTGAACTGGAAATGGCTCTTGCCTACTGTGAAGCGTAGATATTGCCTGTGAGCTGGGTGGATCGGAACGTGGAAGTATGCATCCTCCAAATCCAGGGACGCCAAAAAATCTCCCGTATTCAGTAGTCGTAGAATATCTTGGAGAGTGACCATCCTGAAAGAGAGTTTGATGAGATAGGTGTTGAGCTCCCTTAGGTCTAGTATAGGACGCCATGTATCTTCCGTCTTCCGAACCAGGAAGAACCTGGAATAAAACCTGTTGCCCCTTTGCGAAAGAGGTACGGGCTCTATCGCCCCCTTGATGAAAAGTTGGTGGGCTTCGAGATGCAACAGTCGGAGATGTTTTGATGGACGGGCGTCCGGAGCTCTTGTTGGAGGAAGATCTTGGAACTCCAACGTATGGCCACTCTGAACAATATTTAAGACCCACCGGTCCGATGTTAAAAGAACCCAGCTGTCCAGACAAAAAGAGATCCTGCCCCCAACCGGTGTTCTTGGTAGGGGAGGAACAGTAGCCAGAGCCAGGAGGCCGCTATTGCCTCTTGGCGTTGTCTCGTCCCGACGATTCTGACGTCCTCTCTGGGACTGATGAGAGAAAGACGCCGAATGACCTTGGCGTTGGCTGGAGTATTGACCTTTATAGGACTGTCCTGATTGTGTGGAATATTGACGCTGGTTTCCTCTAATTAGAAAACCCTCGACCACGTGCTCCTCTGAATGGCACCTTGCGATAGTTCAAAGACCCCAAGGACTTAGCTGTGTCCGTGTCCTTCTTTATACTTTGGAGGGCGTCATCCACATGCTTACCAAAAAGCATCTCTCCGTCAAAGGGAAGGTCCAAGATCTTATTCTGGACCTCCTGGCGAATCCAGGTCGCCTTCAACCAGCCTTGACGGCGCAAGACCGCCGACCCTGCCAAAGCCCTGAAAGCAGTAGAGGCTATGTCCATCGCACAGTCAATGACTTCCGAAGAGCATCTTTCCCCTTCCATCAGAACCTGCTTGGCTTCTTCCTGACTTGACTCTGGTAGCTGGTCCATAAACGGCTCCATGTCGCACCACATCTGGCGGTCGTACCTGCCTAGAATAGCCAGAGAATTAGCCGCACGCACCAACAAGCTGGCCATGGTGGAGAATCTTTTTCCCACATTGTCCAGCCTCCTGCCTTCTTTATCCGGAGGCGTGGTTAATGGAGTGGACGGATTCTTTGACTTGCTCTGTGCGGCCTGAGATATTACGGAATCCGGCTTAGGTTGTCCTAGGAGACATGCAGGACTGCCCTCAGGGGCCTTATATTTCTTCTCCAGCCGGGGAAGAACCGGGATGACCGTCGCAGGATTCTGCATCGTCTTAATTCCCTCATCCCAGACATGTTCTATGATGGGAATTGATCTGACCGACTTCCTATATTGTGCTTTAAAGTCATATAGGAAACAGTCGGACTGCTCCACTGTAAGGGGTAGACCAAACCTCTTGGATGCCCGTTCCATCAAATTATGGAAACCACCAATATCTGCTGGAGGCGATATATTTGTCTCCCGGCTCACAGCATCCGGATCCTGCATACCAGTGTCATCAGGGTCCCCATCAGGGTCCCCTGGATCAGTAAGGGGGATCACATGCCCCTCATCGTCCTCATCTGTATCCAAATCTTGTGTGTCCTGATTGGCAGGTTCCGAATATGAAGGCTGAGGAACCACTAACGGTACCACCGTTGAAGTGGTACGAGGTATGTCCTTAGGCAGAGGTGGCAAATCCATTGCTATGTCTCGTGGCACCACAGACGTAGAAGGACGCACCGGTGTGAGGTCTGGTAATGACGGAAAACAAGCTTTATAGTCTTGCAGCATCATTTGCAAATCCGTCACTAAAGCCACTGGCAAGGCTATCATATCCTGCCTCAGAGAGCGGGGTTGTATTTCCTGTGAAAAACTTTGTCGCCCCTCCTGCACCTCTGGACCATAAAAGTCCTCAGTATCCGTGTCCTGCTGTTTCACATTCAGGTCTGAAGGGCTGTAGGCGTCCCCATACTGCCCATCCTCTTCCTCCTCCTCCGAGTCATCGAGAAGCATGGATGGTGGCAAAGGCGTGACCCGCCTAGGGGAAGTCATGTCCGGCGTAATTTTTAACCTCTGGATGGCAAATCCCGAATTCTTCGTCGTCGACGGTCCCGTCGACGGAGTCGTTGGCAAAGGGATTCCATGCGTCGACGAACTCGACGACGACATCGTCGACTGAAGGGCAACCGTCGTCGACGGGGCGAGAATTGTCGTCGACGATGAGGATGTCGACGATACTGGAGTCGTCGACGGCAAGGTCGTCGACGGAGCCTTCTTCTTCGTCGACGGAGCATGTTTCATCGTCGACGGGACAACCGTCGACGGTCTCGTCGACGAACTCGTCGTCATCAACATCGACGAACTCGTCGTCGTCGTCATCGTCGATGTGGTCTTCGTCGTCGACACCGCCGTCGAAGACGAGAAAGAAGCCGTCGTAGACGATGAAGCAGATATCGTCGACGGTCCCGTCGACGACCCCATCGAAACAGTCTTAACTATGGAGATCGTCGTCGACGTACCTGCTTTAGCCAGCGTCGACGGGCGCTGTTTCTTCACTGGAACTGTCTGAGGAGTTCCTGCAGCATGTTTCTTCAAAGGTTTCTCCTTTTGGGACGGAGGAGAAGATGTTGTAACCTCCTTCTTATCCCTAAGGGCTACGTCCACACCAGCAGCCCGTCCCTGCCTCTCCTTTACACTTCCGTGAGGAGATTTCATGGGACCAGCCTCCTCAGACCTTTCAGAGATCCCGTGAGGGGCTTTGAGAGGGGGTTCCGCAGAGGTGGAGGGAGATGACCTACCCCTCTTCCTAGATCTCCTGGAGGAGGTACCAGAGATTGAATCCTCCTCATCCGAAGAGAGAACCTCCGTCCTGGTCTTTAACTTCTGCAGCCACGTCAGCAACCGACCCTCTCTGTCTCTCAAGGTTTTGGTAGAGAAGGTCCGACAAATTTTACAGTCTGTGGCCTTGTGCTCCGGGTATAGGCAGTATATGCAGTTTTCATGCTTATCTTCCACAAACAGTCTCTTCTTCCCACAAGAAGCACAAGGTCTGAATAAGGCTTTCTTCTCCTTTTCTGACATTATGTCACAAAAGATGGCAAATAAAGATGTCCAATAGTAAAGTTCTGAGAAACTGAGCAGAGCTCAGTGGAGACTCCCTAGCACAACGTGCGGTAGAAAAATCTGAGGCTCTGAGCTCTCTCAGGAAGGTTCCAGAGGGTGAGGCTGTGCTGATTGGTCCTGGCAAAAGTTTGGACTCTTTTACACAAAGAGGGTGATATACTACAAAATGAGATGAGGCCTAGGCCTATTTTTCTCTTTTGTTTCTATGGTTATGATATATATATATATATATATTTTTTTTTTTGTTTACCGAGGCTCCCATTCCGACGACGGGGAATGATACAAAGCATGAGAATCTATGAAAGTTCCAATACTGGGGTAAATACTGTTGACGAAAGTACAAGTCAAAGGATAAGTTCTATACCAAATGTCGTTTTGGATTTCCACGTCTTTTATTATCCAAAGGAAGAGTGAACAGTTTTATGTCAGCTATGGGACATACCATCACACGAAAGTCTCCGAAAAACACCTACAACTTAAGAAGAAGCGAAGAATCGAAATACATAAATGACTACAATCCAGTTATTTTATCCATGTGGAACGCTAACATGGATATTCAGTATGTTGCGGACAATTCCATAGCTGTTGCTCGATATGTAACGTCTTACATTACTAAATCAGAAAAGACTGAATTGAAAGAAATGTGAGAAGAGATTTCTCACGAGAAGACTAAGTAAGAAATTATACAGTTTCGGTTTGAAGATGTTATCGCATCGTGAAATTGGAGCATATGAATGTTCAGATCGGTTATCATCTGCAAGTCTATATTCCAAAAGTAGAAGAATCATTTGGGTGAGTCTAGGTCTTGCAGGAATACGAAATCGAGTACTGAAATCTGTTCAAGAAACTGAATATTTAGCAGAAAATGAACCAGAAAATACAGATATTTTGAAAACGAATATGTTGGACACATACTACCCAAATAGAAGTCATCATCTTGAGAACATGTGTCTCTATGAAGTGCTGCAAAACTACACTTTTAAACGGAATACTACAGAGAACATCAACGATGGAAAATATGCAGTGATTGGTTCCGAAGGATGTCTGGTGAAACAAAGGAAAGAAAATGTAATTAGTCACAGGAAACTGAGTTGCGACACTGCTGACAAAAGGGAATTTTACTATTTAGCCCTTTTGCAAATGTTCAAACCATGGCGTTCAGAACTGGAATTACTTGGAGATTTTCCCAGCTATAAAGATTCATTTAATGCTTCTAAAGATGGCATACAATGCAGTGCTTTCGCAAATTATGTCAAAATGTTGAATGATGAAATTGATCAAGAAGCTACAATTGCAGCTGAGATTGCTAGAGACAGTTCTCAAGACAGTCAAAGTTCTGCTGCACTGAGTTAAGATCCACTAGGACAACCAATTGTTGAAAATGAAGCAGCAATTGCAATGAATGAGGTGGGAACTGCAATGTATCAAGCTCAAGAAGATGCAATACAGTTAGGAAACTTGGAAGAACAACTAAATGTTGAACAGAAACAAATATATCAGCAAATGAAAGAGCAGATTGACCATGGATTACTTCATGAAAAGAGAGGGTGCTCATGTACATCATTTCAACATATGCGAATGTATGTGAGTGGTCAAGCTGGAACAGGAAAAAGTTTCTTAAAGTAATTACAAGTTATCTGCAGAAAACAACTGATTCGCATTTGTCTTGTGTTGTCACTGCTACAACTGGGTTGGCAGCACATAACATTAACCCTTTCGATGCGCATGAAGGAGTGGTTCCGTCATGCGCATCGGTCGCGCTGTGCGTATGACGGAACCGCTCCGTCACGGCCCCGCCCGCGCAACGAACCTTCAGCACGGCGCGGAATTACTTTACATCGTTTAATAATACTACCAATAGAGCATGAGAACAAATTGGAATACCACAAGCTATCTGGAGAAGCTTGTTGTGAAGTTTCAAGAGTCCTGAAGAAAATGAAACTTCTCATTATTGATGAGGTGAGCATGGTCTCAAACTTGATGCTTGCCTTTGTGCATTTAAGAATGCAGCAAATTATTAAAACAGAGTATGACGTGTTATTTGGAGGAAAACACGTCATAGTTTTTGGAGATCTACTGCAACTGACTCCGGTAAAAGGACAACCGGTATTTAAAACACTAGCCCATGAAGATACCAGAAAGTCTCTTGGCAGTGTTGGTAATGTGAACATTTGGACTCATTTTGAATACAAAGAACTGACAACAAATATGCGACAGCAAATGATGCTGAATATGGAAGTATTCTTCAAGATATAAGAATTGGAATTCTTTCAAAACAAGGCAAACAAGCTTTGGAGAGTCGATTACTTTGCAATGTCTTTCCAAATAAAAATGCAGTTCCTGCAAAAGTGTACGTGGAAATTGCTAAAAATAAATCAGTGATTTGTTTAATGCCAACACTGCGCGAGTGTTCCATATTCAACGAAGAACTATTGAAACTGGAAAATGAAGAAATTGTAAAAATGGAAGCCATCGATAAAATACAGCATGAAGGAATCACTATTATTTTGACGGGAAAGTTGAGATCAAAACTGGATTGTTTAGAAAAAAAAATATCTAAAACTGCTGGTTTAGAAAAGACACTATATGCGTGTGTAAACTGTAATTTGGATGTAGAGAAAGGTTTAGTTAATGGTGCAATGGGTAAAGTGGTGGATTTTGTGAATTATCAGAAAAAAGAAGGAATTGAATTTTCTAAAATTAAATTTGATCAGATTGATGAAGTTAAAGAAATTGGTCGTTGTTCAGTTCGTTTTTTGCTTGTTAAAGATTTATATGTCCGTAGGAAACAATTTCCATTTTCTCTGGCATACGCAGTGACTATTCATGAATCTCAAGGATTAAGTGTAGACAGTGCATTGGTGAACATTGGATCTACCGTATTTAAAGAGGGTATGGCATATGTTGCTTTGTCACGCGTCAGAACACATTATCTGGTTTGTTTTTGATTGATTTTGATGAGACGAAGGTTACTGCAGATGCAAACTGTGTAAAAGAGTATAATAGGTTAAGAAGGGTGTATGCTCCCAATTTAGGTCAATATCCTGTATTTGAAAAGCGTGTGGTTGGTCGAAAAAGAAGGTTTGAGAATACCTGTACTGAAGATGTCAAGAAGGGAAAAGAACAAGATAATGTTGTGATTGCAGGTAAAAAGAAAATGGACACTGTTGAAGAGATTGTTGGTTATCAGTTTGAAAATAGTTCAGGTGTCAACTGCTATGCTAATGTAGTGGTCAATGTTGCTTTTTATCTGGAAGGTTTGCGTGAACAAATTATGCAGAATCGGCAAAAATTATGTTGTTCTCTGTTGCATTCTGTTTATGAAACATTGACAACAGATACAAGTAAAATACAATCTGTTTCAGATGTTCGTAGTGTTTTGGATGTGTGTTCTGGTTCTACACAATCTTCACAAAATATCCAACAAGATGCTCAGATATTTTTAATGTATATGCTTACCATTTTTGAAAATGAAGGTGTAGAAATAGAAAATATTTTTGGCCTTTCTTACAAATGGGAACATGATTGTGAAAATTGCATGCATACATGTAGCACCAATGTAGACACTGAGAGATTTCTGTATTTAACATTACCAGACTGTAAATCAGTGTCTTTCAATAAATTAGTTAAAGGTGCAAATCAAAACATGGAGTGTAGCCAATGTAAATCAGAAATGTTATCCACATTATTCTTAACAAAATATGGAAAATACATAATTTTAATGATGCAACGTTGTACAGCTGACGGAAGAAAATTGGATACTTTAATAAAGCAATTTGTAGCAGCACAACTATCAATATCAGGAAGAACTTTTGTAGCAATTGCTATAATTTTCCATGATGGTCCTTCCACCACATCTGGACATTACACTGCCTATCTAAAATGTGACAAAGGCTGGACAATTTGTAATGATTCTCAGTTGGTTTTTAAACAACATTTGCCTAGGGAATTACAAAATTCCTACCTAATATTTTTAAAGTCAAGGTTTTAGGAAGATAATTCATTCTCTGAGGAATTTATTATTATAATTTAATAGGACTACCATTGGACAATTTTCATAAAGAAGGAGTGCAAAAATACCATTTGGCCTCAAGGAAAGGTATATGTTTTAATTATGGACTTTTTGGTGGTCATTGATTCGGTGAATATTTTAAAGCGGCAATATTTACAGTTTTTATAAGTTAAAGTTATAAAATTAAGCATTTCATATATGTGTGATTTGTATTTTCTGGTATTTTACTGAGAATAGCATGGTTTTTTTTTTAACAATCTTTCTGATTGGTTTTTTTTTTGCCCACTGTTAAGTGATGAGTACGATTGAAATCACTATTTCTAGTGAAATTCAATATATTCTGAGAACAGCAAAAAAGGCAAACAAATTACTTTGTGGAAATTATGCTGTGTTGTAAAAAATGTATTATTACATGTTATAATTTTTTTTTTCTTTTCTTTCACAGATCCAAATTTTAAAATAAGCAATTTATATCAATTTACATTGCAATGAAAATCTGAAAAAAATGTATACCATTTTTTATTCCTATTACTGTGAAGGTAAGTTTAACTAAGTCTCAATATGCAGACTGAGGAGGTCTGCAAGAAGGTACAAAGTTGAAACACGTCTCTAAAAACACTTTGTTTATACCTATGTAGTTTTGAAATCTGACCATAATCAGATATCATGTGACCTGCAAAAAAAGAGATTTGAGGGGTTCATAATATTTCCCATTGTACCTATTGAAGGACCGCAATCATTTCAATCATTCTTCTTTGAACATCTTTGCAAACAAAACTCTGTGCTTACCTTCTATCATTCGCAAGGAATTTTAAAACCGGAAATATGTCACTTTTTGTAACATAGTTATTGTGCAAGACATTCTTTCATATTTACAAAGAGACTCTGTGTACTTTTTCTACTCCATGTAAATACAACCTCATCATACACACCACCTTGCGTTGAAAGGGTGTTCTATACGTGTTGTGCATGATTGCACTGAATACTCATGAACAAGACACATCTCTAGATTTATCAGAAATCATAAATCTCGATGTGTGTGTGAATGCTGCACCATTCTAAAATTGGTGTAGGAAAGCACAACAAGGAGAATTGTTTTCATTTCTCCACATTTTTATATCTTCAATGCATGCTAAAATGTTCAGCATACATTGAAGGAGAAAAATGCATTTTCTCATTGTTTTTGTGCAGGAAGGTGTGTCTTCCTGCAGAAAAACAAACAGCACATGACACAGATATCCTTGCACTATGGTGCAAGGGTACCCGTGTCACCACATGGCTGCAGTTTAAGCAGCCGTGCAGAGAGAAGCATAGATTTACAACATATTTATGTACATATGTTGCATCCCTGTGCTTCGGAAGTACTACAGCACACTGCAGTTAAAGAGGTTACTGTGTGATGCTGCAGCACTTCCTCATAGTTCTGCACTTATACATTCACCATACGCTACTAATGCATTCATTCAGTCAATTACGTACTACACATACATTCATCTAAACTTTCACACACTAACAAAGAAATGTAGCTCTTTTTTTAAACCAGGAAAGTTAGTTCTTAGGAGAACTTTTTTTTTCTTCTTTCATATTTTTTTTGGGGGGGGGGGGTTCCAACAATTTAGTGATTTTTTGGGATTTTCTGGTAAAAAAAAAAAAAATCAAAAACAAAACAGGAGGAACCAAACAATGAACTTCAGGGAACAAAAAAAAAACTAGCAATGGTGATTTAAAATTGAGGACGGATCTTCAAGTTTTGGGCTGACCGATGCACTCTTTAAGTGCTCGGCTGCAATGAGGTGGAAGGCGCAGGAGTGTCTCTCATCCGTCGGCATTCTTCTCGTGCAAGATTGTTAGGATGAAGGGTCCTTAGGTGCTTCATCATACTAGCCGTCCCGCACGAGTATTTCTTGTTAGGATCCCCTCGAGACAGCACTCTTTTGCAAATCTTGCACGTGACCAAGGTGGCATTGGTCTTCGTTTGCCCCTCTGGAAAAGTAAGAAATGTCCACACCACTGAAGAAAAACGTGGTGTGCGTGGTGTCTCCTCCAAAAATTCATCCTCAGATGTATGAGGAGATGCAGGTGATGCCTGCTGCCCTGAAGCCATTTTTAGTCGAAAAAAGTTAGAGCTAAGTGCAAACTTAGTCTAAAAAATCTTCTTCTCTGCAAACAGATGCTCCTCCAAAGAAGGTCAAAGAAGAATGATTGAATTGGGTGGGGTCTTTCAATAGTTAGAACAGGAAATGTAATGAACCAATCAAATCTCTTTTTTTGCAGGTCACATGGGATCCGCGCACCCTGCGCATAGGCAGCACGCACCCAGCGCGCATCCGCAAAATTGAATTAAAAAGAAATATAGGATTAGATGTAAAAATATATTACTTTTAAGACTAGTTTAGAGTTTGTCTTCAATTAATATTCACATGAAATACATATATATGTTTTTTTAAATGTTAAATATTTCGCGGGATCCGCGCACCTACCGCGTCATAGACGCACATGATGCATCGCGGAAGCGCGTAAACGTCGCGTTACGTACATCATACGTGTTGCGTATAGGCTTGGAGTCGCGTACCGGTCGCATTGGAATCGCGCATCAAACACGTACCCAATGCATAACGTGCGCGGATGCTTCGCGTAAGGATCGAGAACGGTGCGCACAGGGTCCGCGGATCCAAAAAACATGGAAAAAATATATATAAAATAAAGTTTTGAACAAATAGTTAAAAAAATATTTTTAAAAATATATATAAATGTTTGAAATACCCAATAAAAACAAATATTTTTTAATTTTGAAAAGATTTAAATGAAAAAATAGGTTAAAAAAATAGTGTTAAAAAAGAATTTCAAAAAAACAATTAATGAAATTGACACTGAAATTGAAAAATATAGAAATCCAATGAAAATCATTAAACATGATATCTTTAGAGATAAGTTATAGATAGGAATTAGCATTTAAAAAACCTTTGAAATTCACTGAAAAAACCATAGGTTTCATGCAATTGGTATTTAAAAAACCTTTGAAATTCACTGAAAAAACCATAGGTTTCAGGGGCGTTATAGTTAGGAATTGGCATTTAAAAAAACCTTAGAAATTCACTGAAAAAACCATAGATTTCAGGGGCGTTCTAGTTAGCTGGACATTTCCTTCGTACAAAACCCTAGAAATTCCCCCGTTATAGTTAGTTCAGCTAACTATAACTCGCGCGCCCCCGCAATGCACTGCTGATGACGTCACATATTACATCACTCATGACATGGTCAGTGACATCACTCATGACATCACTGATGACATCTCTAATGACATCACTGATGACATCATCCAGTGAATGTGTGTTTTTCTGAAAATTACATATGTTTTATATATGTATATCTCAAGGTCGATGGAAGAATAAATGGGTATATAAATGTCTAAATGGATGATTTGTTTTTGAAAAATTGATTGTATAACTGACTGATTAAGTGTATCTTAGTGAATACATGGCTAAGTGAGTAATGTTTAAATGTGTAAATATCTGTATCAGTCTCTCACTTTATGTATAAGTGGCTGCATGGGTTGGTGAGTAGCTACATGAGTGTCTATATAGGTTATTAGTTGGTTGTTTGAGTATCAGTAGGAGTGTCTGAGTGTCTGTACGGTTCGGTGGGGGGTATTACCTAGTGCATAGGTGCATGAATGAGTGACTCACTGTTTGTATGTGTTGAAGACAGCATGTGTGCAGGACTGTATGGGTGGATGAGTGTGTGCATGGGTGTGTTAGTGAGTGAATGACTGTCTCAATAGTGTCTTTATGAGTAACTACATATGTTTTAAACTAGTATATGTGACTATTGGTGTATATAAGTGAGTGTATGTGAGAGTGAGAGATTGAAAGAGTTCCTGTATCAATAAGTATGTGTTTCTATAAGTGATTAGACTAAGTATGTGTAAGTTTCTGTAGAAGTAAGTGTGGTGTGTGTGTATAACTGTATATGCAAGTAAATGGATGTTTGATTCTTTATTAGCATGAGTGACTATGTGTGTGAGTAACTACGGATGAGTGGCGTTGTGTAACAGGATGTAGAGGTGTATGAGTGCATATGATGAGTGAGTACATGTATGAGTGACTGTATAGGACTGTTAGTGAATGAGTGGATGTGTATGTGGATCTTAGAATTACTGAATAGGTTGTTGTAACTGATATTGGTATGTCCATTGTTTTGAAAATTTTAGTTTCTATTTTTGAATGTGTGTATCAAAGGTTATATTAGGGGGAGAGGAGGTCTGCCACTATCACAAGGATGATGTCATGAGTGATGTCAATGACCATGTCATAAGTGATGTAATATGTGACGACATCAGCAGTGCATTGCGAGGGCACACGAGTTACAGTTAGCTGAACTAACTATTTCTAGGGTTTTGTACGAGGGAAATGTCCAGCTAACTATAACGCCCCTGAAACCTATGGTTTTTTCAGTGAATATATATATATTTAGGTGTATTCGAAGAATGAGTGGGTGTATGAGTGCCTGTATGGATGATTTGTTGGGTGTGTGACTGACTGTATGAGTGAGTGATTAAACATGTCTTAGTGAATGTATGGGTGAGTGACTAATCTGTGTAAATGTGTGTATCAGTCTGTCAGATGGTGGGTAAGTGGATGCATGGGTTGGTGACTAGGTACATGAGTGTCTATATGAGTTATGATTAGTTGTTGGAGTACCTGTATGGGTGCCGGCATGTCTGTGTGGGTGGGTGAGGGGCTGTGTGACTCCCTGCATGGATGCATGAGTGGGTTCATGAGTGTGTCTGTGAGGGATGGTATGGTTGAGTGAGTATGCATATGGCTGTCTCTGCAAGTGTATGGATGTCTCAGTGGTATATGGGTGAGTAACTGCATATGTGAAAGGCAGTATATGTGAGTGTTGGAGTATAAGTGACTGCATGTGTGAATGCGAGAGTGGCTATATGGGTGAGTGTGTGCTTGTGTCAGTGATTGTAGAGGAGAATAAGTATGTGTTACTATCTCTATGAATAAGTGAGGTGGTGTGTGTATAACTGTATAGGTGAGTAAACAGCAGTGTGATTGATTCTTTGGGTGACTGACTAGGTGTGTGAGTAACTCTATGGGTGAGTGGTGGTATGGGAGTGTCTGTATGGGTGTATGAGTGCATATATCAGTGGCTGTATTGATGAGTGACTGCATGTAAGAGTAACTATGGGTGAGTGAGTGGATGTGTGTTTAGACCTATGAATCAGTAAGTGGCTATGTACTAACTGGTATTGGTGGGTCTATGGTTTAAAAAATGGTAGCCTGTATTTTAGAGTGGGTGTATGAAAGGTTATATTAGGGTTGAGGAGGTGCATTAGATATTAAGTGGATGATGTCATCAGTGATGTCATGAGTGATGTCACTGATCATGTCATGAGTGAGGTAATATATGACGTCATCAGCAGTACATTGCGAGGCGCGAATTATAGTTAGCTCAGCTAACTACAACAGCTGAATTTCTCTGCTTTTGTACGAGTGAAATGCCAGCCTAACTAGAACGTCCCTGAAACCTGTGTTTTTTTCAGTGAATTTCTAAGGTTTTTTTTTTAATGCTTATTTCTAACTAATGCCTACATAGGTAGAACATGTACAGAAGAGGAAGAAAGGCACAGAAAGAAACAAGACAAGTGCAGAAAGAGGATGTAGCCTCATGGCTGGAGCGGTCGAGGTCAAAGCTGGGTAACCGGGTTCGAGTCTCGGCAACATCCTGTGATTCTGGGCAAATCCCTTAGTCTCCCCGTGCCTAACCAAAAAATGAATGTGTCTTTGTGTAACAAAACTGGTGCTATGTAAAGCGCTCTGATACCCGATATCTTCGGGTCTAGTTCGCGATATATAAAACTCTAAACAAAAAAAAAAAAGAGGGAAGAGAGGTGCATAAAGGGGAAGAAAGGTGCAGAAAGAAGCAATAAAAATGCAGAAAGAGGCAACAGAAGTCCTGAAAGAGGAAGAAATGTGGAGAAAAAAGCAAGAGAAGTTCAGAAAGAAGCAACAGAGGTGGAGAAAGAGGCCTATTTTGACTGTACATTTCCACAGACTCATACAAAGTAGCCTAATCACTATCCCAAGAGGTCTTAAACCTCACTTTTTTCTTGAAGGTTCACTATTCATCGACTGCTCAGAATGTTAGGCCTACCTCTGCCACTGCTGTCAGGAAAAGCCTACACTGGCTTCCTATTTCGGCTAGGATCGCCTTTAAGATCCTTAGTCTAACATATGGGACAATACTAGGTCAAGGAGCGAGAGGAATCAACGATCTCTTAGTTCCCTATGTCCCCGCCAGAAATCTTCGGTCCTCAGATAAGAAACTGCTATTGGTACCTCGTTTTAGGAGAACCAAGTGGGGAGGAAGGGCTTTTTCCTATCTGGCGCCCAAGCTCTGGAATTCTCTCCCCATGGAAATTAGAGCGCAACCATCAGTCCCCTTGTTCAGGAAAGCGTTAAAGACCTGGCTATTTGTTATGGCATATCCGTGAGCTGGCCTCTGTGTTTTGATCTTATTGGTAGGCGCCTTGATGCCTTTGGGCTTAGTTTGCGCGATACAAATTGTTTTTCATTCATTCATACCAAATGTAAAACTACAATCCTAACCATATCACTGTTGTAAGTCTGACCAAGTTTGTGAAGGTATGCAAGCGTGCGTCTGTGCTTTTACCTAGTGACATGTTACATAAAAATAAACATACAAATACTTGAATACCTGTGTTTCAAATAGTATACCTTGTAGATTTGTGCACAAAAATGTGTATGTATTTCATTCTGCACATATTACAGGGCACATGGGTATTCAATAGTATATTAGAGGGGCTCTATAACACTTATATACATAAGACATAAGACATGTCTGGCTCTGCAACCGAATGAGAGAGCAGAACGAAGATTTGCCCACCTATAAGAGAAGCTACCCGCTTTTTAAGCTACCATCTTCTGATGCATAACACATGTGAGAATACATATACAAGTAGACAAATACCTCAGTCACGAGAGCACACAGACCTTAAAACTTGACAGCTGGCACTTCCCAATGGAATATAGAAACAGGCGAGAGAAGTACAGAAAGAAGCAAGAGAATTGCAGAAAAAACAAGAGAGGTGCAGAAAGAGTAAAAAATGTGTGGAAAGAGGCAACAGAGGAGCAGAGAGACACAAGAGAGGTGCATAGAGAGTTATGTGAGGTGCATAGAGGCAAGAGAAGTGCAGCAAGAGGCAAGAGGAGTGCAAAAGGAGGCAAAAGAGGTGTAGAAAGAGGCACGAAGGGTACGGGAAGAGGGATGCAGAAAGAGGCACGAGGGGTACTGAAAGAAGCAAGAGAGATACAGAAAGAAGCAAGAGAAGTGCAGATTGAAGCAATAATAAATGAGTTGTCATTGAAAACCTTGTGTCCTAACATATATTAAGTATAGCAGTCCTATGGGACTTTTTTGCATTTTCTCCAGTTATTGATTAACACTTCAATTGAATAATTAGTAGCCTAGGCTACCGGAGGACCTTCCTTGGCCCCTACCAGACCTCTGTCCATTACACTGTCTTAACGACCCCCGGTCTCAACTCTGGGGTACCCTTGTTTCTAAACACAGACTACGATCAGTGGAATCACTGCAAGGGTTTCCGCTTTCTAGTGGCTTTTGAATTTATTTATTTTTCTCTTGTTCAGCACGTACCCAACCTGAACCCCTATATATATATATATATATATATATATATATATATATATATATATATATATATATATATATATTCACTTAAAAAACCATAGGTTTCACACATGTTATAGTTAGCTGGACATTTCACTCGTAAAAAACCATTGAAATTCCCCCGTTATAGTTAGTTCAGATAACTATAACTCGCGCGCCCGCAATCCACTGCTGATGACGTCACATATTACATCACTCATGACATGGTCAGTGGCATCACTCATGACATCATCCTTGTGATAGAGTGGCGGTCGCGTGAGTTATAGTTATCTGAACTAACTATAACGGGGGAATTTCAATGTTTTTTTACGAGTGAAATGTCCAGCTAACTATAACATGTTTGAAACCTATGGTTTTTTAAGTGAATTTGCAAGGTTTTTTAAATGCTAATTCCTAACTATAACGTGTGTGAAACCTATGGTTTTTTAAGTGAATTTGTAAGGTTTTTTAAATGCTAAGTTATGTATGTTTTATTATATTTTGTATATATTTATTTTACACTTGTTTAAAAAAAAATGCAATTTTTTTTTTAAGGTTTTTCACCGTGCGCGCACCGTGCGCGCACCCCGCGATTAAAAAAAAAAAAAAAAATGTTTTTTTCACCCTTCGGGGTCCTTCAGGGACCCCCTGACAAAGGCTAGGGGGTCAGGAACTCTCTACCCTGCCCCCTTTTCACGTTCTCCACCTTTCTTTTTCCCTGTCACACACACAACACACACTTCCTGATTTCGACCGATTCGAATGTTGACTGACATGTAACCACCAATCAGAATTAAGCTCGCGCACGGCACCGTGCGCGCACGGTGCGCGCCTATAGATATTTATGTACTTTTAACTGTAATTTTCTCAGGAACTACTGAACAGATTGATACCATATATGCAAAAGTCACATGCCTGACCGGAGGACTACCTCTTTGCCAAATTTCAAGGAATTCTGTTCAGCTGTTCGGGCTGTACCTTCGACTAAAGGTCCTATGGGAAAACGCATGGGGAAAACTCGTTTTGGGGCCCCCCTTTTTTCTCAGCCCCCGCTTGACGAATCACCCCGAGACTTTCAGGGTAGGAGCTGAGCGGAGCGCCCCATTAGTTTTGAAAATTTCGCGAGGATTCGTCAACTGGCGCCAAAGTTATTCAAAATACAATTTTGAGATTTCCTATGGAAACTCGGTCCTAACTATAACTATCTACTGGCGACCGCCAGTAGATTATATATATTACCTACTGGCGGTCGCCAGTAGGTAGTTATAGTTAGGACCCCTTTTCCATAGGAAAACCTCAACATTCTATTTTGAATAACTTTGGCGCCGGTCGATGAATCCTCGCGAATTTCTCAAAATAGGTGGGGCGCTACGCTCCGCTCCTACCCTGAAAGTCTCGGGGGGATCCGTCAAGCGGGGGCTGAGATAAAAGGGGGGTCCCAAAACGCGTTTTCCCCATGCATTTTTCCATAGGACCTTTAGAACGAGCTACAGCCCGAACGGCTGAACAGAATTACTCGAAATTTGGCAGAGAGGTAGTCCCTAGGTCAAGGAAGTGCCTTTTGTAGGTTTGGTGTAAATCTGTTCAGTAGATTCTGAGAAAATAGCCTTTAAATCAATATATATATCTGAGCCCGCTTACGGTACGCTTACCGTACGCTTACCGTAAGCCTACGGTGGCGTGCGCGAGCGCGATTCTGATTGGCTCTTAGATCTTAGTAAACATTCGAATCGGCCGAAACCAGGAAGCGGCGGCCGCCATTTTGTGTATTTCACTCAGAAAAAAAAGAGTGAAAACAAGAAAAGGGGGCAATGAGGAGAGTTACAGACCCCCTTACATTTGTGAGGGGGTCAAAGAAGGACTGTAAAGTACAAAGAAAACATTTATTGATTTTAAAAAAAATCACGGGGTACGCGTACGGTAAGCTTACGGTAAGCGTACGGTAGAAAAAAAAAAAAAAAAAATGAAAATCAGATTTAAGTGTTTAGATATTAGGGGGCTCTAAAAAGAGCCGTTGTGTTTATGAAATGATTTTTTAGTGGTACCTACAAGTAAGTACCGATGCAGAGTCTAAGGTTCAAGAGGAAGACTCTGTTCCCTTCATCATTGAAGTGCACACCATCTCCTCTATAAATGTCTTGCATGTCATAACGCAAGTTGTTGTGGTAAATGGCACCCATACCATAGTCACGGAGGAAAGCAGAAACAGATTTGTTGACGTGCTTTCTTGCTTTGTCATCGCACCGCGTGCCCACCGTGCGTGCACGGCACTAACTGCGTAAAGTGGGCGCGCGGTGCGCAAAGCGCACCGCGTGCTCACTGTGCGCGCACGGTGCGCGAAGCGCACTGTGCGCGCACGGTGCGCGAAGCGCACCGTGCGCGCACGGAACGAACTGCGTTAAGTGGGCGCGCACGCCACGAATGGCGTAAAGTAACTTAGCATTTAAAAAACCGTACAAATTCACTGAAAAAACCATAGGTTTCACACACGTTATAGTTAGGAATTAGCATTTAAAAAACCTTGCAAATTCACTGAAAAAACCATAGGTTTCACACATGTTATAGTTAGCGGAAATTTTACTGATAAAAAACCAATGAAATTCCCCCGTTATAGTTAGTGCAGGCAACTATAACTCACGCGACCGCAATCTTCTGCTGATGACATATGTGTCTTTATGAAAAAAAAATATTTGTAATATATGTATAGCTAAAAATGTATGGAAGAAGACATGGGCAAATAAGTGTCTAAATACAGTATTAGCATCAGCAGAGGATTGCGGTCGCGTGAGTTCTAGTTGCCTGCACTAACTATAACGGGGGAATTTCATTGGTTTTTTATCAGTAAAATTTCCGCTAACTATAACATGTGTGAAACCTATGGTTTTTTCAGTGAATATATATATATATATCTTTTTTTCCTCCACCCATTTTTCCTGTACCATCTCACCTAAGCATGACAACACCACTTATCCCTACCTACAATGAGGACTACATTGCGAAGATTACCAGCGGCCCCTCACTTTTCCAAACCACACCAACCCCAGCAGCACCCTCAGATGTAGCTGCTGATAAGATAGTTGCGTTAGAACATCTCAAAAAGAAACGCATCCGTACTGAACTCCACACCCGGATGCTAACAGAATACCTGAAGGCTGATCTAATACCCCTGGGCCTACAAGTTCGCAACACTCCAGCAATCTTCTTACATGACCCTAAGTTTAAAAACGGATTTGCTCACATCGGTATGACTTGCTCACGCCACTGGATGGTGCTGGGCATAGACACCACATTCGAACAAAGAAAAAAAGAACTGGCAGAAATACTTGAACTTGAAAAAGCAATTTTAGAACTTGATAGTTTGGCGGACGCCAAATCTGTCCTAGAAAAACAATCTCAGATTTCCAGAAATTTGAACACCATAAAAAGGAAACCAAGGTCACAAAGGACATTAAGAACTATAAAATAGGGAAGACTTACCCTTACCTACAGGACGAATACTTTACAAACCCATCAAACACACAGAGACAACAAACTGGTTCCTGGGGACACTTCAAAAATAGACAACCAGTGACCTTTTCAGAATCATATGCTGACTGATTCTTCTGACACAAGTGCAGGTCCTAGCACATCCACAAGCAACCCTAATTTTTTAGGGAGAGGCCAACATTTTCGAACCAACAGGGGGAGAGGCAAGCCACGATACAACTTCCCACTAGGAGAACGCCAGACCCGGCGGAAGTTCTATCAATACCAGTACTAGACAACAGTGGACTAGGGGACTTTGTTCCCTCCCCTAATAATGAAATGATCCCCATTTTCAATCTATCAACCCACCAACTGGCCTCTACAGAAGTTTCGCTGCTTAGTAAAGGACTTTCTTTTGTACTCACTGAGAAGCCAGACTGGTTCTGCGTACAAATCGAGATCTTCCAATTCTTCAGGAAGGTGAGACTTAAATCTTTCTTCCTTAACAAAGAATCTCCTCCCAACAATGACATGACAGGGCTTCGCCCTAAATCTACCTTTAACCCTTCACGGGTTCCTTACCACCAGAGGTGCTGGCCGGGCCTTTGAGAACTTGGTTCTCAAGGACCTACAACAGCTACAAACCCCTAACATCAGCCTAGAGGAAAGGAATAGCCTCCTTAAACTCAAAAAAATGGATGACATCATTATCAAACCTTGTGACAAAGGCGGTGGTATTGTCTTGCAAGACAAATTATCGTACGATAATGAGATCCTGCGTCAACTCAATAACACTACACATTATGAACTACTTAGGCATAACCCTCTCTCTGAAATTAAACATCAGATCCAAGATGTATCATATATCTGGACGCAATGACAGGAACAACAAAATACAAGTCGGGCGGCTCACTGTGCTAAACACAGATTTTTAGCTTACGTGTTTTTAAGCCACGCCCTTAATTACATTGACCACGCCCCTTTGAGAGACCCCCCCAGTTTCTCCATCCCACTTAAAGCCCTGCCACACCCCTTAAACAAGTGTTGACAAACACCATCAAAATTCTTAAAAATACATTCTATATATGTCACTGCGCTGTCACTTTTCAGAGCACCTTGTATGCATGAAAGCACTGTGCCTTACCGAAACCAAAACACATGCTGCTCAAATGCCCTTCCCACCCCTTTCAGCCTCATGGGATCTTGCAAAAGATGTGGCCTTACTCACCGACATGTTGAGGCAATGACGAGACTCGAAGCGCAGTCCTCAGATCTGCAGTCTTCCAAGGCAGAATTTGAACCCCCACTCTGGAACGGAGTTGGCAAGGCCAGAGGCACACGCCTGCACTACTAATCAAAGCCCCTGGCTGAAACACTTAAATCCTATGGGGCATTTCACCACGGTCTAAACATGAGAGGGTTGACGCGATCCGGTGTCCTCCCCCAAAAAGACGACCATCTGACACTTGCCACCGGTGGTGGGAATCAAACCCTTGCATTGTAGGGGCCTGTGACACCAGTGTCACAAGACCCTGCCTCTGAGCTACAGCTGTTGCCTGCAAGGAACTGCTGGGAGCAAATATGCCCTGCACTGTCTACATTTCCCAGTAGCCCTGGCACACAGCATGCCATCAAGAGCCAAGTCCGAGCCCCACCATCAAAGCATCAGCACCTCTCTGCACATCCTCAAAGGTATTGTGAGAGTGAAGGTGTGCCCGGCAAACAAAGGGTAAGAAGAAACCAGTAATCAAGCCTTCCTTCTGCACGGTCTCTGCCCTGCTGCTTCGGGCTGCAGAAGTTGTATTATTTGAGATAGAAATGTGTCTTGAACGAATGAATGAGAGGGTAAAAACCGCAGGTAGGAAGGACCATTCTCTCTGCGGCATCAAGAACGGGTGAAAACGCACATACAGATTTTATTCCAAAAGCCAGTGTTTTTCTTCAAAATCTACAATATGTGCAACCACACACACATATATGGGATTTATTTTGTAGCTTTAAATGACCTGACACGGTATTTATACGCACGTTTGGTATTTTATAGCTGTGCATTCTGAGAGGTAACCAGGGTCAGGCAGGCAAAAAAGAAAAGCGAACGCAAAAGCGATCGCTAATGTAAAAAAAAAAAAAAAAAAAACACGCCCGCGAGTGGTGTGCGTGCGTGCGCCACTGCGAGCCATATGTGTTTTCAATTATCGTGCCGTGTCTGGGCACAATAATTGAAAACATATGGGATTTGGTGCGCGTAACAGACACCAATAGGCCATGGGCGGAGCAATGCGCCCGCTTTTGGCCTATTGCGTGCTCTGTTTTAAAAAAACACGGACACAAAGCCCAATAGCGGAACCCAAAAGGAAAAGCACACACACAAGCGTGTGCGATGCCAGTGTCCGTTTTCAAACCCCGGACAAAAGGGCTCTCGGCTGCGCGAGCACTGCTACGCAGTGCAACGCAGTGCAACGCAGGGCGCGTGCCCTAAAAAGGCCGAAAAACGTTAAAAACAAATAAAGGGTTACAAAATCAAATTGCTACCGGTAGCTCGCGATCGACCGGTTGGAGACCCCTGCTCTAGAAAAATCACTGGGGGACATTGAAAGGGAACACAAAAAGAACCCCTCATGCACTGTACTATGCCAGATGAGAGCAATCAAGGGGAAACTCACAGTGATATACTCTACACGATGGAACATACCCTTCTTCGATTGCACCACATCTCTTATGCACAGGGGAACAAGGTTGGCTCGCACTTAGCTAGACAGCTACAGGAAAAGAGGGAGAAAGATTTTATTGGGGCCATAATAGATGCAGCGGGGCACGCCTCCCATGAAGATGCCGCTAAAGCAAATGCTTTTGGAGCTTTCTATACAGGTCTATACTGTATGGATAACCTAGAGCCTGCAGCACAACACCAATACTTACAATCTATAAAACTCCCACAGGTCTCGTAAGACTGGAATGAAAGACTAAACGCTCCCATTTCGGGGGAGGAAGTGGGGAGGGCAATCACGGCTCTCAAACTAAATAAGTCGCCGGGACCCGATGGCTTGATGGCCCATTTTTATAAAACCTTTGCACTAGACATCATCCCACACCTAACAAATCTCTTTAATACCATAGCGGAAGGTCAAACCGTCTCCGAATCAATGGCGGAGGCTGTTATCACGGTTATTCGCAAACCCGGGAAAGATCCCTGAGAATGTGCCTCTTATTGGCCTATTGCGCTTATGAATCTAGACGCCAAACTCTATTCCTCAATGTTGGCGATGCAACTGGAGGACCTGATGCCATACCTAATCCATCCTGATCAACCGGGTTTTATATAAGCCCACGATGATATTCGTAGAACCATTCACTTGATTGAGAAGGCGACCAAATTCAAGATACCTGCAGTACTGGTGGGCCTGGATGCCGAAAAGGATTTTAACAAGGTGGATTGGGCATTCCTTTTTAGCACACTCGAACACTTTGGGTTTGGTAAACCATTTACAGATATGATTAAAGCTAACAACGCACGCTCCCGTTCTAGAGTCCAGGTTAACGGGTCCAGCTCAGCTCTCTTTTCCCTATAGAGAGGTGCAAGGCAGGGCTGTCCACTCTCGCCATTACTTTTTGCTTTAAGTATTGAGCAGCTGGCCCTACGGATTCGTAAAACAGCTGGAATCCGGGGTATTCCATTTGAGGGGGGGGGGTCGGAAACATAAAATATCGCTTTTCGCTGACAACGTGCTGCTTTCTCTCATCTCCCCCGATCAGTCATTACGGGCGTTGCAGGATGAACTGAGGACTTTTGAAAAAGTTTCATGTTTTAAAGTAAAACCTTACGAAATCTTTTATTTTGAATTTCACACTGTCAAGGGAGGCCATGGGTAGATTGCACGACTGTACTTCACTTCAATGGGCTAAATACATACTCAAATACCTGGGTATTAACCTGAGTCCCAAGCTAGAGGGCCTGTTTAGGGCTAACTAGCCCCCATTGCGGCTCCAAACCCAGCAGGATCTTAAACGATGCAAGCCTCTCTTTATCTCATGGCTAGGGCGCATCCATGCGATAAAAATGTCCATTTTACCTAAATTATTATATCTGTTTCAAGCCCTCCCGATAGACCTAGATAGGGATTACATGCGTAAATTGCGGTCTCTCTTCACTCTGTACATCTGGCAGAATGGTCGAGCGCAGCTTCCCTTTCACACTCTTCGTCGCGCAAGATGCGACGGAGGGGTGGCACTACCGGACCTCCACTTATATTTTAAAGCAGCCCAGCTCCGTATTTTGGCAGAGTGGTCAAAGCGAAAATCAGACAAACATTGGCTGCATATGGACAGGGGTGGTGGGAAGAACAATATGGGATTTGATATGGAAGCCTAAGACAGATAGGCCGCCAAACGCGTACATTACCACTCCCACGTGCACCACACAAAGTTTGGGATGAGGTGTCCAGGGAACTAGAGTCTACTTTCCCTTCGCCCTACACACCTATTCACTTTAACCCTGAACTTTTCCCGGTGCTGCAAGAGGGTCCATTTGACTTATGGAAGGAGGGGGGTTGTCTGATGCAATCAGATCTGTTCCATAACTACGACATTCTCACCTTTGCCAGCTGTCAAAGGGACTTCAAGGTTCCGCCCAGCGAGGATTTCCATTATCTCCAACTCAAACACTGGGCTCTCCAGCCGCGGGTCAGAGACGCTGCCACACGGGAGAAGACGCCAATGTAAAAATGTGTGCAGAAGGTGGGGCCCACGAGAGGTGTGATCTCTTTTTTTTTTTTATAACCTTCTTCTCTCTACTTCACATACGCCGAGACCCTGTTACTTGCAGGCATGGGAACAGTGGACATGTAGAGAGATCTGAGATACAGAATGGAAACATCTGTGGAGGGATATTGCTAAAGATAACCATTCACTAGACCTAAGGGCGGTGCACTATAAGATTCTCTTTGATTGGTACTTATACCCAACGAAACTCAAAAAGATCTTCCCAGAGTCTTCTGATTTGTGTTGGAGAGGTGTGGCCTTTTAAGGGACTTTAGTCACATATAGTGGGACTGCCCCTCAATTCGACCCTTTTGGGAGGAGATTTTATCTCACATAAAAGATATCCTGGGTTACCCTATCCTACCACCAAGGAAGGAGTACTTTTAGGATTGAGACATCCAGAGCTAGAATAGCAAACTAAAGCAGACAGGGCCATAATGTGGGCTTGCTTTGGGGCTGTCAAAGTAGAGATCGCAGCAGCATGGAAGAAAAAGGCAGCACCGGTGCTTTCACAGTGGCATGCTCGTCTCTGGAAAATACTTTCTATGAAAATGATGGCAGATATTTTTAAAGACGACTATAACATTTTTTGACTACAAATGGAGTTCTCTCGTTGCCTACCTTACAAGCGGTCTCCCCTTGGCAGTATGCCCTCCCTCATTACGCGCCATGCACCTTTTTCAGTTTTAGTTGGAGAACACTTGGTCACCTTGGAAAACCAGCCTGACAACGGAAGTGTACATAATGTTTACAGCCAAAACTGAGCTGGGCCTTGCGTCCAGTAATAGCCTCATTTAAGGACCGCCTTCTGGTAGTTAAGTTATGTTTAGGGAGTGGGTTGGGGGCAGGGGGAGGGGTGTTTAAAAATTCTAGGCCTCTTGTGATGTACCACCTGAGTCAGACAGGATGTGCTGTCGAGAGTGAAGTGTGGCGGCGTACTCCCCGCTTTCTAGTGAAACTGACTTCGCTGGATAACTTGTCAGATGAGGGGATTGTTGCAGCATATTCTCCTATGTGACGTACAATCATTCTGTGAAATGCTATTGTGCCTAATAAAAAGAAGTTTGAGAAAAAAAAGGTGTGTTGAATGGTAAGGCTAGCCTGAAACCTGATTGGCCGCCTTGCTTCAGATCTCTGGTGCGAGCTCCCTTATCTAAACTAGAGTGGGCCAGGACAGACACCCACCACTCCATGCCAAGGAAGAACTTCGGAGACGGTTCTCAATTAAATACTAAAGAGTCAGAGTTTTGACAAATGTTGCCAAAACAAGTGAGCTTGCATTCAAAAGTAACAGAATATTCAGTTTTCCTGATCTTAATAGGGAAACCCAAACTCCAGAGTGTCAGAAAAGAGTTAATGCCCCTGAATGTGACAGCATCCATTTTGTATAGCGGAAAAGCCCAAGACGGCCCTTCAGAAGAAATAGTTATGTAATTGCCCCAATATATTCAGCCTAGGGTTTCAGGCAGAAATAAAAAGTGAGATAAGTGAGATAACCTGTGAAATTCGCTGCGTTGGAGTTCTCCAGTCTTGACTACTTAAGTGTTCCATCTTGATCAATTATCTTGCTATAAGAAAGTCAGAGTTTGGGTACAATGGGATTCTAAAACCCAGAGATCTGGTAAGTGTGCATTTCCAGTATGCCGCGGTCCCCTTAGCGATCCTCCATCACCCACATGCCCCCTATACGAGTTGTGGGCGAGAAACAAGAAATGTAGTAGTATGCAAGTACATCTATGAACTCAAGAATTTTGCCAGTAGGATGACATGTTAGCATGGACAAATGCAGTGTTGGGTTTGTGGATGTTTTTGGAAATGACAACAGACAAATGTAATGAACATATACACATTTCCTGGGTGTTCACATATCTATTGCAGGCAAATTTCCACCCTAGAATTGCACACAATTTTACTTCTGCTAAGGCCAACCATTAGGGTGGGAATGGAGAGAGAATATCAGCATGTTTAATGACAGTAGGGTAAGGGGCTTTTCCACAGGGAAAAACATTTTAACCCGTGGAGAACAAAAAAAGTTGCATATGCAAATATGCATTACATTTAGGTATGCATACTGTCAGATTTTATTGAGTACTCCTGGATCCTTTGTGAATCCAATAAAAACAGGAACTTTGCTTCAAACTCAGGAACAAAGAAACTAATGTTCAACTTTCAAAGCAGGGACTTTGTCAACTGACTCTAGTTCATCTAATCCTGTTTAACTGCTGTTGAGCAAAGAGTACTTTAGTTTCTAAGGATAATGATGGGGGAATACTGAAAAAGAATATAAATTTGTGAAAGACCCATCATTAGAGAACCAGGTTAGTAATCGTATTTATAAATAATGCTGTTTCTGAGTCCAATAATGGAAGATTCTTTTATGCATTTTTTATCCAAGAGGTTAATCGAATTTTGTACCCGGGGGAAATTAGTTTTTCTAACTAATAAAATCCACTACACATGAGAAAATATTCCCGTTACACTTCGTTCATGCATACTATTTTCTGCTTTAATTTAAAGTCTGTCAGAAAAAAAATCTGCATCAATGAGAACAAAAGGTAATAGACCTCCTAAACCACCCAGTTTACGTTATGCATTAGCAAAATACAAAAGTGATGTTTAAAAGAGTAGATTTACTTCTCCCTTATTGTCATTTACATTTATATAGCGCAATTTTACCCTATTTTATGAAGGTGGGCTCTTTAATCTGCCAGCCTCTGGCATTAGACTTTAATGATAACATGCAGTGTGTGCATCAGGACCTAGTAACCTGTTTAGCGGAATTTTTTAACCCCCTTGTGTCTAATAGGAGGCGTAGGGTGCCTGCATCCACATGGTATAATGCCTCATGCAGGAAGGCAAAATCAGAGCTTATTGTGGCCCTTAAAGATGGGAGAGACAAACCAAAAATTTGCACCCTAAGATCACAATACAAAGAAACAATGAACCTCGCTAGGGAAGAGTGGGATATGGAGAAATGGTAAAACCTCTCCTCCTCATTGGATTCGAGAGATGCACGCAGATTTTGGGCAATAGTTAGCACGGGGTCAGGAGAGCCTAGATCTGCAATAGAACCCAATATTGAGGCGGGGTGCGGGAGCTCCATTTCAAGACCTCAATGCGGCAGTTTCAGGTCTAGAAAGTCCACTGGCACACACACCTAGACTGGGGCCACAAGATGACCATGAGTGTACAGTGGAGGAGGTCTACATTGCCATAGGGAAGTTGGCCATGGGCAAGGCTCCCGGTTTAGATAGACTCCCTGGTGATTTATTTAGGGATCAACCGGCGAACTGGGCCCCTTACCTATGTGCCCTTTTCAACGCAATCCTGCGAGGTATGGAGGTACCGGGTACTTGGTTGGGAGCAGAGATTGTCCCAATCTTCAAGAAGGGCTCTCCTCTGCTTCCAACCAACTACAGGCCCATTAGTCTCATTGACGTTCCCCAAAAAATCTTCTCCCATCTGATCCTGGACCGCTTACAGGAGTGGATCGAGGAGTTTGATATCCTCAGTCCTTAGCAGGCCGGAATTAGGAGGAACACATCGACCTTGGACCAGATTTTCCGTCTTACAATGTTATTCTGGAAGACGGTAACACTAGAGGGTGGCAGCCTCTACATGGTCTTTGTGGACCTCCGGTCCGCGTTCGACTTAGTACCCAGGGCCAAACTGTGGGCGGTGCTCTTGGAAATGGGAGTTCCCAACGCTATACTGACGGTGCTGATCAGGCTGCATGTACAAAACTACGCACAGGTCAGATGTGGGAGGGAGGGGGTGCTGTCGTCCCGGTTTCCAGTTTGCAGGGGGGTCAGGCAGGGGTGCGTCCTGGCACCAACCCTGTTCTGCCTCTATGTGAATGGAGTTATATCGCATCTGCACGCGGTTCCCAACAATGATGCACCCAGATTGGCAGGCAGGAGGGTGCCGGCGATAATGTTTGCCGACGACACCCTCCTGCTTTCCAAGTCCCCTATGGGGATCCAACGAGTGTTGGACGGCTTTACAGACTTTTGCCGATGCTGCGGACTGGAAATCAATGCTGATAAAACTAAATTTATGATTTTCAGCCCCCCGGCATCGACCCGCCCAACACCGATCTTGGGTTCGGTTAGACTGGAGAGGGTACAGACTTTCCAATATCTAGGGGTTACGATAAATGAAAACCTTTCCTGGGGCCCCCAACAGGCGAAATCACAACTTAAACTCTCCCAATTAGTGGGCGGCATCCTCAAAATGTCCAATACATCTACAATCAAGCCAGTGAGCCCCTGCACTGGAGATTTACAAAGTGAAGGCGAGGGCATCGGCTCTCTATGGTGGGGAACTCTGGGGGTACACCTGTAGGCCCGAAATTCTTAACGTGGAGAATAAGTTTATGAGGCAGCTACTTGTACTCCCCCAAAGCACACCCCTCCTTCCGCTGAGACTGGACTTAGGACTGAGTTTTATTCAGGATGAGCTAGCTCTGAAACCGCTTAGGTTTTGGCGCAGGCTATGGATAACTACAGAACTGTCCAGTTATAGGCTTGAATTAAAGGATGTGTTGAACCATGGTAGTGCAGCGAAAATCCCCTGGCTTGCATTTGTGAAAAAGGAATTGGGGAAAATGGGACTATCGGACCTCTGGTATGACCCAGAACAGGCATGCAGGGGGGGTTTCATGCAAAACGCTTGCGAAGTCCTTTATGGACTACAAACAAAACATATGGTTGCATGACTCCAAAGCTGGCCCTCTGACAACAACCTTCTTAACATTTAAACATTCATATGCCTTTGAGGAGTTTTTGAATTTCATGTACCCAGTTGGAGCTAGGAAGTTATACATCCAATGGAGATTCGCAACACTACCATTAAGGGCATTCACAAGCAAGTGGTCTACACCAACAAGCAACTCTTGCCCTGGATGCGGTGCGAATAAGGAGGATGAACTGCACATCCTCTTTTTTTCCCCTGCTTACAGAAAAGCCAGAAAGTACTGGTTGGTACCCTTGTACAAGAACATGGGCTTTGATAAATGTTTTGTTGCAATGAGAGTCTTTAAAACTGATACTTCACCGCACATAGTTTTCGCACTCTCAAAGTTCCTGCTAGCTATGTGGTCCAAGAGATGTTCTCTCATCATAGCGGCACCCGGGGGTGATTGCATACTATGACTGCATACCCTGCTTGATAATCTGATTTTATGTAATGTTTATTTTATCTCCTGTGGTCTTATACATGTTTTAACCGTTTTAACTGTACTCTTTTATGACTGAAAAAATGTCGAAATAAAGATCAAATGTTGATGATGATGATGAATACTGAAAAAGAATATAAATTTGTGAAAGACTCATCATTAGAGAACCAGGTGAGTAATCGTATTTATAAATAATGCTGTTTCTGAGTCCAATAATGGAAGATTCTTTTATGCATTTTTTATCCAAGAGGTTAATCGAATTTTGTACCCGGGGGAAATTAGTTTTTCTAACGAATAAAATCCACTACACATGAGAAAATATTCCCGTTACACTTCGTTCATGCATACTATTTTCTGCTTTAATTTAAAGTCTGTCAGAAAAAAAATCTGCATCAATGAGAAAAAAAAGGTAATAGACCTCCTAAACCACCCAGTTTCCGTTATGCATTAGCAAAATACAAAAGGGATGTTTAAAAGAGTAGATTTACTTCTCCCTTATTGTCATTTACATTTAAAAGTACGTTTTTTCACACTACATACAGATTTATTAGGCATGTCAAAACTACATACTTCAGGTCGGCGCTCTTCTTCATCAACAGATCCATCCAAGGGAGTTACAAAATGGCACACCGGGTTCTTTCTTTTTTCAAGATCTGGAACAAGGACAATAGTTTGATTAGTACGCATTGTTTATTTTCACACTCTCGTATACTGGAGAATCATGTTAAATCACAAATAGGCAATGTTCAAATTTGAATAGAATGCCAATGTAATAAGGGGATTGCCCTTTCATAAATCAATAAAGTTGGCAGTGCCTGCAACGTAGGACCAATTCAGCTTGTTAATGGAAATATAGATAAGAGCATGTGTTAGTGAGAGGGGTAATCAATGACGCAACATCATGCTAACATTTATACCAGAGTTCGCTACCCACCAAATATGTAGATAGTTTCTTTAATTGTGACTGTCATCTATATAGCAATGTATGTATCCTTGTTGAATGGCTGTTAATGCCCAACACAGGAATCAACATTATGCGATTTTCATAGTTAAACCAAATCCCTCATTCAAAGGCATGGCTTGAAAGACAAAAGTGTTGAGAATTCAAAATATGCTCTTACCCAATGTGCCAACCAAACAATCTCATTAGCTCAGAAGAGCCAAGGAGGAGAAAAGTATAGTGGAGAGGAAACTAAGGAACAATAACAATTATCAACTTTTCCAACTAATAACATTTTATCTTCCCCATTCCGCAGAGACCATCCCAAGGCCCACAAGTCTTGATAGGTAGGGTGACCAGACGTCCTGGATTTTCAAGGACTGTCTCAGCATCCTGACATTTGAAAGGTCTGGGTTTTGAGGCCGGGTGAGCACGCACTTTTACCACTGTCTTACCATTGTGCTGAGAAGGCTTGTGTTAACACCAGCCTTCTCATAACACCTGGGCAGAGTTTACTTGATCAAAAAGGTTACTAGTATGCTGCCTGGCTTCAGTCACGCAGCAGGATTTAACGAGGGAGAAAATCACTCTCTATGGAGTCCATCACCCAAGCCAGAATTACAAACCTCCTGTCCTTGGAACAAAGTTTCAGCAAGGGAATATATATATATATATATATATATATATTACCTACTGGCGGTCGCCAGTAGGTAGTTATAGTTAGGACCACGTTTCCATAGGAAAACCTCAACATTCTATTTTGAATAACTTTGGCGCCGGTCGACGAATCCTCGCGAATTTCTCAAAATAGGTGGGGCGCTACGCTCCGCTCCTACCCTGAAAGTCTCGGGGGGGTTCGTCAAGCGGGGGCTGAGATAAAAGGGGGGTCCCAAAACGCGTTTTTGCCATGCATTTTTCCATAGGACCTTTAGAACGAGCTACAGCCCGAACGGCTGAACAGAATTACTTGAAATTTGGCAGAGAGGTAGTCCTCAGGTCAAGGAAGTGCCTTTTGTAGGTTTGGTGTAAATCTGTTCAGTAGATTCAGAGAAAATAGCCTTTAAATCAATATATATATCTGAGCCAGCTTACGGTGCGCTTACGGTGCGCTTACCGTACGCGTACGGTGGCGTGCGCGAGCGCGATTCTGATTGGCTGTTAGATCTTAGTAAACATTCGAATCGGTCGAAACCAGGAAGCGGCGGCCGCCATTTCGTGTGTTTCACTCAGAAAAAAAAGGGTGATATCTTGAAAAGGGGGCAAGGGAGAGAGTTACAGACCCCCTAACATTTGTAAAGGGGTCAAAGAAGGACAGAAAAGTACAAAGAAAACATTTATTGATTTTAAAAAAAAATCTCGGGGTACGCGTACGGTAAGCCCAACGTACGCGTACGGTAGAAAAATTTTTTTTTAAAAAGAAATGAAATTCAGATTTAAGAGTTTAGATATTAGGGGGCTCTAAAAAGAGCCGTTGTGTTTATGAAGTGATTTGATTTTTTAGTGGTATCTACAAGTAAGTACCGATGCAGAGTCTAAGGTTCAAGAGGAAGACTCTGTTCCCTTCATCATTGAAGTGCACACCATCTCCTCTATAAATGTCTTGCATGTCGTAACGCAAGTTGTTGTGGTAAATGGAACCCATACCATAGTCTCTGAGGAAAGCAGAAACAGATTTGTTGACGTGCTTTCTTGCTTTGTCAATCTGCGGACAAAAATTATTGGACCAGTTCCATTTTTGCCTTTGGCATATGTTAGAAAAGACAAAGGCAGTTTTAGGGAAAAGTGAAAACAGTTGTGCAAAGGTGTCCTTCATAAGCATTTCCAGACCTACCCCAGTCAAAGTGCCTAGGTCATTGCCACCACAGTGCACTATTATGAGGTCAGGGTGTTGGATTTGCATGAAGTATTTCACCAATGGTATCAATTGGTGCCACTTTAACCCTCTCTGACCAATCCATTTAATGTCTACATTTGGCAAAGCAAGGTCTCTCACCATATCTGTTTTCTCTGCATACTTTTCACTCCAGAAGACATAGCTGTGCCCTACAATCCACACTGTGAACATCTTCAAAGGAGAAATGGATGCACTCAGGAGGTGTAATTCAGTAGAATGGTAAAAAGAAATGAAAGACAGTTTGGAAATGGAGGCATACATATTTTTTTTTATAAAAAAAAGAACTGATTGGCTGTTTCATACCATTCTAGAATAAAAACTAGGCTGTATGTGTAAATTAATAGAAGCATGTTTTGTATTGGTACAGAAAAATGTGTTACCAAAGAACAGTACTATGGATTTGCTGTTAGGTTTGAAAGGTCAAGCACTCTTGCTCTGTGGAATTGAAACATTGTTTGGTGAACTTCTGACCTAACTCCACACAGCAGTGTTCCATGAGCTGTTGCTATGGTAGCAGGCAGAAGTCAAGTTGGGGGAAGGGTACTAGGCAGAAGTCAAGTTGGGGGAAGGGTACTTTAGGAAAAGGGTTGGGTTTTCAACCAATAGAAATGTGTGATTACATTTGAAAAAAAGGGGGAAGCACTGAGATTTGAAATTAACATGTATATGTGTGGAAAAAGAAAGGGAAAGTTTGCCATTATCTGGTTCTGCTGAGAGGAGAGAGGTGTAAAGAACAGAGATCCTGGCTCTGATAATCTGCTGTTTGAGTGCCACATTTCTTTCACAACTAACTAATTTTAAAGGTGAGTTTAGAGTTTGAGAGGGGATGTATATGGTAAATTAAGAAATGAATAATAGAAATGGAATTCCTTTTGTTGAAGTTGTGTTTATCATTTTCTGTTTTGGGAGAAATTTAAATGTGAGGAACATGTAAAATAATATGGACTATGTTTTCACGATAAATTAAGGTGTACTGGTAAAAATAAGGAATACTTTAAGGGTTTCAGGTTGCACTCAGTAATGCAAATACATACAGCATCAGTAAGGCTGGTTGCCCTTGCTGGAGTGTAGGCAGTCACCCAGGTTACAAATGGTGCTGGTTTGAAAAAGCAGTTTGGACATGTGCTGTTTTCAGAATCTGAAAAGTGGATTCAAGATGTGTCAGTCTGTAAAAGTGTTTATCACTTGCCAAAAAAAAGAAAAGTAAGTGTGCTTTCAAATTGGCAAAGAAATTTCGTTTTGTGACTAATGTGAAAACATGACTCTGTGTGCAAAGAGGAATTACAGGCAGAGATTTATTGCGTATTGCTCTGGTGATTTCACAGTTGCATTAGATGGAAAGGGGGAGCCATTTTTTTGTGTAGAAGCAGACTCTTAGCACACACCCAGCTGCTTATCCTCTGGAATCATGCACAGTATTCACAACCGAGTGGGGTTTGAGGTTTCAGTCAGTAATGCAAATACATACAGCATCAGTAAGGCTGGTTGCCCTTGCTGGAGTGTAGTCAGTCACCCAGGTTACACATGGTGCTGGTCTGAAAAAGCAGTTTGGACATGTGCTTTTTCATGAATCTGAAAAGTGGATTCAAAATGTGTCAGTCTGTAAAAGTGTTTATCACTTGCCAAAAAAAAGAGTAGTAAGTGTGCTTTCAAATTGGCAAAGAAATTTCGTTTTGTGACTAATATGAAAACATGACTCTGTGTGCAAAGAGGAATTACAGGTAGAGATTTATTGCGTATTGCTCTGGTGATTTCACAGTTGCATTAGATGGAAAGGGTGAGCCATTTTTTTTGTGTAGAAGCAGACTCTTAGCACACACCCAGCTGCTTATCCTCTGGTATCATGCACAGTATTCACAACCGAGTGGGGTTTGAGGTTTCAGTCAGTAATGCAAATACATTTAGCATCACTAAGGCTGGTTGCCCTTGCTGGAGTGTAGTCAGTCACCCAGGTTACACATGGTGCTGGTCTGAAAAAGCAGTTTGGACATGTGCTTTTTTAAGAATCTAAAAAGTGGATTCAAAATGTGTCAGTCTGTAAAAGTGTTTATCACTTGCCAAAAAAAAGAGTAGTAAGTGTGCTTTCAAATTGGCAAAGAAATTTTGTTTTGTGACTAATGTGAAAACATGACTCTGTGTGCAAAGAGGAATTACAGGCAGAGATTTATTGCGTATTGCTCTGGTGATTTCACAGTTGCATTAGATGGAAAGGGGGAGCAATTTTTTTGTGCAGAAGCAGACTCTTAGCACACACCCAGCTGCTTATCCTGTGGAATCGTGCACAGTATTCACAACCGAGTGGGGTTTGAGGTTTCAGTCAGTAATGCAAATACATTCAGCATCACCAAGGCTGGTTGCCCTTGCTGGAGTGTAGTCAGTCACCCAGGTTACACATGGTGCTGGTCTGAAAAAGCAGTTTGGACATGTGCTTTTTTAAGAATCTGAAAAGTGGATTCAAAATGTGTCAGTCTGTAAAAGTGTTTATCACTTGCCAAAAAAAAGAAAAGTAAGTGTGCTTTCAAAATGGCAAAGAAATTTCGTTTTGTGACTAATGTGAAAACATGACTCTGTGTGCAAATAGGAATTACAGGCAGAGATTTATTGCGTATTGCTCTGGAGATTTCACATTTGCATTAGATGGAAAGGGTGAGCCATTTTTTTTGTGTAGAAGCAGACTCTTAGCACACACCCAGCTGCTTATCCTGTGGAATCATGCACAGTATTCACAACCGAGTGGGGTTTGAGGTTTCAGTCAGTAATGCAAATACATTCAGCATCACTAAGGCTGGTTGCCTTTGCTGGAGTGTACTCAGTCACCCAGGTTACACATGGTGCTGGTCTGAAAAAGCAGTTTGGACATGTGCTTTTTTAAGAATCTAAAAAGTGGATTCAAAATGTGTCAGTCTGTAAAAGTGTTTATCACTTGCCAAAAAAAAGAGTAGTAAGTGTGCTTTCAAATTGGCAAAGAAATTTTGTTTTGTGACTAATGTGAAAACATGACTCTGTGTGCAAAGAGTAATTAAAGGCAGAGATTTATTGCGTATTGCTCTGGTGATTTCACAGTTGCATTAGATGGAAAGGGGGAGCAATTTTTTTGTGCAGAAGCAGACTCTTAGCACACACCCAGCTGCTTATCCTGTGGAATCGTGCACAGTATTCACAACCGAGTGGGGTTTGAGGTTTCAGTCAGTAATGCAAATACATTCAGCATCACCAAGGCTGGTTGCCCTTGCTGGAGTGTAGTCAGTCACCCAGGTTACACATGGTGCTGGTCTGAAAAAGCAGTTTGGACATGTGCTTTTTTAAGAATCTGAAAAGTGGATTCAAAATGTGTCAGTCTGTAAAAGTGTTTATCACTTGCCAAAAAAAAGAAAAGTAAGTGTGCTTTCAAAATGGCAAAGAAATTTCGTTTTGTGACTAATGTGAAAACATGACTCTGTGTGCAAATAGGAATTACAGGCAGAGATTTATTGCGTATTGCTCTGGAGATTTCACATTTGCATTAGATGGAAAGGGTGAGCCATTTTTTTTGTGTAGAAGCAGACTCTTAGCACACACCCAGCTGCTTATCCTGTGGAATCATGCACAGTATTCACAACCGAGTGGGGTTTGAGGTTTCAGTCAGTAATGCAAATACATTCAGCATCACTAAGGCTGGTTGCCTTTGCTGGAGTGTACTCAGTCACCCAGGTTACACATGGTGCTGGTCTGAAAAAAGCAGTTTGGACATGTGCTTTTATCAGAATCTGAAAAGTGGATTCATAATGTGTCAGTCTGTAAAAGTGTTTATCACTTGCCAAAAAAAAAGAGTAGTAAGTGTGCTTTCAAATTGGCAAAGAAATGTCGTTTTCTGACTAATATGAAAACATGACTCTGTGTGCAAAGAGGAATTACAGGCAGAGATTTATTGCATATTGCTCTGGTGATTTCACAGTTGCATTAGATGTAAAGGGGGAGCTATTTTTTTATGCAGAAGCAGACTCTTAGCACACAGCCAGCTGCATATCATGTGGAATCATGCATAGTATTCACAACCGAGTGGGGTTTGAGGTTGCAGTCAGTAATGCAAATACATTCAGCATCACTAAGGCTGGTTGCCCTTGCTGGAGTGTAGTCAGTCACCCACGTTACACATGTTGCTGGTCTCAGAAATGGAACCAGATGTATTGTGGAGTTATTTGAGATATATTTTTGTGATTATACTTCTGAAACAAAAATGTCAGACGGTATTTTAAAGAAATAAGTATTGATATTAGATTATATTTTTTAAGAATATTATGCATTTCTATAAAGTTATGTTTATGCAAAAAGAGATTGTGGGCTTTTTTAAAACAATCTTTGAGATTGTTAATTTTTTTTTTGCCCGCTGTTAAATGATGAATGCAATTGCTTTCACAATTTATAGTGAAATGCAATATATTCTGAAAACAGCAAAAAAAGGCAAACATTTTTTTTGAAAAATATGTAAATATGTGTACTGTATTATAAAATGTTTTATTAAATATTAATACTTTTTTCTTTTTTTTCAGATTGAGATAGAAAACTTTCGAAAACTAGAACCATTTTTAAAGCAATTAAAATTAAATTTAAATTAATAAATATTTTTTTGAGTGGGTATGGTAAGTCAAAAATTTCATGATCCCTTTTTTCCACTTCTCCACAATCACATTTTCAGTTTTTCATTGTAGTCTCTCAAGGACCTTGTAATGTGATAATTGATTTTTAGTGTTTTTAAAAAAAAAAAAAAAAAAATTACGCGTACCGTACGCGTACGGTAACAAAAAAAATCAAAAAAAGTTTGAAAAACATATATAAAAAATAGTTGAAAGGTAAGGTTGGCTCTTACAAGAGCTGTCGTGTTCATGCAGGGACAGAAGAAAGAAAGAATGGGAATATTAGTCGGTACGACAAATGTGCTGATCTATTTTATTGTTCACTAAGGAAACACTGGTCTCCCTATGACAAATTAGATCATGACAAGTGGCGCACCGTATTTCAACCCTCACAAACCGATGGTTTGTTTCCAGAGGAGTAGAAAAAGGAGATGCTCCCACCACAGATGAAGGGCTCACCTGACCTGCCGAAGATGGACTCGGCCCTGCAGATGATGGACCAGGCTGAGCTGCTGTGGATGTGCTTGGTTGACTTACTGAAGGGTTACCTTCAGTATGTCGAGCATGTGTCCTTCTGTGTACATCTTTAAGGTGTCTCAACATGGTGTGATTCCCGAAGGAATACTTCTTGTTGGGATTCCCTCTTGAAAGTACACGGCCACACAGCTTACAAGTCACTAAGGGTGCATTTACCTTTTTCTTGCCCTCTGGATAAGTAAAATACTCCCATATGAAAGAGGTCTTTTCTTTCCTCCTTCTCTGCCTCAAGGTAGTGCTGCTAGCCTCACTCTCAGAAGAGCTCTGCTGTTATGCCATCGTATCACAAAGACAACCCAGCTCCTTCTCCTAAGGGATCACAAGCAGAAATGAGGGGAATGGGTGTGGTGTAGGAGAGTTCTAGAACTGAAAGTAGTTTCAACCAATCAAAAGTTGTGTTTCATGATCACATGACCCACCGTGCGCGTTCGTTACGCTTACGGTGCGCTTACGGCAAAAGTACGCATGCGCGTAAAAAAGACACGCGCTCGCGCGCATGCACATAACAGTCACTCCCCAACACTTCCGCGTAACGTGCGCGTGTAGCGTACACGCCTACGCGCCCCACGCGCAGTACGCGCGGCTACGCAAATTGCGTAACTATACGCAAACAGAGTAGATAAATTACGGACATTGCGTAAACCGTATGCTTACCGTACGCTTACCGTACGCGCACTAAAAAAAAATATATATATTTTCAAAGTTATACTAATATATCTTACCTGTTTGGTAAAATAAAAAAAATAAAAAACTTGAAATATTGCAGATTTTTTAGAAAAAAACCAGTGTTTTAAGAGAATAAAAAGTTTAAAAAAAACTTGTTTTTTTAAAAAAAAAAAAACACATTTAATATAAGAATTTATAATAAAAAAATCATAAAAAAATCAATAAAAAAAATATGGGAATCACATATGTTATAGCTAAGAATTAGCATTTAAAAAACCATACAAATTCACTGAAAAAACCATGGGTTTCACACACGTTATAGTTAGAAATTAGCATTTAAAAAACCTTGCAAATTCACTGAAAAAACCATAGGTTTCACACATGTTATAGTTAGGAATTAGCATTTAAAAAACCTTGCAAATTCAGTGAAAAAACCATAGGTTTCACACACGTTATAGTTAGGAATTAGCATTTAAAAAACCTTGCAAATTCAGTGAAAAAACCATAGGTTTCACACACGTTATAGTTAGCTGGACATTTCACTCGTAAAAGACCAATGAAATTTCCCCGTTATAGTTAGTTAAGCTAACTATAACTCGCGCGCCCGCAATGCACTGCTGATGACGTCACATATTACATCACTCATGACATGGTCAGTGACATCACTGATGACATCTCAAATGACATCACTGATGACATCACTGATGACATCCAGTGAATGTGTGTTTTTCTGAAAATTAAATATGTTTTATATATCTCAAGGTCGATGGAAGAATAAATGAGTATATAAGTGTCTAAATGGATGATTTGTTTTTGAAAAATTGATTGTATTACTGACTGATTAAGTGTATCTTATTGAATACATGGCTAAGTGAGTAATGTTTAAATGTGTAAATACCTGTATCAGTCTCTCACTTTGTGTATAAGTGGCTGCATGGGTTGGTGAGCAGCAACATGAGTGTCTATATAGGTTATTAGTTGGTTTTTTGAGTATCAGTATGAGTGTCTGAGTGTCTGTATGGTTCAGTGGGGGGTATTACGTAGTGCATAAGTGCATGAATGAGTGACTCACTGTTTGTATGTGTTGAAGACAGCATATGTGCAGGACTGTATGGGTGGAAGAGTGTGTGTATGGGTGTGTTAGTGAGTGAATGGCTGTCTCAATAGTGTCTTTATGAGTAACTACATATGTTTTAAACTAGTATATGTGACTATTGGTGTATATAAGTGAGTGTATGTGAGAGTGAGAGATTGAAAGAGTTCCTGTATGAATAAGTATGTGTTTCTATAAGTGATTGTTTAAAAGACTAAGTATGTGTAAGTTTCCGTAGAAGTAAGTGTGGTGGTGTGTGTATAACTGTATATGCGAATAAATGTATGTTTGATTCTTTATTAGCATGAGTAACTATGTGTGTGAGTAACTATGGATGAGAGGCATTGTGTTACAGGATGTATAGGTGTATGAGTACATATGATGTGTGAGTACACGAATGAGTGACTGTACAGGACTGTTGGTGAATAAGTGGATGTTTATGTGGATCTTAGAATTATTGAAGAGGTTGTTGTAATTGGTATTGGTATGTCCATTTTTTTGAAAATTTCAGTCTCTATTTTTGAATGTGTGTATCAAAGGTTATATTAGGGTGAGAGGAGGTCTGCCACTCTATCACATGGATGATGTCATCAGTGATGTCATCAGTGATGTCATTTGAGATGTCATCAGTGATGTCATGAGTGATGTCACTGACCATGTCATGAGTGATGTAATATGTGACGTCATCAGCAGTGCATTGCGGGCGCGCGAGTTATAGTTAGCTTAACTAACTATAACGGGGGAATTTCATTGGTTTTTTACGAGTGAAATGTCCAGCTAACTATAACGTGTGTGAAACCTATGGTTTTTTCACTGAATTTGCAAGGTTTTTTAAATGCTAATTCCTAACTATAACGTGTGTGAAACCTATGGTTTTTTCACTGAATATATATATATATACACACATATATATATATTCACTGGAAAAACCATAGGTTTCAGGCACGTTCTAGTTAGAAATTAGCATTTAAAAAGCCATAGAAATTCACGAAGGAAAACATAGGTTTCAGGAACGTTATAGTTAGTTGGACATTTCACTTGTACAAAACCATAGAAAATCCGGTGTTATAGTTAGTTCAGCTAACTATAACTCACGCCCCCGCAATGCCCTGCTGATGACATCACATATTACATCATACATGACATGGTCAGTAACATCACTGATGACATCTCAAATGACATCACTGATGACATCATCCAGTGACTGTGTTTCCGTAAAGTTTAAATTTGTTTTATATATATGCCAAGCTGTACTGAAGAATGAGTGGGTGTATAAGTGTCTGTATGAAGGATTTAGTAGGTACATGACTGACTGTATAAGTGAGTGATTAAATGTGTCTGAATGCATGGGTTAGTGACTAAACTGTGTGAAAGTCTGTATCAGTCAGTTGCTGTGTAAGCTGCTGCATGGGGTGAATAGCTGCAGGAGTGTCTATATGGGTTATTGATTGCTTGCCTGAGTATTTGTGTGTGTGTGTGTGTGTGTGTGTGTGTGTGTGTGTGTGTGCGTGTGTGTGTGGGTGTGGGTGTGTGTGGGGTGTGTGACTCTGTGCATAGATGTGTGAGTGGTTGATTGACTGGGTGTATGGGTTCAAGAGTGCATGTGGAAACAGCTGTATGGGTGGGTGAGTGTGAGTATGGGTGTGTTGGTGAGTGAATGGATGTCTCAGTGGTACATGTGAAAGTAAGTACATATGTAAAAGGCAGTATATGTGAGTGAAGGGGTATATAAATAACTATGTGTGAGAGTAAGTAATAGTGAGAGTGGCTGCATGGATGAGTGTGTATTTGTATCAGTGATTCTATAAGAGAGTAATTATGTGTTAGTATCTGTATGAATAAGTGAGGTGGTGTCTGTATAACTGTATAGGTGAGTAAATGGAAGTATGATTGATTCTTTGCATGACTGACTAGGTGTATGAGTAACTCATGATATGTGGCAGTGTGTGAGTGTCTGTATAGGTGTATGAGTGCATATGATAGTGTTGTATTGATGAGTGACTGCATGTATGAGTGACTGTATGGGTGAATGAGTGGATGCGTGTGAAGACCTAGGAATCAGTCCGCGCGTATTTAGTAACTGGTATTGATGCGTCTATTTTTTTGAAAATGGTAGTCTGTATTTTAGTGTGGGTGTATCAAAGGTTATATTCAGGTGTGAGGAGGTGCATCAGATTTTCACGTGGATGACGTCATCAGTGATGTCACTGACCATGTCATGAATGATGTAATATGTGATGTCATCAGCAGTGCATTGCGGGGGCGCAAGTTATAGTTAGCTGAACTAACTATAACACTGGAATTTCTATGGTTTTGTACGCGTGAAATGTCCAACTAAATATAACGTTCCTGAAACCTATGGTTTTTTCAGTGAATTTCTATGGTTTTTTAAATGCTAATTTCTAACTATAACGTGCCTGAAACCTATGGTTTTTTCAGTGAATTTCAAAGGTTTTTTAAATGAAAATTTGTAAGTCTAATGTACCTCAATCCTATGTTTTTTTTATTTTCTATACATATATATATATTTTAAAAAATTGTGAATAATTTTTAGTTAGGAAAACTATATTCATTCTTTTTTGTTGGTGTAATATTATACAGATGTCACGCACCCTTCGCGCATCCTACACGACGGCTGCGTGCATTCTGGTAGCCATTTTGAAAAGTCGCGCTGGGATAAATAAAAGTTTTCCTTTAAGTGTTTGTCTAAGTTTATTAATAAAAGTATTTTCAAAGTATTATTTCCAATATAATTTTGACGAAAGTAAAGTTACAAAATGCGCGGTGTAGCCGCTTAATGTGCGCAACATCTCCCCCCGTGTATTTCCGGGGTCGTGTCGTGATCGTGCTGAGATCGAGGCGAAGTTGAGACTTCGGCGTACTTTTAAAAAAAAAGTGACTATAGAAAGTTTGAATATGATATTAGACTGAACAGTTTTGCTAATATACTTATTAGTTTATAGAAATTTTTATTGATAATGTATAATGATATATATGATTTTCGCAGGTGCGTGAAGGGTGTGTGACGAGTGCGTGCACCCTATGCAACTTCATGTCAGAAAACAAAAAAGGAATCTGATTGGTTGAAATCAATTTCATTGTGAAAGAGGGAGGATCCATCCTTCTGATATTTCCCTTACTTTTTGTCCTTGATAGAGAGAAGACCCGTTTCTTGCTTGTCTTTATATTGATATACCTTTTTTGTTTGTTTGTTTATTTTTAATACAACTATGGCTCCTAGTTTTGCTGAAGTTGATCCACTTGCAGGAGAGGAGGAAGAACAGATGGTGCAGCAGAAGAAGAAAAGAAAGGAAAGCATCGCTTGGTCCTTTTTTAGTGTACAAGAAGACCTGCGATGGATGCCGCTTCTGCCTCCCGTAACCTAGAACGACACAGTGCGGTCAAACTGCGGTGGGACGCACACTCGTTGACCTCTTATGGCACTGCTCCACACTTCGGGGATGACGCTTTCCATTAGCTGTGTTTTCTGATGACGTGTCATGGCGGCCAAGTCCAACAACAGAACTCCTTTAGATCGAAACCGACTCTTCCACTCTCTCACCGGAAGTGAAACCAGGCGACGCGGACACTTTTCGGTAAAAAAACACATTCCTTCCTCCTAATCAAATAAAAGACTCACTGAAGAACAGGTGCCACCTTCGATCGGTAAACAGCTGTTACAACAAATTTTTTACTTCGCAATACCATTACAACGCACGCATTACCATGCATGCGTTGTACATCGCAAAGTCATTACTAAGCATTTTTTTAGAACGCATGGTCATTTACCACGCATGCCTTTACAACGAGTTTCGTTGTAAAGGTATGTATGGTAAATGACCATGCGTTCTAAAAAAAATGTAGACGATCCACGTCGTTGTAAGGAAACATAGGCTGTTCCATTTCCTCACAACGACATGCACCGCCCCTCAGAGACGACGTGAAGCAGGAACCACGAGGAGTGACAGGTAAGGGGGATTGGGCATGGGGTGGGTGTTACTTTTCTAGGGTTTAGGGTAGTGCAGTGGTGTTTGGGTAGTGTAGGGGATCGTGGTGGGGTAGTGTTTTAGGGTTTAGGGTAGTGCAGTGGTATTTGGGTAGTGTAGGGGGTCGTAATGTCAGTTGACCTGGAAAAGGCATTCGAGTCAGTGGGATTGGGTGGCCCTAAAGGTGAATTGTATTACCTGGCCACCCAGCTTCAGTGGTGTGGATCTATTTGGTGGAGAGCCAACATGCGAAACTTCTCCTTTTTGGTTGATTTGTTGAGTGTCTGTACTCTGCTTTTCGACCCTTCTTTACCAAGACGTATCTGGAGTAGACCCCTCGTATTCGCTGACATATTGGCACCTTCTCAATGGCGGACTTTCGCAGAAGGGTGGAGACTTCGCTCTGCAATATCTTTATCTGATGGCACGAGGATTGAACTGGAGGAATTGAGGGGGGTTGGTGTCGAAAACGTAGAGAGTACCCATTCTGCATTGTAGCCAACACCCACTGATCTTCTGTGATACCTTGCCATTCTTCGAGATGATTTGCAATACTTCCCCCCACTGGAGTGGTGAACGGCGATGGGGGCACTTATTGCTTGGTCTGCGTCTTAGCGAAGGTGTTAGATTGACGCTGGTTCCCTATACCCCTGGAGGAACGCCGGCCTTGGTATTGTGACCTTTGCTGTTCCTGCTGCTCCTGGTTTTTCTGCCAATGAGGGGTTTGAACCCTCTGTTGGGAGGATCGCCGGAATCGTTTGCGGAACTCTTTGTTCTTCTCCAGACCCACGGCTTTTAGTGTGTCTAGCTCAGTCTTCATCCGGGACATTTCTTCATCCGTGTGTGCCCCGAACAAAGATGATCCGGAGAAGGGAAATTGAGGATCCTAGACTGTGCCTCTGGTTTGAGTGCTGTGAGCCAGAGCCAGGAGGTTCTTCTAGCGCACATTCCATGCGCATAGGCATGAGCCGAAAGAGTAGCTCCATCAGCTGCAGCGCTGATAACTTGGTTAGCCACCAAGCTGCCCTCATGCAAGATCTCATCAAAGTCCTTGCGATCTTCTTGTGGTAACTTTTCTGTGAATCTTTGCAGGGAGTTCCACAGAGACCTGTCATACCGGCCCAAGGGTGCCGAAGCACCCGACACCTTCATCATAGAAGCTGATGTGCCACATACCTTCTGCCCCCACAAATCATGTGTCTTACTTTCCTTATCTGGAGGAACAGTAGAGGAGGAAGCAATAGCATGGGTCTTTTTTGCTGCAGCGATTATCACAGAATCCGGTGGAGGATCTGATTTGAGGAATAGTGGGTCTTCTACCGGTGAACGGTATTTCTTCAAAATCCTAGCCGGTGCGGTCTTGAGTGTCGCCAGCGTGAGGAAAAAGTCCATAACTGGTTCTATTAAACCCAGTACCAATGGCAGTAGGGGTCTAGATGCTGCCCTTTGGTATAGAGTCTCAAAATAACAGAGGACGAACTCTGTCGACATCGGGATGTTTAGTTTCGTCGCACCCCTATCCAGCACGTCCTGAAAAAAGCTAATGTCATCCACCGGAGAGACCCTTAACGGCGGGCTGTCAGTCAGAGTAGGTGAACAGTCTCTGTGTGACATGTGTGTGGAAGAGGAGGAAGGTGTTGGAGATCTGCACCTTCTCCTCCTGCTTCTGGATCTAGACTTTCTCCTGTGAGAGTGCGCAGGAGTGCGACTGTGATCCCTGGCTCTTGATGGGGTACGCTCTCTATCCACCGCCTTTACCAGACGAGCCAACAGAGACCTTTGAAGGGGGCTCGAGTACTGTTGTGCCCTTGCTGTTGGAGCAGTGGCCCAGTGATGTAAGGGCCTGTGCCATCTCGCCCCTCAGGAGAATGTGGAAAAGGCAGAGAGTTCTCTTCTTTCCTGCGCAGGCCTGGTCGGCGAATCTTGATGTCCCCTGGACACTGGACATCGAGATCACGACATCCGGGGATCTTGACGTTGAACCCTTGTGAGAGCTGGGGGACACCTGTTCTAGTTGACGGTGATGTGGACAGGCTTACCGGACGTGAGTCCGCTTTGGACTGGTGCCCCAACGTTGATCTAGAACGTCTCTGGACAGATTGGCATCTCGACGTCGATCGTCGGCTTTCTCTTCTTGGACGGAGGACTCAATCCTGCTGTCGACCGGCCTCTTGACGGCAAACGTCTACCTGATGCTGACAGAGTACCTTGTTTCGACGTCAGCCGCCTCGGTTCTGGAGACTGGTGTCTCGATGTCGATCGACGACGTGGTACTGTCGACGGAGACTTCCGCTTCGGCATCAGAGATGGAGTCTTGTGCCTCGACGTCGAAGACCTTTGCACTGACCTCGACAGTGACTTCTGCCTCCACATCGCAGATCTTTGAACGAACCTCAACGGTGACTTCTGCCTTGACATCGAAGATCTGTGGACCGACCTAGACGGAGTCCTTCGCCTCGACGCCGATCGCCGCTGATGTGGCGACGACGGAGTGATGTGCCTCGACGTCGAACGCCTGGCAAGCGTCGACGGAGACTTGTTTCGCGACGCTGATCGTCGCCTGGTTGACAACAACGGAGGGCCTTTTACCTTCATCAACGTTGAGAGCGTCGTCGATTTCTTGGAAGAATGATGCGTCGGTACCATTGTAGTCTTCGTCGACGATTTCTTCGTCGCCGGCAGCTTCGATGACGATCCCGGCGCCGGCGGAGAACAGGTCGGGACTTTGCCTCTCGAGGTCGACCGCGTCCTCCTCCTCCTCTGCTGCCTCACTGGAGGCCATAAAGTCGAATTCTCTCCCTTTCTTTGATGGTCCTTCTCGACAACTTCTTGCAATGATGACAAGTGGCAGAAGAGTGAGAATCAGGGAGGCCGAGGATACACAAAGGATGTGAGTCTGATCTAGCCTTCTTCTTGCCACAGGCAGGGCAGAGATCAAACAAGGAAGGCATTTCTGTAAAAAATAAACCTTTTCTGGGACTCAAAAAAGGTTTCACTCTCACTCTAAAAGACGTCGAGTGAAAGCAAACAATCTTCAAAAATATCAAGTATTTTTTGACAGAAAGTCAAAAAATGAAGAGCTGTGAATCCAGGGTCCTGACTGGAAGAGCTGGAAATAACAACTGACCTGTCACCCCTGAGGCATGATGGGAAGCTACGGGTCATGGTGCCAGTTTTGTATGAAAATGCTTTCATTTTCTATGCTATTGGTTTACAATGCAGCCTGTGTAGGCTAACAATGTCTTATTTTGCAGTTTTCTTCATGAGGTTTACTCATTAAAAAACAGAGTTCAAGTGCTACTTGCCCTCTAGTGTTTTTTATATATATATAGTATGTATTTTGCAAAAACAGTTTATATGTTTATTACATTGTTTAGCCTCCTAGATGGGAGCTGCATTGGTATGAGAAAAAATGATACATGTGTATATATATATATATATATATGTATGTTTTTCATATATATTTTTTGTTATTTCTGGGGTCCCCAGACATGGGCAGGAATATTCAATGCTTATGACTATTGATGAGGATCCCTTGGAGGAGAAACCAGGGTACCATTTACTAGGAACTTCCAGAGGGTGCTAAAGGTTTTGCCAATTGGGCAAACAATTGTACATTTTTAGGGAAAGAACACTGGTATCGAGAACCTGGTTATCAGGGATACAGTACACTTCAGTCAAAATTGCATCAAAAACCAGGCAAAAGGAATGGGTGTGTGTGTGTGTGTGTGTGGGGGGGGGGGGGGTACTGCAACAAAAATCTAGTTTCCTACACTTGCTTTTAACCAACTGTATCTTATTGGGACTACAACTAAATGCATTTGCTAGGAGGAAATGGGAAACTGTGGGATGTTGAAAGCTTAAAGATTTTATTTCAAGGTGGTTCAATAATTCCATGGAACCAGCTAATAAGCATTCATCTGAATATAACTGGCAATTTATGGCCCAGCTTTATCTAAATCAAACATTTTTGTAGTGGTTTTAATGAAGAATCCAACGAATTAGCTCAAATCATATATAAAGCCTATTTTGTATCTCACCTTAAAGGCGTAGGCAATTAGTATCTCGCATTTCATCAGAAATTTTATGACTAAGTGGTAACTTCTTTTTTTAAGTAAAATTTCAACCACTGTCAGTTGCAAGATCAGTTCAACCCAATGGAGGCTCTATAACAAAACGAGCTGCAAAGCTATTCGGGCATCAGTCGATAAGAGAATGTCTCTACTAAATAAATGGAGGTTATATTACACCCTGCATTATATCCACAAAATGTATCCCACATGTTTCACCACAATGTTTCAGATGTGACATGAAAAGGGAGATTAGCTTCATATATGCTTCCCTTGGCATTTACTATACAATATTTCATTAATTAATAATAAAAAAAATAATAAGAACTTACAATCTGATATCTATAGTGCTTTTTTTGGTATAACAATGCAACGCAAAGACATTTCCATTTTACAACAGCAATTTACATTCATAGGTATACTCACTGCAAGATCTTTGATTTTACAATGTTTGAAAAAAATTAAGAGAGCCAAAAAATATGAATGTCTGTACGCATTAAGAAACGGACCTTTAAAAATTCCCACAAGATATGGACATTTTTGGAAGAATTACATCTATTTTTAAGATGTCTGTTACTGGAAAAAGGAATATAGTGTACCTCCTTTTAATATTGTGATTATTGCAATTAACATACTGCTCTTATTTTTGATGATTAAGGCATAGGACTATAACTGGCAATAGCTTTTGTACACAATGAAATGTCTTATTTCTGCTAGTAATTGCTTTATTTTGATACATTAAAAGAATGTATTGATTGTTAAAGTGTCTTTTCTACACCCTGTCTTGAAACAACTGATGTAGCAGATGAGTCTACGTCCTTAAACTGACGTAAATGGAGTTAAGAGAGTCAAAGTTAACTTGCTGCATGGATGACTACATTGGGGAAATAAATTGATGGAGTAAGTTATGTCTACCATTGATTCTGGATGCCAAGAACAGATACCTTAAAAGCAATGCTTTCAGTAGGATGAAAAAAAGGGAAGGGTGGTTGTGATGGGGGGAGGGGGGGGTTTAAAAAGCATATGGTAAAGACACATAACTAGGAATCCTTTCTGAGAGGCGTTGGCTGTGTAATGTAATCGTGTGGCTTAAAATATGCAAACCAAAATCCTTTGATTTACACACCACCTGACCAGTATGTGGATGCTTTTCTGAGAGTTTCGCGTTATTGCATCCAGCCATATCACAAAGCAAAGATTAAAGGCCTACAACAAGTTAGATCTATTGGCCTTTGCTGCTGCTTGTTAGCAGTATCAGATAAATTAGCAACAATGAGGAACTTGTTTCGATTAATTAGAATTGAAAACGTTTCAATTGTGAATATATAAGCCGATGAATTAAATATTATGGAGGGCTGGAATGGGTGGAGGTCGTTGGAGTGCCTCAATCACTTCCACTCCCCTTCACACCACTTCCTGTGCTATCTTTACATTAGAAACGGGTCTCTTTTCTCCAAATCTCTAAAAACACTCCACCTGTCTACCGAATGTGTCATCTCCTTCCTTGTCATCACTATGTCCTTCTGCATGTGCTTCATTCTGTACTCTCTCCTTCACCATGCATTCTGTCTCTCACACACACCCTCTCTCTCCACAAATGTAAACACATTTTACTTTGTTGTGTAAACTGTCAAACGCTACCCTAAAATAGTAAATACACCTGGCACATATGTGAGCATCGCTGTGTGTGCTTTCAGAGAAGCCAAAGATATGATGATCAAGTACTCTGAACACCTTTATACCTCACTAACAGGCTCTGGGAGACACTTGCACTGCCTTTATCCTCCACTCCAGAGCTCTCAATCGTACCCAGTAAAGAACACGTACCCAATTAATCAATCAATCATGTAATTTGTAAAGCGCACTACATATCCGTAAGGGTTTCAAGGTGCTGGGGGGGGGTGGGGTGCTGCTGCTACTGGTCGAAGAGCCAGGTCTTGAGTTGTCTCCTGAAGGTCAGCAGGTCTTCGGTTTGTCATAGGTAGAGGGGGAGGGTGTTCCAGGTCCTGGCGGCGCGGTGGGAGAAGGACCTGCCTCCGGAAGTTATTCTACGGATGCGCGGGACCGTGGCCAGGGCATGGTCAGCAGAGCGGAGTTTCCTGTTGGGTACGTAGAAGGAGAGTCGGTTGTTGAGATAGGCTGGTCCGGTCTTGTGGAGTGCCTTGTGTGCGTGGATCAGGAGCTTGAAGGAGATTCTCCTTTCGACGGGGAGCCAGTGCAGGTTCCTCAGGTGGGGGGTGATGTGGTCGTGGCGCGGGAGTTCGAGGATCAGGCGTGCAGAGGCGTTCTGAATTCTCTGCAGTCTGTTGATGAGCGTGGACGAGGCTCCGGCGTAGAGGGCGTTTCCGTAGTCGAGTCTGCTGCTAACTAGGGCCTGGGTGACTGTTTTCCTCGTGTTTGTCGGGATCCATCTGTAGATCTTGCGGAGCTTGCGGAGGGTGTTGAAGCAGGTGGAGGAGACTGCGTTGACTTGTTTGGTCATGGTGAATTTTGGGTCGAGGATGATTCCCAGGTTGCGTGCGTGGTCTGTGGGGGCCGGGGGGGGGGGGGGGGCAGTGCTGCGGGCCACCATGAGTCGTCCCATGCTGAGGGGTTGGACCAGAGGATGAGGATCTCCGTCTTGTCTGAGTTTAGCTTAAGTCGGCTTTCCTTCATCCAGTCGGTGATTGCCTTCATCCCCTGGTGGAGGTTGGATTTGGCGATGAGAGGGCCTTGGTGAGGGAGAGGATCAGCTGCGTGTCGTCGGCGTAGGAGATTATGTTGAGGTCGTGCTGTCGGGCGATGCGTGCTAGTGGTGCCATGTAGATGTTGAACAGCGTCGGGCTGAGGGAGGATCCTTGAGGGACGCCGCAGATGATATCGGAGGCCTCGGGCCGGAATGGGGGGAGGCGGACTCTGAGTTCTGCCGGAGAGGAAGGAGGTGATCCAGTCCAGGGCTTTGTCCCGGATGCCTGCGTCTGGGAGTCGCGTGCGTAGTGTGTGGTGGCAGACGGTGTCGAAGGCGGCGGAGAGATCCAGGAGGGTGAGGGCCGCCGTATCGCCGTTGTCTTAGAAGGATCCTGATGTCGTCTGTGGCGGCGATGAGGGCGGTCTCGGTGCTGTGGTTGCTGCGGAATCCTGATTGGGAGGGGTCCAGGATGTTGTGGTCTTCGAGGTGACGGATGAGCTGGGTGTTAACTATCTTCTCCATTACCTTTGCTGGGAACGGAAGCAGGGAGATGGAGCGGAAGTTCTTGAGGTCGCTCGGATCCGCCTTGGGTTTCTTCAGTAGGGCGTTGATCTCTGCGTGCTTCCAGTTCTCAGGGAAGGTGGCGGTCTCGAAGGAGAGGTTGATGATGTTGCGTAGGTGGGGTGCGATGGAGTTGCTGGCTTTGTTGAAGATGTGGTGCGGGAGAGGGTCGGACGAGGATCCGGAGTGGATTGTGCCCATGGTCTTGATGGTGTCCTCGATGCTCACGTTGGCCCAATTTGTCAGGGTGTCGTGGGCAGTGGGGTGCGGTGGGTCTGGTGCGGCGAGGACTGCAGGGGTCGTCCGGCGTTTGAAACTGTCATGCATGTCGGTGATTTTCCGGTGACAGAAGGTGGCGAGGGAGTCGCACAGGGCTTGCGATGGTGAGATGTCGGCACTGGAGCTGGAGTTGGAGAGTTCCTTCACGATTGTGCGCTGTTGTCAAGGCAGTCTGTGAAGGAGGTCCTTTTGGCGGTCCTGATGAGGTGGTGGTGGTTGCGGATGGCGTCTTTGTGGGCAGCGTGGTTGTCTGGCATCTTGTTGTTGTGCCATATGTTCTCCAATTTCCAGCAGGTGCGTTTTGAGTCGAGGAGTTCCGGGGTGAACCAGCTGACTCTTTTGCTAGTGTCTCTGTTGGTGGGTTTTTTCAACGGGGCTACGGTGTTGGCGCAGTCGTTCATCCAGCGTTTGAGGGTGAGTGCACCCTCATCGGGGTTGGTGGGGTTAGTCAGAGGGTTGAGTGCGAGGCTTGTCTGTAGTTATTCTTCAGTGACTTTGCCCCAGCAGCGGCGGGGGGTCTGTAGGGTGCGGTGGTGTGAGGGGGTTTTTCGGAAGGAGAAATGGATGCAGTGATGGTGTGTCCAGGTGAGTTCGGAGGCGTGACTGAAGGTGACGTGGGGGCTTGAGGAGAAGATGTTCTCCAGGTGATAGTTCAGGTCTCCAAGGAGGATGTAGTCGGTGAAGGTCAGCGCGTGCGTGCTGATGAGGTCGGAGATGGAGTCGTAGAATTGAGGCTGGGGTCCTGGCGGTCTGTAGACAAGGGTGCCTCTTAGGGTGGTCTTGGGGTCCGTGTGGATCTGGAAGTGCATGTGTTCGGCGGTGCTGAGGGTGTCGTTGGTGTTTGTTGAGATCCTGATGGTGTTTTTGTGGACGATGGCGATTCCTCCTCCGGCTCTGTTGGTGCGGTCTCTGCGGGTGATCTTGTACCCGTCGGAGATGGCTATGGCGATGTCTGGTGAGGAGGCTTTGTTCATCCAGGTCTCGGTGAGGAAGGCGACGTCCGGTGATGCGGTGTTCAGTAGGTCCCAGAGTTCGACGGCGTGTTTGTGTGCGGAACGGGTGTTGATCAGGATGCATCTAAGCTGGTTGGGGTCCGTCGTGGCAGGCGTCTTGGCGTTTTCGGAGCAGGACTCACAACTTCAACTCACACAGACACCAGCAGGCAAGTACGTTCATAGTATGTACTATACAAAAGTTATGTTGCATTAAAAAAAAAACAGAAATAGCATCTGGAAAAAGTAAATACTCTTAGGAAATTCAAGATGAAGTAAAATGTGAAAGGTTAATGGGGATTGCATCACTGACATGGATTACCTTAAGTATTTTTGCAGTCATTGTTAAGAAACTGATCAGTGTTTTTGCCTGTAAAGTTAAGGACATGAATACATGGGACAGGTAGGAAAAGGACAGGCACATAAATGTGACTGCAACATCTTAAATGTGACTGTCTGAAAAAAAAACACACTGCAAAAGGTGCCTGTGATCGCCAAAGTCACAATTCTTAAAGGTGACTGAGTTAGCCACAGAAAGACATCCCTTTAAAGGGATTAAAGTGCACTACCATATATTTATGTAATGTTTAAATAGAACTTGCATGGAGTTAACCAGACTGGGTTTCTAACCGCTGTACAGCAATGATAAATTACCACTAACATGGTAAAGTAGAATAGGTCTTGCAGCATTTATTTAAAGAAATAATACCAAGGTTAGTGAAAAGTACAAAAACAGTAGATATTCTACAGAAGGAAAAAGAAGGAAAGGATAAAGCCTAGAAGGCCCATATCTGAGCATATTTCGCAAACTTTTCTTGCGTGAGTAGTCCTGAACTTCTTGTGGTAGGCAGGGTCACTGAAATTAGTCTTTGTGCATGCTTGCACAAGGTGGCTCGTGCAGTGGACGTGGACCGCTATTTCCTAAGAAACATTTTAGGCACCTGCACTTATTTATATTCATCTTTATTAAGACAAATGAAACACTGTGTAGACTACTAAGTCACTGGCCTCATCATGAGCATTACCAGCCCAAATGCACCCCTTGCAGGCCAACCCACAGCCAGTCCCACACTGTTACTGAGTTGGTTTGCAGTAGAACTGCAGTAGGGTAATGGGACAAGAAACAAAATACACTGGGTATTGTCCCACTGTCTGGTTGCATACCTCTGATTAATCTGCACTGCAGGACCATTGATATCTAAAAATGAAAGGAGATCTTTAGGATGACTATACAGTTGATCTTTACGTTTAACCTTTGATATTTTATATGATATCATATGATACCATAGGATACTGCTACGCATTTCCCACTACCTATAATGAAATAAGACTTGGTATTTGTTCTGAACTGAAATGCAATTAAAGTTGAAATAGTAACTGCAAATCACATCTAGAGTTACCATATGAATTTTGCTAAACTTCAATATTATGAAACTGCTTTCTGTGATTCATGTTACATTCAATTTAGCAAGCTGATAATTTTAAGATGAAAGGCATTCATTAATATTGTGTTTTATATGAACCCTTTAGAAACATATATTTGCATTCATCAATACCTGCACAAACTACAATAATTCTGCGTCAACAGAATTCCACTGATTAGTTCTTAACTCATTTTGTTAACTCCTTGTGTGGAAATGAACAAGTTTAATGGCGTTCGTAATATTAATGAATAAAACCATGGGAAATCAAAGTGCAAGCCGATATCTTTTGCAGGTGTGATGTACAATACTTCTCTTTCAAGAGGCCATTCGTCAAATCTTTTTTTATTGAACAATTTTTATTTGTTTTTGCTTTGCAAGAGAAACCGATATACACACCATTCACTGGCCCACGCAGGGAACTTGTAGCATGGATTCATAACAAAATCTATATTTCTGGCCGCTTTCTGCCCCCCCAAACTTCAAGGCCCTTCGAGATCATAATAAGACCACTATTTTCCCCACACCATTAGAACCAATGTAACTGCAGTGGCACCAATAAAGGAGATGTCTAATATAAAATGATATGCTGACAATATAGCCCTGTTCCTCAAACCTGAGATAGATATCCAGGAGAAAATCTTTGGGATCATCCAAGAATTTCAAGAACTAGGAGGTTGTGTGATAAATAAGCTAAAATCGGAAATTGTATTATGCAACTGCACACAAGACACGTTATTGCCTGAATTTCATTCTTTAATTAATGCAAAACCAAAATAATATTTAGGAATATATGTTACTGAGAATGTGAATGATTTGTATGTATTAAATTACGGTCCATTAATTCACAAGATTAAGCGGTCATTTGCTAAATGGACTGAATTGACACATGTTGCCTTAATTCACGTCTATTTTGTCTCTATGTCACTTTTTGTTCTCTGCTATTCTATGTGTTTTGCAGATAATTTTTTTAAGAATTAGAAGATTTGTTCTCGACTTTGATCTGGGCAAATAAAACACATAGACTGGCACTAGACGCTTTGTACAGACCAGTTATGGAAGGAGGTATTGCTCTTCCCAATTTAAGGGAATATTACTTTGTGAACTTATCACATAATACCCATAGATTCAGCAGATCCCCTGGATCGCCCTGTATAGATAATTTTTTATTTATACTGGTTTTCCAAGAATAAAATATTGTGGATTTTTTAAGACTAACAAGAAACCCCAAGAAAGTTAGATTTAACATATTGCAATGGATATTAAAACAAAAAGCACAAATGTCTAAGTATTATAATATACCTCTGGTCAATGGCTCTATGCCGGTTTGATATTTATGTATGGGACCGACTTTTGAAAGAGAAAAATATTATACAGAAGTTGGAAAGAAATGGGCATTTCACGATTTTTGATTTTATTAATATAGATGCAAGGAAAAACTGGAGCAAGATTGAGCATCGTATACTATATTTCAAGAATACATTGCAATGGTCTTATTTTCAGATAAGACATTTCCTAAAAGCTATAGATCCTACTCTGCTTGCTTTCAGGTTGGACCTTACGGAGGAATAGATTGAATCTACTACATGTAGATCAATCAGTGGCTGGATCTCCAACCTTAGAAGTAATATTATTAATAAAACGTTTCAGAAGGCTCAGGATAAGTGGCAGGTTAGAGAGAATCTTCATCTCTCTATGGTAGTTTGGAATAAGATTTACAAGTTTAACGCCACTTTATTGAAAGTGGCCAATATTAGAAGAATGTAATTTTATGCTAAATGGCTATTATATAGAACTCAAGCGTTCTTGCATAAAATATGCCCCCAGATACCAGATATTTTGCTTTTGGTGCTCAGTAGGAGGTGGGGGCAATTGGATTCATATTGTTTGGGACGGTCTGAAAATAAAACAATTTTGAAACGACATTGAGAAATATTGTGTTCACAATTTAGAGCCAAGGACAATTACATATACCCAGACTGCTGTTCTGGGATATTCTCCCAATACGATCATTAGCCCCTAATAGGAGAAACTGTTATTTATTATGGCATTAGTAGCAAGATCTTTGATATTGCAGTATTGGCAAAGTGAAATTACCCCAACATTTAAGCAGTGGTTGAGCAAAATGTGTAGAGTCAGGAATTTGGAAAAAAGATACGCTTTAAGGCCAGACTCTTACTCTAAGTATAAAATTGATATGGGAGTTTCTTTGATGAGTACGGGGGAGATAGGAGTTTGAATGAAATGTAAATGTATTGCTCTTGGAAATCTGGAAGGCTACAGTGGAATGTACAATATTACATTTTGCTAAGAACATGATATTGCTATTCTTCTAAAATGTTATCTCCTATTTTAATTGTATGACTATATATTTTATACAATGTTAATCATGATGATATTTTGATTGTTGAACTCTCCGAAATAAAAATATATATATTTAAAAAAAAGACCCTTTGAGACCATAATAAGACTACCATTTGCCCACACCCTGGCATGTTTCTTTGGGCATCCTCACAAGATTGAATGGGTTCCTCCAACTTTGCGCATTAGTCCATCCCTCTTTCCATTCTCATAATAGTGGGGCTGATGCTCTCTTCCAAGGCTTTCCCATGTCTCTCTTTGCCAAGACCGTCCCCAACCCCACTAGGATTCAGTCCCCCCGGTGTCTCCCCAGTCTGTCTAGGATCCCCAGTAATGCAAGTTTTGGTGATGCCTCGATTATTTGTCCCATGACAGAAAGCGTTTTGAAGATGGCTAGCAAGTATCGGTGAAGAGGAGGGAATTCCCACATCATACGAAATAAGTCTCCTGTGTTGGTCTGACATCTGGTACCGGTGGGTCTTCTAAGTGCAAAATAGGTTTAGTAGAAATAACATATTTGAATAAGGAGTAGTCTAGCTGATATTGCCAGGTTCCGTGGTTCTATACAGGCTTCTGTTCACTCTGTATCCTCAAAAGTTAACACCCAACCCTCTAAATCGGCTCCCAGGTGTGACAGACTACAGGGAGAATTGTTACCCAGAGCTCTATATGTATGTGAAATTACCCCTCTTACCCCATTGGTCCCAGGAGTAACTGAGCATCCAGAGGGCTGTACTACGGAGGCGCCGTGGGGCCTTACAGTGGCCCGCCAAGGGATGTCTAAGCTGGAGATAGCGGTAAAACTGGGACCTGTGGAGAGAGAAAGGTAGTGAAGGATTTTAGATAGTCTCCCTTGCGCACACCTCCCCAATTTCAACACCCCTATCCTATCCTAGTCTCTAAAGCCTTCCAGCCTCTGTCAAGAGCGGCGTCTCCAGCATAATCCTGTGGTCACAACCCATCCAGCGCGGCCCTCCGTGTCTGGAACACCATGCTGGTCACCTCCGCGAGGGACTTCGGTATGGGCGACCCATATAGCAGGCCTATGATGTTGTCTGGGCCTGTCAGTGCAATTTGCATCCTGAAGGCTGGGTCTGTCCACCCTCCATCCACCCAGTCATTCACCACCTTTGTTTGTGCAGCCCAGTGATAGAGTTGAATATCCGCCATGCCCAGACCACCATCGAAGGTCAATCTAACACTCTTCGGAAAGGAAATCCTGGGTGTCTTGCCCACCCAGATTTAGTTACGGGCCTTGGCGTTAATTGTGGCCAGCCAGTGATTCGGGAACAATAAGGGGAAGTTCTGAAGGGTGTACAAGAGGCGTGAAAGGATCATCATTTTGTACAGAGCTACCATCCCTAACAGACTGAGCAGCAGCTTGGTCCGCCTATCTAAATCCAACTGCACGGTTCGGGCTAGAGGTCTGAGGTTAAGGCTCCTTGCTAACTCTAGGTCCCAAGACATATGAATACCCAAGTATAGGAAGCCGAGCGCCGCATAGGGAGGACTGGGTGCCAATTCCCATCTTCTGTCGTCCCCGCAAAGGGATTAATAACGATTGGGACCAGTTTACCTTCAACCCAAAAGCAGACCCAAAAGTGTCTAGAATTGAGAAGAGGCGGGTTGGTTTCCGCCGGACGGGTCATAAACAGGAGGACATCATCTGTGAATAGCGCTATTCGGTCATCAAGTGCGAACTCCCAATCAAACCCCCAGACCTGGGCATCGCACTGAATCCACATCGCTGACAGTTCAATTGCCAGGGCAAAGAGATGTGGTGACAAGTTACATCCCTGCCTCATGCTTCTTCTAATTGGAAAATTGGGGGATGCCACTTCATTCACCCTCACCTGCGCTTGTGGCTCGTCATACAAAACCCGAATGCAGGATAAAAAAATTGCTCTCCAAAGCCCATTTTTGCCAGGACTTCATGTAGAAAGAACCAGTCCAACCAGTCGAAGGCTTTCTGAAAATCAAGAAGCAGCACGGTGGTAACGCAATGCAATGACCAAAAGCGGGTCAGGGCCACATGAACCCTCCTGATGCAGTGCCTTGTGCCCCGGTGGGGGATAAAGCTGCATTGGTCTGGGTGGACCAACCTATTCAGGACGTGAGTGAGACTCTGTGCCTACACTTTGACATATAGCTTAACCTCCGTGTTGTTGAGGGAACTGGCCCGGTAGAAATTGCATCGGTCCGGAGGCTTAGCAGGTTTCAACACCACCACGATAGTGGCTAGGTCAGTCTCCGCGGAGAATCGGCCCAGTGAGTAGCTTCAAAATACATGGCTAAGATAGGTGGTGTAATGTTGGGCGCATTTTATGATAGTATTGCAGCAGGAACCCATCAGGTCCTGTAGTCTTACCATCATTGAGCTTCTCCAGGCCCTTGTTGAACTCTTCGATGGTTAAAGGCTGGTCCAGGGATTTGCATTCTAGGGGAGTGAGACAAGGGAGCGGAATACCTTCAATGACAGGGGCAGACATCTCTTGCTTTGGCCGTGTATTTTGCACATGAGGAGGTTATTTTAGAAGCATCACGGTTCGAATACCATCCTACTCCATCACACCGGGCACCACCCTACACTCCAATTCTTTAGTCACCACCCAATGGAGGAGTTTTTTTGATTCATCCCCCCACTCAGACACGTCTGGTTGATATTTCCCAATGTCGTTGAGCCTCATCTAAAAATAGCTGCCGCAGGGTCTCCGTCTCCAAAGCCAAATATGGGCCCTCTAAGGTTAGAATGGTTGATTCTGATTGTGCCATTCAGTCTTGCGCCCGCAGGCGTAGCTCCTAATATGTGATCATGCATTACGACACATGGTGGCCTTACATGCTTGCCAAAATGTCCCCGGTGAATCCACTGTCCCCTGGTTAACATTCAGGAATTCCTTCAATTGGGTCTGCAAAGACTGGAAAACCAGGCGTTAAGGTGCCAGATCTGATTAGCTCCCCCCCAACCCGGGCACATGGACTGCTAGCTAGAGCAGCACGGGTGAGTGATCCGAAAGGCCCGGGCTAGGATGTGACAACCCCGCATGTGCAGGAGGACAACTCGGTCATCTGTAAGAAATCAATGCGGGATAGGGAGCCGTGCACTGCTGATGCATAAATGTATTCACTGGTATTAGGATTCCATACGCTTGAGGCGTTGCATGAACCAAGTCCCTGTGCCCAGTTATGCAGTCCCTTTCGCTATTTAGTTTCAATGCCTGAGGTCCACAAAGAGTTGAGAGGACCTAATGACTCAATGAAGTCACCCCCTATTACCGTCCTGCCTGGGGAGAGGTCTAATAGAAGGTCCCCGAGTATCTACGGTGTAGGGGCGTCCAGCTGTAGGGGGACAAACACTTAAAAAGTTGTAAAGGATCCCATCTATCAAGGCCTCTAGCAGCACCTATCTCCTAAGAGCGTCCTGGGCCAACCGAGAGACAACTAGAGGAAGGAACTTATGGATCATTATGGCCACACCCCTGGACCCTCGAGTAAAACCTACATGATACACCCTACTGTAACCGTATCTGGCAAGGGAAGAGCATTGTGACCGCAGAGGGTGAGCTTCTTGGGGTAGAAAAAGCCGGGCCTGTTGCGTTGAAGGAAATGCATGACGCCTGGCTCCCCTATTAATACGGGTCAGTTGGCCATTGACGTTCCAAGTCAGGCCTTAAAATTGGCTATGGTGGCTTAAACAGTGATGTGGAGCTGCTTGCATCTCCAGGTGGTCACGGCGTCCTCTGCGGGATCTTTTACCTGCGGTCCATCTCACCCTCAGCCCAGTTGACCGTTTCTGCTTGGTCTGGCCATGGTGTCGGCAGGCTCGGCTGCAAGTATTTCTGTTCTGTTAGCCAGTCCTATGCCCCTTCAGGTGTATCAAAGTGCGATTTTATCATCGTGGACTACCCGCAGCCTCACTGGGAACAGTCCCATTGCCCTGAGTTTTGGCTTTACTTGGTCATAAGATTTGCGCTGGAGCTGGACTCCGCAGGTGTAATCCAGTAAGACCAGCACTCAGCTACTCTGATACAGGAGTTGCTCAATCGATGATGACACCCATTGCTCCAGGAAGCCAATAAAGCGAAGATTACATTTGATGCCCTGTTTTCAGCATCTTTGGCCCAGTCAGTGAGGCTCTTTGAAATTGCAGTCAGGCGCGACACTTCAGTTTTAAGGTCTCGGACCACATCCTCCAGCTCAGAAATCCCCCCCTATGCCTAGGTCATTTTAGCTGTGATATTCCACAGGTCTTGAAGCAGGAGGGTGACATCCACCCGGACCATACTAATCTTAGTTTTGAGAGCCAAACGCGGGTTCTAAATCGCCTGCAAAATCACAGCAATGACTCCCACACCCTGGGGTCATCACACTGGGGGTTGTATCTGCCGACTCCCCTTCGTCTCCTTGCCAGCGTCATGAATTTGTCAATTTTGGTTTGGGCAGTGGGCGTCAGAGGCTTGTCGCGTCTCATCCTGGCCTGTCAAGGGGAGCTGGTGCACGAAGAAAGGCTAGAGTTGTGGAAAGTGCTGCAGCTCCTGGCCTGCCTGTTCCGCCTCCTGTATGATGCAGGTGGCACAAGCAGCCGAGGAACAGAGGATCTCGGAGGGGAGGGGAGGGCAGATGCGGTCACCTCTGCCAGCAGAGTGCATCCCAGTCCGTGCTTCGGCCCAGGACTGGAAGTGCAGTGGTTTCTTACCTGTAATTCTAGTTCTCTCTTAGGGGAATATCTCCATTGAAATGTTAAGTTATGAACAGTCACGCACACTTGCAGGAATCCGAAAGCAGTTCTTCCATCTACTTTGTCTTACTTCGGAAAGGCCAGGAAACATATGCGACAGACATGTTACATTTTCGCACCCTTAAAAATAGGCTATATTGACAATCTTTATTGAATTACTTTAAAATGTTAATGCCCTTAAAAATCAAATCACTTAAGCAAAAAGAAAAGGATTGTTTTAAAAACATCCTTCACAAACACTTTTTACTTATTTTTTAAAGTAAGATAAGTATTAATACATAATGTCATAAGGTCATTGAACTGAATGACCTCTGAGGCGGAAGCCGGAGGTGTCCTGACGCTCGTTTTTTTTTAAAATTGGAAATTGTGACTAATTTGTATGTTTTAATCTTCTGCACTCACCCCCAGTCACTCCATCTATTTACCCTGCCAAGCAGACACCCACTTTCAGCGGATTTTAGCGCTGTTGGGAAGGGAATCGGCACACGGACGCCATCGCTAGGAAACGCGAGGCCACGCCCACTCGATAGGCCACGCCCACCGCCCACTCTATGTAAGCGCTGAGTAAAAGCGCCGGCCATTGAACTGAATGACCTCTGAGGCGGAAGCCGGAGGTGTCCTGACGCTCGTTTTTTTTTAAAATTGGAAATTGTGACTAATTTGAATGTTTTAATCTTCTGCACTCACCCCCAGTCACTCCAACTATTTACCCTGCCAAGCAGACACCCACTTTCAGCGGATTCTAGCGCTGTTGGGAAGGGAATCGGCACACGGACGCCACGGACGCCATCGCTAGGAAACGCGAGGCCACGCCCACTCGATAGGCCACGCCCACCGCCCACTCTATGTAAGCGCTGAGTAAAAGCGCCGGCCATTGAACTGAATGACCTCTGAGGCGGAAGCCGGAGGTGTCCTGACGCTCGTTTTTTTTTAAAATTGGAAATTGTGACTAATTTGTATGTTTTAATCTTCTGCACTCACCCCCAGTCACTCCAACTATTTACCCTGCCAAGCAGACACCCACTTTCAGCGGATTTTAGCGCTGTTGGGAAGGGAATCGGCACACGGACGCCATCGCTAGGAAACGCGAGGCCACGCCCACTCGATAGGCCACGCCCACCGCCCACTCTATGTAAGCGCTGAGTAAAAGCGCCGGCCATTGAACTGAATGACCTCTGAGGCGGAAGCCGGAGGTGTCCTGACGCTCGTTTTTTTTTTTTAAATTGGAAATTGTGACTAATTTGTATGTTTTAATCTTCTGCACTCACCCCCAGTCACTCCAACTATTTACCCTGCCAAGCAGACACCCACTTTCAGCGGATTCTAGCGCTGTTGGGAAGGGAATCGGCACACGGACGCCATCGCTAGGAAACGCGAGGCCACGCCCACACGATAGGCAACACCCTCCCTCTATCTCCATAAATGTGTGTCCCACGCAAGCGCAGCGGACGAGCGCAGCGGGAGCGCCGTTTGCGCGCCGAAGGCGCGCCTAAGGCAAGCCCGTCTGCGCCCGTCCGCGATCGTACGCGGTCTAGGGCTATACCCCATGTCCCTCGTGTGAACCATACACGGTGGAGTAAGTCAGAACTGCTAACGCTTTGCCCTAGCACTACAGAGCTGTGCAAGCACAAACTAAAAGTAGAGGACAACATAGGCTGCGAACATTGTCACTTCTCCTATGATCCTGGTAGGAGTATGGTCACCACGGACAATACTTTACAATGCGGGCTGATTAATGTCCGCTCCTTACGCAAACACAAGGTAGATCTATACGATCTACTCACTGAAACACATTGGGACCTGGCATTTCTCACCGAAACATGGCTGGATGAGGAATCCACGCCTGACGCCCTAGAGGCACTCCCAGAGGGATATACAATATACAGACAGGACAGACCCATAGGCAGAGGAGGGGGCATTGCAATAGTCGCACAGGAAAGTCTACGCTGCCAGCTTAAGCATGTGCCTATCTTGGACAGCGAGGCAGGGAGCTTCACGATAAAAGTGAATAACAACTATAAACTGGAAGGAATGTTAATCTACAGACCCCCCGGCCCCTCAGCTAGGTTCGAGGAGAGCCTGGTTGAATGCATTATAGAGACCTCGATATGCAAAAATAATTACATGGTACTTGGTGACCTTAATCTTCATTTCAATAACCCATCCGACAACGCCAGTAAAAACCTCTGCCAAGCATTAGAAGCTTTACAATTAAATCAAATTGTAAGCGGGCCTACCCACCAGTTAGGGAACTTACTAGATCCCATATTTGTTAACTGGGGGGAAGTAGAAGCGAAGACTCCCATCCCTATCCCCTGGTCGGATCATCACCTGGTACCGTTTACCATTCAAATTCCTGAAGGCAGAGCCCGTCATCCGACTGCACTGTACCATCTAAGGCGAAAATGGGCCTCCTTCTCCCAGTCTAAGTTCTGTGAGGAACTAACAAAAGGAGGCGATCCAGGGGGGGATGATGCAGACACGGCTAACTCCAATCTCTGCAAACGCATTAACAATGCACTAGATCTTACTGCCCCGCTATCCAAAACTAAACCCAGTGATCGTGCTCAAAAAACCGCACCCTGGTTCAGTACTGAACTGCGAAATGCTAAAACCTTATTGAAGAGAGCAGAAAGGCAATGGCGTCGGGCTATCTCTAAAGATACTAGAGAGGTCTACTTGTCAGAGAGGCGAGTCTACCACGGACTGATTAGAAAGGCGAAAACCACACACTATGAGACTAAGATCAACGAAGCTGGTAACTCCACGAAGGAGTTATTTCTGCTTTACAAAACTCTCTCTAGTGGAAAATCCGTCACTGTCCCTGATGACTGTTCACCTGAGTCTTGTGACAGAATCGCAGATTTCTTTGCCGAGAAAATATCTAGAATTTACTCGGCTTTCCCAACTCAACCCACGAATGGGATAGAGTTTGTGGAAAAACCCAGGGACAGGGGAAACTCACCCACCCTTACCAACTTTGTTACCCCACCCACAGAAACTCTCCTAAAAATCTGCCGTTCTGTAAAATCAGGTTCCCCACGGGATCCCACCACTCCCAAACGCCTAAAAGACAGCCTGGGGGCCTTGGAGCCCTACATTAGGCATCTACTGGACGTGTCTTTTATGACAAAGACTGTGCCTAAAGAATGGAAAAAAGCGGTGGTCCTTCCTCTTAGAAAAAAACCTACCATCAGCTTTGATAAATTAGACAACTTGCGGCCCATCTCTCTTTTACCATATCTGGCCAAGGTAGCAGAAAAAACGGTCAATCTCCAACTAATGGATTTCATAGACAAAACTGCCTTACTCCACGACACACAATTTGGCTTCCGCCCCCGCCATTCTACGGAATCGGCATTATTGACGGCTGTGGAATCCCTACGGCAGGGGGTGGATGAAGGTCACACTATGGCCCTTATCCTATTGGACCTGAGTGCGGCATTCGACACTGTAGCTCACTCCATCTTGCTACAGTGTCTGAATGATGGAGGTATAACTGGAGCCGCACTCCAATGGATCCAATCCTTCCTAACGGGGAGAAGTTTCCAGGTCCGCCAAGGGGACCACTATTCCCGAGACATAGAATTGGGTCAGGGCGTTCCTCAGGGTTCGTCCCTGAGCCCAACTCTTTTCAATCTCTATGTCTCCTCAGTGGCTCCAATTGTAGTGGGACACGGACTACAAATTGTTACCTATGCCGACGACACTCAGCTGGTTGTCTCCCTCTCGCGTGCACCCGGTCTTGCTATGGACAGTTTCAGGGCTTGCATGCAAGATCATGCAACCTGGATGTCCACTAATTGCCTGAAATTAAATGGCAACAAGACTGAGGTGCTCGTGGTGGGAGGCAGTCCATCTGTCTGGACGTCGGCATGGTGGCCACCATGCCTAGGCGAGGCCCCTACACCTCGGAAAGAAGTCAGAAATCTCGGGGTCTGGCTAGATACTGATCTGTCTTTCGGACCACAGATCAACAGGGTGACGGGCATGTGCTTCAGCATTTTAAAAACTCTGCGGAAAGTCCTAATTCTCCTCCCCACGGCCGCCCGCAGAACGCTGGTGCATGCTCTAGTCACCTCACGCTTGGACTTTGGCAACCTACTCTACTTGGGAGCTACCTATAAAGCGATTAATCGACTTCAGGTGCTACAGAATGCTGCAGCTCGCCTCATTTTAAACCTCCCAAAAAGATCGAACTCCAAGGCCGCCCTCCAGTCACTCCATTGGCTGCCAGTGAGGAGCAGAGCTGAATTTAAGTCCCTCTGTACCTGCCACCGTATCCTCGCTAAAAAGGCGCCAGCACCACTCCAGAACCTTATTACAAGGTATGCACCAACTCGTGCACTGCGCTCCTCGCATGGAGGCTTACTTAAGGTCCCTAGGGTGAAAAAGGCCCGTATGGGAGGAAGTTCCTTCCGATACCTGGCGGCAAAAAGCTGGAATAATTTGCCTCTTAATCTCCGTCTGGACCCCTCCGAATCTAGTTTCCGGAGGAAATTAAAAACTTACCTCTTTTCAAAATAAGTGGGCTCCTCCCCCACTTCTCTCTCTGAGTGCTTCAGTTCAGCGCGGGGACACGCATTTTGCGTAACCAGGCGCTCTATAAATGCCCCTTAATAATAATAATAATGTAGGCTGTGAAGGGTGAAAAATTTAAACAATGTAAATAGGCTACTGAACCTTTAAGGGCCTTCTGACCTCCAGTGTCCTATCATGCCCTGTAGGTAAACGTTAAGCGAATCAGTGGTATACATATATTATCTCTTACGTCTGGCAGGGGGAACGGTTGCTTATAATTTCGAAGGAGATTCCCCTGAGAGAGAGAATTAGGATTACAGGTAAGAAACCATTCCTCTTGTGTCAGGCGGATAATCATGAGCACTGAATAATTAGTAAATTTATCCCTCAAAGATTCTGCAAAGAAAGAGATAAAAAAGGAGAAAAGTAAAATTAGGAAAACAAATTCTTTAGTGATGCTTGCCCCACTTTTGCATCAGTCTTAGCGTCTGAATCAAGACAATAGTGTCTTGTAAAGGTGTGAACTGATATCCAAGTTGCCGTCTTGTAAATGTTTAACTCCCATAGAGGCGAAGGTCTATTGAGGGGAGGATATATCTTCTTAATGCCTTCCAGAAAATCTTTGACAACATGCATTCTGAAAAAGGACGTTTGAGAAGGGCATTTTCGATGAGCTGTGATTGCTGCAAGATGCAGTCTAATTGAGGAGAAGTGCAATTTGGCTTTCGCAAGATGGAGAAGATACGGAAGAATAGCCTCTTCCTGACAAGTAAGAGGATTGACATTGTTCTGAGAACATCAGATGCAGAATGTCTTCACTTTGAAAGAATAGGAAGTGTTAGTAGGTGGTCTCTTGGCTTTTCTTGGCACATCCATACATTCCTGTGGAAGGTTTGGGTGGCCACATTTCACAGTTCATGAGATATTCAGCCAAGTTCAGAGAGGGAAGATTGGGATGTTGAATCTGGCCTCCAAACCTCCGTAGAAGATCATATCTGCACAGCAGCTTACTGTGTGGACACTCTGAGAGGTAAAGGAGATCCATGTACCATCACTGCCGAGGCCACTCCAGAGCAATGAGAATCATTCTGGCTTTCGAGTGTGAGAACCTGATGATCACAGTCCGCAGTAGGGGAATTGGAGGAAAGGCGTAAAGAATTTCCGTGACCAGTCGATCCATAGGGCATTGCCCGGTTGGTAGAACCTTGAAGCGAAGCTTGGACATTTTTTGTTTTCTTCATCTGCAAAAAGATCTATTTGGGGAAAACACCAACCGGAGAAGATGTTGTGAAGTACAGATTATTTAGAACCCATTTATATCTTCTTGGATGACTCTGCTGAGAGAGTCTGCCTGAGCATTCTGGATTCACAGAAGATGGACTACTGAAATCTGGAGATCCTGGAGATGAGCTACTTCTAGATTGTTTGAGCTTCCAGGGACAGAGGTCTGGATCTCGTCCCTCCCTGCTGATGCAGATAATGCATGGTTGTTGTATTGTCTGTGTGAACAGAGATAGAGTCTATACTGTACGACTGCAGGAAAGTCATTACGGCTATATGTATTGCCCTCAGTTCCAGAAGGCGTATGTGGTAAGTCTGTTTCTTCAGAGACCACCATACTTGAATCTTATATATGGTCCATATGAGCACCCCAACCTGCCAAGGAAACATCGGTAACTATGGCTTGCACCAGAATGTCTGGGTGGAAAGGACCCGTTTAAGGAGATTCCCTGAGCAGTGCCACCATTTGAGTGATTGTTTCGCATGAGTGGGCAGAATCCCACTCTCCACACATCTCCCTAAGATCTGATCCCATTGATCTTCCATACACTGTTGGAGAGCCCGCATGAAGAGATGAGCATGAAGGACCAGGAAGATGCAAAACACCATTGTACCCAGAAGGGAAGAGACTTGTCTCACAGTTAGAAGGGATGTTTTCTTCAGATTGTAACATTTTTGAAGGATTCATAATCACCTTACCTCTGAAGGAAACACTTGTGTATACTGAGTCTAGAACTGCACCCAGGTAATGCAAGTAATTACATTAAATGTATTTTTAACATCCTCAACCTCAGCATCTTTGTCTAGACATATACTGAATTGCATAGAATTATCTCCAATACGTTTTGGAGAAATGTCTACAGAATTAACTCTACACCATATAAGGGTGATAGCATTAGTAGAAGCTATTTCTAGGTCTGTGACATGTTCTAAATCACTAGAATTCACATGACTGCTATGGCAAATAATATCCATGCTTTTGGCATTATGGTTACTTATCTATTATGGTGCGTTTTAAAATTGTGCACCAAGTTATTTGTGACATTCAAAAGGGGCATACAGGACTCTCACCTCATTGGCAAAACCATGTTCTATTGAAAAATCTGATTATTCATCTCTTCTCTATCCCGATTATGGGAAATCTTTCTTAAAATCACAAGCACTGAAAACTCCCACCCACATGTGGCATATTCATTGAAAAATCCAAAGGTTACAGGGATGTTATAGTTAGGCTCAGATTTCACTTGTACAATACCAGTGAAATTCAGCAGTTATAGTTACCTGAGCTAACTATAACGTACGCCCCCGCAATGCACTGCTTAAGACCTCACATATTACATCACTCGCGACATGGTTAGTGACATCACTGATGAAATCTCAAAAAGAGGACAACGTTAACATACTTGCCAATCCTATTCATACAGGCAGAAGGTTCTCGCTTCTTAGTGATACAGTCTACTTGCTTTTTCAAGGCAAGTGATATCCAACCATAATATTAGAGAGCTTGAAAACTTTCTGCTCTGCAAGCTTGTTTCAGTTTTTTAAACAAAAGAGTGGCAGAGACAGAAGAGACTTTTAGCCACTCAGGTCTGAGAGTCAGCTGCCAGCCTGATAACTCTTAAGCCGATATGCTGCGTGTATGGAAGTGAAGGTGCTGATGTCTGGGCCACAGAATTCTGGTGCATGTCTGGAACATCGTTGCTGACTGACCTTGACTGTGCTGTGTAAAACAGACTTCTAATTAAATTTAGTATAATTGTGGGAAATAATGGCTGTCCTATATAGTCGATGGACACTTCAACATTAGATTCCCTCTGTCCCTACTTACTGACCGACTTTTTTTGCTAGTCAATTTAGATCCCAGACAGGAGTTCCAAATCCAGATCCTACAGGAAACCAGGTTTGCCTTTGTTTACTGGAAGCTGTGATGGCAGTAGCAGACAAAAAAAATCACTTCTGGAGAAAAACAGCAGTTAGTGGAAGTGACTGTCAATGAAAACGGATGTCCCACAAACGTGTAATGATTTGCATCAGGTGTTCATGACTATCCTTACTCTGATATTTTCCACTATTTAACGTACCAAAACTTTCACCTTAAAACCCACTACAACCTGAATTTGCAACAAACAACAACCACTTCATGCATACGCTTGAAAGGCAGGACTCAAAGGAAACTAATTACCACTGAAGTACGGAATACACTTTGCTGTTTTGGAGAAACACATGCATTTTACAGGCTCCAAGGTAGAAGCACTCGATACTCTGTACAGGGCTTCACTGTCTTTTAGCTAGATTCACGCTATAGAGATACCACATACATACATACCGATATGGCAATACTGCTTCTTTATAGACCTGGAGCCCATGGAGTCTGTACTGGCAGAGAAGCAACTCGGAAATGGAAGAATAAACCTCTACTATATTTTGTTTGTAGTATGGAATTATTATTATGGGGTCCCGCAGTGAATGGGCTCTCCCTTGAACCTGGAACTACAGATGTGTTGTACAGGTTTGTTCTTCAGGTAGTTCTAGCCAGTAAGGCATGTGCAGAACTGAGAGGATACCACAAAGCAAGGAAAAGGCATTGGTTTTCCACCACAGGTTGGAGAAACTTAGGCACACCGAAGCAATGTTGAAAATCTAACAACCTCTGGGTCACGTCCAGAACTGCAGCTGAGGGAGTCACTGTCACAATCGAATATGTGATCATGTGATGTAACTCCTGGCTGTTGTATATAATTATGCCAAATTGAGGTTTTTCAAACCTGAAAAATTATAACTCTTGGTCGCAGAATGGTGGGAAATATGTGGAAAGCTTCCCAGGATAGAGTCTCCTGAGGAAGACCTTCCAAATGCCATCTAGAAAATCCTTTTTCACAGGAACCCTGGAAACAGAGGTCTGTGAAGGATATTTTCTATAGGCAGTAATAGCTGTTAGATATCTTAATCAATGCAAACTACAGACCTGACTGTGAAATGGGCACAATTAGGGATGTCTGATTCTCCCAGACATCTGGAAGGATGAACATTTTTCTGAATACACCAGATGCAGAATCTCTTCGACTTAATAGCACAAGATGCTCTGATCAATGAATATTTAGCTTAGAATGTCCATACAGTCTTAGGGTACACTCACTGTATGAGTTCAGGAGTAAAGTATGATCATACCTCGAATCACCAAAGAAACTTTGGCTGGCTAAATGTGGTGACTTGCTTTAAGATGATTTACACTGTCTAGAAGGCTTTATACGGGACGACGTTCAGCTACCATACTAAGTACTAAAACTTGCTAAGTGATTAACATTTGCTAAACCACAGAGACTGTTCTGTTCTGCTCTGCAGTTGATTCCCAAATTGTTATTTCTAAATAACGTCATTGTAAGCTCAAGGGTAAATAAACGCTTGTCTGTAGCTGGCACTGTGCTATAGAATCAGCTGCTGGTATCACTATGTTCCATCGATACTCTCAGTGGTCCTAAGGAACAGTTAAAACATTTTTGTCTTATCTAGGTACTTTTATTCTGCATTGGGTATCATGTTAATTTTGCTGCTAGGTATGCCCCTGGAACGTTGTTGGGGCAAAAAAAAACAAAAGAAAATGAATAACCTAATCTAAAATGTGTTCATCTAGAAGGCCCATATCTCTTAAAGTCCTTTGCAATTTTTGCACTTATTTCGGAAAAATAATTTGTTAGGGTAAAACCTAATCTACAGTCCTAATTTATTTCATAAAGCCCATGGGTACATCAAAGTAGATACAGTTTGGTTCAAGTCAATCCTTTAGGCATGCTAGGATTACTTTCACAAAGGCTATGGAGCTGCCAGATCACACAGTGAGTCTTTCTTGCAAAACAGAAATGGGCTCAAATCTTGGGTCAGAAATTCAGAGGTCCAACCAGATTACATTCAGTCATGGAGCCTACCACTTCTGGCATTTTATCACCTGTTAAACTTTAGTCAGCAAGAACAAAACATCTTCAGGAGCAAGTACAATTTGCAAAGAATGTAGGCCAAAGAGGATGATGAGATATCAGCCCTGCCACTGTCAAAACCAGAAAAGTGAACTTCGCCAGGATCCCCCACTGAATCTCGCTCCCTCCAGCACTCTCCTCTTCCTCATAGGACACACTGGTCTTAGCAAGCAGGCAGACACTGGTACCCCATGATCCAGGGGCAGGTGATCTTGGAATGCATGGGTGATGTCCCCTCACCCAGCTGGGAGACTGGCAGGCCTTGGCCTCTAGTCCTGGTCACAGGCAGAAATCTTGCAGGGCTTCTCCTCACACAGTCTGACTGGCTGCTTGAATGTTGAAAATTGTGGGGGCCTCATACTTCCCTTCCTATAGTCCATTTCCAGACACCAATTATCATTTAGAGCCTGAGTTTTTTAAGTTTATGTTAGCAGTCTGCTTCCTCCAGAAAGCAGTCTGTCCCAGCACAAGAAAATCCAAATCTGATAGCTGCGCAACACAGCCATGGGAGTGACTAGAGGTTCACACCGGGATGACAGACGCAATGATTTGTGTATCAAAAGGTTATGCCAGGGCCTCAGTCCTACTCTTTACGATTCTCTTAGCCCCATCTCTTCCTGAGATGTACACAGACCCCTTCCCAGTGACCTTTCTCTGAATCAAAAAGCACCATTTGATGCGTACTAAAGAGTCTGGCTCTCCTTCTTCTAGTGTGTCCCACGCAGTGCACAGGAATGCAGTAATACACAAAACTGCCTGGGGGTATTCCTCTACCTCCTCATGTTTCTCCAGCTAGCTTTGGGTCTCCCAAAATGGAACCCAACATGTTCCATGTATTGAATCATTCACAGGCAAACACAACCAGCACATGCATATAATATACAAGCACTGAACAGCACTACGTCATTCATGTATTGTACCACTCACAGGCGCACACCAGGGGCGTAACAAACACCCTCGCAGTGCGGGGGGGCCCCCTGTCTTCAGTAGGTGAAGGGGGCCCCCTCAGCTCTTCGGTCGGGAGCTGTGTGTCTCACTCACTAAAGCAGCTGCAGCCTGCCCTGAGCTCCTAGCGGGACCCAGGACTGAAGAGAAACAAAGTAACAAGTTACATTGTTTCTCTTCAGTCAGAGCCCGGCCGGAAAAGGGAGGGGTGGGGGCCCTGGTGCCAATGTGCAGCCCCAATTTTGTCAGTTGGTTTGAGAGGAAATATGCATGAGACGGAGATGGGTCTTTCTGACTACATACATCACAGGAGGACTTCGCTGCAGAAAGCATGTGTTCGGGGTTCCTCTATGTGGAGAAGTGAAACGTGTGACACGCTGCTTGCACACATCTCTCATCTCTGTGTCTGCTCCACCTCATGTGTATGCCATGGATCTAGGGGTGCCCGTGCTGGCGAGGAACATCCCCGGAAACGCTGCAGCCCACGAGGTCACAGGGCTGCTGTTTTCAGACCCCCAGGTAAGCGAAAAGCCACCTTGATCTTCTGACATGATATAGAAGCGTTATTGTAGTAATGCAGTAGCATTATATATTTTTGTTATCATTTACAACGTCACTGGTGTGTTGAAACACGATACTCAGTGCAATAGCACTTACCTTTCACCCGTAGGCTGATGTTTGATTAAACAAAAAACAGCCAAAAGCTAAACACAAAACTATTTTCCCATACCATCTGCCAGACAGCAAGCTGCCAAGAAACCTGTGAGTTCGAAGCCCGATTCTTCAACAAGATATGACAACTATTGCAGTTCTCCAGGAGTGGGTCAGGTCTGCAGAAAGTGTTAGAAAACCGGACACGTTAGCAAGGTTTAGAGGTTTAGTCCAGCAGGTGCCTGAGCCCAGCGAGGTATCGGCAAAGTGCGGCTGCGGAGTGTTCTGAGTGTCTGCCCTAGTGGGGTGCTGCTTTAGAGGGGGGGTGTGGGCAGGATGACGCAGACGAGGTCTGGGGGCGCACAGAAATGCAGACTCTCTCAGTAGGGCTGTAATTTTTGTTCTTCACGAAGAAGGTGTTTGTCGAGAAGCAGATACGAGAACCTGGCCCTACTGACGAACTATCATGAGCCCTATTTACTGCTGGTTGACGCACTCATACCCGCCGTTGTTCGGATGTTCCCGGGGTGTGATGAAGATGGTCTAACAAGAGGGGGGGGGGTCTTTACATGGTGTTTAATGTCAAGAACTGTACAGGGGCATCTTGGGCGCGAGGCGGGGTCCGGCTGAGCCCGAAGGCCTAGGGATGTTTAAACCAGCAGGATGTCACTCAGTGGTGACGCTCACATCCGGTGCTGCCCGGGTGAGCCTCATCGGTGATGAATAGTCCCAGCCCTACAGCACAGTGACATTAGGACCCACACTTGCTGCACTCAGGGCTACTCACTTCGGTTACTAGGACTTCGCGCCAGTTATAAAGCGGTGAGCCCAAATACAGTGGCTACTGAGTGGCATGCGCTGGCACCAGGGCCAACTTTAGGCAGAGCGACTGGTGCAGCTGCACCTGGCACTGAGCTGTGGATGGGGGCCTGTGTTGAGAAATAACAGGGGTTTAAAAACACCTGCTGCAGAGTTCATGGTGTGTGGAGCAGTTTTCAGGCAAATGTCAAAATAACTCTGGTGATTAGAGTGATCCGAATTTTTACTCTAGTGGCAGTTTTGACTCATCATAAAGTAGTGAAGAGGGTTAATGTGCCTGCTGGAAAGAACATGTACTATGCAGATCACAGAGCTGTATTTGATGTGGATAGCTCAGTGGGTTACTGCTTTTATCACAGAGATCCTTATGTTATTTGCAGTTCAGAAGTTGCAGTCCTAATATAGCACAGTGACCTATTAACTGTCATAACAGAGCTGCCTTCAAACTGGATGGCATGGGTTAAAATGTTATGTTTTCCCCCAGTCTTTAATTATCCTAATGTAGCTAAAAATGGTTCGTTTGGGTAGAAATAAATTCTTATTAGTAAAGCCAACCCCAAACCAATGTGGTAGATTATAAATCCTGAGTTTGTGCTTCTCCAGACCAAACAATCTTAAAATATACTGCTTTCTAGTATCGATGACGTGAGTCCTACACTTTTTAATCCTCAGTGTTTTATTTAACATTTCCTATAGACTGATTTACACACGTTTGGTTCATTGTCTCTGTACATATATGTGATGTAAAGTGCTCCGATATCCTACGCTGGTATGAGTATTGATATTAAACCATTGAAATGCATGTGTGAGAGGCAGGGGCGTAACAAACACCCCTGCAGCCCCGGCGGTGATGCGGGTCCCCAGTCTTCAGTACATGAAGGGGGCCTCCTCAGCTCATCTGCAGAGCGCTGTGAGAGGTTTGCTCTAAGGGATCTCTGTAAGTAGGCATGTTAACCCAGTGATCTTCATGCGTGTGGTGGGGAGGGTTTGGGGGGACCAGAATTATGTTGCAGTGGAAGACTGATTATGCGGATGGTTTCACTCCGTTCTGCGTCAAGACTCTGCACGATGCCAGGCATTAGTCTCTGCCCTCTCTTCCCCTGTTGGAGAGCACCTGTGCGCTCAGTCTTGTACTCCGCTCCATAGCAGGACATAGGGGCATGGGCCCAGGAGGACGCACACTGCCTGCCTGTGAGTACCCACAACAACCCTACTTTGGCTCCGACGCGGTTACAGACAGAAGCTTTGCCCGGGCTGGGGGCGGGGGCCATGTGAGTACGGCCCAGACAGGGGATAAAGGAAGGTGTCCTGTGGGTCTACTGTGGGTGGAGCTTCCGCTAGGGGACAGGGAGGGGAGGGAAGGGGTGCTGCCTGCATCCTGTGAGTACCCCAATGGCAATGGGACAGTGCTAGTGGCAACCTGTGAGTACAGCCACTGGGTCCTGAAGATTGATTTTAGCAGCTGTGACAAACAGCACTGATTAAAAGTTCTCCCCCAATAAAAGGAAATAACTGGATTTTAAAGCTTTCTGCACCAAAATCTGCACATGTGGTTATTCACTGTGTTGTTTCCACCCGCTGCATTTCCACAAGTCTTATTTGCTGAAACATAACGGAGGTAAATTTCTTGTATCTTCAATGTTTGCAAACAGGTGTTTGCGCAGGGATCGCAAAATAATGACGCATTCGTATTCAAGGCCTAAATGTTGAAAGTTCGGAAACGACACATACAAACCCAGAGTGAAAACGCTTGTTTGTCATATTTCCGAGGCATTGTCCATGTTTTTTTAGCTTTATTTTTTAATTAAAAGATCATACAGCCGACTACAAGTTCAAAAATAATTAAAAAGTATCAATTTTTATAACAAAGTTTTATTATATCTACTTTTAAAAGAACTTTCTCAATGGTACTTCAGTGACCTGTAGTTCATAGCCTGGATCCTTGCGAGACCCACTTGTCTCTACATCCTTCCGAGGCCCGCAAATTGAGAATCATGACATTGGATAATGCCATCACTCATTATTTACAGCGTTTAGGAACACCCGAACTGAGGCAGGAAGAGCTGTATTGTCATGCTGCCTGATAATGCAATTCTGGTCAAATTGGAACTTTTCATTAAACGGCTTTTGTCGGGCTAAATGTAAACACAGGAGTAAGCAGTTGATCCTGAAACGAGGGTCACTAGAGAGGGGTGAGCGGGGGTGTCTCAGTAAGGCCTCTCCTGCAGGGCTCATGGACCAAAGGGCACATCCTGTGCCAGGGCCGGTGACCCCCTCTCACTAGTGGACCAAGAGGCCAGGAGGGTTAGGAACAGAAGATGCAAGAGACCTGATGGAAGGGAAGGGGTCAGGCAGAGGGGGAAACTGAAGAGTGGGGACGGAAGGACTGTGTAGAGAAATAGAAGAAGGACAATAGGGGGACATACCATCGAGCAGGCAGGGTTCTGGCTCCTACCAGCCAAATTAGATGTTCGACCAGTTAGTTTTTTTAAAATTCAGTTTTCAATATATGATTGTAAATAGAACTAAAAGCTTACTTCACACCACGTTAAAAACCCACACCTATAAATGATTTAAAAAACAAATAATAACAGCAGGAACTCTTTTAGAAGTCATTGCCCTGTGGTCAGTAATGAAAGCATGTAAGCAAGTGTTGAAGAGCAGTTTCACTAGCAAGACCTCGTGCCACTCGTGAGTCAATCCCCTGTGACGTCTATCTCAGCACACGCCCGAGGGACAAGTCCAACATGATTGGATGAGCTCACTGTCACCAGATGCTCCTACGATCGTTGTGCACTTCTGCTTTGGCTAACCACCTGCTGGTGCCATCATGGATGCGTGAGTCTGTTTCAGACTTGAGGAGTCCACGGGGTCCAAGTTTGGACAATATTATCAATAAGGTTTTATTGACCGCTTCTGCAGATACATGGTAGATTTCAGCGATAGAATAGCTCCCACATACAATGTGCTCTATTGGCTTTTCCTTTACTAATGTCTTGGTACTCAAAGCTCTGATTCAGACTTGTCAGAGTGTCCAGTTCTTTTGATTCAACTTCAGCGTGAAAGCAGCATGTGGGCACTTAATTTAAGTGTTATCAGGTGCACAGCCGGAGAGAGCTGAGGGTCTCAATGAACATAAAATAAGGAAGGGATTGCAGTCATGTACAAAGCACGTAGGTCCTCATTGCCCAGAATGAAAACACACCCTCTTATGTGTATCAGTGTGCTTGTTCTTGTTGCTCATCTAAAGGTTATACACTTATTTCACCTAGAAATGCCAGCACTGTAACAAAAGAGTTAAAAAAACTGAATCAAAAATACTAGCATTGAGTTGGAACCTTAATAACAGCGCTTAGAAACTGTATGCGTGTACCCCTCTCTCATGCTTGTGTTCCTTTTCTATCTTTTCCACTTTCTTGTTCTTTAGCCCAGGCTCACTTTCGTGCTCTGCTTTGCCCTCTCTGTCTTTCCATATATATTCCTCTATCTCTCTCATACTCTCTCTGGCTCTCTCTTTAGTTGTCTGACTCACTTTCTCTTTCTCCTCAATATCCCTCTATAAGTCTATTTTTTTCTCTTTGCCTGTCTATTCCATTCTTTGTCCTTCTGTCTCTGTCTCACTCAGCTTCTCCCTTATGCTCTTTATTTGCCGCACGTGTTTGCCCTCTTCCTTGCCTTACTGTCTCCTCATTGTCTTTTTCTACCTGTGAAGCATAGTAGCCTAGTCTCAAGCCCGGTAGGCATCCCTTGACTCCGCACAATCAGAATCATGAAGTTCCAAATGGCCAGGCTGTGTGTGCGTACTCTAGAGAGCGTCAGGGAGTGAATATGTGCATCTATGTGAGATTGATATATAGCAAGTGTGATACCCTCTGCCATTTCCAGCTCTTCAGCTAAGCACACTGAATGGTGGGATTTCCAACCGCATACATGAGGGAGATGAATAACATCTCCAAAAATGCAACATGCTATTGGCTCGAAGGTCAGGACTGTCTGGAGTTTGTCTAACCTGGTATAGCTGACTTGGCAGGGGTGTCACATAATTTATTTTTTAAAGGTTTTTATAATTGCAAAGTTTGGCTCTGTTCTCAATATCTATCAGCTATACAATCTCCTCTTCATCAGGCCCTTAGGCTGGTATTAATGTATAGTATGTTTACCAGATAGGCCATGTCACCAGGGGCACCCTATTCAGGGCCATCTATTCCTTTTACAAAGCATTGTAATTTGTAATCTATCGATCTGGCCAGAATACATAAATAAGGCTTTACATTTTAAGGATCGTATGTTGTATTAATCTTTGCAATCAAGACAACCGAGGAAAGTTTTTCAGAGCGTACATTGCCAGGTTGATTATATTTATTTCGCAAAACAGAAAGCGGCTGACACAAGAAGTTTCTGAAAGTAAACAGTTCTTATTGGCATCCTGTTTGCCTTCTGTTCTTTATTTTGATCTACCTGCCATGAGTAGCAAGGGGAGTGCCATGGGCTGCAAGGGGAGTGCCATTGGTAGCAAGGTGACGCAGGTGCAATTCCTGGCGACTTCTAAATGATAGTCCATGGCTGCATCCTTCCTCTTGGTACTTTCCATTGGCTCCTGCCTCTGCAGCAGTGCCTCACTAGGAGCCCCTGCCTCGCAGCTAGCACTGACTACTAGAGATGAGCACAAGCCACCAACCTCTGGAGGGCCTAGGATGACGAGGTGTCCTGGATTCACCAGAACAGCCCAGATTTTTCACCAGCTGTCCCATTAGATTTCAACAATTTTAACACATGTCCTGGTTTTCAGAGAGGGTCGACTAAAGACATAGGAAGGCACGTTTTTTATGGGTTTTATGGGCAGTATGGCGGGTCGCTGGCCTGAGAGCACTTGACTGGTACGGAGAATGGGGGGCCCCCTCAAGTTTCGTTACGCCACTGGCGCACACACACCAGCATATGCATATACCACACACACTCACTGCACTATTTCTGTATTGTGTCATTCACAGCATCCCACACCAAACTGATGTAGGCCAAGTGTGAGTTAAGCACACAGCAGCAGACCTTTAAATGAATGACCCTGCAGGCCTCCCTCAAGTGACACAGATAAAAAGGCCTGATCAATACAGTATATGTTGCCCCACCACGTTCATGCTGCTTAACTCCTGGTAAAGGCAGTAACCTTTCACCACAATGGGGATACTGCTCTGCGCACACCTCCCGATCCAAAAAGACCACAATCCGTGAGACAGGCCTATGTCATGGCAAACACTCAATCTGTGTTCACCCATGTCAACAACCACCACACAAAACCTGCATCAGGGATCCAAACATCATTACAGTTGGGGCACTCAGGGAAGGGACAGACATTCATCACCATACAATGGGCTTTTCAGTCCCAACAGCACCAATGCCCTCCAGAGGTATAAAAGGTCTTGATACACAACCGATTTGAAAAACTTTATTCGACAATTAAGTCTTGAAAGTATCATACATTAGCCAACAACATACACATGAGTTAAAACATAAGTTAAAACAAAACATGACATATTTCCATAGGCACACTATTTTCTAGCTTACTCCTGTCCTAATCATCAGTTTAAGTAAACAACATTAATATCCAATGAGACAATTGATTAAAGAAACTTTCCAATTTGATTTAGTTTAGACAGATGAGTCAGAAAATAAAAAATGAATAGATACATGACTTCAAACAAGCGCCACTACATTAGGTGCTTTAATATTTGGCTGTCTGGATCGTATTATCCAGGCCCACTTTATATACTTTGCCATTGCAATTGCAATTAGTGGGCTCGGATCTGAACACAAAATTCTTAGTGCCTCTACGTGCCTTCGGGTGCCTAAAAGCCGACAGACAGGTAATAATCATTTTTTTCGTGGGAGCTCATAAAGAGGACAGAAGAAAACAAAATGGCTCAGAGATTCTATCATGTCCCTGCATTTTGGGCATTTATCCAGGGACCCTTTAGTCCATTTAAAAGTAAATGAGCAGATAGGGAGAGTACCTATCCTAAACTGAAAATAGAGTTTGCGATCAATTGGTGCTTCTATCAAATCCCAATAAAGTTCCTGTCTGGGGTAAGCCTTAATCTCTAGATATCTAGCTGTTAGCTGGGATGTACACCCCTTTGCAGCAGATTCCGTGGCAATAAATTCCCAGTACTTGGCTTTGACAATTTCTTTTGGGGGAAAAACAGCATTTTGAGGATCATCCCAAAGGTTGTTCCATCCCAATCTATAAAGTAACATCTTGATGGACCTCAACCAGTCTATTCTATGAAAGAGGTCTTTCTCCATTATTTCTTTTAGGCCCAGCGCATAATGCTTTAGCTCCTCAGTTGACCAGATCCTACGCCAATACAGCAATGGTCGCAAATTAGCGGTATCTTGTAGGGTTTTCAAACCAAGGTCCCAGAAAAGAGGTAGCAAGGGAGTACTTTGTGGTACGCCAACAACTTTCCTTATAAACTCGCTCTCCATAGCATTCAACCGTTTTGGGTTATTTCCATATCCCCATAGCTCAGAACCATATAGAGATGAGCTACGTATCTTCATCGTATAAACCTCGAGGAGTGGGGCTATAGGCTGGGTCTGCGAGTTTTTAAATCTTTTTAAAAGGAAGCCTGTCTGTTGTTTGAACTTCATAATAGAAAAGTCTATTTGGCTTTTCCAGCGCATATTCTTCTGTAATGTTACTCCCAAATAAGTGAAAGCATCCACCTGTTACAGGGGAGAACCATTCATGACAATTACACTACTAAAGGGTTTGTACGATCTGCGCGGGTTCGGGCCATTCAGGACCATAAACTTGGTCTTGGAAACGTTTATTTCCAAGCCACGTAGCAAGCAGAATTCTTCAAAGCGTCGGAGGGTTAGCTGTAGGCCACTCGGAGTTTTAGAAATCAGCAGTGTGTCGTCCGCGAACATGAGAACAGGAATGCGCGTTCCGGACATTGCCGGAGCATCTGAGGGGACACGGGAGAGGAACTCGGCCACCCCATTCACGAAGAGTGAGAACAAGGTCGGTGCCAAGACACATCCTTGCCGCACTCCTCGCTCCACGGGGAAAGACTCCGTTACCTCGCCCTGTCTTCCCCACCGGACCCGAGCAAAATTGCTCTCATGTAAGCGGACGACCAATGCCAATAACTCCGGCGCCATCCCCAAATCCTCCAACACTTGCCACAGCTTATCACGTGGAACCAAATCGAAGGCCGCCCGCAGGTCGACAAACACAGCGTACAAAACCCCTTTTTCTAGAACCACTGTCCTTCAATAGAGGACAATGAACCTGAAGACCTGGTCTATGGTGCTGGTTTTAGGGCGAAACCCGGCCTGTAATGGGCTCAGTACATTACTGGATTCCATCCAGGTCTGGATTTTGCCCAAGACCAGCCTACCCAAAATCTTTTGTAAAGCATCTATCAAGCTAATGGGTCTATAATTGCAAGCCAACGATTTATCCCCTTTTTTGTATATTGGGACGATTTCTGCACCTTTCCACGAGTACGGGATCGCCATTCCCTGAGCTATGGCATTAGCTAGGTGCATAATATATAATGACCACCTCGCTCTATTATACAAAAATACATCGGCCGGGATACAATCCATGCCGGGTGCACGACCCTGGGTAACCTTGTCAAGCGCAATGTCAACCTCCCCGACACTAAACACAGGGGTATCATAAAACGGCCTCTCCTGATAAGGCTTACTAGCTTCCTCAGGGCCTATCGAATACTGAGACTTGAAAAAGTCTACCCAAGAACTCTGGGGGACATGATTTTGGGGACTATCAACTATTTCGCCCTTTTTCCATTTAAAAATATTCCAGAATTTTTTCTGGTCTTTATCAACACATGCTGCTTTTAGGTCTTGCCACTCACATTCATTCCAATCCTTTTTTGCTTTCCATAGGACTTTTTTATGGGTATTACGAGCAAATTTGATCTTATTTGGATCTTTTGATATTAGAGCAAGTCCCAGCTCGGTGCGGGCTTGTTTACAGGAGGCGTTATACCAACCCTCCTGTTTGCTTCTTGAGGCTTTCTGTACTACAGGGGGTCTGCAAAAACATGATTTTAGTTTTTCAACTAATTTTCCATGAATTTCCTCAAATGTTACTAAGTGTTGTCCTAAATTACCTACTACCGTAATTGACGACAGCGCCTCTTCAACATAGGACTCGATATTACCTAACAAATCTGGGTGTTCTACTACGTTACGCCATTTAAGGTGGCGTTCATTATTTGATAGAACTACAGCTGGGCCAATCTTTTCAGGAGTTTGATCTTTACTAGCTCCCATTCCCAAATCAAACATGGCTACTAGGGGATTGTGGTCGCTTTCAATCCTGGTCTCGACCATCATATCCACTAATGTATGCCACATCCTCAGATGGACTAAGAGGTAATCTATATTACTTGCCCTAGTGCCATTATCATACGTTTTGTTGCACATCCTATCTGATTTGGTTCTGCCATTGGCCGCCCTCAGCTGGTTGCCCAGGCAGAACCCTTTCAGGTACAGGGCCGCCTCTGTCCACTTACCGACTGTCTTTGTCTCAAGCTGTGGGACACCCCATTTTGTATCCTCTTCCTCTGTCAGAAGCATGTCTTGAGACCAGAGTGGCTCGAAAGTCGTGTTAAAATCTCCCGCAATAAGTGGGAGCACATCAATGGGGCTGGATTCTACAATGGTATTTAATGCGGATATCACCTCAACTTTTTTTCCGCCTGGTAAACCCCTTACATATACATTGTATATGTCAATTTTAAGATTTTGCGGACTGGTCAGCCTAATTCCCAATATGTCAGCGTTCTGTATAGGAGTAGTTTGAACTTTACATTCCAGATTCTGTTTAACCCAGATGATCAGGCCTCCTGACGCCCGGCCCCTGGGTTTTTTCTCTGCTGGAACAAAAAAATTCAAATATCCCAACATGAACACCGGGTCTAATGACCATGTCTCTTGGAAAAGACAGATGTCATGCTTGCTGATAAAATCTACCCAAAGGGGAGATGAAAATTTAGAGTTTATACCCGCCACATTCCAAGATAAAAACAATACATGACCTGCAGAGACAAGTCCCCCTTCCATACTCCCTATAGTAAGTATAGGGGAAGGGGCTATATTTTGCCCAAGGCAAGGGATGGGATCAATACCTGAAAATTCGTTTTGACATTCAGCATGGATGCCTTGTTCTCTAGTCCCAGTCATATTTACTTGGTCAAGGGATATATTAACATCTCTACCATTAGGCGGATCACTATCACACATACCCTCATCTGCCATTAGAGCCACATTTGATTTTTCACAGTTGCCTGATGTCGCTAAGGATACATGTGGCATTGCATCATTGGAGTGTATTCTACCATCAATCAGTCAGTCGCAGTCCGCTAACCCAGAGAGTACATCAAATCTGTTGATGGATCTTATGTCCTCAAGAAAGGTTCCATTCATCAAGGGGCCCCTGCGTGTAATCCCACCTAAAGGCTGAGACTTAGGTACATAGAAGTAAGACAGTGGCATTGTACATATCAGAGCCGAAGGATCATTTTGGGGCCAAGAGCAGATATATTCCACACACCGCCTATCCCTAAAATTAATAACAACACAATCTCCCTTAAATGACTTAGTGCTTCTGCCCACCCAATTTACACGCCTAGCGTATAAGATCTCAGCACGCATATGGGCCGGCAGTGGTCGTTTGGCATTAAGCCAGTGTGTACATTTATTCTTTAGATCCCAATAGGATTCCCTTGCTCCATTTGCCAGATTGGGAACCCCAGTTAAAATCACCACATAGGGGGCAGCTTCAGGGGGTAAATGTAGATCAATTAGGCCTGGAGAGGCCTGTACTACAGGCTGAATGATTGGAGGCTGCCTGTCAGTTCTTGCTCTACTTTCCCTAGGACTACTTGGCGTCGGGTGTGGGGAGAGATGTTCAGCTACTACCCGAGTGTCCACTGCTGAAGTAGGATTAGACTCCTGGGGGATAGATCGATTATCTGGTGCAGAATTAATCAAATTACTGGCAGTGGATTTGGTCTCAATCCGGTGACATGTTGTGCCAGAGCGCTCTTTTAACGAGCTCTGGCCTTGTTTGCCACCCCGAGAATGACCCGATGCAAGTGAAAGTTCCATACATACAAGTCTACTTTCAATAGAACCTAACCTTTCATAGATGGGGTCACATAATTTCTTAACAATACTTTCCATTTTATCCCAAAAACATGCTATGTCTGTTACTTCCACATCTGACAACCCCAGTGGTGGTAATGGGTGTGCCCTTGTTTCAGTTGTTAGAGGCTTGGGGTGTGGGGGTGGAACCTTCTTTGCGACAGAGACGAGGGATTGACCAGCCTTAGTGTTAACGTTCTTCACAGCGGCTTTCTTTTGATTACCCCTACAGTTTTTTTTCAGGGTAATGGCTGGTTGTTGCTGGCCGGAAGCCGCATTTAAGATGCTGGTTGAGCGGGTCTTAATACTTGACAAAGATTTGGAAGTAGGGACCCCATTACCCATATTTGAAGTGTCAACATTATCATCCAGTATTTCAATCAGAGGCGTGGGGCAAATCATTGACTCATTAGTTTGTTCATCCATCACTGGAGACACTGGACTCGAGGAATCCAATCTTACGGGCTGGCCACATGGAGGTGATCTTGAATTAGCCATATTCCCCAAAGAGGACCGCTTGTCACAGAGAATGTCTAATGATAATCTTTTTTCAGTTAATTCAATGTCCTTAGCAAGGACTGATTGCACTCTCACCAAGAAATTATCCAATGTTCCCATTAGTGCGCCCCCAGTCGAATGCAAAATAGGACCGTCCCTTTTCTGCGTTTTATCCATCTTTGGCATATAGTTGCAACGTCTTTAGGCAAAAACCCACTAGGTTACAAACGTGCGGTAAATAGCTTGCACTTACCGAGCATCAAAAACTGCAAGCAACAGGTGTTAGAGAAGGGTCCCGTTCCGTTCTTGAACGTTCTCGGACGGACTCAGACGGGCCCGCCCTTGGCCCGGGCTTCGCCCGGCGTGCGCCCGCGCGCGTCCCGCGAAGCGGGGGCCGTGAGGAGTGTTATAGCGTCAGGGCGGGAGGGCGGGAGTACGGGAAGAGGACACAGCTGTGTTCAATCGCGGGGCTGCTGGTCCTCGCAGTCCCGCATTACACTCGCTTCCTCGGATGACAGTCACCAATAGGGGTTCAGGCGGCTCCTCCGTTCCTCAGCACTCAATAGATCCCTCAGTTAAAAGCACTTGAGAATAAAAACAGTCTCAAACTCCTACCACGAACGGCACCCGCGAAGCAGGGGCCGTGAGGAGTGTTATAGCATCAGGGCGGGAGTACGGGAAGAGGACACAGCTGTGTTCAATCGCGGGGCTGCTGGTCCTCGCAGTCCCGCATTACACTCGCTTCCTCGGATGACAGTCACCGATAGGGGTTCAGGCGGCTCCTCCGTTCCTCAGCACTCAATAGATCCCTCAGTTAAAAGCACTTGAGAATAAAAACAGTCTCAAACTCCTACCACGAACGGCACCCGCGAAGCGGGGGCCGCGAGGAGTGTTATAGCGTCAGGGCGGGAGGGCGGGAGTACGGGAAGAGGACACAGCTGTGTTCAATCGCGGGGCTGCTGGTCCTCGCAGTCCCGCATTACACTCGCTTCCTCGGATGACAGTCACCAATAGGGGTTCAGGCGGCTCCTCCGTTCCTCAGCACTCAATAGATCCCTCAGTTAAAAGCACTTGAGAATAAAAATAGTCTCAAACTCCTACCACGAACGGCACCCGCGAAGCGGGGGCCGTGAGGAGTGTTATAGCGTCAGGGCGGGAGGGCGGGAGTACGGGAAGAGGACACAGCTGTGTTCAATCGCGGGGCTGCTGGTCCTCGCAGTCCCGCATTACACTCGCTTCCTCGGATGACAGTCACCAATAGGGGTTCAGGCGGCTCCTCCGTTCCTCAGCACTCAATAGATCCCTCAGTTAAAAGCACTTGAGAATAAAAACAGTCTCAAACTCCTACCACGAACGGCACCCCACACAATAGATGACGACGCAAAGTGTAATTATGTGTTTGGTCATTGCCTTGCCCTTCTCATCTTCAGTGAGTCCTACAAGATTCTGATCATCCACTCTGTCCTTTCAAAGGCAGCCGATGTAGTAGGATACTGGATGTCTGAGGTCTAGTGTATGGCAATGCACCTCTTCCTTATTTGGATTAGGAGGGCAGGAAGAAAGATGTGTTAGACTGGCCGAAATGTAAGGCAGATATAACCTTGTGTAGAAAAGATGGACCGGTACGGAGGACTAACTTATTCATGTAGACACAATGTCAAAGGAGGACGAGCTGAGAGGACCTGAAGTTCTCTGACCCTCCAGGATGAAGTTACCACGACCAATAAAACACTCTTCAGAGTGAAAATTCAAACCAGGTAACTGTGCATTGGCTCAAATGTGGATGTCATGACAACAGTCAACGCAAGATTCAAATCTCACTGAGAAGAAATAAACGGATTAGGAGGAAACAAGGTAAGCAAAAGCTTTAGAAAATGCAGCACTAGTGGTGATCTTAAATAAGGATGGCTAATCAGGAAGATACATGAAAGTGGATAAGGAAGCCAAAGATTCTGTGCTATAACGTGAAATGATGACGCCTACACCCTGCGCAGAATGTGATGAGCTGTGCGGGGCCTACGAGTCTCTTAGCTATACGTTGGCCTTTGGCTGAATAAAGGCCCCTCTTGAGGGTTGGGCCCACCTGCGCCGCAAGAGCTGCAGGGGCCAGAGTTACGACCCTGCACATAACTAAACCATAGCCACTGCCAAACACTGTTAAGCAAGAGACAGTGTGAATCATAGAATGTTGTGAAGATAAGACTAAATTCCAATCTATCAACATGCACTATTCAACAAACTTGTTCCAGCAACCTGCATGAATGGATTTTATAGTGAGTTTACTGGGAGCCAGGATGACGTCCAGAACTAAAGCAGGAAGACAAAAGGACTTATTTGGGAATTGGGATGGAGGACCTGACCATCCTGCTTTGAGGACAGGCCTACCTCCGTACAGAGGAGGAGTAGGTCGAATACTGAGTGCCAACAGATTGGCATGTCAGAATATCCTCACTGATTAATATTATTAGCAGAGAAGGAATTGAAACATGTAGCAATAAATGTAGGATCTGGATCCGCTGCACCTTCTATACCACAGGACCTTCGTCATGTGCTGATGGTGTTCTTTGGCTAGTGCTGGAGACTCAACCTTCACTAGCCTGTTATCCAGGAGTGAGAATACATGGACCCATGGCCTTCTTTTTGAAACGGTCACAACTGCCAGCACTTTCATAAGAAATAATGTGCAGTCATCTGTCCAAACAGTAGGGAAATGTACTGGTTGTGCCGAAACCCCAATGTAAACCACAGGTGATGCCTTTTCGGGGCGATAATCGGCAAGTGAAAATAGGTGTTCTGAAGTTCCAGGGATGCAAGCCAACCACCTACATTGAGGGCCAGCAGAACTTGGCTCTGGGGAAGCATCTTGAATTTGTCCTGATGCCTGCACACGTTTTCAAGGGAGTAAGTTTGAGGATAGATCTCAGACTGTTGGGGATCCTTTTTGGGAACCAGGAAGTAAAAGTAGTAGAATCTTGTGACTCTATTTTACCTGAGGCATCCCAACTATGGCTCCTTTGTTCAGCAGGACATGACCTTCCACCTCTGAAATTAAGGAAAACAAAAAAGTGATGGGCTGATTTTTTAAAATTAATCTTAGTTACAAGCAATTACTCTGGGCCGCTGTCTAAACCATGATTGTTTTGCCCACCAACAAGCCTCAGACAGGTAGTAGCCTTAGGCAAATCAGTCTTGGTCCTGCTCCAACCGGAATATGCCTGCCAAAACTGCCAGGCTAAGCCCGCTCTGAATAGGGACACAGTTTCATCCATTTTGGGTCTCATCATCAGAGTGCAGCTTGAGTCCTATGGTACATTTAACATGGGACCCACGTCTGCACTTAGGGCTTAGCACAGCAGAAAGCAAAAAGATTGGTGGATTGCTTGAATTAATGTCAGTCACTGGGGTGTAATCCAGTCTTCTTAAATCGAGGAATATGCCGTAGAAAGCACCCTGGCGAACGGGGGGCAGTCCATAAGAAAAAGAGAAAGCTTGTGCCAATTAGCTTGAAGACTCCGTGATCCTTTGTGACAGTCTCTCAAATGGTGGAAAAGTGCAAAATGTCACCTCTCCCCTCCTGGTCTACATTATTAAGAAGAGTCAGAGAGGTTCTGAGGCAGAAACAGAGAACGAAAAGGATGGGGGGCGGTGGGTATTGATTTGCTGCTGAGATTAAACAAAGAGGACTAGCTTAAGTTGACCAAAGTGTTACAGTACTCAAATTAGTTCTGTCACGGGCACCTTGTTGGTGTATTCATGAAGCCCTCACCCACCAACCTAGTTGGTGGCATGCTTCATCATCGGGCCCACCCAGTGATACCTAGTATGTCCCGGGTGTGCTACGACGCCTGATTACAGCGGAGCTGGTATATTGCTGAGAGTGCAGTGAGGTTGGGTGAGTTGTGATTTAAAACGGCTTGGTGGTGGTCCCAGTACCCGAGGGTAAATTAAATTTTGATAACTGGGCCGTCACCAGCGGTTAAAAGTAAGGCTACAGGACGCGTGAGGGTGGCGAGTTACTGCCCCCTGCGTCCTTCAGATGGTCGACATGTTTCCGACGGCGGGACAACAGGTACAAGGCAGGCACTGACCAGAAAGACTGGTCATCCCCTTACCGCTTCCCCCCAGGAAGCCTTGGCTAATAACCCAAAGCATATGCATGAGAAGGGAATCCCCCTCTCACATATAGAAAAACGCCTTAGTGAGTGTATCACATAATCTGTACCACAACACTAAGTCTGTTTTATTTCACCACACCTTTTTAAAAAAACGGTCCTGAAGAAAGCCAGAACACTCTAAGGCACTGGCTGAAACATGTCGACCATCTGAAGGACGCAGGGGGCAGTAACTCGCCACCCTCACGCGTCCTGTAGCCTTACTTTTAACCGCTGGTGACGGCCCAGTAATTAAAATTTAATTTACCCTCGGGTACTGGGACCACCACCAAGCCGTTTTAAATCACAACTCACCCAACCTCACTGCACTCTCAGCAATATACCAGCTCCGCTGTAATCAGGCGTCGTAGCACACCCGGGACATACTAGGTATCACTGGGTGGGCCCGATGATGAAGCATGCCACCAACTAGGTTGGTGGGTGAGGGCTTCATGAATACACCAACAAGGTGCCCGTGACAGAACTAATTTGAGTACTGTAACACTTTGGTCAACTTAAGCTAGTCCTCTTTGTTTAATCACATATAAACCCTCAGGGACTCGGACTAGCTAACTAGTCCTCTCTCTCCCTCTTGTTACACGCATTGATTTGCTGCTACCATTGGTGAATGTGATCCCCAGGATCCACCTCTGACCCCAAAAGGACCCTTCGACCTGTTTGGAGTGGCTGCGAAGGTTGTCACTGCTGTGAGGTTTGTGCCCTAAAGTAGTCAAAAACTTTCCATGCTATTGACGAGTCTCTCATTCTGAGGAAGATAAGGCAAGCAAGCAAGTAAGCGATACCTCTGCTGTTTTGAAGCGTTCTAAGAAGGAGTTTCTTTCTTATCAAATATGCGCATGCTGCCAAGAGCATGACCATGAGGGGTGCCTTGCAATCTCCTGAGAAGTCAGTGAAACACATCTAAGTATGGCAGCACATCATGATTATCGTTCCAATGGGCAGAGTCATGGTGTCCACGGTCTCCAGGCCACAATTTAGGATCTAGCTTTTTCAACTATATCTAGAGCAATTTGGGTTCAATTTGAAGGAAAAATCATGTGCCACTAAACCTTTTTGGGAAGGGAATGACAAAAATATTTTGGGTCACAAAGTGCAGATATGCCGTCTTGCTGTTTATCTGAGGACTGATGGGCCCCAAAGAGGTTTCTTTTTATGGGATCTACAATATGGGTAGGGATATTCAATATCTGAATACTGATTATGTTTTCATACTGGAGATTACGTGATCTATGAATTTCAGAAGCCAGTGTGTAGAGAACATTAAGACTTACAAAATTAACTACTACGTAAAAAACAAACATACTTTCAAATTCCTAGTGGTTTAAATTGCAAAATAGGACTTGACATATCACAATTGGCATTCATAATCGTAACTCAGAGAAGGACTTTAAGCATGTAGCAATAAATATACCACTACAGTGGAATTCTAACAATACTCACATTGCATATACCAAGCCCTCCAGATAGCATTATTCAAACGGATCTTGTCTCGCCACTGAAGTTTTAAGCCTTTGAAATTCTTCCATTTTGGGGATACCAGTTTTCCACTGAAACACAAAAAATAGAAGAAATGGATCCTGTCACACTATTCATAAATGAATGTAATGTTTCTTTAACCCAATGTGTTAGGGAATCAATATTTCTGGAGTAAAATACTGAATGTGTGAGAATGCTATGCCTTATTACAGTTAGTGAACAGAACTGTTAGAGTACAAGGATCCTTTTCTGCAGATATTTGTCATGCCATGGACCGGATTTAACAGAGAAGAAGGGGCAAAAGTCAAATTGATACTTTCAAAGTGTTGTAGTCTTGCATACGATGTAACATGAATAACTGTGCCCACCGACAACCACTAGACTAAAAGATGTATATAACAATTCATGTACAAGTTTAACCTCTCGTAACTGCCAGTTCATAGTTTCAATTACCAATCTTCTTATGTAATATAATTAGACTGAGATGACCTGCAATATTAAGTTATCAATCAAGCCAAAACTAACAATTTACATGTGAAGTTCTTATGTGTAAGGAAACAGGAAATATAATGAGTAAAATAGCTCTATTTTAATGTACTTTAATATTTGAATAGTCTTCAAAATTTCTATTTTATATGGCTCACTTTAAAACATTTTCAAAACAAAGGGAAAGAGAAAGTAACTTCCCAATTAAAGTTACTTACTTCTAATCCTGGGCTTCTGTCAAACAAATCTTTAAAGAATTCAAGAATATTGAATAACTCTACCTTAATGCTAGGTCCTGAAACACTTTTTTCAAGAGATTTTCTTTTGGAAAAATCCCTCTTTCACAATGTTACAACTAACCTATGTAGAGTACAAAATAAAAAACACAAAGCAACTCTAACTAGCTTAAGTATTGAGAATAGTTTACAATTGGTCTAAATTTAAGCTGTTTTTGTGTTAACGGAATAAAATGTAATCAAAATGCCTTGATAAATGTTAAACCTAGCATCCTTGGTGTGGCCTTTCCCAGCTTTTGCCGTCAGCTTTGCTGACTTCGTTTTTGCTGACTTTAGGACTCTGCGCACTTTACCACTGCTAACCAGTGCTAAAGGGCTTGTGCTATCCTGGTAGAATTGGCTTATATCCAACTGGCATATTCAATTTACTTGTAAGTCCCTATTAAAGTGGCACTACTTGTGCCCCTGGCCTCTAAATTAAATGCAACTACTGGGACTGCAGTACTGATTGCGTCACCCACTCAAGTAGCACTTTAAACATGTCTCAGGTCTGCCATTGCAGCCCGTGTGTGCTTTTTTTAAACTGCCATGTCGACTTGGCATAATAAACCTTTTGCCAGGCCGATTTAATACATTTAAGTCACCCCCAAGGGGAAGACCTGGACAGCACAGAGGGCAGGGTGCAATGTATTTAAAAGGTTGGACATGTACTTTTTAGTTTTACGTGTTATGGTAGTGTAAAACTCTTAACTTAGTTTTCACTACTGCAAACCTACCTATCTCAAAGACTAACATTGGAGTTACCTTATTACATTTAATAAGTGATAATTTCCAAATGGGAGCAGGTCTGTAGTTCATGTTTGGTGTCCTTGGAAATGTAATGAAAGATCCTCACTCATGATGGAGTTGGTTTTTAAAATTACAACTTTGAAAATACCACTTTTAGAAAGTTGGCATTTTCCTGCCTTAGCCATTTAGTGCATGCAGCTGTCTCTGGTTCACATGACCAGGTGTAGTTGGCAGTTGGGCTTTATGTATTCCTCTTAGACAGCCACACACAATAGAGAGCTTAGTTGTGCTGGATGGACCCTCACTGGCAAGATGGGAGGGTGGAGCTGGGAACAGCCCTATTTACACTTGAATAGGCTGTTTCCTGCTTCCACACAAAGGTCTGCATACTCCTGTAGTTAGTTTGGAGCCAGGACATGGAAGGCAGGATGCATGGGGACTTCAAAGGGAAACCTCTAGAAGCTTCTCTTGACTTCAGAGGAAGGCACAGTTATAAATATTGGACCCCAAACACCAACTCTTCAGTCCACTTGTGGACCTGTGGATGTTCTGCCAGGAAGAACGACTGCTGTGCTTCTGAAAGAACTACCATTCCGCTGGACTGCTGCTTTGAAACAACGGCTGCCTGATGCCCTCTTACCTGGGTGAGAAGGACTGGACCTGCACTTGTTGAACCCAGGACCCTAAAGTAAATCCAAGGTCTAGTTGCCTGGCCTCCTGCCTAGAACCTCAGGGGCATAAGGCTCCAATAACCATGAACCCAGAACCTGAACTCTGCCATCTGAGAGGCCTACCTTGCCAAGTGGGGTCACCCCAATCCTGGACACTTGGAAGTGGGCCTGAATGTGCTCAGCCATCCCATCTGTGGATCCAGCAGAACTGACGCATTTCCTCTGCTTTGCAGTGCAAACCCAAGCAGCAATTTTTTTTTTTCCCCGACGCAAAGGACTCCACAGCGACCTTGCAGCCAGGATCTAAACGGTAGCCTGTGTAAAGTCTCCCAGACATAGGCCCTCGCATTGCAAAACTTTAGCCGATGGCAACCTCGACAATGATGCAGGTTCTCACATCGCAGCCTCACAACCCTCTGAACTGACCATGACATTGCCTCGACTGCGTAATGCATCCCGGACACCAAACTGAGAATTGCAACTACACAGCTCCTCTGAACAGTTGTATGTCCTTGGCTGCGTGACGCATCCTCAGCGCAGGACCTCACGATGCTACGCAACCAGGATTTTAAAGTACTCTTGTTCAGCAGACATAACTGGGTCCCTGTACACGGCCCACATTCCACTGCGGTCGGCCTGAACATGGGACTTTGTCCCGGTCCAGCGCAACCAGATATCCACAGTTGCCACTTTGTGCTTCTTAGGTTTAAATCTTTTTATTGACTTTATATGGTACAACAACAATACAGCATAAGCCACCTACAACTCTTGGCCGGTGGTATATGCAAAAGGAAGCTTGCATAGTAGGTAGCAAACCAGGTAAGGGGAACAGAAGCTATAGACAGATAGTAAGAGAGGAGGAGGAGAGAGGCTATGGGGGAGGAAAGGCGTGCTGCCCCTCTAGTGCAAAGGCGTCCTGCAAAGGTGGTTGCAGTTTAATGTTGTGCGGTGTGTTCGGTGGCTGTCAGTCGCAAGATTCATAGATATTGGGGGCAAGATGACTCTCAGAATTTGTCCGGCAAGTACTGTAGACCAGGTTGCCACATCTTGTCGAACCGGGGGAGTGGTTGTGTAGCTGTGGCTGCCAGTTTCGCCATTCCCAATATGTCCCATACTTAATGTAGCCAGTCTTGGTGTGTGGGTATCTTGTCAGTCCCCCATCCAGCTAGAAGAAGTTGCTTCGCTGCACCCGGTGTAAGAGTGATATCTTTGCCTCTAGGCCATTTCAATGGGTAGGTGGGAGGTTTAGGCAATCCAAGCAGTACGTAGCCTGGAAATTTGGGTATGTCTATACTGAACATTGTGTTGACGGTGTCCAAAACCCCCCCGACCAAAATGATTCTATCCTGGGGCACTGCCATAGGAGGTGTGTGAGTGTTCCGTGTTGGCTGCATTGCGGCAAACACAACCCATCCCCCCCTAGGGTGCCACGTGGCAACTCTGACGTACCAGTAGTGCGCTTTTTTGAGGAGCATTTCCTTACTAGTGGTGTTGAGGGTGGATGTTCGTGCTCAATATAAAATGTCATTCCACTCTTTATCTGAAAAGCGGGTCTCGCACTCACTCTCCCATCTAGCTCTAGCCCATCTAGCCAGAGCGCAGTTTATTATCTTTGCGCCGTGTAAGGATCCACTTCTCAAAGGGCAAAAAGGGTCTACTGGCGTGTGGGTGGATCCACTGGTGAGTCACCTAGTGTGCCACTGCCAGATATTGCCATCTCGCCGTGTCTGGGAGGGATGTAGCATGTCTGTAATGTTGCGAAATCCATGAGGCAATCTGCGTCAAAGAGGTCTCCCACCCACTTACAATTGGCCCCCGGCCACACCCTGAATCCTGATCCTGTGGCTGCCTGGGGGAAGTCCGGATTGCCTATCAGCGGTGTCTGTGACGATATCGGAGTGGAGAGGTCATGTTTCCGCTGTACCCTGTCCCAGACTCCGATCGTCGATCTCGTGACTGGGGAGATGTAAACACCCACTGGCCTATGCGGTTTAGGTAGCCATGCATGGTATTTTCCATATGTGTGTACCCGCAATGGCTTGATCTATGAAACACCAGTGTTTTCCTGTGAGTGGGCGGGGCCATTCTATCATATCGCAGCTGGGCCGCTTGGTAGTATTTGCAGAGGTTCGGAATCCCCAGCCCTCCCGCAGCAGTGTGAGAAAGGCCCGTGCTCATGACATTCTTGCCCGTTTACCCTCCCAGATAAAATCCCTATTTAACACCCGCCATCCGTCCCAGCCATGTAAGGCCTTGTGGCTTCCATTTAGTGAGGTTCGATCTGGTCATAGCGAGCAGGTTACCGTAATTATGCTCAGTAGTGGCCTGGAGCTTGGGAAATATCTGTAGTCCTAGATATGGAAACCCATTGAAACAGAAACTGGTTGCGAAGCTGTGCTCCTGGAGGGTCAGGTCCAGGATCAAAGATTTCTGTGGGTTGATTTTAAAGCCTGAGGCCCGCTCAAACTCCGATAGCTCTGTCAAGGTGGCCGCCAGAGAGCTAGATGGATCCATGAGAGTCAGGAGCACATCGTCTGCATACAACATGATCTTGTGATTCCCCCATCTGGATCCCAGTCACCCCCACATTGTCCCTCAATCGTTTCGCCAGTGGCTCCATGAAGAGCGCAAAAAGGAGAGGAGACAAGGGACAGCCCTGTCTGGTCCCTCGCCCTATTGGAAAAGTGGGTGACTGCACACCATTGACACAGATGCTAGCTTGGGGGGATGTGTAACAAGATTGCACCCAGCTGCCGAATCGGGGTGCAAGGCACACGTGTTCCAGCATCCGGTATAGATAAGGCCAATGCACTCGATCAAAGGCTTTCTCTGCATCGATCGTCAGTGCGAGTGTTGGGATCCGGATGTGCTGCGTTTTGTCCAATAAATGATAGAGCCTCTTCGTGTTGTCGCTGCATCCCCGCTCCGGGATGAACCCGGCCTGGTACGCTGGTAAAACTCTTTGCATCCACGTTTAACAGGGAGATCCGACGACAGGAGACGCAGCTTTTGGGGTCTTTGCCTTGCTTGGGAATCACTGCGATGGTGGCAAATCGCATTGAGTCTGGCAGAACTCCTTGTTTATCAATGGAGTTGAATAAGCGCATGAGAATCATGGCCAGATGGGAGGCGAATGTTTTGTAAAATTCCCCTCCATTACTGTCGGGACCTGGCGCTTTGTGGGGTTGCAGTTTGTGTATAGCAGTGAGTGTCTCCTGTATTGTAATGTCTGTTTTCAGGGCAGTGTACACTGGTGCTTCTACATTTGGGGGGTAAACCTGGGCAAGGTATGTCACCATGTCTTTATCCTGTAAGGGTTCAGCCATGTAAAAGGCCCTATAACACACTCCAAAGGCATTTGCAATGTCTTCATCTGTATTGCAGATGGAACCATCCGCCCCTTGTATTTCAGATATCTGCCGTTCTGCGACCTGCGCCTAGAGGTGGTGTGCCAACATACATCTCGCCTTAATGCCCCTACTGCCGCAGCAGACCTTATTCTGCCCTACCCATGTCTACGGCGTGTAGCTGATTTCGGGGAGCTGTCAGTTGGCGCTGGGACCACCACAGCTCCTGACCGGGCATGCCCGGTCTCCAGCTCATTAATCTGGGCTTCTAGGCGGCAGCACTTATCCCGCCTCTCCCTGTTATAGCCCGTCGCAATTCTAATAAAGTGGCCCTGAAGAACCACCTTTAGGGTCCCCCACAGCGTGGCTATATTAATCTCAGGGGTATCATTGATCTCCAGGAAGGAGGTAAATGCTCCTGAGGTGGCCATTCGTACTTCGTCATATGTGAGAAGTTTTGTATTAAGGCGCCAGCGACGAGGTATTGTCGGCTGCGTACTGGAGCGGAAGCGCAGACTAATGGGGGAGTGACCGGAAAGGGCAGCTACCCCTATGTTCGCAGCCATTGTGTTCCTCGTTATCCCTGAGGTTGTAAGGAAGTAATCAATGCTTGTGTATGTTTGATGAGCGGCTGAGAAGAATGTGTAGTCTACTTCCGTAGGGAGTGTGTGGCGCCAAATGTCAGTTAGCCCTGCTTCGTCCAGCCAGCATCTAGTAACAGGAGTGAGTCCTCTGTCTTGGCTCTCTGTGAAAATGGATCTTCCCCTCTGTACGTCGATTACAACATTTAGGTCGTCCTCACCACCATCTCCCTATCTGGGGTGGAAATCAGTCGGCCCAAGATGGTCCTAAAAAAGGTTTCCTGTTTGTCATTGGGGGAGTAGACAGTGGCAATCGTGTACCAGGTGACCTGTATTTGTACATGCAGCACTAACAGTCGGCCTGGATGTCCATAAAGACACCCTCCACCTTCCCTGCAAAGTGTGTGGCAAACAAAATGGCTACCCCAGCTTTCTTGGCAGACCCCAACGAAAAACACTTTCGGTCAAACCAGCGAGAGCGCAACCGTCGCCACTCTTGTTGAAGCAAATGGGTTTCTTGCAGCATGCAAATATCGCACTTTGCGTCCTTGAGGAATGAGAGAACTGCTATCCGCTTCTTTGGGGAGTTAAGACCTCTGACATTGAGGCTAAGCGGGGATACCATGATCAGAGCTTATGCACAGCATTATCCACTCATCCAGGTGCCATGCTATTCCACCCACTCCCCGTGTTAAATAACTGGGTTGGGCAATATGAGGGGAGAGAAAGAGCGGAATGGAAATTAGAGACCAAGGAATAACACAATAGAATCAATAAGACAAACATCTCCCACCAGGGAGCCATTGAAGCATCAGGTTAGGGGTCCATGTCCATGCTGATCAGCCCGGCAAAGCTCAGACGGAGAGGACCATCTAGCCGGGGTGTTCAGGGCATTAATCTGGACTGTCCCTGAAGTCGCCATCCAGGAGTTTGATGAGAGGACCAGTAGGCTAGTAGGAACCAGGCACCCAGAGGAGCTCAATGGCCGTCACTGGAAGGCACAAGATTCCCTTCCCGCTGTAGTTGGTGGAGTAGACGCAAGCGCTCCTCACAGCGGTCAGCTTCGGTAGGCTTATTCAGAGTTTTCCATCTCCGCCTGCAAGAACGCCTCACTCTCCGACCCTCAGCCGGGGGCTCTCGAGCCAGTGATTTGAAAGATTGTGGAAAGTCCGAAACGTCTGGCAGGTTGCGGGTGTCATCCAAAGTACGAAATATCCGAACTTCCTCCTTCCATACGGACTGCAGGCGAAAGGGATAGCCTCATTTGTATTGAGTTTCCCGGGCTAGAAGTCAGTTAGTGGCTTGAGGGCCCCTACGGCACTGCAGAGTGGACGGGGATAGGCCCTGATAAAGCCAAACCCTAAAGCCCTCAAATTCGATGGTTTTCAAATCTCTCTCCGCGGTCATTAGGTCTTCTTTCTGCCTATAGTAATGGGGTGGTTTCCCAGCTTGATATGTGCAGTCCAGGATGATCTCCAGGTCTCGTAGGGAGGGTTTCACATGTTTGAAGAGATGGATCACGAACCCCTCCAAGTCACCCAAGACGGCCCGCGACGGCACGCCCTCAATACATTTGTTGGAGCGTCTGGACCTATTTCCCAGATCTTCGACCTGATAGCGCAACTCTGCTTTCTGGTCCTGTATTCCCAGTAGCTCCCGGCGGTGTCCCTCCAGTTCCTCCTCCCGGGCATCCTGGTTTTGCTCCACCAACGTCAATCTTTGATCAATGACGACGACATCTTATCTGATTCCTTTGATGTCCGACGTAATAGCTCGCTTGAGCTCTGCGAAGTCATTGCAATGGGAGCTAAACAGCTGCTCAATAAATGCTTTAGTGATTGGGGACTCTTTCCTGCCACCATCATCCCCACTAAAGCCTTGTTCATGAACATCCCTTGCTCCTCAGCCTCTTGTGGTATATCCGCCCTTTTTGTTCTTGATCGGGCAAACATGTTTTTTTTACTGTGGAGTCTTTCTTTGATTGCCGGTGGGCAGACATCCGGGCCAGGGACTGACTCGCCAACCATGCGTTGAATAGCACACCACACCTATGTGCTACTCCTTTTAAATATCGTCAGATAGCCTTACTCAGGGTGGCGTAGCAGTAGGCCCCCAGCCGGGCAGTCACAGTCCCTAAGCATACATCCAACAACGAGGAGAGGCGGTGCCTAAGATCAAGGCACGGCCAGTTCGCAAAGTCTGTAGGAGCGGGCCGGTCCACTGTCAGTGGGACACAGAAGGCTGCAATCCAGTGCCCTCACCTCAGAATCTGGACGTATGTCCTAGGGGGAGGTCGGTGGAGGTCCCCAGGGTCAACCCCACCACACCCCGATGTTCCTAGTCCCCCAGGTTCACTGGTGAATGAGGGGGAGGGCTTTAGTTCCCGCAGCCACCCCCATCCCCCGGGGTACCTTTGCTCACTGAAATAGGACGGGCCGGTCCGCTTGAGGTGGACCGAAGCAGGCCAAGGACGTTGGCCCTGATCCAAGTTCCCCCGGGAGAGTAGTGCAAGTGCCGATGGGGCCTTGGCACCTTATCCGCCCGAGCGTTGCGGGCCAAGACAGCCAATGGTACAACCACAGTTGGAGAAGATATGTAGAGGCGGGGAGGCGAGGCCGCTACCTCTGGCCATCACCGCTTCCCAGTCCAAGCACCCTCTCGCTTGCACTCATGCGCCTTAATGACCAGTAAGCAGCCCCCGTCCTCATACGCAACAAGTTCACTGCGGTACCCCCGCCGGCACAGGGCAGGGCCACACACCGCCACTGGTAAAGGTCCCGAGGAGCAGCCAGCCGACCGCCGCTCAACAAGTGACCGGAAGCCAGGCTGCTAGAGCAGGCACATCCCGTGTCGTCCGGGGTGCTCAGAGCCAGAGGCCTCCGCACGCCGCCAGACTGCTCTGCACCAGGCTGCTCCGAGATAGGCGTCCTACACTGCCGCCATCTTGGACACGCCCCTCACTTTGTGCTTTTTGGTGCTATTTTCACTCAATATTTAACTTGCATATCTCTGGTTCTATTAGTGTTATTTTATTTATTAGACCTGGTTTGGGTTCCATTTGTGGTGTGTCTTCACTATATTACTGTTGAAGTGCTGCACAAATACTTTAAACATTGCCACAGAGGTGTTAAGCCTGCTCTGTGCCAAAGACAAAAGACACACAGTTGATGGACGGAATACTGAACAAATCAAAACATTCACCCCCAGTCAAGAGATCCGGGTTAAATCCATCATTCTTTTGCTCACCATACCACCCCAGTTTAGACCTGGCCATATGCAAATCAGTCTTGACCCTGTGCCTCATGGGAACAGTCCAGCCCGAACTGCCAAGCCAGGTCCTCCCTGTACCGGAAACAAGCATCCTAGGACCAGTTTCGGGGTTTCACCCCTCAGCCAAGATAGCTTGAAACCAGTGCACAGTGAGCCCGGGACCCACGTCTGGGCATACCCGGCGCACTTAGGGCGAGAAAGCAAAGGACACAAAGTTGATGGATGGAATGCAGAACAAATCAAAACATTCATCCCCCAGTCAAGAGATCTGGGTTAAATCCATCATTCTTTTGCTCACCATGCCACCCCAGTTTAGACCTGGCTATATGCAAATCAGTCTTGGCCCTGTGCATCATGGGAACAGTCCAGCCCGAACTGCCAAGCCAGGTCCTCCCTGGACCAGTAACAAGCATCCTGGGACCGGTTTTGGGGTTTCACCCCTCATCAGCCAGGATAGCTTGAACCCAATAGCACAGAGGTTGAGCACAGGTTAATTTGTGGTCAGCTTGTGCCTCACCCTCAGGAGGATTGTGGTTGCTGCTTGAGTAGGGTTTTACCCCCCTCAACCAGTAACCCAATTTCTTACAATAAGTATAAACCACATTCAAGCTCCTTACAAAGGAAAAAGTGAATTGAGCCTTTAAGACCACAAACTAACTTAGCTAGCCCAGAAGGCACAGTCGCCCATACTTGAACTAGATTCATCCTGAAGCTCTCTACAGAGAGAGTGACCTATAAAGTAAAATTACATTTCCATAAATTCAATTTCCTTAATGCTCAGCGGAAGAGGGAGGTTGTTCATCAATTCAGAATAGATTCTTATGACACTTAACCAAAATTAAGTAACTTTTTTTTTCTCTGCCAAAAGATCGTTGCTAAGAATAAAATAGAAAGCTCAGAAGTTAAAGCAGGATATCATTTAAAATAGCAAGTCTAAACGCAGTGATGTCAATCACAAAGGGAAGGGGAAAAGAAATAGAGACCACAGGACAAATTAGAAAAAGGTATATATTGTAGGTAGTTAACAGCACTACGGTACAATCAAAGTACAAATGACCAAAATAACACAAGTGAGCACTGGGCGTGCTAGTGATAGTGAACGGCGCAGTGACACAATGGGTGAAGACAGCGTGAACGGCGAAAAAAACAATTATAATGACAATGTGGTCAAAGAAAATAATTATATACAGTCTGGTTTGAACAAATTTTAAAAGACCACAGAGAAGCCAAAGTTCTTTGCTGAGGATTGTCGACGGCGTTTCAGCCTGATATAATTTCAGGCCATCATCAGGACAATGGTCATAGTTTAACGTATGCTGTATGGACAAAGGAAAGGTAGAGTATTTAAAAATTCTCAGAGAGAAAAGGAGTGAAAGTGACCCAAAAGAGAAAGAAGGAGAAAGGTACCTGGGCGTAATATAGATAAGTGTAGAGAATCCAAAAGAGGTGGAATGTACGCAGGCATAAATCAGCGCCAGATCTAGGAAGAAGAGGGAGGAGGGGACGCGGTTATTAAGCCAATAATTGTACCATGTAATAAATTAAGGGAGGGAGGAAGAACTCGTAATTACCAAAGATTAAAGCAGTCGATGGTCTGCGTCAAAAAGTACTGTAGCCAGGAACAATGGATCTCCTGGGGCCAGGCATAGGAGTCAAATCTGTGCATGAAAAACGGAGGTTAGGGAAGTGGAGGGTAATTGCAAAACGAAGGCGAATTGCAAAGCGAAGGCGAATATATCCTAAACTGTCGGGTCTTACCTCGTAAGGATTTTGTAGCAATGGGTCCACGAGTGATGAAATCGATGGACGGTATCAAGCCTGGGAGGTCAAATTAGGCTGTGGCCGGGAGCAATGGATGTCCTGGAGCCCGGCATGGAAGTCAAATCTGAGCGTAAAAAGGGGGGAGCAGGGTTTTAGGGGGGTGGATTGCAAACCGGAGGGGAAAGGTCCTAAACTACTGGGAGATCCTTCTTACCCCTTCTGTGAAAAAAACCAATTTACGCATCCCCTTTGTCTCTCACTTTAGCCCTTCAAGCAATTTGATTAGCAAAGTGATAAAAAGAAACTGGTTGATTCTTCGGACTCATGCCGAATTTAAAGAACCTCCACTTTTTTCATATAAAAGGGGTATTAATTTGTCAGATAAATTGGTTCATGCCATTACATGGCCCACAAAAGAAAAGAATACTCAATCTGTGACCTCCCTCTGGGGCCTCCCTCCGGTTGTAGGCCATTACAAATGCCAAACTTGTGCTGCCTGTAACCTCACGCATAACACCAAGGATTTTGTCACACCAGACCGAACATACCAACTGAAAACCTTTTCCAATTGTCGTACAAACAATGTTATCTATGCCATCCGTTGTCCGTGTAACCTTTTTTACATCGGTCAAACAACACAGATGGTAAAACAACGGATTTTTCAACATCAAAGCCGCATAAGATGCAATGTAGAAACTGCACCCCTTGTTGTACATTATAAGGACAAAAATCACTCGGAAACTGATTTGTTTTGGCAAGTAATTGATCGCCCAGCACTCCCACTGCGAGGGGGTAATCTCCAACTTTTGCTGAATAAGTGCGAATGTCGATGGATCGCACGCTGTGACTCAGTCAATCATGGATTGAACACTTTGGACGAATGGAATACAGTCAGTAATACAGCCTAAACTTTGCTACCTTTTCCCTTGAGTGCCTTGCGATGTAATTCACAATGAGTGCCCCACTGGTCCCTGAATAACCCGTCAGTCCTCTCCCCTTTCCTCCTCTCTCTCCCCCATAAAACACCGCCCCCCCCCCCGCTCTGCCCCTCCCCCCCTTTTCTTTCCCTCCCCCCCCCCGCTCTGCCCCCCCCCCCTTTCTTTCCCTCCTATAATTGGTATATGTTACCAATTATTAAATCAATTTGTGACTTATTATCACTGGTAGTAATGCTGACTCTATTCAGATACATATCAGGGACTAGTCTGTCCATTGTACTTTATTTGATTTTTTTCCCTTTCTCTCACAATGTATAGAGTAATGCCCAATATACTAGGGACATGCCGTCTCCACAATTTTGTAAATTTATTATGTCAAATCATTGTACAAATATAATTGTTTCGTATGTCCTTATTCATATTTGATGTTAATTATTTAATGTCAATTAATGTTGTGTCTTAACAATCTCCCTTTTGGGTTTTTTTGTCCCTTCCCTTTTCTACCCCCCCACACCCCCCCCCCACGATCCCCTCCTCCCCCCTCCCCCTCCCCCCCCTCCTCCTCCCCTCCCTCCCCTCCCTCCCCCTTCCCCCCCCCCTTTTTCAACCATCTGCCGACCTAACCTCCTCCCCTCCCCCACCCCCACAACACACCCCACCCCCACCCCAACCCCCACCAGCCCCTTTCTGGAGTTTTATTTGTTGATCATCCTTTATTGTTTGTTGAAATATAAATAATTTTTTCAATGCGATTAATATCAGTGTAAAATTTATGTAAAACTTTGATGTGATTAATATCAATGTAAAATTTAAAAATTTATATAAAATTTGTGTGTCAAATACGGCTAATACCAGCCTCGAACCGCTGACTTGCAGATACGATCATTGTTCCTTTTCCCTTCCTTCCCACCTCAACTGTTCCCCCAGGGGCACCTTCTGCCCTTTGCCGGTTACAGGTCTAGTCTTCTCTTTCCTTCACTGACCCGATCACGTGACTTGTTGCACCTTGCTTCTTATGGTGTTTTCTATACGCACACCGCGATCAGCACGGACGCTTTATTCGCCCGTTTCCACTCCTTAGGATTTGTTCCCGTCCATCGATTTAATTACCCCTGGACCTTCCTTTACGAGGTAAGACCCGATAGTTTAGGACCTTTCCCCTCCGGTTTGCAATCCACCCCCCTAAAACCCTGCTCCCCCCTTTTTACGCTCAGATTTGACTTCCATGCCGGGCTCCAGGACATCCATTGCTCCCGGCCACAGCCTAATTTGACCTCCCAGGCTTGATACCGTCCATCGATTTCATCACTCGTGGACCCATTGCTACAAAATCCTTACGAGGTAAGACCCGACAGTTTAGGATATATTCGCCTTCGCTTTGCAATTCGCCTTCGCTTTGCAATTACCCTCCACTTCCCTAACCTCCGTTTTTCATGCACAGATTTGACTCCTATGCCTGGCCCCAGGAGATCCATTGTTCCTGGCTACAGTACTTTTTGACGCAGACCATCGACTGCTTTAATCTTTGGTAATTACGAGTTCTTCCTCCCTCCCTTAATTTATTACATGGTACAATTATTGGCTTAATAACCGCGTCCCCTCCTCCCTCTTCTTCCTAGATCTGGCGCTGATTTATGCCTGCGTACATTCCACCTCTTTTGGATTCTCTACACTTATCTATATTACGCCCAGGTACCTTTCTCCTTCTTTCTCTTTTGGGTCACTTTCACTCCTTTTCTCTCTGAGAATTTTTAAATACTCTACCTTTCCTTTGTCCATACAGCATACGTTAAACTATGACCATTGTCCTGATGATGGCCTGAAATTATATCAGGCTGAAACGCCGTCGACAATCCTCAGCAAAGAACTTTGGCTTCTCTGTGGTCTTTTAAAATTTGTTCAAACCAGACTGTATATAATTATTTTCTTTGACCACATCCCCTCCTCCCCCTTCTTCCTAGATCTGGCGCTGATTTATGCCTGCGTACATTCCACCTCTTTTGGATTCTCTACACTTATCTATATTACGCCCAGGTACCTTTCTCCTTCTTTCTCTTTTGGGTCACTTTCACTCCTTTTCTCTCTGAGAATTTTTAAATACTCTACCTTTCCTTTGTCCATACAGCATACGTTAAACTATGACCATTGTCCTGATGATGGCCTGAAATTATATCAGGCTGAAACGCCGTCGACAATCCTCAGCAAAGAACTTTGGCTTCTCTGTGGTCTTTTAAAATTTGTTCAAACCAGACTGTATATAATTATTTTCTTTGACCACATTGTCATTATAATTGTTTTTTTCGCCGTTCACGCTGTCTTCACCCATTGTGTCACTGCGCCGTTCACTATCACTAGCACGCCCAGTGCTCACTTGTGTTATTTTGGTCATTTGTACTTTGATTGTACCGTAGTGCTGTTAACTACCTACAATATATACCTTTTTCTAATTTGTCCTGTGGTCTCTATTTCTTTTCCCCTTCCCTTTGTGATTGACATCACTGCGTTTAGACTTGCTATTTTAAATGATATCCAGTTGAGACATTGTTGTTGTGTTAAAAACTTTGCCCGGTCTCTGCTGGGAAAACGGGTGTACTCCTGTTCATTGTTTCTTTCTTTTTTCAGAAGTTAAAGCAGGCATCAGATATCGACCATAAAGAAATGCACCTGGGAGAGAACTATGCCTGTATTCAAATCCTGGAATCATAATCTAGGCACAAACCTTTATCCCCATGTCGTGTGATCACCCTCCCTGTTTCTAAATTATGGTGTACTTCTGGGCATGTTGAAAGTCTTGCAATGGCTTTTGCTGTCTCCCCCGATCAGTTTCCCCATGCTGGAGGTTGTTGGTGGGGAAAATACTGTCCTTGCCTTCGGCCACCAATACTTTTTTCCTGTGTGTGTTCTAACCTGTGGGGGACAGACGAAGGAGTGCAAGGGGGACTTACACAGTTTCCAGGGGCACTCCGGTTGGAGAAAAAACTCCTAAATTCTAATTACATCAGTACGTTTCGTATAGTTCAAACACGTGTAATCGAGGTAATCATGCTTGAAAGGTCGTTTATTTAGTGGGTCACATATTAAATCTTCATAGTAACTCCTTTGTGAAACGAAGCATTAAGGAAAACGATTTAAACAACATCCATGGATCTATGCATTATCCCTATGCATTTCGGGCGGAGCCCTTCGTCAGGGGATAGCGAAGAATCTGCAAGTAAATAAATCGATATCAGGAAGGGGAGCTCGCAACCACAGATAAATACAACGTTCTATGTGGGTGAAATGAAAACATGCATGTCTAAATTGACGACTGAAAAAAAGGAAGGAAAAGAAGCGAAAAATGAGCCAGTGTCGACCATATCGTGTTGTCGGGAGTTAAAGAGAAATCACCGTGTCATAGATGAAAAAAACCGGAAAGCACCCGATAGATCCGAGAACCGTTGCGTGCGTGTAAAGTTGGTGACAATCGGAAACTGGAACTTCAAATGGTGGAGTTTTAGCGAAGTACCAGTGAAAGAAATAGCCATACGAGTAAGGGTGAGGAGGAAAAACGCTTACCGATGGGTCAGAGTCGCAACGCGCCAAGCGCCGTGTTGCCAAAGGTTGGTGAACAAACGAGGGTGATGCGGAAGGAAATAAACTACCGTGAGAGTAAAAGACAGACTCACGAAAGTGTGGGTGGGTGGAAATGTCGTATCTGTAAATACTCAATCAAGTTAGAAACATCATAAAGTACACGGGAAAGTGTTGTGAAACATTAATCCAACGTTTCGGGTGAGGATAAAAGCCGAAAATTTACGTGAGCTTACACGACACTAATACTCGAAAGTGGCGGCCATCTTAAAATGGGCTCTGGGTGGTATACATACACAGTAGTAGCCTTGCTGATATAACGGTGAATGGATGAAAAATAGACAGAAGGTATAAGTGAATAGTAAGTGAAACAAAAAAAGGTGGAAAAACAGCTGGAGTAAATAACAAAGACCAGAAGTTTAAGAAAGAATAAGAAAAAATAAAAAAGGTAGGGAAAATTCTACCAGAGAGATTATAGACAGGGGGAAAATAGAGTGTACAAAGTCAGACGAAAACGAAGCGAAAAATTGCAGTGAGAAACCACTTAAACAGAAGAAGAGGGGAGAGTAGGGAAGGTGAGAACGTGGAAAAACACAATGTAAGCATGTGGTTTCAGACAGAAAACAAATGAATGTATATGGGTTGGGAAAACGATTATCTATAAGAAACAACTATATTCCAGTCTGTCATTAAGCCCCTTAGGCTGGCAGGCATCCAGTCTCTTGATCCACACTGTTTCCCTTTGGAGTAGTAGTTTCTTGTTATCTACGCCTGCTTTCAGTGGGACAACCTCCAAAACAAGGAACTTCAGTTGGCTCACGTTGTGCTGGTGTGTGGTGAAGTGAGCAGCTAATGGTGCTTTAGTTGATCTGTTCCTGATAGTGCTTTTGTGTTCGGTTAAGCGAACTTTAATCTTTCGTTCGGTTTTGCCTACATAAGGCAGTCCGCAGGGACATTTGAGTAGATACACTAAGTTCATAGAATCACAAGTGGCGTTGGTTCTCAATTTGATGGCTTTTCCTGACGATGGATGGTTGAAGATATTGCCCGGAATTATGTTGTGACAATGACTGCAATTGTGGCACGGTATGGTGCCGCAGTAGTTGGTGGAAGTATCAATAGGTTCGGTCTCAAGAATGTTCTTTAAGTTTTTAGCTCTCTGGTATGCAAAGAGTGGTCTGGTGTTGAAAATGCCATGAAAGTCTGGTTCAAAGCGAATCATATCCCAACTCTTGAGGATGATGTTTTTAATGGCCTTGCTTCTGGTTGAGTATTTAGAGACGAAAACTGGTCTCTGTTCGTCAGTTAATTTGATGTTGGTTCTTAGAAGTTCTGCCCGAGTTTTGGTGGCCACTCGGGTTTTTGCTGCTTGTAATGTGACCTCGGGATATTTTCTGTCTCTGTACTTATGTAGTATTTTTTCTTCAGAACTTACATAGGCTTCTGATTCTGAGCAGATTCTTTTAGCCCTTAGAAGCTGAGAATATGGCAAATGAGTTTTGAGTGGTGTCGGATGACAACTGGTGAACATTAAAGCATTGTTCCTGTCCGTGGCTTTGACGAATAGATTAGTTGTCAGTTTGTTGTTGAGTAATGTAACCTGGACGTCCAGGAATGGCAAACTTTGAGGACTGATGGAATGAGTGAACTTTATATGATCATCCAAAGAGTTTATGTGTTTCAGAAATTCCAAAATTTCATCAGGTTGGCCAATCCAAATGAGGAAAATGTCATCTATGTACCTCCATAGGGTGAGAATGTTGTTGATCCATTTGTTGTGACTCAAGATGTGATCTAGTTCCATCCGGTGCATGAACAGGTTGGCGTAGCTGGGAGCAGCACAATTTCCCATTGATGTTCCAACGAGTTGGAGATAGTATTCGTTGTTGTATGAGAAGTAACTGTGGTACAACGTATACTGCAGAAGTTCAAGTATCAGAACCTGTGGGGGCCCACCTGATTCTTCTTCTTCTTTTGCTAACCAAGATCCACATTTTGGGAAATGTCTTGAGCGACCTACTATTCAGTCGATCTTTGTAGCCAAAAAAGGGGGGGGGAGGGGGGGTGATGGTAGTTCCCCTGGTGATGGTAGTGTTAATTTAGAATTCCTCAGCTGGAATATTGCGGACTTGACTGCTAAACTCCACATCGAGGAATGGCACACTTTAATCAATGCCTAGGATATTGTATTTTTGCAGGAAAACTGGGTGGTGAACGACATGTCCTTTTGTGCTATGATCTTTCTGCATCTCCATCTCCAGCGGGTTGTGCAAAAGGGGGCTTATCAGCCTGGCCTAAAGTAGATGTAGTAAAATCTCGCGCCTATACTATCTGAAGTGCATGTGGTTCTGGCTTTTGATCTAAGGTGGTGAAATACATTTGGGATCACCATGGTAAATTCTTATTATAATGATTTTCAAACCAGGGGAAACCAGATCTTTCAAGGGTTCTTTACTATGAAAGTTACACTAGCCGATAAGGAATTACATGCAGAAAGACCTTTTAATCTCGTTTTGGCTGGTGACTTAATGCCAAGATAGGCCGTTTCTGCCTCTCTCATCTTTAATTTTCAAGAATTTTTATTGGTTGTCTTTTAGGCAAATCAGAACACACAATACTGCCTCTCATCTTTAAGCTTTGACCGCCATCTCAGAAGAAGTTGGGTATGACGACATGGACGCTAGGGGGCGATATCAGAAATATATTCATATGTACAACGACCTGAAACGTGCAGTCCCCATTACATCATTATTAGCCACATCAACATATATTGGGGGGGGGGGGGGGGGGGGGGGGGGTAGTGGTTCAATAATCTTTTATTTCGCAAAGATTTGCACCCATTGATTGGGGTGGCTTCTCCCCTCTGTTTTTAGTTACCACAGCCCACTAGCTCCCCAACTTACAATACCTACCAAAGTCATGCAGTCTATTAGAGGGAGTTGCCAGTTGTTGAACATAGAAGACGTAGGTTGGTGTGGCATTCTGTTGCCAAAGATACTAATGGTGCAGGTTGTCAGCAGGTGCGATGACCTGGTGAGATGCTGTGCCTCGGAAGCGGCAGGCCCCAATGCAGTAGTAAGTAGCTTTACTGAACTCACCTTGTGCATAAGATATGTTACCTAGGCCCTCAAGGAATCGTACAGCCCACGATAAGTCTTGGTTCGACAGCGAGTGCAGAATGGCCAATAATACTTTGTGTAAGACCCTGAAGCAGACTCCTAGGGACCAGGGAGCAATCTCGGCATGCAGAAAAGCCTATACTTTGGCACTCAGAAAGAGGAGAACGGCCCTCAAAGATAAGAAGTGGAAAGCTCTCGTATTTGCTTGCTAGAATAAAGATTTCTAGACCTCCTGGAACGCTGTACATGCTGGCCTTTCTCCAATGCCCTCACCCGATAAAGTTAGGATCCACAATACTCCCGAAGCCTGGATAGATCATTTCTGTGGTATTTACTTATACAATGTCCCAAATCCAGAAAGGGGGCTGGTGCTGATTGCCCTCTACCTTTGAACATAGCTTTCTCCATAGAGGAGGTGACCAAAGCCATCCATAATAGTCCTCACAAGAAGGCCTCTAGGCCAGACTGGATCCTTAGGAACATTTTTGAAGAAGATCCTAAGTTCTGGTCCCCCATTATCACAAATGTTATTAATTCTGCTTGTAAGGCAGGAGTCCCATCCTCCTGGCACAAGTCTACAGTTGTACCCATCCTTAAGAAGGGAAATACTTACGATTAAAAATGTTACCACCCTATCTCGCTTCTACTACTAAAGTAATCGGGAGAGTTGTTCTGGATCGTCTCCTTTTCTGGCTATCTGAAAGTAAGATTTTGTCTCCAGTTCAATAAAGGTTCAGGAAGTGATTAAATGTACATCGCCTTATGGCAACACATAAATATGCAAAGAGCAGTTCTATCCAGATGGCATTTAACTGATCTGTCGACTGCCTTCGGTGGCATAATAGATCCAAACTATGGGACATATTGGTCTCTATGGGCCTCGACATGGATTTGATTAACCTCGTGAGACACCTACATTGGGATCTCATAAGTTCTGTTAAATATGGGGACCAAGGTCAATGCATGTCCTCCTTTAAAGTTAACCGCAGAGTCCGCCAAGACTGTGTCCTTGGCTCAATATTATTACTCCTATATATAAACGATCTCGAAAGGACCTTGGAGACTGCTAGGGTGGATGTGCAGAGGGTGGATAGTAAAATTATGCCTGCATTACTCTATGGTGCTCCTGGCTAGGACGGCAAATGGCCTCAAGAAGCTGAGGTTTAGTTTTGTGATGTTCATGAAAGGGCTGGACTTAGAGACGCATTTCTCACAAAGGCACACTTTGGTTTGTGGCCCTAAGAACACCATAACCCGATAGAGGGAAGGTTGATAGAAAGGGTAAGTTCACATATTTTGGACTGGTGTTTGACGAGGTCTGCAATTGGTCCCCCTGTGTCAGAAACAGGATAGAAGAGCATTCTTGCATGCAGTAGGAGCTATGTTCTCACTTGCTGCATCTATAGGCAAAAAACCAGTTGCACCCATTTTAGAAATATACAAAAGAAAGTGCTTTCCCTCTCTTACATATGGCATAGGGGTATGGGAGTGCAGAGACGTAAGTACCATTAAAATGGAGGAAAATAGATTTTGCAAATGTCCGTTTGGGGTTCCTCCATACAGCTTACACTTTGCAATACATTTAGAACTAGGTCTGGAATATGTGGAAGATTTAATTAACCTTGCTCCTCTGTTATTCTGGTATTCGATATTGTTGAACAAGGAGGCTGAATTTAACTGGGCAATTATTCGAGACTGCCTCTCCTGTGGTGCCTTGGCTTAAAAATTCCATGGCTAAAATAAATGAGAGAGAGTACCCTTGCTTTAAGTTGCCCACATCTATTTGAAAAGCCAGAGAATATCACCAAGAAGGATAAAGATTGGGTCAAGGATTGTTTCCTAAAGCACAGACAGGCCCAAAGGGAGGGCATGGAAGTAATGAAGCCAACTGTTAGAGAACGCTGCCTCCTCCAGATGTGTGCGGGGTTTGTTCGCTGTATGCTTCTCGTACAGAACACATGGGAATGAACATTATTTACCCAGTTTAGATTAGGGTCCATCAGGTGGTTACTATGTTTTCTGCAAGGGCAATTTTCCCCTTCCGACATCTGTATTTGCCCATGTGATGAGCAGTCCCCGCAGACTCTTTTGCACTTCGTATTCTTCTGCAAGTTTTATCTATCGCTCACCAGGACATATTTATTGCCCCTGTTAAGGAGAAACAAGTTTAGCAATTGCAGAGGGGCCCTGAATTTCTTACATCAGTTACAAGATTCTGATACATGCTATGTAGGTGGCTGTTTTCTAACAAATATATTATGTGTGGGAAAATCTGGTTTTAGGGAAGAACACGGATATTGATTTCTATTTGCACATGGACTCTAGTTGGTTTGCCTCCTTTTTGATTGATAAATGTATTTTTTTTTTTTTTTTTTTTTTACACAATGCTCAACAATTTTCCTTTTCTAATCACATTTTAACTTAGAAAAATGCTGGCTGGAGTTTTTTTTTTTTTTGATAGGGACCCCCTCACTACATGCAATTTTGATTCTGGTCCCGGTTTACATAATGCACCAAAAACACAAATTGTTCTTTTTTTTAAAAAAAATCTTTTAAGTATGCAACCTTCTAAATGTATGATTCGACTATTGTTTTTAAAACGGTTTTATGTAATTTTGTATCTTTTAGGATCGGTTTGCTAAGATCGAATAAAGATTGTTGACTTGACTTGAGAGGGACCTATAAAGTAAAATTACATTGCCATACCTTCAATATACCTTAATACTCGGCGGAAAAGGGAGGTTGCTCATCCAATTCTGAATAGATTCTTAAGACAATGTGCAAAATGTAGTAACTTTTTCTTCTCTGCCAAAAGATCTTTGCTAGGAATAAAAGATCAAGCTCACACCTTAAACCAGGTATCAAATATCCAACATAAAAAAATGCACCTGGAAGAGAACTAAGCCTGTATGTCAATCATGGAATCAGAATCTAGCCATTAGTGCTTTATAAAGGCGTGTACTCAGCTTCAAGCTGCTGCACTACATATCTATAACTGGCACATTTCTAAGTATGGCTGCAGTGACTACCTTTCCTCTAGTTGAGTGTGCTCTACGTAGCCCCTGAAGTGACTTAAGTGTTTCTGGTATCACATTGATATGCATGATACTATCCATCTTGATATATATTAAATACTTTGCTTTATCTAAATATAGTCTCCATGCCCTCTTCGCATCTAGAGTGCACAATGACACCACTGCTACAAAAGATCGATTAACAAAGAGTACTGGTAGAGAGAAAACCCGGTGACTCTGGAAGTCCTAGAACACTTGCAGGAAAAACAAAGGATGGGTTGTGAGAACCACGTTACAATTATGAAAAATGACACAAGGATTGTGATTACATAAGGCCTTAATTTCGCTGACTGCAACCCGATGTAATAGCCCTCAGAAAAGCTACTTTCCATTCAAAATGTAGCAGAGTGGATTTATGCACGGTCAAACAGAGTCCCCCATCAAACAAGCTACAACTGTGCTTAGCTCCAAAGTAGTACATGATATACTTTAAGACCTATCAAGAAATTCTTGATGACATATTTTAAAGGTTGTAGGTTGCTGTGCCAAATTTTGCCTCTGGTTCTAAATGTTTTGTTCTTGCAGCAGGTGAAGGTTTATGAACAACCATTGACGCGAAGTTGTGGAACTATGAGAATCATTCTGGTATGGCTTGCTTCAGTTTGATAACCTACAGATTAGAAGGGATCAGAGGAAAAGCAGATATAAATGTTTAGGACAAGTCTATCAAAAAATAATTGCCCCGCTCTTACTACCTCAATGGCAAGTTTTGGCATTATGTGTATTTGGCCTTTGCAAAAAGCCAATTTGAGAAGAACTCCACCATATGAATATTTGATTCACTTCATCATCATTGATGACGTATTGGATATTTTATTAAATGCATCTGCCCCATGTGTCTGCTTGTTGGTTCTGATAGCCTGGCAGAAGCATTGCATTAAGGACTGCTGATCCTTGCCCTGATATCTCTGTGTTTGCTGAGATAAAACACTGTTATTAGGATCAGCACCTGCCATGTTTCTCAGTGAAGGAAGAACAACTTCAGAGCTAGATGGAAAGCTCTAAGGTTTTGCATGTTTATGTGACACCACATCTTATTTTAAGATCACACTGACTTAAGTCTGCAAAGTGTGCTCCCCTACTGAGGAGCGGAGAATCCATGACAATAGTCTAGTGTTGGAATGACACCCCTTTTATTAGATTGCACTCCTTCTGCTGGACAAGAAACGGCAATGCAGACTTAATCAGTCCTCCAGGTATTCTTGAAGAAACCGGATGTGTAGCCTTGCTGTTACAACTATGTCTATGGACGATTTCAAGAGCCCCAGAGAGAGATTTGCTTGGTTGTGTGTGCACGTGGAAGGTTTGCATTTTTTATTTCATCAGAATGCATAATAGTCTCTCCTTTGAGGAATTTTCTTTTAATGTTTGAAGCGAAGATGACACACAGATACTGTATCTTTTGCACTGGCATCGATTTGGACTTGTCATGACATGAATCCAAATCCTGTCCATAACATGAGCCGTTTGGAAAAATCTAAGTACCCGCTTTTTTTAACTGGCTTTCAGAAGCCAATCATCCAGGTAGTCAAATATGTAAATTCTATTCTTTGGGAGATGAAAAGCTATTTTGAGAACTCCCTCAGGGCAAATTTCAGACTGATTGTTGGCATTGTAAAACGAAAATGTTTGCTCTGCACCAAGGACATTTCTTTCTTCATTAAGAAAGTATATGCCATTTTTCTTGTGTATAGTCGTGACCGTAACTACGGCTCTTTTTCTCCCAAAAGACTTTAAGAGAGGTTTTCTAATTGCTGACAGGTGGTTATCACCAATCTTACTGCTAGATTAAAAGATTTGAGCCTGAAAGTGTAGATATTCTTCACAATAGAGAACGTGGTCATTTGTGATGCTTTGCTATTCTTCAATATATTGTGATCAACCCTATACTAATGTGGGTAACAGGAAGAGTGTGGAGAGGAGAAGACTATTGCCTGGCACTTTGCTGTGCTTCACCTGCAACAGAAGTGCACTGCTGATCTCTTCCTTTGACAATATTCCGTGTGAAAGGAGATCTTTGCTGGTCTTAATGTCCTTGTAGTTGCTCGAAATCTGGTTAGTAGTAAGGTTGATGAACTTGATGAGAATATCTTTAACGTTTGTCGGTAAAGAGAACAAGAACTTTCTCTGTGGCCTACTGCCCTTAGAGTGTCTGTGTCACCTTTTATTGTATGTAATTCGTCTCTGCATATGAGCCGCACATAGAGGAGTCTGAGAACGGCAGACATGATTTTCTGTGGCACGTCAGGCTTAAGTGCAGTGAAGCCTAACATGAAGAGAGTTTCATCCAAAGACCATGACAAGATCCACAGACTTGCTGACTGTCATACAGTTGTCCTTCTTTGGTGGTGCTGAAAAGGCTGCTTGCTTGGAACTCATTTTTGACAGAAGCCACAATGACTTAGAAAAGACAGGTCTTTCAAGTCAAGTGGTTCTGAAATCTTTCCATCACTGGCTCAAAAAGCCCTGAGACCGGCAGCATCTATGTTCTTGATGTAGGTTTATATTGCAGTGTTCTGTAATGGAGGAGAATGCCTGAGGAGTTTTAAAACGTATGCCGACTTTAGTGGCACCAGAATCATGTACTACTTTGAAAGATATGGAACTGAGGCAAACGTTTTAAATACCTGGAAACAAATCATTAGAGGCCCAAAGACAGTACTATGGGTCGAGTTGCACACAACTTGACCCACAGTAAAAGACTGAGTGCTAAATGGTTCCTTTATGTCATTTAAAGCTATATTGTTGTCGGTGGCCACCGCACAGCCTGGGAACAACCAGAGACTCGTCGAATAACGGCAGAAAGTTCGGGACATGGTGAAAATACTGCTTTCGCTGACTTGAGGGGACAGAAAACTCCCTAGAGCGGTGCCGCCATCTTGGATTTGCTGAGTAGAGCTTTGTGGGTGAAAAATTACTCATAGGACCTACGCAGGTTAAATAGAAGATGCATGCACCACCTGCTGCTGGGTGCCACTTTAGTCTGCAATGGGACACAAGACATTCCCTCGGGCCTAGTTAATGGAAACAAGACAGATGATAAGCTTCGCCTAAGGCCCCAGTGGATCGCATAACTGCAGGTTGAGACTGGGGTCACCCACAGTGCCACAGAGTCCTCGGGGACATCAGTAACATTTATTGAGGGAGAACGGGGACAGAGGAGCCTGGCTTGACGGGAAAAGTCCAAGAGCAGCAGGAACCGCAACAGAGGTGTCCCTACTACAGAAAAGAAAAGCGGCCAGAGCTGGGGAAAGAGTGCATATTCAAATAGCATTATAGAAATCAGGTGAGACTTGTAGGAAGGTGGATATCTGACTATGGTTACCCCCAACTTTTTGCCTAGTGTCTAGCTGGTTTTTCGACTTAGTTGGCCTGAGATCCTGCCATTCAGGGTCTCAGGCTGTCTGCTCTCTCTGTAAAATGGACTCCATGTACCCTAGGTACATACCCAATTGGTAAGGATCACCTTATTGGACCCTGTATAGTGTACCCTAGGTACCCAGGGCATAGGTGTACCCTAGGCCTCCCAGGGGCTGCAGCATGTATTATGCCACCCCTGGTCGGGCCTTCCAATCAGACACAACTGGCTGATCACTCAGCTGGGGCAAGGTCGTGTAATCACCCCTTGCTTAGATATAGTATGCCTATATCTGCCCTTATATATAGACACATGTGTACCTATCAGTCACTCCTATGGCAGGCCTTAACAATCCTGGAGGCAGAGTGCTTGGTAACATGTGAGATGGTGCTCTAGCATGAGCTGAGCCTGTCTGCAGCTTTCGGAACCATGTCCTTATAGCTGTTCTATGATATAGCCTACCATATACTCTTAAAGTACCTTATAATCTTAAACGGTTATGGTAACTATGGTTTGGCTTTATCAAAACATGTCGTGTAAGGTGTCTAACACTTTGGAATAATACCCCCATACCATTTCTGGTGATGAGGATATTATTCCTCCCTTCTAGAGGGAGAGACATGTTAAAATCCTACTTTGCTGTTTATCTCTAACCAAAGCCTCAGCATCACAAAATGGATGCTGCTGCCACAGACACAAGTCTGACCTCCTGCTGCTGGGAGTGATCCCAGCCAGGGAGGCCTGGACAATAGGTTTCCTGCTTGGGGAGGTGCTAGCACCTCCCCAGACAGCCTTTAGTGTATTGGGGCAGGGTGGGCTGAAAGGAATGAGACATGCCTGGGGCACACAAGGTGTTCCTTGCATAGTCCAGTTCAAACCGGCGCTGGGGCACTCCAGCCCCAGCTCTGGCGCGAAACTGGACAAAGGGAAGTGGGTGTAACCACCCCCTCCCAGGTCCCACCCATAGGGCGTGACCTAGCAGGTATCCCAGCCCCCCAGATTAGTATAAGAGTGGGAGTTGGGCCTCAAGACTTTAGATTATCCTGAACCTGCAAAACTGAACAGAAACTCTGGACCTTCGACATTCGACGAAAGAAGAAGACTGAAGAATCTCCCTTGTAGCCAAGGAGTGGCTACCCTGTGCAAACAGGCACCATCAAGAGACTACCCTTTGCTTTGTGAAACGTTCGACGAGGAACCGACTGCAGAGCCCGACCAGAGCCTTGATTTCCAGACTTCTCCGACCCTCATCCACATCTGCAGCAGAGCTGAGATCCGTGGAGGCGACGAGCGACGTGGGACCGGCTACCTGGGAAAAGTGGCTAGTAACTTACAGCGCAGCTTCTGAGGTACCCTCGAAGTTGTGCACCGGGGATTGAGAAGCCCCAACCCCAAGCACCATCTGCACCGAAGACCAGCCCCCCACACTCCACGAGTCCTGCGTGGGGCCCTTCAGCATTTTCCTGCTTGCCGCGTCGGTCCGGTTGCTTGCCCGCTGGCTAGTGGCCTCTGTGACGACGCTCCCTGAAATCTTCTGCGCTGGTTTGGCTCCTCCAGACTGGCTCCCGCTTCTCTGCAAAGAAGAAGCACCCCAGACCTTCCTGGTCTGCACCAGAAGCAAGTCCTTTGTTCTTCGTGGGTTCCGCTTGCCAAGGCTTGGTGAGTCCTAGTCCAACTTCGACGCCCCGACAGCAAGAGCCTTCGTGGGACAGCTCGCCTCCTGGTCCTGGTCGTCCTCGACGCTTCCTGGTCCTCCTGGCTGCAGCGACAAGCTTCACCTTCACCTGCAACTCTTCACGACATCGCCTGGTTCCTTCCTGGTTCCACGTGGTCACTGGCTAGTGACCTTGACTCTGTCCCCTCTGCTTGCAGGTTTCCTCTCTTCTTGATCCCAGGCTTGGGATCCACCGGACACTCTCCCCTGACTGCCTGTCAGCATCTTTCTTCAGGCATCCATAGGAGTCGACGACGAAAACGACGCATCTTCACCCCTATGCACCCGCAGCCTGTGGGCTAGGTAACTTGGGTACTCCGGTGCTCATCAGGATAGTGACTATCCTAGTGTCTAGTTTTCAAATCCCAACTTCCTAGCTACTCCGGAAGTGTCCTAAATCTATCTATTTCTAAACTGTAACATTGCTATTGACTTTTACGCATTACGCGTGAGTGTTTCCACTCTGCACACGAATCCCGTGGGCCTCCCACTTCCTAACTAACGCTAGTATAGTGTAGCCCCAGCGATTCCCTAGGCCTAGGCCTATTCTATTTCCGTGACAGTGGTTCTTATACCACTTATTTAGTATATGGTTTGCGTGGCCCCTAGGGCCTAACTGTATTACTTACCTGTGTGACTTACTGTATGCATTAATAAGACTGTGTTGTACTTACCTCTAAACTCATAAAGAGTGCTGAGGGTTTGCTTAGAATAAATACACTTTATTTTATATATATATCTGTTGTGGTGTCCTTTCATTTGGTATTCAAGGGATTATATATGGTATCACAGCTGGCTTCACATGCCATTCAGAGTTTAGCCTAAGACTGCTCTTGTCCATGCTACCACTAGGATAGCTGGTCTATAAGGTTGACTTTACAACCAATCACCATAAGGGTATTTGGACTGATATAAGGTGTACACTATAACTAGTGACATCATACATCAGGCCAACTTCTCACAAGACTGACACAGTGGCTAAAATTGAGAGGCACCACAGACGTATTGAGGATAATTAATTGGCACAGTCTCTCAAGGCAGCTGATGAGAGAGACTTCTGAAAACTGCTTTGGAAAAGCCCTGATTCTTGGCTGTAAAACCTACAGTGATCCACTGACTGTGTGGGGTGGCTCCTCCTGAAAACAAGAGTATGCCATTATCATAGCAGCCCTGTGGGCAAAGGGAGACAAGAGACAACTGACATCTTCCGAATGCGGAGGGTATGAATAATAATCAAAGACTGGGCGAGCTGACCCATGAAGTATGAAAAGAAAAGAGCAACAGGCCCCCAAGAGGTACAGGTGAGAAGCAGGCAGTACCAGAACACAAGGGTGAAATATAACCACAGAAACCGATCTACTACTCTTAACATGGCAGCTAACAGTACAAGGAGGGACAGGTCCATAAAAGAGATGCTGACAAATAAAACCACTAGAATGGAGAAGAGAGACAACCCAACAGGGCCGACAAATAATATGGAAGATTACGAAAAGGCTGACAAACAATAGTTAATATCGCTCAAGAATTTCTTCAACAATTCTCAAAAGAAATAAAAGGAAAAAGTCAGTACAAGTCACAGTGGCCTTAAAGGGTACCTAAAAGACATGCAGAAAGACATTTTGGAACTCTTTACCTGGGTCGATGACTTTGAACACAACATGGACACAAGGTCTGAAGAGATGCACCAACTAGACCTTTGATGCTGACCTTGGAGGAAATATATACACAGAGATTGCACTGAAACATGAAGATCTTGAGAACAGGTCTATGGGCAATAAAATAAGAATGGGAGGCCTACTGTGGGGAGTTGTAGGTACAGACATCCAGAGCTATGTCCAGATGATGCTACAACATATAAGAGGATGCACCGGAGATCCACATGTTTCCTTAAATCGCACCCACAAATCCTGGAGGGCAACGCAGAGAAACCCTCCCACCCCACACATCTTAAAGCAAGTGCATTAATGGTTGAGATTATAAACTGTGTTCGCAATGTGGGCAATGTCACCAATGTATGACAAAGTGACCTTTCACAATGATTTAGCAGTGACAACACTGCAACGTCAATGAGATACGACACAAGTCACTGATCACCAATGTAAGACCAAAACTTAATACCAGTGGGGCCACTCATTCCGCTTGATCTCTATATGAAAAGGACGGAAATATTTTACCAAGACTATCCAGAAAGCCCAGAAGGTACTGAACTTGCCAGATGCAGAAGACAAACCTGTATCTCACCCGGGGGATTGGAAGATGGGAATTCACGTCATGTGTGGCACACAGTAAAGAGAAATTGTAAAGGGGGTCCTCCACCCGCATGAGAAACGGCGAAAGCAAAACGAGCTGCTGTCTGGGAAGCTGGAAAAAATTAGATAGAGCTATCACTGGAACAGGAGAATGGGTGGGAGGTTCAAGAGACCTCCCCAGATAAGGAATTGAGTGACCATACAAAATTGCGAGTTAAACTTGGGGCATCGGGCTTCAGCCAAACGCTAGAAAAAGTTAAGGGGGAGGGCAGATATCTGTGTGACTGATCCACCCAAATGAGGATGACCACTGCATGAACTGACCAAGATGTCAATGTTATTTTGTTCTGATGTTTTGTAGGCTTCCTTCGTTGGGTAGGGAAGAGGGGGTGGAAACACACTAAACGGTCAGCTGAAATTCAGGGAAAGACATTCTACACTTACAAGACTATAAATGGGGTAAAAAGAGGGAGCCTTAAGATTAAAATGGTGTCCACAAATCAGGGTATGACACTTCAACCCTGGTGCCAGTAGTTAATACTGTAAACTTTAATGTAAAGTGGCTCAATTCACCAGCAAAGAGATTAGCAACCATTAGCTTTCTATGAAACACTGTGGCGGAGTTGAGCCTCCTGCAAAGAAATTCATTTAATCTAGAAGAACTGCAACAGGATGAGGGTGACGTTTTCACCAAGCAATATTTTTCTACATCATTAACAAAGAAAGCTGAGGTGGTGATAGTGTGCAGTAGGTATTTCCAGGGGGTAGTACTGGGGTTTTCCCCAGATTAAAAGGGTTCGGCCCTGAGATTGTTGGTCCAGATGGGAGGTAATAAATTTACCATTCTTAACATATACGCACTAAATAAACACCAGGAACCATTTTTATTTTTAAATCGCCCTTTTTACAGCATTTGAGTATGCACAGGGGGCCTGCCTCATAGGAGATCTAAACATGGTATGTTTTCTGAGCGTTTTGCAGTTCAGGGCCTGAAAATGCTCACAATTATCAACATCACAGCAGTCAGACAAGCGAAAATTACAACTTAAGCTCCATCCTCCTTGTTTTGATTTTTCGCCAGCACTGAATATTTATTGAGCAAAGGACGCATGATTAGCAACAAAAATATCTCTCTAGAGCAAAAGAGGTAACCCATCATCTGTACTGGGAAAGTTTGCCGACTCAGAAATTAACACCAGTCCCAAGTCCCTCTTACGAATGACCAATAGCATCCAACCCATAATGAAGTAAACAACTCTTTTAGCACAAGTCATGTCTTCATCAATCAAGGGTGGTTCCTCTTTCTGAACTACAGGGCACAAACTCACCAGATGAAAGTTTTCCAAACGTGACACTCGGCCTTGTGCAAGACGGACACCGAGCATGGGCGTAGCTTATTCTTTGAGGTTAGGGGGAGTGACTCTCGAGTTTCCCAACTAAATAGTAGTGGTGGCATGCAGGGTACAGGGGTGAGATAACCAAGGTTTGGGGTGACCTGTTTCCGTGAGCAACAGGGTCAGCACTAATATGCATTAGGAGAGCCTCGGTTTAGAATAGCACAGTGGGCAAAACACAATGGGCTGAATGCTACACAAAACAATTGTCACTGGGTAGAATATTAACAAGCATTCATTCCATCACATTTTGAGTCTTTGGTTGCCAGTAGTATGGCTGGACACGAGACAGGGCGCAACTTTCCAAGCCTACTACTGCCAATGTTTTTGAATAACAAAACTTAATAATTTGCACCCATTCAAGGCGTACTTCCATGGGTACAGATTTACTTCTTTCTTGGGAAACCAGTCACTATATATATTTAAATTTCCACTCAAAAAACACATGAACAAGTTAAACGCTCTTAGTGAAATGAGAATGACAAGAAAAAAACATAGCAGACCGGGCTCGGCCCCCAGACCAAACTACAAAGCCAAGAATGCATTTGAGGGTTGGGGGGGGGGGGGGCGCCACACCCCAAACATCCCTCTTGCCCTCTGAAGTTATGCCCCTGTCTCATACCCACTTGGGCTTTGTAATTTCCCCTGGGAACCCATGACTACAGTCAAATACAATACAACGGACTGAAGTCCCTGCCCTGAGATCTCGCACTCTTCTTTATATCGGCTGCGAGAAGCCTTGATGGTGGAGTTGTCAAATAGGTGCATGGAGGCAGGGTTCCATGTTTCCAGTTGTTGCCATTTACAATCATGTTATGAAGTGGCTGACAGCCCCATATACTAAACCAGAGTCACAAATGGAGTTGGGGTACTAACAAAATTAATAGGTCAAGCTGAACCATAACCAAGCCAAGGGTTTGGCCCGCTATTAAGAGACCGTGCACGAGCCAGGCCATGATGCCAACGTTTGGCATGTATATTGTGCAACATATTGTTAAAATATGATACAGTCTCTTCAATATTAAAAAAGTATATTTAACATGCAGAAATATTTTACTTTATTATATCAAAGCATAAAAAGACACTTATTAAAAAGTGAAAGTTGTTCAATATGAACTTAGAAACATGAATGTCCCACCCCTAAATGACAATGACATTAGTGAACTAAGAGGCAAGTCAGTAGTCATGTAAACCTAAAACTTAACTTGATTCTTTTTAAAGATCGAACAACATTACAGTATATAAATTAAACATTGATGGAGCAAGGACTCGTAGAAGAGAGACTTGCTCGGAAGCAAACCTCTCATTCAACTCCCTAACATTGTATTAATTTCGTATTGTGAAAAACTAATACGCATTACATCAAAATAAGGGTCAAAGAAGCTTGCATATGTGTTTACTAACATAAGTAATTTGAGCGAAGTTCTAAAATGGCTGCTAACGGGAAATCTTTATTGCGCATGCGTCAACTGCATCTACGGGGTATGACGAGCTGTCGCTTGGAGGGAAATTCTTACGCATGAGCAGAAAATAATAAAATTACAGATTGAAAGCTCACATGCACGGCATCTGCTTTGCTGAAATTAAACAAAGCTATTTTACTAATGCTAATATGGGGAAAGCATTAATAAGTAAACGGGATTAGAGTAGAGATGGGTGGTATACAGTGAAACCATTTATTCTTGAAAATAATATTTGTCGTTCTGACTTTATTAGTGCACATTTGTGCCTCTCGTATGAGTCCAGAGTCTGTTAGGCGCGTGACCCCGCGCATGCCTGTTGAAGAATGAGCCAGAAGAGTAACAATATTCTTGAATGCGATCCAAGGACACAAAAGTTACGTACCCTGGGAACAAGTACTGAAGACCTCTGGATGAATGGATATTCATGATGAAAATAAACATTTGTTTCTAATAAGATGTGAATACGGGTGGGAATAAAGCTTTTGTGATAAAAATTAAGGGATGGGATCTGTGAACAATGGAATGATAGACTAAGATGAGGTATAAGCATGGTGTGATGAGCTTCCCCCCTTGCCTGTCCAATCAGAGTTAGTATTTTTACAATATTGAAACATTAATGGATGGTACATGAATATTGAAAGGTATAATTGAGGTAGTCTTAGTTAGTCAGACGGAGATTTGCTGATGAAGAATCGAATGCAGAACCAGCTATCTTTGGATTTAGAAGAAGATCGCTGAAGAATCTCGGGGAGGAAGAGAGTGTCAGAGAGGGGTGCTACGCAAGCGTCTGTGTTAGAGAGGCCATCTATCCTGTCCTGAAGTCTTTGTCGCCTGATCTTTCCCGGTGGACCCTTACCAGCCCTTTGGCCAGGGGGTTGGTTTTCACACCATCCTAGGTAAATAATATTTCTGTGAAAGTGCAGATGTCCTTTTCTCTCTGTCCTCTCCTTTCTGAGCATACGTCATTGCAAAAGTACTCAGTATATGTTTGATGATTGACTGTTTGAATTTTCCTTCCTAGGAGTAACGGAGACTGTACTGTACTTTGAAGTGGTTCACATGACATTATTGTAGATAAAGATTTAAAATCTTCCTGAGTCTGTGATTATTTCATTTAGTACTAAGAGAAATGTTAATGTAATTTCACCATCAACTAGTTAAACTAATAGTCCATCGACCAGAGGAAAGAACTATTTGATCAGTGAAAGATTAGTTGAGAGCAAGATGTGACTAATCTTGAAATGTTAGGAAAATCATAAACTTTGACTCCAGCGGTTTTAGTAGACTGAGTGTATGTGTGTTTATGGGCCCAGGTGAGTATATGGTATTAGAGTATCTGTTGCTTGTGAGCTGCTGGATCAGTTTTCTAACAGCAGAGCTATGGTTATTATTGACTAGTTTGGTGATAAGTATTGATCTTTGATTTATGTTTAACAAAAAAAAAGTTAGCGTCTTGCTTTATGTTGTCTGGAAAATTCCCGGGGAATGAATAGCGGGTGGTGATAGAGGCCATACTGCAGTGAGGTTACTCGTCTGTTGGAATAGCACTGAGAAGCTAGGCAGGGCTGGCAGTGCTAAAATAGGGTCTATTTCGTGTAAAAGCGAGTGTAAGTGAAAGTGAAAAGTTTGCTGGTGAAACTTTGGTCTTTTATCACCTAGTAAGGATAACACTGAAGGAGTAACAGGTTATCTTGAGCTTGAATGAAGGGTAAACACAGGTTTTTACTCGCAGTGAATGAGGAGCAATTCTGAGACTCCAGAACAAGTTGAAATTCTATCCTTTGTTTAGAGGAACAGGCAGAGTAGCGAATGTTTCTATGTTGTTATTAACGAATTTCATTTAAAGAAAAGTGAATAAATACGTTTTTCTTATTACCTTGTGAAGGGAGGATCAGTTGTCGGAGTTGCACTGACGTCACAGAGAGCCGCGCTGGGATAGGCCGAAACAGCGGGCGTGTGACTGACGCGAATTGTAAAGGAGGGTCAGTAGTAAGGAGAAGAATGGACGTCAGCGAACAAGACACGCTGGTATTGGTCAGACCAAGGGCGTGAGTTGGAATCTGATTGGGCGACTCATTTGCCTTTTGGTGTGAGTCGCCCTGACAGAAAAGCTTGAGGATTAGCAGATTGTTTCCTACATCACGTATCCAGAATGTATGGTGAAAAGAGAAAAATGTCATTTATAAAGAAAATTAAGAATTTCTTTAAGAAATATAAGCTTGTGTTAACTAGAGAGGGAATTCCTATTCAGCCACCTAAAACGCCTGCTTCATTTATGATGATGGAGAAAGGATATCATACATGTGCATGGATGGAGAATGGGATAGAGTACACAAAGAGTGATGGTGTTTTAGCTTTTCCTGAACATGATACGTTTAATGGGAGAATCCTTCAGAATTTTAGAATGTGGATGAACGATTTAGATCCAAGACCTAGGCTAACGCAGTATAAGGCTTTAGAAGAATTGGAGACTGAGTCATATGAGCGAGAGAAAAACAAGAGTGGGAGATATATGGGACATTTTTCCCGATATTTACCTGAGGGTCAGATTTAGCAATGGAGAAAAGCAATGGTATCGGAAGGTTTATATCCAGTGTTAATGGCTGAGGAACAGTCAAGGGGCAAGTGTAAAGAAAAAACAAAACACATGAAAGTGACAGGTTATGGTGAATCAGATGATGAATTTTTGGAGGATATTTGAACTAAAAATCCTCCGCCGTGTAAGGAAGGACCTAGTAGAGTCACTCCAAGTGCACCAGTCCTGGCAACACCATTAGTTCCACAAATTCTACAAGATGTACTAGTTAGTAGGGTACTTCAAGATAGGGAAAAAGAAGCATTGAACGAAAATAGAGAGGAATTAATACAGAACATAAGCCAATTCAATTTGAACCCTGAAGCATTAACTATACCAGTAACTATAGATCCTGTTGTTCCTTCGTGTGGAGACAATGTAAATTGCCCAAAACCACAAGCTGTAATGACCCCTTTAAATAATCCTAGAAAAGAAATTGTAATAACCAATGACCAAGCCAGTGAGTGCGATTCAGTGATTTCATTAATGGATCTACCGATAAGAGAATTAGTAAGTGAAGCCCTAAAAAGAGTTACACCCAGTAGCTCAAAAGAAGGAGGGTCTGTGGTATCCACAAGAACCAGAAGTTCAACTGCGGTAACTCCAGATCTAGAGAGATGGGCACAGGGAATAGAAAAACAAAGTTCGACCCCAAAAATATTAGATTTTTACAAACTGAAAGTAGAATTAGAAGATAGCTGGACACGTGGGAATAGTAAGATTGAATACTTACAGTGAGGAAGAATTGTTGTTTATATGCAGGAGTATAACAAGAAATGCAAAAATGTTTCATGAAAAATTGACAGAGCTTGCTTCAGAGATGGGAATAGATATAGGGAGATCAAAAGTACTACAGAAACCATATTGAGTCCAGTTTACTGACAGATTTAGAAAATATGAATGTGTCCGGTAGAAAGCTGCAGGTAAAAGAGTTGATGAATATTTTGCAAAAGTGGGGAGACATTGACAAGTGGAGTACAAGGTGGACAAAGGTGGACAAAGAAAAAAGAGGAAGCACAGGCGAAGGAAGCGTCCTAAGCATATTTATTAAAAGAGTCATTAACAAACAACTTCCCTAGGTTAAGAGAGAAACCAGTTGACTGGTACAAAAAGGTTGATAGGTTTGTGAAAGTTTTGAAGGTTCTGTTGAAAGATTTAGATGGTTTGTTTGATATAGTGGTACCTGCTGATCTATGGACGGAATGCAAGATTACAGTTGATTGGCCGAGTGAAGAATACCCAAGAGATTCAAAAACAGGAGCACCCTCAGATGATATGATGAAGAAATATCACCAAGTAATTACTTTCTTGAAAGGGAAAATCCCTCCCAAAGAAACAGACTGGGTAAAGATAGATAGAACAACTCAAGGGCCGAATGAATCTGTACAGGCGTACTATGAAAGGTTACTGCAGGTGTTCAAGCAGTATAGTGGCTTTGAGAACATTGGAGATAAAGATATGGGTCATTTTGTGTACCAGTTTGTGTATGGTTTGAGACCAGAGATTAGTCAGATGATTCAACAACATATGTTGTGTTGGCAGGGAAAAACTATAGATGATATTCTTAAAAATGCAAAGTATTGTGGGGACGATATTGAGGCAAGACATAGAAAGCTGAAAGAGAAAATGATGTGGGTACAAATGAAATTGACAGAACAATAGGAACTTAAGTTGAATAGTCAGGCTGAGGGTCAGATGAAAGAACAGAATCAGAGTGATCAAGTGGCGAATGGTGGTAAATCAAGAGGACGAATGAATAGAGGATGAAAAGAAGAAGTTTCCTTGTCATGCGTGCAGAAAGCTTGGACATTGGAAGAACAAGTGTAAGAGTATTCAGATTAATACCAAACCAAAACTTAAATCCACAGACGCAGATTAAGATGCTTATGAATCAGCCGCAGCAGGTAGTTAATCAGCAGTGTCAGGTGCCACCAGCCCCTATGCCAAATTTTGTGAATCAGCCAAAGTACACTGCGGACGCCAGATTTCAAGGAGAAAGTGGTAAGAAATATTCTGTGATTTCACATTACCTTTTACAGAATATTGATGAAAGTGAACATGAGCAATGACGGTGACTGAGGGGGAGGAAGAGGAATGCGTACTTGGCGCATCCTTGCCGGTAGATCAGTCAGGTTCATTTACTGATGGGAAAGTGGAAGGCAATGATATCACTTTTCAGTTGGATACTGGTGCTATCCGTTCTACTGTGAGAACAGCAGACATCCCAAACCTACCCCTCTCGGGAGAAGCGATCCAAGTAGTCGGAGTCTCAAATCAACAGATTAGAACCCCAATTACAGAACCCATGGAAGTGCACATCGGAAATTTTAAAGACATGCATAGATTCGTAGTCTGCGATTCTATCCCAGTGAATTTATTAGGAAGAGATTTGTTGTGCAAAATGAACTGCACAGTTTATTGCACACCGGATGGTGTTGCTTTCCGAATCCCTGATGACGATATTGTATATAAGATAATGCTTGCAAAATAGGGCACAGAAACAGATTAAATGTATTCTTTAATGACAAAAGATGACTTACCAGAAAAACTGAAAACAACCGTGAATCCAGAAGTAGGGGATTTCACTGGAAAAGACATATGGCTAATGGCAAATGTAGACCCAGTAAAGGTGACTGTGAAAGAAGGTGCAGTTTATCCTAACACCAGACAATACAAAATGAGTCCAGAACTGGAAACAGGAGTGGTTTCAAAACCTGATCAAATGATTAAACAGAGCATATTAAAAGAAATAATGAGTAGTCCTTGTAATTCCCCTATAATAGGACTTAAAAAGCCTAGCGGAAAATACAGGATAGTGCAAGATTTAAGAAAGATTAATAAAATTGTAGTGCCATGTTGTCCTGTAGTGCCAAATCCAGCAATAATTCTTTATTAGATACCCTGGAATGCAGGTTGGTTTACAGTAATTGATTTATGTCAGGCCTTTTTCTCCATTCCTTTGCATCCAGACAGACAGTATCTTTTTTCTTTTAAATTTGAAGATCGCATTTTAGCATGCAACCGAGTTCCTCAAGGGTATACAGAAAGTCCCTCAATTTGTAATCAAATACTGAAAAAGTGTCTAGAAAAGTTAGTTATGCCTAGAAATTCAGTCCTAGTACAGTATATCGATGACTTACTTGTGGCATGCAAATGCCAAGAAGATTGTGTTACTGATTCAATTGCATTGCTAAATCATTTGGCTGATGGAGGACACAAAGTGTCTCCAGAGAAATTGCAATTTTGTCAAACAGGAGTAAAATACTTGGGTCATAAAATAGAAAGAGGAGTGAGAAAAGTGACCCCATAGAGAATAAAAATAATCAAGCAAATGCAGTTACCACAGACGCAAAGAGAAATAAGAATGTTTATTGGAGTGGCTGGGTACTTTCGGCAGTGGATTGTAGCATTTTCCTTGTTGGCAAAACCATTGATCCAAGACAATAAAAAGAGTGAAGGATCCCATTGACTGGAATGATGAAAGAGTGGAAGCATTTGTGAAATTGCGAAATTGTCTGTGCGAGGCCCCTGCCTTAGCCATGCCTGATTATACGAAAGAATTTGCACTGTTATGTTGCGAGAGAGAATGTTGTGCGCTTTCAGTCTTGACCCAAAGACATGGATTAAGCCGTCGTCCAGTGGCATATTTTTCTGCTACTTTGGATCCTGTGGCTTCAGCTACCTAAAAGCAGTAGCTGCTACTTGTACGAGTCTGGAGCAAAGTGAGTCTATTGTGATGGGACATCCAGTTCAAGTTTATGTCCCACATTCAGTCGAGATTCTCTTAACAAGAACTCGAACACAGCATCTTACACCTAGTCGGATGACTAAGTATGAGAGAATAATTCTTGGACTGAGTGCAGCTTATGCTGTCTGCAAAATATCTGGGGTCATTGAAGCATCCTGTTTAGCAGGAGTCAAGTCTGCACAAGTAGCCAAATTGATGGCATTAAGAAAGGCATGCACAATTGGGAAACATTAGCAGATAACCATATTTACAAACAGTCAATATGGTTACGGGGCTGTGCATGACTTTGGCCAACTCTGGATGCAGAGTGGATTTCTGACTTCTTCAGGATCCCCCATACGAAATGGGAAATTTGTGAAAGAATTGTTGGAAGCAATTCAATTGCCAAAAGAAAGAGCAGTGGTCAAGTGTGCTGCTCACCAGTCAGGAAATGACTATGTGACGGCCGGTAATCCATATGCTGACCAGATTCCTCAATATTGTACAAGAAATAATGTGTCATTGAATAAGAAAATTGAAATATGTGGAATCAGCTGCCAACTTATGTTATTTTCAGCTTTCGAAACATGTGATGAGGTGAGACAATTGCAAGATGAGGTTGAGGTAAACGAAAAGGAAAATTGGATAAAATCAAGGTTGTGAAAGGAGAGCAGAAGATGTGTGGGTGTACCCTGAAGGCAGACCAGTCATGCCAGACTGCTTGCTCTCTCAAATGGCAAGAATGTATCACGGAGACACTCATGTAGGCAGGGACGCTATGATCAGACTATTCAGACAAAATTGGTATAACCCAAGGTTTAGGGTAGTCGCAGAAAGTCTTTGCCAGAGATATTTAGTTTGTCAACAAATAAATCCAGGCGGGAAGACACTGGTCAGTTGGGGAAAGATTGGAAAGACAGAAGGACCATTCATAAGATTACAGCTTGATTTCATAGAGTTACCTCCAAGCAGAGGAATGAAGTACATCCTTGTCAAAGTGTGCTTGTTTTCACGATGGGTAGAGGCATACCCCACTAGGAGAAATGACAGTCTAACAGTTGCTAAATTGTTTTTGAGGGAGTTGATTGCTCGTTTCGGTTTTCCAGTAACTTTGGAATCAGACAGAGGACCTCATTTTAATAATGAAATAATTCGATTAATCTGTGAAGCATTCAAAATTGAACAGAAACTGCACTGTGCATACCGCCCAGAGGCTTCTGGAGTGTTGGAGCAATTGAATGGCACAATCAAGTCAAGACTGGCAAAGGTGTGTGCATCCATATCACCGAGTTGGCCAGACGCATTGCCTCTTGGGAATCCGAAGTATTCCTGACAGAAATACAGGATTGAGTCCCCATGAGATACTCATGGGAAGGGCAATGAGACAAGCCTTTATACCAGGACATACATTGCTGAATATATCTGATGATCTGGTATTGGACTATTGCAAGGGATTGGCTGACCTAGTGCGCTCTGTCTCTCACCAAGTTGGAGAAGACCCAGCTGCCAGGCAGCCAGCACAAGCACATGGTTTGAATCCTGGAGACTGAGTGGTAGTGAAGAAGGACACCAGAAAGACGTGCCTAGCACCCAGGTGGGATGATCCACGGCAAGTCATACTGGTCACTTCTACAGCAGTGAAGTGTGCAGGTTTGCCCAATTGGATCCATGCAAGTCACACGAAAAGGGTACCAGCCCCTACTGTGAAGAGACCGCAACTGAAAAACAGTTGAGACTGCTGAAGGTTGTGCTGTCGAAGAATCTCGAGTGACAGATTCTGAAGTGACTGACAAAGAACAACCGAGCACAAGTCAGGATGGCTGGATACCAGTGGTTGACATACCTGAGGTGGTTATTCAAACAAGACGCAGAACCAGATTAGGAGGACAAGAAACTAGTGAGGACCAGATAGGTGTAGAAGAACATGCTCAGGAAGAAGTGAACAAAGCTACTGGAAACCCTGAGCAGGACCAGACAGGGAAAAAAGAACATACTCAGGCAAGCAAATCAACCAAAAGACCTGAGCAGGGACAGACAGGTATAGAAGAACATTTTCAGGCAGCAGAAGAACAAATTTTAGCAAGACCTGAACAGGACCAGGTAGGAGAAAAAGAACAAGTTCAGGAAGAAGATGATCAATTTGAAATAGGACCCGAACAGGAACAGATAGAGGAAGAAGAACAAGTTCAGGCAGATGAAGTCAAAATAACAAGACCTGAACAAGAACAGATAGAGAGTGACGCTGAAGAAGAGAGAGAACGGATTGTGCCACAACATAACGAAGATAAAAGAACTCTTGATAGAGACAAAGAAGGTGAAAGTGCAGTGCAATTTAAAAGGGTCAGAAAAGGTGATAATTGGCCAGGTGGAGTCAAAAGGTTAAAATATCATTTGAGAAAATCGAGTGAAGACCCTGAACAAGTAAATGAAGTTACTAGTCAACGCAGTCAATTGTGAAAACCACTCAAAGAAGTCCAAGAATGAGAATCTTGAACAGTAAGTTCAAGGGTCCTGAGTGGACCTACGTGATTTTAGAAGAGTTTGAAAATTTGGATTTGAATGAAGAGACAGACGAGGAAGAAATAAATGCTGAACAGATTGATGAAGGGAAAGCAAGACCTCCTTGAAGTATCAAAGATTTGAGTTCACAAGTAAAGAAGAGAAAAGAAGAGAAATCTTCTTAGACTAAAATGGCTGAAGACAGGGTTGCTAAAAGACCAAAACAAAGTTGTACTAAAAAATGCTGTAGGGCTTGCATAGGTAGCATTCTATTAGTGATTATAGTATGGTTATTTCTGTCAGTAGCAGTTCCGTATCTCATGATAACAGGCAAGAGGAATGATACAGATACTAATGAAAAGACCGCTACCATGAAAGGAGATAGAGTAGAAGTAGCAGATGAGATAGATTTACATCACACAATATCAGATAATGACACATCATTAAATGTATTTACAAAGTTATTGTTTCAGTATCTAGACACAATGGAGATTAGTGATTGTTATGTTTGTATGAAATCACCAGCTTCAGTGGCAGAAGGAGTCACATACCACCATTTACCTTTAACATATGGCATTTCATGTATTGTACTGACAAGTCTTTTCTACAGACCAGGAAAACTTCAGTATTATTACTCAAATTTAGAGGTTGTATTTTCAGAAATTCCTATTCGAAAGAATATGAATCCAGTGTTTAGTAGTCCAGATGCACAGTTTATGGGTGAATTTTTCTTAACAATGAAGTCAATAGATATAGTAAAGGCACACAGAAATAATTTAACATGCTCATTACGTGAAGAAGAGAAAGTGTTTTTGAATTTAGTTAGAAAGGAGAAAGGATTTCCAAAGAAAAGCTACTGGAGAGGAAACCCATATTTCACCATATGCTGAGAAAGAGGGAATTTATACAGCTGGCAAAGCTCATGCTGTGATGTCCTTAGACTTTGTGAAGACAGGGAAAACCTGCCTCCATAGATTAAAGACAGACTATAACAACGTATTTATTGGTTCCGGTGAATGTGAACATAACTTCCTGATTCTGGGAGGTTGGGGACTAACAGGGGGAACTGATCCAGTATTTCCTGGGGTTTACTACGTGTGTGGAAATAATGCTTACTATAAGCTGCCTGCACGGTGGTACGGGAGTTGCTACTTCGGAATAGTATTTCCGAAGATATATCATGTAAGAAGAATCACTGGAAGCAATGAAAACACTAATGAACTAACACGAAGAAAGAGCTAGTTTTTCAGAAATAATAGGTGACATTTTTGGTGCATTGATACCTTCAGTGGGAGTCATTCTGAATTCACATAGAATCTGTCAATTGTCAACAGTAGTTGATCGTCTTTCGATAGATACTGCTGGGGGTTTCTTGAGGAGTAATACAGAAATGGTTGCAATTAGGTCTATGGTTTTACAAAATCGACATGTGCTAGATATAATATTGGCAAAAGAAGGCGGAGTCTATATAATGCTGAAAGTGCAACATTGTTGCACTTATATACCGGATAAAAGAAAAGAAATCAGAGGATATATTAAGAATATAACAAAACTTCAAGAAGAATTGAAACCACTGGAGGTTGACAGTGTATGGGAAAGACTAACAAAGAGTACTTCTTCAATAGGGACTTGGGTTACTAATCATGGAAAAAAGGTATTATAGGTCAAGTAGTCTTTCCATGAGTTGGTATAACAATACTAGTTATAACAATATTGATATGGTGTAAATGTAGAAACAAAGGGAAAAGAAGAAAATATGAAGTGAATGGAAAGGGAAAGAAAAGAAAGTATGAAGAGATCCAACTAGAAGAAATGAAGGGGAAATTATACAAACGAATAAAAGACTTGAAAAAGAAAGATGAGTACAAGAACGAAAAGGGAGGAGAAGAAATTGAAGTATGTTAAAGTTGGCATCTGATTGGGATGGGTGATTTTGTGATGGCTCAAAATGCCATCAGAGGGGATTGATGGAGCAAGGACTCGTAGAAGAGAGACTTGCTCGGAAGCAAACCTCTCATTCAACTCCCTAACATTGTATTAATTTCGTATTGTGAACAACTAATACGCATTACATCAAAATAAGGGTCAGAGAAGCTTGCATATGTGTTTACTAACATAAGTAATGTGAGCGAAATTCTAAAATGGCTGCTAACGGGAAATCTTTATTGCGCATGCGTCAACTGCATCTACGCAGCATGACGAGCTGTCGCTTGGAGGGGAATTCTTGCGCATGAGCAGAAAATATTAAAATGGCGGATTGAAAACTCACATGCACGGCATCTGCTTTGCTGAAATTAAACCAAGTTATTTTACTAATGCGGGGAAAGCATTCATAAGTAAACGGGATTAGAGTAGAGATGGGTGGTATACAGTGAAACCATTTATTCTTGAAAATAATATTGGTCTTTCTGACTTTATTAGTGCGCATTTAGGCCTCTTGTATGAGTCCAGAGTCTGTTAGTCACATGACCCCCCGCGCATGCCTGTTGAAGAATGAGCCAGAAGAGTGACGATATTCTTGAATGCGATCCAAGGACACAAAAGTTACATACCCTGGGAACAAGTACTGAAGACCTGTGGATGAATGGATATTAATGATGAATATAAACATTTGTTTCTAATAAGATGTGAATACGGGTGGGAATAAAGCTTTTGGAATAAAAACTAAGGGGTGGGATCTGTGAACAATGGAATGATGACTAAGATGAGGTATAAGCATGGTGTGATGATCTCCCCCCCCTTGCCTGTCCAATCAGAGTTAGTATTTTTACGATATTGAAACATTAATGGGTGGTACATGAATAGTGAAAGGTATAATTGAGATAGTCTTAGTTAGATAGCCAGACGGGGATTTGCTGAATGCTGCAGAGCTCGGGATGCTGTCGGAGTGACTGAAGAAGAATCGAATGCAGAACCATCTATCTTAAATTAATTGATTTAGAAGAAGATCACAGAAGAATCTCGAGGAGGAAGAGAGTGTCAGAGAGGGGTGCTACGCAAGCGTCGGTGTTAGAGAGGTCATCTATTCTGTCCTGAATCATGTCCTGAAGTCTTTGTTGCCTGATCTTTCCCGGGGGACCCTTACCAGCACTTTGGCCAGGGGGTTGATTTTCACACCATCCTAGGTAAATAATATTTCTGTGAATGTGCAGATACCCTTTTCTCTCTCGGTCTTCTCCTTTTTGAGCATAAGTCATTGCAAAAGTACTAAGTACATATTTGATGATTGACTGTTTGAATCTTCCTTCCTATGAGTGACGGAGACTGTACTGTAATTTGAAGTGGTTCACATGAAATTATTTTATATAAAAGATTTAAAATCTTCCTGAGTCTGTGATTATTTAATTTAGTACCAAGAGAAATTTTAATGTCATTTCACCATCAACTAGTTCAACTAATGGTCCATCAACCAGAGGAAATAACTTTTTGATCAGTGAAAGATTAGTTGCGAGCAAGAGGTGACTAATCTTGAAATGTTAGAAAAATCATAAACTTTGACTCCAGTGGTTTTACTAGACTGAGTGTATGTGTCTTTATGGGCCCAGATGAGTATATGGTATTAGAGTATCTGTTGCTGGTGAGCCGCTGTATCAACATAAGCAATGGTTGTAAAGCGCACATCCTTTTTTAAAACCTTTATTTATGGTGTTTCAAGAAGGACAATACAAAAACAAAGATCTATAGGTATGGGCATATAGTACTACCGTCCAGTAGTTTAGGCCTGGAGGGATAATAGGAATTGACAATACCAGCTGATAAAGTAATCAAAGCATAACACACTAGGGCGGAGCAAACACATGAAGCAATGCAGCAGTGTCAATTGGAGCAATCGAGGTTACATAGCATTGTGGTAATCAGATTAAAATCATAGATAAGTGAAACTAGCAATGGGAATCAGAGTCAACAGTCAATGGGTAGTCCCTGAGAGGCTGCTAAACTATCTCTTAGGTGGTTGCAGCGTGGCATATACTTCACTGGTGGAGTAGCAATAAATAATACTGCTAAGCCAAGGCTTAACAGTTGGATGAACCCCACTGTCCCAGTGCACCGCTAGCTCTCTTTTAGCCAGCAGTGGTGCCATAGCCGTATTTATCTGCAAATCATTTTGGGGACGTCTGCCACATAGCCAAAGAGCGCCATAAAGGGGTATGGGTGAAACTCAAATACTGTCATAAGGATAGTCGCTCAAATATTTCACCCTCATAGGCCCGAGTATGTGAACAAGTTCATTTCAGATGCACACAATTATATTCGGGCGCGCTGCACTTCAGGCAATTGGAAGACCTGGTAGAAACTATTTTGGCAAGTGTGCTGGGGGTAATGTATTCCCTGAGCAGGAATTTGAATTGGAGCAGCTTGTGGCGATGGTTAGCAGAAACTAGTTTAATCTGGGTGCAGCAGTAGTACCACTCTTTGTCAGTCAGGGCGTGGCCCGGGTCATTCCCCCATTGTTCTCTTATCTTCACGTCTGGGGTGGGCTTCAGTGACATACAGGCTTTTTATAGTTAGGAAATCAGTTTCCCACCCTCTGAGTCCGATATTAATAAAGTCAATGGGGAAAAGTCACCGGGAGCAATGGGATACGAGGGGATGCAGGTACGAAGAGCGGCATGAATGCAACCAAGCAGAAAAAGATTTATCGGTGTGGCTTGGGAAAATCCGGCATCATCAGTATGTGAAAGGACATGACCATTAGGGAAGACATCTCCCATTGTGTGCAAGTCAAACTTACCAAGGATGTGTTCCACTACTCGTTTTCGGGTCGGGGATCCATGGGTTTTTAGCCACTGTAAGTAGAGGGGAGCATAGGGGGCCTGTCCTCAGGAGACGGCTGAGTTTCTTACACACCCAACTCATGGTGGACAGTGTTTGAAAATCAGCGGAGTCAAGTTTGATTACGTTTGGCAGGATGGAAGAGAGAGTAATGTCCTCTGCTCGATCTCTCTCTGGGATGGAGTAGGGCAGTCTAACATCTGTGTGGAACCAATGTGAAGCAAGCTGGCCTTGTACCACTAAGTAGTACATTTGGAAATCAGGGACACTGAATCCGCCTCTGTCATAGGGAAGCACAATGGTATTTCAACTAGTAGAAAGCCATCCGAGTAAATGTTTGTTAATTCCCCAATGAGTGATTGTCCATCTCTATGGACACACAATAAATTGTGATGGGATGTCCTCACACACCACCAGGTGTCATGCTTCATCATAGGACTCCCCTTGCTCTTCAAAAATCCCCGGTTTGAAGAAGAGTAGCCCTGCACTATTAAAGGAGGCACTTCTAACTCAGAGGGATAAGCAAACATTTACTCGGGTGGCTTCCTAGTGCTTGCCGTGTGATTGGTGGCCAGCTCACCCTAGAGACCCCATTGTCTCCTGTTCCCTACCTTAGTAAATAGCTAGGTTTTCTGGGTTTTGATGAAGCACAATGGTACTCCACCGGACAGGGGGCCTCCAGCCAGCCCAAATGAGGCAAGGCATCAGGCCACAGAGGGTAAGGAAAAACTTATTGGTTAGGGGCATGGGGATACTGAAAAAGAGGAAAAAAAGCAGGGGTAAGAACCATTTTAATAATGGCTATACGTCCGCTGTGGAAAGCGTGAGCCGTATCCACCGTTCGATCTGGACCGCACGTTTTTCAATAGTTCTGACGGATCACCTGGACCTTATCCCTATGGAGTATAATACCGAGATATTTTGTAGAGTGACCACACCATTGCAGTGGATATTCGCTCGGTACCGCTGAGGTAGTGTGATTTAGAGGAAACAATTTCAACTTCGCCCAGTTGATATTGAGTTCCAAAAAAAACCAAATCATATAATTTCCCAAATAACAGGAGCAAGGTTTTGAGCGGGCTGACAGAGGAACAATAAAATATCATCTGCGTACACTGAAATGAGAAGAGGGCCAGGTCGAAAACTGAGACCGTGCTGCATGTGTTTTTCCTGTAGTTGGCATACTAGTGGATACATGGAGATAATAAAGAGTAACAGTGACAGGGGTACCCTTTTTGCGTACCCCTGGCAATCATTAACTGGCCAGTGAGTGATCTGTTCACTCAAAGCTGTGCCACCAGTTGGGAGTAGAGGAGAACAATCAGTACAATGAAGCCATTAGGAAGCTAAAGTTTCTGTAGCATTGCCTGAAGGAAAGGCCACTCCAAAGAGTCGAAGGTCTTTTCCACATCAAGCAGGGCGATGGCCACATGAACGTCCAGTTAGACTCTATTAAGCACTGCAAATACCATGGGAAGGTTGAAAAACGTGGACCTGTGGGAAATGAACCCTGTCTGGACCGGTGAGATGATCTGATCAATCAACAATGCCAACCTGTTACTTTGGCCAAAATTGTATCATCGAAATTTAATAAGGAGTGGGGCAGTATGAGGTGCAAAGGTGAGGGTCTTTGCCAGGTTTTAGGAAAAGCGTGATCACCACTTCCCATAGAGAAGGCAGTAAAGTGCCCTTTATGAGGGTTTGAGCATACCTATCCGGAAAGTGGGGAATAAGGATAGATTTATATGTTTTGTAAACAATACCTGTCAGACCATGCAGGCTGGGGGCCTTAGTGCTGTCCAAGACATCAATGGCATGTGCCATTTCCTCCACAGAAATAGGCTTGCTCAAAAACTGATGCTGCACGTCTGTGATCCACACCATTGCAACCTCCTCCAGGTAAGCCACTCTGGCATAAGCCCCCCCTGACGCCTCCCACCACCCCATGTTTGGTGTAGTACAGTTGCTCATAATAATGGAGTAGGGCATCAGTGATATAAGCATTATAAATAACCTGCTTGCCATCGTCAAGCAGGAGATCAGATATGCAGTCGGGATCGCAGCTTGGATGAAGGTGGTGTGCCAATGTTTCCCCTGGATGCTCCTCGTTCCCGTATTGATGGGCCCAGGCATGCTTGCCTAAATAAGCATTTTTTTTTGCCTAAATAAGCAATTTCTCTCAGCCAAGGAGCAGAATTGGTCCATCGGTGTTGAGCTACGATGCAAATGGGCACCTCCAGGCTGCTGCATGTCGAACCTATCAGTAGCTTTCAGTTCAGCTTCTACATGTGTGATGCTATTACGAATGTCCTGGAGGACAATGGCTTGTTTTGAGATGCATATAACTCAGATGTATGCCTTGAAGGCAACCCACAGTGTGGCCTGTCAGGTTACAGACAGGTGTTTAAGTCAAAGTATTCCAGTATGGAGTCCTGGAGTTCTGCACTGCATCCATGAGAGCTGTGCCGGGAAAGTACTATCTTCTCGCAAGCCCTCCGCCAAATGGGATACTAAGAGTCATCTGCACAGGGGAGTGGTCCGATAGTTTATGTGGCAACTGCTGTACATCCCCCAGCCAGGAGAGAGCGTCAGCATACAACAGCCAATAATCGATGCGCATCCATACAGTATAGGGTGTGAAATAAAATGCATATACAGGCGTAGTAGAATGTATGTACCGCCATGTGTCTTCCAGGAAATAGGTGTCCCTGATGTCCTGAAATATCCAAGCGGCCTGCAGCTTGCAAATAGCATGGGTTCCTGTAGAGTCCAGCAGCAGATTCTGCACCATATTGACCTCCCCCCACGCAGCAAAACAGTTGTTGTGTCAAACCGGCCCATGATGGAGGAGAGTTCGTGGAAACAGTAGTGATCATCAACATTAGGGGAGCAGTACACAGTGGTCAGCCAGACTACCGGCAAGTACCCCATAGTGAACCTCCTTATCCAGGAAGCTGGCGGTAAGGCTGAAGGGGACGCTCTTGTGGATGAGTGTACATATTCCCTGTGAGTCAGTGCTGTAACTGGAGAAGTACCTATGTGATCTCCAAGGTTTTGCAAAGACGGGGGCATCTTGAAGTGGAAGATAAGTTTTCTGTAAGAAAGCAATCTTCACCCCATGTCTACTGAGGTAAGCCAACACTTGTTTGCACCTACGAGGGTTTTTTTAAGCCCTGAACATTCCAAATGAGACACGTTATCTCAGCAAATGTGGCCTGCTCCGCCAGAGACTCAGTCATGATGGGAAGTTTGAAATCTGCATAGTAAGTATGATAGTGTATGTAAACCCCTCCGGGCAACGGTTAAGTGAGATACAAAGGAACACCAACCATCCCCAAGTAAACATGCACCCACCACCCGACATACATAGAGCATCCAGCTGCTCAGGGAATCCCATAGAAATCAATAAACCTAAATCCCCAAAAACATTATATGGTATACACGACGAAGGTGGGCAACGCTAGAGTCAATGGAGCCCAAATGAAGGAACCAACTGATGCATAACAGTAGTTGGTTACAGTCAAATGCAGGAGCATCCTATCGAGAACATAATGCCCAAGGTGAGTTCAAGAAGTAACCTTTGAATGTCTATTTAACGATGGCATTATGTAGAACTCGGGGGCAGCAGCTCAGCCAGGAGAAGAAAGGTCCATGCTTTGTGAGGCCTGGAGATCAGCCCGTGTATGATCCGGGGTAGACCGCAGCGACAGAGCACCACTGGGGTTAAGTGTCTCACAGAAGGATAGTGCTTCAGCCAGGGGATAAAAAAAAACAGGCCTTCCCGTTTTATCTATTCGTAGCCTGACAGGGTACAGCATCTCATATCTAAGGTCTTTTTGTGGAGAAGAGCTTTGACATCTTGAAATTTACAAAATGCCTTCTGAACCATCAATGAGAAGTCAGGGTATAAACAGATGGTAGATATTGCAACAGACCCTGCTTGCGAGCCAGCCAGGGTGCCATGTCCCTGTCTCTGAAGTTCAGTAAGCGTGCAATTATTGGATGAGGAGACATCCCAGGTGGTGGCCTGGGCCCCCGCGATCTGTGAGCTCGTTCCATCTTAAAGGTGTCTGTGAAGCTTTGGCGTTTGAACAGTTCCACAAGCAGACGTTCTATAAATGGGTCTGGGGGTCCCATATTGATGGATTCTGCTATACCCATGATGAGAATATTGTTCCTACGTGACCTCTCGAGATCTTCATTTTTAATAGCCACCATCTTGAGGAGTCGTTCCATCTTATCCAGGTATTTATCAAGGGAAAAAGTGCCGTCTTCCAGGCCAGATATATGTTCTTCTGCGCCATCAAGACGGGTACCATGACGTTCAATTCTTTCCCCCATGCAATCCCGGTGGCTTGTCAAAATGTCAAATCGGGCGTCAATGGAACGGAACCCAGCCCGCAGCTCTGCCATGATAGCACTGGTCCCAGTAAAGTGTTCCTCTGTGGCAGGGTCAGAACACCACACCTCATTGTCCAAGACCTGGCTTTTCGAGCAGTAGCAGCATTCCCCACCCCCAGCGCCTTGAGACCCTCACGGGTAAGTAGTGCGCTTTACAAATGCTATGATTGATTGATTGATTGATTGTCCGACACGCGTTCGGGCTGACCAGACTGCCTGGCCCTTTCAAAGGGAGGCTTATGTTGCTGGGGGTCTCCCCTCCCCATGGGGGCAGTCGGGGGAGCCAGTCGAAGATGTAGGTAGAAGGTGGCTATTAAAGGCACCGCCGGGGCCAGAGTCACCCCCCCACAGCAAACCCCAGTGATTAAGAGCAGGCAGCACATAGCACAGCGCACTCACACAGGAGCAGGCTGACATCAATCGTGGCCAAGTGGCATCGACTACCCCTAAATCTCAAAGTGGGGGAAGGCTAGTGTGTACTCTGCAGAGTCAGACGTGTGGTCCCCTAGGTAGTTCTCGTGTCCAAGGGTGTAGTAAGAATGGGCCACAGGCTGCACTAGGTCCCCACCAGCGTCCAATCCCCAAATAGCGGTGAGGGGGAGGTTTACAAAGAGCCCAGGCTGATATGTTCTAGAGCAGGCAGGGGAGGGAAAGGACTCAAAAGCAGGTGTGGCACGGGATAGTAGCACCAGAGCATAGTAAGAGGGCACTCTCTCCCAGTGAGTGCATTTAGGAGCTGTGCCAGCCAAGCAGCTGTTACTGGAAGAGCATGGGGAGCAAACGCCGCACACAGGAGTCTCGGTGAACGCGCCATAAACTTGCCATGGGGGCGTCATAATGCTGAAGGGTAGGGGCTCTCCAATGGACCGGAAGCACTCATCGGAGCTGAAGGCCAACTCCTAGATGCACCTGCTGGAGCAGAGTTTTCTGTTGAAAATTTATCGGGTTTTTAAGCTCCGGTTTTGTCTATATGTGTTGTCTTTTAAAAAAACTAATTCGTAATTAGTAATTATTTGTTTTGTGTGAAAATTCTAATTAACCAACATGATTAACAAGAGAAATTACACGTGGGAATGCATACATGTTGCTTAATAATAATGTGCAGGTTTTATTAAATGAATGTTGCTAGGTGCTGTTTGTTTTAAAGCACAAAACGCTTTTGAAATAACGTGTACTAATGCTTAAATATGTTGCAGATGGCTAGTTAATTACATACACATAAGGGTATTAGTGGGAATTAACACTGTTTAATCATTGCGATGATGTAGTAACGTTGTTTGTATTTCTTTCGATTAAGATGGTTCGTTTTGGCCTAAGAGAAAATGGCTGCCGTTTACAGCCTGTACTCGAGTGATCGAATTTTGATGAGAGGGCCTTGCTGAACATGGTCGAGAGTCACCTGACCACAGCCTTCGACTGGTTTAAAAGTTTTCCGTGAGGACAGCAGCTCTGGGCGTAAGTCCAAGTGCCTTGGACAAGGATAAGGCCACAATGAACAATGACAATGCTGCGGTGGCTTTGCTAGAGATATCAAGGAAGAGCGCTTCGAAAGAAACATTTGTAAACTCGAGTTTCCTTCTTCCGTCTTTTTATTTTTGTGATTTTTCTGAGCGGAGATTTTCCAAATGTAGCGATGCTACATCCTTTCCTGCTCGCTCTGCTCAGCGGCTCAACGGAAATTCAGAACATTTTATGTTACTATTATTTTGTAATTTTTATTATAAATATACTAGACTAGAGAGGGTCCGTGGTCATTGCATTTGGGATTCTTGAGGCCACTTCTTCCCAAACTTGCGTTGGTGAGGATCGATGCTGTGAGGACGGCGACTTGGGAGACTTCTACTAAGAGACCTGTCCTGACCCATTTATGACATTTAGCTAGAATAGGTAACTATGAGAATAATGATTTTATTTTGATTGCCTTTTCATTTGAACTAATTTTAGATAAAGTACCATAATTTTAAATACAGTGTTGGTGGTTATTTCGTGTCAATTATTGAGTACTCTATTGTGATTATTGTTGTTTAAATCATGACTCAAGACAGTGTCAATTTGGTCTCATTGACCTCGTTGTAGATGCAGGGTGTTTAGGAGGTTTTCTCTCCCATGGTTGGCACTAATAGAGTAATCCGAGTGTATGTTAGTGAAATGGGCCCAAGCGTATGATGAATGCATGTGTGTGTATCTGTGAAATTACTCTATCCGTGGAAGTAGGGAGAATTTGTATGCCCTGATCTGCAGCAATTTCCTGGTAGCAGAATTTGATGGTTTTGATTATTGTCTTGATCTGATTAGATTGCTTGTACATTGGTTTTTGATTCATTGATTATTGATTGATGTTGGTATATGTACTAGTACTATATGTTGGAGTCGTCGTATTGAGTTTTATGTAGTGCTTCTGGAACTTGGGAGCTGGTAGCAGTTCCGTAGTAGGGCAGAGGGAAGTATATACTGCTCTCGGGAAAGACGGGATTGTTGGTCCTGTACGTATGCAGGAGAAACGTGTGACAATTGAAGTTGCACGTCACATTGTCTGGGTTCGGAATCAGTGACATCGTCGTGTGTTACTATTAGGGATATATTTCTGGTATAAAAGGAGTGTGGATGGTAGCGAAGGTTATCTGTGAAACTCTGGTCTTAAGTCCCAGGGATCCGTAAGGTTTGCCGTTAAAGCTTATCGCTGGGAAAGTAATAGGTATTCTCTGAGCTTGTCTGAAGGACTGGGCAGAGGTAAGCGCTGCTTGGTTAACGTGTGTTATAATTCTGTAGTGGGACAGACTGTTCGCTGTTCTCGGGAAAGGCAGAATTCTGTGTGTATGTACTACATTTTCTTGTATAAAAGTGCGTGAATGTATGAGCATTTAGTTGATTGTAAAACTCTTTGGAGCAGTCCTAGAGGAAACAGTTAATGAATGCATGTTAGAAGGGCAGAGTAGAGAGATGTGCTACTGTGTCAACGAAAGTATTAATTCCGTAGTGAAGCAGAAGTGAGTGCTGTTTCAGGGAAAGACGGGATTCTTGTGAAATAGATTTTCTTTACTATTCTATGGTTAGCGAAGCAGACAATGGAGATGTTTATATGTTGTAACTAATAGATTTTGTAGAAATTGACACGAAGTCTACTGAGAAGATTTTGTAAAGGAGGGGTAGACGAGTGACAGGAGACAGGAGCAGTAGCGACTGCAGCGACTGCTGACGTCAAACGGACCGCGCTCTGATTGGGTAGTGGATCAGAACAGTGCTCGCGCTGGGATTGGTGCGTTGGTGTGAGCCGCGCTGTTATTGGGTGAAATATCGTACTGTACAGTTGTATTACGGAAAGGATTAGAAAGTTTTGGTAAACGCTAAAATGTATTACCAAGAAGAGAAAAAGAAGAAATCCTTGTTCGGAAAAATTAAAAGATGGGTTGACAAGGATAAAGATGTTAAAACAAGAGAAGGTGAATTGTTGCCTCCAACGAAAACGCCTGCATCCTTTATGGTTGCGAAATATGGGTATCATACCTGTATATGGTTGGAGAACTGGGCTAGGTATACTAAGGAAGATGGTGTCCTAGCATTTCCAGAACATGGTTCATTTAATATGGCCGTGTTAAGACATTTACGAGAAAAGATGTTGTGTCTTGACCCAAGACCAAGGCCGACACAGTTTGAGGCTCTGGTAGAATGGGAAGATGAAGTACATGAGCGAGAAAAACAGAGGTCTGGAGGCAACTATAGGTACATGTTCGGGAAGAAATATGATCGTGAAACTCATCATGATCGAATGAGGAGATGGCGAGATGCTAGTATGTCAGAAGGATTATATCCTATGAGAACAGTTGACGAGAAGGAAGAAAGGAAGGGTACGGAAAGGGTTCCTGAGGCAGAAGTGAAAAGATATGGAGTTAATGATTATGAGGATGAGGTCTTGGATGACATGATTTACAAAAGACCACCTCCATATAGACCAGAACCAGAAGAGAGCACACCAGTTGCTTCTCCGACAAGAGATACATTGCGTATCATTGAGACAGAAGTTGTGACACCTGATTTAAGAAGTGGTAGCTCTTTCAGAGAAAGAGAGAGAGAGAAAAGATGTGGTGACGAGAATACGAGAGAATTAGCCAGAACTACATCTGAACTGACTGAAAAGATTAGAGAACTGACGAAGAATTTGGAAGCTGTTACGGTGCCTGTAACCATAGGTCCGGTTATGCCTATTTTTGATAAGCAGAGGACGGGTGAAAATGGTTTGGTGGTTCCATATGTTGGGAATAAGTTGACAAGTTTGGCTGGTCCCTCAGGAGAGTCAGGAAAAAGGACAGGGAGTAATGATGATTTGAGACAATCCAGACGTGACACATGCAGTGGAGGATTAGAGGTACAGTCTAATTCGAGATTGGATACTAGTGATACTAGTTGTTCAGGGATGCCAATTTTAGAACCACAAAGGATGCCAGAGAAAGTGGTTCCAGTGAAAAAATCTACTGAAATAACAGCTGAAGATTTGAATGAATGGATGAGAGTTCTTCAAAGGAGGGATAAAGATTCACAGGCAATTGATGTGGCCAGGTTACGCATAGAATTAGAGGAGCTTGTTGTAGGGACAATTCCTACAGACATTCTAAAAAATCATCATGATGGAGAATTGTTATTTATGTGCAAAAACATTACCTGGAGAGCTAAAAATACGCATGACAGGTTAAGAGCAATAGCAAGTGAGCAAGGAGTTGACATTGATAAGGTGAAAACATTGCAGAGGTCTTATAGAATGGATTTTACGGACAAGGATATTGAAAATCTGAATGGTGCTGGTAGAACAGGACAGATTAAGGAAATGATTGCATTGTTGCGAAAATGGGGTGACGTAGAAAAATGGAAGGATAGGTGGTATAAGAAAAGGGAAGAATCAGTGGACAGGACTTATTCAGCATTTCCTGTGAGAGAAAAAGAGAAAACAGTGGATGCTTATCCTATGAGAGAAATACCTGGAGGAGGATATGTACATGTTCCATGGACCAGACAGGATATTTTATCATTTACGAATGATTTCCCTCGACTGAGAGAAAAGCCCGTCGAGTGGTATAGGCAGGTAGACAGGTTTGTGAAATTGTCAAAAGTGCTGTGGATTGACCTGAATAGTCTGTTTGATATAATTGTTCCAGCAGATTTGTGGGCTGAGTGTAAAATAGTTGTAAGTTGGCCTACTGAGGAATATCCAAGAGATCAGAGAACAGGAGCACCAGATCCAGAGGTAATGAGAAAGTATGATCAGGTGATTGTATACCTGAAAAGTAAAGTACCTCCAAAAGAGACAGACTGGGTTAAGATAGATCGAACACATCAGGAAGCAAAAGAATCAGTTCATGCTTTTTATGAGAGGCTGATACTGGCTTTTAAACAATTCAGTGGGGATGAGCACCTGGGTGACAAAGATTTGAGTCATTTTGTATACAGATTTGTATATGGCCTGAGACCTGAGATTAGTGAGAGAATTCGTGAGCATACAGTGGACTGGCAGAGTAAGAAAATAGATGAGATTCTGAGACATGCAAAGTACTTCAGTGATGAAATTGAAGCAAAACAGAGAAAGCTGAAAGAGAAAGCAATGTGGGCACAAGTGAAGGTTGCGGAGAGACAAGAAGCACAGTTGGTGGAACAGGCAAATAATTCAGGGAATAGGCCCAGATATGCAGGGAAAGGAAAGGGGAATCTTGAGGAAGCGAAGAAGAAGTTCCCTTGTCACAACTGTGGCCAACTGGGACATTGGAGATCTGAATGTACCAATCCACCATTAGTGAATAACGAGAGTAAACCCTTAAATCAACAGGTGCAGAACGAGGGGAATAATCAACAGCAGCTACAACAGAAGGTTGTGAGACAGCAGAGCCAAGAGCCAAAACCGCCCTTGCCGCAGAGTAGAGGGTCACAAAAGTACAATCAGGATTCGGGATTCTACAATGAGGAGCAGGTAAACAAACCAAGGCGTTCTAACCAGGTACAACAGTATTTGTTAAAGAATGAAGGGAGTAAGTCTGAAGGTGATTATTGACGGTGCCGAGGAGAGGAGGAAGAGTGCATACTTGGTGCAACTCTAGAAATAGACCAGGCAGGACCATTTGTAGATGGGAAAATAAATGAAGAAAGTGTTACTTTTTTAGTAGACACAGGTGCGACAAGATCAACTGTCAGGTCAGCAGATATTAGAAATCTTCCTCTCTCGGATGAAGCAATCCAAGTAGTTGGTGTAGCAAATACACAAATCAAGACACGTCTTACTGAACCAGTAAGGGTACAAATAGGGAAATTTTCAGAAATGCACAGATTTGTAGTCTGTGACACTAGTCCAATGAACTTGTTGGGCAGGGATCTGCTATGTAAAATGAACTGTACAATTTTTGTACTCCGGATGGAATAACTTTTGAAACACAAGATGAAGATGTTTTGTACCGAATGACTCTAGATAATAGAGAAAGTGAGATGGTTGGTACATATGCTGTGTTTAATCCAGAGGATTTGCCTCAAGAGCTGAGAGACACAGTGAAAAAGACAGTTTGGGATTTTACTGGAGAGGATGTGGGATTGATGAATAATGTAGATCCTGCGAAAATTTCAGTGAAAGAGGGAATTACTTATCCTAATATTCCTCAGTACAAAATGACACCAGAAATAATTGAAGGAATAACTCCTATAATTGAGAAAATGATTCAGCAAGGAGTTTTGAGAGAATTACTGAGTAGCCCGTGTAATTCACCGATAATGGGGCTAAAGAAACCTAATGGGAAGTTCAGGATTGTACAGGATTTGAGAAAAGTTAATCAAATTGTGGTGGCATGTTGTCCTATTGTGCCAAATCCGTCAGTGATTTTGTATCAGATTCCACATGATGCTGAGTGGTACACAGTGATTGATTTGTGTCGTGCTTTCTTTTCAATTCCATTGCATCATGACAGCCAGCCGATTTTTGCATTTAGGTTTGGCCAGCGTATTTAAGCATGGTGTCGAATCCCACAGGGGTACACGGAGAGTCCTTCGATATTCAATCAGTTATTGAAAAAGTCATTGGAGAGTTTGATCATGCCTGAAAACTCAGTACTAGTGCAGTATATTGATGACCTACTTGTGGCATCAAAGACACGTGAAGCTTGTGAAGTAGATACCATAGTGTTGGAAAACCACTCCCACACTAGAAGGGGTGGTGGTGGTCTTCCGGACACACACTGTGGTAGCTTGGCTCGAGTGGTCAGGAAACAGGCACCGTGCTAAGCATACAATATACCCATACAATAACCATGCGTGCATCCGTTCCAAAAACGACTCTACACCGTAAAAATTATGAAAATATGTTTCTTTATCTTTTTCTCTTAGTTGCTGATTGGGAAAATAAATAGGTCAATCACAATATACAAATTTTAAATAGAGCAGGTCAAATAAATATTATCTGAAAATTCAATAAATAGGGATGATCATAAATACAAGGGACATAAATATCAGTGCAGGTAATACAGGCAATTAAATATTTTGAGGCAATAAATACTGTACCAATAAATATTGTACACCATCAAGTCCTGTGGACCTATAAATATAGTGAAGCAATAAATAGGTAAAAACTCAATAAATACAGTGCCCCCAATAAATTATTAAAAGTATACAGCAACACTCATGTAATCAGATGACTTCAATTTCTAAGGGCTGATTTGGCCCAGGCACAGCTTGTAGGGTTGTGGAAGGCTTGAGGGGGGGCTACTCCCTGGCTGGGACAAGGCTGAGGCCTAAACTGAGGTAGATCAAAGGGGGGAATACCAGTGCCCTGGCTTTCTCTCTCCACACAACCTCTCTAGGTTAGTCCCAGTTCACCCCAGGCACAGTCAGGTTGGTTTCAGCACCTCCCTAGCCCCTTAGAGCAGTCTCTCAGGTCTCCACAGGGCCTTAGGCGCCCTCTACTCCACTTACTGCCCTTTTTCTGATGTTCCGACGCCGCTGGAGTCGTGTCGACGCCGTGGGGCGGTTCCGGTTCGGTCTCGGCGGCCTCGGCACAATGTCAGTTCTTTGACGACGCCGGTAGGCGGTTCCGGTCCGATGTCGGTGGCCTCGGTTCGATCTCGACCTCCGATTCGACGGCGTCGGCAGTCTCTTACTCGATGTCGACTTCGGGCGGCTCCGGTCCGATGGCGCTCTCGGCTCCGATGACGTCGGCCGGCCTGGCCTCGATGTCAACTTCCGGCGACTCCGGGGTGCGATCCTCACCCCCGACCTCCGGTGCTCCTCCTCTCAGGTTCCGGGCGACTCCGGAGTGCGATCCTCACTCCCGACCTCCGGTGCTCCTCTACCTCGGTCTCCGACGACTCCGGAGGGCGGACTTCACTCCTCCGATGACGCCGCTCGCTCGACCTCGGTTCACTTCCTCCTCGACCTCTGGTATTCCTCACGACCTCCGTCGGCGCCCTCTCACGACCTCAGGCGGCTCCGGGTACGACGTCTGCTACCTCAGTCAGCGCCGCTTCTCCACCTCGGGCTCCAGGTCTCAGGCTACTCGACGCCGGACTCCAGGGAAACCAGTTTCCAGGTCAGGATCTTGCTGCTTTCTGCTTCTAAGGCCTGTTCCTGCTGTCCAGGTCCTTAGGATGAGTTTTTCTGGCTTCGTCCCACACAGGGCTACAGGCTGGGATCCATCAGTAGGGACAAGTATCAAGGGTGGGTTTATGGACCCCACTCCAGGCACAAGTTTCCACCCCTGCTGCTTCACTCCTTCCTCCTTCACTCTTGTGTTGCTCTCTCTTCACCAGTCAGGTGCCAACTGCCAGCTCCAACTGCCAACACTCTGTCTTAACCTCCCAACATTCTAAACCGCCTCCAACTGTCACAGAGTTCTGGAATCTTCTGGAATGTTCTGGAAGGTGCTGGTAGGTTCCAGTGGATGCTGGTGATGTCACAGGTGGCCACCATTTTGTGCTTCAGGCCCTCAGACAGAAGTTTCAGGGGTAGCTAAAATGGCTCCCTGAATCTGCAGCAACACTAAAAAGTCTGGTGGTTCCCAAAAAGGAAAAATTCAAACAGGGTTTGAGGCAAAAGTGGGACAAAATAAATAATGATGAGGAGGGACCACCCAAAGGGCTGACAGGTCTAACACGCGTCCCCCCCAGCTGAAAGTGGGGAGAGCTACCCAACCCCTTGGGAGTTCTCATCACTAAGGCGGAAATACCTTGAGAGACCGTCTGCATTGGCGTGGTCCACTCCAGGCCGATGTTCCACCTGAAAGTCCATTCCCTGTAGGGAAATAGACCACCTCAACAACTTGGGATTCTCCCCCTTCATTTGCATCAGCCAACGAAGGGGTCTGTGGTCGGTCTGAACCAGGAAGTGCGAGCCAAACAGGTATGGCCGCAACTTCTTCAGAGCCCATACCACTGCAAAGGCTTCACGCTCTATTGCACTCCACTTCTGTTCCCTGGGAAGTAGTCTCCGGGATAGGAAGACCACGGGTTGATCCAGACCCTCTTCGTTGAGTTGCGATAACACTGCCCCAATGCCATGTTCTGATGCATCTGTCTGGACAATGAACTTCTTGGAAAAGTCTGGGGCCCTTAAGACCGGGGCCTCGCACATGGCTTTCTTCAATTTCTCAAAGGCTTGCTGACAAGCCTCCGTCCAGACTACCCGTCGAGGTTGTTTCTTGGACGTGAGCTCCGTGAGGGGGGCTACGATGGTACCGTACCCCTTCACGAAGCGGCGGTAATATCCCGTGAGGCCCAAAAATGCTCGGACCTCAGTCTGTGTCTTGGGGGGTTCCCAGGCCATGATGGCCTCGATCTTCGCCTGGAGGGGTTGCACCGTTCCCCTACCCACCAAGTGTCCAAGGTACACTACCGACCCCTGCCCGATCTGGCACTTGCTGGCCTTGATCGTCAATCCAGCTTGTCTCAGGGCCTGGAGAACAGCTTGCAGGTGACGCAAGTGATCCTCCCAGCTGTTACTGAAGACGGCTATGTCATCCAGATAAGCAGCAGAGAAACTCTCCATCCCGGTGAGGATCTGGTTTACCAGGCGCTGAAACGTGGCAGGTGCGTTCTTGAGCCCAAAGGGCATCACACAGAACTGGTAGTGGCCATTGGGCGTGGAGAAGGCTGACCTTTCCCTTGCTCCATCAGTCAAAGAGATCGGCCAGTACCCCGAAGTAAGGTCAAAGGTACTTAGATATTGGGCAGCTCCCAGCCGGTCAATTAATTCATCCGCCCTAGGGATCGGATGAGCATCAGTTTTTGTCACTGAATTCAGTCCCCGGTAGTCCACACAGAACCTCAGTTCTGGTTGGGCACCCGGTGGTGCAGCTTTTGGTACTAACACCACCGGACTGGACCAGGGGCTGCTAGAAGGTTCAATCACTCCTAGCTCCAGCATCTTAGTGACTTCACTATGAATGCTGGCCTTCACCTTGTCTGACATCCGGTAGATCTTGGACTTCACAGGTGGGCTGTCTCCTGTGTCCACGTCATGGACGCACAGGTGAGTCCTACCCGGGACAAGGGAGAACAACGAAGAGTACTGCCCCAGGACCTGGCGACAGTCCTCCTGCTGTTCAGGAGTTAGAGATGGGGAGAGAATCACTCCCTCCACCGACCCATCCTTTTCTTGAGACGCAAACAGATCAGGGAGAGGCTCGCTTTCCACGTCCTCTCCTCCGTCAGTCACCATCATCAAGATGACTTCGGGCCTCTCGTGGTGGGGTTTGAGGCGGTTGGCATGCAGCACCCGCAGGGGCTGACGAGGGGTCTTCAGGTCCACCAAGTAGGTAGCCTTACCCTTCTTCTCCAACACCTCAAAGGGTCCTGACCAGCGATCCTGAAGGGCACTAAGCTCTCCTGGTTCGATCACCCACACCTTCTGGCCAGGCTCCAACTCCACCGGGTGAGCGTTGTGGTCATACCACGCCTTCATCACTGCTTGGCTGGCTTCCAAGTTGTCAGAAGCTTGCTTCCACAACTTAGCCATTTGGCTCCGGAAGGCCAGCATGTAGCTCACCACATCCTGGGGGAGCTTTCTGGGAGTTCTTTCCCATCCGTCTCTCACCAGGTTAAGAGGTCCACGTACAGGGTGCCCATACAGAAGCTCGAAGGGGCTAAAGCCCACTCCCTTCTGTGGCACTTCCCTGTAAGAAAAGAGTAAACAGGGTAGAAGGACGTCCCATTTCCTCCGCAGGCTTTCAGGCAGACTTCTGATCATGCCTTTTAAGGTTTTGTTAAACCTCTCCACCAGACCATTGGTCTGGGGGTGGTAAGGAGTTGTGAACCGGTAGGTCACTCCACACTCCTTCCACATTGCCCGCATATATGCTGACATGAAGTTGGTCCCCCTGTCGGACACAACTTCCTTGGGAAAACCCACTCGGGTAAAGATTCCCATCAGGGCCCTAGCCACAACAGGTGCTGTTATGGTCCTCAGAGGTATTGCCTCTGGGTACCGTGTGGCATGATCCACCAGAACCAGGATGAACCTGTGACCAGCTGTAGTTGGTGGATCTAATGGACCCACAATGTCGATGCCCACCCTTTCAAAGGGGGTGCTAACGACAGGAAGTGGTTCCAGGGGAGCTTTCAGCTTCACCCCTGTTTTCCCACTGGCTTGGCAAGACACACATGTCCGGCAGTAGGTATCGGACGACACTTTCATCTGAGGCCAATAAAAGTGTGGGACAAGACGGGCGAAGGTCTTGTCTTGCCCCAGGTGTCCTGCCAATGGTATCTCGTGAGCCAACTCCAGAAGGAAGGCTCGATAACGTTGAGGAACTACCAAGGCTCGTGACGATCCATGTAGGGGTGCCTTGGGTTCACTGTAGAGGAGGCCATCCTCCCAATAAACACTGTAGTTCCCTTCAACGTTCCCTGCTGCCTGGGCTTCGGCCTGTCGCCTCAGCCCCTCAAGGGTAGGGCACTCCCTCTGGCCCTGGCAGAATTCCTCCCTGGACGGGCCTCCCTCCACGTGCCACTCGGCCGGGATGGGTAGGTCCTCCAGGTTGGTAACGTCCCCCTCCGCAGACTCCTGGTCCACCACCTCCGGTGGCCTATCCGTCCTACGGGGTGGAGACGCCGAGGCAGGCTCCTCCTGTCCTCGGTTCTTCCCTTGACTGGCAGCTGGCTGGGCCTTTGTTCCAGGCTCCAGCCGAAATGAACTCCCTCTTCGGGTAGTCGCGGACCTTGTGCTAACACAGGCCCAGTCAGGTGTACCCAGCATCTCGGTGTGAGTCCGGTATTCCACCTCCTTCCAAGCGTTGTGCTCCATGTCATTCCCCAGCAGACAATCGACTGGCACGGCAGGGCTTACGGCAACTCGAAGTGAACCTGCAACCCCCCCCCCCATTCAAAGGGAACCTCGGCCACGGGATAGTGACCTGTTCTGCCGTCAGCCATCGCGGCTGGGTGGAGTACATCGGGAATTACCTGCTCTGGAGACACCAGTTGACTACGCACCATAGTCATACTGGCTCCTGTGTCTCTCAGAGCCTCCCCTCTTTGGCCGTTGATGGTGACCCACTGCCCATACTTTGCGGTATTTGCGGGCACCTGGATCTTAGGAACCATCTCCCGTTCTCCCAGGGACACTAAAGTGACACCCGCCCACTCCCTTCCCTTAGTTAAGGGCATCTCCTCCCCGAGCACTACACTAGCTACTCCGGGGGTCTTTCCTCCAGTGGGAGGGGGTGATCGTTTCTGACACTTCGGGTCTCCTTTATAGTGTCCAACGCCACCGCACTCGTAGCAATGGACAACCCTTGGCTGCTGACTCTGGCCAGGATTAGGGTTTCTGGGTGGGTTAGCCTTAGAGGTGAATCCTGTTCCCTTCCCTTGGAAGTTATTTTGGGGGCCTTTGGAGAACTCCTTTTTCTTTTCCCCTCCCTCTTTCTTCTGGGGGGCGCCCTGTCCGGCCTTTTGAGTATCCCCTCCAGTCCCCCTTGTGGACACCCGGGTACTAGCCCAAATGTCCGCCTCCTCAGCAAGCTTCCGGGGACTGGTCAGCTTGCTATCCACCAGGTGTTGCCGCAGTTCAGGGAAACATTTCTCGAGTAGGTGTTCCTTCAGTACTAGGTCAAACAACTCCTCGTAGTTCCTTACTTCACTGCCCTGAATCCAACCTTCCAGTGCCTTCTTTGCATAGTCCAGGAAGTCCACCCAATTCTGTGTGCCCAGTTTGTGACTACCCCTGAACTTCTGTCTGTACTTTTCAGGTGTTAGTCCAAACTTTCTGATGAGCGCCAGTTTCATGGTGGGGTAGTGGGTCTGCTCATCCTCTTCGAGGGCCAATAAAGCATCCCTACCAGCGGGAGGCATGTACTTATACAATCCTCCTCCCCAATACTTCACTGGAACCCCATGGGCCCTCAACGAGACCTCATAGGCTGCTAGCCACTTGGCGATGTCGTCACCCGCCCCATAGCTAGCTACTATGTCCTTTGGCAGGTAAGGTTTGGATTCCCTGGTGATTTCTTGGTCTTTGCTGCCACCATTAGGAACAGTTGGTGCCCCAATTCTTAGGATCTGAAGCTCTATCTCTTTCAGTCCTATCTCATGAGCCATCCTCTGTTTCTCCGTCTCATGAGCCAACCTCTGTTCCTCCTTCTCCTTCTCCAGCTTTGCTAAGTCCCATGTGAGCTGTCTTTTCTCTCTCCGATCTGCTAACTCCACGTTGGATAAGCCCCCACTAGAGACAGTGCTGCCCTTCCTAGAAAGTGTCCTGGGCCCTGCTGACAGGTTCCCCACCTCAGGTTGGTACATCTCAGCCCCCTCGGAGTCAGGCTCTCCATCCCTGTCTTCCTCCTCAGCCTTGCTTTCTCGGCGTGCCTCCCCCCAAGCCCTTAAGCTGGTTTGGAGTGCACCCTTCTTTGCCCCTGGGGGGCAGTACACCCCCTCCCGCTGGCAAAACTCCCTGAGTTGGGCCACAGTGTACGTTTCTAAGTCTTCCAGTACAAACTCCATCTTGCCCACTCAGGTTAGGGGACAGGTTTTGTGCAGTAACAATGCAGGGGGGGGTACCTTTAATAATACCTCCTCCCACCACCAGAGTAAATTTGGAAAAAACAAAAACCCACAATTAGGAAGGCCGCTGTGAGAAAACTCCCGGTGTAGGCCTATGGACTACCCACAGTTATTGTTGAGTATATGTAGGCACAGCTCTATCCCACCACTGAACACCAATTTATGTTGGAAAACCACTCCCACACTAGAAGGGGTGGTGGTGGTCTTCCGGACACACACTGTGGTAGCTTGGCTCGAGTGGTCAGGAAACAGGCACCGTGCTAAGCATACAATATACCCATACAATAACCATGCGTGCATCCGTTCCAAAAACGACTCTACACCGTAAAAATTATGAAAATATGTTTCTTTATCTTTTTCTCTTAGTTGCTGATTGGGAAAATAAATAGGTCAATCACAATATACAAATTTTAAATAGAGCAGGTCAAATAAATATTATCTGAAAATTCAATAAATAGGGATGATCATAAATACAAGGGACATAAATATCAGTGCAGGTAATACAGGCAATTAAATATTTTGAGGCAATAAATACTGTACCAATAAATATTGTACACCATCAAGTCCTGTGGACCTATAAATATAGTGAAGCAATAAATAGGTAAAAACTCAATAAATACAGTGCCCCCAATAAATTATTAAAAGTATACAGCAACACTCATGTAATCAGATGACTTCAATTTCTAAGGGCTGATTTGGCCCAGGCACAGCTTGTAGGGTTGTGGAAGGCTTGAGGGGGGGCTACTCCCTGGCTGGGACAAGGCTGAGGCCTAAACTGAGGTAGATCAAAGGGGGGAATACCAGTGCCCTGGCTTTCTCTCTCCACACAACCTCTCTAGGTTAGTCCCAGTTCACCCCAGGCACAGTCAGGTTGGTTTCAGCACCTCCCTAGCCCCTTAGAGCAGTCTCTCAGGTCTCCACAGGGCCTTAGGCGCCCTCTACTCCACTTACTGCCCTTTTTCTGATGTTCCGACGCCGCTGGAGTCGTGTCGACGCCGTGGGGCGGTTCCGGTTCGGTCTCGGCGGCCTCGGCACAATGTCAGTTCTTTGACGACGCCGGTAGGCGGTTCCGGTCCGATGTCGGTGGCCTCGGTTCGATCTCGACCTCCGATTCGACGGCGTCGGCAGTCTCTTACTCCATGTCGACTTCGGGCGGCTCCGGTCCGATGGCGCTCTCGGCTCCGATGACGTCGGCCGGCCTGGCCTCGATGTCAACTTCCGGCGACTCCGGGGTGCGATCCTCACCCCCGACCTCCGGTGCTCCTCCTCTCAGGTTCCGGGCGACTCCGGAGTGCGATCCTCACTCCCGACCTCCGGTGCTCCTCTACCTCGGTCTCCGACGACTCCGGAGGGCGGACTTCACTCCTCCGATGACGCCGCTCGCTCGACCTCGGTTCACTTCCTCCTCGACCTCTGGTATTCCTCACGACCTCCGTCGGCGCCCTCTCACGACCTCAGGCGGCTCCGGGTACGACGTCTGCTACCTCAGTCAGCGCCGCTTCTCCACCTCGGGCTCCAGGTCTCAGGCTACTCGACGCCGGACTCCAGGGAAACCAGTTTCCAGGTCAGGATCTTGCTGCTTTCTGCTTCTAAGGCCTGTTCCTGCTGTCCAGGTCCTTAGGATGAGTTTTTCTGGCTTCTTCCCACACAGGGCTACAGGCTGGGATCCATCAGTAGGGACAAGTATCAAGGGTGGGTTTATGGACCCCACTCCAGGCACAAGTTTCCACCCCTGCTGCTTCACTCCTTCCTCCTTCACTCTTGTGTTGCTCTCTCTTCACCAGTCAGGTGCCAACTGCCAGCTCCAACTGCCAACACTCTGTCTTAACCTCCCAACATTCTAAACCGCCTCCAACTGTCACAGAGTTCTGGAATCTTCTGGAATGTTCTGGAAGGTGCTGGTAGGTTCCAGTGGATGCTGGTGATGTCACAGGTGGCCACCATTTTGTGCTTCAGGCCCTCAGACAGAAGTTTCAGGGGTAGCTAAAATGGCTCCCTGAATCTGCAGCAACACTAAAAAGTCTGGTGGTTCCCAAAAAGGAAAAATTCAAACAGGGTTTGAGGCAAAAGTGGGACAAAATAAATAATGATGAGGAGGGACCACCCAAAGGGCTGACAGGTCTAACACATAGCTTTATTGAATCATCTGGCAGATGGAGGGTTAAAGGTATCTCCAGCCAAATTGCAATTTTGCAAGAAAGAGGTGCATTATCTTGGACACAATATTGAAAAGGGTCTGAGAAAAGTGACTGATGACAGGATCAGAATTATCAGAGAAATGAAAGCCCCAAAGACCCAGAGAGAAGTGAGGATGTTTCTGGGGATGGTGTGTTATTGTCGTCAGTGGATAATTAATTTCTCCCTGATAGCAAAGCCACTGATTAAGCTGACAAAAAGTGAGATGAAAGACCCATTGGAACTAGATGGAGAACAAATGGCAGCATTTGAGGAGTTGAAGAGCAGAATGTGTGAAGCCCCTGCTTTAGGTATGCCAGACTATGAAAAAGAGTTTGAGTTGTACTGCAGTGAGAGAAATGGATGTGCACTTTCAGTGTTAATTCAGAAACATGGATTACTGAGAAGGCCCATTGCGTACTTCTCATCGACACTTGACCCTGTAGCTGTGGGTTTACCAGGTTGTCTGAAATCTGTAGCTGCAACATGTAAAAGTCTGGAACAGAGTGAGGGAATCATAATGGGATATCCTGTAAGGGTATTTGTACCTCATAATGTGGCAATTCTTTTGACAAGAAGCAGAACTCAGTATATGTCACATAGTCGGCTGACTAAATATGAGAAAGTCATTCTGGGAGCATCAAATGTGACTCTTGAGAGATGTGTGAATGTGAATCCAGCAACATTATTGCCAGATAATGAAGGTGTGGGTATAAAGACAGAAGATGATCACAACTGTTTGGATGTGCTGGATTACTGTACAAAACCGAGACCAGACATAAGAGATCTTCCATTGCCTGAGAGTGATCATGTGCTGTTTGTGGATGGATCATGTCTGAGAAATGATGATGGAGTGCTGAGTGCAGCATATGCAGTGTGCAAGGTTTCAGAAGTTATGGAAGCATCGCCATTGAAAGGAGTGAAATCTGCACAAGTTGCTGAATTGGTGGCATTGACGAAAGCTTGCGAAATTGGGAAAGATCTGAGAGTGACTGTGATGACTGATAGTCAGTATGGATTTGGAGTTGTGCATGATTTTGGCCAGCTTTGGCTACAGAGAGGTTTCTTGACGTCGAGTGGGACTCCAATAAAGAATGCTGAGGTGATTGGAAAATTGCTTGAGGCGATACAGCTGCCTAAGGAATTAGCAGTTGTAAAATGTGCTGCTCATGGACAAGGAGATGATTTTGTGACAATTGGAAACCGATTTGCGAACGACATTGCACAGTATTGTGCTAAAAATAATCACTCGATTAATAGGGAACGAGAAGGGGAAATGTCTTTTTGTTCTGTGATGTTTACTAATGTCCTAGAAACGTGGGATGAGGTGAAACAGTTGCAGGATGAGGCAGGAAAGGAAGAAAAGAAAGACTGGATCAAGGCAGGTTGTGCCCCAAGAGAAACAGATCATGTCTGGATCTATAGAGATGGTAGACCAGTCATGCCAAATTCTATGTTGTCAGCAATGGCAAGGATGTATCATGGCCAGGGACATTTGGGAAGGGATGCGATGATCAGGTCTTTTAAACAGACTTGGTACAATGCAAAGTTTAGGATGATTGCAGAAAGCATTTGTCAAAGATGTTTGATTTGCCAGCAATTTAACACTGGGAAAAAGACAGTGGTGAGTCTAGGAACAATAGGCAGAGAAGGTGGTCCTTTTACCAGAATGCAGATTGATTTCATTGAAATGCCACAAGTGAACAGATTGAGGTATGTTCTAGTGGTAGTCTGTTTGTTCTCGAGATGGGTGGAGGCCTATCCGACTAGGAGAAATGATGGAATAACAGTGGCAAAGTTACTGTTAAGGAAGTTGATTCCTAGGTACGGATTTCCAGTAACGATTGAGTCTGATAGAGGTGGACACTTCTATAATGAGCTCATGAGTTTGATTTGTGAAGCATTGAGCATACAGCAGAAGCTACATTGTGCTTACAGACCAGAGGCTTCTGGTGTTGTGGAGCAGATAAATGGCACAATCAAGAACAGGATTGGTAAGATGTGTTTAGCCACTGGAATGAAATGGCCTGATGTCTTGCCTCTAGTACTAATGACTATTAGATCTACTCCAGATAGAACTACTGGTTTGAGTCCACATGAAATTTTGATGGGACGTGCAATGCGTCATGCATTTGTACCGGTTAATAAGTTGATGACAATAACTGATGACATGATTTTGGATTACTGTAAAGGCCTGGCTGACGCAGTTCATTCTGTGTTTCACCAGGTGGGAGAAGACGCTACTACACTTGAGAAGAAGCAAGCTCATGATCTGAGTCCAGGGGACTGGGTGAGGATTAAAGTGCACAGAAGAAGAAATTGCTTGGTTCCAAGGTGGGGAAGGCCAAGACAAGTCATTCTGACTATGACAACTGCAGTGAAGTGTGCTGGTGTGAAAAACTGGGTACATGCAAGTCATACTCTGAAAGTTCCAAACCCAAAAGATGGGACTGGTAAAGAGTATTTTGAAGAGTCAGATTCTAGTGATGATGAGGAAACAGAACCAGTAAGGAGAAATCAAAATTCTGGAAGAGCTGAAGGAGAAAGAGAGTCAGGTGATTCTTTCTTTCCAGGAGAAGCTTCAAAAGAAACATTGAGAGTTTCAAAAGGGAGATCAGATTCTGTGAGAGAGCCTGAAGTTCCAATAAGCAGTGAAGAAGAAAGAAGAGAAAAGAGCAGTTCCACAGAGACTACTCCTGAATCAGATGAGGAGGTTGAAAATCCACTTGAGATTACACTTGAAGAAGTAGGGTCAGAAGAAGATAGAGAGGGACAGATTGTGGAAGACCCCCGAGGAGGTGTAGGGAATATTCCTGATGAGCTAGGTGAAGGGACAAGTAAACAGCAAGAAGATTGCGTGTCGGAGACCCGAGGAGGGAAAGAAATAGGGAAGTCTCAAACAGTGGTGATAAAGAGTGTGGAGCGAAAGAAAACTGCTGAAGAACAAGAGGCATTTGAAACAGAATCGGATGAAAGTGAGAATGAAAAATCAGAAGGTCGAGTTCTGAGTAAGAGAACTTGGATTGGAGAAAGAAATAATAAAGAAACAAGACCAAAAAAGGTTGTAAGAGGAGATCTTTGGCCTAACAACAGAGTAAAGAGGCTGAGATACAGACTGATAAGAGCAAATACATCGAAAGCTGAACAAGTAAATAAGGTGTCGAGTCAAAATGAAGTGAAGAAAAAGGAGCAAAAGAAGTCAAAAGAACCCGAGGAGATAAAGAGAATTAGAAGACCCAACCAAAAGTACAGATCACCGGAATGGTCTTAGGTGGCACTTTCTGAAGGAGAAGAAGAAGAAACAGTGAATCGAGACAATCCGGAGGGGATCTTGAGAAAAGTGGTTGAGGAAAAGGAAAAATCTGTTGGAATCTTAAAAGTTATCCTGACTGACATTGGAGAAGAGTCGGGTGCACAGGATGTTGTTGATGATCTGATACAATTTGATATTGCTGAAGAAGAAGTGAAAAGTGATGAATATCCAAATTGAGTGAACTGAAGAAATCACTTGGAGAAAAGTGAAAAGGAGAAAGTCTGAAATTCAGCTGTCTGAAGTAATCCAGAAATAAAGAATAGCAGTAGTGGAGTAGTAATAGCAGTAGTGGAGTAGTAGAGGCTAAGTCAAAAGACACGGTCAAAGTAGTAAAATGGCTAACATAGAAAATAATCAGAGTAGATGTGCCTTTATGAAAAGATGGTGTAGAATGTGCTGTTGCTGTACTGGATTAATAATGCTACTATGGGGTGTTTTAGCTTTATTAGTTACATTTAGAGTTACAATAGGTACATTTGAGATACATACTGAGAATGAGACTAATGTAGAGAAGAATTCACAGAAAGTAGTCCCAACTAGAATTAGTAATACTTACATGCATAAAGATAGGTCAATAAATGATTTTTCTAGTAATGTTTTTTCAAAGTTGTTATATGAATATGTGAAGACAATGGAAGTAAGGGATTGCTACGTATGTATGCAGTTACCTGCATCCGTTTCAGAGGGTGTTACTTATCACCATTTACCAGCTACGTATGGAATTTCATGTAGTGTGTTGAGTAGTGTTTTCTATTTGTTAGGGAAAATAGATTATGTGATGTCTAACAGAGATACTATTTTTGGGCAATTGTCTATGAACAAAAGGCTGAATCCAGCTAAAGAAGCTAACATTTTTGGTGAGATTTTTATTGAGAAAGAAGAATTAACATTAGATTACATTTTTAAGAATAATTTAACTTGCAGCTTGAAAGAAGAGGAGAAGGCTTTTCTAAACATGGTAGAGGAAAGGAGAATGAGCATGCATGAAAAGGCAGGGAAATACAAAGTGAGTGAGACAATTTGGGACATTGAGATGGGGAAAGAATTGAGAAATGGGGCTAGTCCAACGTTAGCTCTAGATGCACCACAGAAGGGTAAACTATGCATTACAAGGAAGAAATCCCAATATGATACATATTTTGTTGGGACTAGTGAGTGTCATGATACATACTTCATTGCGACAGGATGGGGTTTCAAGGGAGGAGAGGATCCAGTTTTCCCAGGAGTGTATTATGTTTGTGGGAACAAGGCTTATTACAGGTTGCCTGACCATTGGTATGGTACGTGTTATGTGGGCCTGGTCTTTCCAAAGATCTTTCATATAGATAGTAAATTAATATGTTCTACATCTTCTATTCTAACACGATTTAAGAGAGAAACTTGGTCAGAAATAGTTGGTGATATCTTTGGAGCTTTAATTCCAGCAGTGGGAATTTCTTTAAATGCATATGGAATTCGGAAACTGTCAACAGTGGTGGATCGCTTATCGACAAGTACCGCTGGAGGGTTTCTTTTGGTAAATACGGAGATGATTGCCGTACGTGCCATGTCTATGCAAAATCGACTTGCCCTTGATATTTTATTGGCCAAGGAGGGTGGGGTTTGTGGAATGCTGAAAGTTCAACATTGTTGTACTTACATTCCTGATGAAAGCAAAGACCTGAAGGTCTATATCAAAAATATTACTGATTTGCATGAAGAATTAGTACCACTGGAAGCTGAAAGTATCTGGACCAAAATAGCTAATAAGATAGTTGCTGTTAAGAGTTTTATTGCAAAAATAGGTAGTACTATCATAGGTAAGATATTGTTTCCTTTGACCTGTGTAATTGTTGCTTTATTTATACTAAGATTGGGGTGTTTGTGTTGTAAAAACAGGGGAGGGAAAAAGAAATTAATCAAAAGAAATATTGAAAAGAGAAATAAGAGATCAAAAAGAGATCCACAAGAAATAGAATTAGAAGAATTGAGGGAGAGTGTTTACTTGGAGACGAAGAGGGATGATGAAAGGGAGTCTGGTGTGTAGTGTTGTGAAAAAGACATTTCCAATTTCTCCTAAAATGGGACTAAATTTGACAAAAAAAATTTTTGGGTTGTTTATTTGGTGATAATATCACCAAAGGGGGGATTGCTGGAGCAGAGTTTTCTGTTGAAAATTTATCGGGTTTTTAAGCTCCGGTTTTGTCTATATGTGTTGTCTTTTAAAAGAACTAATTCGTAATTAGTAATTATTTGTTTTGTGTGAAAATTCTAATTAACCAACATGATTAACAAGAGAAATTACACGTGGGAATGCATACATGTTGCTTAATAATAATGTGCAGGTTTTATTAAATGAATGTTGCTAGGTGCTGTTTGTTTTAAAGCACAAAACGCTTTTGAAATAACGTGTACTAATGCTTAAATATGTTGCAGATGGCTAGTTAATTACATACACATAAGGGTATTAGTGGGAATTAACACTGTTTAATCATTACGATGATGTAGTAACATTGCTTGTATTTCTTTCGATTAAGATGGTTCGTTTTGGCCTAAGAGAAAATGGCTGCCGTTTACAGCCTGTACTCGAGTGATCGAATTTTGATGAGAGGGCCTTGCTGAACATGGTCGAGAGTCACCTGACCACAGCCTTCGACTGGTTTAAAAGTTTTCCGTGAGGACAGCAGCTCTGGGCGTAAGTCCAAGTGCCTTGGACAAGGATAAGGCCACAATGAACAATGACAATGCTGCGGTGGCTTTGCTAGAGATATCAAGGAAGAGCGCTTCGAAAGAAACATTTGTAAACTCGAGTTTCCTTCTTCCGTCTTTTTATTTTTGTGATTTTTTCTGAGCGGAGATTTTCCAAATGTAGCGATGCTACATCCTTTCCTGCTCGCTCTGCTCAGCGGCTCAACGGAAATTCAGAACATTTTATGTTACTATTATTTTGTAATTTTTATTATAAATATACTAGACTAGAGAGGGTCCGTGGTCATTGCATTTGGGATTCTTGAGGCCACTTCTTCCCAAACTTGCGTTGGTGAGGATCGATGCTGTGAGGACGGCGACTTGGGAGACTTCTACTAAGAGACCTGTCCTGACCCATTTATGACATTTAGCTAGAATAGGTAACTATGAGAATAATGATTTTATTTTGATTGCCTTTTCATTTGAACTAATTTTAGATAAAGTACCATAATTTTAAATACAGTGTTGGTGGTTATTTCTTGTCAATTATTGAGTACTCTATTGTGATTATTGTTGTTTAAATCATGACTCAAGACAGCGTCAATTTGGTCTCATTGACCTCGTTGTAGATGCAGGGTGTTTAGGAGGTTTTCTCTCCCATGGTTGGCACTAATAGAGTAATCCGAGTGTATGTTAGTGAAATGGGCCCAAGCGTATGATGAGTGCATGTGTGTATATCTGTGAAATTACTCTATCCGTGGAAGTAGGGAGAATTTGTATGCCCTGATCTGCACCACACCCACCGCAGGCGAGGGCCGCGTCAATCAATGCAGGTATCGTGGCGTTTTGAGAGGCAGCTGCATGGCAGCATCTCTCCACCACCTAGCATCAGACACCACCAGGCCACCTAAGCCTAGGCTCCACAGGAGCACCTTCCCAGCTCCGGCAGTATGGCACAAGCAGCACCGAACCGCAGGGCACAGCAGGTAGGCAGCCGCAAATGATGCAGGTGGGGTGCAGAGGGGCCAGCCGTGCTCGATAGCCAAATCCTCTGGCTCGCCCGTGGCCCCTGTCGCCGCAGGCCTCCGAGAAGGGCTGGGCCAGATCTACACACCCATGAGTCAACACTCCTCAGATCCCTGCCCAAAGAACAGAAAATTGTTTGCCATGATATGGGCCAATGGATTAGCGCAGGGGCCGATGAGGAGAGATTAGGATTGGTGCCTGGAACCATGATTATTGGGTTGTCAGTTTTACTGCCATCTTGGACACCAGTGTTGCCAAGTCCCCCCTACAGCATACATCTTTAACTCTAATATTTAAAAGTGTTCTCACATGTGATAATAAAGTAAGCATTGGTAATGCATCGGATTGTCCTATGTGATGAATAATGAGCTGTTTTTACCAATCACTATCCAGGAGGGATAACGTCCTGTGATTTTGGGCAAATCACTTAATAATAGTTCCACTAAGGCAGATGTTAACAGTATTTTGGGTACAGGAAACTGATAAGAGAAGCAGAGGAGCAACAAGCTTTAGTAAATGTAAGGAAATAAGATACAGCCAATAGAAATGGAGGAAACGTTAGTGGCAAGTACAGGAACCAATGAAAAGCCAGGAAAGAGAGGAGGCAGGATATAAGAACCTTTAAAGTTTATTTTAAAAACAATAGATTTCACAAGCACAGCGAAACCTACAAGTGAGGTTTATTTCTTTAGGTCACTCACTGTTGCCTTGAGGCAGAAATCACAACTACTTAGGAGCATTCAGGTGACATACAACAGAAAAAGAGACTCTTTAAAAGTCCACCAACACTCGATGTGCAGTTTGAGCTCAAAATTACCACAGTGTCATTAGCTGAGCATGGAATAGAGGAAATGTTGGAGATGGGAGCAACTGAATGCCAGCTAGAATCACCTGACGTAAAAAAGATTTGAATTATGGACATCTGAGATGACAAATGAGGCTAAAGAACCACAGACATTGGCAGTAACTTCGATGAACGTCAGGATGCAGATGGATAAGAAGAGGCACTCAGTTATGGGCATCGGGTGTTCCAGCCAGGGCTGACTTTGTTTGACTTACAGCCGAAAATTCTAGAAGATGTGGCGAGGAAAGCTTCCTGCCTTCCATCAAAGGGGAAAAAGTACATTTTTGAGCAGTTGGGGTCCTCAAGGTCCTTTTTGTACTTTGTGAGTCCTGTAAGGGATGTCTTGAAAGAGAAATTTGAGGGTCATGCATATTCTGTTCTCTAGAGCAATGTGCGCCTAGACTCTAGGCCACAGAGGATGCTACACTGGGGGGTAGATAATATTTATACATTACTTTTTGTTGGCACAGTTCTTCTGTCCATCTTCCTTCCCGTTCTCCAGTACGGCAATAGAGCTTTATGTTTACATAGTGCTCTGGGCAGAATGAGGATTGGTTAACTGGAAGCTGGCTGGTGCTTTCTTTGCCTTTGTGACGAATCCCCCACAGCCGGTCAAATGGGATGTATGTGGCTTTATTTGTAGCTGTTTAAATCAAATAAACATGTTTAATTTATAGAATGCCATAGCTTGAGGCAATGTATACTTTATGCACTTGGTTAAATAAACCTTTCAAAAATTTTGTTAAAAAATGTTGACTAGTACTGACTGCTACAAACACAAGGTTGGCGCTTTCATAATGTGCGATGACGCAGCAACTTCAAGGGGATGCTAAATAATTATGAAATGCGAGAAAGGGACCCGTTTTGTCTGGGTATAAAAGATGTTCAAAAGGCAAAATGCTGCATGAAACACTACATCAGTACTGTAAGGAATTCTCTGACAGTCAGGTGAATCAACGCCTACATTCCTGCCGTCAAAACCAATATATATTAAATAAAATAATTTAATAAATTGAAAAATGAAGGATTAGGATGATTCACGCTGCAAAACGAATTCTGCAGTGTAGAATATGTGTCCTCTATTCATTATGTTCCCGCTCATGATATTGTCCCTTGCAATGAGGAAATACATTTTCAGGAACGTAATCTAAGCTTGAACTGTGTTTTATGAAAGTAGATCACTTCTGTAAGCAATTACCTTGCTTGAATGCAAGAATGTTATCGAATTGTTTCTGTTAATGTGATTATGATAGTACTGCAACAGATTATACCTTATTTTTCAAAAGTTGGAAAACCAATTTGTGAGCCAGGAATTTGTAAACAAAAGAGCACTGTATACTTGAATATTCAGGAAAAATGAAAATTAGAAAATGTATGAAAGAGAAACGTATTGGTGAGACTGGCAGTACTGTTGGATATATTTTAAAGGAAAAATAATGAAGTCTATAAAAAATTTGTGTTCAATGTTTATGAAATGTTCACTGTCATTGTTACATGATATCCCTTTAAAACAATTACATTAAATGGCCTGCTGAACTGAGGAAACATATAATCACTTTATTTTAACTTAACAATATAATACAATACAAGAATATTTATTGCGTTGCAGCGTGGAGGCGTCGTGGGAGAGATCGGTTCCTGCTTCAGTGCCATCCTGTTGTGGGAAATATAATGTTGAGCAAAGGCGCTCCGGCACCAGGGTCCGTGTTCAAGGAAGAGGTCTGCAGTTGACAAGGAAGGTGGGAGAATTCCAGCCCAAGGCGTGAGTAGAGCTGCGGAAGCAGCTGGCAGCGCTTGTGTCCTCCCGAGCCCGGGTCACAGCCGTGCCAGAAGCCAGGTGCCCGGACACGCAGAAGGGTAGCGTCGGGACCCATTTGTAATGTTTAGGATCCTAGGCCCTCATCCAGACAAACAAGCATTTACAACGCAATGGTCTCGGCATTGTTAAAGTTAGAGCTGTTGGCATTGCTCATGACATTCTTGTTTTTGTTTTTAAAACATTTAAAGAAACGGCATTGTTATTTACAATGTTAATAGCTTAATCACTCTCCAATGCGAGACCTATTGCATGTGCACTCACACACAGAGCCACACACACACAGCCACCCAAACACAGAGCCACCCACACACACAGAGCAACCCACACACAAATAGAGCCACCCACAGAGCCACCTACACACACAGTTACCCACACACAGACAGAGCCACCACGCATAGAACCAGACACACAGCCACACACACAGAGCCACACACACAGAGCCACATACACAGAGCCACACATACACACACAGTGGCTTCCACAAACCTTCCAGCACCTGTGACGAGATTAGCAATAAATCATCATTTAACAGTGTTTAAGGCACGAGAAACCTAAAAAGGGTGCCAGGTAGTTGAAGCTCCCCCCACAGCCGAGCATCACAGCGAAGACCAGGTCTCTTGGTAACACCCACTAGGAGATATATGTCCCTTCCACTCTGGAACCATCACGCCCCACACCCCCTTTCCCGTCACACGTTCAAGGGTACCCCCTCGCCCGCCTGGCAACCGCATCCCATGCCCACCCCTTCCGTGCCCAGCTCAAACATTCACAAAGCTTCCCCAGCTAGAGCCCTCCTACTACCCCTCCTTCCCTCCTCTCATTTTCACCTTCAAAAGATGGCGGGCAGGGAAGAAAAAAATTTCCCTCCCGTGAGATAGTAAGGAGAAAAGCAAGACAGAGAGTATTCCAGCAAGCAGAGAAAAGACTTTGTACACACCATGCGTCAGTAGCACATCACTGGCTCAAAATCTACCAACACCATTATAGCCATGCGCACAGAAGACACACTGTTTGTAGATAGTGGACAATCCTAAACTCCCCACCCAACAATGAAAACATACTACTCTGGGACAACCCACAGTTTGTCAATACTGAGCAGAGGACTCCAGTTCAATGCGAAAATATACCTCTGGAACAGCACAACTCCGGGCCATAAACACACAAAGCAAAAAACAGAGATGTTAAAGCGTGGAGATCAGCGAATTGCATATTCGACAGCAACACATACTGTGACAGTCACAGGTCATGCAAATCACTCATTACATCCACGTGTCCCATGTCCTTTGCGTGTATTTTACCACTGTTCTATTTTGCAAATGAAGGACAGGGCGGTGATTCAAAGTGGAGAGGAGCGACGGAGATCCCGAAAGGAAAAGAAAGGGATTCTTGTAGGGAAGCTCGAAGGGTCAGTGATCGTGGCTGGTCAGTAATCCAGGGGAGGGGAAAGGGGGCCTGCGGATGAGGTAGGGTCTTCTAAATATGCGGGCGGTGGGGGGACATCGGCGCTTAAATGGTGGTACAGAGGCAACTGCCAGGGAATAGCTTCTAAAACGAAGAGAGATACACAGTATGAAGGAGTATACCAATTATTTATTCCAATAGAGAGGGGCCTCGTGATTGCCAAGGGGGAGCGGTATGGGAGTAAGAATTGCCGAGGGTGATTGCTACATATAGCGCAGTAGTCAAGACATCTCTCCTTGTAAAGTTTCAACCCTCACTTTAAATAAAAAAAATAAAAAAAACATCCGTTACAAAATGAGAGCTACTTTCTTAGATCATGAAACTAAGTGCTGACCATGAGCGGTGAATCCAAGGGGGTGCCGACTTCCAGTAGGCAGCAGAGTTCAGTGAGTCCGATCCAGGTGTTGACCATGAAAGGGGGAGGGTAGAACCAATCACTGGGAGCAATGATTTTGGCGGGGCGGAAAGTGATTCTTGGTTGAAGGGAAAGAGATTCCTGGAGGTACAGCGACTCCCGTGGGTTGGTGTTCAGTATCCTGCAAGGCCCCTCCCACTAGCCTCCATCAGTAAATTTGCTGAGACAGCAGCTCCGGGTCTCCGTCGGGCAGTCGCCCCGCCTACCCCGCTCTCTGGTTTTGCTGGAGCCCATTGTTTACAAACTGTCCTCACACACACTAGGCTGGGAGTCGCGCGAGAGTCAAGTCCTAGTTTGTTTCCAGTAACCGGCCGCGCTAAATGTACAGGGAGGAGGGAAATGGGGACACCAAAAGGACGCCGAATGGGGCTACGGGAGGCGACGTTAAACGCTGAAAGGACGAACGTGAATCACAGCTGTCGCTCTGCGGAAAAGTCGCTTGGAAGGGGCAATTCTTTGAGTGGAATCGGCAATAAAAACAAATCGAGGTTACATAAAAGGGACCTGCAGAAAGTGTAAAATAACCCGGGCACTACCTCCTAATCTGATTTTCTAGGCTCAAACGTTACGATTTCCGTTTGCCCATGTACAAAAGAGCAGTTAGTGTCCACATAAGCGGTCTCGACATTTCGCTAGTACAGCCAGGTGGGTGAGACATTTTTACGAACATAACATGGGTCCCTGCAGCTCTTGCGACGCAGGGGGTCCCCAACCATTCTGGGGGCCCTGAATCCTTCAACCCAATGCAAACAAGGCAGAGCTAAAGGCAAGCTCACCACTGCCTTTCTCCGAGGCAGAGCAGAAATGCCTCGGAGAAAAGCAGTGGCGTTTTCGGATTCGGGGGCGTGTTTTGCTTTTATCTCCTCTTGCCATTGGCTGGAGGAGATAATTAGACTTCTTGGAAAAAACACGCCCCCGATCCAAAAAGGACGTGGCCTAATCGGAATGACGGACCTCTTCTCCAATGGCTGGCCAGCATTCAAGAGGCCAGCCAATGGAGAACAGGGGAGAAGAGGGGCGGGTTCAAGCCCCTCTTCTCCGAATCATTAAATCTCGGATCGAGACTGCGCAAGCGCAGCCTTCGAGCCGAGACCTAAAAAGCAGAAAGAGGCAACAAGTGATTAAAGAAAATAGTTCCACTAAAGCGTATGTTAAGAGTATTTTGGTTACGGGAAACTGAAGAGAAGTAGAGGAGCAAAAAGCATTGGTAAATGCAGAGAAATATGCTACAGCCAATAGAAATGAAGGAAAAGTGAGTTGCAAGCACAGGAACTAATGGAAAGAGGATGTGGGATGTACGCCCCTTTTGCGTTTATATTAAAAACAATAGATTTCACAAGCACAGCACAAGCGCTGCGCATCCAAAACTTAAAAATGAGGTTCTGTGCAATAAAATGTTTGCCTAGGATTATACAATTTGCAAAAGCAGGGAAGCAGTTACTGATTCTAAGTTGTCTGGTTTCACATTTTGAAATTCAGCCACCAGATGTTTCTCTATCTCCAGTGCTTAATTTGGGCCGGTGGTTGCCAGTGGGGCCCACAACACTCATTTTTGAGGCCCGGTGGAGCTCACCAGGTCTTATTTTTCCTTATCAGACATTCCCGGAGTGCAAGAGAGGGGAAAACACACAAACGGGAAAGAAGAAGGGAGAGAAGATGGAAAAAAAAACGTCAACGAGGGAGAAAGCAGGTGTCTGCAAGAGTGAGATAAAGGGGCAGGGAGTGTCTGGTAATGGATTGAAGAGGCCTCAGGTGAATTGTTAATAGCCCCAGCCTTTTGAGCATTTTCACCTACACTCATTATGCTACAAATTAAGCAGTTTGTCGCTCTCGCCTGTTTTATTTCACAATTTAATGTTTTGTGTTTATTGTTGTTTTACCACGAGAAAAACGGACACCCGACTCAAGGCCCCTGGACCTAACTAGTCAAGAATGCATTTGTTTCCGGGGGGAGGGGGGGGGGGTCATGCCCCAAAGACCTTCCACAGCCCATAAAGCTACGTCTCTGCCACAGAGAAGTGCCCACCGCACTTGATGTATTGCTTTCAGTCGTCATAAAAGGCATGCCGTGAACATAAAGGCATGCTTTCCATTTTTTTCAGAACATAAATTTAAACACCCCAAAAATGGCCGTTCAAAAAAGGAGAGACATCAAAAGACCTCTAGAGAAGAGGCTGCACCTAAAAAGGCTTGCCGGCATGGTGCCAATACGCTATGAAAAAGCAATGGATAGACACAATTTAGTGATTGCCAGGAAGGACGCCTGGCTAGGCTTGGCGTGCAAGGTAGGTGGTCTCATACAGGGAGCCATCTCGATTTCAAATTGACATCTTTTAAAGAATCCTTTTCTGCTTCTGCGTGAGATACAGGAGATTTCAAACCAGTTGTGACGAAGAGAAGAACAAGAATAATGCTGTAATGCTGTGTGTGGAAATCCTTTGGATTGTCAAAACGTTTAGATTATTTTATATAATTTTTAGATTATGTGGCATCGTTAAAATGATTATCAATTTAAGAAGCATAAAATAACACTCTTATTTTTGCTGTATTCTACTCAGACTTCGGAGAACAAAACAAATACGGAGGCAAATCAGGAAACGAATCAGGAAACAAATGTGGGCCATAGCACACGTGCTCACTTTTGCACCGCTGGCAATTCAGTTCTTCCACCTGCAATTACGCTTGCAGCACAAATGCATGGCTTCATAAAGGCGTTAATTTACACATAACTATTACAACTGAATTACACCAATTCTTAAAGTACACTGAAATCTGAAACCACTGTAAGTGTTGTAAAGGACAGACAGCGTAAATCTACGTTGGCCTAGACAACCTTATAAAAAGGGCAAGCCCTGCAAAATTATTTACAGCTGAAATGTTTTAATTTAGAAATAAGTTAAATAGCACTCCCAACACAAACATCATTATAATTCATGAAAATCAATAAATACTTGGCTGTGTGTGCGTGTTATTTATTCAGAACAATACTACAGGGATGATACCGTTTTAACAGTAGGTGATCATTTGCAAGCATAACAGTTCTGTTTTGTTTACACACTGCCAAACACGCAAATGCCACATTAGAAAGCACTCAGATCAATAAAGTCATGCTTTCATAAATAATGTCCCACAGAATATCTAAACTGGTGATTACAGCACAACCGAGAAGTATCAACAAAACCTGGTCTACATCATTTTGAAGCATAGGGGCAAATTCAGGCTTCCTCAATCACGGCTTGCTGAGGCAACATTTAATGATCTGCCTTCAGTCCCCAGATGTCAAAATATTTTAGTCACATCTTTCTTTCAAGTACATAATTCCATTTTATTGAGGCCTACGAATCATGTCTAACAATGCTGCAGGTAAACTGGTAGCACAGAAGGAGAAAAAAACAACCAGCAGTATAATGGTTCCCTTTTTTTTTTTTATAAGGGTGTGCTGTTCAGAAAGCGTGGTAATCATTCTGTATCAGAAGTACTATGCTTCCTACAAATAAAAACAAAATCTGATGAAAGTGGTGTACCAAAAAGTATTTTTAGGTTTAACCGTATATTTCTCGTTTTCAGTTACACGTAGTACTGCCTACAACAATCTAACAGGCGAGGAGCTGTCAAACGCTTTATAGTTTACAAACATCACTTCTCCCCCCGTTTCTTTCCAGGGCCCAAATCTTCTGAAACAAAATGAGAAAGAAGTGAAGGTGTCTTTCAGGAGACACAAACAATGCCACCCTGTGTCAATCAATTATGGCAACAGGTATGACCTAGGATCAATTCCGTGGTAAAATGTGAGCTAAATCTATTATGAAGCTCATAACCACAAGATTCCTTAGGCATAACAATGACACATACTCAGACCAGTAGTGTTATAAAATAGGCCCACCTCGTTTCATAGTATTTAAGTATATTATCCACTGATAAAGTGATCTTCTCCATGGCCAAGTTATACAATAGCCTATTAAACCATGTTTAATTGTTTCCCTCATAACACTTAGGCCATGCGTAAGGACCCCAAATTTAGGCCACTGGTACCACTTACAATTTCAAATAATAGTTGTTACATTTTACATAGACAATGTATTCCATGAGTAGGCATAAACACAGTTTTATCATTCACATTCATCGTTATCTTCTTCTTCTGAATAGGTGTCATCATTCACTGTGTCTGTTTGATTTTCACAGGCAGGAAGTCTGCACATGTCAGTGCACTTGAAGTCATTTAGACAACAGACACAGGTTGGCAGTTTTCAGTTTCTAATGCAGTTGCAAGCTAGAAGAACTAACATAGCCTGAGGTGTTGGCTGCCCCTCCATCCAGTCCACTACCAGTTGCTCTGCTTCCTCTGGTTTTTCCAACTTACACGGTCTCCCAATGGGACTAGGTGTCTGTGGATCATTCAGAAGACATCTCTTGCTTATAGCAGATTGATAATTTGCACATTCAGCATGTTTCTTGAGAGAGTCCCTGCAAGGCAGAAGTTGAGGGCGGTCTACCTCATCTTTTTTTGCGCAGAACAGGTGATATCTCAAACCATTCACGTGATGAACCAAAGATTTTGGTGCATACAGCAAGCACGAGAATCGCTACAATTTGTCCGTTAGTTCTTCATAGAGATCCCATTCATCCCTGAGATACGAAAATGTTTCTTGTGTATGTCTGTTGGCAGACTGGATTGTGAAAGCACATACCTTTTCCCGCAAATGCGCACAGTGTCACATCCAGTAAGCGTAGGGAGAACCATCATAGCCTGACAAACATTTTCACCAAGAGTTGAAGCTATTTTTCCAATGTCAAGGACTTATATGAGTATTTTAGTACCATATTTCAGAAAAATGTAAGCCTTGATTCGGTCATGGCATCCCAAACCACATAATAAACACATTGGTGTCATCTGAGCTTATCATTACTGCCCATAACCATCATTAGCAGTGTGTGCAGCATGCAGCAACAAACATCTGTTTCTTCGTGTGTACTGTTGAGATCGGGCACTTCGTGGCTGCCTTCAAATGCGATTTTGTAACATTTATCTTCACAGTTCGCGAAAAGTGTTTTATTCTCTAGTTTTACAAAATACTCTGGTTTCCTCCATTCATTAACAAGAAACATGATGGAGTTGCTTTATTCCTCATGTGGCTTAGGAATTTTCTCCACTGTCTGACAATCTGGTAAAGGTGAAATCCATCTTGATCATGGCCAGACTACGGCGCTTATTCTTTTAGATTTAAGCACCGCTTTCGATACGGTCTCACATCCTATCCTTCTAAGAGCACTGAGATCTGCGGGGGTGTCTGGCCCCGCTCTTGACTGGCTGGCCTCTTTCCTAGACCATCGCACCTTCCAGGTGGTCTCGTCCGGTTCTTCCTCCTCTGTTCGTTCATCTGCGCATGGTGTTCCGCAGGGGTCTTCACTTAGCCCTTTGCTTTTCAATATCTACGTGAGACCCCTTGCCTCCATCGTTGAAGACTCTGGTCTTTCCTTTTACTCATACGCCGATGACACTCAGATTCTCTTTTCCCTTTCTTCGGCCGCTGCCAACTCCCCTTCCGCTCTTAAACTAGGACTTAGTCGAGTTGCAGAGTGGATGCAAGTGAATCTCCTGAAATTGAACGGAGAAAAAACAGAGGTGCTCATTCTGGGCAAGCAAAAGCACCTCTGGGGCCCTTTACATTGGCAGGCTGAAATGGGCCCATTGCCCGTTCCAGCGATTCAGGTTCGCAATCTCGGATTCATTATGGATGAATCACTCTCCATGCGACATCAGGTGGTTAAGGTAGCAGCCACCTGCTTTTCCATTCTGGGGTGGCTGCGTAAAATCTTGTGGATGCTCCCAGTAGGATCCAGACGCCAGGTGGTCCAGGCTTTAGTCACCTCTCGCCTGGACTACGGCAACGTGCTCTACCTTGGCATCACCCAGGAGCTCCAGCGGAGACTTCAGCTGGTTCAGAATTCCGCGGCTCGCCTCCTTTGTAAGGTCCCGTGGAAATCTTCAATCTCTCCTTTTCTTAGAGACCTTCACTGGCTCTGCATTACAAACCGGATTAAATTTAAGGCCCTCTGCTTTCTGCACAAAATCAAGCAAGGGCTGGCCCCAGGTTATCTCAAAGCCCTGGTCCAACCATATGTTCCACCACGTGCCCTCAGATCTTCAACACAGGGCAATTTTGTGATTCCCCGCTTCAAACTCTCGAGAATGGGCGGCTGTTCCTTTTCGTACATCGCCCCCAGGCTGTGGAACTCTCTTCCGACCACTTTGAAACTGGAACCATCTCTTATGAAATTCCGCAAAGACCTTAAAACCTGGCTCTTCTCTCTTTAACATCTGTGATGGGTATTTCATTGAATCTTTCGGCGCCGGGAGACCCCTTGTGGGTAGCTGCGCGCCCTACAAATTCAAATACAAATACAAACTGGTGCCCAGGTTTTTACCCTCGGATTGTCCTTTCGCTGTTCTTAATAGACGTCTCATTGTATGTATCAAACACAACATTGACTCTTTGACTCCTCTTTCCTTCCCACAAAGCCATGGACAAGACAGACATAGCCCCCACACCAAAATTCGATTCCTCTCCTTGTACTCTCTGAAAAAGTACCATACCATCAATCAGCATGGCTGAATTTTCATGCATTTCCTCAGCAGCTGTAACATTTTTCTACAAGTATGCTGCTAAAACAGCTTTGTTTGTCTTTTGCAACAGACCTTCTGGAGTTGCTAAAGCCCATGGTAAAGGTCCTAATGGATGAGAGAGTACATTCGCCAGTTGAAGGACCCAATTCTGTGCTGTCACAATGATTCGACCAAATGATTATTATAATTAGTATCCATTTCTATAATCACATTTACTGTAATTGCAACTTTTAATAACATTTACAATAACAACAATTATAAAAAAAATGTCTATTTACATCAAGGTACCTTCGGAGTGGAGTGGTAACACAAAAGGCAAAGAGTTATGACTTGCTATCACATTTTCCATCTCTAGGCGTCCGTACCTTGCCAATAAATCATATTAGAACCCATTCCCCCAAGTGGTACTGATAATATGGTTGACTTAAGGCCTAACTAGGACCACCTGCATCACGGCCATTAGTGCCACCACTAACGGTTTCCCTTTCACAGATTTAGGAGATCCAGCTGGTGGAAAGGATTGACCAAGGGGGATAAACTCCAGATTAAGCAGCACCTGAACCTCAAACACACTTTTGAACTCTATTATTTCCTCACAGATTCAGCCTAGTTAGACACACTTCCACAATATGTGCATCAATGTGCTTGTGGTGCCACACCCATGCCAACATAAATCACTTTTAGATTTGTCCCATTTCCCGATCTTATTGGGTGTCCTGTACCACTGTGTCAAGATTTTAGACTGGGTTTCCCTTAGGTGAACATTTTGTGCAAAGCGGCGAGTCCTGTAATACAATTTTTCCCATTCCTTGTGAGTCAGGATTCCCACCATTCGGTTTTCGTATTACCACCGGACAGGTGTTTCACTGTCCAGAGTGTGCTCTATGAGAAATTTGTAAACTGTAGAGCTCAAATCACCATCATTGAGCCATTTCTTGAACCCTGTTGGGGCTGGAGTCTCCTTTTATTATTGTGGGATGGAGTACCCTGTGCATAACCTGCGAATACGAAAACCTCTATATTTCCAGGAGCATTATACTGCCCTTTGAGATCTTCAAAGGGTTTCATTTGTGCATTCGAGAACAAGGAACGACACCAGTAGGCACTTTATTCCTTCTATATTCAGAAGCTTTCTTTTCACTGGTGTGAAATCTGAATTGAAGGACATGAGCATAAATAGTGAAGGAAAAGATGAAGCCCAGCCACCAACAAATTTCGTCCCAAACCGCCAGTGTGGCTTTAGCCACTGGTGAAGAATAGAGACCACAACTCCTCTGTAATTTCTACAACCATGCCACTTGTCAGAGGAACATTCCAGCAATGAGAAGATACCATTGTTTTGCTGTTTCTGCTTTCCCGGGCTCCACTACAAACCTGAAGCTAGGCAGTCTGACCGGAGAATTTAAAATGCGGAATTGCTAATCACCCTTTGGTTGTTGTTATATAAAGTATCTTCTTAGCTATTCACTGGGTTTACCTAGACAGATGTAAAAATTGATCATGCTCTGGAGATATTTAAGTACCAGAGGCGATAAAGGCAGGGAAATGGTCTGAAAATGGTCAAGGATATGATGGGGAACCTTCCTTTTGTTTGCTGCAATCCCAACCACCCATGCTTTTGGATGTCTTTTATGAGATAGGAATATGTGACTGCATGAACAGTGGTGTGCCCTATATGGACAGCAAGGATTTTTATCTAGTTTATATATCATTCAGTGGGTATGAGCTTGTAGAGATCCTCCGCTTGATCGGGAGGCAGATGGAGTAAAAGGCCATTTGTAAATTTGATTTTGAAGTTGGAGACAGCTCTGAAAGTCTCCAACTCCACCAGCCCTAGTGGAACAGAGAGCAATGGGTATGTAAGGAACAATAGGATACCTTCTGCAAACATAGTAAACTTATAGACATCCTGACCAATACTTGCCCCTTTGATAGATACATAAGTGACAAGAGAGGCGCACAAGTGCCTGATGCCCACTAAATCATGATAGTTTGGGGGGTCATGCTATCCATTCTTTAGCAGGCATTCAGTATGTGGTAGCACACCATGGCCCACCAAAGGAAACGATGATCCATGCCAATTTTGAGTAGCATGTGTGTGAGGTAGATTTAATCCACTCGGTTGAACGCCTCATGAGCATCCAATTAGAAAAGAACAACATTTAGTCCTTTCCATAGGGAGCTTTTTGGTGTTATTGCCGCGCTGCCAGCTGGTAACAAACCTGAATTGGCCTGCACTAACTACTTCTGGGAAGAGGGGTCCCAGTGTGAACAGTAGTATGCCAGTGAGAAGTTTTATATTTAAAACAGAAATTGGCCTATCGGAGGTGCATAATGTAGGGTCTCTACCCAGCTTAGGTATGACAACCACAGCTGCTTCTCACATTGGTGTAATAGGCTCACTTGGTACCTACCCCCATTCTTGTGGCAATGTGTAGTGAAAATTTGTAGGGAGGTATGTGGATACCCATTGTATTTTTAGCATTAAATGAAATACTTAATAATTGTCTAAGTGTTTGGCCAAGGCCAAACAAGGAAGCAAATAGTTATTTTTCATAAAATGAAAAATTATAATCTGATAATCATGCTTCATAAACTACAATAAAAGAGTGCAGTGGGACCAGGCTATTCTGAGAAGGCATGGTAGGCAAGGTTAATGAACAGAGGGCATGGCCAAAGGCTGTGCCCAGCACGTATTTGGTAGAGTTGTCCTGATCACATGATGTGGCCACAAGTAATCTATCCAAAAGATTTATAGCTAGTACCAGAGACAAGCTCCATTACAAGCATTAACCCACAAACCACTACTCCTCTTTTACCCAACAGCTGTCTGTGAAATGTGAAGATCAGAGTTCTAACAAGGAACTACACTATTTACTTATTTCATTCAATATGCCTGTACTGAGCGTCATGCTGCTCGAGAAAACCGCTTTAGACTCATGCACTTTTCTGTGGAGAAGGCATAGTATGTGCGTAAAATTGTTTCACATCCAAACCCTGAAGCGGTAGCCACGGATGCTTTTTTCCAGAACTGGCAACTGGAACAGGGATACGCTTTCCTCCCATTCGCCATGATAATGCGTCTCACGGCCCAGGTACGGGGAGAAGGGGCGGATATGGTGTTAGTGACCCCAATTTGGAGATTGCAAGTCTGTTATCCAGTTCTACTGGATCAATCTTAGGATTTTCCAATCTCTCTATTTATTTATTTATAAAGTTTTATATAGCGCGAACAAGATCCGAAAGGATATCAGAGCGCTTTACAATCGAACTAGAACTAGAAGGACAATAATGTAAACAACAAGTTAAAAACACGAATGATCATAAGGTACATGAAAATTCCAAATGGAAGTTATGTTAAACAATTGAACAGGGTAACGAAAGAGGGACACAGTAGGTCAAAAAAAGTGTAGTAGTAAATGTTGGAACAATGGAAGTAGGAACAATGTCAAAGGTCCAGAGAGCCTAGCCCAATTACTGAAGGAGTTTATTCATCAGGAATCTTTTGATTTCTAATTTGAATACCGTTGTTCTGGAGATTCTGCGTATTTCTGGTGGGAGAGAGTTCCATATCGTTGGAGCCGCGCCAGAGAAGGCTCTGTGACAAGTTCTCTTTTTGTTAAGGATAAGTGGTTTCAAGAGCAAGGTAGTGGCGCTTCTAGAGGCTCTTACACCGCAGGATAGTTCAAGTTTTTGTGCCAGGTACCTGGGCGTATTGAAGTGGATGGCTTTGTGCGTCATAGTTGCAATTTTTAGCTGGATTCGTGCTTCATAGGGGAGCCAATTTAGAGTTTTTAGGACTGGCAATATGCGCTCATTGCGTTTGGTGCCTGTAACCAGTCTAGCAGCAGCATTCAGTGAAGCCCTTAGCGGACCAGGGTGTATTTGGGCAGGTCACAGAGGGTAGCACTACCATAATCTAGCCTCGGTAGGACAATCGCTTGAACCACCTGCTTGAAATCCTTAAGTGGAAGGAAAGGTTTGATATTTCTGAGTGTCCTCATCAAGTGGTTTGCTCCTTTACATGTATTGCGGATATGATTTTTCATATTCAGGTGCTTGTCCATGGTGACTCCTAGAGATTTGGCTGAGTCTACGATGAACGGAGTGCAGTTGAAAGCAGTGAGGTGGCTCAGCCAGAGGTCAAGATTGGGGGTGTGATTCTGAGGGGAGACGAGCAGGAATTCTGTTTTTGAGGTGTTGAGCAGGAGATGGTTCTCAGTTAACCAGTTTTGAGTATACGTTAGGGTGGTGTTGAGTGAGATGATGTTTTCCGGGGATGAGATTTTCAAATAGAGTTGCGTGTCATCTGCATACATGTGGAAAAGAATATCCATGGAGTTAAGTGAGTTAGCTAATGGTTCCAAGAAAAGGTTGAAGAGGATAGGAGATAAGGCAGATCCTTGGGGGACCCCCATGAGAACAGGAGAGGGCTGGGAGAGAGAGTGATTTGCCTGGACTCTTTGCGATCTGTGGTGGAGGAAGGACGAGAACCACTGTAGCACCTGATCACCAAAACCCATCCTGTTTTGCAGAATGGATAAGAGGTTGTCATGATTGACCATGTCAAAAGCGGAGGAAAGGTCAAGGAGGATCAGGAGGCAGGATTCGTTTTGATAGAGAATCTTTAGAATGTCATCCATACCATGAATGAGGGCCGGTTCGGTGCTGTGCCCCGTCCGAAAGCCGAAACCCCTCTTTCCAAACCTCCTCCAGGATCCAGTGAGAAATCTCTATCATCTGGTGCTGGAGGGATCTCTACTTCTTATGGCATGGAGAATTACAGAGAATGATGGAAGGTCCCAAGTCTTTCAAGCCATGCTGTGTCCATTCTCTCAAAAGCATGGGCTGACAGTACCATCGAGCGGTATAGATCGACACGGGTTTGATGATTAGGCTGGGATCACCGACATCTGGATTCAGTAGGGGCAGACATTATCCATATACTCAATTTAATCGCACGATTGGCTGCAGAGGGTTTGGCATATACATCCATCAATACCTTCAGGTTGGCGATATCAGCAGGTCATATGCCCGTGGGTGATCACCCAGTGGGGAAACACCGCTTTGTGAGGAAGCTACTGCGGGGCATTAGATTATCCCTTCCTTCAGAGCCTCGTTATTCGGCGCTATAGGTCGTAAATAAAGTACTGAACCTTTACCTGTATAGACAGTCCAATAAGCACCTCTCGAGGCTACCCTCCTATGTTTGATTTCATGTCAAAGAGTCTCAGATGTCAGAGAGCTTGACTTTACTGGTAGAGTAGTTACCCCAAACGAGGTTACTTTCCATATTTCCAGGCGTACGAGATGTAACTCACACTTACCCTTCCTTTCTAGATGCCCCAAAATGGTGTGTAGTGCGGTGTATGAAGAGCTACGAGACAATGACAGCGGATATCTGCCCCCATGGTGAGAGGCAACTTCTGATTGCCCTCAGGAAGCCGTATAAGGCAGTCTCCTCTCCTACCATCGCCAGATGGATTAGATGGGCTATGCACAAGGCTGACATTGATACTACGATATTTGGTGCTCATTCGGTTAGAGGTGCCATGGCCTTAAATGCGTGATTTGTAGGGGCTCGCCTGGAGGATATACTCAGACTGGTCTTCAGATTCTACATTTAAAAGGTTTTACTTTAAACCACTCCCTGGCATTGCTTTGTGGAGAAACTCTAAACCAGCATAATCCTTGGCTCCGGTCTTGACACAGAATGAACAATGCCCTAGGTATTGAAACGGAAAGTTTCAATTCTATTAAGGATGTGGAGGTGAGGATTAGTCCACCTTGGTGACTTTTGGTTATGCCTACACTGGGATGAGATGACTTTTCATAAAGACTGGTATGGTTATACATTCCATCTGCTAGCATATGTTCATCTGTGATTGATGCATAAGTAAGTAAGTAATAATTTATTGTTTGGTAATTAAAAACTTTACAATTTCCACATAAAAAGATATAGCAGCAAAGTTCATAATTTAGGACAAATTAAAAAAACAGGTCATAAAACATTCGTTCATTGTGCTAACATGAATGGAGCAGTGATCATTAATTGTTATCAAGTACCGTAGATTGGTAAAGTCGTTCACCCTTTCAGTATACAAACAGTTTACCAAGTGATTTACTGTTGCTGTCCTTTTTGGGACCCTAAAACGTTTGGGAAGTGGGTAAAGATCAGGAAGACAAAGTTTAAAAAAGACAATGCTCAGGTCCCAGTAGGAGCGTAAATGTACGATAATCAGTTGATTTATAAACAGCGACAATGGTGGATTACTGTTGACTGCTATGCTGGAGCATGTGTCATACGGGTAGGGGGCAACCTGAATATGTGATATTCGCTGTAAAGTGACACGTTAAGAAACTTTTGGATGCAGTGATGAAGCACGCCGGTCGCTTGACGACAGAGCTTTTGCCCCTGCCGCTTCCATAAATTGAACAAAGCAACACACTAGCTGGACATCTCCACCTCCGAGGCATGCCTTCACAGCTTGTCTACAGTTTCTTATCCCCTTGCATACAAACAATGGCTCCAGTAACTGTCACCGTTCAACTCATAGTTCTCTGCAGATGCACAATAAGCGGCATATTGTCTGACCCGGCGATCGTTTCCAAGGGGGAAGGAGCGGCAACGATGGTAAAATGCCCAATCGTAAAATACATTATTTTTCTTTCTTCCTCCTATTAAAACCCACGCCTAGGTAAGGTTGCAGAGAGGACTTGGCGTAGCTGTGCACAACAAACCATCCGTGGGCTCTTTCTGTGAGTGCCGCCTTATCTTCTACTAGGGATACTCTTTTCACTGTCTTATTTACAATTTGTTTAAAACAATGATAAGTCCCTGAGGCTGCCCAGAGGTCCTCAAGTCCCAGACGATCTATTGATTCTGTCAAATAGCTCATAGCTGCGCAATCCCTCTTTAGGTGTATTTCGTTCCAAAGATGGGATTTCAGTGTTCCTGTTTCGGCCTTTTTAATCCTGTACCAGTTCTTGACGTAAGCTCCTTTGCGGGATATTTCTTGGCTTTGTAAGCCGAATTCTAGCCTTATTTGGGCTGGTGAGGCGTACTTAGGTAGATTAAATATCATCCTGTCTGCTCTTGAGACAGTGCTATCTAGAATAGCCGCGTCTCTTCCCCTCAGGAACTCGCTCCCATAAGTGATTGCCGGAATGAGCTTCGCTTGCCAGACTTGTAGAAGTGGGATAAGGCTTGGGGCAGCAGTTTTATGTTTAATAGATTTTATGGCTACCGCAATAGAGTTGCCTCATCTTTTGATGGCCTCTTTTTGTAAGTTGAATGTGCCTTTATTAACTATTATCACTCGTAAGTACTTGTATTGGTCAACTACTTCTGTTGATGAGTCTGCCAAATGCCTTCGTTTTGTCATGGTTGATGGTTAGACCATTGGTTGCTGAATATCGACTGGTTGTGTCTAATAAGTGTTGAAGGCCAAAGGGGGTTCGACTAACCAGCACGAGGTCATCTGCATACAGGAGGTTGGATAGTAGGAGCCCTCCCATTTTTGGTGCGTGCAAATTGCAAATGTCTAATTCTGTTGATAGGTCAGACATAAACAAGTTGAAAAGCGTCGGCACCAGGACACACCCCTGTTTGAGCCCCATGGTTGTCGGGACTTTCCTGGACAGAAACTTTCCATCTCCCAACTTAACTTGGACCCGCATGTTTGTGTGAAGAAGTATTAACTGGTTTAGGAGAGCAGATGGTATTTTCTTATCCGTGAGTTTATGCCAAAGTTTGCTCCTGTCATTTTATCGAAAGCTGACGAATAGTCGATAAAACACATGAATAGTGGGTGTTTTGCTTATATGGCCCCATCTACCTAAGGGACAGGGCAAGTATGTTCATAGTTGTTCCCATACCCTTGGAAAAGCCCGTTTGGTTGATCGGTATAATTGATTGTTCGTCGGCCCAGACAATAAGGTCTTCCAGAAGGAGGCCAGCATAATGTTTTGCTTCGATATCAATTAAAGCCACAAGCCTGCAGCTATTTGCTGAGTTCTCGTCCCCTTTCTTTTAATGGGGATATGATTGACCCCCTCCAGGAGTCCGGGATGATGTCTCCTCCTGCGATTTGTCCATACAGCGGTAAGAATATAGAAGCTCAGTTTTTTTAATAGGATTGGTGGAATCCCATTGTGGCCCGGGCGCCCTCCCGCTTGCCTTTAGCTATCCAATCTGGAGAGTTGTGAAAGAAAGATAATCGTTTCCTGGTGGGACATTTAGATTGAAAGGAGTTGCCTCAGGGATAATGCCGGAGCTCTGCTTCTGTACAGAATTAAATTGATGGAGCACGTTTGAGACCCAAGCTTCCTCTGTCAGGTGTGAGTTGATTCTTTGAACAATCGGGTTGGCTAGGATATTTATTGTGCGCCAAAATCTGACTTTGAGTCGTATAATAGTCTAGCCCACAGGTTTTCATCCAATTCCTTTTTTGCCTCCCAGATTGCTTTTTTCTTTTTCGCTTTTAGTTGCGATAGCTCCCTTTGAATGACAGGATCCTTCCCTGTACGCTGAAGCCTGCATACGGTTTTATTTATTGTTTTCTTGAGCTTGCGGACATTTGGAGTTTTAGTAATAGACAAATGGTTCTCTTGATGAACTAATGAACCGGTTGTCATTGAAGCTGGAAGAGCGCTTGCCATGTGCATAACTCCTAGTGTTTTAATGAAGTGTTCCCAATGCGTTATCACATTTATGTCAGTCTCTTCCCATTGTTCCCATATTGACTTTGCTGAGGCCAGTAGTTTTTCTGGATGATTGGTTTTGAATTTAATCCTCCTGAAGTAGTCCGTGTATATGGACTCGGGTCCTCAATAGGCTGAACTGGTAGTGATCTAGATGTTCTTTTAGAGATTTCCTGTGGCAGATGGTCACTTTGTGCTTGGGTCCCTACCTGGAAGCCTGTAATCATGCTGAAGCTTGAGGCTGCTCTGTGAAATGTTGCCGCCGAGCGCCTGTATAGTGCCACAAACCTTAGGTGTTCCAAATCCTTGACAAAGTTCTTAGCGAATACGGATTGTTGATTCTTGGTACTTAGCTCTTGACAAGGGATATTCCAGGCAGTGTGTGGTTCCTCAAGTAGCTCGTCCCTCTTTTGTGGGCCCATTAAATGCATATTGAAGTCGCCTGTCAGCAGTAGATTGGATGTTGGTTCCTCTGAGAGTAGCCTGGTTATTTCTGCCCCCACCATTTTGACTCCTTTGATTTTGTCACAAGGATGTATGTATATCTTTAAGAGTAGTATTTGTTGTTTGGTGTTGCCATCCCGTATATTCCCTCTGAGTGCTTTAATTGCATTTGTTGATGATATGAAGGTGTCAACGTCTTTGGTCGCTGTTGTTTTTATTGATGAATAAATTGTTAGGCCGCACTTTAAATGTCCAAATTTAGAGCCTTTCGCTGCTGAGGTGTGATGGGTTTTGAAACCAAATAAATGGAAGGGTTTTTCTAGCCATGTCTCTTGGAGCAGGATAAGGTCGAAGCCTTGAATGTAGTCCACGATGTCTTTATCCGATGTTTTGTTACCCAGACCGTTTATATTCCAGGAGCAAATTCGTAGGTGGTGTTTGTTTTGTCCTGAGTCAAGTACTCTCATCTTGTTGATTTATCGTCCTTGCTAGCCAGGTCCAGTCTTCCGATTTAATTGCTTGGTGCTGATCTTTCCTTTCTGCTGGTCGTTCGTGCTCCGGGCGCCTTTAAGCACGGATTGTGATTGCATGCCATCTGGTGCAGGAGCTGGATTTGTTTGCTCTCTTGATTGGATCCAGTAAATCTGGATAGCCAGGCCTTTGATAGAGTAGTATTTTTATTCCCCATGCTTTTAATTGGGGTTCTTCGTCCAGAATCCTCCTAGCTGTTTCCTCTGAGGACCAAGTTGTCTTAGTTATTTTTCTGTCCGAAATTTCCTTGATGCTTTTAAATTCTATTCTTTCGAGATCGTGTGAGCTTATGTCCGCCAGGTTTCTAATTGCTTGAATTTGTTGTAAAATATTCCCTCTGTTAAGGATGTCCCCAAAACCTCTGGACTTATATTCAGGGATAAACAGAATCGAGTTATTTTTAAGTTGTGGCTGGTTGGCGGTTTTACCTGGATGGCTAAATTCTCTTCAGCACGAGGGTTAGAAAAATCCACTAGGACTCTGCGGTCTTCCCTGGCAATGGTAATTGTTTTCCTTGAATGGATGCCTCTCCAGATCTATTCTTGATGAAAAGTACTGGTGCTCTGGAGCTTACGTGCTTTCTACTTTCATCCGGTGCTTTTGGAGGTGGCTCTGTTAATTCGTCCACTGTCTTATCTTGATGCATAATGAAATGAAGTTCACTCCAATCTATTGTGTAACCTGTTTATGATGTCACAAGTATGGATTTTCATTGCATAGGTTTGTCCTTCCCGATCGGATGGGTCGAAGCAAGTTTGAGAATTATGTTTCTCGAGTTTTGTCGCAGGAAGAAAGAGAAGGCAGCAACAGGAACGAAGGAATTTCGAGGGGTTTCTGACACTGTTGACTGGACATTACTTTATTATTGACTTCTTCCCAGGTTTTATGGAAAATTAAGTCTTTGTTTGTTGTTAACATGGCCGCTGATGATAAAAAGTGAAGAAAGTACATCATAATTCTCATCTCCGCATCCTTAATAGAAATAAAACTTTCTGTTAAGATAGCTAGGGAATTTTTCATTCTTATGGTGCGACCTCCCACTTAATTAGTAGCTAAAGTGAGAAAAGCTGGAATCTGTGAAAATTAGAGACTGCTTTCATCAAAAATAAAGGATGGGTTCTCATTAACTACTCAACTGTTTCCAGCTCATGCAGACACAGATTTTTGAATAAAGTAGTATGAGCAACAGATCTCCATAAACACCAGATGCAGAACCTTTTTCATTAGAAACCGGTTAAGGTCCTGGTAGAGGATACCACTATAGTTCTTAGACAACTTCATATGGCCCGATTTTATGGTAGCAGGAGCCAGGCTGCCAAACTCAAGAATGGCAGGTTGGGGCATAACATGTCAAATACCTGTCTGTAGGCAAGATCGGGTCTGCACAGAAGTTTTTTGTGAAGGCTGACATGTGGAGGTCTGGCTTCCTCCACTGGTGGGGACAACTCAGAGGTGCGCAAGACATTCTGACTTTAGATGCCTGTACATATTGTTAATGGATTAAATCAAATTGACTGGGGGAAAAGCACAGTGAAACTGATGTAACAACATGATCAAAAGAGCAAGGCTTGAGGAATGTGGATGCTTAATCTATTGTTTGTAATGCAAACAAGTCTGGAAAACACTGATCTGTCGTGTATGACAGGTGTGATTTTCCGGAAATATTCTGCAGAATGCTTCTGCTTTCGCATTTTTCACAACTGCCAAGTGAGTTGCCACTAGATTCTAGCATGATCAACAGACTTCTGGCTTGTAAACACTGCCATATGCTTGTGCTAAACTGATGGAGGTGGCATTGGCAGGTTAGTATACACATGCAATGATGAGGGTGCAGTAGCCTCTCTGGAACTCTAGGTTGTTGGGAACCATTCTCCACCAATGGCAATGGTGGGAATTGCTCTGTAGAAGGTTACTTTGCAGAAGATTCTCTGGCAGCTTTGGAGACAATGAAACATCAAAAATTCCCCTTCTGGTTCTCAACGTCTTGGTGGACATTGGCGTCTGGCCTGTCAACACCACAGGATTGATGGTAGGATCCCTAAAGGTCTTCCACGCCGGGACTGATCTCACTGAAGATTAACCACAAGATGCTATGTGGGAAACTCCAGAAGATCTTGACTGCCTCAACATTAACTGCATGAGTGTCCCGAAGTGGAATCAGACCTGGTTATATTAGGGGATGAAGAAAAGGCGTAAATCTCCCTTGCCTCTCTGGAGCCCGTGGACCTTAGGGCAGAACAGCCCAAGTTCATCCTGCTTCAACCTGAGGGACAGTCTCCCTCTTCCCCGGAGTCTGCAACATGGCATTTGAAGACAGGTCCCTCACTTTGAATCGTCTGCCTGCTAGACACTGCTCACAAGTAACTTGTTCATCTAACTGGATCGTCTAACCTAAACAAAAGAGCTTTTGTTAAAAAGAGCAAACATGGTGCACAAAGGGGAAAAAGGGGAGAGGAGAGACTTCAGAGACAGGAAAAATGGCACTTACGGTAAAAAGAAAACGCAGGAGTCCAAAGGCAAGACAAAAGATGTCAAATGAAGCAAAGATGCACTACACAAGTTTTCATCCAAAAACACAGTATTAGAAAGGCAACAGTATTCGGGGCTCTTCTGGTAAACAGGAAAAATGAACTACCTCACTACACCCTGCACTACGTGATGTAAAGGCTGACAGCTTTTAGAGTTCCTTACAGATGCATTGTCTAATTGGTACATCTTTGAGCTCAGCACATTAGAGGCTACACACTTTTTAGAGGTTTAAAAAAAACCAAAAAGTTAATATATAGAAAGAACTACCTCTTATAGCCGTGTTTGATGTAAAAATAGTTTAGAAAGGTATTATTCTGGGGATCTCGCATACACGTGGAGATATACTACTGTTTATGTCTGAGAGATTAATGTGACAGAGAAGCAGCTTAAGGTGTCCCAAGTGAGACTGTACTCTTTGCTTTTGGTATTGCCTGTCTTCTATTGAATAGTACTTGCAGAAGTCTCTTCTCCAGACGTCCAGCTTTTAATGTTTCAGCTTCCACCTTCATTTTATGAATCTCCTCATCTATGAGAGAATGAAAAACCTTGAAACAGAGAATGGCAAGTTAAGTACAGTATGTTGCGCATCTGGCTTGAGACTGGTCAACCTGGGCATGGATGTTCTCTCAAAAGAGATTTCATATGTTTAGCTGTGGTCCACAAAAATCAACAGAACAGCCACTGCATTGACGACTTGGTGCTAAAAAATAAAAAGAATCCATACTTAAGAACATACTATAGTTTGTTTTATTCTTTAGGAAGTTAGTCAGCAAACATCCCCATGGATAACAACAGAGAGAGCCCACTCGTATATTGCTGAGGCACTAGTAGCCTTTACGAAAATGGAAAACGTGTAATATACCCACGAGCCTACCACATCCAGATGTGTGCTCGCCATGACAGAAGAACAATAGAGGTTTGTGCTGTTAAATGCCTAATGGTTCAGACAAAAGGATTACCGGGCCAGCCAGTGGGCCCATTTTTAAGCAGACAGGGTCTTGATGTGGATATTTTTTTTTTAATCACCAGAAAAAAACCGATTTGTTTGTGGCTGAAAATGTTATGTTCAAAAGTTCTTGGCCAAGTGTCTAAAGCAGCTTTTAAGGAATGCAAGATTTAGGGTTTGAAAAATGACTGTTGATTTGGGTGTTTAGAATCAGTAGATAGGTATTCAATGTGCCTGCTCCCCAAGCCAAAACATCCTGAAGAGTCCATAGGTTATTAATAAGCAACACGGATGATGACTGAAGCTGGATGAAAAGTTGGGTAAAACAGCAAGTGTCCTAATTAGTATTCAATGAAGTGCATGTGTCAAATGTATTTATTTGTTGACTATGTTCTATAGTCCAGTGTAGTAATAAACTCTGCAGGGGTGAAAGTTTGAGCTGCTTTATTAACAAGATCCCTGTGGTGTCTACTGATAGCTATTTGAGTCCCAACTGAATTGTGCCGAACATCAGAGTGACATACATAACATTTGAAGCCTTGGACATCTTTTGCCACGCTTAAAGTTACAACTCATCACATTTCCTAAACCAACTGAGAGAAAGTGTGGAAAACAGACTAATGAGGAAATAAGAGAAGGAAAATGAAGAAAAAGGAAAGAAAATTAAATGAAAAAATACCAAGCCATTAGGCAGGCGGACTACCGAACTAGCCCCTCAAGAGATGTAATCATTTAACCAAACTGGTGGTCGCCATGGTCATGTACACACTGAGACCCACTGCAACAAGCTGAGAGCACACTGACCCGAGCACCAGGAGACCAAGCAGGACCCGAATCTCCACACCCACTGAAATGTCCATCACCTGTTCCAGTCTTTCGTACTACTGCACCAGTCCCTATCACACCCGTCAATACCCTCTCAGTCATCATCAAACCACATACTCCGACATCATCAGCATTCTCACAATGCACACCATCTCATCGTAGCAGGCTGTCGTAAGTTCCACCTTTGCCCATTGTCCAATTCCATTCAATTGCCTTTAGCTTCTTTCACAATTTAAGGTCTTTTGAATTTTGAGAAGTCAGCTGTAATTCGACCATCTTACCTTCACCCAACCTCCCTTTCCAATTCCCTGAAAACTTCTAAAACACTTATTCCTTCCGTCATCCTGCCTGACCAGATATCAGATCCCTCAACTAACAACAAACCAATTTGGAGCTAGTCTTTTTTCCTCTCATCTTTACAAATGGGGACATATGAACAAGTTACTTACTTTCGGTAATGCTTTTTCTGGTGGATACAGTATCTGCCTGTGGATTCCTCACCTTTTGAATATCCCCTGTGCCAGCATTCCGCGAAAACTTTTCCCTAGCTCTCCACGCCGACGAAGTCATCACAATGCTACGGCTCCGCTCCAGACTCCGCATGACGTCACTGAAGCCATAAGAGAGCCTCGTCGGCGTGATGACGTCAGTTCGACCCATTTTTTCTGTGCCTCTGAGGCTAACAGGTGGACTGACAACAGATTCAAAGTATACACAGTACGCAAAATTCATATCAATACACATAGTGTAAAATTAAAAGGAAAACCAAAGAATGAAAGCATTTCCTATAAATATACAAAGATAGATAGAAGAGACAATACAAAACAAACATGTTAAACAATGCCACCTTTAAGGTATACAAGGGTGGACATCGGGGAGGAGGGTGGGTCAGTGAGGAATCCACAGGCAGATACTTTATCCAACAGAAAAAGCGTTACCGAAGGTAAGTAACTTGTTCTTCTGATGGATTCATCTCCCTGTGGATTCCTCACCTTATGAAAAGAATCCCACAGCAGTCACACTCCCGGAGGAGGGTGTCCACCCTTCTATGCCAAAAAGTCATGCAAAACAGAGCGCGCAAAATCACCTTCCCTCCTCACTTCGGAATCTAAGCAGTAATGCTTTGCGAAAGTGTGAAGGGAGGCCCAAGTTGAGGCCTTACAGATGTCCAACACAGGAACACCTCTGGAAAAGGCAGAAGTAGATGATTTAGCCCTGGTGGAGTGAGCTCTAATGCCTTCAGGAGGCTCCTTGCCAGCCAGAGTGTAGCAGATCTTGATGCACAAGATGATCCACCTGGATAAAGTGCACTTGTGCACACTTTGCCCTTCATGCGTCCAATGTAGCCCACAAAGAGCTGATCGTCCTGTCGCAAATCCTTCGTTCTATCCAGATAGAAACTCACCGCCCTCTTAGGATCCAATCGGTGAAGCCTCTCCTCCTCCTTGGAAGGGTGAGGGGGGAGGATAGAAAGTAGGGAGGGTAATGGACTGTCCTAGATGGAAGGGAGTTACCACCTTAGGCAGAAAAGCAGCCCTGGTCCTGAGGACCATCCTTTCAGCATGTATGGTCAAAAACAGAGGCTTTGAAATCAAAGCCTGAAGCTCACTCACCCTCCTAGCCGAGGTGATAGCCACAAGGAATACAGTTTTGAAAGACAGTAGTCTCAAAGGACAACTATGCATAGGTTCAAAAGGAGAACCCATCAAGAAAGTTAAAACCAGATTTAAATACCACTAGGGCATAATAAAAGGAGTAGGCGGAAACATGTTAGTAAGCCCCTTAATGAAACTTAAAACAATCGGAGATTTAAAAAGAGACGGCTGATCAGGCAAACAAAGAAATGCAGATAAAGCTGACACATATCCTTTAACAGGTGCCACAGCACAACCCTGCTAGGCCAAATGCAACAAAAAACATCAGAAAGATGAGCTTCTAAGGGATCAATAGACTTCTCTCCACACCAATTAACAAATTTAGACCACCTGTAGGAGTAGATAGACTTGGTGGAGTGTTGCCTGGCCAATAATATAACATCCACCATGTCAGGCGGGAGAGAGAAAGAATTAATGTTGCCCCGTTCAATCTCCAGGCATGAAGGTGCAGGCTCTGGAGGTGAGAGTGCAGAACCTGCCCCTGCAACTGCGAGAGGAGGTCTGCCCTAAGAGGGAGACGGAGCGAAGGGTGCAATGAGAGGTGAAGTAGATCTGTGTACCACACCCTTCTTGGCAAATCCGGAGTGATCAATATAACTTGGGCCCGGTCTTGGCGAATCTTCCTCGTAACCGGTGGAATCAAGGGTATGGGAGGAAATGCGTAGAGGAGCTGTGAACTTCAATCCAACTGAAACGCGTCTCCCAGCGCCCCCTGCATCAGATACTGGAGACTGCAGAACGACAGGCAATGCGTGTTCTCGTGAGTGGCAAACGGGTCCAACCACGGAGACCCCCACATCTGGAAGATGTGATGGACCATCTCCGGATGAAGCCGCCACTCGTGATCGGCCGAGTAATGCCGACTGAGACTGTCCGCACGAACATTCAGCACCCCGGCTAGATGATTTGCAAACACACAAATCTGATTGCCCGGAGCCCAGGACCAGAGTCGCAGAGCCTCTCGACAGAGACAAAACAACCCAACACCTCCCTGTTTGTTGATGTACCACATCGCGGTAGTGTTGTCCGTCAGGACCTGAACTGACTGACTACGATAGGACGGAAGGAAAGCCTTTAGTGCCAAATGTATCGCTCGCAATTGTAGAAGATTTATGTGAAGCAACCTTTCTTCTGAAGACCAAAGACCCTTGACCTCCAGATCCCCCAGATAAGCACCCCACCCTAGAGTGGAGGCATCCGTGATCACTGTAGCCACCAGCAGAGGAAGCTGAAAGGGCTCTCCTTGAGACAGATTGCCCTGCACACTCCTCCAGGACAACTCCGCTGCAGCGTCTCTGTAGATTCTGACTGACACCCTGAGATCTCCGTTGTGTTGAAACCACTGCCTGCAGAGGCACCACTGGAGTGCCCTCATATGCCAGCGTGCATGACTGACCAACAGAATGCAGGAAGCAAACAGACCGAGCAGGCATAGGCCCTTCAGGACTGGAACAACCGCTCTATCGTGAAACAAAGTAGTCATCTCCTGAATGTCGAGAGTTCTCTGAGGAGATGGAAAAGCTCGACACACAGTAGTATCCAGTACCGCCCATATGAACAGGTTGCGCTGAGAAGGCACCAGGTGAGATTTGGGCACATTTATTGAAAAACCCAAGTTGAACAACAGCTGAGCTGTTACTCGCAGATGATGAAGCACCATCTCCGGCGACTCTGCCTTGAGCAGCCAGTCGTCCAGGTAAGGGAAAACCGTGATCGCCGACCTCCTGAGATGAGCTACCACCACTGCCATCACCTTTGTGAAGACTCGAGGTGCAGTAGTAAGACCAAACAGGAGGACCGCAAACTGGTAGTGCTGCGATCCTACCGTGAAACAGAGATACTTCCTGTGTGACTTCAGGATGGGAATGTGAAAATACGCATCCTGCAAATCGATACACCATCCAGTCCTCTTGCTGCAGCGCCAGAAGAACCTGAGCAAGGGTCAGCATCTTGAATTTCTCCTGTTCGAGGTAAAAATTCAAGACCCTGAGATCCAAGATCTGCCCCTTTCCTGCTCTGGAATCACCTCTATCGCACCTTTTTGTAATAAGGCAAGGACCTCCTTCTGGAGAAGAAGCAAATGATCTTCTGAACAGAAACCTTGGCAAGGAGGGTAAGGAAATTCCCGAAAGGGAAGCGCGTACCCATTCTCTACAAGGTTTAAAACCCAAAGGTCTGAAGTGACCGATTTCCAACCCTGTAGAAAGTGAGACAGCCGTCCCCCTTCAGGACCCACAAGTTCCAGGATGGGGGATTTAGGGCTGCTTTCCTGCGTTACCAGGGGGAGCAGGGGAGGTATAAGAGGAGGAGGAGAGGTTGCGGGCTGACCCACGTTGGCGGCCCCTGCTTCTTCCTCTGTGGGACTTATAAAGAGGATTTTGCGGTTGTTGTTGCTGAGGCTGTCGTAAGCTACGAAACGAAGACCTTCCAAATCCTCTATAGTTCTTATATCCAAACCCCTTGACTGAGTTTGCAACCCTAAGGATTTTGCCGTGGCCTTGCTATCTTTAAACCTCTGAAGCGCAGCCTTCTCTCTGAAAAGTTTTGAACCATCAAAGGGCAAATCAAGAAGGGTAGCCTGTACATCTGGGAAAAACCCAGAGGATCTAAGCCAAGCCTGTCTCCTGGTAACTATGGAGTAGCTCAGAACCCTGGCCACCGAATCAACAGTATCCAGGCCAGACTGTATAACCTGACGAGCAGCAGCCTGAGCATCCGACAGAACCTCCATAAAATCTCCCCGCGCCTCAGGCAACTTGGGCGCCAATTGCTTAGCTGAATCCATCAATGCATGTATGTAATGTCCCAACAAACAGGTAGCATTGGTTGGCTTTAGTGCCATGCTAGAGCAAGAAAATACTTTTTTAGCCAATTGCTCCAACTTTTTAAAGAGTCCCTGTCGGCAGGAGCCTGAGGAAAAGAGCCTGAAGACTGTTTAGAACAGGACGCCTGTACCACCAAACTTTCCGGGGACGGATGAAAAGAAAGAAAGGGAGGGTTCCCTGGAGCAGACCTATATCTCTGTGCCACAGATTTAGATACAGCAGGAGAAGAGAGCGGTTTACGCCACATCTCCAGGATAGGCTCTGGTAAAGCCTTAATAAAAGGCACTGTGGCTCAACTATCGAAGATGGCGAATGCAAAACCTCTGTGAGCAAATTTGGCTTATATTCTGCTGTAGGTAAATGTAAGTCCAAAAGCTCTGCAGCCTTTCTGATAACAGTATGATACGAGCCACCTCTTGAAGTAGAGAAGCCCTTGAAAAAGAAAGCTCCCACTCTGGGGAGGTGTCCAGGCCACTCGCCTCCTGAAGCCCTTCGAAATCGACAGACTGCTATCTCACCCTCTTCAACCTGTTCTTCCTCCAACAGTCTCTGCGCCTCTTTCCTCGAGCGCAACCTCGGTTGCGGCGTTGGCGGTGCCACACGCAGTGCCGATCGCTCCGGAGCCGGTGTCGAAGAAAGATTGGATGGTGGAATCCGCGCCGTACGAGGCCGAGAGGTAGGCCCACCAGACGGCGCCAGGTACTCTGTATACGGAGTCGAAAACCTCGGAGCCGGAAACTGCCATGACGGTGGCATCGGCATAAAAGGCACGAAGAGTGCCTGGGCATAATGCGGAGGCACACCCAAATTGAAGGCCAGCGGATCCACGGGTCCCGAAGGTGCTCCGGAGGGGAAAGCTGCCTTGGCAAACACGGCATACATAGCATTTAAAAAATGCGTAGGATCTGAACCCGGTGTAGTAAATTGAGGCTATGGAGCAGAGTCAGTATCCACACGAGGAGCATCCGACGTCAGATCCACAGGTTCAGTCTTGTGTACAGGAGAAGGTTCATCCTGAACTGGTAAGTCCTCCTACTCCGGAGAGTCTCTCGGCGTCGGCGACCTACGCCGGAGTACCTTTTGGAGAAGGAGATTTTTCCGGAGTCACCTGAGGAGATGGCGAAGGAGACACAAAGTCTTTTTGACGACGCTGAGGAGCCGGAGAAGGTGATCTCGGAGTCTTTCCCTTCAAAGAACGGCGCCGAGAGCCATGCCTCCTCTTCTTCTTCTTGTGCTTCCTTGACTTCGAAGCATGTGAAGTCAATGACTTCGACCCTTTACACCCTCTCTTCTCCTTCCTTGCTTTTGCCATGAAAAGCTTGGCCTCCCGTTCTTTCAGAGCCTTTGGGTTTATTTTACGACAGCAGGAACAGCCCTCCACGTCGTGGTCCGATGACAAGCACCACAAACAGTCCTCATGGGGGTCAGTGATGGACATATGACCACCACACTCTCTACAGGGCTTAAATCCTGACTTCCTCGAAGTCGCCATCACAAAGCTACAGTTAAAACTGGATAAACAACAAAGTAACTCGACATAGTATGGAGAGTCCCAGAAAACCGTTACACGCCGACAGCGCGGAAAAAAGGGTAGTGACGTCATCCCGCCGACGAGGCTCTCTTATGGCTCCAGTGACATCATGCGGAGTCACAAGCGGAGCCGTAGCAGTGTGACGACCTCGTCGGCGTGGCGAGCTAGCAGAAAGTTTCCGCGGAATGCTGGCGCAGGGGATATTCAAAAGGTGAGGAATCCACAAGCAGATGTATCCATCAGAAGCATTTGATTATTCATGGTAGTTCAATGAACCAACACCAGATCTCTAATCACGTCATAAAATGTATGCCACTCTTCACTGCCATCGCCAACACACCTTAACCATTTTATTTGCCCTCTCCACCTGGCCACTGGACGGAGCATTATAGAGGAGGTCATGACGTGTATGGCTCACAACCCAACCAACACTTCTTGCCGAGATAGGTTTGATACCTTTTTGACAATGCACAAGGTACACCCTCTCTAGCAGAAATGTCCTTAAGCACCATAATCATCTGCAAAGTAGTATTAGAGTTTTTAAACACCACCTCCAAACACTTTTAATGAACGTCCACCAACACAGTTGAGCCTCTGTTAATACAACAAAAGACCCAATAAAGGTCCAACAGGCTTTGGGCCAAGGCGCACCCGATCCCTGCAGTCAATCAACGTGACCTGGCTACCAGAATCCTTATTTGAGACGCTTCTTGGTCATAGTTAGGCCAAGAGGATCTTCATGGGCAAGGGTAATGAGTTTTTCCCACACAGCCTGACAAACCGGTCTTCAGGCATTAGGACATGTGTTCCACACACAGTGAGCACATCCATAACTTTGAAAGAACGCCTCACACTCACCGGTACACATCTCTCTCTCGCTCTCCCTCTCTTTGCTCCTTCCTCAAGCAACTCCATCACAACTTTCTAAACATCATCCTTGTGCACGGTAGTAACGCACTCATCTCTAAAAACTCCAAAGTACAACCCTTCCACACCTAGTGAAGAACTGGCAACCAACTTTTGCCGTCCCCAAATCTCTCACAATTTCACTTGCATCTGGCATGTGGTAGCACAATCTGTCACAGAATTATGCCATCCAGGGACGTATTCAATCTCAAATTCTGCAGTGTTGCCGCAAGTTTAGCCAACCTGGCCGAACTCTTGTCTGAGCCACTTGTGGTCATAATGCATTATGATTTAGCTCCCCAAGTAGAAGTCCTGAAACACTTGGTGCCACAAGCTGCTGCCAATGCCTCCAGTTCAATAAGGAATTAGTTACTCTCAGTTTTGGATAAAGCTCGAGAGGCAAAGGTAACAGTCTTCGCTTTACCGTCATGAAGTTGGGAAAGTACAGCCTTAATCACTGGCACATTATCATCCACTAAAACAACAGCTTGCTCGTTAACAAAACAAGAATTTGCAATGCAATACGTCTTGCATTTGCGCAAGTCTGAGCTATTGACATTGCAAATAACAATGCCTTTTATTTTTGTTTTCGTTTTTAAAACATAAATAAAAGGCATTGTCATTTACAATGCCCATAGCTTAAACTCGTGTAAATGCAAGACCTATTGCATTGCAAATGCTTGTTCTTTTCAATAGTCTAACATCTTTAGAGGTAGGACATAGGACATTAATCTGGTTTGTCAATCACAGTATTTAAGAGCTATGTAATCACCTTGATTATCCTTAACCTGTGGATTTCAGGATTTAATGGCACTGGAACAGATGCCTGTTATTACCCAACTTATTGATTCTCAATGTCTTTATCGGGACGGAGTATATATAGTTTGCTACATTGTAGTGCTACGACGGCACTGCCCTTACTCCCTCGCTTTGTGACAACTCATGCTATGGATTGATATAATTTCACACGCCAGTACCTCCTTTGAGGTGGTTATAATGCTACAGTGTAGCTTGTTATTATCGGACTCTGGATTGATCGGACCTCGTACTTGGATACATTTGCACACTCTGTATCTCTAATCTCACATTACATTTTAGAATGATATAATCACAAGCTGGCATATGAATGTGTTTTGTATTGTGCTAGTAGTCATATAGTGCTTTCGTACCCATTTCAAGGCAAAAAGCACATTCTGGGGGGGGGGGGGGGTTGAGGAGGTAGCTAATCTGTATTATTTATACAGTGTTTCTATCCCTGACAGCATCACACTATAGTGAAATCTCACAGAAATATACTTTTGCGCTCTAAAATGAACATTACCTCATACCCAGTTTAGTATAGAAATATTCTGAAATGACAATATGAAATAATATTTTGGATAGTAAAGCCTCAACTCGAATATAATTTCACCTTGTGATTGATATAATCTCACGCTATTAATCATCATGAACTCACAGTCTGATATAAATGTGCATTCTGATATGATCTCAAACTCTGAAATAATGCGTCTTCCGGTGCTCCCTTCCCTCTATCCGGACGTGCTCAGTATGGTTCCCCTGAAGCTCTCGCGCTCCCATCGCCAGACTGTGAGCGCAGCCGGAGGAGCCCTTATCTTGTGATATTTACAAAAGTGTGTCATTGCTTGTGAATTTCTATGTGGGCAGATTGCAGAACGCGTGAGCGCATTGTGGCGTGTGACTGAGCTTGGGTCCCACTCCGGCCAGGGTCAGTGTGTGTCACGAGTTTGCTGCGCGCGGGAAATAAACAGTGTGCGGCAGAAAGGGAGACATGACTGGTACAGGCCATGAGCTCAGGGGGCGCCGAGCGCATGAGTGACACTCGCACACGAGGGAGGTCGTCAATGGAGTGGAAAGGGGGAAGCGAGAGGGTAAAAGAAGGGGCGACAGGTTTAGAGATGGCGATGAAAAAAAAAGAACTAGGGAATGGAGACGTGAAAGCGGTAAAGGAACAAAGGAAATGAACGGTAGTGAGGAGATGAGAAGTGGTAGGGCGTGAGAAAACCAGCGCTCGCCATTGTGGGAAGGCAGGGGGCCATCTGTTTTCACTCAGCCGCTGTTTATATTTGCATCGCGCTTTCACTTTAATTGAAAGCGTGATGCAAAAATAAACACACGGTTCAGTGAAAACAGATGGCCCCCTACTAAAGATAAGAAATTGCTTTGAGACAGCCGCAAAGCAGACGAGCCAGTCCGGATGGGCCGGATGAAAAAGCAAAAGGGTGGCAACAAAGATACCCCATTTCCAATGGCAGGGCATCGTTTAGTATAAACGGTGACGCTAGTCAATGAAAATGAGGGGCGGGCTTCGAGTCCTCTTCTGAAAACCCCTCATCCACAATATCTCTCGCTGAGAGAGCAGCGCTTTGCACTGCAGCGCTAGGCGAGACCTAAAAAGGGGTCAAGATGCCCACCTAAGCTATGGCTTGCATTATGGAATAAAAAGCTGTGTACTGAATCTCATGCTACACAGACCTTCTTTGGACTTTTCTGTATATTGTTTCACAAACCTGGCGTAATATTCAGTTAAGCCCATGTAGGATATTAACTGTTCTTTATACAAAGGTACCAGGGCATTAGCAATGGCACTAACTACATTTGCAGAAATAAAATAACATAAGTACTCCACCTCCTCCTCAACGAATCTGCACTTTTTTGTGCAGTGTCATAACTGCTCTTGGCAATGTTCCCAAGACACCACCCAGACCCAAATTATGTCACCAGAATGTCGTCTTGAAAAAAAACAACACTATGCAAATCTTTCAACACTTCAGCCAACAAACCCTGAAAGACTAGCCAAAAGGGAAATCTGGTAAACTGAAAAATACCATCAAGAGGTCTGACCGCTGTAAGTGCCTTGGAATCTGGGTGTAGTGGATTTTGGTGGTAAGCAGTCCTCAAATCCAACTACGAGAAGCACTTGCTATCCCCCATCCCCCAACAACAAAACCTTTTGTTGATGTTAGGAAAAGGGAAGTAATCCATGACAATCTTCTGATTCAGGCACCTCAAATCTACTCAGAACCTGAAGCCTCAATCCATTTTTTTCGTTATCACACTGAAGATTGCCATTCTGAGGCTTTCACAGGTTCTACCACACCATTCGTCACCATGTATTGGCGCATGGACTCAACATCTTACCTAACAAGCAGTTGTATCCTTTTGGCCTTACACGTAATAGAGGCTGCTCCCTTCTTCATGACAATACTTATTTTATTTATTTAGTGCATTTTTATAAAGCGCGGACATTACCCAAAGGTGTCAGAGCGCTGTACAATAGAGCTAGATACGTTACTAGAGAAAAGTGGTACAAAATAGAACATTACACAGAGTAAAAATGAAAGGTACACAAACACAAAATCCAACACAGCACACACGGGTGAGGAATGTACAGGAAAAAATACAAATTTACAACGAAGAGCGAACTTCCAAGAGGGGCCTGAGAATGAATACACAAACACAAAATCCAACACAGTACGCAGGGGTGAGGAATGCACAGGAAAAAATACAAATTTACAATGAAGAGCGAACTTCCAAGAGGGGCCTGAGTATGAAAGTATTAGTTTTGAAAGTGTCTTTGGAAGAGAAGAGATTTGAGTTCAGCTTTGAAGATCCGGGTAGAGGAGGTGGCACGGAGCCATGGGGGAAGTGAGTTCCATATTCTCACCGCATTGCCTGAGAAGGATTGCGCCATCAATGTGGTCGCTCCGTTTAGACCCTGAGATGAAGCGAGCTGCTGAATGGAGGATGGATTTGAGAGGGGAGAGGTGGGATTTGGGTAGGCCCGTCAGAAGAGAATTGCAATAATCCAGTCTTGAGAGAACCAGCGATAGTACCAAGGTTTTTAAGTATTTCTCCGGGAAGAACCGACGGATCCCCCATAGAAGACGCAACTGGTACCGTGCGTTCTTGGCAATTTATGCATGTACATTTATTATTACCAGTTTACTCTGAAAAACGTCCTGGAAATTAGACAAAATATCATCAATATTTATGCCAGACACAAAGGCGCCCTCAAATAATTACAATGCACAAATCATACTCATGTACCCAACCCAATATTGGTGGACTGGACTGGCTGCATAAACTTTTGCTTTAACCAAATGATCTTGAAACTTAATGTCCGTCCAAGTATAACCAATGACATCGATATTGGTACCCTGGTACCACTTAGGGTTTCTGTTCCTCAGATGTAATATCCTACCTCTAAAGATGTTAGACTATTGAAAAGAACAAGCATTTGCAATGCGTCTCGCATTTACGCGAGTCTGAGCTATTGACATTGCAAATAACAATGCCTTTTATTTTTGTTTTCGTTTTTAAAACATAAATAAAAGGCATTGTCATTTACAATGCCAATAGCTTAAACTCGCGTAAATGCGAGACCAATTGCATTGCAAATGCTTTTTCTTTTCAATAGTCTATCAGGCCAGGTCCTGTCAAACACATCTTTGGGTATAGAGTAAACTCGAGTCTACCATAAGAGCAATCTAATGCCCTCTCACAATGAGTGTCTGTTCAATATCGCATGTGCATCTTCTGGTGCATTTAGACTCGCCACCCTCTGTGCAGATTGCTCCATATCCTCTTCTAAGGTGGCAATTCTGCTTTTGCCCATCTCAACACATCTGCAAAATGTATTTTTCTCCCACATCTCCTGCATTATTTGCTGATTGCACAATAGTTCTTAGGTTCCAGTCCACATTAAAAACTGCCACATTTGTGACAATTATTTTGAGTGGTTTTTCCTGAAGGTCCATTTTGGTTTTTCCTGAAGGTCCATTTTGTACCTTCATCCCTCCATACTCACTCTGTTCTTTTGGTTAGAATTGTCACTTTCCTCCTTACCAAATCTACATCATCCTCTGTTACTGATCCCTCCAGAGTCTTATGTCCTTGAAAATGCTGCATCTCACGTATACCAGGTCTCCAGCTCCTCCACAACCTTTTCAATCAACTTGGCCTCCATGAATGTAGAATTGTTTCCTTCCCATCCTTGTTGCCAAAAATATCATAATAAACCACACAATCCAAGGGTGAAAGGTTGAGTTGCTTTATTAACAAGCTCACTGTGGTGTCTCCTTGAGACCAGCTGAGTTTCATCTGACTCCAGCAGATCAATACAGGGGGACATGCATAACATTCCATGCCCTGAAAATTACTGCTTGGTTTAAAACTCCTAAGTAAACCGTAGGAGACATACGTGCCCTTTTAATATAATCAATATGATACAATGTAAAACAAAAAACACTAGAAGAAAAGGGAAGCAAAGAGGTAGGCAGCAAGAAAGTAGGGAAATGCAAACAATAACAGTTAAAAAACCTTGTCAAGTGTTTGAAGGACTGGTGGTGGCACCAGTGAAGGACTGCTTTGAAGCAATTCAAGAGTTTGAGTGGTGTTTGTGGAAGGAGAAAGTCCTTATTTGAAGCCCTCTCAGACCTAAGAAAATGTTAAGAAGTGATGCTTGGCAAAGGCAGGTATCTAGGTGAAAAGCTTTGTATGTCAGACAGCCAATCTGAACAGGATCAGTATCTAATTATGTTCCTTTAACACTGGTGATTTGGAACTGAATTTCTTTTTTGCACAGATCAGCCGGTCCGTGCTACACCACATAGATGGGAGAGAGTCAGCACTCTGTGACCTTCACAAGGAATGCATTGCTAAGGTAGAGGCAAGAGATGATTAGAGCATGGGCCGCCTTCTTAGTTGGTAAGAAGTCATGAGAAACTGGATTTTTGTCAGAGCATGGAGAAAAATTTATACATTTGGCCAATTTAGTGAATTAGGATGCTAGTGTCAAGAGCACCGTCAATAGGGAAATCTAAGGATTTCACAAATGGTGAGATTGTTTGGTGAAAACTTTCAATAGTTTGTTCTGAAGGTCATAGTCTACAAAGCAATGAGTATAAACTGTGGTTACTGTTGATCTTCACCTTACAAACAGCCCCCCCCCCCAGGTGCCACAGTGGATCTGGAAACTTTTGTAATAGCTAGTGTGTGGTGACAGGTGATGCTAGCAACCTCCAAAACAAATGCTATCCCACCACTGGAAATAAAGACAGAGACACACAAACGCTCCCTCCCTGCAAGCAGTTTAATCCTTATATATTTCTGAGCCAGGGATGCAGAGTGTAGTCGATAAGATTGAATAGTTGACAATGCACCAAATTGACTGTGGGGCCTTTTGATCTCCCAAATGTCCGCTCCACCGAATGGAGAGTTTGGTGTGCTTGAAAAAACTGCAGTTAGATAGATTAGACACCATAAAGTTTATTAGCAAAGGTAAATAGCTTATTATTCTGATGGATATGTCTAACTATAGATTCCTTATATGTGAATCAATGCCATAGCATAGCCTTCAAGGAGGTGGGACTGAGAAGTGGACTTTACACCAGGAAGTCCTGCAGAACTGAGAAGGCAAAATGCCCCTCCCTGCGAACTTCAGAATCAATACAGTTATGCCTCGGGAAAGTACAAACAAATTACCATGTGGCAGCTTGGCAGATGGACAAAACCAGAACACCACAAGTTAAGGGCAGTAGGTGCCCAAGTTGTAATTATATGGTCGTTACTGTGTACATTGTCAGAGCATTTAATAAAGTTTTAAAATCCCCCCCCCCCCCCCCCCCCAAAAAAAAGGGCAGTAGGTGCAGCCTTTGCTCTGGTCGAATGAACCCCAAGGCCATTAGGAAGACTGTTTACAGCCAAGGCAGAACATATGTTGATGCAGAAGCCATTCCATCAGGAGGATACTGCCCTTTCCTGAACTGCCTTAACTTTCTTTGCACCAGCAAAACTGACAAATAACTCATCTGCACTGTATACCTAAGTTTTACTAAAGCAGAAGCAAAAGGGTGTCCTTAGGATCCAGGCGGTGTAACATCTCCTCCTCTTTAGATGGATGAGTCAGGAAAAAGAGAGCAGGAAGCGTGATGGATTACCCCATGTGGAAATGGGACTCCAACTTCGGTGGGCGAAAGCTTCATATGCCTGCAGAAGGAGTAATACAAGAGACTTCTGGATTCTAGTTAACAAATTGAATAGAGCTAGTAGGAAATCTACTTCTTCAACAGTAACCGAATCTGAATGGGTATCGTTTATAGATATGCATCTGAATTCTACTCCAAATATGGCTATGAATTCTACTAACTGGGCTATAAATGGAATAGGAGGAGAAAAGAATACTATTTCTATAGTGATAACAGAAAACCAAGTATGTAAATTAATAAAGAATCAGAGATCCAAATGGTGCCCCTGGCCCAAATGGGATTTCCGCGGTGCTATATAAGGAGAAAGCACCATATTGGTCGTCTTATTTAACATCAGTATTTAACCATGCTCTTCAAGCAAGATCAATCCCCGAGTCATGGAAGGGATCTATAATTTCTCCTATTTATGAAAGTGGGGACTGGTCCCACCCTCCCAATTATAGATTAATTACGCTCCAAGATATTGAAGCCAAACTATTTGTATCAGTTCTGCTTAAGGAGTTAATTGACTGGGCTAATGAAAAGCATTTAATTCCACCGAAAAAAATCGGGTTTTGTACAAATTCAAGGTACAACAACAAATGTATTGACACTGGAAAGCCTAATGGAAAAATATAAAACAAAAAAACAACCACTATATTTATGTTTTGTTGATTTTAAAGCTGCCTTGGACTGTGTGGATAGGCAAATTTTATGGAGGAAATTGGATCAATACGCCATTAGTTCCTGTCTTTTAAATGCAATACAATTGCTATATACGGATACCTGGACAAGAGTCCGATTAGGGAATGGTTCAAAGCTTTCTAAGAAAATCAATACAACTCAAGGCCTAAAGCAAGGGTGTGTTTTAGCTCCATATTTATTTAATCTATTTTTATCAGATTTGACGCTTGCAATGAACAATGAGTTAGCAGACTCACCAAAGTTGGCTGATGACGTCGTCCTGCTAAGCCAAACAAGGATAGGGCTGCAGCGATTAATAAACAAAACATCGATGTATTCAATTGAGAATAAAATTACTATAAATGAAACAAAAACAAAAGTAATGGAAGTCAGCACCAAGAAACGGAAGTGTAGGACATGCAAATGGTACCACCAAAAGCGGGAGCTAGAAAAAGTTCAATGTTATAAATATCTCTGGATACTGTTTGACGAGAACGGGTCTTTTTCATTCCATAAAATAGAGGTGAAGAAAAGAGCCAAAAGCCTACAAGGGGCTTTCATGTACTTTACAGCTCCTTGGGAGGTCCAAATTATACCCCATTAATAAAAGTAATAAAAGCTAAAATTGCTCCCGAGCCTTACATACGGAAGTGAAATCCTTCGTGGTTTGGATTCTACATTACTAAACAATGCTATTACAAATACATTTAAACATCTGTTTCGGCTTCCACTCAATGTTTCACCTGCTCAGATAAGGCTGGAATTTGGCTTTTGCAATCATCAACATGCAAGAATGGGTCAGTACTTTAAGACTTGGAAACAAATCAAAACTAATGTTATGAACCCAATGTGCACACTTTTGTGGCAAGAAATGCAACAGAATGAAAAATTGTCTATTAATATTCGCAAAAAGCTCTTGAAGAATTGTCAATTGCTGAGATCTGGGAAATGTCCTTAACACAAAGTTTGAAGAAAATAATTAATAAATCAGTTAAACATGTATCCCTTTTGAAAGACAAAAAACTGCTCATTAAGAGATCCCACGCATGGATGTTGGACCAGGAATATACTATTCTCAAGGTTCAACCGTACTTAGAAATACCATGGTCTGTACAAATCAAAAATCTATTTATGGAGGAGGAGCCTAGCGCGCAACCAAGATGGCCGCGTAGGCTTGTGGCTCCCGAGGGCCTCCGCAACCTCCCACGTCTATCCTGTCATAATCCTGATCTTTTCGACGGGCTTTTGTCTATGATCTTACGCTAAGGTGCCACTCGTTTTCCAAATCGAAATTGGACTCCGGGAACCTGGTTTTTTGGCGACCTGAAGTTTGCGGCCTTCTCCGGCTATGATCCCGGACTCGGGTTGGTGAGGTGCCCGGCTGCAAAGTGAACAACAGCGGCATGCCAGGCTGGGCCTGCCCTGGAACTCGTACTTTCACTTTCGAGTTGACCGACTGAAACTGTTGAGGAGACATCGGGAGAGCTGCATCGAGTGCGGAGCGCCAAGCCTGGACATCGGCTAGCGGCCCGGATCCCCGGGCCTTCCTCCGGGTGCTGGAGGGTGCTGACCTTGCTGATCGCCAACGATGACGACAAGAGTGGATGGCGACAAGCTAAAACCCAAATCTACCCAGAGGGGAGCCTATTCTCAGGCCAACAATATGGACCGCTATGCTCAGCCAAAGGGATCCCCTAGTGGATCACGTAAATCACCTGAGCCGCCCAAGGAGGCCTCGGGCGCATCACCCGAATTGACTCTGCTGGATGTCATGGGGGCCATCGAGGAGATGAAGGTGACCGTGAACCAGCAACTGGATACTCTGGCCAACAAGTTGGACTCGGTGCTGATCGATGTCACCGTGGTCAGGGCAGACCTGTCGAAAACCAACGACCGGGTCGACTCGTTGGCCCAAGCGACGTCGAGCCTAACGGTGGATGTGGCCGCCTTGCAGACAACGGTGCGGAGGTTGCAGCTCGCAAGCGATCTGACCGAGCGTCGCCTCGAGGACTCTGAAGGCAGGGCCAGGCGGAACAACGTCCGCATTATCGGCGTGCCCGAACGATCGGAGGAATCTGCTGTGGACCTCTTTGTGGAGGATCTAGTGGTGACTCATCTAGCACCCAAAGGGCTGAGCAAATTCTTCGCCGTGGAACGGGCCCACAGGGTTCCAGGGGGTGCGCCTAAGGTGGGTGCCCCCCCGTGGCCGATCATTGCCCGACTTTTTAATTTTCGGGATAGAGACGCTATCCTGCAGGCGTCGAGGGTGGCGGGGCCATTACGCTTTGAGAACTCTAATGTTAGCTTTTACCCAGACTTTACGCAAGCGGTTCAAAAGCAACGGATGGGTTTCTCGGCCATCAAACGGCGCTTGAGAGACATGGACTTTAAGTATGCGATGCTCTTCCCGGCTAGGCTGCGAGTCGAGCTAGATGGTCGCTCACACTTCTTCGACCGGCCGGAGGCGGTGGGAGAGTGGCTGGATGCCCTGCCCAAGAGTCGGGAGCCGGAGGGGCGGATGACGGAGAGCGGAGAAGGTTCGCCGAAATAGGAATGGAACTGTGATTCTGGCGCTGGACTGCTTTGGTAACGTTTTGCGCCTGTGGCTGCACTGGACTCCAGTTGTTGACACTTTGCCCCGTGGTGTTTGGAGGTTGCGGGGGGCTTGCTGGGGCCCTTTCCTCCTTCTGGGGTTCTTTTTTTTGTCCTTCTTGTAGTGAATTTTATAATGGGGCGACAGGCACACTGCAGGTTGGGGGGGCTGTTTGGGCTCACGCAGGGGTGCAGGGAGGGGGGAGTTTTGTTGGGGTTGATGGGACGGGGTTGGGGATTGTTTGTTTGTTTCACAAGGCGGGATAATATTTCATGCTGTTCTACTATGATTGTGCCACCCGGGAGGGGGATGTTCTGTGCTGGGAGGGATGGGGGGTAGGGGGCTGAAACTTCTTTCCTGGAATGTGAATGGGCTGGGGGACAGGATAAAGCGGGGGGTAGTCCTGCAGTTTCTGAAACGTATCTCGCCAGACATTGTGTTCCTGCAGGAGACACCTCATAGGGAACTCTTTCCATGCCATGAACAGACGAGGGTATCGCCTTCTGGCCCATTCTGGCTTCACTTCTGGCTCGAGGGGAGTGGGCATTTTGGTCAGGACCTCTCTCCCTTTAGTGGTGGATGAGGTGATCCACGACGACAGAGGGCGCTACGCTGCGCTGGTGGGGAGGTGGGAGGGTAGATTGATTACGCTGGTCACGGTCTACGTCCCGCCGGGCCTGCAGACGGCCACCTATGCTGATTTGGGACGTCTGCTGCTTGGGCTCCCGGGGGGGGTGGTGGTCCTGGGGGGGATTTTAACGCTGTTGTCTCCGGAGTTGAGGATCGATACCCCCCTAGGGACCTCCCTCGGGCCCAGAGCTGGTTGGGGGGTTTTCTGGATGCCCTGGGACCGATAGATTGCTGGCGGTTGAAACACCCTGGACAGGCGCAGTATACCTTCCATTCTGGGGCCCATGGTAGTCTTTCGAGGCTTGACTATATGCTAGTTCCTGCGGCCCAAGCTGGGATGATCGGGGAGGTGAGACACTTGGCACGCGGTATTTCAGATCACTCCCCCCTTTTGTTGCACCTGGATATCGCCCTGGGGGCGGAGGGGAGGGTGGCGCCAATCAACCCCTGGTACCTACGGAACCCCACGATTCGTGCAGACTTGGTCAAGTCTCTGGAACATTACTTCAAGGACAACGTGGGGTCGGTGTCTTCCGCCATCTCCCTTTGGGAGGCCTTTAAAACGGTGCTCAGGGGACAGGCCCTATCTCTCATTTCCTCTACCAAAAAATGCGCTGCGCAGGAGGTTGTTCGGCTAGAAAATGAGATTACTGAGTTGGAGAGTGAGTTGGAGCAAGGTGTAACGGATGACAGATTGCATATCTTGGAGCTCAAGCAGGCCGACTACAAGGCGCTGGTTACTGAATCTGCTAGGAGTGTGAGCAGGGAGCAACAGGGACGTTTGTATGATATGGGTGATAAGGCCGGGAAATTGATTGCTTGGTTGGAGAAGAAGGAGAGAGCGAGTCGAGTGGTACCGGAGGTTGAGAGGGTGGACGGTGTGCGTGTGACGGACCCCGGTGATATAGTTGATTGCTTTGCGGAGTATTTTCACGGGGTCTACTCTCCGGTCTCGGAACGCTCGGAGGAAGACTCTCGATTGCTGCTTCGGGACGTAGCTCTGCCCTCCTTGTCCGATGAGGATAAAGTAGTGATGGATGCGGCCCTGTCGTCAGATGAGATTGCTTTGGCCATCCGCTCGATTGCATCGGGCAAGGCCATGGGTCCTAACGGACTCCCCATTGAATTATACAAGTTGCGCCCAGATGTTATTGCGCCTTATCTCAGGGACATGTTCCTTGAGGCTAGGGCGGCAGGCTCTCTCCCCTCTGACCAACGTCTCGCTACCATTGTTGTTATCCATAAGGAGGGGAAGCCCCGTGATCGATGTGCTTCTTACAGGCCCATCTCCTTGTTAAACGCGGAACCTAAAATCCTCGCCAAGGTACTGGCCAATCATCTGATCCGGGTTGTGGGCGACCTGGTTCATCAGGATCAATCCGGCTTTATACCCCATCGCAATACCGCTTTGAACCTGCGGCGGTTGCATGGCGTCCTTGCTCGCGCACCATTCCTTCGTGAGCCGGCCATCTTGGTGTCCTTGGACGCTACCATGGCGTTTGATACCCTGGAATGGCCATACATCTGGGCAGCATTGGCGAAGTTTGGTTTTGGCCCGGGGTTCATCGGTTGGGTGAAATTGCTCTATGACAATCCGCTGGCACAGGTAGTGGTCAACGGACGGGTATCGGCTCCCTTTATCTTGGGCAGGGGCACCCGACAGGGTTGTCCGCTGTCGCCTCTCCTATTTGCGCTTTGTTTGGAGCCCCTTGCGGAGTGGTTGCGATGGGAACCCTCGATGCGTGGTCTTAGATGGACGCCGGAATACGAGGACCGGGTCTCCTTATACGCGGACGATATACTTTTGTATCTTGCATCGCCGTGCAAATCGCTCATCGTGTTGGTGGACGTTTTGAGCTTCTTCGGTCGCAACTCAGGATTGGTCATCAACTGGGCTAAGTCCTGTGTGTACGTTCTTTCCGGGGAGGCCCCCCCCCTTCGCGGGGGTGCCCTATCCAGATTGCGACGTCGGGATTCACTTATTTGGGTATTTTTATAACACTGGACCCAGTGGCCCGCTACGAACGGAATCTTCTCCCCCCCCTCCAGCGCCTAAGGGCGGATGTGGCGGGTTGGCGGCGGTTGCCGCTTTCGCCACTTGGCCGTGCAGCGTTGTTCAAAATTATGTCGCTGCCACGCTTTTTGTACGCCCTACAGAACACCATGGACCTGGTGCCGGCCCGTTATTTTCGGGAGGTGGAGTGTCTCCAGCGTCGATTGTTTTGGGATGGGCGGCCGCGGATTGCTCTTGCCAAACTAACCCTGCCATGGTACGATGGGGGGGGGTCGCCCTCCCGGACATTAAGCGATACTACTGGGCCTCCCAGTTGGCTGCCGTCAATCACGGGATGTATGGCCCTGCTTTGAACCCGGCTTTTGAGATGGACAAATTGCTATTGCCGGGCGGCGACTATAATCGAGCATTATACTCGGGGTCCCTCGATGCGCAGTTGACGGGCCCGACGCGGGTCGCGGTACAGGTGTGGCATGCAGCAAATGCGGCGATGGGGTGGAGGGATCGCTTGACTCGGGCTACACCACTGTATACATCTCAGCGCTTGGGCTATCTGTATACTACGAAAGGCTTTGAGAAGTGGGATACGATTGGTATCAGCACGGTAGGGGATCTCTGGACGAAAGGGAAATTCAAGACGTTCGACATGTTGAAAACTGAATATCAGTTGAATGATAGGGAATACTATCGGTATGCTCAGGTTCATCATGCCCTGTGCTCCGTGTTTCCGGACGCGGCGGCTATTCCGGAGAATTCCCCGTTGGAGGACAGGGTCTTGGACGGCCATGTGCCGGATAGCACCATTTCGCTGATTTACAAGAAGCTTATTAATGATCGGGTGGGTTTGCTGGCCTCATTGCGGGAGACTTGGATTGCCGACGGTTTGGAGCTGGACGACGAGGATTGGGTGTCAGCGGTGGCCTCCCCGAAAGAGGTGGCTATCCCGGCCCGATTGCGGTTCGTCCAGCTTAAAATACTCCACAGAGTGTACGTCACGGGGCCTGGTTTGATGCGTATGGGATATTCGGTGGATGGGTTGTGTAAGCGAGGCTGTGGGCTACTGGGGAGCTTCCTCCATATTCTGTGGGAATGTCCGGAGGTGACTCGGTTTTGGTGCAGAGTGCATGCTGTGTTAGAAGAAGTCACGCATGTGGCCTTGTTGCCGGAGGCGCGGCGATGTCTGTTGAATGTCTGGGAGCCTACTGATTACAATGCGACGCAGACGCAGTGGGTGACTCTGGGCTATATGGTAGCGAAGCGTGACATTGCACAATTGTGGGGCTCCCAGAGGCCGCCCACGGTCAGCGAGTGGAAAGAACACATGGACTGGTGTATGTTCAGAGAGAAAACGGTGTACGTGGCGAGAGGCAAGCCTGGCAAGTGGAGTAAGGTGTGGGGTCCTTGGAACTCCTATCGCGGGGATATATGTGCCCCGCCTCAGACGCGTGAGATAGATGCCGCGCTGTCGCCCTAGCCCGCGCATTCCTGTATGCTCCTGCGACATGCGACTTTGGTTTCTTCGGCCTTGCCCCCCTCCCCCTCTGTTTACCCGGGTTGGTTTGCTCCCTCGATACGATGGGCACATGCTACTGTTCTAAAATTCCTTGCCTTGTGTGTTTGTTGTTTTGCGTTTCTTAAAAATATGAAACCTTTGTCTGTTCATGGACTGCAACTGCGGCCGACGGCAAGGATTTACACTCCAGTGACCCCCCTTTTATGGCTTCATCGACGTGAATGTTCCAGTTGTACCTAGGGTCACACTGCATTTTAGCGGCCGGCCTATTGGTTGTAGGCCCATACTTGTATTTCTCTGAAATTGTAATAAAGGTTTTTCAAAAAAAAAAAAAAAAAAAAAAAATCTATTTATGAAAGCAAGATTCGGCAACTTACCTGGCTTAAAACATGCAGTGCCCTAGTTGAGACCATCTAAGCCGACTATGTGCAGACTATGCAACCTATGGAATGAAAGTATTATGCATTTTGTTTGTATATGTACAGTAATGATGGCGGAAAGAAAACGATATTTGAAAAACTGCTTCATTGACAGAGGTGTTCGTACTTGCAGACATGCTATGATAGTTTGTTTTAGACCAATGGATACTAAAACGAACGCTAATTTTACAAAAATTTTAATACTTGTAAAAAAGAAGTTAGATACCCGTGAGTTGACCACAGGAAATCTGGAAGCCTTAAACAACCAGGGGAAAAAATAGGGCTATCTTTATGAATTTACATACATTTATAGTAATATTTCACTGATATTATTTATATTAAGTCCTGGAAAGATGATGGACTGATGTAATGTTTATAAATTATTTTTAGGTTTTATTGAGAAAATTATTCTGAGATTTCTTAGAAATTTAAAATTATTGGTCTGTAATTTTAATTGGTGTGTTTTTTAAGACTGTAGTAATTGTAAGATTTTTATTAATCATGCAAATAAAATTTACCTTACCTAACTTTGGTACAAAGGACGCCCAAGTAACAAATGGTCATGGAAGATAGAACCCAAATGCTGAACTAACAAAGGTTGGAGCTCCCAATCACAACACATTAATATATTCACAATGAGAAACACAGTCTTCAAGGTCAGATTCTCAGTGTACAGCTGTGTAGAGGCTTGAGCGGATACACACCAAAAAAGTGGGAACAAAATTTAAATTCCACTGAGCTATAATGAACAGAGCAGGGGGAAATATGTGAAAGCCCTTTGAAGAAACATATCACAACTGGTAACTTGAATAAGGAGAAAGACCACAAGGGCCAATAAGTAACACTTGATGTGGACCACAGCTAAACTTTGACTTTAAAGATAATACGAACAAAAGTACACCAGGAGGCCAACTTGATTTTCCTCACACTAGGTGACAAACTTGTCTCAGCTCCCCGAATAGATTTGATGAAAGGACAGCAAGCAGCCAAAACGTAGTGCTACCACCTCTTACAGTAGATCAAAAGCCCATCTGTTGGTGGAGCTGTATTTCCATGCATGCTATACTAGCTAGTGAAGGTTTGGGGCTAACCTCCCCCTCCTCCCGATTTACAATTGAGCCTACAGATTCGATAAGAGGAAGTCCAAGTGGGGGGATGAAATGCTCCAGGTCAGCAGTTCAGTGGTCCAATATTGCGACCACCAGAATCAGCTATACTCAGTGTAGCTTGACTTTCTTCAGGGCCCACAGGATCAGCAGCAGAGGCTGAATTGCCTAGGGAGAACATATTTCTTAGATTCCACAAAAAACATTAACCTCTAGAGCACAAAAGGCTGGACACTGTAGTTTCAGAGGCAGCCAACAGGTATACAGCAGATGTGATGTACTTGATGAAAATAACCATATTACAGGCACCACTTGTGATCAACATGAGGACACCTGCTAATTTCGTCCGCACCAATGTTAAAGGATCCCGCCGAGTGATTGACCATTAGGGAAATCCTGTGAACCGCCAAAGCATTAGAGCCTCCAGACAGTGAGTGAGACTGCACTCCACCCTGCTTGTAGCAGTGCCATATGCAGGTCATGTCAGTTAGCCTCTGTACCAACTTACGCTTGATGGAAGGCAAAATTACTTTCAGGGTCAACCGGACGGATTGCAACTCCAGAAGATTTTTATGATGTTGCTGCTCTATCTGGGACCGATGTTCCATGATTGTTGCATCGTCCAGGTGACCACCCCAGCCCTGAGATGATGCACCCGTCACTACTCTGACTCAAGAGGGGGCAAGGAGAATGGCTTGCCTTAAGTCAGATTGGCACCTGATACCACCAACAAAGTTCTTGAGCCACCACAATGGGTCTGGTCCAAAAGGCTGACCCCACTGCAGCTGCAGATTCCATTGAAGGGCTCTCATATATCAAACGGTAAAAGACACTTGTAAGATGCACAATGCCAAAAGCCTGAGAAGTCCCAGAACCATCTTGGCAGGAAGAGCATATCTCGGATGAAACATCAAGATCATAGCCTGAATGTCCCAGACTCTATGGGGTCAGAAAGGCCTTAACGTCGAGACACCCTCGGGTATTCGCGCTCTTTACAAATTGCATAAAATAAAAATAAATAATTAAATTAACCGCAACTGTGTCCAAAATGGCTACCATAAAAGGAATCCTCCACAAAGGCCAGAGACAGGATTTGTATTGTTGATGGAGGACGCCAGGGTGGACAATAATAACACTGTTATCTGAAGGAGTCCTGGGACTAGTTGAGGAGAGTCTGCCTTCAGCAGGCAGTTGTAGAATAGTGATAAAACGTGTATCCCTGACCATCAAAAATATGTTGCAACTTTGACCAGACTTTTGTAAAGACACGGGGGGGGTCGATGGAAGGCTGAAGGGCATGACAGCCTCAGTGAGTCGGAAGCGGTCAGGCCCCACCAAAAAAAAAAAGGAGGTACTACTTATGGAACAGCAGTACCTGCACACAGAAGTATGCATTCTACAGGTTTACCCTCTTGGTAACACTTTGGACAGAATATTGGAGTAATCCTCTGACAGATGAATGTAGGCATAGGGAATGTGGGGGAGGGGACAATCTAGAAAGGGAAGAGCAGTGCCAAAATGAAGAATCTGGAGGGCCCATACTGCCAATGTGCTAGAGATATGGATACGCAAGCAGTGCTGAAACCTGCTGCCTCAACAGATGGCTAGTGGGTGAACTTAAAAGGAAATATGGGTATCCAGAGGATTAATGGCACACACTAAAACCATGTCCATACAATATATTAATATTTATAGTATCAAGTTTCATCAACTAAGGTCCATTGTGGGTGCCACGCCTCTAGAGAGAGCAAATACAACAAGGACTTTAAAGCTGGACCCACAAAGTTCCACAATATTCCACATACGTATACGCTTGTACACCCCAATATGTAGTTCGATACAAACTTTGAATAAGAGTAGTCAGTTTTTTCTATCCAATCTTCTTTAATTCTGATTTCCAATTCTTAAATGCACATTACTGCCCGGCCAACATGCGTTTCGTCACATTGGCAATTACTTCATCAAGGCTTCTATCTTGTTGCACAGAATCAAAATTGTGCCCCCTAAAATCAATCTGAACAGTCCAAAAATTGTTTGACAGTCCTACGAGACGGGGTATCTCTGAGGTCGGTAATTTTCTGTATGCTTGTGTTTCTCTGCTATCTGGGTGATTGACTACCAAGTCTCCAAGGTTTTGTATCAAGCTTCCGTCATCTTCATCCTCTATATGGTGCCTCTTGGGACTCTACTCACCTATAACAACAAAATTCACCAATATACTGAAGAAAGACATCTCTACTTCAAAGTTTCGCCCTCTCCTTTGACATCCAACGCCTCAAACACTGTCTGTGCCTCTGGATGTCCAGTATCTATCTTAAGCTGAACTCCACTAAAACAGGTAGCAAGGCTGCCTTAACAACATGAACAATATTTCTGGTGCATATTCCATCTACCGACAGATACCTGATCTTCTCCCAGATGTCAGACTGGATCTGAAAACTACTGCTATAACGTCTGAGTGCCAAGAGGTGGCGCAACGCAAGTGTGGATCCTTTGCAGCATGCGTCATCATGGAACCGCATAAGGTACCATCATACGCTCCAACATTAGTTCACAATCTTTTTTCCCGTGCCCTCAGAGAGCCAAAAATGTAAAGATGTTTGCAGTATACAGGACAGGCAAACTTAGGCATTATTATCAAAACAAACTAGACCTCTCTTCAGAACAGGGAGAAGGGCAGATCAGTGAGAAATTTAAATGTGATCGAGTACCCTCTAAAAAGATAGTTAGCAAAGGTAAGTAACTTTTCTCGGATTAATAACTCTCCCTGCAGATTCCTCAACTTGTAAAACAGTCCAAAGGCAGGACATCCAAGGAGGTGGGTCTCAGGAAGAGATCATGTTCAAAAGTCTTGCAGTACGAACCTGGCAAATGACCATCGGTGTGGACTTTGAGTCAAAGCAATAGTGCCTGATGTGGACCAAAGACCAAGACAACACAATAGACGTTCATCAAGGGACCCAGAAGAAGCAGCCTTCGTCCTGATGGAATGTAATCTAAACACTGTAGAAGGTTCCTTCTCTGCAAGGACGTATCACAGCCTAATGCGTAGGAGGATCAGATGGGAAAATGTTATGGTATAAATTATGTAATGTGGATTTGTAGAGCGCGCTTATCACCCGAGTGGTATCCAGGAGCTGAGTAGGTGAGTAGGCTGATCGGACTCGTAGCTGAATAGCCAGGTCTTCAATTTATTGCAGAATTCGAGAAGGCATGAGGAGGCATGTAGTATGGAAGGTCGTCCCAGGATTTGGCAGTGATGTAGGAAAGGGAGCGTTCTCCCGACTTGCTCCTGCGGCTGCAGGGTATTTGTACAAGCTGGAGTGATGCTGAGTGGAGTCGCCTGGTGGGTTGGTGGAAGTTGAGGAGGTGATTGAGGTGGCCAGGTCCAACATTGTGGAGGGCTTTGTAAGTGTGGGTGTGCAGGTTGAATTGGCATCGCTTCTGGATTGGTAGCCAGAGTAGCTCTCTCAGGTGGGGCGTGCTGTGTGCGTTGCGGGGTAGGTTGAGTCTAGTGACAGTGTTCTGAGTGGTCTGTAGTCTGTGTGAGTTGATTTGTGATGCCAGCGTAGAGTGCATTGTCGTAGTGTAGTCGCTGGTTATGAGTGCCTGGGTAAGCATGCATCTGGTGCTGGTGGGGAGCCAATGGAATATTATGCAGACCATATGTTGTATGAAGAAGCAGGAGGGGGTAATGGCCATCATGACTCTGTCGTCTACTCTGATGCCAAAGTTTTTGGCATGGTCAGTGGGGCTAGGTGTGAGTTCCCGAAGATCAGGACTTCCGTTTTATCTGTGTTGAGCTTTAGGCAGTTCTGTTTCATCCAGTTTGCTACGTTAGACATGCATGTGCTGAAGTTGGTCCTGGTGGTGTGGTTGTCTGTGAGGGAGAGGATGATCTGGGCGTCGTCTGTGTAGGATACAATGTTGATTCCATGGGATCTTTTGATGTGAGCGAGCGGCGCCATGTAGAAGCTGAAGAGCGTAGGGCTCAGTCATGATGCTTGCGGGACTCCACAGATGAGGTTCTTGGGTATCGAGGTGTAAGGCGGGAGCCTGATTCGCTGGGTCCTGACGGAGAGGGAGAAAGGCAGCCAACTCAGGGTGGGGCTACTGATTTAGAAATTGTGGAGTTGTGATCAGGGTGCTGTGGGACACGGTGTTGAAGGCTGTGGAGAGGTCGAGTAGTATGATTGCCGCCGTTTCCCCTTTGTCCATGATGGTCCTGATGTCATCAGCTGCTGTGATGAAAGCGGTTTCCGTGCTGTGGTTGCAGCGGAATCTCCAGACTGCAAGATGTCTAGTTGGTGGTGTTGTTCAAGATAGTCAGATAATAGTTTGTCAATAGCTTTCTCTATCGCTCTGGATGGGAAGAGTCTTCTTGACCATCTTGTTCTTATAGAACCTAGCACAATTGTCTACACAATGGTCCCAACTCCTGTCAAAGTAGTTAGATCTCAATGCTGCTAAAGAGAACTCCATCTCAGTTGAAGAACTTATCATGGTCTAGTTATCATCAAATACCTTTCTTTATTATCTATTCTAATACCTTCATTGTAGGACAACCTAAGAAGCCGAAAAGATGGGTCAGAGAAAACTTAAATTCCACGGATTTAGCTTCCAGCCATACTACAAACCTTTCTTTTTCCTTTGTTGGTTTGGATGTGGCTGTTGGGACATAAATGTCCCCTGAAGGATGTACGGTCATGTCCCATGCCCAGTGCAACCCAACTGCATACATCTTTGATGCTGGTTTTTGATTTTTGATCATATTGCATACTGATCCAGTGTGCGCATGTTGACCTATGCCTGGTCTTCGATGATGTAAGCTTCTCAATCTTGTCCTGAACGGGAGGGGCACACCAAAAGCATCCTCTTACTGAAAGAAGGTTACCATCTCCGACACAGGTTTTATGCGTGGGCAATGTGGTGGCAGCATACAGTGGTTGATGAATTATAGTGACAGACCTTTTTACCTATGAGACATGAATGCAGGATTATAGGCCATTTTATCTAAAGTACTACTGCTCACGACAAACCCAGAACGCTGAACGACCACATCCTGTGTGCATAAGTGAAACAGGCATGCAGGTTCCATTTGGAACCGGACAGCCTGGTCCAGAGTACATGATGGAGGAGAGGATTCTTTCCTCAGACAGTATGTGTGTTTTACTGGCATCTCCTAGATGGGAGAGAGGAACACCAGACCCTATAGTCAGGAAAGAGGAGATAGGCTTTCTTTAGAAGTGCCAAGGCCCTTCCTGATACATTGGGCTGTAAATGATTTTGACTGCAGCTGCAGTTAGATAGATGGCAAGGGGAGCAGGAAGTGGTCTGAAGTATCTGTGTTGTTCGGAAAAGGAGTTCTGTGAAGGGGACAGATTCCTGTCTCTCTGTCTGATCTCTATTTACAACTCCTCCTCACAGAGTGCAGCCTGCTCACACCTCTTTGTTCTCCTATATGGGCACTCCACCTGGACACAGCCCTGGAGGGCAGTGCATCATTGCAGACAAATGCCAGGTCAGGAAGGTGGCCTAGCCAGGACAAATGCATGAGGGACCAACCCCAAACCAGTTACAAGAAAGCAGGCCTGGAATACACATCATCCATCGGTCTAGGAAATCGTTATAAATATGGGAGCCTAAGACCCATCGGTGTTCGTTGTTGTAGTCTCCTCTACCAAGGAGGGGGTACTCCACAAAATGCTTAGAGACTACGAGGCAGCCAAGGTTTGGTTTTGCACTCACAGTCAACTTGCCAGAGGTGACGAACATCCCCTGGAGTCTGATCTGAAGGAGAATTCCTGGACTGTCCAGGGTATCAAGACATCCTACCTATGAGCGAGGGTAGGACACGCCAACTCTGCAAGAGGAGCTGATCATGGAAGGGACTGCTGTAATTAACCCTGGCAGACAGTCCATCGACAGACTCGCTAAGCAGCTGCGATGAAGGAATAACAGTACTGCTAGATCGAGCAGTGTAACCTTCGTCATTTATCCCTGTCGTAGCTACCACAACACCTGGAACTGTGTGCTCGAGAGGAAGACCAAACAGAAGTCAGGATAACCGCCTGCTGGTGGTGCGTGTGCCACATAATTGAACTTTGTGACCGTGGCACTGCCAAAGTATGCTGTTGGTTTGGGACCAGTCCTGAAGTCCAGGATGATCTTAAAGATGCCTCTGGGGGTCCTATTGAAGAATCAAGGTTGTTGCCTCAAGGTACTGTGTGCCAAAGATAGTTCCTAGTGACTACTGTACAGAAGAAGAACACATACCCCCAGGCGTGTTTCTGTGCCCAATAGCAGGTCCACCCTGTGCATGAGAGGAACAGTGGCAATAGACTGGTGTGCCAAGTCTTACTTACCAAGCCTCGGGTGCTTAGAATCCGATCTGTTTGATCTAGGTAGACCTTCTGCAGGACTTTAGACAGAAACGTGTATAATAGACCCCGGGACCAGCTCTACTTGAAGGCATCTAGCAGGGAAACATTCAGAAGGAAGTGTATGGCATAAAACTGAGGACATGCCCTGATCTGGGTCATGTCTCTACTCCAATCTGGAGAACATCATGTCTGTCATTTTGGGATGAAGTTACTAATTACAGTCTGTTGCCCTTACTCAAAGTACTGCATTAGAGCAGATATACACCACATTCTGGCATTTGGCACCAAGAGCATGCACAAAGCCATCAGCAGTAGAACGTGGAGAACAGGGGACCGTGTCAGTCAGAAAGATCAGAATCTTACCCTGAAAAATAGGAATCCTCTGAGAAGGTGGGAAAGCCTTCATGCAGTTTGTGTCCTGAACCACACTTATGAAGGTTAGGTTGTAAGAAATGAATTTGGGCACTGATTGTAAAGCAGAAGTCATTGCGAAAAGCCATAGTGGACTGAAAATGTTCCTTGTCTGGCTAGGGTCTCAAGTGGTGAAGACACCTAGCCAGTGCCCCAAGTACAGAAATAGATACACTTATGATCTCCACAGTGAAACCACCATTACTGCCTGCACTGCAATGAAAATGCCTGGTGTGGTCATTGATCATATAGCAGGACAGTGAACTGATTGTGTTAGGACCCCACTGTGAACCTCAATAACGTCTGTTGGCAGGGGGGCTTAGAAAATGAAAACAGGTATTTTGGAAGTCCAGGAATGCCAGTCTATCTCCCACACTGAGGATCAGCAAGAGGTAGATCAAGGACATCTTGAACTTACCCTGATGAACGAAAAGGTTCAAAAGGCTATGTCGGAGGATGGGTTTCAGATCTCAGTCCTAGGGAGTATATTCATGTGCCCCTTTTTGACAGAGCATCAACTCTATGGCCCCTTTATTCAGCAGGGCAAGACCTCCCATGTACAAAATCTAGGCATATGTTGGAGAGTACGTCCATGTGAGAGGATGATGGACAAGAGGAGAGGACATGAAATATAGAGCCTTGCTGATTAGCTAGAAGTCCCAGCAAATTGCTGCTCATCACTGAGGGGCATGTCCGTGCGGGTGACTTGCACATCTCTAGAAAAGCCTGTGGAACACATCCAGGCATGGAAATTAAAGAAGACTGCTGTTCCACAGAGTCTGCATGATCTAAATCACACTTCATTATTTGTTTGGAAGGATTCAAACTATAATTTGCCAGGGCTGAGAAGGGACATTACTTTGTTAGCGAGATTCTTTCATTTTATATATTTTTTGCATAAAATGGAATGCAGTAGAACAATTATATCGTCAATCATCATCACTCTGATGCAATGCCATCAGAAACGCAAGCTAAACAATAAAATAATTTAAAGAGCTTGGGCTGCTCCTTTCCTTCCTTATTGGTTTATGTCTTTTCTGCCCATTGTTGCTCACTGCATCATCTAGTGTTGTCATAAATGCACAAATTGGGTAGTAAGTAGATCTTTTGGGAGGCTCCTGAAGACAGAGCACTCAATAGTATGATATGTGATCATGCTTCACATTCGGGTGGTTGTTACGGAACAGGCCCTCCACCTCCCACACCGTCGTCTTACCACAAGCTAATCATGAGCCTAAGGGGATTTATCATCCGAGCATTTCAGTAGTTCAAGAAGAACCAGGCCTTCAAGTGGTCTGGCATGCATGACTCTCTGCAGTGGACAATGTATTTACATTGGGGAGCCAGCTCTTTGTTGTTCGGGCATATTTTGACTTCTGTGCCATAGATGATATACATTTGGCTAACACCACGGCCAGGTCAAGTAACATGTATAATTGTTTCACCCTTTTCCAACATGTTGTCAATCCTTATAGACACACCTCAGGACTGTAGTGGGAATAAGTTTCCGTTATGCCTGTTCATTTGGTGGTAACTAGGAGAAAGAAGGCCTGGATGTATGGACAAAATTCCATATCAGGTCAAAAAGTAATGAATGTACAGTGAAGGTAGTTAAAATGCATATACTTTAAGCGGTCAATACAGTACAGTCTGTTGGGGTCGAATAAAGTCTGATCTCATTTACCCTCTGCGATTTACGTCATTTTCTTTGCAGGGCCTCAAATTTTGGTCCTTGATGCGAAAAAAAACTTTTGATGAAGCAAAGTAATCCCCCTTGCTCTGCAATCAATTCTAGCAGTCTGTATTCTGCTTCTATTGGACACAAACTGTGTTTACAGATCTTCAATAATTCCCTAACTTCAAAATCATTTAGCATGTCAAACAGCAAAACAAGATGTAGTTGCCATATTTGCTAATAAAGGAAGCTCAATAGAGGGCCTCTGGTGATTGTAGTATCGGACTCATTCTGTCCTTTTACAGGAGCACTGCATTTTCACTATCAATTTAGGAGCAGGAGTGTTTAAGCCCCTTCTTTAGAACTACATGGGGTGTATACCACTAGCCTGTCAAGAGTCTTTCTTGGGAACTTTTCTCAGATAAGACCTGTGCTAAGTATTGCACATGTTTCGCCAAATGATACAGTTCTACGTCCAGTACTCCCGAACTGCTTCTCATTATCAGCGATTATCACTTTCTGATGGCTACCCTTCATCTATCAGAGCTTGGCATTATGGTGGACTACAGAATATTTAATTCCTTAATGGAAAGTGCCAGTAGTGTCACAAAAAAACATTGAAACGATGCAAGAATTGGGGTATTATTTTCATATTTACCATATCATTAGTGCTTATCACCAAAAGGGTGAGGCATTGCCTAAAATAGCCAGAGGGGCCCATATTGCTCTGCCTAGGGTGCCCCAAGTGAATACATCTCCAGGGCATGCTACAGCACGTAAATATTTAATGGTGTACAGTGCTCATACTAGAGAAGGTGATTAGGCTGCTCTTACTTCAGTTTACCCAGAGACTTGGTATGAGCCCAAACTACTCTGTGTGGGAGGGCCGGGACACCTACATCCTGGGACCGGTTTCGGGGTAACACCCCTCATCAGCCAGGCTACCTTGAATCCAGTGGCAAAGTGAGAAAGGGACCCACGTCTGGGCATACCCTGCCAACTTAGGGCGAGCAAAGCAAACACAAGGAGATGATGGACGGAGTGCTGAAACTTTTCCGACACTCACCCCAAGTCACAGACCTGGGTTAAATCCATCATCGTTCTTTAGCTCACTTCGCCACCCCAGTTCAGACCAAGCAATATGCAAATCAGTCTTGACCCTGTGCATCATGGAAACAGTCCAACCCGAACTGCCAAGCCAGGTCTTCCCTGGACCGGAAACAAGCATCCTGGAACCGGTTTTGGGGTAACACCCCATATCAGCCAGGCTAGCTTGAATCCAGCGGCAAAGTGAGCTGGCTGATGAGGGGTGAATGTATGACATTGTTTTGCATTCTGTCCATCTATTGTTCTTTTTGCATTTATCACCCCGAGTGGGACGGATATGCCCAGACATGGGTATTCTGCACTCCATACTATTGGAGTCAAGCTATCCTGGCTGATGAGGGGTGAAACCCCGAAAATGGTCCTAGTATGCTTGTTACCAGTCCAGGGAGGATCTGGCCTGGCAGTTGGGAATGGACTGTTCACATCAAGACTGATTTGCATATGGCTGGGTTCAAACTGGAATGGCATGGGGAGCAAAAAAACGATGGATTTAGGGGTGAATGTATGACATTGTTCTGCATTCTGTCCATTAATTGTTGTTTTTACACCTCTAGGAACACAGCATTATTGTTACGCCTCTTCAGGTATGGACACTATCCTCTGAGGCTTTGCTTACACCAACCATTAGGCAAAAAGAAAAAAACAGCTCCTGCCATTAGGGGTTTGGTATTTATCATCTTAGTCTCCGTGCTCTCCCATTCAGTATGCACGGTACACTCGCAGTATACTTCTCATCTGATGACCAGAGAGGTTTGATACCACAGTGGGCTAAAAAACTGTACACAAGTAGGGTGTAGTACTCTCCATGAAAATTGCAATTGTATGTGGTATTATGTGAGCCCAAGCATTGACACAATACTGACAAGATACAACCTAAACAACAAAACTCTTAACCCTGGGCTGAGATGCAAACTTCCACATCATCAAACAAACATTAGCAGTCAAAAAAGAACTATTATATTCCACTACTCAGAGACTCAATAACGTGTGCCCGCTACCGCTGCAGTGACTGTAGATGAGGAACTTGGAGGCTGCATTAATATGTACGCCAAAGATATGTAGGTACCAGTTTGCTTAAAAAGGATAAAATAATAGAACCATTCTACCAAAGGGAGTGCAACTAGGTTATATTCAAGGTCTACACCAGCCACACAGAACTCCATATTCACTCCACTAGCCATTTCATCCTTTTCTATCCCGCACTGTTACAAGTGCATCTTCCACTGAGTATTCAGACTGAGAGCAGGCAGCTGCCCCCGGACTAACTCCTTGGTGTTTAATACGCTTTACAGTGCCCTAGAAGGTACACATCGGTGAAGGGGTCATGTGCTCCTAGTGGGGAGAGGAAATGCGGATTAAATATGTGGGTTTGGGGGGAAAAAACTAATTTGGTCCGGTGCTTGGGTGGGTGGGGTGGGCACCCCCTCTATTTGGAAATTCTGCTGCCTAAAGGACCTTCTTCTCCCAAGAAAGTTTAACATCCAACCTTGGAGAAGAAGGCTGTGCCTGGACTTATGAAGGCATTGTGCTCTATGTCTGTGTTCCGTGGGCCCTTTTCACTTTCTCCGGTGGGCTTTTTCCTTTCCTGTGAAAGGTTTAGAAAGGGGGCAGGTCAGAAGGTAGATTAGAGGGTAAACTACGCACCCAAGAACCAAGGGATGGAGATTGATGCAGGACTGGTAGGAGTACCAAAGGATGGAGATTGATGCGTTACTGGTGGGAGTACAGAAGGATAGAGATTGATGTGGTCTCGGGGGGAAGCTAAATTGCATGCTGGGGGACTCTTGAGCAAAAGGCTCATTACAAAATCCCTATTATATATTTCCAGGTGGGTTTTCTTCCTCAGAGGTGTGGGGCAGAATGGGGTACACCCAACAAAAAAGGCTGTGCATGTATGCAGAGTATTTTTAGGGGAAGGGGTAGTCGGGGACTCTGGCACTTTGTTGGTGCGAAGGAGGCCGGTATAGGCCTGGTGCAATCTTACAACCCCAGAAAGGAGAAAGGCAGTTTGTCCCTTGGAAGATGGGAAAGTTGAGAAATATGTCGGGAGGGGCCACCTCCCCATATTAGTGAACCCTATGCTTCCAAAATGAAGCACACCAACCCCATATATTTTATGTTGGTCTAGAGCAGAGGTCTTCAAACATTTGTAGGTTGAGCCCCCCCAGCTGAATTCTTTTTAGATGTTGAGCCCCCCCATCACCTAACAGAAATTTCTGGAATCGACAGCCACGCGCATATTCCAGGCATATCCAGCAAATAATGTTCAATACAATAAGAGTGTTTAGGAAACGGCAGGTTTGTGAGTGGGTGTGGTGAAATGACAGGGGCTTATTACACAGCTCAAAACACCACTTTCCAAGATAAAATGTGCGCAAATTGTTTTTACTAGGATGCTTTGTTTTACACATGCCATAGATTGATAATAACACCATCAACATAAATGTGAGAGGTGTGCCTGTTATTCAGAGACGGTCAATCTGTGGATGGATTTTTGCTACTGCCATCCTCAGGTTGTGCTCCACGTCCAGTCTTGAACGGTACTTAGTCTTTAATACCGCAAGTGCTGAGAACCCAATCTCACATAAATATGACGGCAAGAGAGTTTTGATAGCAGTTTCTCCCAAAGCTGAATATTCTGCAGACATTTTCAGCCAAGGCAGTGACTGTAAGGGAGACAGTGTTGTCAGATTTTCCGAGCACTCCCTAGCTCAGAGCTGGTACACGAGAAACAAATCATCTCTAGAAATCATTACCAAACGTTTTAGGCAGCATTATAATGGGACAATTGCCCACCAACCAGTTATGGATCTGAAGACAGTTGTCCACAGAGAGGGCGCTGAACGAACACCTAATTGAGAATTCCTTAGTGGTACGATAAGTTGCTTGCCTGAAGCAGTGGGGTTTTAGGACACGTCGGGCTTACGTTTAAAAAAAATAGAACTAAAAATAAATTAATGATGTTGTCTATTTTACTTCAGAGTAATGTTGTCCGACAGACTTTGTGATGGCATGGACATGTTAGGGATTTGGGGTGCCCTGGGCCAAAAATATTTTGAGGGCCCCTGTTCAGTACAGCTTTAAATGATTTACTTTCAGCTCTGCCATACCCTATTTAGCCAGGCTACTAATGGTGCACAGGCACTGAAGTCGAAATTCTAAAAGGGTTAAATCCATCATTCTTTTGCTCACTATTCCACTCCAGTTTAGACCTGGCCATATGCAAATCAGTCTTACCCCTGTGCCCCAAGGGAACAGTCATCCCCGAACTGCCAAGCCAGATCCTCCCTGGACCGGAAACAAGCATCCTAGGACCGGTTTCGGGGTTTCATCCCTCTTCAGCCAGGATAGCTTGATTCCAGTGGTACAGTGTGCCCAGGACCCACATCTGGGCATACCCAGCGCACTTAGGGCGAGAAAGCAAAAGACACACAATTGATGGATGGAATGCAGAACAAATCAAAACATTCACCCCCAGTCAAGAGATCTGGGTTAAATCCATCATTCTTTTGCTCACTATGCCACCCCAGTTTAGACCTGGCCATATGCAAATCAGTCTTGACCTTGTGCCCCATGGGAACAGTCGAGCCCGAACTGCCAAGCCAAGTCCTCCCTGGACCGGAAACAAGCATCCTAGGACCGGTTTCGGGGTTTCAAGAGCACTATTGCAAAGTGTCTAGTGCCTAACTTCTGGGAGATCAAGTACGGGGAGAGAAGCGTTCAAACCCCGATTTAGTGACTGCTATGACCTGTAAGCATGGTCAGCAATCGAATTTTCCAATTTAGTTGATTAGTGATGTCAGCATGGCCAGGCGTGCGCAGGGGAAAGCGCTTCCACTACCCAAGTTGGGGATTTGCAGCAGAGAAGCCCATGTTGTAATCACCATTTGTTTCCCTGCCCACCAGCCCATGCCCATCAATCACATCCTTAGCACCTGATAAATCGTGTAGAGAATGTGATCTCCACACCATTGGCAATACAGGTGGTAATACTGAGATGTCAGTCACAGACAGTCTTAATTCAAAAGCACATGAATCTTTGAACGATCCAGTATTGGAGAAAAGAGTTTTAATTGATTTTACAGCGTCAATGCTTGGGATGATATGGTTGAACAAAAAAGCACAACTTCGAAAGGATGGGGGAAAAAAACATAAAAGTGACGGTGTCCAAATTGCCCATGCTAAAACCATTAGCTAAACATGACAAAAAAAACCTTCAACAAATCTCCGTGGAGGCATTTATCCTTTTTGAGATCGGACAGGAATGTTGCTGTGGAAGGGTTTTTTAATTTTTCCATGCAACCACATTTATATTGACAGTTTTTTTCTTAAAATCGATAGACAAGTCATGGACCGGAATAGTCAGGCAAGGGATCAAGTCCGGAGGACATGCATAAAGGATACAGCGCAGATGATGCCCTGGATGCCATTGCACTATCCAGTGGTGCCTCTCTCCACTGTAGTAGGTGCTATTGGCTTGGTCAAAGCTGGAGACTTTTAAACTAAGCCGTCTTTAGTAAAGCCAATAGAAGCGCTCAGCCCAGACATATTAAAAAGTATAGAAAACAATGAAAATATTGTTTTCTATACTGTCAAAATGACTGCCGCGGTCCGTCGTTACATCGTGGCAATGCAAGCGATAATTCTTGCAATGAGACGACAATCATGAAAGTATAGAGAGCGATGTGTTAATTGCTTTGTATACTTTTAACGTATCCAGTCTGGAAGCAACAAAGCCAATCGCATTGCTTGCTCAACAGTGCAAAGCGAGATCATCTTTGTAATGTACATATCAACGAAGAACGAGTATTTGCTTACAAAGGAAGGAAAGGTCATGTACCTGTCAAAATAGGGCTTGTGGCGAGCTGCGGTCTTATTGTTTTGGTTCCAAAACTTATAGCCCCAGTACATAAACAGAACGGCATCTACAACGTTTTGTTTAACTCTTGCGATACTCTACAGTGCAGAACAGAACTATCTGATGAACATTTACGCAGAAAGAGTTTGGAGGGTGTTCAGTAGTGCAAAGATGTCCTGCTGACAATGAAAACATTCCGGAAGATTGGTAGTGCGCAGAAGCTTGGATCAAAAGTCCTGAGATTTTGGTTAATCTTACTACACAACTCGAAAACTTAACTTGTTAAAGCTTAACTTTGTAGCTGAAACTGAACCGATATCTTGTTACTGTGTAATGCAACCCGTGATGTATTATAAATTAACCAAACGGTACAAAAAAAAAACTACTATTCTTGGCATCACGCACAAGTCAGTAAATATTGCTTTTGTTTTACATAGTTGTCTTATTTATGGTTTTCATATCCCTCAAAAACGTTTGATACGACCATACAGTATGTTAACATTTTCCTCACAAGGTTTCCAAATCGAATAGCTTACGCAGCCACTACTAAGAAACCTTTAGTGACCAGTAAGATTTGCTCTCTGCTGCATTTGAAAGTATTGCTAACTAATTCCCTTCACATTACACGAGCATGCCAAAACATATATTTATTTTTTTTAAAGAAGAAATGTTAATCTGTTGAACGGCCAGACAGGTGAGTGGTTCCACTTCCGGTGCCATCATTGTTGCTGTCTAGACATGAGGCCATCCTACAAAGTCAGATGTGGATTTGGGGATCTTCTAAGCTAATAACTCCAACATGGGGAGGGCTTTCTGAGCAGGGCCCAGTACCCTCTCAGATGTTTGGAGAGTCTAGCAAGATGATGCAACCTTTCCCTGTTTGGGTGGTGCGCTGCCTTATTGCTCGTTAGGGGAGAAAGTGGAAGAACTTGTTTTCTGATAGATACTTCTAACCACAGATTCCTCACCTTTAGACTATTCCACAGGTACCACACTGGATAAGGAAGATTTTCCTAACAGTGCTCCCACTGGATCTGGACAACAACTTTGTCTGATGTCAAGACAATCGTCCTTATAGAAATTTTGCAACCTGGACCAGCTTCATCTAAGCCATTGCTTCCTTTCAATGACACCTTTATGGGCACTTGGTGAAAACCTTGTTCTTGCCTGCCATTAAATAGTCAAGAGGCCAAATGGCATAGGCTGGCTACTGGTGACCCAGATTTCCTTACACAGCATCCTACTGCATATTGTCTCGTGGTGCAGGTTTCCACCACCAAGGTTAACACATATTCCTTCCATCCACCCCAACCCACCCTAGACAGGGAGTCATAGAGAATTGAGGTGTTCAGAAAACACATGTTATTATCTAGCCTTGCACTGAAGTGGATCAATGCGGTTTATTGATTGGGCCAGTATGAACACACCCTCTGAGACATGGCCAGTGAGATCTTGCTGCGGTCCCGGCCTAGAGCATTCAAGATGGCCAAGATGCAGCCAAATACGTGATTGGTGCAGACAATGGTATTACTGAATGTCTAGGCCGAGCGGCTGGTACCAGTGTGGTGCTCAGTTACCATTCTTGAATGCATTCCACAGGTTTATCAAGAAATGTACAGGCCTTCTTTATGAATATGCCTTTCCATGGCTCACCCCTGTTCGGCTTCTTCAGGGGGTTGATGTTCAGACAATGCATGTCTCCCTAGCACACACTGTAGTCACCCCAGTCCTTTCATGACCTGGATCTGGCAGGCAATTTGCAAGTTACCAAGGGCGTCGGTCCTCTCAGTCCCCTTCCACTGCAGAAACCGCCTCCAAATGGCTGAAGCTTGCCACTGGTGGAACAGAACGACCCTGTGGTTGGCACTTCCAGAATGGCAATCTATCACATCTGACAGATGAGTCCTCCAAATTGTGCAGCACAGCTATGTCCTACACTTTCCTCCCATGTCAGATTGGATCTCATAGGAGCACCTGTCCATTCTAACACAAAAGGTCTAAGTTTTACTCCCCAGAGGAGGGATCAAGAGGGTTCCAGGCTCGGAAATAAGGACCGATTGTCGCTCTTGAGAAAAAGAATGGGTGACTTTGGCCTATATCAGATTTTCACCCTTTGAATGTGTTCATAAAGAAGGACACATTCAAAATGCCCAGGCTCTGTCTGTCCTGGATTTAGGCAACTAGATGGTGGCCTTGGACCTGCAGTACAAGTATTTTCATATAGCGGCCCTGCAGTCCCACCAACACTACCTGCAGTTCAAAGTAGGCCAAGAGCATTTTCAGTCTGCTATGCTCCCCGGAGGGCTGACCAATGTCCCGCGGATGTTCGCGAAAGGGATGACAGTGGTCACCAGTCATTTTTGGAGGTTGGGGATAACATTTATTTCCCTACCTCGATAACTGACTATGACCCTGATGTTTCAACCTCAGCTCTGGGCCTCACAGAGCAGTTCTGAGATGTCTTGGCCCATTAAGCTTCCTGCATTCTTCTGGTTGGCTAGGTTAGGTGGCATATGTGTGTTCTGCAGCGGGTTCTGAAGTCTCAGTGGCCACAGCACTAAGGAAATGTCTCAAAAGCCATCTAGGTTTCAAAGGAGAATGCAAAAGAGCTATGGTGATGGCAGCTCGACCAGAATTGGAGCAGCATCAGACCGCTCTCCCTTCCCCACCCAGAGCACGCGGTGGTGATGGATGCATCACTGCTGGGTTGGGAAGGTCATCTGGGGGAGGTGGAGATCAGATGACTCTGGAATCAGGTGGGAATCTGGTTCCATATCATTCTGTTGGAGTTGTGGACATTCATCTGGTGCTGAAGGCATTACTGCCACCAATCAAGGAGAGACTGGTGCAGGTTCTCACGGACACACTTCCGATACGTGGTACTGCAACAAGCAGGGTGGGGTGTTCCTCACCAAAAGGCTATGTGCCTCTGCTGTTGACTGGAGCATCAGGACATCTCTCGGACAGTGAACCACCTGGCAGGAACATTTAACACAAAGGAGGCTGAGCCCAGCCGGCGGTGCTTGGCAGAACACAAATGCAGAGTGCATCTTGAGGTGCACGGGGCATCTTCAGACAATGGGTGCACCCTGGCTATAGCTTTTCGCCACCATTGAGAACATGCAGTTTAAAAACTTTTGCACACTGTAGTTCCCATGAAAACTCTCACTAGGAGGTGCATGCCGGTCGGAGTGGAACAAAGGACTCCTCTACACCTTCCTGATCAGGGCAACCAGGGCCAAGTCATACTTGTGGCTTCAAATTGGGCTAGAAGAGTGTAGTACCAGGAATTTCTAGGCATGAGAGTCTGTCCTCCGATCTGGCTTCCACTTCTGGAGGATTTTCTGTCGCAGCGGCAGGACAGGGAGCTGTACCAGAATGGGAACTGAGTGGCAGCAGTTGGCTGTGTTTGATCTACCACCTGAGGTTATGGATGTCATCCTTCCTGCTAGGTGTCCATCTACAAATTCCTTCTAGGCTTGGCGCTGGTACAAATATGTAGCCTGGTGTGTAGTCCAAAAGACAGAATTTTCAGATGTTGTATTGTTTGTTTTGTCTTTGGCACAGTAAGGCCTTGCTCTGGGCACTATTAAAGGGTATTTGTCTACGCGTTTAGCTTTTTTGGATTTGCTGGGCTGACAGTCCTTTCCTAAATCACCTGTTGTGATGTAATTCAATAAAGTTTTGATGGACATGTTCCCTCCCAAACCATTTGTGATACCACAGTGGGAACATAACTTGGTCTTGACATTTCAGATGGGTTACCCCTTCAAGCCGATACACAGTTGCTTATTACACCTGTTAACTCCAAAGTCTGTCTTCCTCATTGAGATCATTTTGGCTCGTTACATTAGTGAACTCCAGGCTGTACACCACATTTTCGAGACAAACTTTTGCTGAGGACTCAGGAGGCCTTTTTGCCGAAAGACATGACTCCTTTCCATGATGGACAATCCATCACTCTCCCAGTGTTCTTTGCAGCCTCTTCACCCTTGAAAGAGGAGAGGCTCCTTCAGTTGGACCCCAAACGAGCTTTAAGCTTTCACATCAATCGTACCATGGACAATTGGGTGGATTATCAGCTTTTCTGGGGCGAATGAGAAGGCGGTGCAGGAAAGGGCAATGTGGAGGTACAAAAATCCTCTCTATTAAGATCTGTTATGTATTGGCCAAAAAGCAGCATCTAGAAGGCCTAAAAGCCCATTCCACGAGGGCTAAAGCTGCCACCACTGTGTTGGCATGCAGAGTGCCTGTCCTTGAAATCTGTCAGTCTGCAACGTGGGCATCAATGCACATGTTCCCAAAGCACTACTGCCTTGAGAGCCAGGTTTGGTGGCAAAGACATTTTCTGCTTTTTTTCTGTAGGACATCTTCTCCAGAACCCACTTCATAGACCCTCCACCTTTGGTAAGTATTGCTTTTTGTCCATTCCAAAGGTGAGGAACCTGCAGTAGGAAATATCCACAAGAAGAACAAGTTACTTACCTTCAGTAACGCTCATTCTGGTGGATACACTAACTGCAGATTCCGTACTGCCCTCCCATCTCCCTGTTCTGTGGAGTGGTCTCTTTTTACCATATTGAAAGGTCTCAAAATAGATATCTAAATACCGATACAGAAAATTGTTTTGTACTGTGCATCTGTGTGCACAGAAAAAGTGAAGCAAGAAACTAACTCCGGCATGAAGCAGTGGCTCTTACATGCAGCTCCACATTGTCACTTCCAAGGGGAAAAAAGCCAACGTAAAGCCAGTCAGCACCACCTAGTAGCATGCAGGATCATCGCTATGAAATGGTTCCGGATCCAGTCTAGCTCTTGGGAGAATATTCTAAAGGTGAAGAATCTGTGGTTAGAGTATCCACCAAAAAGAGTGATAACCAAGGTAAGTAAATTGTTCATCAGGAAGAGAAGGCAGAGGTTAAAAGGGACTAAACGTCACTTCCCGGTGATATGAGAGAGCAGTAGCAAAGGAGGAGTCCGCACAGCGAGCAAAGCACAAGGCTAAGAGACAAGTGACATTCAAGAGTACAAGACATAAGGCAAGAGAGATGCGATACAAGGATTTTAGAGGGTTCCTACAGGTGGTTGCTCTCCTTACACCACCCATAATCGGTAACTCAAGTGTGGAAATATCAAAAACAAACACAGGTTATAGATATCCTTTGATGGTGCAACACTGCTTTGTAAGTTAAATTAACCATGCCTATTCTATATATAGTTTTATACAAAAATAAATATTACACAAATATTTTTGTGTTAACCCCTTCGCTGATAGGGCTTTTCCCCTCTGTGCTAAGCCTTTATTTGGCTATTTTGGGTAGTTCGCCCTTAGACCCCCTGTAACGTTTTGACCACATGAGGTATCCACGCCAAATTTGCGTCCTTTTTTTTTCCAACATCATGGGGATTTGAAAGGTACCCAGGGTTTGTGGATTCCCCTGGAGGGGACCCAGAAATTAGCCAAAATACAGCTAAATTTTGTTTTTTTGGGGAAAAAAGGGCTACAGATGAAAGCGTCCGTTTTTTCCCCCTGCAAATGGTATCAAAAAAGGGGTTGTGGGGCTGAAATCACCATCTTCCCAGCTTTCAGGGACAAGCAGACTTTTGTCAGAAAATCAAAATTAATTACACAGTTTTGCCATTTTTCTGGGACATAGCCTATTTTTGCTATGTTTTGTGCTTTCAACCTCCTTCCAGTTAATGGTAGAAATGGGTATGAAAGCAATAATGGATTCCGGAAAGCTAAACATTTTAGAAAAGTAAACAAAATTCTGAATTCAGCAAGGGGTCATTTGTGTAGATCCTTCAAGGTTTCTTCATAGAAACTAACAGTTAAATATAGGAAAAATTGTAAATTAGTTGAAAAAAACAGCCATTTGTGTCAACGTTTTCACCTGTAACTTCTTCTAATTATGACAGCTGTTTGAAAGCAATATACCGTTACATTTGCTGGACCTTTCTGGTTGTGGGGATATATAGGACTTGTAGGTTCACCAAGAACCCGACGAACCCAGACCCAATAACTGAGCAGCGTTTTGCAATGGTTTTTTATTATGTACCGGGTATATAGCAACTATTTTGGGAAAATCTATACATGGAAAAATCGGTTTGAAAGACACCTATGTATTTCTGAAATGGGAACAAAATATAGTTTAGAAAAGTAGTTATTTGCACATTTCCGAAATTGGGAATACCCATACTAGCATGAGAATTAAAGGTAATTTTTCAAAACGACTTCTTTTTTACACATTGTCTTTCATTTGGAAGGCAGAAATGCATCGAAAGTCAATAGGTAATAACAGTTGCTCTACAATTCTGTGTTACCCTATGTCTCCCGATAAAAATGGTACCTCACTTGTGTGGGTAGGCCGTGTGCCCACGACAGGAAACGGCTCAAAACACAACGTGGACACACCACATTTCACAATTAAAAATTACCCTTTTTTTGCAGTGCCTAGCTGTAGTTTGTAAACCCTAGCTCTGCCTGCACCTAGGGAAACCTAGCAAATCCATACATTATTGAAAACTAGACACCCAGGGGAATCCAGGATGGGGAGACTTTACTGGCTCTCACCAGGTTCCGTTACCCAGAATCCCTTGCAAACCTAAAAAATTGTCAAAAAAACACATTTTCCTTGTAGTTCTGTGGTGGAAAGTTCTGGAATCTGCGTGGATCCACAAAATTCCACCCACCCCCGTTCCCCAAAGTATTCAGAGAAAAATGGTACCTTACTTGTGTGGGTAGGCCTAGTGCCCGCGACAGGAATCGGCCCAAAACGCAACGTGGACACACCACATTTTCACAGTGAAAATTGACCCTTTTTTTGCAAAGTGCCTAGCTGTAGTTTTTGAACACTAGCTCTGCCGGCACCTAGGGAAACCTAGCAAACCTATACATTTTTCAAAACTAGTCACCCGGGGGATGCCAGGGAGGTATGGCTTGCGTGGATCCCCCAACGTTTTCTTACCCAGAATCCCCAGCAAACCTCAAATTTAGCACATTTTTGTGTGGGAAAGTTGTGGCATCATCGAGCTGACACAAATTTCCTACCACCCAGTGTTCCCCCGGGTCTCCTGATAAAAATGGTGCCTCACTCGTGTGGGAGGCCCAAGTACCCGCGACAGGCAAGGGCCCAAAACCTATTGAGGCGACATCAAAATTGCCTCTCACAATAAGACCTGGTTTTGCAAGGGGGGTCACCCGGGTTTTTCGCCCCGTGCTCGGCAGCCAGCTAGGGAAATCTACCAAACCCACACATTTCTAAAAACTAGACACCTGGGGGATTCCAGGGAGGTATGGCTTGCGTGGACCCCCCCCCCCAACTTTTCTTACCCAGAATACCCTGCAAACCTCAAATTTAGCTGAAAAAAAATAAATCACTTTTCCCACACATTTTTGTGTGGGAAAGTTGTGGCATCACCAGGCTGACACAAATTTCCTACCACCCAGCGTTACCCCAGGTCTCCCGATGAACAAGATACTTACCTTTGGTAACGCTTTTTCTGGTGGATACAGTATCTCCCTGTGGATTCCTCACCTTATGAATATCCCCTGCGCCAGCATTCCGCGGAAACTATTTTCCCTAGCTCTCCACGCCGACGAGGTCACAATGCCATGGCTCCACACGCGGCTCCGCATGACGTCACAGGAGCCATAAGAAGACCATGTCGGCGTGATATCAGTTCCACCCATTTTTTCCGTGCCACCGAGGCAAACGGGAGGACCGACCATAGAAACAATGTAAACATAGTACACAGAATTCACACCAATACACACAGTGTAAAGTGAAATAGGAAAGTAAAGAAAGCAAACATTTCCTATAAAACTGTCATGCCCTGCGGTCCGCGACGCAGGACTAGTGGGTATTTAAGGGATCTCGAGGCAAGGAAACGCGCTTAGCGTTCTTGTCTCAAGATTCCTTCTTGTCCCAGCGCTCAGCTGCCTGACTTCCGTTCTGAGTATTTCCTGTTTCCGGCCTCGCTCATTGGAACGAAGCCGGCACGCTGTTGAACGCCGCATTCAGCTATCCTTGTGGCGTTGTTGTTCCTACGCGCCTGCTGTCCATTGCTAGCGGGACGGACCTTGTCCTTTCTTCCCTTCAGATTCAAGGAGTGAGGTACTCCGGTAATTTCGGTCCCGTTTCTGTCACACAGACCTGTGTCCCATACCTGTGTGCTAGGAGTGTTAGTGGGGCTGCTGCAGTGTTAATGCACTGGTTACCATTATATCTTGGGCAGTTCCTTGAACCTTCCGTACTTCCCCAGTGGAGTCTATTCTCCGCTGTTCATGGCAGGCATTTTTCCCGTTTCCGTTATTCCCTTTTTTCCCCTTTGGTAATCTCTAAGTCATACACTATATAGTGGGGCACCGTTCCTTCCATCGGCCACATCTCTGGTTCATGATACTGCTACCCGTATTGTGTTCCTTTGGGTATTCCCTTTAGCAAGGGGTTTCAGTCCTCCTCTTCTCCATCCGTTTCCTGTCGCTCCTTTGGGTTTGCGTGAATCACTGTGTTATGCTGATCTTCTCGCCAGAATCACGGTAAAAGCGTCTAGCGCTACCTCCTTCATTTAAAAAGAGCTTAATGAGTGTTCAGGTTTATTCTGAATTATTGTGATGTGTTTCTGTAGACTACCTTCCACAGTGTGCATCAAACAGACAGAGACCAGGGAGTTGGTAGTTCCTCTACACCATCACAAGGGGGTAAGCAGACTATAGAGGTGTAGGAGGATCCAGGGGAATGAGCATTACTCCATTGTAACCATGTACTCTCCTTCGCATAGGTTTTTACAGTGACGTATTGATGCCTTCCTGTTACACGATTAGAAAACACGACATAAGGGTAGGTGAGGTTAAGGGCGAGGTTGTATCACAGGGGGGGGTTGTTTGTCTGTGATAGTGCTTACACAGTATTTGTTTTACAGGGTGTACGCCAGTTGTAAAGTGCAGTTCAACCAAACCAGAAGCCGGTGACTCATTGAAGTATAAACCTCCTTCCCTTGTTTTGTTTCCCTGTTTTCCCTAGCGCGTCTCCTGAGTCTCTAGAGTCTGATAGAGTCGGGAGACCGTTGGGGAAGGCTGAGGACTACGCTTCAGGTTCCTGACGCTCCTGCGGAACAGCAGATAACCCTTACATAAACTTACACAAAGACAAATAGTGGCAATACAAAATGACAATATGAAACAATCATATTGACCAATACCACTTTTAAGGTATAAAAGGGTGGACAACGGGGAGGAGGGTGCGTCAGTGAGGAATCCACAGGCAGATACTGTTTCCACTAAAAAAAGCGTTACTGAAGGTAAGTAACTTGTTCTTTTGATGGATACATCTGCCTGTGGATTCCTCACCTTATGAATAGAATCCCACAACAGTCCCACTCCCGGAGGAGGGTGTCCACCCTTCTATACCAAAAAGTCTTGCGAAACAGAGCGCACAAATGGCATTTCCTCCTCACTTCAGAATCTAAGCAGTAATGCTTCGCGAAAGTGTGAAGGGAGGCCCAAGTTGCGACCTTACAGATGTCCAACACAGGAACACCTATGGACAAGGCAGAAGTAGATTTAGCCCTGGTGGAGTGAGCTATAATGCCTTCAGGAGGCTCCTTACCAGCCAGAGCGTTGCAGATCTTGATGCGCAAGATGATCCACCTGGCTAAAGAGCGCTTGTGCACCGCCTTGCCCTTCATGCGTCCAATGTAGCCCACAAAGAGCTGATCGTCCTGTCGCAAATCCTTCGTTCTATCCAGAGGGAAACAAATCGCCCTGTTAGGATCCAATCGGTGAAGCATCTCCTCCTCCTTGGAAGGGTGAGGGGGAGGATAAAAAAGTAGGGAGGGTAATGGACTGTCCTAGATGGAAGGGAGTTACCACCTTAGGCAGAAAAGCAGCACTGGCCCCGAGGACCATCCTTTCAGCATGTATGGTTAAAAACAGAGGCTTTGAACTCAAAGCCTGAAGCTCACTCACCCTCCTAGCCGAGGTGATAGTCACAAGGAATACTGTTTTGAAAGGCAGTAGTCTCAATAGACAACTATGCATAGGGTCAAAAGGAGAACCCATCAAGCAAGTTAAAACCAGATTTAAATCCCACTGGGGCATAATAAAAAGGAGTGGGCGGAAACATGTTAGTAAGCCCCTAATTGAACCTTAAAACAATCGGAGTTTTAAAAAGAGACGGCTGATCAGGCAAACAAAGAAATGCCGATAAAGCCGACAAATATCCTTTAACAGTAGCCACAGCACAACCCTGCTGGGCCAAATGCAACGAAAAACAAAGAACATCAGGAAGATGAGCTTCTAAGGGATCAACAGACTTCTCTCCACACCAATTAACACATTTAGACCACCTGTAGGAGTAGATCGACTTGGTGGAGTGTCGCCTGGCCAATAATATAACATCCACCACGTCGGCGGGAGAGAGAAAGAATTCATGTTGCCCCATTCAATTTCCAGGCATGAAGGTGCAGTCTCTGGAGGTGGGGGTGTAGAATCTGCCCCTGCCACTGCGAGAGGAGGTGTACCCTGAGAGGGAGAGGGAGCGGAGGGTACGACGAGAGGTGAAGAAGGTCTGTGTACTACACCATTCTTAGCCAATCCGGGGCAATCAATATAACTTGGGCCCGGTCTTGGCGAACCTTCCTCAGAACCTGAGGAATCAAGGGTATGGGAGGAAACACGTAAAGGAGTTGTGAGCTCCAACTCAACTGAAACGAGTCCCCCAACGCTCCCTGACACGGAAACTGGAGACTGCAGAATGACGGGCAGTGCGCGTTCTCTATTGTGGCAAACAGGTCCATCCGAGTAGTTCCCCGTGCCCGGAAGATGTGTCGAACTACCTCCGGATGAAGCCTCCGCTCATGGTCAGCGGAGAACTGCCGACTGAGACTGTCCGCACGTACATTCAGCACCCCGGCCAGATGATTTGCCATCAACCAAATCCGATGGTCCTGAGCCCACGACCAGAGCCGCAACGCCCCTCTGCAGAGACGGTACTACCCTACTCCTCCCTGCTTGTTGACGTACCACATCGCGGGATTGTTGTCCGTCAGGACTTTGAACAACTGACCGCGAAGGGAAGGGAGAAAGGCCTTGAGGGCCAAACGTATCGCCGCCAAATTCCAGAAGATTGATATAAAGCAATCCTTCTTCTGGAGACCAAAGACCCTTGATCTCCAGATCCCCCAGATGAGCACCCTACCCTAGGGTAGAGGCATCCGTTATCACCGTGGCCACCGAGGGAGGAAGATGAAACGGTTTTCCTTGAGACAGATTGCCCTCCACGCACCACCAAGACAGATCCGCTGAAGCTTCTCTGGAGATCCTGACTGACTCCCTGAGATCTCCATTGTGCTGATACACCTGAATGCGGAGACACCACTGAAGCGCCCTCATGTGCCAGCGTGCATGGTTGACCAACAGAATGCAGGAAGCGAACAGACCGAGCAGGCGAAGGACCTTCAGAACCGGAACAACCGCTCCATTGTAAAACAAGGGAATCATTTCCTGAATGTCGAGAATCCTTTGCGGAGGCGGAAAATCGACACACAGTGGTATCCAGTACTGCCCCTATGAACAGGTTGCACTGTGAGGGCACCAGGTGAGACTTGGGTACATTTATCAAAAAACCCACATTTTACAACAGCTGAGTTGTTACCTGCAGATGATGACGCACCATCTCTGGCGACTCTGCCTTCAGAAGCCAGTTGTCCAGGTAGGGGAAAACCGGGATCCCCAACCCCCTGAGATGAGCAGCAACCACTGCCATCACCTTGGTGAAGACTCGAGGTGCAGTAGTAAGACCAAACGGAAGGACCTCAAACTGGTAGTGTTGCAAACCAACCGTAAAATGGAGATACTTTCTGTGCGACTTCAGGTTTGGGATGTGAAAATATGCATCCTGCAAGTCCATGGATACCATCCAGTCCTCTTGTTGCAGCGCCTGAAGAACCTGCGCTAGGGTAAGCATCTAGAATCTCTCCGGTTTGAGAAACAGATTCAAAATCCTGAGGTCCAGGATAGGACGTAACCTGCCATCCTTTTTGGGAATCAGGAAATCCCGGGAGTAGCATCCCTGACCCCTTTCCTGCTCCAGAATCACCTCTATCGCACCTTTTTGTAACAGGGCAAGAACCTCCTTTTGAAGGAGAAGTAAATGATCCTCCGTGCAAAATCCTTGGCAAGGAGGGTTAGGAGGGGTGAATTCTCTGAAGGGAAGGGCGTACCCATTTTCTACCAGATCTAAAACCCAAAAGGTCCGAAGTGATCGATTTCCAATCATGTAGAAAATGGGTAAACCAACCTCCCACGGGAACTACATGATCCAGGATGGCGGATCTAGGGCTGCTTTCCTGCATTACCAGGAGGAGCTGGGGAGGTAGAGGAGGAAGAAGGCGTCCGGTTCCACGAAGGCAACCTCTGCCCTTACCCCTATAGGACGCTTTCATCTGTAGCCCTTTTTTTCCCAAAAAACCAAAATTTAGCTGTATTTTGGCTGATTTCTGGGTCCCCTCCAGGGGAATCCACAAACCTTGGGTACCTTTCAAATCCCCATGATGCACAAGGGGTTTTGTTGCGGTTGCTGCTGTGGCTGTCTGTAACCACGAAAGTAAGACTTTCCGGAGCCACGGTATTGTCCATGGCCATAAGCTTTCGCCTGAGACTACAGGCACAAAGACTACGCTGTGGCCTTACTGTCCTTAAATCTTTGCAGAGCAGAGTCAGCTTTCTCTCCAAACAGTCTAGACCCATCAAAAGGCAGATCAAGAAGGGCAGCCTGTACATCGGGAGAGAATTCAGAAGACCTCAATCACGCATGCCTTCTTGTTGCAATGGATGAACCCATCACCCTGGCAACCGAATCCGTCGTGTCCAGGCCAGACTGGATGACTTGGCGAGCCGCAGCTTGTGAGTCTGCCAGCACCTCACCTATCCTCCTCAGACAATTTAGGAAGAAGTTGTTTGGCAGAGTCCATAAGGGCATGAATATATCTACCCAACAGACAAGTGGCATTGGTAGACTTCAGAGTCATGCTAGCCGATGAAAAGACCTTCTTCGCAGATTATTCCAACTTGTTGGAATCCCTGTCCGAAGAAGCCTGCGGAAAAGCACCTGTGGACTGCTTGGGACAAGAAGCCTGCACAACTAAGCTCTCAGGAGAGGGGTGGGATGAAAGGAACGCCGGATCCCCTGTAGCAGGTCTATATCTTCTGAACACCGACCTTGAAACTGCAGGAGCAGAAAGTGGGTTGCGCCACACATCCAAGAATGGCTCAGTCAATGCCTTGTTAAAAGACAAAAGTGGTTCAACCACAGAGGACAGAGAATGAAGCACCTCTGTTAAGTAAATTAGGCTTATACTCAGGAAGCTGCAAATCCAAAAGTTCAGCAGCCTTCCTTATCACAATATGGTAAGGTGCAACTTCTTTCAAAGGGGAAGCCTTCTGAGAAGCTAAGTCCCACTCTGGGGAAGTATCAAGTCCACTTGCGTCACACAATCCCTCAAACAAATCTTCCGTATCATAATCCTCCTTCCTCCATCTCCTCAGCCTGGTACTGCTCCTCCTCTAACAATCTCTGCGCTTTCCTCCTCAAGCGCATCTTCGGTTGCGGCGTCGGTGGCGCAACACGCGGCGTCGATGGCTCCGGGAGCGGCGTCGAAGGAGGATCCGCTGTAGTAACCGGCGCCGATCGAATCCGAGAAGGTTCACGGGATGGAGCCGGGGACTGCCCATACGGCGTCAACATCCTCGGAGCTGGAAACTGCCAGGACGGCGTCGTCGGCATAAATGGTACAAAGGGAACCTGAGGATACTGGTGAGGCACACAAAGTAAAAGCCATAGGACCCATGGGACCCGTAGGTTCTCCAGAGGAGTACGAGGCCCTGGCGAACACGCCATACATCGCATTTAAAAAATGTGATGGATCCTAACCCGATGCCAGAAATTGTGGGTACTGTGCCGGTTCAAGATCCAAACGAGGCACCTCTGAAGTCGGAGCCGCCGGAGCCGAAGGAACCTCAGCATCAGCTGGATTTGACACAACCTCTAGAGTCTGTGAGAACCTCAGCGTCGATGATGGCCCCGGAGTCCCCTTGTAAGAAGGAGAATGAAGCGGAGTCACCTGAGGAGACACTGAAGGAGAAGGAGAGACCAAGTCCTTTTCTTGACGTCGATGAGCTGGAGAAGGCGACCTTGAAGCCACAGCCTTCGAGGACCGGCGCCGAGAAGCATGCCTCTTCTTCTTATGCTTTTTCTTGGAAATATGGGACGTCGAAGATCTTGACTTCGATCTTTTATGACCCCTTTTTTCTTTACTTGCCTTAGCCATATACAGCTTGGCCTCCTGTTCCTTCAGAGCCTTCGGATTCATCTTCCTGCAAGAAAAACAGCCCTCGACGTCTTGGTCAGACGACAAGCACCAAAGACGGTCCTCATGAGGGTTAGTAATCGACATATGACCCCCGCATTCTTTACAGGTCTTAAAGCCCGACTTCCTCTGGGCTGACATGCCAAAACAGAGAGAGATGCAATCAAAATTACAATGTATCTAGACAAAAGTAAGGAGAGTCCCAGAAAAAAACTATTAGCGTCGACAGCGCGGAAAAAAGGGAACTGACGTCATCACGCCGACGTGGTCTTCTTATGGCTCCTGTGACGTCATGCGGAGCCGCGTGCAGAGCCATGGCATTGTGACTACCTCGTTGGTGTGGAGAGCTAGGGAAAAAAGTTTCCGCGGAATGCTGGCGCAGGGGATATTCATAAGGTGAGGAATCCACAGGCAGATGTATCCATCAGAAAAAAATGGTGCCTCACTCGTGTGGGAGGCCCAAGTACCCGCGACAGGCAAGGGCCCAAAACCTATTGAGGCGACATCAAAATTGCCTATCACAAACGACCTGGTTTTGCAAGGGGAGTTACCTGGGTTTTTGGTCCCGTGCTTGGCGGCTAGCTAGGGAAACCTACCAAACCCACACATTTCTGCCCCATCTGCCTTCTGGGGGGGCAGAAAGGCTGTGGCATCTTTTTTAGGTTAGTGGGGGCATTGGCATGCCCATTCTGGGCAACCCCCACCCCGAACTTGAGGAAAAAAAATTCCTGGCGGCTAGTGGGCTTTCTGTCCCACCCCGCGGGGCAGATAAGGGGCTATTGACCCCATCTGCCGCCTGGGGAGGGGGCAGAAAGACTATAATTTTTTTGGGGGGTGGGGGCCTTGACATGCATATTCGGAGCAACCCCTACCTATATATAAAAAAAATAATCCCTGGCGCTCAGTGGGCTTTCTGACCCCCCCCGGGGCAGATCAAGGGCTATTGCCCCCATATTCCTCCTTGAGGGCCAGCAAGTCTTTGATTTCCTTTGGGGGGGGGTAGTGTGGGGGCATTTGCATGCCCATTCTGGGAGCCCCCACCTCGGGCCTAAATAATCCTTGGTGTCTAGGGTGCTTTCTGCCCCTACGGAGGGCATATTGGGTGCTACTGCCCCCATCTGCCCCCCAGGGGCTCAGAAAGACTGGAATTTTGTGGGGGGAAGGGGTGGGGGCATTGGCATGCCCATCTTTGGCAGCCCCCACCCCTAAATTAATCGTACAAAAACATGGCGTCTAGTGGTCTTTCTGCTACCGCCCCCATCTGCACCCAGGGGGGGCAGAAAGACTGTTATTGTGCGGGGGGATTTGACATGCCCATAATGGGCAGCCCCCACCCCTAATTTACATATTAAAATAAATCCCTGGTTTCTAATGGGCTTTCTGCCCCCCCAGGGGGTAGAAAGACTGGAATTTTGGGCAGCCCCCACCCCCAATTGTAATTTTAAAAAAAATCCCAGGTATCAAGTGGGCTTTCTGCCCCCCCGGGGGGGGGGGGCAGAAAGACTGTTTTTATGGCCGGGGGTTGGGGGCATTGGCATGCCCATATTGGGCAGCCACCACCCCTAAATAAAATATAAACAAAAATCCCTGGTATCTAGTGGGCTTTCTGCCCCCCGGGGGGGGGGGCAGATTGGGGGCTACTGCCCCATCTGCCCCCTGGGGGGCAGAAAAGCTAAAATTGCCCAAAATATTAAGGGGGGGAGCAAAGGCCCTTGCCCAAGGGGCCGCTTCCCCCTCCCTGGTGCCTAGTGGGTGGATCCCTGCTTGGGGATCGCCCTCCTGGGGCGATTCCTCAAACAAACAGGGATCCACTAGAGAGGGGTACCATTGGAAAGGGGAGATTCTCCCCTTTCCAACGATACCTCTCCTGACATTGTACATGCTCACAGGGCTGAGATAGCCCCCTAAGCACATAGACAATCGAAACTGAAATGAGCCTCTTGGCTCAATTCAGTTTCATTTTCATTGCAATGACGTCAGCGCGCGATCGGCATTGCAATGAAAATGTAAATTGGCCTCGGGAGGTTAGGGAAGCTCTTCCCCAACCTCCAGAGGCCAATAAAAAAAATTAAAAAAAAGAGAAATAACTCTGCTGTCTGCAGCAGAGGGATTTTGTGCCCCTGTTCTCATGACGGAATGGTTCCGTCATGAGCACAGGAGCACCGGTGCTCATGACGGAACCATTACGTCATGAGCACCGAAGGGGTTAAACACCATGTGGACAGATCCAGTATTATAAGAAATAAGTACTAAAAGCAGAGAATGAAAAATGTCCTAGTAACCATGACGGAAAGTTTCAATTCTATTAAGGACGCGGAGGCGTTGATTATGCAGTAGTGCCTTTATTCCTACAGCCAGCAGAATTCAACTTCAACATTTTTTTTTTTTTAACAAAAACAAACTAGCACTCCCATGGTGCTTCAGGCAGTCCACTGTCCACCAATCCGCTCCTCCCATTACTCACGGAGGCGTGTGCTTCCTGAGTCAACCTCCTCTTTCGTGACTGCAGTCAGAACCAGTACGCAACTCATCAGTCATTCTTTGCTCCATCAGGCCCTGAAAAGAAAACCAGAGGCCATGACTTTGATTCCGTGAATGAAACAAAGCAAGCAAGAAAAAACCAACATATGGGTTACGAAACTGTACAAAGAAAACATGCATGGTCATGGAAACAGTAATAGAAAGGCAGAGATACTTATACCATACGAGGCCTCGCTCCTATAAAGTGATTCTCACCCGGGCGGGAAACAGGAGTTCGCTAGAGCCCTGGGCGGGAATAATCCTCGCCTCCGTGTCCTTAATAGAATTGAAACTTTCCGTCATGGTTACTAGGAAATTTTTCATTCTATGTCAGGACCGGAGGCGAGGATTATGCTCTTTCAAAGCTTATCCACCACCAGCGAGGCCATATCAACAACTGGTTTGAAATAAAATCTCTTGAACATTGAGTCCGACGACCAGTCAGCCTCGTTCAAAATGTCCTCCAACCTGGCTCCCAGGGAGAAGGCTTTGGACGCCATGGCTCATCGCACTGAATGGGTGCCAAATTGCGAGACATTGATGCCCGCTTCCTGCATTACCCATCTGACCCAGCGCGCAATAGTCGGTGGGGAAACCGCTTTGAAGGACTTACGTAAGGAAATCAGTAACTGCCGCTCGCCTGGCGGCTGAGTCTCTTCAGTCATGTTCTCATACTCCTTGAGTCATCTGACCACGCACAACTTAGGAGAGTGATCGAAAGCTGGATAAGAGATGATTCTGGAATCTGATTTTGTCCGACGGACCACATGAAAAGTAACTCCCTGAGGAGTGTACACCCGGCCGGAGATAGCCAAAGCTCGAACATCAGAGACTCTACGACAGGAGACCAAACATAGGAGCATTGCCAGCTTTGCTGAGAGCTCCTTTCTTGACCGGAATCTATTGGCTTGCCAGGACTTAAACAAACGAAGAACCTTGTTTATGTCCCAAAGAGAGGAATATCTAGGTTCCTGGGGAAGCGTCAGCCGAATACCTCGCAACAATTTGCATACCATAGGATGTTTCCCAAGTTGGCCCTGAACCGGCAAATGTCCGGCCGAAATCGCTGAGCGATACAAATGAATCGTTCTATAAGCGAAACCCTGGGCCGCCAGGGAAGCTAAGAAATTGAGGATTGAGGACCCCATGGGATCATGGTAATTCCGTACACACCAACCGACCCATCGAGCCCAGGCTGACTTGTACCTCTTGTTGGTGCTGCTATCTGCCCACGCTGCTCCCAGTAGGCACTGAGCGTCTTGCGATAGGCCACCGACTCTCCAGCGATGCCTGAAATCCGCCAGGCCACGAGAGGCATCCGTCCTTGTTGGAGGAGCGGGTGAGGGAGACCTTGAGGGTCCCTCAGGAGAAAGGGATCTCGGGGTAGAAGGATTGGAGAATTCCAAGAAAGTTCCAAAAGAACTGGAAACCACACTTGATACCTCCAATATGGCGTTATCAAGACCACCCGCACTTTCTGTTGGCGGACCTGAGCCGTGAGTCTCATGATCATCGCGAAGGGGGGAAAGGCATACCCTACTTCTGCTTACCAGTCCTGCAGGAACGCATCCGTCGCTGCTGCTAGAGGGTCCGGCTTCCAGCTATAAAACTTTGGAAGTTGGTGGTCCAGCCTTGACGCAAAGAGATCCACCGAGAACAGCCCCCATGTGGAGCTCAACCACTGGAAGGTCCGAGGACAAAGCTGCCACAAACTCATATCCGTCCAAGACCTGGAATGTGTGTCCGCCACCACACTGAACTCTACCGGGAGGTATTCCGCCTTCACCGAGATATTGTGGGAAAGACAGAAGGACCACAGATCCTTGGCCAAATCCGCTAGAGCCTTGGACTTCGTGCCCCCTAGGTGGTTGATAAAACGCACTGCTGAGACATTGTTCATCATGAGCAGGACATTGCACAAGACCTTGTTCTTGGTCTAACACCGAATGGCGAAAGAGCCCGCCATCAGTTCTAGACAATTGATGTGTAATTGTCTTTCCGCGGCAGACCACTTTCGTCCGGAAAAGGATTCCCCGCAGCGAGCTCCCCAGCCTAGTTTGCTGGCATCTGATTCTATGACCAAGACTGGTTCGTAGCCGAAAATGGCCCTGCTATTCCAGGCCTCCATATGGTGGAGCCACCACCGCATTTCCCTGCGCACCTCTTCCGTGAGAGGAACCTGATCGCGTATTGAAGTCCTTTGCGGAGATGGGCGGCCTTTAGACGCTGTAACGCTCTGTAGTGGAGCGGCCCCGGGAATATGGCCTGTATCGACGAGGACAAGAGGCCTACTACCCTCGCTATCTGGCTGAGCGAGGTGGAGGGTCGAGCGAGGGTGCGCCTGATTTCTCTGCGAACCTTGAGAATTTTCCTGGGAGGAAGGCTCAGGGTTCGGGCCACCGAGTCGATGGTGAACCCCAGAAAGGTCACTTGTCTGGACGGAACCAAAAGGGACTTCTTGGCGTTGATAATAAACCCCAGATGGTGCAGTAAATCCGACGCTTCTCTGAGCCTGTCTGATAACCGCAAGGGGCACTGCTCTAGCAGTAGGATATCGTCTAAGTAGACTATGAGCTGTAGGCCCCGCGCCCGGAGTGCTTCCACGACCGGTTTGAGAACCTTCGTGAAACACCACAGGGCGGAGGAGAGACCGAAGGGCAGAGTCGCAAACTCGTAAACCTGACCGTTCCAAAGAAATTGTAGGAAACGTCTGTGTGCGGGATAGACTGGTATTGTCAGGTACGCGTCCTTCAAGTCCAAACGTACCATCCAATCGTTGGGTTGCAAGAGGTCCCGGAGGAGATGGATACCCTCCATCTTGAAGTGGCGGTAAACCAGCCATTGATTGAATTCTTTCAAATTTATGACAGGACATTGACCGCCGTCCGTCTTGTCCACCACAAAAATATTGCTGATAAAACCCCGCGGGTGTAGGGAGGTGGGAACTATCGCTCCTTTCCGCAAGAGATAGGCCACTTCCATGTCTATAAGGGCAGCCGTGTCTCGAGCGAAAACCAGCGGTCTGGGCCGAACCTCCTGTGAAGGCGTCCCGTAAAACTCTATCCGAAAACTCCTAACAGTCTGTAACACCCAGGCGTCTGAAGTAATGGTCCTCCAGTTGCCCTCAAAAAGAGCCAGTCTACCCCCCACCTTGGTAATCGAGAAGGAGAGCCACTCACCTGTTGCGGCCATTTGTTGGCCCCGGCCTCTGCCTCCTCTACCCCTGCCGCCACGGCGGGACTGGAAGAACTCTTGCCGCCCTTAATCCGTGGTCTTCTTGCCACCTCTCAGAGGGCCCTGGGTGAAGAACTTGCCGGCCGAGCGCCCCCTGCCACGACCGGCACTGACAAAAACACGTGGGTTGAAAACCCTCTTTATAGAGGATTGCGCCTTGTCGAGAGAGGTGAATGTTGAAACAAATTTCGTCAACTCCTTAATGAATGGATCACCGAACAAGCCACCTTGGGCCACCGAGCCTGCCTCCGAAGAGGCCAGATCCCCGAGCTTGGGATCCACCTTCAGCAGGAATGAGCGCCTCCTCTCCGTAGAAAGGGCGCAATTTGCATTGCCCAAGAAGACTATAGCCCTCTGGGCCCAGTTGGATATACGGTCTGGGGACAAGGTCGAACCGGACGCTTTTGCCTCCTCAGCCAGCTCCAAGATCTTCGTTAGCGGACCAGTCATATCCAGGAGCTTATCCTGGCAATTCTTCCAGGAACGGTCGATGCCCTTCTTCAGATCTCGGACATACTTTTGTAAGAAGGTTACCATTTAGGGTCGACCTCAGGTGTCGTGGCCACCTTGCCCGGGAGGGCCGGTCTAGAGCACTCCACCCTAAGGCAGGCCTTAACTTCCTTTTCAAGGGGTTTGCGAAGCATACTGGCCACAAACGCCAACACCTTCGCGGAGGGTTTCCAGGCTGAGGACTTGGGATGGACCAAATCCTCCGGGATCAACATATCCGAAGGCACTTCCGGCTGAGAAGAGTGTTCCGAGGGGGGACCAGGAGGACACCAGGGCGTAGACGGGCCTGCCTCGTCCAGGGAATGACCCGCCGAGTCATCGTCTTTGTGTGTGAACTGTGGGTCCTCTGGTGCTTCAGGGATAAATTCCTATTCCAACCGCTGAGACTTCGCTAGGAACGCCGATTTCAAGCGTGCAAACGCATCTGGCGCAGGTGCATTGGTCAAATTGCGCTTCCTGTGCGCTGGGTTTTCTCGGCCTGCTCGGCTTGAATGGCCTAACCATATTTCATTATGCGACGTTCAAAGGGCCCCATCGCAGCCTCAAATGCCCGATGGATAGACGTATCCACCGCATCGCAGAATTTGTCATCCAGGGGGATGACTTGGAGGATTTCTTCTTCCTGATATTCTGCCTCCATTGAACTAATGGCCCCTGCAGGTGTGGTAACCTACTGTTTGAAGGCCTACAATGGCTGAAGTTTTCCAGGTGCGGAGCGCTGATTTGTGCCGCCCGGCGGCAGGTCTGAATACTGGGGACGACTCACCGGGTGTCAGATAGGTCTGGGCCCGCCCCCACCACAGCAAACAAGCGGCATATTTATGTTTTGTTGTAGCGCGCTTGCAACGTGCCTCACGGCAATTAGGCTGACCCGAGCGGGTGTCCAGCTGTGGGAAGTAGAGAAAGTCTGACCTGCATGCAGGTGTCAGGGTTCCTCAGACCTTTCTCGGTGCAGGCGACACTGGAGATCCGCGGGACTCGCGGGCGCGATTAAACTCTATGATCCCTGCCTCAGGAGTGGCACGGATCAGCGAATTTGCACCCGTGCCCCCCGCGAGCAGACGCGCACTGCACCAAGACCGGGGCCGCGAGCGGAGCTATTCCGACGTTGCTCCCGCAGCCCCGCCTGAAAACAAAGCCGAACGTGGCAAAGGAAACAAGAGCGGCGAGAACACCCAAACGAGGGTGGGGAGAAAGAGCCAATGTGGGGAAAACCGCCGACGCGGCGTCCCGCGGAAATCTCCCCAACGTAAGCGCTGTACTAGACAGAACCACCGCTAAGCAATCAATTAGTACGCTACTGTACACTTCCAGTAAGCAAGCAAAATGAAACTACAACTTCGCTATACATTTAGAAAACATGAGAGAAAAGGGAAATTGCTACTTAACTTGCTGGCAGCAGGAAAGAAAGAGGAGGCTGACTCAGGAAGCACACGCCTTCAGGAGTAATGGGAGGAGCTGATTGGTGGACAGTGGACTGCCTGAAGCACCATGGGAGTGCTAGTTTGTTTTTGTAAAAAAAAGAAAGAAAAAAAAGGTTGAAGTTGAATTCTGCTGGCTGTAGGAATAAAGGAAGTACAGCATAATGCTCGCCTCCGGTCCTGACATAGAATTTTGTGAATCCAAGAGCAAATAGGAGGCTAATCTGTCCAGCGTGTGGGTGCACCCAAAAAGTGCTAGTTTGCCCCATCACCAAAATGTTAAAAATTTTAATAAACAAAGATGCAACCAAATTGAACTCCAAAATGCAATTACTTTAAGTTTAATGCACATAAATGAATTATAGATATATCTTCATGAATTCATAGTTTACAATTTCATCTAGTTTTCACAAAAAGCAAAATAATGTGTATATCACAAACCCTGAATTGTATTAATAATATGCCAGGTATTGTGACAGAAAGAAACAATATAACAGAATCACTTTCCTAGAAGCATCCAAAAACAATGTTAGAATGTAGCTAAATCAATTTTCCGTGCCAAAACAGTCAACTTGTTTCGCGACTGCTGTCGCTTTTTCAAGGTTGTAGTGAACGTCAATGCACTGCACCGACCGGTAGACAAAACATCTGCCACGTTTTGATGGTGTACTTAGGTCCTTAGTCATTCTGGAAATGCTCTTTACGGAACGTAGCCCCAGCATGTTTACCCAATTTTCCAATGTAGTTAAGCTTGCGCTGTCCGAAAGACAAGGTTACAAGACATCCTCAGACACTCCCCAACTTACTACCGGGCAGTGGAAGTAGTTGGATTTAGTGCAGTGTTAGTGCTAAAGGCACATGACCGACACGTTTTCCTGGGTCTATGCAGGAAGCCACAGAGGCATTGGAAAGATTCATTTGGCGCCAACATAGTATTAGTCAAGGACTCAGAGTGAGACAGAGACGTGATAGTCAAAAGTTAGCCTGGGCTTGTTTTCTCAGGGATCTCATGTAGGGAGATGGTCAGGTAGGAGTGGTACACAGATCGCTGCACTCATCACTACTCACAGATACATACAGCAAACAAGCACCTCTCTAACCACGCAACAAGATCTGCCAGTAAACTGCACACTTGTGATGCAGACAACACACAAGGAAAACCCCCAGTGCTCGCTAGGAGGGTTTGATAATAAAGCTGAACATATACGTGGGTGAGGACCTTTAATTCAATTTATTCCCCATTTTCCTAACGCCCTCTCAGGCGACTTAAAATTGGGTATTACAGGAGCGCTAGGTGGCGCCGGTCCAACATGGCCGCTCGGCGGTGAGGCTCCGGACGCCTAACCCCGCAAATCCTTCCTAAATCCGTGGCGAGCTGCCCTGGCCGGCGCAACGGAGCGCGGACCTGTCTCGCGGCCCAGAGCCCGAAGTTGACGGGATTCGGCCTGGCCCAAGCAACGATTGGCAACCTGGTGGCGGGCTGGCGGCTGGAGGTGGCAATCCTGGTGCTGGGACCCGGGCGGGCTGCTAATCGAACCGGTGAACAGAGGCGCTCTAGGCTTCAAACGGGTGCCGAGCAGCGAGGGCGGTGTGCCATATTGCTCCCACCCCCTTCCCGGGATCCCTGAGGCCTCAAACGGATTGCCTCTAAAATAAACTCGTTTCTCTCCACCATTGTACCTTTTTTTTGGCGGATTTTTCTCACTGTAAATATTTTTCACACAGTAGTCTTCGGAAGGGTGAACCTTAGCGCGTTCATACCTCCGTGACTCCGCACTCCCACTCTGGTCCTGATGAAAGCCTGTTGAACACACATTGAGGCAGAAACATGTTGACCGCCAAGGAGTGAAACAGGTCTTTTATTTTTTGACCTTCACTCCCCCTTTTTTAACTTTCCCAATCAGCAAAACGAATAAAATTTACTTTTTTGACTTAATTGGCAATTTTAAATTCACTGTCACCTCACCTGAACCCCGCTCCGCAGTAACCTGGCGTCGTAGCACACTGGGATGACATTCGGTCATACCCAGTGGAGCCCGATGATGAAGCATGTCACCAACCAGGTTGGTGAGTGAGGGCTTTATTTACTTATACATAATAGGCTGTGTACATAATGGGTATAGCCTGTAGAGGTCTACGTCTTTCTCAACAATATAAGTGTTTGTTTTGAACCTGTGGACCCATGCTCCTTTGATATACAGTGCTCTGTTTACATTACACTGACTTTGTTGTTTCCCAGTCTATCCCTGAGGGGAGTAGTCGTGTTGTTAGCCCTTCCTCTCTTGTTGTTTACACGGGCTGCTAATCGAGCCCGCGGCTCCCGCGTGATGTCTAGGCCCGGCCTTCCTGAGACATCGGCGGCCTCGTGTAGGCACTTCAACTGCCGCTGCTGGCCCCCCCTTCCCCCCCTGTGAGAAGAGAGGTGTTCCCGCCCAAGGACTGCCGGCGGTGAGTGTGGGGGTGCGGAGCGGGCCCCGGGGGGCCGTACTTTGGTGGACGGCGGCCGGTGAGTGCGGCGCTGAGGAAGGCGTGTAATTGGGGCTGCCCTGGCTGTCGAGATGGCCGGGGAGTAGTGGGGGGCCCCCCCCTTAGGGGTGGGTGTCGACGGTCAGGGACTGGCTCCCCCTTCCCCCCCTGCGTCCACTGCTGCATTTGGACCTGGTCCCTCGCGGTCTGCGGGGGGCCGTTGAGTGGTGCCTTTGCTGATCGGGCCGCAATCCGGCGGTCGGCAGCAGGTTTTACGCAGTCAGCTGTGAATGGCATCAAGATCCAGGGGCTCTGGGCTGAGTGCTGGCATCGGTGGTTGGGGATCCACCCCGAGGTGCTTGGAACGGGGGCGGTCCTTCCCGCCTGTGCACCGGGGACCACCTTGAAGGGCTTGGACGTCTGCACGGACTGCTCGGGTCCTGTGACTTCGCTGGGGCGGCGTGGATTTGGCCTTGGCTGTGTTGTCCGGTAGGAGGCGGCTCACTGCCCTGGGTACCGGCGGGCCACGAGTCTGGAGCTTCTAGTCGGCGGCCTTGAGCGCTATTCGGCTGCCTTTTCGGGCGGCGCGCAAGGACGTGATCGGCATCGCTGGTGGCAATCAGCCTTCCGGACGGGCGAGATGCCCCGGCCATGCATCCTCCCCTCCTGCCATCCGCCGCCCTGGTCCCTGTGGGGTCTCCGGAAGGTACCCGTGTTGCTCACTGTCCGGCCTTGACGTCCCCTGTTGACCGTTGGGCGGCCATCATGGGTAAGGACAGGGCTTCCAGGCCGCCACCCGCAGCCACCCAAACCAGGATTGATCAGTACACGACCTCCGAGAGGGGGGCGGGTTCGACCGAGGAGGTGACTTCGGCCCCCAACACAGACCTAGCAGCCATTTTGCAGGCCATCAACGCCTCCCACTCCTCCCTGGAGAGTATGGTCGGGGAGATCAAGGTCGACGTTGCCCTCCTCCGGCAGGACCTGCGTAACGCCACCGCCCGCATCTCCGAAACCGAATCAAGAATATCGACAGCCGAGGACGACATCCGTCAGTTACAGGACCAAGTGCGAGAACTGACCACCCACTCTAAGGAACTGCACCGCCGGGCTGAGGATGCAGAAAACCGAGCCCAGAGTAGTAACCTCTGTCTGGTGGGATTTCCGGAGGGGGCAGAATCGGGCCGTGCAGATGATTTCCTGGAACGCTGGTTTAAGTCCTGGATGCCGGCGGACAGCCTGTCAACCTGGTTTGTGGTGGAGAGGGCCCACCGCTCGCTGGCTCCCAGGCCTCCATTAGCGTCCCCCCGCCCTTTCATCTTAAAGATCCTCAATTTCAGAGACAGGGACGCGATTCTCCGTGAGGCCAGGCGCAAAGAGACTCTCACATACCAAAATCACACTATAATGATCTTCCCGGACTACACCCGGGAGGTCCACGAGCTCAGGCAATCCTACACGGAGGTGAAGCAGAAGATGCGGGCCATGGGCCTCCAGTACCAGCTTCAGTTCCCGGCCCGCCTCCGGGTCATTTTTCAACACAAAGCAATATTTTTTGACACGCCGCGAGCAGCCTGGACCTGGCTGACGGAGGAGCGCCCTTTGCATCGATCTGGACAGGGATCACCGGCGGCTGGGCGTCGGGGACAGGAAGTGCCCCGGCCGTCAAGAACCCGTCGACGCACACTGCCCCGGACGCGCGCAGAAGGAGAAGCAGTCGTCACGCGCACCATGGGCCGGCCACGCATGGCGTCTGGGGCCTCTTCTGCCACTTCAGCTGCACCTACAAGTCCCGCTGCTACTGGACGACACACTGAGTCCCCTCTGCGGGTGGGCTCTGCAGCTCAGCCAGACGCACAAATGGACCTTAAGGATCTTTCCCGCAGTCCGGTCATTTGATTTTTCCTTTAATGTAGGTGGATTTGTGGGAGGGGGAAGGGATTTGCTTTTCCAGGCTGGTGATGCGAGGGACTGGGCGTCGGTGTTTCACTACAAATCGCAGCTCTCGGCCAGGGCAGGAGATTTTGTCTTGTTCAGATCTACTGAGGGGTCCACTAGGTGCTCTAGATATGACAGGGTTTGGCACTCCGGCTTTGCTAGGGGATCCCTGGGGGTTACTATCCTGATCAGACGGTTCTTTCCCTTTGTACTGGCCCAGGTGCATTTAGACCCCCAGGATATGGCGGTTGCAGTTTGTGGCACTCTCGAGAGGCGACCACTCACCTTGATGTCCCTGTACGCGACGCCGTCCCTGTTGCAGGCTGCCCTTTCCTACACCGCAGATTTGCTGCCAGCGCTCCCGGCGGGCTCGCTCATTTTAGGGGGGGGGGGGGGGGACTTCAATGCTGTCTACACGCCCCGTATGGATTCGACGGGTCCCTTCTCCCTCCCCAGAGCCGCTCGCGCAAGGCAGTTGTCGAGCTGGGCCGAAGCCCAGGGCCTGTGCGACATCTGGAGGGATTGGCACCCACACGCTCGTCAATACACTCACACCTCGGCGGCACACCATTCACACGCCCGGATTGACTTAATTTTTGTCCCGTCTACGGAATGTGCGGGTGTGCAGGATGCCCGCATTCTTCCAAGGGGCCTTTCGGACCACTCGCCACTGCTTCTCGCTCTCGGCCCACCTCCCTTTTCCGCCCGCCCGATGTGGCGCCTGAATGCCTGGTTCCTTCAGGACAAAGATTTTCGGAAAACAGTGGGAGACGGGCTTACCAATTATTATCGTCATAATGTTGGCTCTGTCTCCTCCTCGGCCATCCTTTGGGAGGCCAGCAAGGCGACTATTAGGGGGGCTACCCGGGGGCACGTGCAGCAGCAACGCCGGACACAGCTCCAGCGACTCACGGCCTTCGAAGCACAGGCCTTGGAACTTGAACGGGACCAGGAGGCGTTGAGTGATGCCGCGCGGGCGCGGCGGCTGGCCTTTCTGCGGGAAGAGATACGTATGCATTCTATGGAGGCGGCCAAGACTCTTTGGCACTCCTCGGTGGCCCGGGTGTACGGATGAGGGGATAAGAACGGTACGCTCCTCCATCGGCTGGCCACTTACCCTTGCGCAAACCGGATTATTCCTGCCATTGTGGATTCCACTGGTGTGACTCACACAATCTGTCGCAGTGACACAGACCTTTGCAGATTTTTACTCCCAACTATACCGGGCTTGGGCGCCGGGGATCTCCCTTGTGGAGATGATGGGGACGAGCAGGGCTGATCTTGGGCAATTGAGAGGGGAGGCTAGTGAGACATTAGATCTGCCCATCATGCTGCAGGAAATCGATGAAGCAATCAGTCACTTGGCTTCCGGGAAGACCCCAGGGCCGGACGGCTTCCCACAGGAATATTACGCCCACTACCGTGAAACCCTTGCCCCGAGGCTTCTGGATCTCTATGCTGAAGTGCAAGGGCTCGTTCCCACCCGAGAGGGACACGGCCATGATAGTAGTCCTTCCAAAAACACAACCCCCCATCACAGTCTTGTTCTGATTATCGGCCTATATCTCTCATTAACACCGAGCTTAAGATATACGCAACCATCCTGGCACAACGGCTTCGCCCTTATCTTGTCTCACTGGTCCATCCAGCACAGTGTGGATTTATGCCGGCTCGAGGGACTAGGCACTGCTTGCTGCGCCTGCATCTGGCCCTGGCCCACCGGGAGCGCCTATCTCCTTATCAGGCCCTACTACTGGTTGACTTTGAAAAGGCCTTTGACTCGGTGGGATGGGTCTCTCACACGTTCTCCATAGAGCGGGGAACGCGACAGGGCTGCCCGCTCTCGCCCCTCCTCTTCGACCTGGCGATGGAGCCCCTGGCCGCTCTGGTCCGATCGGACCCGGTTCTCCGCGGGTGGGACTGGCCGGGTATGGTCCCTGATAAGATTGCCCTGTACACGGACGACGTCCTTCTCTATCTCTCAGACCCGGCTGTTTCGGGCCCTCGTGTTCGCCAGATTCTTCGCCGTTTCGGACAGGCATCGGGTCTCTGCCTAAACCCCCAAAAATCTGTCCTGGTCTCGTTGCACCCGTCTAGGGAGTGTTTCGATTGGCAGTTGGACATTTCCCTCCGGAGACTCTCCTTTAAATATTTGGGGATCTGGATCACCCTTCTTCCGGAGCTCTGCTGGGCCCTCAACGTGGCTCCTGTGGTTAACAAGACCAGATCTGACATGGTGAAGTGGCAGTCGCTCCTACTGAACCCATTGGGGAGGATCGCACTCTACAAGATGATGATCCTCCCTAAGTTCCTATACATGCTACAGAACATGCCCTGCTCCTTCTCCCGCTCCTGGTTCCGGGAGATGGACATGATTGCGACTAAGTTTCTCTGGGGTGGCGGTAGGCCCCGTCTGGCCCTGGACCGTTGTCAGATTCCTTCATACGACGGAGGCCTGAGCATGACTAACCTCTATTTGTATTATCTTGCAACTCGGCTTCTGGTGGTCCATGATTGGTTCTCGGGCGGGTGGGATGATCCGGCCTATAGGCTAGAGGTACAGCGCGTGGGGTTCTCCTCCATTCAAAACATGCTCTACGGGGCGGTGATCCCCCTGTCGCTCTCGGACGTTACGCGGGCCCCCTTCTTGGCATGGCGTGCTGCTCTACAGCATACCCGCTGGTCAAGGACACTGACCCTGGTCACACCACTTTGGCATGGGACTTGGCTGCGGGAGGTAGCGGGGTTTCGAGCATGGGAGCTTCTGGGGACCTCTCGCTTAGGTGACCTGTGGCGGGGGGGCACATGTGTTCTTTTCAGGAGCTTCAGGGACGATTTTTATTGCACCCTCCGCAATTCTATAAATACCTCCAGCTGCGCCACGCGGGCCAAACTCACGTCCCTCTGGAATCACGGATTCCTGACCACAGCCCGCCTGAGGCCCAGGTGATGCTGGGGTGCCTTGGGAGGGGAGGAATTTCCCATATTTATCGTTTCCTGGTTAATAACACCCCGGTAGACTGGGAAGGGCTGAAGCAGCGCTGGGAGACCTGGGTGGGTCCATTGGATGAAGCTGATTGGAGAGACGCCCTAATGCCCCCAGGACGATTACCACTTCGGCTAGATTGAGGCTCATCCAGTTTTATTATCTGCATGCCGCACATCTGACCCCGGAGCGCCTCTACCGTGCAGGCCTTTCCCCGGAGGCTTCATGCGCCCGCTGTGGGGTAGGCCCGGCGGACTTCTTCCACATGGTTTGGAATTGCCCGCGCTTGGGGAGCTACTGGGGGGAGATTGAGCTTGAATTAACGGAGGTCCTGGGGTGGGAGGTCCCCCATGACCCCAAAATGGCTTTGCTGGGGATAACGGATGGATTGGATGGCTCCCGCAATGAAAAATATTTCCTAACTACTGCTCTGGTAGTGGCTAAAAGAGATATCGCTGCCGCCTGGAAGCAGATCGATCCACCCAATTGTGCTAAATGGAGAAGGGGCGTGGACTGGTGTGCCGCACAAGAACGGACATTATATGCTGCACGGGGATGCCCCAAAAAGTTTCGCAGAGTATGGGGGAAATGGTTAGGGGGCTTATTCTAGGGGGGGAGCACGTGTGAGAGGTGCGGGAGGCCGAGGGAGGGGATGGAGGATTTTGCTACTGCTTGTCATTGAGTCCATGATATGTCATTTTGATGCCAGTTCAATTGGACTGTTGTATGTGCCTTTCAAGTTTGTTCTTCCACAAGAAAATAAAAATTTGATTATCAAAAAAAAATTGGGTTTCACAGGAGTACTTGGAGAAAGGCAAGGCAACCACCCAGGAAAACGTACTAAGCCCAGACATTCTAACTACCACACACCCAAAGTGGTGTGACCTGGATGGGCCACACCCACATTGGTAAAATCATGCACTTCCTTTTTAAAAAAAAATATTTTATTCAGCAGTATCAGATTTCATTATGGTTACATAAAAACCAAACGTTATACAATACAAATACAAAATAAACACAGGTTCCTTACATACAACCTTTTAACTATCACCTTTAATCACAGCCAACCTGTTATTGGTGCCCATAATTGCTCAGCAAATATCTTTCTTCTATGACCTTTCAGGTTATAAAGAGCCATTTCCATATGAAACAGAGCAAGAATCCTAGCCCTCCATTCAGAGAAGCGGGGTGGATCCGAACTCAACCACTGCGAGGTTATGCAAAGGCGCATCACAGCCATACATAAAAATAAAAAGCCCCTTTGTGGTGCTAACCTTTTGCTAATTGTTATATCGGATTCGTTGCCAAACAGAACCAAACCCGGATTAAGAGTTACCGGTATTTCTAAGGAGGAATTCAAAAAGTATTGCAAATCAGACAGAAAGGGGGCTAAAGACGGACACAAAAAGAACATATGTGCAGCATCAGCTGCTATCTCACCACACCGAGAACATTTGTCCCCACTTCCAGTCTTTCATTTTGCAATCTTAGCAGGAGTATAATACAGGTCAAAAATCGACATATAACACTGACTCTTTAGACTCCCAGTCAGCAAAATAGAACTAGCCATTTCCAAAGACTCCTGTAAATCTATTATCGGGATCCCAAGCCTTCACTCCCATTTTTGTTCTTGTATTAGGAGATCGTCATGCTGCCCCCGAGTAAGTTCTTGATACATTTGCGCCAACTTCCCCCTACGGATTATAGCCTCAAGAATAGGAATTGCCTCTAATGAACAAATGCCCTTCGTAATAGCTTTGTCTAGAAAGCTTCGCAGCCGTAAGTATTTAAAGAAGTCGCCCTTATCAAGAACAAATTTCTCACTCAATGAGGCATATGACATTATTTGACTATGTTCACATAAATCCCCGCACGCCACTTCCGCGCAACAAAATCCATAAAAACTGTTGAGGGAGCCCCCGGCAAGCCAATCGGTGTGTAACGGTTAAATTCCTTTATCTTAGACAACGCACATATCTTTTTCCAAACAAAAAACACAGCTAAAAGAATTTTAAATCTAATTTTTTTATAATAACTTGGCTCTATAACCCTAACTAATAGATAGCGAGCTTCTGAGCCCAGAACTAATTCGTAGATGGTAGGAGAGGTAGCCGGATCCTGGATAGCTCTTTCTCCAAAGATCAGGATCCCAAAATGCTGGAGCAGCGATACGTAATAATAAAAACGAAAATTACGGATGGACCACCCCCCACGAATATTAGGTAAATAGAGCCACTTCATGGCTCTTCTCGCCCTTTTGTAGCTCCATAAAAACCGAGAGCACATCCTTTCTATCCTCAAAAATAGAGAATTGGGAAACCATAACGGAATTGCCCGAAATATATATAAAAATTTTGGAAATATTAACATTTTAATAACATTACTTCTTCCATAAAGTGACAAATACAAATGATCTAATTTCTCCAAAGTTTTATTAGCATTTACAACAATAGGATCAGTATTTAAGGCTGGGATATCCTGTACTTTCGCCGAGATTCTAATACCCAGGTATACAACCTCGTCAACTATTTTAGGGTCTGCTGGGCATCCCTTTTCTGAATGTAAAATCTGAGTCTTAGCTAGATTCAGCTTGTAGCCTGAAATTCCTGCAAATTCGTTAGTCAAAATCTCAATTCTGTTTAATGCACTAACCACATCGCTAGTCAAAACTGCCAAGTCATCCGCATAGGCTAAGACTTTAACATCATGTAGCTGAGGTTTAACGGGAATAATTATTGAATCGTGTTCCAGTTTAAAAATTAATGGTTCTATATAAAGAGCGAAGAGGAAAGGCGAACAAGGACATCCCTGTCGTGTACCCCTTAACACTTTAAACTCCTCAGATTCCACCCCTGAAACCCTAACGGTAGCAACTGGCTTTCTATATAAGGCCTGTACAGCCTTCAGAAAGTCGGGAGGGAATTCCTTACAAATGAGAACCGACCATAGATAGTCCCAGGAGACCCTGTCGAATGCCTTCTCGGCATCCAACAGGGCCACCCCCATCTGGGTGTCCGTCGCCTGTGCCCAGTCCAACAGGGATATGACCCGACTTATATGATCCGTAGTACCCCGACCGGCAATAAAGCCGTGCGGACGTATTGAAACAATTGAAGTGATGACTTTAGCTACTCTCCTAGCAAGTAATTTTGAATAAATTTTACTATCCGAGTTTATTAAAGAGATGGGTCGGTATGAACCGAGCTGTAACCCATCCTTCCCCTTCTTAAAAACCATGATTGTCGTTTTAGCCCATGAATCCGGCGGAGAACCTTCAAAAGCATATTGAATTATAGACAGTAACTCTGCCCCCAACTTCGCCCTAAACATAATATAGAACTCCAGTGGTATTTTATCAGGGCCCATCGCCTTACCGCGCGGAAGTGAGAGGAGGGTAGCCTCCACCTCTTCCATTGTAATTGTCTCTGATAAGATGCTTTTCTGTGCTTCTGTTAGAGTAGAGGACATGATCCCTGCTAAATAGCTATCAGCCTTCTCCATTTCCTCATTAGAATATAAAGCCTCATAAAAAGTTTGGAAGGCTTTCCGCACCCCTTGAGAAGTTTCCTGGAGTATTCCCCGAGTATCTTTAATTTTAATAATTTTGTTTTGCACCTCTCTTTGACGGAGTCGATTAGCGAGGTCTCTTCCAGTCTGCTCCCCATACTCACAGCACTCTCTTTTATGGAGCTGAAACTTAGCAGCAACCTCATCGGCAAACTGTTGAAATACTACAGATCTATTAATAGCGAGCTTTCTCAGTATCACAGTTAAATCCGCTCCTTCTTTGATTTTTTTATCCAACTCACACTCAACATTACTTCAATCCCGGATACGCTTGTCCAAAGCTGCCTTCATATTTTTACGTTTTTGAGCTGCGAAGCTAAGGGTCGCACCCCTGAGTCCCGCCTTAAATACGTCCCACACCATCCCTCCTGAAGCAGAGTTCATATTTATCTAAAAAAACTGGACATCCAATCCCTAATACGATTGCAATACCCCAAATCTAACAACAGTTTTCTATCAAATGTCCACTCAGAGTTACGTGGGATAAACGTATCAAGCTCAATCTCTAAAACTACAGGGTTATGGTCAGAGATAAACCTTGGCAAAGTAAGAATGGTCGCCTCACTCAGCAAAAAATAAGAAACACAAATATAGTCCAATCAAACCAATTTTTTATGGGGAGCTGAAAAAAACGGATAGCCTGGCTGATCAGGATTAAGCCTACTCCAGACATCAAATAGTCCTTGATCCATAAACAGTCTGCGGAGACTTTTATAAACTCGCGGCTTCCTACCATAATAAGCCTGATTACCAATAACATCAAACCCCCCTTCCAAATGTATGTTTAGGTCCCCACAGATTATAAACGGTTGAGTCCAGATAGACAGTTCTAAGTTAATCTTATCAAAAAATTCTGAATCATCTAAGTTTGGACCATACACAGTGCAGATTGTAAACATTTTGCTATTAAAAATAACTTCAGCAATTACCCAACGCCCCCATTTATCCTCCTTAAATTTCCTAACCGTTACCGCCCCCTTCTTGGCTAAGATAGCAACGCCCTAGAATTGATTGACTGACTGACGTAAGCAAGCAACCAAGTCCATACCCAAAGCCTTGAGCCTTGAGCCCTGTTTGACCATGAAATATGTGTCTCTTGCAAGCAAAGAAGATCCCAGGATAGCGCTTGAGTTACCCCAGCCAGAACCAGCCTCTTATTAGAGTTGTTCAGCCCACATATATTAAGAGTGCAGACTACAAGTTTACCCATTATATATTATATTAATCATTGCAAGTATACCACCACTCCTCCTCCAATACTCTCCCCTCTTGCGATTATCATTCTTCCGAAGCTTAGGTTTGCATAAAAAATAATGGCTTGAAATACTGTTGCTAATTTCAAATTAGCACTGTGAGAACAAATTAGAGAAATCTCTCCATACCAATACAAAAAAAAAATCATCCCCTGCTGAAATTTTCACCCCTAGCTCCCCCCTTACCCCCCCACCCCATACAAGCAACCCCTACCCCAAACACACCCCCCTCCCCCTCCCGAAGCCACCCTACCATCCCCATGAGGCATTGGGAACATAGTCCCTTACGATGCAGAGTCAGGCTCCCAGCCCCCCCCTCCCCTCATTTCCCAAAACAACAGTCATAAGCCTGCTTATCGTATCAAAATCAAGCAAGTAAATAAGCCAAGTGTCAATACTCATAATCCGTCATGACCAGCCTATTCAAAAAAGAAAAAAAAAAATATCAAAAATTAAGAGAGTTATAAAGTCTGCAAGAACTGCTTAGCAGACAATTCATCAAAAAACATCTGAGTCCGCCCTTTAGCAGTAATCTTCATTTTAGCCGGATTCTGGAGGAAGGCCTGAGCTCCTTTAGCCTGAAACTGTGGGATCAGCTGCCGCATCCTCCAACGAAGATCAACAGTGGACTGGCAGAAATCAGGTCTCCCAAAAAAAAAAAAAAAAACAAATAAATCACAATCCTTCGCATGACCTTTCTTGGTAGGGCGTGCCAGATCATAAAGGGCCTCACGGGCCAGAAAATTCTTTAGTGAGATAAGAATTGCCCAAGGAAAAGATGTGTTCTGGCCCACCTTCTTTCTCTGATTGGCTGGAAAGCGACGCGCCCGCTGTACCTCTGTCTGCCAGTCCCACTGTGAAAGCTCAGGAAAGGCCTCACACAGCAGTTCAAGTACAAACTTCCGTGGATCCGAACCTTCTTTACCTTTGGGAACTCCCAAAATTCAGAGATTTTTGCGTCTTGCACGGTTCTCTAAATCAGTCGGTTTCCACTGTAGATCATCCCGATATGCTTTCAAAGAGTTTGCAACGTCCCTCTGTATAGTAAGGTCATCCTCCAGTGCGGAAATCAGTGTTTCAGCCTCGTTAATTCTATTAGACATATCCGCACATGTCTTCACTACCCTCCGTATTGAGTTCTGCAATTTCTTAGATGCATTTTGCGTGCGTATGCTCTCGGCCTGAGTTTCTGCCCTATGTGCCATGATCAAGTCATGGATAGTTGCCAGCGTTATCTCTCCGTTATCACTCCTGACAGCACCAGCAGATACAGATAAATGAGATTCTAAGGGGGGGGCTATTGTGTTTGGTGAGCCCTCAGTCCCAGGAGAGTGATGCATCTGAACCAGGTGGGCTCGATCTTTCTCCTCCTTCCACCACATTCGTGCCAAATAGTACATTCTCTTGAGCCAAATCGGCTGGCATCATAGAGGGCCTTGCCGCTTTATTTCCTTCACCAGAACACACTTCCTCAAGCCAGTCCTCCGCGAGACTCTCAACTGAGGAGTGGTCTGATAGGGGAAAAAAATCATCAGTATTGGATATTTTGTCCGGCGGCTCACAAATCACTAGATGATTCTGACTGTCAGCCACAATTAATGCCATAGCAGCACCAGTCTTTCCATTTCCATTCTCATGTATAATATCACCACTACCATCCGTGCAAACTAAAGAAGCATGGATACTAGCCCGTTCGTTTATATCTGCGGCTAGGACTTCAACTCCCAGAATGCCATCAGAGAGAAAATTACATACAGGCTCGGCACTCTGCAAAGCTGCCGAATAAGATGGAACCAAAGTCTCAGCAACGGCTTCTGCTACCCCAGGTGTTATATTTTCCCCACTCGCCGCTGATGCAGTGCTTCCAATACGTTCCCGGACGTCTAAATCACCACCTTGAGTCGACCGAGCAACAGTCTCGTCCTGTCGTTTCTTTTTTTTATTCAGTCTTTGCTTAAACATCGCCGGTATAGCCTGACTCGGTGCTTTATACCCCCCTGGAGCGTGATCCATTGAGCCTTGATCTGGAACCTCCGTTACTACAGCTGGGGGTAAGTAATTAAGCCTCCGGACCTCTTCTGTTCCGTGTGGAGTTTTGTTATTTAAAGCAGTAGCAAACCGCGTTTTTACCGGCGTGCCGGTCACTGGTGCAGCCGTTCGTGGTCTCGTTGTACGGGGTGCTACTTTAGAAGCCATAGCTTGTACTCCGCAATCATACACCTTCAAGCTATTACCGCGGGAGACCAGATGAAACGGCCGATGATTAGATAATAACAAAATCTGCCAACACATCAGGAATTTTCGCTTGCAGTTCGTTCGTTTATTTCGTTTTCATCTAGGCAGGTCTGTAAATAATCACAGCATCCATGGTGAAATCAAGGGAGTGGAGGAGCAGCCCGCTCAGCCGGCCATCAGCGTGGCCGCCATCTTGCCTCTCGCATCATTACCACTACAGTGTAAATCATGCACTTCCTATTGTTTCTGTGAGGGAAAGTTCTGGAATCAGTAGTGATTCCCAAAATTCGGTCCTACACATCTCCCATTAAAAACCGTAGCCCACTTGTGTTGCTTCTTAATTCCAATACTTTTCTTTAAATTTCATAGATTAATTTCTTCAGGAAGGGAAAACCATGAGCGTTCTAAATAAATTATCCTAGCTGAATTCAGAATTCTGTCTACGTTTCAGAAATGCACAGCTTTTCAGGTTCACCCATGAGTTTCACACCTGCTTTCATCACAAACTAGAAGGTAGACACTACAAAAATAAAAATAAAAAATAAAAAAAATCGGAAATATGAACTACGACTTAGAAAAATGCGAAAACCAATAATGAAAAAGAAGGTTTTTTTTTTTTTCTTTTACAAAACTTTGGCCATGATTACGACTTTGGTGGTGCTGCGCCAGCTTTGCGCCAGCACAGCACCGCCAAAGCCATGCATGGTCCACCCACCAGATTACGAGTACAACTTGTTTCTGGCAGGCTTTTCTTTTGCCGTTCCCACGACGGTGTCCTGAAAAAGGGCACCGCAATGGGAATGCAAAATAAGTTCCAGAACGGCTTGGACCAAGAAGTCTATGTCCTGCTGGAACTTTGGGCGCATGCAAACATGTATCCCAATGGCAGCGTGGGAATGGGGGCCCTGTAGGGTCCCCTTTGTTTCCCCACCGCCAGCCTTCTCATGTTGGGCTCACCGCTACAAAAAGGCTGGCGGGAGGGAAACTTGAAATATGCTTGGCGGACCGCAGCGGTACTGCCTTGCATACTGGATACCCCTATCAGGGAATGGCAGTTTTCTGGTGCAGCAGTGGATGCTCCAAATGGCCGCCTCAGAATAGGGCGGCCTCAAAACCACCACCGCGAGTCTGGCAGTCAAAGACTGCCAAACTCGTAATCAGCCCCTTAGCTTTTTCCTGAAAGGTAAGAATAGAGTAATGTTAGCACAGTAAACTTTTCACTGATGCAATTCTTTTAGGGAATAAAATGCGCTTTTTGGCACAGCTTTTTTTCCCCCCCAAAAAAGCCTTAAGTCTGCTGCATTTTGGCTATTTGCTCAGTTTTCTCCAATGGGATCCACAAACTTTGGGAACCTTAAGTATCCCCAACATGTGGAAGAAGGGGGGGGGAGGGGGGGGGGGGGGAGGGAGCGCACAGATTTGACCTAGATGCCATTTGTGTAAAACAAATTATGAAGGTTTAAGCACAAAGTACCCCAAACATAAAAAAAAAAAAAAAACTCATCTGTGGAGAGAAAAGGCTCAGCAGCTAAGAAGTTAAGGCTCACCATACAGTCTGCTGATTTCCAGCCATTAGCCATTTAGAATTGCTTGGTTTCTTAAGTTTAATAGAAATTTGTTAACTGTTTAATTTAGTAATGCAATGCATTGCTTAATGTGTAAGCAAAATAAATTGATCCTGCGGCAGGACCTAGCAGTTGAAGATAGCAGGAGATCTCCTCTAAGCTCTAAAAATGCATCCCAGTTATCGGTTCCCATCCGGCCACTGCCTGGGCATCCTGGAGCCTGACACCAAGCTTTCATGCAGTAGGTCGGGGGTGAAGGGATGTGAACTGGCGAACCGGATGCAACATGTGCCCTTGCACTGGGCCTTGCGCTGTAGTGGATGTCTGGTGAGCCCCAGGGGGAGTTCCAGGCTGGACTAGTGCCGCCATGAAAGGTGCAACCACCAAAAGAACCTAAGTGTCCAGCAATCAACAAACTACCCAGGCTGGGTTAGGCTGTGGCCTGCTTATACAACACGAGCAAGAGCCCAGAGGTTGGATTCGACTGCTTCCTACTGCAGGTCACATGGGGCCATTCAGAACCAAGTGGGGGGAGCAGAGCATTTTAGGTTGCCAAGAGTGGCACGCCTTCTGACGAATGTGTGACTACGAAGGACACCACCCCTCCCTTGACAGAGTCTCTGGTATCCCCTAAAGCATAGGGTGAATGACGAAATGCGTACATTATTATCCCAGGTAGGACTCACTTGGGTTAGGTGTTTAAGTGCACTTCCTCACATTAGCATGTAGAAAAGCTATGGACACCCGATTCCGTTTTTGATAGGAAACTGACAGTCCTGACTAATGCCCCAGACCGAGTAGGCTAACAAATTTGGGCAGAAACATGTTGGCAAGTTCTAAGATGGACTAGAGTTATCACTCTTTAAGGTTTCCATCACTTGATTTGATTTTAGTGTACCATAGGTCCTCAACATTTAAGGTGACAACCAAGGAACCTAAAGGTATTTTTAATTAAACTGGAGCCCAACCTTATCCTGCAAATTGTAAAAACTCCCTCCTACCGCCAAGTCTTCCCGGAGTTTGAGTCCGCCCTGGTAGTACCATCTCACCAGGGTGGGGAGAGGATTCCTATGAGGAAGCATGACACAATATTGTGTGTGAGGCATCCTCTTCCATTAAGGATGGCCTCCTGGTTCTGAATGGCCCCACGTGACCTGCAGTAAGCAGCAGCCGAATCCAACCTTTGGGCTCTTGCTAACGGTGTTAAGCAACCTATTTCTATTGTGGTGGATTTTTCTTGTTTGGGGGACAGTAGGGTTGCTTTTCTCCCTCTCACTCTCTCTTGTGATTACTGATCCCTGGCCTACGATTGTAGGGAAGCCATCGAAACCCATAATTGTCTGCATTGTCAACTACTCTGATAGGGATTAAGACTTGTGAGCAACCACACAAAAAGGGAACCTAAAATGAAGTACAGCGAAAGTAATGGTCTTCTTCAGACTACATATTTAAGATGCAACAGCAACGCAGGTCTTTCATGGAAGTGAAACACAAACTGAGGGTGTTAAAAATTAAATACATGCTACAATTCCCTAAGGTGAAGGTCAAATGAGAAGACAAAAGACACCCCCAAAAGAGCTTGTGAAAATTCTTGATGCGGACTGTATGAGTGGGTACCGAATGAGCGAAGAGGTCGGCGACTCAACCAGACAGATGGTTGAGAGGCTCCAGGATGCATCACACCCCATCTATGGGAGAGGCAATAGCAGAAGATTCAGAACTGGCACACCGCCTTCAGTAGCGGGACTACACTTTACATGCATAAAAGTGCCATTTCAGACACATATATATGTTCGATGGGGTGCCAACTAGAGCAATCCTATAGGATTTACCAGTTCGGACTTTCAAATGCAGGCAAAAGATGGTTCTGGGTAGGGAGTTAAGGATTCAGTATTTTTATTGTCAGCTTGTACAATGCAGACCAGTTACATCACACAACTGATCAGGCGTAAAAACACCACCTGGCTAATTCTAATAAAGTAGCTCCCAGGCGGTACAAGATGCTTTCCTAGAAAACATCAACACGTCAAACAAAATCAAAAGACAGGCAGTATTGCAGTTCACTAGACAGCACTTAACTGACCTGTTTTTGCAGGAATCATAACTGGTGGGTACAAACTGTGCCTTCTTGGGCAGGTATGGCGTCACCAGTGCTTCATTCAGATTTCACTTTGGGATACAGGAGATTAGCAATACTCTTCCACAAATCCCTTCCCATGATACGGAGGGGACAATGTCTGATGGCTTGGGCAGATCCAAGCTTGTGTCAGATTCCATACATGAGCAAAACTGAGCCCTTCCATCTGTATACGCCCCTCAAAGTTTGTTAGAACACACACTAAACCAGCTCACCTCCCTACTTTTTAACACATCCCCTGGTAATCTCTTAATTGGAGGTAACTTCAATGCAGTCATGGATACCTTGCAGCCCCAGCAGTCAGCCACACACAGACCTCCCACATTAGCAGAGTGAATGACCCCATGGGGTTGGAAGATCTCTGGCATTCTCTAATGCATACAACTCACACTCGCGCTTATACCATTGGTCCACCCCATAGTTGACACTATAGAAGTGGCAGAAGATTAAATATTACTGAGAGGCATCTCAGATCACTCCCCAGTCCTGCTCAGTTTGTAAAGCCCAGAGGGCAGTCCACGAGGAACCTGGCGCTTTAGCACCCCGTTGCTCCTACACAAAGAGTTGATGGTGTCATTGAGAGAAGGATGTTACCGATTTTTTTACCTTACCAAGCACTCAAACATATTTATTTGGCAACCACACTACAGGAGGGCTTAAAGACAGTGGTACAGGAGAGGGCTATGGCCATGTCACATGCAAGAAAGCAGGGAAGGGAACACAGTCACCCTGGATACGAAGGTGAAATAGCTGAAACACAGGATGTTACACTTGGTGAAGAACCCGTCCTCCGGGAACTGAAAGTAACCCAGCTCACTTAAACAGACTTTTAAACGACACAGCCAGATACACTGCAGGACCTCACAGAGCAGACCTAACGAATCAAGGGACAAGACAGTTAAATATATATAGTGGCTAGCAACTAGAGAGCAGGCCTCTAGAATAATCTCGGGTATAAAGGGCATGGATAATCGTGTTGTGAGAGATACTAAGGGCATTCTGGACACATTTGTGGCATAATATGATGCACTTTATGCATTCCACCCTATCCCAGAGGTAGACTGATTGAACCAATGGATTACCAACCTCCCTGCTGAGAAGACCTGGATCATCCTATCACGCTGGAGGAACTCAGTGAAGTGATCACAAAGATGCAACCCAGGAAATCATTGGGCCCAAATGGTTTTCTGATGGAGTAATATGAATTACCCCTCATCATAATTCCCTACTTGCTAGCGCTACTTAACAAGGCAATCAAGGAATAGAAGATGCAGCAGGACCTCGGTGGAACCACAATAGTTATGACCCCAAAACAGGGGAGGCCCCTAGAGGCCTGCTCCTCCTACCAGCCCACGTTATCGCTCAAAATCTAGACAAAGATTTTCACGAAAACTGTCACTAACCGGTTATCAAATATAACCGCCATAAGTGCACAAGGACCATAATGGCTTTATGCCTGGTTGTAGCACTAGACACTGCCTCAGATGGTTGCAATTGGTGTTAACAAGACACAGACTTTAGTTCCATTCCACTCTGCGAAGGCATTTGATTCCAACAGCTGGGAATTCCTTCTCCAGGTCATGTCCAAGATGAACTTTGCCACCTGGTTTTTGGTGTGCGTCAAGACTCTACTTGGGACCCTGGACCAGAGTGACAGTCAACGGAGCAATGCAGACCGCTTCCCTATTGAGAGAGGCACAGGGCAAGGCTGACGGCTAACGGTTTGATGGCCAAGGTGAATAGGAGGGGTGAAAGCTAAGTGGCTCAGGAGAGATGCTCTTGTGATAGGTTTCCAGTGTGAGGGTCTGCCCTAGGACAGCATCTCTCTGTATGCAGACGAGGTCCTCCTTTCTCTGAGAGATCCTTCCACAGCAGATAAATGAGAAATGAGAGAGTTGGCAGGGTATGCTCAGACGTGAGTCCCTTGCTCACTTTGCCACTGGATTCAAGCAAGCCTGGCTGAAGACGGCTGAAATGCCAGAAACCGGTCCTAGGAAGCTTGTTTCCGGTCCAGGGAAGACATGGCTTGGCAGTTCGGGCTGGACTGTTCCCATGAGGCACAGGGTCAGACTGATTTGCATATGGCCATGTCTGAACTGGGGTGGCAGAGTGGGCTAAAGAACGGTGATGGATTAAACCCAGATCAGTTGACTGGGGGTGAGTGCTTGCAATGTTCAACACTCCGTCCATCATTTCCTTTGGTTTTTGCGATGATTGATAGCCGCCAGGTGCGCCGCCCAATATTATTTTTTAATGTCTGGAAGACTAATGCCACCATCATACCATGTTAGTGTAAGTTTACCCAAGGCTATACGAGGCGCACCATTCCATAGTAAGTCCCTCTGAAGGTGTTCAATTTCTTTAAATATTTCAGGGGGACAGGATCGAGCGAGTTCTGCAGGGCATAAAGGAAGTGGGGAAGTGCCACCATTTTGAAAAGAGCTGCCTTTCCTAGAAGGGAGAGAGGAAGAGACTTCCAGCTAGCTATGTCCCTCTCTAGGTGGAGCATAGGGGGAAGGAGGTTTTTTTCGTATCGAAGCTTGGGATCTAAGGGGATGAATATGCCCAAATATTTGAATCCCCATGGTGCTGACCTGAATTGGACAGTTATGAGGCAGGTCGGGTAGGCCTCCTTGTAGGGGATACAGGTGGGATTTAGACCAATTTATAGTAAACCCAGAATATTTGCAGAATATTGCCAATATGTCCAGTACTGCTATTAGGGATTTTTTCGGGTAGGTTAGATACAGTAAGATATCGTCTGCATAGAGCGATATACGTTCCTCCCATTCATGTGATCAACGCATACCTCGGATAACTGGATCCCGCCGGATCCAAGCTGCCAGAGGTAAAAGTGCTAGGGCGAACAGGAGGGGGGAGAGCGGGCATCCCTGATGGTTCCCCCGGCTCAAAACAAACGTATCTGACTTTTTATTGTTAACCACAAACTTGCGCCAGTGTCGTCGAATATAGGAGGTGAACCCACCGAATAAATTCCTGGCCGAAACCCATTTTCCGAAGGACAGCTATGAGGTAGGACCATTCGATGGTGTCGAACGCCATGGTGGCATCCAAGAAGACAAGGATAGCTAGTTCCAGGATAGTGTCCACTCTACCTAGGACCCCGTGTACTCTGTGTAAATTCAATGTGGTATTTCGGTGTGGTATGAATCCGGATTGATCTGGGTGTACGGGATCAGTGATTATTTTAATTAGACGGTTGGCTAACACTTTGGCGAGGATTTTAGGTTCTGCATTAAGGAGGGAGATTGGCCTATATGAGGCACTCTCTGTTTTGGGCTTGCCTTCCTTATGTATAATGACTATAGTGGCAATGCGTTGATCTATTGGTAGTTCGCCCACGGCCCTGCTCTCCTCAAACATGCCCTTAAGATAGGGGGATAATTGGTCAGGGTTGAGTTTATATAGTTCGATAGGTTTGCCATTGGGACAAAAGGTTTTTCCGGAGTTTAGTGATCTGATTGCCTGTGCAATTTCGTCTGCTGACAAAGGGCTATCCAATAATTGTTGGTCTGCCGGGGAGGGGAGTGCGATGTCTCTTATTAAGTCAGCCGAGTCGTCCTCGGTGTAGGGTGCCGCTGAGGTGTATATGGCTTTAAAGTGTCTAGCAAAGTGGTGTGCTATGTCTTGGGGTCAGTGATGTGAGAATTATTAGTATCCTGCAGAACTGGGACCATTCTAGTCGCCCACTTCCGTTTGTCAAGCCAGGCTATCAGTTTTCCGGCCTTGTCCCCCAGGTCGTAAATCCTTCCAACTTTCTCCCTCCCGAGTGTTTTAGCTTTTTCGGTGACTAATACCCTATACTCCTCCTGCTTAAGACGCAACAGGTGGAGCGAGGTTGGGGTTGTTGTTGCTGCCACGTCTTGCTCCAGTTGGTAGATCTCGTTCTCTATATCAGATATTTCCCTCCACTGTTCCCTCTTCTGCCCGGCTATCAGTGAGAGAGCTTCCCCTCTAACTACCGCCTTGAAGGCCTCCCAGAGCGTTTGGGAGGAGTCTACTGTACCCGCGTTTTCATCAAAATAGGTGTCCATTACCTTGGTGAGATCTTTCCGGATTTTAGGGTTACGGAGATACCAGGGATTAATTGGGACAATCCTACCCACCTTGACCTGATCGAGAAGTAAATGTACCCATACTGGTAAGTGGTCAGATATGCCCAGAGCTAGGTGTCTGATTTCATGAATATAGGACATGTGGGGGCTGGGGATCAAGATATAGTCCAGTCTGGACAGAGTGCCGTGAGCACCGGAGTGGAAAGTGTGTTGAATCCCTTCAGGGTTGTAGGCATGCCAGCAGTCCACCAACCCCATGGCTTCAAGGAAATCCAGCGACCATCTAGTAGAAGGCCCCAACTCCCGAGGGGGATGACGATAGAGTCTGCCTGAGCCCACAAAATTAAAATCACCTCCCAGTAATAACAGCCCATCCGGTAATGAAAGGAGAGTAGTGCGTAGGTCCTGAAAAGTAGTGGTTTGGAGTCCCAGAGGGACATAGACAGACACTAATGTAACAGTACTCCCCTCACAGGACCCAGTGATACCTACATACCGGCCCCGGTCATCAGTCCAGGTGGAATCCACGCTGAGGGGGAATGTGATTTTCAGCATATTACCCACTGCTCTCAAACTTGTTGTGAACCCAGAATGCGTCACCAGTTTATATCCCAACCTGCACAGTGCATTGCATGAGCTGCCCATCAAGTGCGTTTCCTGAAGAAGAACGTCAGGGGCTTGCCTCCTAATATATTGGAGGACTATACTGCGCTTAACCTTGTACCCTAGCCCACTGACGTTCCAGCTCAAGATTTTGGCATTCTTATCCCACTGTGTATGCATTGAATATGGTAGTGGAATCCAGGGCATCAGTCATGCCTACTGCATTGCTTGTCGATGTAACAAACAAACAAAAATCGAACACCAATCCCCGTCCCAACAACCCCCCTCCCTGCTTCCCTGCTTCTTGAAATTACTAAGCAGTCACATTCTTCTCCCCCAACAACCCCCCACCCTGCCTCCCTGCCCACTGGACTTAAAACTGCCCATTCTGAACTGGCCTGTCGCCAAACAGTTATACTAAATAAAGAAAAGTGGGGTGTGCAATGCCCCCGGTGTCCCCCTCCCACCCCTGCAGGTACAACATATGTCTTTGAGCAGAAACAAATTGTTATTACATGGTTGAACGGTCAGGCAGTCTCACAACTGTCCCCAGGGCTGCTATGTACCATATCATCTGTCTGCGGTTCAGTGCTGGTACTCATTTGTCCAGTGAAACTCTCGGGTGACCAAAAGTGCATGACCCTCCCCTAATGTCACTAGATCAGTTACCTCGGCTCTGTCGTTCTGAACTCACGCCTTGCGGGACTCCAACCAGTTCGCCGCCACCTCTGGATGATCAAAGAACCAAGCTCTCTAGTCTGCTTCCACTTGAAGTTTAGCCAGGAAAAGCATTGCATACTTGAGGCCCTTGTCTCTAAGGGACTTCTTGATACCCAAAAACGATCTACGCTGTTTCTGAACCATCTAGGTGAAATCAGGGAAAGAGGTGATATCAGCATTCTCGAATCGGAGTGAAGGTCCCATTCTGGCCCGCTGGAGTATGGCATCACGGTCTGGATAGTTAAGGATCCTAGCCAGGATCGGGGGTGGGGGGGGTCCAGGCTTCGGACGCCCTCCCGGGAACCTGTGGGCCCGTTCTATTACAAATAAGTTGCCTAGTCACTTGTGTTGGAGGTGGTGAATGAAGAGGTCCTCCACAAACAGGTCTGCCTCTTCCCCCTCCGCTTTTTCCGGAACTCCTAATATGCGAACATTGTTGCGTCTGAGACGTCCTTCATAATCGTCCATTTCAGCTTCTAAACATTTTCGAAAGGATTGTAGGTCGCTAATATCAGCCTGTGTCTGGGAGGAGTCCTCTATTAAGCTGTTGGTCTTGTGTTCTACTGGCGTAAGTTTTTCATTATTCTTGTTGAGATCTGCCCGGAGAAGGTTCACCTCGAGAGTTATGGTGTCCATTTTGTGCCCGAGGGAGGTTTTTATCTCAGTGATTGCCGCCATAACGTCCTTAAAGGTAGGGTCTTTGTCTGGGTTCCTCTGGTCCCCGACACTCTTGTGCTTGGATGACTGCTCCGGCACACTCTCCCTGGTGAAGGCGTACTTTTCCAGTTTATTGGCCTGAGCAGATTTAAGGCCCCTCGAGGATACCATGGTATAATCCTCAGGGGAGGACCTCCGCCACACCCCGCAGTGAGTGATCCCGCTAGGTCAGCTGAGGAGAGCACCTCGCTTTGTAGTGTCTCGACTGAAAATCCCTCCAATATATCTGGGCCTAAGGGTGTCCCAAAGCAGTGAGATTGAGGGGGACTGCGGGCGCCTTTGCTGTCTGAGAGGTGCCACCCCGAAGACCCCGTCAGGAGCTGCTAGGCGATGAGGCTTGTGCAAGATGGGGCCAAGTTAGTACCTCCCTGCTGGAGTGTTCAGTGCAGGGCCGCGCTCACCTTCAGGCCGTGGCACACAGATCACCCGCCTCCGCGAGGCGTCGAGAGGCCCAGATAGTCACTCCCAGGCGTCCAGCTTTAGCCACAGGGCCCTCTGTTATAGGCCTGCATCCAAAGGCCAGCGCGGCGAGCAAAGCGGCGCGGGAAACCAGGGCCTCACCACAACAGTTGTGCAACCCTACACCAGGCCGCGACCGCCACCACAGGATTTCCAGCGTCCTCAAAGCGGGCTCTTCAGATACCACGATCTCGATTCCCAACACACACTCCGCAGCCCCAGAAGCAGTCCGCTCGATCAGGGATGCAACGGAGGTGTGCCGCCGAAACGGACGGCAAAGGATCGTTGAACCGGAATGAGGCGCAGACTCGCCCCGTGCACGAGCAGGCACGCCGCACTGTTCCTCACCCGGGCTCTAGCAAGCAGTGGCCATTGCGCTACGCCGCATAGCCACGCCCCCCCTTGGCTTCTGTTCTTGGTCCCTCAGATACGCTCACCACCACCCTGCACCTCCCATCACGTACCACGCATACGGATTACACGTGACGAACGCGCGACGGATGGACGCACGAGCGGTGAAGTGGAAAACGCAGGGGAATTAAGCCATGAGTGCTTGAAAGTGATATAATTTTGATAAGTGGACTTTGTGCCTGAGTAGTGCGGATCGCGGATTGGGGATCCTCGAGCACTGAGAACGGCCCTTGGGGCCTAACAGTCGAAAACTGGGTTTATCCTGTTTTGCTTGGCCCCCGTCTGGATGCACTCTCATACAAGGTTCTGGTGGTAATTTGGAGGAAGAGCAGTTTGTTAGCAGGCTTCAGGTGGGTCTAAGCCTGCGCTTTCACAAGTTGACGCCCCGGGAGCCACCAACACAGTACTGGCATAGCAGGTACACTACAGAGGATTTGTAGCAGCGGGAGTACGGCAGTGGTGGTGGGTAGAGCGCATGGCCATGGAACAGAGGTAAGTGGAATCAAGTGCCCTGCATTATAAAGATTAGGCAAAGCGTATATGTAAGAGGAAGTAAAATAGCCTCAAATCCAGAGAGCTGTTGGAGCTAGCTATAAAGAGTAGCAAGGGGGAATAAGGCAATTTGGCGAATAGGGACATTTGGTATTGCTTTGTATCTGAAGAAAGGAACCTTAGGGTGGTGGGCGCCTGTGGCAGAGGAAAAGAAGAAAGAAGAAAAAGCGATGGCTTTAGGGAAAGCAAAAGCTCGGAAAGCCCTAAAAAAACACCAAAAAGACCGAAAATAAAGGTCTTGGGGCGGAGGGTATGGCTGAAATGCAGAAAGAAAAGGGAGAGGTGAATGGAGGTATAGGAGTATCTATTGGAAGTAAAAAAAAAGTACAGAGAAACACCCAATCACTGAACTTGACCCCACAGACATTAAAGACAGGGGGTGTTAGGCGAATAGGGACATTTGGTATTGCTTTGTATCTGAAAAAAGAAACCTTAGGGTGGTGGGCGCCTGTGGCAGAGGAAAAGAAGAAAGAAGAAAAAGCGATGGCTTTAGGGAAAGCAAAAGCTCGAAAAGCCCTAAAAAACACCAAAAAGACAGAAAATAAAGGACTTGGGGCGGAGGGTATGGCTGAAATGCAGAAAGAAAAGGGAGAGGTGAATGGAGGTATAGGAGTATCTATTGGAAGTAAAAAAAAAAGTACAGAGAAACACCCAATCACTGAACTTGACCCCACAGACATTAAAGACAGGGGGTGTTAAAGGAGGATCATCAGTCTAAGTCGATCAAGGACTTTCTGGGGAAACACTTCAAAAGGGAAGAATATGCCTGAGAAGGAGCTGAGTGTTATTGAGATTCATCCAACTCCCATTGATTTGGCAGCCCCGAGCTTGGACTCCCCAAATCATATACATTTTAACATCTCAGGGATCTCCCTTGATCCACGATTATCCCCCTCTCTCAGGTTATTCCGGCCCTCGATTGACCACGAAATCGAGGCAGAGGAGGAGGAAGAAGAGGAAGTCTCATTTAGTAAGACACAGAGTAAAGGGGACAATAACTACACCAAAGACCATCTCAATGAGAAAGAAAGATCGGAAAGTTCTTATGTTATTGGAACTGATCTAATGGGTCCATCAATGCATAGTTTGGAGGTCACCGGAACCTCTAGTGCCTCTATGCTGGAGGTTATGTTGATCCTTCCAAAAACCATGCAAGGCTTATTAGAGGTTTCAGTCCTGAACAATGAAATCTTAAAAACACAAAGTGTACAGTTTAAAACTATGATTGGGGAATAGATACAAATTAAAGGTCTAGTGCCCACTTTAGTCAGGCCAGTCAGAGACCTTCAGGAAATGGAGGTTGGTAGGGAGGAAGAAGTGGGAAGGGATATTCAACCACAGAAGGAGGAGCCAAGCGCATATATATCTCGATGCCCGATGATCGTAAAAAGACGTGGGGAAAGGAGGAATTATTAGCAGAAATTAATCTTGATTTCAAGACATTTCGAAATTGAAAAATCTGCTGCACCCAGTTCTGTAGCCGGTATGCCAGCCAGCTGCAGACCGCCCCAGGGGAGCACCCCAGACCCAGGCTTCGTATGGGGAGTCAGGTGGACTTCCTTCCCTTTGGAGGGAGGAGTTCGACCCTCCACAGTGAAAAAGAGAATCAATCAGTTATGTCGGGATCCCTAGTCAGATAAAGGCCGGCTCCAGATTCTACCCGAGCTCACCCACTCCCAGGATACCGACCTTCAGGAGATCCTGCAGCCAATGCCGGCTCGCTATTCCAGTATATGCCCAGGGTGTTAAAGAGCTTTACAAACGATGTATGTTGAGAGGACAAGCATTTTTACACCAGGAAAACAGGAGTAAAGGTAATACAGAGAACGGGAGGGGGCGGGAGTAAAGACAACACAGAAAGGAGTGGGGACAGGAGTAAAGACAGTACGGACAACGGAAGAGGGTGGGAGTAAACAAAAAAAGACAACAGGAGGAAGAGGGAGTAAAGACAACACAGACAACGGAAGGGACAGGAGTAAAGACAACATAGACAACGGAAGGAGGAGGGAGTAAGGACAATAACGGAAAACGTTAGGAGTAGAGGGGTACAGGAGTAAAGACAACACAAACAACGGGAGGGGCGGGAAGAAATTGAAAACAGACAATGGGAGGTATGGGTCTGGAAAGGCAACACAAACTACCGCTGGGAGGGGGCTGGAGCAAAGTGAACACGCAAAACGGAAAGGAGCAAAGTAAACTGGGACAGATAGCAGCAGAGCTTGCAACAGGAAAGTTACAATGCAAGCTGAGGCATGATGCAATTTAGCTGTGACCCGGAAGCATGTTAAAGGGCCAGCCAAGTGGTGAAGTCAACAATCCAGTGACATATCTAAAAGCCTCATAACAATGGCTCGTTCATGGTCTTGGGAAAATGAAGGGCGGCGGCTACTGTGCAGGTTTAAAGCGAGACATAATTAGAGCCTGCATTCCTGGCTCTTAGAGACATGCTTGGAAGACGAGGACTATTTTTAAAGGTAAAGCGCGGCGTACCACGCTGTTCAAAAAAATTAAATGGGAGACTGCCTGTGTCAATACTGGTGCGCCGGGTGCACTGGAAAAGTGACGTCGGGTGAGTGGAGAGCTGCGGCCATTGAAATCAGCGTATCCTGCACTGTACTTAAATAAATAAGCCCAACCAAACCTGACCGCGCTTAAAGAAACAAGCGCAGCCGAAGCGGACCGCGCTCAAAATGAAAATAAAAGAGTGTTCATGGCCTTTTAAAGAAGAGTGTGTGAAGCCACAAGTAAACGATGCAGTCCGGATGGGTGGGGAAAAAGTGAGGGTGGTAACCAGGAGGGACAAAAAAAAGCCTCCGGGACAATCATAATACCCCGTTTACCATAATTGGTAACGCAAAATGACGCGCACCAATAGAAATTAGGGGCGGAGCAGAAAGCGAACTTCTGGAAACTTATTGATTCCAAGAAGCCCTCGCATGGCAAGAGTAGCACATGCGCGCTACTAACACCAGGCAAGACCTAAAAAAAGGAGACGTAAATGCCCCAAAAAATTACAGATTAATAAACTCTCTAGACATGGGTGAAAACTTTTTCGCCAAAGTAATTTTGGGATTACTTAAGGACTGGGTGGAAGAAAATCGGATTGTGCCCCCAGAACAGGGAGGATTTAAAGAGGGACACTCAATGGTAGACCACTGCTTTGCGCTCAGGTCCATTGCACAGAAGTCAATTGAGCAGAGGGGAAGTCTGTTCTGCTGCTTGGTGGACTTCCGCGCAGCATTTAATTTGGTGGAGAGGGAGCAGCTGTGGGAGACTTTGATAGGGTATAACATCCCATGGGATATATTGGGCCTGATTCAAACACTGCATACTAAAAGTTGGGCACAGATAATGCTAGATGTAGAGGGGAGTTTATCTCGAAAAATCCAAATTGGTAATGGGCTGAGGCAGAGGTGCGTATTGGCCCCCCTGCTTTCATGCTTGTTTATTGCAGACTTGCCCTCAACCCTTGGTAATGCAAGAGGGGCAAGCCCGAAGCAAGACGGGAAACGTATCTCATGTTTACTTTATGCAGATGACCTGGTAATTATGGTCCAGACGGAGATTTGCTTACAAAGAAAATTAAACAAGTTTAATGAATACTGCCATGATAAAAAACTTGTTGTTAACATGGATAAGACAAAGATCTTCTGTTTTGGTAGAAGGAAAACAGGGTTCTCTTGGTTCCTGGGCAACGAGAAGTTGGAAAAGGTAACAGAATATAGGTACCTGGGAATGTGGTTCGAGAGAAGCATGCAATGGCATACCCACCTTGATGCACTAAAACTGAGGGCATCGGCTTCAGTGAAGGGATTAAAAAGATTTAATAGTGCGTATGGCGAAATGTCCGATAGACCGGTCCTAAATGCTTACTCAGCAACGGTACCACCCCAATTTTTGTATAGCGCAGAGGTACTTTATTTGAGTTGCAAAAATGGGTGGGACGTGGAGGAGGGAAACGCCCTGAAAATCTATTCTCTTTGCCTAAATCGTCAATGGTACAGGCAGTGAGACTAGAATTGGGAATCACCCCATGGGGTATAACAGCTTGCTTGGCTCTATTACATTTCTGGCAGCGCTTTGTTGTGTGCAGATTTAGATTCAGTATCTAGGTTTCCCGATTTATGCCCTTATATAGGTACAATTCACATTGCCCTTATTTGGACATAGAAATCCGGCCCTTATTTATTTTGTCCGTACAAACCAAATACAGGCAGGGCCACCTACATCCGTCCATCCACGTCACAACGAATTCTTGGAAAACCAGACCCATAAGCCTTTAGGAGTTTCCCTCAGCTTGAATATTGATTTCTCCAAGAACTCATTAAGTATGCATGAATATCTATTCCTTAGGGTTTCATTCAGGACGTTCCTCTGCCTGACTTTTACGTCAATACTGGCATTCCTAGACACCTTCAAGGTATAAATATACCAGCACTTGCCCTGGCAAATTGCGGTTCCCGGATGATTTGATCCAACCCAGACTACGCGGTTCGCCGCGGCAAGTTCGGAACGAGATCGAGTTCCAGCCTGATGCACTGACGCTGCCATCCTCCTCACAGAGAATCCAGCTCCAGTGCTCTCGGACTTCCCTTGCGGGGGGTTAGACTATCGAGTCCAGAAAAGAGATTCCAACCTCCTTCATTCTAAGGTATGGAGCAGACTATAACTTAAAGAAACTTTTGGCAACTCTTGGCTAAGCTAAAATATAGCTTGCTATACTTTAGAAACAGCACCTACTTCAAACCTCGTACTGCACTTAGGTTAGATACACTGGGGTAGAACAATTTAGAAGCATCAGATGAGTATCATATTTTAGCTTCTGTTATTTATGTATGTATTTTGATTAATATCGGTCATAGCTACAAACCATGCTATTGCAGTATTATTTTATCTTACTGCTAACCTCGTACATATTGTACTTCGCAGTCTGTCTTACGATTGTAGCAAATCAGATCTCTTGCATGAGAAATAAGACTGGTCAATAAACCCTTTTATTGAAATGCCCGTCTCTCTATTTCTGTGCAACTCTGTAGAAACGAAGCATGCACGATTGACTTAGTGAAACTGTTGTCTATTGTTTCCACGATTCTGAGACTGTTCCGATTCTAAAGGGAAACAAAGTTCTCATGTTTATGCGGTTGTCAGAGACTAATCCCTTCTTGTATATTCAAGAAGTTTCTAGTGACCTCCGAGTTATCTGGCACACACAAGTAATTAAGTTTAATATACTCGATAGAGACATACTAACCTTAGTCCTATGTCAAATCTACTGTATATGTTATTCCAATGCACAGAGCCTATCGGAGATATAGGAACTCAATCAATCATTTGTAAAGCACACTACATACCTGTCAGGGTTTTAAGGCGCTGAGGGAAGGGGGGGGGGGGGGGGGGATGGGGGGCGGGAGAGGGGGTGCTGTTACTACTGGTCGAAGAGCCAGGTCTTGAGTCGATTCCTGAAGGTCTGCAGGTCTTCGGTTTGTCGTAGGTTGAGGGGGAGGGTGTTCCAGGTCTTGGAGGCGCGGTGGGAGAAGGACCTGCCTCCGGAAGTGGTTCTGCGGATGCACAGGACCGTGGTCAGCGGAGCGGAGTTTCCTGTTGGGTACGTAGAAGGAGAGTCGACTGTTGAGATAGGCTGGGCCGGTTTTGTGGAGTGCCTTGTGTGCGTGGACCGGGAGCTTGAAGGAGATTCTTCTGTCGACGGGGAGCCAGTGCAGGTTCCTCAGGTGGGGGTGATGTGGTCGCGGCACGTCGAGGATTATGCGTGCAGAGGCGTTCTGGATTCTTTATAGTTTGTTGATGAGCTTCGACGAGGCTCCGGCGTAGAGGGCATTTCCGTAGTCAAGTCTGCTGCTGACTAGGGCCTGGGTGACTGTTTTACTCGTGTTACTCGGGATCCATCTGTAGATCTTGCGGACCATGCGGAGGGTGTTGAAGCAGGTGGAGGAGACTGCGTTGACTTGTTTGCCCATGGTGAGTTTCTAATCGAGGATGACTCCCAGGTTGCGTGCGTGGTTGGTAGGGGCCGGGGGGGTCCCCAGTGAATCGGGCCACCAGGAGTCGTCCCATGCTGAGGGGTTGGGCTCGAGGATGAGGATCTCAGTCTTGTCTGAGTTCAGCTTAAGTCGGCTTTCCTTCATCCAGTCGGTGACTGCCTTCATTCGGTTGGATTTGGCGGTGGAAGGGTCCTTGGTGAGGGAGAGGATCAGCTGCATGTCGTCGGCGTAGGAGATTATGTTGAGGTTGTGCTGTTGGGCGATGCGTGCAAGTGGTGCCATGTAGACGTTGAACAGCGTCGGGCTGAGGGAGGATCCCTGCGGGACGCCGCAGATGATCTCGGAGGCTTCGGCTCGGAACAGGGGGAGGCGGACTCTGAGTTCTGCCGGTGAAGAAGGAGGTGGTCCAGTCCAAGGCCTTCTCTCGGATCCCTGTGTCGTGGAGGCGGGTGCATAGTGTGTGGTGGCAGACGGTGTCGAAGGCGGCGGAGAGATCCAGGAGGAAGAGGGCCGTCGTCTCGCCGTTGTCTAGAAGGATCCCGATGTCGTCTGTGGCAGCGATGAGGGCGGTCTCGGCGCTGTGGCTGCTGCGGAATCCTGATTGGGAGGGGTCCAGGATGTTGTTGTCTTCGAGGTGACAGGTGAGCTGGATGTTAACTATCTTCTCGATGATCTTTGCCGGGAACGGAAGCAGGGAAATGGGCCGGAAGTTCTTGAGGTCGCTCGGATCTGCCTTGGGTTTCTTCAGTAGGGCATTGATCTCTGCGTGCTTCCAGTCCTCAGGGATGGTAGCGGTCTCGAAGGAGATGTTGATAATGTTGCGCAGGTGGGGTGCGATGGTGCTGCCGGCTTTGTTGAAGATGTGGTGTGGGAGAGGGTCGGACGGGGATCCGGAATGGATTGTGCCCATGGTCTTGATTGTGTCCTCGATGCTCACGTCGGCCCAGGTTGTCAGGGAGTCGTGGTCGGTAGGGTGCAGTAGGTCGGGTGTGTCGAGGCCTGTAGGGGTCATCCGGGGGTTGAAACTGTCATGGATGTCAGTAATTTTTCGGTGAAAGAAGGTGGCAAGGGAGTCGCACGGGGCATGCGATGGCGGGATGTCGTTGGCGCTGGAGCTGGGGTTGGAGAGTTCCTTCACGATGTTGAAGCTCCTTGCTGTTGTGTGCATTGTTGTCAAGGCGGTCTGTGAAGGAGGTCCTTTTGGCGGGCCGGATGAGGTGGTGGTGGTTGCGAATGGCGTCTTTGTGGGCAGCGCGGCTGTCTGGCGTCTTTTCGCTGTGCCATATGATCTCCAATTTCCGGCAGGTGCGCTTAGAAGCGAGGAGTTCCGGGGTGAACCAGCTGGCTCTTTTGCTGGGGTCTCTGTTGGTGGGCCTTTTCAACAGGGCTACGGTGTTGGCGCAGTCGTCCATCCAGCAACTGAGGGTGAGTGCACCATCGTCGGGGTTGGTGGGGTAGGTCGATGGGTTGAATGAGAGACTTGTCTGTAGTTGTTCTTCAGTGACTTTGCCCCAGCAGCGGCGGGGGATCTGTAGGGTGCGGTGATGTCGGAGGGGTTTTCGGAAGGAGAAGTGGATGCAGTGGTGGTCTGTGCAGGTGAGTTTGGAGGCATGGTTGAAGGTGATGTGGGGGCTTGAGGAGAAGATGGCATCAAGCGTGTGACCGGCGATGTGGGTTGGCGTCGTGACGAGCTGTTTTAGTCCGAGGTTGGCGAGGTTGTCGATCAGGGTGGAGGAGTTGTTGTCGTTGTTCTCAGGTCTCAGAGGAGGATGTAGTCGGTGGAGGTCAGCGCGTGCGTGCTGATGAGGTCGGCAATGGAGTCGCAGAATTGTGCTTGGGGTCCTGGCGGTCTGTAGACGAGGGTGCCTCTTAGGGTGGTCTTGGGGTCCGTGTGGATCTGGAAGAGCATGTGTTCGGCGGTGCGGAGGGTGTCGTTGGTGTTTGAGACCCTGATGGTGTTTTTGTGGACGATGACGATTCCTCCTCCGGCCCCGTTGGTGCGGTCTCTGCGGGTGATCTTGTACCAGTCGGGGATGGCTTTGGCGATGTCTGGAGAGGAGGCTTCGTTCATCCAGGTCTTGGTCAGGAAGGCGACGTCCGGGGATGCGGTGTCGAGTAGGTCCCAGAGCTCGACGGCGTGTTTGCGTGCAGAGCGGTTGTTGATCAGGATGCATCTGACCTGGTTGTGTTCCGTCGTTTCGGGTGTCTAGGCGCCTTGGAGGCAGGAGAAGCTGCAGTTCCGGCAGGTGAAGGGACCGTGGGTGCGCTTCGGGGCGGCATTGCAGCAGGTGTGGGTTCTTCCTGGGTTGAGAGAGCGACGAAGGTTGTTGGCGTCGTAGCGGAGGCGGTCTTCCTGGCTGGTGAGGGGGGGGAAGGGGGTCTGGCGCTCAGCGCGGTACAGGCGCGGAAGGGCGCAGACCGGCTTGTCTTAGGCACGCCTTCGGCGCACCAGTGGGGAGCTGGGGAGGGGGGAGCAGCTGGGAGGCGTGTGTCAGGGGCAGCGATGGGCGCGGAGTGGGCGGGGCCGCAGGGGAAGCAGCGGCGAGGACGGGAGCAGGGAAGCAGAGCAGCCGTGGGAAGGAGACGCGGCAAAGGGCACAGAATCAAAAATGGGGACACAGAACAACAAGGGGGCACATAAGACAACGAGGGGCACAGAACAACAAGGGGGCACAGAAGTCAGCGGCGAGCGGGGGGGCACAGAAGAGGAGCGAGGGGACAGAGTTACAGGCACGACAGAGCGGATACGTACCTAAGGCCACCACTGGCCACCAGGGATGAGGCGAAGGTGGTAGCCTGCGGGTGGTGGAGGGCTTCGACGTCAGCGGCGGCAGTAGTCGTCAGCGGGTGTGCAGGCGCAGCTGCAGCGGGGAGGGAGCGACCTACCAGGAAGGTCACTACACTACATAGTCAGGAACTACACTACATGGCGCCCAACGGTTTGGTAAGGCACTAATTTAACGCTAGATACTGGAGTAACTCAGTGGTGCTTTTCTCGGAGACCCTCTACTCATAAAACTCCATAAGAAGTCTGGAGTGGGTAGGGATAATATCCGCCATAGCTGAGTAGGACGAAAGTCCTATGTATTAGCTGTTTGGTTTTGTTCAACGTTGAAGGATACAGTGTTCCAAAATATTGTGCACCTTTTCTTTGTTTCGTTGAAACTTGCTCTGCATTTTTCATTTAAACAATGTCCGACCACGGTGATGTTGTCGTTGAAAACGGTACAGCTGCGGCTGACGTTAAAGGTTTTAATGAAAACGAAGAGGGTGTTCTACACATCCCACCATATTTAAGGAGAGCCATCACTCTAAAACTTATAAAACATGGCCTAAAACCAAGAGGTGGTAGAGCAGTTTGTGATAGAGGCACATGAATCTCACCAGACAGAGGTATTCTATTCATGGATAGTATTGCCAGAAACAAATCCAGTAACACTCTTGTTTCACTTCTACAAAGAAGATGAACCACCAGAGGAATATATTCCTTTCGAGGATATTGAAATTCCACTCACATACCAGGAGCATGAGCTCTGGTTTAAAGGTGCCCTAAAACATTACAATCACATTACCAGGCTCGGTCCACTAGGTAGATCAGGAGCAACATGGCCGATTTTAGCCGGCTACACACCTGACCCTGACATTGAATCAATGTCAGACGAGGAATTACTTAAAAACATACAAAAGCTAATAGAACTATACAGTTAAACCACAACTGTATGAAAGTCCTGATAAGGACTTCTCTAAAAACACTCCTAACTCTTCTAAAAAGAAGTGGGAAAATAGCAAACAGAATTCCAAAGAGAAGCGTTCTCATTCCAGAGGCAGGTCTCCTCCACAAAAGGAGCCCTCTGAAAGGAGGTACAACCTCAGGAATAGGGATAATTTGAGAAAACCTGACAGATATCAAGATAATGATACACGTTCTTCTCGTACCTTTCAGATATCGTCACAGACATCCGAAAGAAGAGGACGGTCAGAAAACAAGGAAGAACGCGTGAAGTCCAAAGACGATCAACACGTTCAGGAAAAATAAAGCAAAACCTCAATTCTCCAAGAAAAAGGTAGCAGGTCTAAAGATCAGACATGCCAAGGATACTGAGAACCCAACTCAGGGCCGGAGAATGGGCCCAGACCATGCTGGACAGTGCAGCAGAAGTTACAATAGCTCGCCAGAACCTGAAGGGACTTCTGGAGACAGTGGACTTGAATGAAGATATACAAGTTGAGACTGCAGACACCAGGGTTAGTTCTCCACATAGGTTATATGAAATAACACTCCGGATGGAGGGAGACATACCAAGAAAAGTGAAAGCACTCTTTTGGGAGCATCTTTCAAAGGGTTATGATATACTTCTAGCAAAACAGGACTGGCCACCAGAGTTTGTCAGGGAGTGCCTACATGGCGAGGACATCATTATGGCTGCCTTCTCCAACCATGTACCAGTTCATTTAAAATATACATTAGTCAGGAAATGGGCAGTATAAGCCCCAGCACTGTATAAAAATCATGTAGGATGGGATGAGGACTCACCTCACCATAAAATCCAGTTAAAAAAAATCAAAAAAAAAAATCAACTGACTGCACAAAGGCAGTACCCAGTTAAGCAAGAAGCTATAAAACAGGTCAGGGAGATTTTAGATCAACTTGAATATCAGGGGGCGATTGAAACATGCACCTCATCAATGAACAATCCTTTGTTTCCTGTCTCCAAACCAGACAACACATATTGTCTAGTTTTGGATTACAGACACTTAAATTCTTGTGGCAAAACTTTGGCAGTGCAAAATGCACATGGTACAGCATTAATGAATAACATTGTGCATAAAAAATATAAAACCACATTAGACATTTCAAATGCTTTCTTTTGTCAAAATACTGCACCAGAAAGCAGATATTTGACCGCTTTCTCAATGATGGGGACCCAGCGTCAATTTTGGCGACTGCCCCGGGATTCAAAAACAGCCCGGGGTTATTCTCAGTAAGGGTAACGGAGTTACTACAAACTTATGATGACTAGGCATGGTCATATGCCGATGATATATATCTGACAGACAAATGACCTGGATAACCACCATAATATTGGGCTTCGCCTCAGAGGGTTACAAATTCAACTTTAAAAAGTCAAGAATTGCCCACCTCAACGTCCTTTTCCTAGGATATGAACTATCAAGTGAAGACAAAAGCCTGGCAGCCAACGTTTTAGAAAAGTGTGCCCTGCTCCAACTACCAAAAACACTGAAAACTTTACAGTCGATTCTAGGTTTCCTGAATTTTGGGAGAACTTGCATTTTAAAATTACGCAGAAAGGGTTAAACTTCTCTACGAATTAATCAAACCTGATTTTAAAATCACACATTGGACACAAAAACACACCGAAATTTTGTGTTCACTCCAAACAGACATGTTAGCAACAAAACACTTGCAAACACGCGTAAACGTATGCAACTTAGTGATCCGAATAATTCCAGGTCAATGCGGATTCACCTACTTAAGTTTTAACGAAGGTGAAAAAGTACCAATTGCATACAAATCCCACTTGTAAACACAAGCAGAAATGAAATTCACTTCTACAGAAAAAATTCTGACAGCAGTTCAAACCGCTGTAGCAAAAGAAAGAGCCCTAGCACAGGGGAAACGCATTATGGTTGGGACTACTGTACCAGCCATAGAGGCAGTTACAAAGCTTTACATCCGAGATGGATACAATGGGTTAATGCTCTTGCTGCAACTGATGTTGAATACGTTTTTGATCCATATTTAAAAACACAAGCATTCCTGCAATATGAACATGAATGTCCTCTGCCTACTGAAATTCTTCCTCTTGACCAGTACGAATGTATTATTTATACTGACGAATCTGCACAGCCTGCTACGGAGAGTAAACAAGTTTACAGTGCAGCGTGTGCAATCGTTAAGGTTGCATGCGAGATGGCAAATTCAGACCAATGGTCACAAAAACACAATCTCTAGGAGATTGTACAGCTCAGCGAGCTGAACTACAAGCATTCAAGATGGCACTTGAAAACAGAGATCGCGAATTTCCCACACTCATAGTGTGCGATTCTTTTTACTGTGTTCAATCTTACAATGAATATTTACAGAATTGGATTCAAAATGGTTTCAAAGATGCAAAAGGTGGCACAATAGAGCACAGATTGCTTTGGGAACAAGTAGTTCAGTTGCGAAACGGACTACAGAACACTCACGTGAGTCACCAACATGGTGGCGTTCACATTGAAGGGAATTCATTGGCTGATGAAGCCGCGAAGGGGACTGTGCAAACGGCTTCCGTAGCTGCAATCATTCGTACAAAAACGAAAATAGACAGCGAAATAATGCTGGCTGTCAATGCATCAAGCAAAGGCAGCGGTGCGGCATTACCTAAAAAGTTTCCACTCAAATACTCATATATAATTGATGCGAAAAGTGTTCCGTTTGCTCGAATCCCTGGAGTGAGGGATAGAGTAATTCCAAACATGCAACATAGACTAGGGCTAATCCTAGCAGCACATGAAGGGCTCGCCTCTGCCCATGCAGGTGTTTCCGCCACAGTAGCATTATTAAAACAAAGGTACTGGTGGCCCGGCATTAGAAAACAGACTAGAAATTATGTTTTGGACTGTGAGATATGCCAGAAGATGAAAGTCTCTACTGTGAAATGTCCTGCGCAGACGCCCCTGTTAATTTCAGATAAACCATTAGCTTGTGTTTACCTGGACCACTGCGGTCCCTTACAAAGGGATGGGAACTATAAATATATCATGGTCGCAGTGGATTTGTGCTCTAGGTTCCTATGGATGTGGCCTCAGCGCTCGGCTGACGCTCGAACTGTTATAAAAGATTTGCGAGTCTTTATCGGCACATACGCAATAGGCACACTTCATTCTGACCAGGGTCCTGCGTTTAGCTCTAGGGCTTACAAAGAAGCCATGGCCAGTCTGGGCGTTGCATTGCGGTATTCTTCTAGATTCCATTCTGAGGGAAATTCTGTTGTGGAAAGAAAAAACCGGCACATAAAGCAGTCTATAACAGCTAGGGTATTAGGTTCGGGTGATGGGTGGGTCAAACATTTAAATGGGGTCCAGCGCGCACTTAACAACTTGCCAAGAACTTCTCTAGGGGGTGTCACTCCATATGAGGTCCTGTTTCGGACTAGAATGTTGGTTCCAAGCTTAGATATGAAAGGCACAGTGGTGGAAAACAAACAATTTGATATCAAAGATCGTTTGGCTGTTTTACAGGACTTAAATTAACTTCGAACGCAACAAAGCAACGTGGTCCTGAAGCCAACCACCACTGAGAAAACTCCGGCCGTCCCAGCAAGGCCTGTCTGGATCACAAAGCTTCGGGATCTAGTCAGAAAAAAGATCGCGGACAAGAAGAAATTTGGGCCTTCTTACAGACAACCAGTACCTGTCTTAGCAATCCACGGATCAAGAACAGTACTTTTGCCACCCCTTACAAATAAGGAGAAAAGATTTGTGTCCAACGACCTGATCAAACCACACTATGTGGCCGATACTGAACAGTAGGCCAAGTGGACTTCGCCAATGTAGCAGACGCACTTCTCTAGCTACAATCCAAGAGGTTCAAACTGAGAGACTCATCACCTTTGAAGATTCGACAGTAAGAAATAGAGGACTAAGCAACAATGCTATGGACCTTGTACCTCTTGAGACCCAAATAACAGTTCGTCCAGATACACCTGTTTACAATGAAGTAACAAGTGATCAACTGGTTCCAGCAATTTCATCAAATACGGATGCAATTCCAACCATTGAAAGAACTGCTTCTGGCTATTTCGTGAACTTTGATACGTTTTCTGAGGATCCCAGCGAGCTTGAAACTACGCCAGCAGAAAGAACCTTCAAAGAACAAGCAACAGACTTTTTTCATCTGCTGGAAAAAACTTATCTGGTTTCACCATGGATTGTTTCAGGAAAATTCTTCTTTCTACTATGGTTAGCTCTGGGTATGCTGATTAATGGAAGATATATTCAAATGGACACAGCAGGTAAAAGTGAATTTATTTCTCCAGCCACACAAATCATCCCATCGTGAAGCAAGAGACTGGTCAGCAGTGAACATCACAGCGATTCCTATACCAGATGGTATAGTTTGGGACAAAACCAAATACAACATTTTTGGCCCGTCGGAGCTTTTGAAGATTCCACATTTATTTAAAATTTCATTAAGTGACTTTATTACCTCCAGTACCTTTTCTGATGATTGGGACTTCGAGACTGTTAATAATATGATGTCTGATCTAGAGAGGTCAACTGCATTTACTAATAATGAATATTTACAAGGTTCATCAGACTATGAACAACTGTATTGTTATAACCACTATGGTCATCATTTCTTGCATAAATCTGGAACACCTAGAAATGTATTTATGTATAACCAATGGGAACATTGTCCTACGCCACCAAAGGGTAGCTCAAAAACATTTCCAATGAAATACCCATATTTTTCAGGGTTTAATATCTCGAATGCAGAGACATTTTACCTTAAGAATGTCAATAAGACAGGAATGAAAAGTATGTTAACGAATAACAACTGTTGGTTACGACTTTTGGAAAGACAACATTGAGACAAATGCTGTCTGGGGTACTAAAGATTGGCAAGTACAGGGAATAGAAGCTTTGTTTAGAGCCTGTATCATCCCTGAGCAAATTATGTTTTTGAACGACACTGTCCAACAAATGTCTTGCCTTGGAATAGCCAAAATAAAAGACATGAACACTCCGTCTATACCTGCACCTACAAGTGAAAGCACTACACAAGGGGGAGGTCGACGTACATACTATTTTGAAAAATAACAGAACAGATCCTAAATGGGAAAAAATGGTTGCTCTGGCCCTTAGACACAAACATCTGTCAAGATAGATTCCTGAACAAAACACAAGGTTTTACCTTTCATAGGCCAGACACACGTTATGTCCAAAGACAGCATCCGGGGGTAGTAACAACTTACAGTGTAGGGAAACTTTGTCTTGATTGGCTACAGAGAGCTACACTAGAGGATGTAAAACAACACTTAACATTACTTCAAGAAGGCGCAGACCTTAGGGAATTCTTGCTAGGACAAAGAAAACCGTGTCAAAAACGTTTCATATATGCCGGTATCTACACTGCTTATAATGAAGCATGGAAGGTCACCCAAGCAGAGACTGCAGAACAAATACGAGAAATTGATCATATTAAATTAGAGAAATCTCTCTCTGTAGTAGACAATGGGTTAACGACTCTGTCGTCCAGGATATATTCTTTGGACAGCATTGTATCCTCTGGACCAAGACTTGGTCATGTTCCAACATGGTCAGCCACAGCTACGTTCTATCATGCTATTAGGCTAGACGCTTCAAAACCTGCGTTCTGGCTATGTGCCTTGGCGTTTAATCAATACTACGTCACTGTTTTCAGAATACAATCTCACTGATAGACTGATCAAACTAGCAAAAAAGGGGATCAGACTAGCGGTGCGGAGCATTGAAAAACTGGAGAAATTACCACTCACAGTGGCAGAAAAACCAGCTGCTGAGTGGATCATACATGGTAAGATTACTCTGCCTGTTACGACTTTCCATTTTCAGTATTGCCTAAAAAATATACCAGCAGGCAAATTTGAAAGGTTGGGTAAAGAATACATCAAGACATCCTGGGATTTACCTTACACCCACAGATGTTGGAGTGGGGGACGTGAAGTGTCTCTTAGCGGTGAAAACCGTGAACACGCACTAAGCGGTTCTCTCCTTTGTCAGGGTATTAACTTACACGGGGCCTATGACGGTTCCACTACAAACTAATCCTGCCACCTGCACGGTTCACCAGCAGCAGTGATTAATCCAATCTTTGGTCAACTTTCAAATGGGAGTTACATTATGTTGAATGATCACAGCTGCTGTGGCATCCCATATCTAGTAACTGTTACATCCAGGGTCACTTTCTGTATGAAAGTCTTATTTCCTCAAATAGACATAGTCAGGGAGTCGCCTTTATGGCCTTCTCTGAATATCTCTTCTATACGAATTGATACTCTAGGCAGAATGAAAGCCATTCTTTTGCAAAAAAACTGTGCCTTTGACCTCTGCCAAAGAAACCTATGATCTCCAAGTCGCAAGGACTTCTGCAGAGATACATACCCTTTTGTATAGAAACTGCCCTGTGCATTTCTCAGAAATGTTAGGTCGTATCTTAAACATGCCTGATACGAGCGGTATTGTACATGTATTTAAGAACGTGTGTGCAGGACTATTGGCACCTTTTCAAGCAGTCCTCGTTTTTTTTCGAAACTTCGTGCACTCTGTGTTTGGCGGACTGCCACTCCTTTTAGCACTCGTTACAGGGATACTATTTTTGCTCCTATTGCTACGATATGGCAAGCTAAATCACCAGCGACACCCAGTTCACCATGGAAAGAACTCTATTGGAGATGAAGTGTCGTGAGCGTATCGTCCAAATTCTGGGTTTACCTCGTCTACGAGAATTAAACACCACTTGGTTTCTGTCATTCAGACCAATCTGGCAAGATTGCATCTTACCTGTTCTATGCTGCCTGCTAGGCAGTGAAGAATGCGTGCTGGACATTTGTCTGACACTCCCATCAGTCATGCCTACGGATATCGATACTCTGCTGGACCCAATAACGGCCCATGCTATGTGTTGTCCCCAGCGGCTACCAATCCTGATGGCGGCATTCACTGAGATCTCACAGGCGCAACATGCTACTGCTGAGGTACGAGAGGAAACACCAGGCGCGCAGGTAACATCCAATCCGGACATTGCTGATGCTTCCCATGCTGAAGGCGATAGTTCGCATCTATGTGCTGTTGATCTTCTACACGAGGTATTCCAAACTCTCACCCACAACGGTAGACTACTTGTCTACAGGATTAGAAAATGTTATGTTTTCTCCATCCCCATACACTGACTTGATTCTAGCACACAGTGTTCCGGAGAGACTCTGAATTTGGCCTTCATTCTTTTTCAAACGTAATATTGACTTTGGGACTTTTTTTATGAATATATTTTTTTTCTCTTCCCCGTCCCAAAATTTTATTTTTCATTTTTTGGCACAGTAATCTGCTTATAGTAGAACTGCTCATAGAGAACAGAATTCTTTGATAACACTTCCAGGGACAGTATGCCACCTTGTCATAAATAACAATTTGACTTATGTAACCAGATATGAAATGGTTTCGGCCCCTTTTTCGGTCTCGCTGAGACAGCGCAAGCTGTCTCTTTGAGACATTTTGTAAGTGGGTTTTCAAAAGTGCTACCCACATGGTTTTGCTGGCCTAGAGCTTGCGTGCACGATGGCGTGCACGTGCACAGCTGCTCCTTGCATTCCCCCCTCCCTTCTCACCCAGCCCTTTGATGCTCTGCTCGCATCTCCCTCCTCCCTTCTCCTCCTCTTTTTTCGTCACTTGTATTCAGGCTCCTCGCATCCCCCCCTCCCTTCTCGCCCAGCCCTTCTTGTTTTTACTGCACTTCGACCTCTGGGTAAACATCACAAATCATTTGACGCGGTGTGTCAAAAAAAACAGCTCATTGCTCAATCCAATGAAAAACAAACCAGTAATATGCGCATTTCTAAAGTCCCCGATAAGAAACAATTTGCTCGCAGTTTGTTCTCAAGATGACAGCATCTGATTGTAATAAGAAGGATCAAAATAAACAGATTTTTTTCGAAATATGGCTTCAAATCTAAGGCGAGGCCGAGAGATAGGTTGCCATACTCCGGATGGTGGAATCCCTCTGTCCGGTACTGGCGCACCCAGGGCATCTTGGGGGCTGGACGGGGACGAACAACTCCTGTGTAGCTGTTTGCCATTTCTGGTGCCTGTTTTGCCACCATGCTTACGTAATCAGTCTAAGTTAGGCGTTTGATGGTCATAATGTCTTTAATATTTGCTACTTTGCGTAACTTTTTGATTTTAAGGAGAGGATGTGGCCTAACGGCTAGAGCGGTCGACTTCGAAGCTGGGGAACAGGGTTGAGTCTCGGCAGGGACGCTCAACGTAATGTGATTCTGCGCAAATCATTAAACCTTCCGTGGCTAACAAAATTAATGTGTCCATCCGGAACACAACTGGTGCTTATGTAAAGCGCTCAAATACCTTCTGGTCGAGTTCCAATTATATAAACTCATCCCCCCCTGCAAAAAAAATATTGCGTGATCTTAAATTAAAATGGCATATTCTCTGATCCAAAGGTCATTGCTGTCACTTCCTGTGTATCCAACAGGGTTCGAACGGCACGTGGTGCTGCTTCCATAGATTGTATGAAAAAACAAAAAGTATAGTTACAAAATTAAAAGACGATAGTAAAAAAAAAAGGACATAAAAGTAGTGGGTTTTTAGAGTGGAATACAAAAATATAGTGAGGATTAATAAAACAAATTCTACCACATTTAGTGCTGGACCGATGTTTAACCCTTAACCTGTGCCACTGGCATGATGCGCTTTTGCGGCCACTGCGTTTCCCACATAATTATGGGTTTTCCACATTTGCCCCATAATCCGTCATCTGCTGCATAATCTGCAGATTTCACCATAAAAAAACCTCATTTTGGAACAGCCTCTTATGCTGTGCCTACACCTTCAGCATCCCAAGCAGGCAAACTTCTACAGTAAATAAATGGTCATGCAATCAGGCATATTAATGTCGATAAAACGTCTTGCTGCCGGGGACATAGCGTTTACTCAGTCTCCTGGTAGGTGCCACCACCAACTCACCAGGCACCTTCATGAGCCCACAGTTTTCCATCGAGCTGAGTCACACAGTCCTGTTTGTACACTCTGCTTCCTTCATGAAAGGCTTGCCAGTTCAGTGTCTCAGGGAAAACAAAAACATGCTCACGAACCCCTCCCCTTTCAAAGCAAACAAATACTTGCTAATTAAGTTTGGAAATAAGATGCCTTTCATTCATGTCTCCTGCTCTGCATTTCCAGAAATTTAATTTGTTAGTGTGTTTATGTATATTTTGGGTTTTGCATACTGCTGGCACACCCTTGAGACACGACCTCAGACTGGATGCCGACTGAACTAATCATTAACCCTCCTCTGATGCAAGACATTACTGATGTCTTCATTTTGGAATGCTACACATTACACCGGGATGTACCACAGGGTCGGCGGTAGGGGGTGAATTTATTTTCGTTATCTGTTTCGTATTGTTTATTGCCACCCAAATTGACTTCTTCTAATGATTAGAAGCTGTGGCATTTTTTTTTAAACCTTAAGGTTCTTTTGCCATTTATTTGCATTGTACTAAGTCCCACCAGCCTTGTGGTGAAGGTGGGTGTATGTGTTTCTTTACAAAATCAAACAAGCATTGGCATAACCAATAGGTCTCGCCTTTGGGACCTTATAAGTGTTTAGCCATGCACCAAGGATATTGTGCTGCATAACTAAATACTTATAAGGTCCCAAAAGCGAGACCTATTGGCTATGCCAAGGCTCGTTTTCTTCTGTATTTACGAGCCATTTAATCACATGTATATATTTTGGTTCATTCATTTAGCATTCCAATGTGATCCTATGCTTAGAATGGAACATTGCCTTTAATATGTAAAACACTGTATGCATATCCATGGTTTTGTAATGTATTTTTAGAACATATGTTTTAGATATGTTTTTAGCTTATTTTAGCAAACCCATGCGATACTCTGTTTAAAGATATGTTTAGAACGTTTAGGATTTAGGAACGTCGTTCATACGAAAGTGGAGTGGGTGTTGTGTGCAGATTTAGATTCCGTATATAGGTTTCCTGATTTATGCCCTTATACAGGTACAATTCACATTGCTCTTATTTGGACATAGAAATCCAGCCCTTATTTAGACATTGTCCGTACAAACCAAATACAGGTATGGCCACCTACATCCGTCCATCCACGTCACAATGAATTCTTGGAAAACCAGACCCTTAAGCCTTTAGGAATTTCCCTCAGCTTGAATATTGATTTCTCCAAGAACTCATTAAGTATGCATGAATATCTATTCCTTAGGGTTTCATTCAGGACGTTCCTCTGCCTGACTTTTACGTCAATACTGGCATTCCTAGACACCTTCAAGGTATAAATATACCAGCACTTGCCCTGGCAAATTGCGGTTCCCGGATGATTCGATCCAACCCAGACTACGCGGTTCGCCACGGCAAGTTCGGAAGGAGATCGAGTTCCAGCCTGATGCACTGACGCTGCCATCCTCCACGCAGAGAATCCAGCTCCAGTGCTCTCTGACTTCCCTTGCGGGGGTTCGACTATCAAGTCCAGAAAAGAGATTCCAACCTCCCTCATTCTAAGGTATAGAGCTGACTAGAACTTAGAGAAACTTTTGGCAACTCTTGGCTAAACTAAAATATAGCTAGCTATACTTTAGAAATAGCACCTACTTCAAACCGCGTACTGCACTTAGGTTAGGTACACTGGGGTAGAACAATTTAGAAGCATCAGATGAGTATCACATTTTAGCTTATGTTATTTATGTATGTATTTTGATTAATATGTCATAGCTACAAACCATGCTATTGCAGTATTATTTTATCTTACTGCTAACCTCGTACATATTGTACTTCGCAGTCTGTCTTACGATTGTAGCAATTCATATCTCTTCCATGAGAAATAAGACTGGTCAATAAACCCTTTTATTGAAACGCCCTTCTCTCTATTTCTGTGCAACTCTGTAGAAACGAAGCATGCACAATTGACTGAGTGAAACTTCTCTATTGCTTCCACGATTCTGAGACTGTTCCGATTCTAAAGGGAAACAAAGTTGTCATGTTTAAGCGGTTGTCAGAGACTAATCCCTCCTTGTATATTTGAGAAGTTTCTAGGGATCTCTGAGTTAGCTGGCACACACAAGTAATTAAGTGTAATATAATCGATAGAGACATACGGACCTTAGTCCTATGTCAAATCTATAGTGTATGCCATTCCAATGCTCAGAGCCTATCAGGGATATAGGAACTACACTGCAGCTTGGGATAGGGAGATGATCATAAAATCTCACAATGGTGCAGAAACGAGATTGTAAACAGTGAGTTAACGTGGGCAAAAGGAATCAGAGCCACTATCAATAAGGCGTGTTGTATTATAAAGCTTACGCTGTGCCCCCAGTCTCTCCAACTTAAGACTGATAAGAGGGAACTTAGTATCCTGGGAAAGGAAATCTCTCGATCACAGGACCAAGATTACCTCTCGAGGAAAAGCTCAGTTCTCCATATGGCCTTAGCGTAGCAAAATTAACTACATTTTCCTTATATTGACAGGCTACCTAGTTGCCTGTTTAGGCGAGAAGTGCTTAGGTTAAGAATCGGGGTAAACCCATGTAATGCGAATAAAGGGGTATAAAGATCTATGATAAACAGTAAGGGAAAATGCACTTGCACCTTAGGAACAACATGTGATATCATACATATATTACTGGATTGCCAGAAGGTATTAGAAATTCGAAGAGTTTTTATGTCTGATTTTTAAAAAGTATGATATTAAAAATAGGCCGCAAGCAGTAAACCTTTTAGTGTAAATGATTAATTTAGACATAGCTTGTGCCATGGGGAAATATATAAAAAAAAAGTTAAAGAGTTCCTCAAATGTAATGGAGACTTGAGCTGTCTATTTTTATAGTCCTATGTGGCGAACGAGCCATGAAAGGGTAAAAGTAACGCGGAGGGTAATATATGAAGTTTTATTAAATAAAAAATGAATTGTGCCTTTTAGAAGTTTGTAAAAATTATTTTAAAACGTTTTGAGGACTATTGGCCCAAATAATTTGCATTGAATATAGAGATATCAGGCCTGGGATAGGGCGTGTCTTCCGGCCCCATATAGTAATAATCCCCCTGGGGCATAGAGGCCTCGCAGAGCAGGAGGTGAGCTCTTTCCCAATATCCCTCGTCTGTAGCCCAGACCCACGGAGCGCCCTGACCTATGCCAGAGACTGCAACTGCTACAGAGATCGTGTTACCAGCCCGGAGGCTCAGGTCTGTGACTGTTTGGAATCTGGGGTTTCCCTCACGCACCCAACCTGAGAGTTACCTCTTGCAGTGGGCTGCTTTAATCCTTCCCGACCCCCCCCCGCCGCCCCCCCCGGTCTTGATACCCGGGGCCGAGAGTGGCGTTGGACGGGCCTGTGTCCTGACTCTTACCAGGGGAGGGAGACCACCTAGCTGGTGAAACCAGACAGGCCGGTGTGGGCTGCCGCTCATGGCAGGCGGCGTCGAGTAGCTGGTTGGGACGGTCCTCCCGGCCCCCCTCTTCCTTTTTGCCGGCTGACAGACATAGGCCCTCCTCCACCACAATGGCGTCAGGGCACGGAGGTCGCAGTTCAGTCCAGGCCAAAAAAGATACATTTGTCTGGCAGAAGAACCAGGAGGGAGATCAACCCACCCCAAAATCCAAAGGTGAACAGACAGAGCCGTATTTGCAAGACATCCTGTCCGCCATAACGGGGGTTCGTAACTCCCTTGAATCCAGCATCGCTACGGTGGCCACGGAGGTGGCCCTCATCAAGGCAGAAATGCAGAAAATGACGGACCGAGTGGGTGAGGTTGAAGAAGCCACTAAGAAGCTGAAATCTGACTTGGACCTTCTTAAACGCCAAGAATCGCAACTCCAACACGCACAGGAAGCCCTAACCCTGCAACTAGATGACTACGAAGGCCGCATGCGAAGAAATAACATTCGTATCCTGGGAGTTCCACAGCGGGCGGAGGGGCAGGCGGCAGACCTATTAGTGGAGGAACTGGTTCTTAAACAACTTCAGCCATGTGGCCTTTCCAAGTGCTTTTCCATTGAGCGTGCGCATCGCGCCCCTGGTGGGAGACCTAGACCTGGGGCGACGCCCCGACCCCTACTCGCGAGAGTGTTCAACTTCCACAACAGGGATGCCATTCTACAAACGGCAAGAGCAGCACTGCAAATAATCATCGACAATAGCAGAGTCACCTTCTTTCCTGATTTTACACTATGTGTTCAAAGGCAACGTCGCAGCTTCCTGAAGGTGAAGCGCGTTGAGGGACCAAGACATTAAATATGACATGATGTTTCCGGCCAAGCTACAGATTGAGTCGGAGGGTAAACTGTGGTTCTTCACCAGGCCAGAGGACGCTTGGGACTGGCTTGAGGGGTGGAGAACGGTCGGCAAGCGCACCCACAGGCCTGCAGGTGGCTCTGGGGGCCCTGATGGGCGCAGATCTCGGTGTGACTCGCCCCAACGAGACCACCCGACTACTCTGAGTCCGGAAGGGTGAACTGTACGAAACTGCAAGTATCAATGCCCTGCAAGGGTGGCGAAGACCCCCTTGAAGGACCCCCTATATGACACTGCTGGTTCCCTTTTTATAATGTTCTATTTAGGGGTCCAATATGGTAAAGGTTGCATATGCTTTGATTGTTATTACTAATTGTCTAACCACGATGGGTTGATCTCTCCTTCCACTTACATATATAGGGTTATAGTGGCAGTCTACATGACCAATGGTGTTGAAGGGTGGCGGGGGACAGGATAATAGTTACAGTTGCCTAAGGGAATGGGGTTGTTTCACGTTCCCCAAACTGTTGCGGGTGGGTGATAAGAGCTCTGGAAGTTTGGGAGGCGGGAGGTTGCAAACCCATCATGCAGGGAGGCAGGGTGGGGGGAAATGTTGGGGAGGGAGAGGGGAGTTGGAAGGGTCTCCACACTGTTTTTATTTAATTTGTTTAAGATTTGTTGAGTTCAAAAGTCACTAAGTACAGGTTGTTATGTAAGTGCTCCACTGCGGACAATGACTATAAGGGGGAGTTAACCAAGCACCGGAGTGCCACAAGGGATCGCCCCTACGTCACACTGAGAGACCAGCATACGTTCGCTGCACTGACTAGAAACACTGAGCCTGAAAAAAGTTTAAAATGTCCGGATTTAATTGTCCTTATTGTTGTTGGGGGTAGAATGGAAAAGTCACTCTCCGTGCTTACCTGGAATGTAAATGGCATGGGGGATAAGATTAAGCGGGGAATAGTCCAACAATACCTGAAAAGGCAGGCGCCAGATGTGGTGTTACTACAGGAAACGCACATGGTTGGTAACAAGACTAAGGCCCTCACCAGATGGGTATACAAACTTCTAGTTCATGCAGGGTATACCTCTGGCTCTAGAGGGACGGGCAGCCTAGTCAAAAAGAACCTGGCATTGATGGTGAAACGCATGTGGGCAGACACGGGGGTAGGTTTGCGGTCCTCGAGGCTCAATGGGAAGGGGAAGCTCTCAATATTGTTTCGCTATACTTGCCGCCAGCACTGGATAAAGAGGCACTGACAGACCTGGGTAAGATAATAACAGACCTCCCAGTAGGAACCTTACTCTTGGGAGGAGATTTCAACATGACAATGGATGATCGACAGGATAGATACCCACAAAGACCGGGGGCGAGGCCAAATGTATTGATGGCAGAATTTGCCACAGCCAAGGCACCATCTGATGTATGGCGAGCGCTGCAACCAGATGGAGCCCAATACACTTATTTTTCTAACGCACACAAAAGCTCGTCCCGTATTGATTATTGTTTTAAACTACACAGCTAACTCCCCAGTAAGGATTTAATTCACACATGGGAATCCTCAGCCACGGGCCACAATCAGCATAAAACCCTGGCTCCTTTAAAGAAAACGTGGGTTCCGTTGATTCAGTGCTCACAATATGGGAGGCTTTCAAGGTGGTACTGAAGGGGCAGGCATTGTCGCTTAAGATGCGATACATTAATAAGAAACGCCAGCAGCTGGTACAATTAGAAAGCGAGCTCCAGCAATTAGAAGCTGACAACGCTGGGGCACCTTCAGAAGACACACTTCACCGTCTCACACTTAAACAAGAGGAATATAAGATTAAAACTAGGGAACAAACTATGTCCAAACTACATCGCACTCAACATAGAATATACGAGCTGGGAGACAGGGCTGGTAAAACCCTGGCCTGGCTAGAGAGGTGGGACCAAGGTGAGAGATGGGTGCCCCGGTTGACCCTAGCCGATGGCACGCAGGTCACACATCCAAGGGACATTGCAGATGCCTTTGCAGGACACTTAGAGCATATCTATTCCCCATCCACTAACTATACTGCAGAGGACTCCAGTCAGTTCCTTTCCGACAGTGACATTCAGATGCTATCCGACACAGACAGAGACACTCTTGATGAAGACCTGACAGATGAGAAAATCCAAAAGGCCATAAGCCAAATTCAGTCCGGGACAGCGATGGGGCCAATTGGGACACCCACTGAGTTTTTAAAACTGGTCGCTTCCCAGCCAGCCCCTCACCTACAGGCCATGTATAACGAAAGCTACGAAAAAGGAATACTGCCGGAAGATCAACGTCTAGCCTCCATAGTGATGATTCGCAAGCCAGGGAAACCTGTAGATAGTTGCAGAAACTATAGGCCGACCTCCTTAATTAATGTAGAAGCCAAAGTCCTAGCGAAAGTACTTGCCTCGCGACTGGTCATGGTCATTTTCTCGGTGGTCCATCTGGACCAATCTGGCTTTATGCCAGGAAGGAATACGGCACTTAATAGCCAACGCCTTCATAATGTACTCGCACGTCATGAATACATGGAAGAGGATGCAGTGGTGTTGTCTCTGGATGCCTCCATGGCATTTGAGTCTATCAAGTGGCCATACCTATTTGAAGTCCTTAAAAAAACTGGGCTTCGGTCTGAAGTTCCTGGGCTGGGTGAAATTGTTCTACACGGTTATAAAAGGGTCAGGTGTGAGTGAACAACTACACATCTTGCATATTCAAACTAAAAAGAGGCACCCGAAAGGGATGCCCCCCTGTCCCCTTTGATTTTCTCTCTCAAGCTGGAACCACTGGGTGCGGCGAGATGTCATGGTAAGAGGCCTGAAATGGGCAGAGGGTAATGACAACCGAATGTCCCTCTATGCAGATTACATCCTGCTTTGTCTTGCCTCTCCATATAGATCTATACACGGGGTTTCAAATATCTTCACAAATTTTTGGAAATACTCCGGGTACGCCATAAATTGGAGCAAATCGGTGCTGTTCGTGCTCCGGGGTCCGGTTCCTCAGCTCCCGCAGGTTGTTGTATGGAGGTGGTCACTGAGGGATTCCGATATTTGGGAATATACATAATTCGAGCCCCACTATTTTCTACGACCGTAATCTGGCACCCCCATTGCCCCAACTACGGGCGGATGTGAAACACTGTCGATCTCTGCTGCTTTTGCTGGTAGGCCGAACTGCTCTTTTTAAAATGTTGGCTCTCCCACGCTTTCTCTATGTCCTCCAAAACTGCCCACATCGGGTCCCAGATACATACTTTTCGGAAATAAAGAGTGCAATTCGGACACTGCTATGGGGCGGTGGGTGGTATGATGGAGGCATCGCCTTCCCGGACCTAAGACTCTACTACTGGGCATCTCAATTAGTCGTAGTGAATCACTGGATCTATCGTTCCCCTTTGGATCCTGCCTATCTTTTAGACAAATACCAAATGGGACGAGAAGGATATCTAGGGGCATTATACTCAAAAGTGAACACGAAAAGGTACTTTGGGCCCACACGGTGACGATCTGGCATCACGCGAACACCTGTCTGGGATGGTCCAATATCCTCACCAAAGCCACGCCCCTATGGTTTACACAAAGACTAGTTCACTTATGTCATCAACCCGGCTTTGAAAAATGGGAACTTCTAGGAATCTCCACTATTGGAGATCTGATTAAACAAGCATTTGCAACGCAATAGGTCTCGCATTATTAAAGTTTGAGCTATTGGTGTTGCATTGTTTAGCAATGCCAATAGCTCAAACTTAAATAATGTGAGACCTATTGCATTAACACTACCACCTCGAAGTAGGGTCTAAGGGAAAAATATTTAAAGACCTGCCCAGATTCCAATCCCCAAAAAACTAGACTAAACCACAAAAGAGAATCGGGGGTCTAAGGGTAGACAGTACACAGAATAAGAAAGGAGTAGGGTGTGTCGAATCAGTCAAACCCAAGCAAGATCAGAGCAGAGCCTGGATTACCATCAACCTCGCTCGTCCAATGAGACAGATAATGAGAGCAAGGACACCTCTCTTGATCGTTTGTATCATATGGTATCCAACTAGAACTAAGGTATGTCTCTCGATCGTAGAGACTACCTCGCTGGTTAGAAGCTCTATTGCTCCCTTTGGGTTGACGGAAAAGCGTTGAAAGGACACGTAAGAAACTGTGACCATCAGACAAAAAATGAAGGTGCAGTGCAGAAAGAAAGATTGTGAATGCTAAAAAGAGGTTGTGTGGAGAATGTGATATAATCCAGTTCATTCCACATACCCTGATTAAAAAAAGATGTGACAAGAATACCAGCAGTACTACCTAGTCGCTGCTAGATAAGGGTCGACATGTTTCAGCCTTAAAGGGATAGTGGCCCACGGCTTTCTTCAGGACCTTTATGCTACAACAATATGCTACTGCATTCAACTGATTAATTTCCTATAGTGCAGTGTGCCCCCACTTATAAGAAAAAGTGAATAAAATTAGCGAGATGGTAATAAATACGACCTCGAATTGTCCTAATCCTCAAGATCACAGGATGCAAACATCACCTGTGGAGACAAGGCAATTGACACACAAAATCAGGCTCAAAACTTAAACAGTACTGTCTACACACAGGCAAATTCAATAAATAAATATGCCTAGAACATTGATGTGAACACATCTACACAATGCTTACCCAGCGTGATCAGGGATTGCACCTCACCTACCCTGGAACCTGGCTCAGGTAAAGGAGGCCCCGCTCTGGATCGTGGGTGAAAAAACAAACACAATTTGTTCTACAACAAGGGCGAGCCAAAGTCAATCCCAAATTACTAAATTGCGTTAAAATGGACGCAAACACAATTTGTTCTTCAACAAGGGAGAGCCAAAGTCAATCACAAATTACTAGCTTGGTTAAAAAAAAGCAAGATACTTTAATTCTTTGTAAATAAGTTCACCCCCTCAATAAAAAACCCATACCAAAGTCCCAACCTTCTTGGAAAGTAGAAAGTAAAGGAATACCTATAAAGTGCGTTATTTTAGCCATTATCAAACTCACAGACTGGCATTCAGAACGTAAACTAATTTGTTGTCACATAACTAGCTGCTCGTTCACATAAAAACCAACGATGTTAACAGTACAAATGCCCACTCGAAGCACCCCCGTGACACATGATAAATGTAAAGAAAAGACAGAAAAGCCCTTCGGCAGCTCCTACCTATCCGTCGTTGCCCCAGACTTTCCGAGCAGGATGGGAGGCAGCGTGCAGGGCTGGGAAATGCGTATAAATCACATCGGTTCAAAGGGCACGTCTCATGCTACGTGACCCGGCGGCTCGATGAACGCCGTGACACGTGACTGAACTACAAAAAGATCACATGCCTCATGGGAAATGTAGTAATAATTGCACAGCACCGGTTTACAGGCGCATGTTCAAAATGTGTGTATAATAGCTTGGACCATACAGTACGTCTTGGATACAATGTTATTACATCACCCCTGTCTTCGACCCTACTCCAAAACCTTTGTTTTTAGGCAAGATTAGTCGAAACCTGAGAGCGGAGACTCACAGCGCTCACACAGGACTACAAAGAATAAGTACCTCATGGGAATTGTAGTCGCAGATCTGAGCACCCATTATACAGAATGCATGTGTAATACCATTAGCCTAATATTGCGCTATTTGTACAAGGTTGCTGCGCCACAGCCTTAGCTATTACTTAGAGAAAGATGATTGTGAATTGTCAAAGGGAGCACCACAGCTCTGTGTTGCCCAACTGCACGCGTGCAAATTCAAGGAGGAACTCCTACATGTTAGGAGCCTCCTGGGAGAAGTAGTTGGTACTAGATGAGCAAGTATCAGTATGTACAGTCAAGTTGCATTCTACCAATCCACCTGCAGTCCGTTGGTAACGTATGGGGCTAAACATATAGCAGCTGTGAGCCATTATACCCCAAGGACCGTATGATGGGTGCCAATAATAAACTTTTGTCATAAGTCACACAGTGTCTCTGCTCAATCTGCCACTGGAGTGGCATTACACTGTTATGTCCTATCCTGCTAATAGAATAAAACAGGAAATAATGTGGAATATTTCTTAAAAAATATTTTTTTTTTTTATAATTTTTTTTGTGCTAATTATATCTTTTGTTCTTTTTTTCTTTTTATGTTATTCTATGTAGTTCTCAGCTATTAGTCCTGTGTAGTGCCCTTACCGTGCTGCTAGTAACAAGTAAGAGACTAACTTCAATATCCTCATCATCAATATACTGCTATAGTTGGCCTTGGATACAGCAAAAAACTGAGGGAATCTTAACCTCAACAAAGACCAGTAAAACAATACACACAATTAGATACTGGTCCAGGGGATATCGTCATTCAGACCCAGAGTATCACACCGAAGCCTATGAATCCATTTTTGTTCTTTAATTAACAGGTATCTGGAGACATCGCTAGTGTGTTGTGGAATCTTTGGTTTCTCCAGTATTGTCCAATGGAATTCATCTGCGGTGTGATTGGCTTCCGCGAAGTGCCTAGTAAGTCTTGTGTTCAATTTACGGCATCTGAACGTACTTTTGTGCTCTAACATACGTAGCCTCACCTTACGAGTGGTCATACCCACATACCTCGTTTGACAAGGGCATGTGAGTAGATAGATGATGTTGCTACTGTTGCAGTTGGTAAAGTGCGTCTGCATCCAGGGTCTGTTAGTCCCTATATCCACTGAGGAACTGTGAGTGGTTTGTGGACAAACCGAGCACCCCCCACAAGGGTGGTGTCCAGTTACCGCCGGTAGATCCCATAAGGTGCCCAAAGATCTAGTGGGCCCACCCGCTGGTCGTGTGTGGACCAAGCGGTCCCTTATGTTGCCTGACCTTTTAAAGGCAAAGAGGGGCATAGCAATCGTCTCCTTGCGGCGGATTCTAAACAGCTGCAAGGAGAAGATTGCTATGCCCCTCTTTGCCTTTAAAAGGTCAGGCAACATAAGGGACCGCTTGGTCCACACACGACCAGCGGGTGGGCCCACTAGATCTTTGGGCACCTTATGGGATCTACCGGCGGTAACCGGACACCACCCTTGTGGGTGGTGCTCGGTTTGTCCACAAACCACTCACAGTTCCTCAGTGGATATAGGGACTAACAGACCCTGGATGCAGACGCACTTTACCAACTGCAACAGTAGCAACATCATCTATCTACTCACATGCCCTTGTCAAACGAGGTATGTGGGTACGACCACTCGTAAGGTGAGGCTACGTATGTTAGAGCACAAAAGTACGTTCAGATGCCGTAAATTGAACACAAGACTTACTAGGCACTTCGCGGAAGCCAATCACACCGCAGTTGAATTCCATTGGACAATACTGGAGAAACCAAAGATTCCACAACACACTAGCGATGTCTCCAGATACCTGTTCATTAAAGAACAAAAATGGATTCATAGGCTTCGGTGTGATACTCTGGGTCTGAATGACGATATCCCCTGGACCAGTATCTAATTGTGGGTATTGTTTTACTGGTCTTTGTTGAGGTTAAGATTCCCTTAGTTTTTTGCTGTATCCAAGGCCAACTATAGCAGTATATTGATGATGAGGATATTGAAGTTAGTCTCTTACTTGTTACTAGCAGCACGGTAAGGGCACTACACAGGACTAATAGCTGAGAACTACATAGAATAACATAAAAAGAAAAAAAGAACAAAAGATATAATTAGCACAAAAAAAATTATTAAAAAAAAAAAAAAAATTTTAAGAAATATTCCACATTATTTCCTGTTTTATTCTATTAGCAGGATAGGACATAACAGTGTAATGCCACTCCAGTGGCAGATTGAGCAGAGACACTGTGTGACTTATGACAAAAGTTTATTATTGGCACCCATCATACGGTCCTTGGGGTATAATGGCTCACAGCTGCTATATGTTTAGCCCCCATACGTTACCAACGGACTGCAGGTGGATTGGTAGAATGCAACTTGACTGTACATACTGATACTAGCTCATCTAGTACCAACTACTTCTCCCAGGAGGCTCCTAACATGTATGAGTTCCTCCTTGAATTTGCACGCGTGCAGTTGGGCAACACAGAGCTGTGGTGCTCCCTTTGACAATTCGCAATCATCTTTCTCTAAGTAATAGCTAAGGCTGTGGCGCAGCAACCTTGTACAAATAGCGCAATATTAGGCTAATGGTATTACACATGCATTCTGTATAATGGGTGCTCAGATCTGCGACTACAATTCCCATGAGGTACTTATTCTTTGTAGTCCTGTGTGAGCGCTGTGAGTCTCCGCTCTCAGGTTTCGACTAATCTTGCCTAAAAACAAAGGTTTTGGAGTAGGGTCGAAGACAGGGGTGATGTAATAACATTGTATCCAAGACGTACTGTATGGTCCAAGCTATTATACACACATTTTGAACATGCGCCTGTAAACCGGTGCTGTGCAATTATTACTACATTTCCCATGAGGCATGTGATCTTTTTGTAGTTCAGTCACGTGTCACGGCGTTCATCGAGCCGCCGGGTCACGTAGCATGAGACGTGCCCTTTGAACCGATGTGATTTATACGCATTTCCCAGCCCTGCACGCTGCCTCCCATCCTGCTCGGAAAGTCTGGGGCAACGACGGATAGGTAGGAGCTGCCGAAGGGCTTTTCTGTCTTTTCTTTACATTTATCATGTGTCACGGGGGTGCTTCCAGTGGGCATTTGTACTGTTAACATCGTTGGTTTTTATGTGAACGAGCAGCTAGTTATGTGACAACAAATTAGTTTACGTTCTGAATGCCAGTCTGTGAGTTTGATAATGGCTAAAATAACGCACTTTATAGGTATTCCTTTACTTTCTACTTTCCAAGAAGGTTGGGACTTTGGTATGGGTTTTTTATTGAGGGGGTGAACTTATTTACAAAGAATTAAAGTATCTTGCGTCCATTTTAACGCAAGCTAGTAATTTGTGATTGACTTTGGCTCTCCCTTGTTGAAGAACAAATTGTGTTTGCGTCCATTTTAACGCAGTTTAGTAATTTGGGATTGACTTTGGCTCTCCCTTGTTGTAGAACAAATTGTGTTTGTTTTTTCACCCACGATCCAGAGCGGGGCCTCCTTTACCTGAGCCAGGTTCCAGGGTAGGTGAGGTGCAATCCCTGATCACGCTGGGTAAGCATTGTGTAGATGTGTTCACATCAATGTTCTAGGCATATTTATTTATTGAATTTGCCTGTGTGTAGACAGTACTGTTTAAGTTTTGAGCCTGATTTTGTGTGTCAATTGCCTTGTCTCCACAGGTGATGTTTGCATCCTGTGATCTTGAGGATTAGGACAATTCGAGGTCGTATTTATTACCATCTCGCTAATTTTATTCACTTTTTCTTATAAGTGGGGGCACACTGCACTATAGGAAATTAATCAGTTGAATGCAGTAGCATATTGTTGTAGCATAAAGGTCCTGAAGAAAGCCGTGGGCCACTATCCCTTTAAGGCTGAAACATGTCGACCCTTATCTAGCAGCGACTAGGTAGTACTGCTGGTATTCTTGTCACATCTTTTTTAATCAGGGTATGTGGAATGAACTGGATTATATCACATTCTCCACACAACCTCTTTTTAGCATTCACAATCTTTCTTTCTGCACTGCACCTTCAATTTTTGTCTGATGGTCACAGTTTCTTACGTGTCCTTTCAACGCTTTTCCGTCAACCCAAAGGGAGCAATAGAGCTTCTAACCAGTGAGGTAGTCTCTACGATCGAGAGACATACCTTAGTTCTAGTTGGATACCATATGATACAAACGATCAAGAGAGGTGTCCTTGCTCTCATTATCTGTCTCATTGGACGAGCGAGGTTGATGGTAATCCAGGCTCTGCTCTGATCTTGCTTGGGTTTGGGAGAAAGGTAATATCACTGACCGCGGCGTTTTCGTCTTGAATTAGCGCTTTAACACTGCTCTGCTGTAAATTTAACCTTGTTTTTAACCTGCCCCCCGTTTTCACCATTTTCGTTGGTTTAATTTAAATTTTCCCCTGCTTTTAATACTCTATACTGGCCACACACTTGCACTATAAATTGTGCCCCCACCGCTGTGTTAGCGGGTTTTAAAATCGGTAGATACTTTCGTATTGGCCGCCATCTTGGGAAGGTTTGGGCTTGTACTTTTGGCACCATCACGCTGAGCGCTCTAGTCTCCGGCGGAGGTGAGGGGAGGCCCTATTTAAAGCTTGCATTGGCCGCGCAGCGGTGGTGCCTGACTCGTGCCGGAGTCGGGCCAGAGTCTTGCCCGTCTGCACTCGTCCGCGCGAAGGAGGCGTGAGGGCGTAGACTGCTGTAGCATAAAGGGTAAGATTACGTAAACATCTGTATTCTCTAGTCCGTGACGGCCGTTCGTCACTGTATTATTGTATGTTGGACGGCCTCAGGAGAGTCACAGAGTAGGACTCTTCGTATCTGGTCAGCCCCCGAGCTTGTACTTAGACACGATGGCTTTTGTTAGTAAGCCTTTAGTAAAGTCGTTGTCTACCACTTCCGTTTTGCGAGGTGGCTTAATTAATGCACGCTCGCTGTGTAAGAACGCCCAACATATACACGACCTAATCATTGACAATGAGCTCGATTGGCTTCTGGTTACGGAAACGTGGCTTAAACCCTGGTGTAACCCAGATCTTGCCATAGCCCTTCCGCTAACATTCTCTATCCAGCGTTTGGATAGAGAAAAACAACGGGGAGGGGGCCTTGCCATTATATTTCGTAGCTCACTAAAATGTTCCTCACATGAGTTAGTCGACATCAAAGGTGCGGAAGCATTATTCTTTTCGCTAGGCATCCATGATTCATTTACCTTTTCGGGTGCACTTGTTTATCGTCCTCCAGGCCCCCCGAAGGAGTTTTTAGATACTGTGGGGGAAGTCCTAAGTGATCTATCGCTTAGATGTTCTAACTTCACTATACTGGGCGATTTGAATTTACATCTCTACTCCCCCAATGCCCCAGGAGTTGATCATTTTATGGATACCATCAATATATTAGGACTGACCCTTTTGACGCATCAACATACCCATCTGGGAGGGCATTTATTGGACTGTGTTTGTTCTAATTTTACTGGACTTACAGTTCAATCCCCTTGCCCCCAGATTTGGTCTGATCATTTTTTCATTCCATTTTGTGTTCCTTTATATCATAAAAACTTGGGTGCTATCACTAATAACCCCCCAATTTCAAATCGGATATATAAACCTAATTGGAAAGAAATCTCTAATCGATCTGATGTGCTGGACTCCTGTGCAGCCTGTACTCCAGTACTAACAGGTAGTACCTCTATAGACTATCATAATTTCTGTGATTGGCTAATTATGATAGGCAAGAAATTAGGCCCCACGAGTCTTAAAAATCGTATTTCAACTAAAATCAAAAGAAATGCCCCCTGGTTTACTCAGGAGTTGAGAATAGAAATAGGTAAACTAAGAAGATTAGAACGACAGTGGCGCAGAAATTATGAAACATCTGCCCGTGAGATATATAAACTTGCTAGGGGAAAGTATCATGCAGACATAAAATCAGCTAAAAGAGTATACTATCTTCAAGCCATAATGATGGCTGATCAAGACCAAAAAGAAATCTTCCAGATAGTCAAGGGCTTCATGAATCCTTCAGCCCTCGTGCAGGAAATTCCACCTTCCTTAAAACTTTGTAATGCAATCTCAGACTACTTTGAGAATAAAATCCTCAATATAGTGAAGAGTTTTCCTCCAGTGTCTCCTATTTTAGGAAATACAGAAAGAGGGGAGAGGACGATCTCTCTGGTATGTTTGGATTCTTTTGCTCCCATCTCTCTTGAAGACTCCTTTAAAGCTATTTTAGCTTGCAAATCAGGATCCCCCTTCGACCCATGTCCCCCTCTGGTATTACATACCTTGGCAGAATTTATGAATCCTATCATTAACAATATTATTAATTCATCCCTAGCCACTGCAGAGGTTCCCAATGACTGGAAGCTTGCCGCTGTTAAACCACTTAAAAAAAAAGCCCTTGCCGACCCTACCACCCTTTCTAATCTACGTCCGATCTCCTTATTGCCGGTGATGTCCAAGCTGACCGAGAGGTTCGTAACTAAACAACTTACGAGCTTCCTGGAAGTAAATAATATCTTACATCCACATCAGTCAGGGTTTCGCTCAAGTCATTCCACCGAGTCTGCTCTGATGTATACAGCAGAAACCCTTCGCATGGCCATGGACCAAGGAAAGGAGGCGGTCTTAATTTTACTTGACCTGTCGGCAGCCTTCGATACGGTCTCACATTCCATCCTAGTGGACCGGTTGGCTGCCGCAGGAGTGGCTGGGACGGCTCTGGCTTGGCTGGATAACTTTCTCAGAGACAGGCGTCAAATTACAGTGCTGGGCCCCTATCATTCTGAAGCAAAGGCACTCAGTTTTGGAGTTCCCCAGGGATCAAGTTTGAGCCCCATACTTTTTAATTTGTATATGGTTCCCCTGGTAAAGCTGATTACCTCTTTTCAGATCAGTACTATTTCGTATGCTGACGACACTCAGCTTATTTTAGTACTGGATAAGGAGCAACCCGATGCTGAGAGTGTCTAACAGCAACATTTAGGTGGATGACGGACAATCACCTTAAGTGTAACGCTGATAAGACTGAGATTTTGCCATTTGGAAAGCACAAGTTGTTTTCCCCAAAGAGCTGTTGGCCTGAGGATGCAGTAGCCCCCCCTAATACCATCACCTCAGCCCGGAATTTGGGCATTAAATTTGACAATCAACTGTCTTTTAAGCAGCAAGCGGTTGCCGTAGCAGGCACTTGCTTCCATATTATAAAAGCGCTGAGGAAATTTTTTGATCTTTTGCCTCGGTCAGCTAGGAAAACAGTTGCTGTGGCACTAATAAACTCTAGGCTCGACTACTGCAATAGCTTATATGCTGGAGCAAACAAGTCGGTTCTCCATAGATTGCAAATAGTCCAGCACGCAGCAGCTCGTTTAGTTTTACGTCTTGCGCGTAAGTCGTCAGCCTCAGCAGCATTGAACTCGCTTCATTGGCTTCCCGTTGTCAAGAGGATCCTCTTTAAGATCCTCCTAATTACTTTTAGGGCCTTTCACCACCAAGGACCTAAATATTTACAGAACGGTTTCAAACGCTATCACCCGGCACGCTGCCTAAGGTCTGCAGGGCAGAACCTGCTTGTAACCCCCAGATTTAAGCTGGTGACTAGAGGTGGTAAATCCCTCTTTGTACTGGGGACCAAAGCGTGGAGTAAGCTTCCCTTTGCTATACGCTCTATGTCTCATGAAACCCAATATAGGAAGGCATTAAAAACTTGGCTTTTTTCAAGAACTGACGCTGCATGTATGGCAATGGTTTAAGTATGTGATGTTTAGCGTGAAGTGTGTTTTCTCCCACCAACCCCTTTCATTCGGGTTGGGGGAGCGCCATGATACTCTTTGAGTGATAATGGCGCTATAGAAATGCATTTTACATTACATTACATTACATTACATTTGACTGATTCTACACACCCTACTCCTTTCTTATTCTGTGTACTGTCTACCCTTAGACCCCCGATTCTCTTTTGTGGTTTAGACTTATTGCATTGCAAATGCTTGTTTTAAGAGGCCCTCGAAACGGGCCTCTATCGGGCTCTGTTTTGTGCCCTGGCACAGGCGGTCCGTTTTTTTCCCCCAGACTGCAGTGACAGCAGGCACATCGATGTGCGTGTGGTGAGCATTGTAGAGGAAGGGAAATCCTTTAAAGAGTCATTTTCTCTCTGGATTTCCCTTCTCTTTTTCAAACTCAGGAGAAGCAACATTGTCGTGGTGTCATCAGGGCTTTAAGTGGAATTTTTTTTAAAATATTATATACAAACCATAGTTGCTGCTTATTTATCTTATGCAACTAGCAACCATTGACAAAGCCAATAGTCCTGACTTGTAGGTATGATGTGACTTGTTGTATCATATATCTGGACGCAATGACAGGAACAGCAAAATACAAGTCGGGCGGCACACTGTGCTAAACACAGATTTTTAGCTTATGTGTTTTTAAGCCACGTCCTGAATTACATTGACCACGCCCCTTTGAGAGACCCCCTCCAGTTTCTCCATCCCGCTTAAAGCCCTGCCACACCCCTTAAATGAGTGTTGACAAACACCATCAAAATTCTGAAAAATACATTCTATATATGTCACTGCACCGTCACTTTTCAGAGCACCTTGTATGCATGAAAGCACTGTGCCTTGCCGAAACCAAAACATATGCCGCTCAAATGCCCTTCCCACCCCTTTCAGCCTCATGGGATCTTGCAAAAGATGTGACCTTACTCACCGACATGTTGAGGCGATGACGAGACTCGAAACGGAGTCCTCAGTGCTGCTGTCTTCCAAGGCAGAATTTGAACCCCCCCACTCTGGAAGGGAGTTGGCCAGGCCAGAGTCACACGTCTGCACTACTAATCATTGCCCCTGGCTGAAACACTTAAATCCTATGGAGCATTTCACCACGCTCTAAATACAAGAGGGTTGACGCGATCCGGTGTCCTCCCCCAAAAAGACGACCATCTGACACTTGCCACCGGTGGTGGGACTCGGACCCTTGCATTTTAGGGGCCTGTGACACCAGTGTCACAAGACCCTGCCTCTGAGCTACAGCGGTTGCCTGCAAGGAACTGCTGGGACCAAATATGCCCTGCACGGTCTACATTTCCCAGTAGCCCTGGCACAGAGCATGCCATCAAGAGCCAAGTCCGAGCCCCACCATCAAAACATCAGCACCTCTCTGCACATCCTCAAAGGTATTGTGAGAGTGAAGGTGTGCCCGGCAAACAAAGGGTAAGAAGAAACCAGTAATCAAGCCTTCCTTCTGCACAGTCTCTGCCCTGCTTCGGGCTGCAGAAGGTGTATTATTTGAGATAGAAATGTGTCTTAAACGAATGAATGAGAGGGTAAAAACCGCAGGTAGGAAGGACCATTCTCTCTGCGGCATCAGGAATGGGTGAAAACGCAGATACAGATTTTATTCCAAAAGCCAGTGTTTTTCTTCAAAATCTACAATATTTGCAACCACACACACATATATGGGATTTATTTTGTAGCTTTTTTTTTTTTTGAGTTTACCTTTATTGAAAATTCGTACGGTACATTAGTGTGACGATCAACCATCCTATCGTATTATACATAGATACGTATACATATAACACCTTCCCGTACCAGCATAACCATGGTTATAACCCCCCCCCCTCTCAATAACGTTGATGCAGGCCATACTCTCTTTATACAGTCCAATCTGTAGCCGTCTATTATAGCACCATGTGATGTAGTCCACGTTTTACCATAGAATGTGCAATTGCGAGTCATGATAGCCTTCACAGTTACCCCAGGTATAACATCACCCCAGTCTAACCACCCCAGCTCTACCCCTCACATACATTGTAGAAAGAGTCGCACCTCGTTTCCAGCGCCCCCCCCCCCCCAGCCCCGCACAGAACTCCCCCTCAATTTTCTCCCCGCAAGGTGTCAGAGCATGGCATAACTATCTCCACATTGCTTGTCCCCTGAGCCCCCTCACCATCCTCTTCCCCGCCCTCCGCCGCCCGTTCAAGCAAATATGAAGTGAGCGGGTCCCAAATGTCTTTTGGTCGTGACTTAGTGGGTAAGAGGTCAGCATAGTCTCGCGTGTGTCCCTGCCATGTAGTCATTGAATGAATCCACTCTTTAAATTTAGGAGCCCGGCCTTCCCCCACCGGCACGCCACCTGCCTATTGGCTAGCAGCAGTCCCATTGATAAGAATTTTTTGCATCGTGTGATTACCGTCTGCGTCAGCCCCAGGAGGACTAGGAGGAGACAGGGTAGTACCTGGACCCCTATCATGTTCGAGATACCCTCAAACACCCGCACCCAGTAATCCGCCACCAGGGGACAGCTTCACGCTAGGTGCAGGAAGTCTGCCCCCTCCCGCCCACAGCGATCACTTTCCCTAAGTTGGAACCTGTAAAGTTTGGCTGGAGAATAGTACAATCGGTGCAAAAATTTAAAGTGTATAAGTCTTAATCTGCTGTTGCCTGTGATGGCCTCGGTCTGTGTGCAGCTAAATTCCCACTGTTTATCAGTCAATGGGGCATCCAAGTCCCTATCCCACTCAGTACGTGCTCGAGTAGCAAGGGTGGGCTTAGCTTGCAACGTGTGTCTATAGAGGAGAGATATGGCATGCTGGGGGGGCGCCGCATGTAAGAATGCATGTAAGGGAGCCAATGTAATGGGTTCTGCAGGAAACTCCGGAGTTACCGCCTTAACACTTTGGCGGAGCCGCGTATACAGGAATGTATCCATGACCGTGGGTGTGCGTGTACCAAAGAATTGCTCCTGTGTACGGAACTGCCCTGCTATGTAAAGGTCCCCCCATGAGGAGTACTCAAGGCTAGTCAGCATCTTACAACATATTCCCTCCTCCGTGACGCGTAGCAGAGGGTTTCGCGGCAGAGGCATCTTGGGAGAGTATAACATATGACTTCCCAGCTTGCGAGCTATCCGATGCCAAGCCAGTATAGTACAGTCCACCATGGATGGGTCTCGCGCGCGTTCCCCAATTGCTGTAAAGAGGTACCCTGATGGAGGGGTCAGGGCCATATAGCCGTCCTCCACTGCCAAATGAGCCATAAACGGTGGTGGATGAAACCAATAAGTTGCGAAATGTGCCTGCGCACAGTAGTAATAAAATTCAAAATCAGGAACCTCAAACCCCCCCTGGTGATAGGGCAACATGAGCGTGGCTAGGTTAAGGCGCGCCTGCTTCCCTCCCCATATAAGTCGCGTAAGTGGATACTAAAGTTGTACTAAAGAAAAAGCGCCCTGGATGGTATGGTATGTTGACAAACAGGTACAGGAGCTTCGGCAACAGTACCATCTTAATTATTGATATTCGTCCCGCCATAGAGAGGGGAAGGCGTATCCATTTAGTAACATCATCAGTTATCTTATCCATGGCTGTTCCATAGTTGACCCTCATTAACTCCTCCTTATCCCTGGTAATACGGATGCCCAAATATTTCAATTAGTTAGATTCCCATACGAGAGGATAGTCCAGCTGGTACGGCTGGGTATTTTCCGTGAGAGGGAATACCGCCGATTTGGACCAGTTGATTTGCACACCAGATATAGCTCCAAATTTAGTTATTTCTTGCAATATGGGGTTCAAATTATTGCTGGGGTTCCTCACGTATAACGTCATATCGTCAGCATATAACGAGATTAGTAATTGTCTAGTGGGATAAATTAGCGCCTTGTCATTATGATGCTGTCGGAGCTCCGCAGCTAACGGTTCTATAGCAAGCGCAAACATAATCGGAGATAGGGGGCATCACAGTCGCGTGCCTCTGGAGATGGCTAATGGGGAGGATCTGGCACCATTTAATAGGACGGAGGCCACCGGCTGGCTGTAAAGCAAACGTATCCAATTGAGGAAAGTAGAGGGCATCCCCATACGTTCCAAAACCCCAAGTAAGTAATCCAGGGAGTCGAACGCCTTCGTGCCGTCGAAAAATACCGCCACCGCCGAGCAGTGCGGGTCAATGTCCTGCAGCACCGCCGCGAGAGTGCGAAGGTTATGCAAAGTAGCGCGTTTGGGAATGAACCCCGCCTGGTCAGGAAGTACAAGCCTCTGCATTAACAAGCCAAGTCGGGTCGCCAGTACTTTCGCAAGTATCTTAGTGTCACAATTTAGCAAAGATAGGGGGCGATACGAGTCACAGGAGAGGGGGTGTAGTATGGGTTAACCACTCCCTATGTACAACGCTAAGTTAGCATAACCTCGCCGGCTGTTAGAAAGCCAGCTTGCCGCTTTTGCACGCGACACTGTTGTTACATGTTATTCATTCGAGAACTGCTGACTCGACTTTGCTTCACATGAGAACAGTCTGTTGTTTAACATCCTTAACAGTGAGCAGTGACCTTGGTCTGTACACCGTGTAAAGAACGAGTCTGGGTCACTAGACGGTGCAGGTTGTTGTGTTCAGGTTGATCGTACCACTTCTTAGCCATAACATACATACAGCTGCCAATACCTGAAAGACGAGTCCTTTAATATTCCAGAGCAGTATGTTTTCAGTTACATTCGAAACGAAGAGCAGTTGCAGGAGAGAGCCTAGCTGATCCTGTGATGTGATTCCACTAAGCTGATCTATAAGGTATGGGGTCCCCCATGCAAGCCTAAAAGACCTTCTATTAGTCTAATAATAATCTATTAGTTGCTAGAGAAAGGAGGGTGGTCGCTTTCCACTGTCATTATTATTATGATTGCTCCTTTCATTTTCTATGGTATTGTAACAATGCTGATGGTTCGGATCTTAACCATTTGTCTGCTTGTGTTAGCCAAAGTACTGCATCTTAGGACGCGAGGTTTAGAAAATAAAAACTCTTTAAACTTTACCGTGTCTTTGTTATTCTGTTGTGGACTGATATATATATATATATATATATATATATATACACACACAAACGGGTATTTCGGATTCCCACCACTCCTGAGAGTATCTAAGTCGCTTGTTCTGGGTTGTCTATACATTGGGACCGCCGAGCTAAATTTCGGATAACGAATGGGACACTAAGCTAGTCGGATAGGGGTTCTTGGTTCTGAGGGGAGTTTCTGGTGCACCACAATTCTCTGAGGTCCTGGTTTCCTGCGCATAGTTCTGTGCATAAGCAGAATCCCTGCAACATGGCGCACCTAATGTTTGGTCTTTTGATCTGAAACGCCTTAGTAGTGCTTTTATTAGTCCACAACGCCCTCACTCTGGTTTCCGGACAACGGGAGTGATGGCTTAACCTACCTAGGTTTCGACTAAAGGTTCTTTCAAGCTTGATAATTAAAAAGGTTTTCTTTTTCTGAACCCCAGTGCTACTGTAGAGCTTGTTGTTGTTCTTCTGTGTGTCCCGATGGCGGTCAACGTTTCCGCGCATAGTCGGGTTCCCCTGACCGCACATTTACGGGTCTATGGGGTTCCTGATGAGGGGTTGGCTGTTATTTTTGTGGTAGGGGCTGATGCGGCGTTCCCATATGAGTTGTTTTACTCTTGGGTGACGTTCGATGCAGTGGATGCGAACGACAATTTGTTCCACGAATATACTGCCACAGCTATGCCTGCAGCCTATGCCCCTTATCGGACACTTGAAATTCCTCTCACTGCCTGGCAGCATACAATTTGGTTTAATGGCGCCCTTCCCCATGCGGTAGTGCCGGCGAGAATGGGCCCGTTGTCTATTGCAGGGGCCACATGGCCGGTGCTGGCCGGTTATACGCCCCATCCCCGCTACATGACTGTGGCGGTGGCGGAGTTGCGTGTGCTACACACTGCCCTGATTACGGTCCATAGGGCGTTAGTGCAGTACGTGTCTCGCAATGTACAGGTGGGGGGCACCTGTGGTTGCGGGCCACACCACTGACCATCACGCGGTGGCCATCAGTCCAGTTATGGTTAATGCGGTTGTCGGCAAGCGCCCCCAAAATAAGGATGAATTTCCTTACTGGCTTGCTGAAAAGTTTGATCAATTAGAAGCCGTGTTTCCGCATACTTCTCCTGTGGATAAACACAGGATACTCACTATTACTTTGCCAAAGGACCTGGTCCCAGATATTGTCGACTGTGACAATTGGGGCAAGGTCTTTGCTGCGACCTATGCGAAGTGCTATGGCACTCCGTCTATGTCCGTACTACCTTCTGTCATCAAGAAGGTCCAAGACAATCATGGTGCAGAGGCAGCCATTGAGTTGGGAATGAGGCTTGTCGACAGCTTCGATGTGGTTTGTTCCATGGTAATGGGCAACCTCAAAGGAGATGCCATGCAATTCCAAGTGGGCAATATGTTGGCACTTGTGGATCCGGCCGACAGGCCAAAGGAATTCGCTAAAATTATAGCGAAAGCCTACAGAATGGTGGGTCGTAGCGCCTTGGGTGTGAAGCCCACTGTGATCATTCTTACTGTAGTACAGCAACCTAAAGTGAGTTAGTCTAACAAAGACGAAAAGCCCAACTTTCCAAAACAAAGTTGGCGAGCCAAAAAACAGGGGAAGCAGCAAGAGAAACGGAGGTCTCGTTCTGCGTCGCCGGTGCAGATACAAACTGAACGCACTTATGATTTGCGCGATCGTTCTAATATTAAGTAACCTGATAGATTTCAGGTTCCTGAACAACGCTCTCCTCGTTCTTCACAGGAAACATCGGCTTTTCAATCCGGTGGCGGAGATCGTGAGAAAGGAAGGGGTGCTCAAGGTCGTGAGCAGCCCCGTCAGACTGAAGGTAAAGGCAAGCAGGACGAATCTGCACGTCAAAGACCCCCGTTTCAGAAGAAAAAAGTTGCTGCTCTAACTGCAAGATATGCCTCAAATGGTACGGACACAGCTTCTGAACCAGACATGGGCACTAACGCTGCTAGACAGCGCGGCGGAAGTTACAGTAGTGCGACAAGCGCTGCGTCCATATCTGGCGGCGACAGCAACTGATACCTTTGTAAGTGTTGAAACTGCTGATACTCGAGTATCTCCCCCTGAACGGATGTTTGAAATTGTCCTTATAATTGAGGGTGACATACAACATAAAATTAAAGTGGTATTTTGGGATAATCTTACCTCCACCTATGATATCCTTTTGGCGGAGGCGGATTGGCCCCTGGCTTTCGTTTTAGATGCTCCTAGAGGGGAGGTAGTGATCCTCCCTTCCTTTGGGCACACAGTGCCACTGGAACATTCTAACAGGTTAGCCGGGGAGTGGGCGCAGGTGATTTGTCCCAGGTGGGCTGGGACAAATTTTCTCCCAACCATACGATTCCGTTGCGGTCAGAACCCCAGCCACAGCCCCAATATCCCATGTGTCGCGAGGCTAGGTCTCACGTCGCGTCTATCCTTGAACAATTGGAATATCAGGGAGTAATTGAAACATGTGTGTCACCCATGAATAATCCTTTATTCACTGTGACGAAGCCTGACGAATCGTACCGCCTAGTTTTGGATTACCGGCACTTAAATTCGCACTGCCGGACATGTGCGGTACAAAATACTCACAGTTCGGCTTTCGTCGATAGTCTCGTGAGAAAACGGTTTAAAACCACACTTGACATCTCCAATGGCTTTTATAGCCATAATCTGTCCCCTCATAGCTATGAGTGGACGGCGTTTACCTCGGGTGGCAAACAAAAGAAATTCAAAAGGCTCCCGATGGGCTATAAAAATAGCCCCGGGGTCTTTGCTGCTCGTGTGGTCTCTCTTGGAGATGGTTGACCCGGAAGCATATTCGTATGTAGATGACATCTAACTAACAGACGACTAGCTGCTTCCACACCTTGCTCGCGTGGATAACATAATTACTATGTTTGCAGACTTCGGTTACAAGTTCAACTTTGCGAAGTCCCACATTGCCGAGTTCACAGTGTTGTTCTTGGGGTACGAACTCAATAATGAGGGTCGAGGCTTGGCTCCGCAGTTCCTTGAGAAATGTGCACGCCTTAGTGCTCCTACGACACTGAAGAAATTACAATCTTTGCTGGGCTTTCTGAATTTCGGTCGTACCTACATTCCTGATTATGCCCAGCGTATCAAGTCACTTTATGCCTTGGTACAACCTACTTTTACCAAATCTTGCTGGCTGCCTGAGCATTCTGCTGCATTGCAATCTTTGCAGTCTGATCTTCTTGCTTCGAAATTCTTACAAACGCGTGATAACCACACTAACCTGGTCATTAGAATCGTACCGGGTGCAGTGGGTTTCACCTACTTGACGTTCAATGAGGGCGACACCGTCCCCATTGCTTACAAATCTCATCTGTACACTTCGGCTGAGCTGCGCTTCTCCGCTGTCGAAAAAGTACTGACAGCAGTTCAGATGGCGGTCCTGAAAGAGCGAGCGCTATCAGAGGAGAAGCACATGCTGGTGGTAACACCGTACCCTGCCCTTGAGGCGGTCACTAAGGCCAGTGTACCGAATTCTAAGGCTTTGCATCCAAGGTGGATACAGTGGGCAACCTCCTTGACCTCGCCTGACGTCACATATATCTTTGACGCGGCATTACAGACACAGGAGTTCTTGGAGTATGAATTTGTTCATCCGGCTCCTCTGACTTTGCGCCCGCTCGAGGAGTACCATTGTGTCATTTACACCGATGGGTCTGCGCAACCTGCGACTGGATCAAAGCACGCCTATTCAGCGGCCTGCGCAATTGTGGTGGGTACTTTCGTGAACGGTGAGTTCCAATCTGATGTCGTGCATACGCAGTCATTGGGTGATTGTACCGCGCAGTTTGCAGAACTGAAGGCTCTAGTGCTTGCACTGGAGTTTGCTGATCCTCGAGTCACTACTCTTGTAGTGAGTGACTCGTACTATTGTGTTCAAATCATACAACGAGAATCTACACTTTTGGAGTCACAATGACTTTCGTGATTCGAAAGGTAGCACAGTAAAGCACAAAACGCTTTGGGTTCGAGTGGCAGAACTTAAGGAACGTTTGCCCCTCGTGAATGTAATTCACACTCTTGGTCACCAACGGGTTGGTGTCCATGCTGTCGGTAACAGTTTGGCTGACGAGGCAGCAAAAACCACAGTGGCGACATATTTAGTGGCAGCAGTTACAAGATCCAAAAGTAAGATTGATGATGACATCTTGGCAGCTATTGCTGCGTCCGAGACAGGGACAGGCTTTCCGAAAGGTTTCCCTTCTCGCTACCATTATCGCTTAAGTCCTGATAACGTCCCGTTAGTGAGGATTAACGACGTTGGTGACAGATTGATTCCCAACGCGGACGGCAGACCATCTCGGATTTCAGCTGCCCACAAAGGTGTTGCGTCTGCGCATGCCGGCGTTGCATGCCGGCGTTTCGGCTACTGTATCTCTTTTGCAGCAACGTTACTGGTGGTACGGTTTGTACAAACAGGCGCGGGCTTATGTCCTTTTATGTGACATTTGCCAGCAGATTAAACCTTCTACTGCTGCGCGTCCACCACAAACGCAGCTGTTTATATCTAATCAACCACTTGCGTGTGTTTATTTAGATCACTGCAGTCCTTTTTCCTCTGATACTGCGTACAAGTACATCTTGGTTGCAGTGGATTCGTGCACACGTTTTCTGTGGGTGTGGCCGCAAAGGAGTGCTGATGCCCAGACTGTCATCAAGGATTTGCGTGTCTTTATTGGGAGCTTTGCATGTGGTACCCTTCATTCTGACCAGGGCCCTGCGTTTGCCTCTAGGGCGTACAAAGAAGCCATGAGAAGTTTGGGGGTCCAAGTCAAATTTTCGTCTCCATACCGGCCTGAGGGCAATAGTGGTGTGGAGCGAATGAACCGTGAGCTAAAGCAATCTTTGACAGCAAGGGTTTTAGGTACAGGCCGAAGCTGGCTAACCCACTTGTATGACGTGCAACGCACACTTAATAATCTCCCTAGAAGGTCTCTGGGTGGGCGGACCCCATACATGATGCTCTTTGGAGTACGAATGTTTGTCCTGGACCTTGAGGGTCTAGACATGGCGGCGGCTGCCGCGCCTTTTGACCTAGATGATCACTGTGCTGTATTGCAGAATCTTCAAGAAGCCAGAGACACTCTAGCAAAGGAACACGTACCCTCTACATCCGAAGCTGAGCTCCAGATTCCGGTAGTCGGCTGGCTACCTCGAGTTGGTGACCTGGTCCGTGAGAAGGTGGAGAACAAGAAGGAGTTTGGCCCCTCTTATCGTGCATCGGTCCCGGTGCTTGGAGTCCAGGGTACACGTACAGTTATTTTACCTCCACTTCCTGGTCGCAAGGATAACAGGTACATCTCGATTGACAATGTCAAGCTACAGCGGGTGGCCAATTCTCCATAGTATGACACCTTCAGTTTCTTGCCCTTCCATTCTGCGAAATTCTGTTGTGTTGCCGCCCTCGAACATCATGCCTGAGGTTGCCATTGAGATGCATGCAGTTACTGCTCCTTCTATGCCGCCTACTGCTGGTGGTTTGCCTGATGATCCTGAGTATGTTTATCCTGCAGGTGTCCCGTTGCCTCTGTTACATTCGACAGCGATTACCAGTCACGTTCTTCCTTTGACACTGAATCAATGACTTCCACTGCCCCTTCCAAAATTTCTACATCTTTTGCCTGGTTCAAGAGACATTTTTTGGTGGCACCATGGACTTACATCTGGCTGGTGCTAATATGTGTTTTTTTGTTCATGACAATTGGCTTTATGGTAGTGTTTTTTAAACTTATCAATGGACACTACCTGGCTGAGCGATCTGCGATTAGGTTAATTGATGGAACTTTGGCCCCCCATTCCTCATCACACATTATGAAAAGGGACCAGACTTTTGTGAACATTACTGCCTGGCCTGTGCGTGATGGGATCGCTTGGGATGCTGTTAAATTTCAAATTCATGGACCAACTGAAGTGATTAATGTGCCTAATGTCTTTCGTGTTTCTATGGGTGATGTAGTTAAACAGAATATCCGATCTGATGATTGGGATGTACAAGCAATAGAAGCACTATTTTCTGATCTAAAATATTATGCTGCATTTGATGCTGAAGATTTGTATTTAAATTCTGCAAATTGTGGTGAACAATTTTGCTATCAACATTATGGCACACATTTCCTACACAGAGCAAATACCTTTCGTAATTTTGTTAATTACACACAATGGGAACACTGTCCGGCCCCTTATTATGGCAGTTCTGCCACATTAGTGAACAAGTTCACATATTTTTCGGATTTTAGTGTGTCTAGTCCGACCTCCTCTTATTTTAAGGTGGCGGCAGAGACCGCCTCTAAGGTTAGGTTGACACATACCAAATTGTTATATTCAAAGTCCTTTATGGACGAGTTGGCTATCGGAGGCTATGAGCTATGGAAAGCTACTATCGATCTTAAATCGGTTTGGGGTACTAAACCATGGCAGGTTCAGGGAACAGAAGCTTTGCATGGCGCTTGTCTTATCCCAAACCACATTTTGTTTTTGAATTCATCTATTTTTCAGACCACCTGTTTTGGATTGGCCACATCTAAAAAATTGAATTCCCCCTTGATTCCGGATCTGGGTGCTTATCCCGGCTGGGGTAACCACACAGATCTTTCCCTTACTAGGTTGCAGTCCCTCATTTCCAACACCACCTTTAATGTTTCAGCATTTAATCCTGATGGGTGGTTGTTATGGCAAACTGGTTCAGATTCCTGTCAACGTCGATTTCTAGCTTTAGCACCTGGGTATACTAAAGTCAGAGTATATCCACGTTTTGAATCATCACACACTGTAACTACCTACTCTGTGGGTAAGTTATGCCAGTCATGGCTGCAACATTCCACATTAGCATCTGTTAAACTTCATTTGTCACGTTTAAACGACAAAATTGATCTGAATGATTTTATTAAGGGTCCTGCAACAGGCAGGTCCAAAAGATGGGTATATGCTATTTACAACGAAGTTTGGAAAATGTCGAAAATTGAAGCTGCGTCCAGATTACGTGCTATTGACCAGGCCAATATGGAAAAAGTATTGGCTGTGATTGATAATAGTATTAACACCTTGTCTTCTAGGATTTACACTTTAGATAATATTGTTTCATCTGTCGTAGACATTGTGCAGGATGATTTGTCTGTATTGTATCATGGCCAGAATCAGCTGCGTTCTGTTATGCAGTTTGCATGGACTTTACAAACGTTAAAGGCAGGGAAGGTCCCGTGGGATTACATGAATGTTTCATCTTTGTTCCTCCCTTTTAATTTAACTGCAAAACAACAGTTTATGTCCATGAAAGATGCTACTTATTCATTACTGCACATTGAGAAATTAGAACCGTTACCTTTCTCTATTGCTGAGTTAAATTCGGCCGTGTGGCTTATCCACGGAGTGATCACTTTACCTTTTCCGCTTTTTAGGTTTAGTTCGTGCATGAAACATTATGCTCTTGGCAGATATGAACAACTGGGTACTGCATTCCTGCACGAAGTTGGGTCGCTCCCGTTCACATATAGATGCATGCGGGAGGGAAAAGAGGTTTATTTGAAGGGTGAGGAATGCACTTCTGCCCCTGATCATTCTGTAGTGTGTAGACACATACAATTACATGGTGCTTGCAATGTACACGCTCCTAATTTGGCTTGCATCCTGAAAGGTATACCGGTGCCGGTTATAACCCCTTCATTTACGCTGCTTGCTAACGGTAGTTATTTGCTTTTACATAATTAAGATTGCTGCGGGATGCTAAAGGGAATACCATACATAGTAACTGTTTCACAGCGTGTTGTTGGCTGTAAAAATGTCCTTTTTCCACCCCCGCATGGCCGACTCGATGTTTCTATCTGGCCTTCGATTCCAACCTTGAACGCAGAGTTCAACCAGATGAGCAGAATAAGGGCTCTTTTGTCTCAAAGGGAGGTCGCTTTGACTTCGTCCCGTGAAACCTTTCTTCTTCACGTGGCAAACACCCGCACGGAGGTGCAGGCGCTTTTGAATACTGACCTCCCCTTCCATTTTGGAACATTGATACAGACTATCTTTAATGCCTCGTCTACGACTGGCATAGTTCATTTCTTTAAACTTGTGAGCTCCGGCCTCGTGACCTCCTTTCAAACTATTTTTGGTGTGATTCCCGCATTTTTTCATTCTATTTTTTCCAGCGTCTTCGGAGGTCTCCCTTTGCTTCTCGCCCTTATAGCTGGAATACTTCTATTGGTTTGTGTACTACGTAATGGCTGCGCAACTTGCGTACCGAGACTACATGCCCCGGCTGTTACATCTGCGTAACCGGACACTTGAATACTATGGCACCTTACCACTGGCGACCTTAAGTGTCACATACGGATTGTCCTTCCGGTTTCCATTCTTTACTTGTGTGCAACCAGTCTTTCACTGCCTGGATTGTCCATTCCAGTGGGCTCTGGATTTATGCCTGTCAAACTCGGTGTCACCTGTCCCGGATTTTGATCAACTAATGGGCCCCTTAGTGGCTCATAAGTTTGAATGTTCTGGTGTCGGGTTTATGGCCTTGGGTGCGGCACATGGAGTCCTTGGAAATTGGGCCATTGAAGAGGCTGCGATTGACTTGCTGGAACGAAGTTATGTCGAGGAACCTTCCTGTTGTACACGTGTGGTACTGGAAGCTCCAATTGTGAGTGAACACGTGTGTTCCTTTCCCTTGCTGAATTGGATGGCGGATAATTTTGCGGAACGCTCCAATGATTTCCTCTTGGAGGCTGTTGCAACTTATTGTGCCTATACCTTGTTGGATTGACTCTTTGTCTTGGTCAACTCATGGTGCATCCATCGATGTCTTTTTTTTCCCATTTTTTCATGGTTTTTTCCCCCCCGACTACATCATTTTTCCATTTTGACACTTCTTTTCTCTCCTTTCGAACTTTACACTTACCTTATATGGACTTATAGTTCATGCCCTTGGTTCTGTTCTTTCGAACTTGAACTCTGCGTTCTTGATAAGTGCGCCCCTAGTGGTTAGTGGTCCGATCAAGAACTGCTGACTCGACTTTGCTTCACATGAGAACAGTCTGTTGTTTAACATCCTTAACAGTGAGCAGTGACCTTGGTCTGTACACCGTGTAAAGAACGAGTCTGGGTCACTAGACGGTGCAGGTTGTTGTGTTCAGGTTGATCGTACCACTTCTTAGCCATAACATACATACAGCTGCCAATACCTGAAAGACGAGTCCTTTAATATTGCAGAGCAGCATGTTTTCAGTTACATTCGAAACGAAGAGCTGTTGCAGGAGAGAGCCTAGCTGATCCTGTGATGTGATTCCACTAAGCTGACCTATAAGGTATGGGGTCCCCCATGCAAGCCTAAGAGACCTTCTATTAGTCTAATAATAACCTATTAGTTGCTAGAGAAAGGAGGGTGGTCGCTTTCCACTGTCATTATTATTATGATTGCTCCTTTCATTTTCTATGGTATTGAAACAATGCTGATGGTTCTGATCTTAACCATTTGTCTGCTTGTGTTAGCCAAAGTACTGCATCTTAGGACGCGTGGTTTATAAAATAAACTCTTTAAACTTAACCGTGTCTTTGTTATTCTGTTGTGGACTGATATATATATACACAAACGGGTATTTCGGATTCCCACCACTCCTGAGAGTATCTAAGTCGCTCGTTCTGGGTTGTCTATACATTGGGACCGCCGAGCTAAATCTCGGATAACGAATGGGACACTAAGCTAGTCGGATAGGGGTTCTTGGTTCTGAGGGGAGTTTCTGGTACACCACAATTCTCTGAGGTGCTGGTTTCCTGCACATAGTTCTGTGCATAAGCAGAATCCCTGCAACAGGGGGACCTTCCGGGCTTCAACAACGAGGTAATTAATGCTTCACGCATAGTACCAGGCAAGCCACCCTCCTCGAGCGCCGCGTAATATACCTCTTTCAGAATGGGGGCAAGAATCCTTACACAAGTTTTGTAAAATTCTATGGGTAACCCGTCCGACCCCGGAGCCCGACCAGACTGCATCTGCATAATAGCATCTATGATTTCGTCAACCTCTAATTCCAAGTGTAAGAATTTTTGCTGATTCTCTCCCAGCCAGGCGAGTGCTGTATCCTCAAAATATTCAGGCAGGTCGAGGGGGGATTGTCTCTGCGACGAATACAGAGTCTTGTAGAACTCGCTAAAAGTGGATAATTGTGTTGGAGGATCTCTACATATATTGCCCTGCGCATCCCGAATCACCGACACATAATTAGAGAATCGAGGGGGTTTGATTGCCGCAGCCAGCGCCTTCCCCGGTCTATCTCCCTCCCTATATCTTCTGGCTGTATGAGACTTCCCCCGGAATTTACATTCCCTGTACGCTAGCTCACCATATTCGGTTAGCTTGCTACGCATGGCAGCCTGAAGTGCATTATCATCAGCACTGGCCGCAATATCCTGTTCTAATGTTTTAAGCTCCCCTTCCAGCTTGGAGAGATCCTTACGCAATATTTTCAGGATGCCTCCCCCTTTGGAGATACACCATCCACGAACCGTGACTTTAAATGCCTCCCACACTACAGTTATACTAGAAACTGAGTCAACATTGCGCTGAAAGAAATCACGGACGTCCTGTTCGAGCTCCTCTCTGAACACCGTGTCATGCAAGTGTGATGGGTTAAGACGCCAGCTACTGTACGGAGTGTGCTGTAGTGGGGGATGAAGTTCTGCCACAACTGGAGAGTGGTCCGAATACGTTCGAGCCAAGTGAGACGCAGTGTGTAACCAGTGCGCCATACCCACTGACACAAACAGGTAATCCAACCTGGCCCAGGATGAATGAACCGCTGAATAATGCGTACCCTCCCGTACCTGTGGATGCACATGGCGCCACGAATCAATTAAACGATTATCAGTTATTATATCCTTCAATGTCCTATGGGTGAGCGTAGAGTGGGTCGATGTAGCTCGAGACCTATCCAGCCGCGGTTGCATTTTCGTGTTAAAGTCTCCCCCCCAAATAACATAAGTAGTGCCTATTTCTTGTATCTTATCCCATAATTGTAGGAGTGCTCGAGGGTCGTCGGTGTTGGGACCATAATAGTTAGCAATCGTCACCTCATAAGACTGGAGTCTTCCCCAGACCAGGCAATACCTACCGTCCACGTCAATGACTGATCCGTTTGGTACAAAAGGCACCCTTCTCTTGATTAAGATAGCAACACCGCGAGAATAACTGGAGTAGCCAGCAAAACAGCGGTGGGAGGCCCATCGGGACGCAAACAGAGGTGCAACACTAGGACCAAGGTGAGTTTCCTGCAACAGAGCAATGGAAATTCGATGTCTGTCCAAATACCCAAGTATCTGCAGCTTCTTTCTGGGGTTGTTCAAGCCTCGCACATTCCACGTAGCAATTGTAATCCCAATAACATCACGTGTAGTTCCTGCCAGCATGGCGACTAATACTATCAGTACTCAGCCTTGCATCTAGAACTAGCAAAGTGTGTACATTCCAAAAAACTACAGCTATACACCCCCTCCCACATCGGCTTCCCCAACATGCCGGGTACGCTATCCCCCCCCCACCCAAACAACCTGCAACATCACTCACTTATTGCCATCCGGTACCACAGAAATGGGGGTTTGCCCTCGTGTGGAAGCGCCAAGGGCCCACGACCTGTCCTCTCCCTCCCTATTCTCACCCACCCACCGCTGCGCTTGTAAGCGGGCAGTTACCGCAGGACACGGAGGCGGTGCCGAGCAGGACAGCCCACCAGAAGAAAAAGGGAATTTGAAATGGTTATACATCACCAACTAGAAGTCGTTCAGCAAAAATGTGTCCGCAATCAGAGTCACATGGGAACCAATGTCGAATACAAGGCTTAATCCGGAGCCCACAGAGGAGAGTTAGACCTGGAGCGCCGTCGCGCCCCCAGCTCCCCAGACGCCGTGCACCGCTGTTGTTTAAGATAATCCTCAGCCTGCTGCGGGATCTGGAAGATATGCTGCTTACCCTGGTGCGTAATTTTCAACCTTGCCGGGTACAACATGGCATAGGAAATGTCCTGCGATTGAAATTTTTTCCTGACAACAGAGAACTTACGCCGGGCGTCTTGAACTGCTTGCGTGAAGTCCGGATAGAAGGCCAGCGTAGTGTTTTCATAGTGCACCTGTTTTTTTTCCCGAGCCAGACGCAAAACCGCGTCCCTGTCACGATAGTTCAAAAAGCGGGTTATCACAGGTCTTGGCGGCGCCCCCGGAGGCGGACGGGCCCTCAGCGATCTGTGTGCTCTCTCCACCGTGAGATGCGCTGAGAAGGAGTCGCGGACAAATAGGTCAACCACCAGTTTTTCAATGAAGTCCTCCATACACCCCACATTGGTGGATTCCGCCAGGCCAAGGATACGGACATTATTTCTTCTGGAGCGCGCTTCTAAATCTTAATTTTTATATCAGATATAATTTTGAGCAGCTTTTCCATCTGTGACAAGTGCCCCTTACTGGAAGCAGCTCCGTCTTCAAGATCCGAGACTCTGGCCTCCGCCTCCTTCAGCCGCTGCTCGTGCTGATCCAGCTTGTTGACAACCGCCTCCATGCGCATGTTCATGGTGTCGATCTTGGTGCCAATGGATGTGAGGCTTTGTTTCATATCCACCGGTAGGGCTTTCCAATCTTCAGCCGGCGTCTCCGCTGCATCCAGACCAGGGGGCTCCTGCCCGGACGGCCTGGGGGTTTTGCGCATTTCAAAAGGAAGCTTGGATTGCTTGGTGTCCGTACGCCCCATCGTACTACCGCAAAGACGACACACTGGAGCAGCCCAGGAGCACACGGGGCGGCAGCAGCAACAGGAATCGCCACCAATCTGAGGCAGCACCAGTCACCCACCAAAGAAGGGCAATAGAGCGACAGGCACACTCCCAGGAGTAAGTTGCACCAGGATCTGTGTGGCAAAGTGTGGCCCAGCGCTGCAACAGGTGCCCCCTGCGTCAGCAGCGCAGTGTCCGCCAGATATGTAGGCAGGGTGGAGTGGAAGTATGCCAAATCTGCACCAGCGAACAAAACCCCAGGTACCCAGAGGCTCCCCAGGTAAACCCCGCACCCCCCCCGGTAGACCAAAGGGGCAGAACACAACAACTCCGGGCTTTCCAACCAATGGGGCAGCATCTCCACTGCAGCCGATGTAGTTTGTTTATCTTTTCAGGACACACAAACTGGCTACCAGGCCTAACTCAGTCACAATGGGAGAAGCCCCTGCGCACCCCAAGGGCCCCGGGCCTACCAGGCAACAGGCATGCAGAAGGGAGAATCAGACAGCAGCTTACTGCCCCAGAGGCCTACACCGCAGCACCGGCCCACCAAAAGTCAAAAGTCAGTTATTCAAAATGGCGGCCGCTCCATCCAGTGCCGGCGAACGCGCGCCGATACTGGCAGCAATCCAAACCTGACAGGGAAGGTCGCGCAGCAGATGATGAATCCCAGATGCTCCTTCTCCATCCCCGTGAGCGCCGATCCCTCTGCTCCTCCGCTAATGGCAGTGCAGCATCGGCTCCTCGCTCCCTAACGCCGCTCGTCCCGCGGCGGCAGCACTCAGGCAGGGGATCCACTCAGCACCTCCGCGGATCGCATGCAATGTCCAGATCCACACGCGTCTCTGCTCTAGCACCCACCTCCGTTTCACAGCAGTCTGGTGTGCTTCCACTAGTCGCCCGGTCTCAGCGGCCAGCGCACGAAAGTGCAGGCGCGTTTACCACCCTCGCGGCCTCGGGCCCCACCAGTGCAGTCGGCCGCCTCTGGGCTCCAGAGCACAGCGGAGCGCCCCGCCCGCTGCATTCTGCGTCTCTCTCCAGACAATTTGCAGGCTCAATTCACCAAATGTGGTATCCCCAGACTCAGCGGGGCATCAGCAAGCTTTCGGTGATGTCTAGGCACTATTTGGGCTATGAAGGATGGGGTAATAGTATCTTTTCCTGCTCGGCTGGACTGGAGCCTCACAGGTGTGCGGCCATCGCGGTCGTGCGCCACCTAGCGCCGCCCATTTATTTTGTAGCTTTAAATGACCGGACAGGCTATTTATACGCACGTTTGGTATTTTATAGCTGTGCATTCTGAGAGTTTCCCAGGGTCAAGCAGGCAGGCAAAAAAAGAAAAAAAAGCAATCACGAAAGCGATCGCTAATGTAAAAAAAAAAAAAAAAACACGCCCACGAGTGGTGCGCACGCCACTGCGAGCCATATGTGTCTTCAATTATCGCGCCCGTGTCTGGGCACGATAATTGAAAACATATGGGCTTTGGTGCGTGTAACAGACTCCAATAGGCCATGGGCGGAGCAATGCGCCCGCCTTTGGCCTACTGCATGCTCCATTTAAAAAAAAACACGCACACAAAGCCCATTAGCGGAACCCAAAAGGAAAAGCACATACACGAGCGTGTGCAATTCCAAGGTCCATTTTCAAACCCCGGACAAAAGGGCTCTCGCCTGCGCGAGCCCTGCTGTGCAGTGCAACACAGGGCGCGAGCCCTAAAAAGGTTCGATCATCAGGTTTGAGGAGCTCAGGGAAAGATATGGAATGGCTCAAGGCGAAATGTACAGATACCTGCAAATTAGACACGCCCTCATCACGGCAATACCCAATCTAACAGACATACCCGAGACATCACCGCTGGAAGACAGATTACTGGACGGTCCGCTGCACTCAATAACTATATTACTGACATACAAAAAGTTATGCAATAATTTACCTGACACGTTTAATAAATTACAAGAGCAATGGCAGAAAGACTTGGGACTCATTGATGAGGACTGGCAGACGGCACTCATGTCCCCTAGAGAAGCAGCAATTACTCTCCGTTTCAGATTGATTCAACTTAAAATTTTGCACAGGGTGTATCTAACCAGGGTCACTCTAGCTAAGATAGGCGCCAGATCAGACACGATGTGTCTCTGGGGCTGCCACCACACGGCCACCTATTTTCACACGATCTGGGAATACCCAGAGGTACGGAGCCACGACCCATATTCAGGACGCATTAGGAAAAGAAGTCACCCTCACACCGCGCCTGGGTCTTCTTAATAAATGGGAGCCGACTGACCTCACGGTTGTGGAGAAGCAACTAACTACACTGGGTTACACCCTTGTTAAGCGTGAGATTGTGAAGGGATGAGGGCGGTGGTTGCACCTACTTCCAGACTGTGGGTGAAAGAACTAGATGAATGCATGATTGCTGAAACTGAAGTATTCAAATCACGAGGGTGTCCGAAGAAGTGGGATAGGAAATGGCGCAAATGGAATGCTTACAGGGACAACCTATGTGTATCCCCAACAGTGAAGCTAGAAATGCAAAGAAGGTAAGAATGTGATGATGTGATATAACGTTTGTAACCGTTTTCTCCCCGCTTACGACGCTGCAGCACTGTACAATCACTTGAACTGTCAATTTGATAATGTATGGGACTTTTATGTTGAAATAATAAAAAGACTTACAAAAAAAAAAAAATTGAGATCTCACCTTCTGCATAGTTTACAATTTGCACGTGCAGTTTGCTGAACATACTGGATTGTATTTGAGACAGTTATGAACTACAGGGTAGGACGTGATTTTTATTATTTTTATCTACTCATTTTAACACGAATGGTATGTTGTCTATTGTGTATACTTTTATGGTTGTAAAAGACCGAATAAAGTTTCTATTGAACTGAACTGAACTAAAAAATGAAAATCCTCGATATATACGCGAGAGCCTCTGGCCTCACGATCAACTGCGAAAAGTCCATCCAGTGGGTGTGGACAGTGGGGGGGGGGGTAGGAAATGTACGGAGACATTCCCAAATTCTAATCCACACAGCCATTTCAAATACATGGGGATACACATCTCAACCCTCCCCTAAAGGTGCTGGGACACTAATATATTCCCCCCCCCACCTCAGCCCCCTTTGTAGAAGAAACAAACCAGGAACTTAAAAGGTGGTTACCTTTACCGATGTCTATCCTGATTCCTGAGTAGGAAAGCTTCATACAAAATTAGCACATTCCCTTGTTTCTTATACATTTTGTGGGACTTCCCCAACGAGATTTTTACTGGATTTCTCCATAGAGCACATGGTTTATTTAATGATTTTCTGTGAGAAGACAAACAACCTAGAGTCTCATTTGCATACAGGCTGGAACTAGAATTGTTTCCAGAGAAAGAGGCATCTGGTTTCCTACATAGCAGCAAAATCTCCAGATCATTACTCGAGGTCACCAAAATGACATTACGAGCAAGGCATAGTGCACTCTAGCACATTGGGTGGTACAAAAAGCCTACTCAGGAAACTCAATATGGTCAGGGGGCTGGCTCTTCTGCTTGGCTAAATGTCCTGAATTAAAAAATGTGGAAGGTTATCAGAATTTACAAACTGGAGAAGGTTTGGGATGAGAGCCATATGATTCAGAATTTTTTAGATTCTTACAAATGTGACATATGTTTTAGCTCTTAAAGGGCTCCTTATTGCCAATTTAACCCGCTTGAAGACAAATGGATGTTGCAGCTATTGGGAAAAGGTGACAATTGTAGAATCTACTGTTCCCAGGTCATTAACGGTAAGTACCCTTTGAACCAGGTGGTAGGAAGAAGCGCTGAAAGATGATGAATGGAGTGAAGACAAAATGGCTCCCAGAGCATTGGCTATCTTTGCTCACCTTTTACTAAGTCAATTCAATCACCTTCAATGGGTATATCACAGTATAGAAAATTATGAAAGATGGCATGGGAGTTCCCCCCACATGCATAGGTTGTTTAAATACAGTATGCACATTTTTCTATGGTGTCTCGAAATGCCAGACTATCCAACACTTATCATATTCAGTGCTCTCACAGAGGTGCATGGTAGGCTCCTTGATCATACAAAATGGCACTCCTCTGCATACTCTAGGACAGAGAGGGGCTCTAGGAGCAGCCGCATATTCATGGGCATGGGTCGAATGATAGATAGAAAGGACACAGCCCGTAAGTGGAGATCCAACTTTGCACAAATGGAGGCGGGAACGGACCACTGCTTCCTCTGGAAAAAGTGTACAAGGCTAGGGGTTGTCCCTGCAAGTATAAAAGGTGGGGGTGCATGGCGGAATCAAACACAAAATACGGACTTTTACAAAGAACATACCCTCTCCTGTCAGGCTCCTTCAGGGCAACAATAGATGGTCTCAACCACACCCATCTCTCCTTGCCATTGGGATGGCACATGAAAAAATAGTTCTTCCGGGTAAAGATCTTTATAGTGTGATATGTGCATGGATGGGTTTGCTAAAGGAATTTGCCTTTTTCTTTGAGCTGGGTTGTAGCTGTTCATTGCCTGGCCTATTTATATTGTTTCCTAGACATTATCGCTACCCAGATAAATAGCTATGATGCAATATTGTGCGTGTGATAGTGTTGCATGTTTAAGCTAATATTGTTTGCCTTATTATAAGACATATGTTGATGTGGAACAGAGGGAGTGCTATTGAGTTTGCATAGCTCTGCCAATTATATGGAACTGGTTGTGCATATGAGAGTGTGAAAGGCCCTGTCTGGCAAGGTACATTTGCGAAAGAATTGTTAGAAGTATGATGGGGAGGGCGTTGTGTAGGAAATATAAAAAGTGGAGAGTGTTGTTGGGTACTTCGATAGCCAACTACATGGTTTATCTGGATTGTAATGTAGATAGGTTATGAGTTCAGACCAACGCGTTCGGTCAAATGTTGGTGGCGGATTGTGCTGTTTAGGACACAGCAATACCTATGGCATATCTGTGCAGTGTTGAATGTATACAAAGTGGCCTAATATGTTCTGCTGGAAATTAGTGTCTACATTGTCAACTGTACCGAATAATTTTTTTTACTGCTGAGCAGTAGGCGTTTGGGTTGCTCATACAGCAGCAACTTAGCAAGAAAAGGAAGTGGAGCGCAGAGTGTATGTACACCCAAAGAGAAGGTCAAGTACCTGAAGTAACATGTTTTTTATGGATATGGCAGCTCCTGCAGATTGTTTCCACTAAATATTACCAGTCTTCATACTGGATCTGGAAGAATGTTTCACTGCAGCAGCAGATAACTGGTGTAATATGACGTCAAAGCTAAAGTCTCATGCACATCGATAGAGACCTCAGAAATTCATACACGTCGCTACTGAAGCAGGTGATGCAAGTTCTGCCCATCATTTTTGTGCCCATCAGTGGCTAAACGGTACAAAAGGGGGTGGTGATGGACGGAGCATCAGAACCAATCAAACACTCACACCCAGTCAACAGATCTGGGTTTGATCCATCACCGTTCTTTAGCCCACTCTGCCACCCCAGTTCAGACATGGCCATATGCAAATCAGTCTGACCCCTGTGCCTCATGGGAACAGTCCAGCCCGAACTGACAAGCCATGCCTTCCCTGGACCAGAAACAAGCTTCCTAGGACCGGTTTCTGGCATTTCAGCCGTCTTCAGCCAGGCTTGCTTGAATCCCCCTTTTGTACCGCTTTGTTCGCCATAAGTTGGCAGGGTATGCTCAGACGTGAGTCTCTTGCTCACTTTGCCACTGGATTCAAGCAAGCCTGGCTGAAGACGGCTGAAATGCCAGAAACCGGTCCTAGGAAGCTTGTTTCCGGTCCAGGGAAGACATGGCTTGGCAGTTCGGGTTGCACTGTTTCCATGAGGCACAGGGTCAGACTGATTTGCATATGACCATGTCTGAACTGGGGTGGCAGAGTGGGCTAAAGAACGGTGATGGATCAAATCCAGATCTGTTGACTGGGTGTGAGTGTTTGATTTGTTCTGATGCTCCATCCATCACCACCCCCTTTTGTACCGCATCAGTGGCTAAGGACATGCTAAATGGAGCACCATAAAATCTATAAATGAAATTCCCAAATTATGTGCTAGTGGGGAGGTGGGCAGGGGGTCGTGGCTAAGGTGGCTGCCGCGACGGAAGGGCCTTGCTGAGGCTCAGTGACTGGGCTTTCACCTCGCCCGGTATCGGAGAGCCTGGCTGGGTCGGACCTGCGCCTGGTGGTCCCTTGAGGCGTGGAGAACCCGGCGCCCATGCTTTGAAAGCGGCCTCGGCTCCGAGAGGACTGAAACCCGGAGTTCCTCCACCGGAGCGGCCACATAATCCTCCACGTCCCCGCCTACCCTACGGGCGACACTTCCCTGCAGTGGCACCTGCCTGTGCAGCAACGGAACATTGTGCCGGAGGACCCGACATCGGCTACAACTACGCCTCGCCCCCACTAAAGAGTCCACTTCGTGCCTGCGGGGCCACCAGCGGACAATATGGGCAAACTTAGAGCAGCGGCAACGGCCCCGGGGGCAGCGTCGGAGGCCCAGGCCGGCCAATCCGGCGGGGCCTCCAGGGCCGCTGGATCATCAGGGGAGCCCTCTCTATCAATTTAGCTCAACAAGGTACTGGCGGCGATAGAGCAGTCGCGGCTCTCCCTGGAGCATCAGCTGGGCACCCTCACTACGGACGTCAGTCTCCTCCGCAACGATCATCGGAAACTGTCGGATAAAGTCTCGGACAATGCGAAAGCGGTCACTGACATCCAACCTATGGTGCAGGCACACCAGTACTCGATGCACACCCTGATGGGTCGCATGACCACCATGGAAGAACGCATTGATAACCTGGATGGGCGGTCACGGCGCTGCAACATTCGCGTTCTTGGGTTGCCGGAGGGAATTGAATGATCTGACGCAGTGGAATATATGGAGACCTGGAGTAAATCATTCACCCCCAGTGATGACCGCACAGCGTACTTCTCCGTCGAGAGGGCGCACCGAGTTCCGGCGCGTCGCCCACAGCCAGGAGCCCCGCCGCGTCCCATGCTGGCCAAATTCCTACACTTCAGAGATCGTGATGCGGTGCTCCGGGCAGCCAGGCAGTTGGGACCGCTCCGTGTCGAGAACAAAACCATCATGATCTTTCCCGATTATTCACGAGCGGTCCAGCGCCAAAGGGTGTCCTTTCTGGAGGTGAAACGACGCCTACGGGCGGAGAAAATACAATACTCCCTGCTGTTCCCGGCCCGCCTGAAAATCATACACGATGGCGATACTAACTTCTTTACAACACCTGAAGAGGCGCATGACTGGGCGGACCAGAACTGTACTGCGGGCCATCGGGCAGAGCGCACCCAGGAGCAACGCGTGAGAGCAGCGGGCCCCAGGAGACAGCGCTCGCGGAGACGACACTGTCCAGGTACCCCCGCGCCGCTTCCACGCACCTTGGGATCCCCGGACCTGGAGCAGATAGTTCAGGAGCGGCGCCAGGCCCTAAAGGCGGCGGCGGTCCTTCGTCCTGCCTCCCCAGCAACAGACCTTGAACGCGCCCCCCACATATTCACGTCGGAGGAGGGGGACAGCGAGGCGACGCAGTCCGGTGTGGACTCGGTGGCTCTGCCCTCAGTCACCCCGCGAACAGCGGACAACCTGATATGACTGGACCCTTGCAACAGGTTGTGTATTTACAGCGGGGGTGATGTCTTCAACCCATTGTTATTGCTGGCTCCCGCGCTGCGCGTGTCCCCTCGTTGCCCCGGGCCTTAATACCCCCAGGTGCGGATCGACAGGCCAGAAGCTAGTCATAGATAGCGCGCACAGCCCACACGTTGAGCCCCTAGCAGACACGGGCCGACACCCCCTAAATTATGTTGATGCTCTCGTACCAATTGAGAGCTAGTTTGGACGTATCGCCTCTGACGATAGGTCCCCCGCCTTGGGGCACGTTGTTCTCGCCTCACCCCAGTTTTCCCTTTCCCTTGCACACGAATTCTTTGCACTATGTCCTAGTCCACAAGTCGCTGAGCAGCTGCACTGACACACTAGGGGCGCGGGCATGGGGGAAATGGATCACAGCCGGGTGCCTTCGGGGGAGCCTGCTGGCCCATCCTGCGCTACGCGCTAGACATACGCACTGATGGCACACACTGGTAAAACCACAATACTTACACTGAATGTGCGCGGTATGCATACTGCACGCAAGAGATATTCCATATATGCATACATTAAGCGACACAAAGCACAAATTGCGTTTCTGCAGGAGACACACCTCACAGCAGGGGAGGTAGCGAAATTAAACAGGCGATGGCGGGGAACCATATGTGCCACAACTTATTCAGCCTTCGCCCGGGGCACCCTTATATGGGTGCGTCCTGGGGTTCCCTTTCAGGAACAGTCTCATATAATAGACCCAGATTGCCGGTACGTTTTATTGCTAGGCCGGCTGGATGGTCAGGCAGTATTACTGGGCAGCATCTATGGGCCTAACGCCGAACACAATAAATTTTGGGAAGCGCTGTCCACTCCCCTGAGCACATATACGCAGGTACCCTGGATCCTGGGTGGAGATTACAACTGTGTGCAAAACATAGTACTGGACAGGTCCCACCCACCCCACCCGACATCCCCCATTGTAGTGCAGGCAAAGCGGTTTGCAACATGGGCACAGCACTGGTCCCTGGCAGATGCTTGGCGAAGCCGGAACCCTGCCACCAAACTCTACTCGTTCCACTCCAGACCACATGACCTTAGAGTGTGCCTGGTCTGTTTCCTTTGTTTTCCTACCATCCTACCCATCGTCTCAGACACTGACTATCTAGGTAGAACCAAATCAGACCACGACACCCACACGTTAACGATCCGATGGCGCCCACCACACCCTCCTGTCCCTAATTGGCGCCTCCCTAGGGATAGTCTGGACGACCCGGTTTTTAAACAAACACTAGCGGATCACATCCGCCATTATTTCCGGGAGAACACAGGCACTGCCACAACGCGAGCGCAGGAGTGGCATGCTTTCAAGGTCGTAATGCGGGGTACCTGCATTCGCCACATCACAGGAGTCCGACGGGTTCTGGAGCGGGATATCCAGAAGGCGGAGCAAATGTTGGCAGAGCTCACCAAAGAGATCAACCCGGCTAACGCCACGTTGGCTCAGATAGCTAGCGCCGAGACTGCCTACGCGGAGGCGCTGGCAAGTATGCGCCGGTATAATTTTGCGGCATATGCAGCTCGGGTCCACAAAGAAGGCGACCGGACGGGCACGTTGTTGGCTTGGCTTGTCAAGCAGGACTCGAGCCTCCCACCCATCACGGCCATTCATAACACTCAAGGCACTCTGTTATACTCGCAGGACTTGATCCTCAAGGCCTTCCAAGAATACTACGCGATATTATATGCCGGCCCCCTCCCCCCGGTATCAGACGATGTCCTTTCCGAGTTTCTAGACCGCTTCAGGCTGCCCCGCATAGACCATGACACACGGCAAGATCTCGACGGACCTATCAGGGCGACCGAGATTAGACACGCAATGAAGGCGTTGGCTACCCACAAGGCTCCCGGTTTAGATGGCCTTCCACTAGAATTTTACCACGCCTTTGCGTCCCAATTAGTCCCTCAGTTGGAGTCACAATTCCAGGCAGCCCTAGACGTGGGGGCCTTACCCCAATCCATGTGCGAATCAGTCATAGTATCACTCCTCAAGCCAGATAGAGACCCACATCAACTGGGTTCCTACCGACCCATAGCATTACTGCCAGCAGATTACAAAATTTATGGGAAGGTCCTGGCGGATAGGTACGCTACGATCCTTCCGCGGCTAATCCACCCTGACCAGAACGGATTCATCCCAGGCAGGCATACCTCTTATAACATCCGGCGGCTGTTCCATGTACAGGACCAGATACGGGAGCGGTTTCCCCGGGCAGCGTGTCTGGTGCTGGACCTCGAAAAGGCATTCGACACTCTCATGGGCCTACCTGTTTCAGGTCCTACAACGCATGGGCATAGGACCTAGACTGCAAGCCTATACTCAGCTCAGCTACTCCGAGCCCAGCTCCAGAGCGCGAATAGGCTCCCTCATTTCGGACTCCTTTCCAATTCGCCGTGGCACCAGACAGGTATGCCCACTCTCTCCCTTGCTTTTCGCAATGGCGATGGAGCCATTGGCGACTCTGCTCCGCGCGGCGGGCGAGGAATGGGGCATCCCAGTCGACGATTCTACCCACTCAGTATCGTTATACGCTGACGATGTACTTATCTATGTCCGGGATATTACAGCCGACTTAACCCCTATATCGCGTATCCTGCACGACTTTGCGGAGGTGGCAGGACTCAGGGTCAACTGGCCCAAATCCACTGTCTATCCCCTAGTGCAAGCTATGCTCCACTGTCAAATACGAACGGGCAACGTGGACATCTCGTGGAGCCCCCAAGCGGTTCGCTATTTAGCAGTTAGACTATACCATACACCGCAAGATATCTATGAGGGGAACTACCAGGGGCCGGGTGCATTATACGGAGGGAATGCTGCAAACAAGGACGGATCACGCCGTGACAGAGGTGGGTATTATGTTTTTTGAGGGACACTTGCAGACTTTTGACGCACTGGTCGACGATTTCGAACTTCCCAGGGGACAGTTCCTACGGTATAGACAGCTCCTCACGGACTGCCGCAGGCAGTGGCGTACGATTGACACGGAATCCCCTGCACACCCGGTCATCCATGCGATACTACAGATGGGGCCTGGACGCCACCTAGTCACTTGGTTCTATAAAGCCATACGGACTCTAAGGCAACCCACACTTGCACCTCTCAGAGAGTACTGGGAGACCGACTTCCACAGACCACTACATGACGGGGAATGGGTCAGGGCCCTTGAACACACCAAGAAGGTTTCCCGCAATTACCGCTGCAAGAATATACAATTACACAAACTGCATAGGGCATACCTCACTCCCGAAAAACTACAGAAATATTTCCCTGACAGCTCGTTTGCTTGCCCAAGATGCCTGGAGCCCACTGCCTCTTTCAAACACATGTTCTGGGATTGTCCGACACTTCACAGTTATTGGCACGTGATCCACACCGCCCTTCGCACGGTTACGGGGTTACAGGACTTACACACATGGGAAGCTAGCGCCCTGGGTATCCATAGGCGGCACAAGCATAAGAAAGTAGAGAGGCGGTTTGCTTCCCTGGTGCTCCTCCTGGCCAAACGGTGCCTCACCATGCAATGGAAGACACCGGAGGGGCCTCCTCTAGCGGCATGGGTGGGCGCTGTCAAAAGGTGGGGTAAAGCGGAGGAAGCATTACTCAGAGCGGAGGAAGCCCAAGGACGTCGTAAACACCCGATTTCTATGCCTTGGGCCATGCTAATGCATTCCTTCACGCAGGAGACAATAGTGGTGGCGGGCCCACGAATGATTGGCCCCCCAGGGGCCCCTGTGGCCCATGAGCCCACCCAGGGAGACATACAAGGGGTCCAGGTGCCCGGCGGGTCGTAATTGTGAACTGCGACTGTTCCTTCATTATGCCTCCCCACGGGCAGTGATCAGCGCTCCCGCCTCCCTCCTTCCCCTCCCCGCGCCCGCGGAAAAAAAAGAAACCCCAACAATACACCCTGCATTGGTACAGCTCTCAGGCGCAAGATAACTGCTGCTCAACATCCACGACAAAGTGCATCCCCCCCAGTTCACATATTCCCAGTTTGTTGATGGTTAACATATGGCTGCAATCCCTTAGCCTCTACGGTAAAATACTAAGGGGAGTAGGCACACTTAGTGGCCCCTGCAGGGCGCGGCGACCACCATGTGCACTAGCTGGGTATGCCTAGGCACAGGCCCCGGAAGCCTGACTGCAGCTCATAGACAAAGTGGAGACCCACATGCCCTCGGCTCGCACGCTCCAAAGTCCACACAGGGCGCGATTGTGTGTTCCTGTTTGTAGGCCTATATCAAATCGCATTACCAGATATGCTATTGTATGTACTGTTTTTCTAAATGCCAATAAAAAGTGTTTTTTGTGGGGAGGTGGGCAGGGCATAAGGCATCTGCAGGAGCCATCGTAGCCATCAGAAATTAAGTTAAAGATAAGCAACTTGTTCTTCTGATGGATACTGGCTTTTGCAGATTCCTTCAATGAACCTGTACCAAAGCAACTCCAAAGGATGGTGGTTGAGGAATTATGACAAAGTTAAACCAGACTACTCTGTGAAACTGCTCGACCAAACTGAAAAGGAGCTATAAGACATTCATAAAAGCAACAGCACTCCGCCTTTAACAGTGTAAACAAAGCTCTTAAAGAGGACTCTTACCTACTTCATAACAGTGTTTAGCAAACCAAAGTATATGCTGGAGGGCACTCTTTAATTACCAGTCTTCCAAGCTCTGGAACAGTTTGCCTGATATTCTCTAAAAGACTGAACACTAGAATAAGATCCTCAAAAGTTTCTATTTTGGTAATATCTCCTCTGCCATTTTGTCACCCTGTTCTTCTTTCAGCACAAGGAAGCTATTTTCGATAGCAGTGTGCTTTATTGAATAAACATGCAATTCCCATACCCTCCAAGCAGAAGCAAATGCACCTAAAAAGACAATTTTCCAGGTTAGGAATTTAAGAGTATATGAATGCATCACGTTGAAATGAGACCCTAATTAAAACAAGCACTGACGAAGTCAATAGGTATTGCATTACCAGCCAGCATTTTTAGCATTGCCTATAAATGTTTTTTTGGGGCATGTTTTCACAAAACTTTACGGGTGGGTAAGTAAGCTTGGTGGCTTTCAATAATCTTAAAAAACACATTGGCTAAAAGCTGAAATATTTTGGGGAACTAAAAAAGCATACATTGCCATAGTAGTCCTTATCAAGGATGGGAGCTACTGTGTGTGGGGCTGTCCTCATATGCAACGGACTTACCCACTGCTCTATGCTGTAGTGTGCAGAACAAAAGATGTGAATAACACAATAACAGACACATGGAGGATAAGGGCTCGCTGAAAACCCTTATAAGTAAATATCTTGTGCATATAATTTTAACAAAATCAAAAGATTTTGGATAACCCCAGACCTAAAAAGAACAAAAGTCACATCCCACAAAATCTTAATCAGGGGAAACAAACATTCCAAAATGGCAGCCATGCATCCCTTAACTGTACCTATTTTGAGCCCTTTCTGAACGCACAGCCAAACGAAGGATGTGAGAAATCTCCACCTGCAAGGGAAGAACCTTTGTTGAAGTACACCAATAAGAAAAGACTGACCATTTACTTGCATAAGTCACTCTTGTTGAGGGGCCTTTAGAAATCAAAACTTGCACAAGGTCATATTTCTTTAAATGTAACCTTTTGAGTTCCATGCCAGAATATTCAACTTCGCTACAGCAGGGTGCAGAAGATGACAATTCTGTTGGTAAAAAAGAGCTTTCAAAGGAGTAAGGCGAAACATACGTTATAGCCTCAACATCAGCAGGTCTGGATACCAAGTCCTGATTGCACAGTCTGGAGCTGACAGAAGACCCCTCTACCATCAGAGCCAACTTCCACAGATGTGTGATGACATCACCAACTGGATGAAGGACAACTGTCTCAAGCTCAACAATGACAAGACAGAAATCCTCATCTTTGGGAAAAACACCATACAACAACGCGACGCATGCTGGCCTGCTGAACTCTGCCCATGCCCCACCTGACAGACCACGCCCACAATCTCGGCATCATACTGGGCAGCAAGCTATCAATGTAGAGACGGGTAAATGCAGTATCATCTGCCTGCTTGCACACCCTACGCATGCTCTGCAAGATCTCTAGGTGGCTCCCAGTGAACACCAGAAGGACCATCATGCAAGCCCTTGTCTTGTGCAGGCTGGATGACAGGAACGCACTCTACGTAGGAGTTACTGCACACCTCCAGAAGGGACCACAGACAATATCAAACTCAGCGCCAAGACTCACCCTCGACCTCCCCAGACGGACCCACATCACACCCCACCTCAAGAAGTAACACTGACTCCCGATCCAGAAGGGATGCCAGTTCAAGATGTTGACTCACGCAAACACAGCCCAGCACAACGAAGGACCAGCATACAACAAACAACGCATGACCTTCTAACAACTGACCAGACACCTACGATTCGCCTCCCTCTTCATCGCAGACACCCGACGGATCCATTGAGGCAACAGCGGAGAATGTTCCTTCTCATACCTAGCGGCCAGTTCTTGGAATTACCTTCCCTCGCACCTCAGGACCTCCCCATCATTTCTGCAGTTCAGGAAAGGACTCCAGACCTGGCTGTTCAAATGAACAGTTCACCATGAAGAAGTCAGCAACTCCAGCACCTTGAGACCCTCAGGGGCGATATGCCACACTTTATAAATCATTGCTTGATTGAGCAACCGGAAGCACATGTGCCCTTAGACACCTGATCTTCCGCACAATCTTCGCCAGTGGTGGTAGGAGTGGAAAAGAAATGCGTTACTTACCTGTGACTGCAGTTATCCAGTATTGGTATCTTTCATAGATTCACATGCCGGAATCATTCCCAGTCGTCGGGATGGGAGTCCTCGGTACATAAATAAAGTAATGTCTCATAAGATATAGTAATAGGCCTAAGGCCCCACATTAGTAACATATCCAGGTCCTTTTGTAATAAGGACCAGTCTCTAGAGAACAACCAATCAGCTGTCACCACCCTCTGGAACCTTCCAGGAAGGAGCTCTAGTCCCTCAGATTTTTGTAAGCACAGTGATATATAGAGGTACAACTGAGAGTACTAGGTGAGCCCTTCCTAGGGAGGTGGGTGGGTTGCATGTGAATCTATGAAAGATACCAATACTGGATAACTGCAGTTACAGGTAAGTAACGCATTTTTCATCTAGTATTAGGGTATCTTTCATAGATTCACATGCCTGAATCAGAATAAAAAGCAATGATAAGCACATTTCCTTTTGTAAAGAATGCAAAAGTTATAGAAATAACAGAAAAATGCACGTCTAGAGAGAGATAGAGGTTGGTGGGAAGGAAGGAAGGCTCACCTTTATTGAAATAGATGACGCAGCACCGCCTGTCCCACCGCAGCATCCTTCATTAGCTCCGAATCCAAGCAGTAATGCTTGGTATCTTCCATGTTGCCGCTCTGCAATTGTCAGTTATAGGCACCCCCGCAAACAATGCCATAGAAGTAGAAACTGCCCTAGTGGAATGGGCACAAATTCTTGATTGTAAAGGTTGACCAGCTTGTCGGTGACAGAAGATAATGGCACCAGAAATCCATCAAGAAATACTTTGTTTTGTAAGGGGAAAACCTTTACTAGGTACACTGTAAGCCACGGAAAGTTGGTTGGACTTGCGGAAAACTTGTGTCCTGTCAAGGTAGAATTTAAGGCAACATTTCAAATCCAGTGAATGTAGGGCTCTTTCCGCTGCAGTTTGAAGATTTGGAAAGAAGGTCTTTAGGACAATAGGTTCGTTAAGGTGGAAGTCCGACGGGACTTAGGGTAATTCTGTGGATTAATCTGAAATTTTTACCCAATAGTTTTTGAACTGAATGAATGGGTCTTGTATCGTGAATGCGTGAAGCTCACTGACTCGTTTTGCGGATGCAAGTGCCAGAAGAAGTGCAGTCTTCCAGGAGAGGAACTGGAGGTCAGCTCTGTGTATCGGCTCAAAAGGATGTCTCATAAGTTGAGCAAGGACTGTGTTGAGCTGCCATGTTGGAGGCGAAGACTTTACAGGAGGGAAAGTCCGAAATAGACCCTTGAGAAATTGTATGATGTCTATTTGACCAAAGAGAAGGTCCTGTAGAAGATCTCCTAAAACGGGAAATTGCCGCCAGGTGAACTTTGATGAAAGAAAGAGAGAGTGAGGCCTGAAGTTACTTAAATGGAGAAGGTATGGTAAAATTTCTTCCGGAGAGGATGTGAGGGGATGCACTTTAGCAAATCTACACCAGATACAGAATCTTTTCCATTTGAAAGAATAAGTTCTATTTGTACTATCTGCTCGACACAAGATAGAACTGCCTTGCAGTCTGGAGGAATGTTTAGGCCCTGAAATTCGTGGAAATCAGGAGCCAGGCCAATAATTTGAGAGATGCTGGATCTGGGTGTTGGACTTATGCCTGGTCCATTGTGAGGAGAGATGGAAACGGTGTCAACGGAATTGGGGGCTGTAGGTAGAGGAGATGGAGTTCTGTGAACCAATGTTGGCGAGGCCATGCTGGCGCTATTATAATCAGTGTGCAGGGTTCTGCCTTCATCTTCCTGAGGACCCCGGGAATCAGGGGAATAGGTGGAAAGGCGTAAGTAAATACGCTGAACCATGCTATTGAAAATGCATTCCTCAAAGACCCCTGCTGGGGATGCAAGCTTGTGAAGTGTTGGCATTGTGTGGCAAACAGATCCAACAGTGGTTCGCCCCACTGATAGAAGATGCTGTTAAAAGAATCTTGGTTCAACTCCCACTCGTGGCAGGTTGTCTGCAGTCTGCTTAGTGAATCTGCCAATGTATTGTCTTTTCCTGGAACATACTCCACTTTCAGGGAAAGTTTGTGTTAAACGACCAGATCCAAATATTTTGAGATTCGAGAGCGTGTGAGCGAACGAGTTCCTCCCGGTTTGTTCAGGTAGTGCATCGTCGTAGTATTGTCCTTTCTGACAAACACCAGTGAAGCTTTTATCCTGGGAAGGAAAGCCAGGAGGGCAAGATAAACTTCCTAGAGCTGAGAGCAGTCTATGTGCAATTTTCGTTCGGAAGATGACCACTTCCCGCTGATCTGAAGCTCCTGAAGGAAGGCTCCCCAACCTTCTAGAGACGCATCCGTGGTTATCACTTGAGGAGAGGCTTGAGTTAGAAAAGGTAGGCCTCAAGAGATATTTTGTGGATGAGTCCACCAGTTTAGAGAGGCAACCATCTGAGGAGTCACCTGTATGATGTCGTCGAAGGATCCGCTGGTTTGAATCCACTGAGTTGAGAGAGCCTCTTGGAGAGGACGCATGCGGAGGCGACAGTATGGTACCAGGAGAATGCAGGAGGACATCATTCCGAGGAGGGATTTGAATAGGCGCACTAAAAGAGACTTTTTCTTTATGTGCTCTGCTAATTGCCGGAGTTTTTGTTGGCGTTCCTGTGATGGGTAAGCTTTTTTCAGGACTGTATCCAGGACAGCTCCCAGAAATGTTACCCTCTGAGAAGATTGGAGGACCGATTTGTCTGGGTTGAGAGTGAGACACAAGTTTCTGAAAAGCCGTAGACCGGCTCTGGAAGACTTCTTCGCACCAGCGAGAGACGGCGCCTTGATGAGCCAGTCGTCGAGATAAGGGAAGACTTGGTGATGCTGCTGCCAGAGGTATGCAGCCACTGGGGAAAGACACTTTGTGAATATGCGCGGAGCTGACTTGAGTCCGAAGGGCAGAACTCAAAACTGGTAGTGCCTGCCTGCTACGGTGAACCTCAGAAACTTTGTGTATTATGTGTATAGGAATATGAAAATAGGCATCTTGGAGATCCAAGGATACCATGTAGTCTTTCGCATTGAGAAGCTGCAAGACTTCTTGAATGGTGACAATGCGAAACGATTGTTTCTTCAAGAATTTGTTTAGACTTCTCAAATCTAGGATTGACCTCCATTTCTTCTCCGTTTTGCACACCAAGAAGAATCGGGGGTAAAAACCTTGCCCTCTTTGATGAACAGGAACCCTTTCTATGGCTCCCTTCTGGATCATTGATGATATTTCCAAGAAGAGTAAGAAGTGCAAATGTTTGTGAGCCATAGGTTGAGGAGGTGTCGGTGAAGGAGTTTGCACAAATTCTAGGAAATGTCCAAACTGTACCAGTTGGAGAACCCAACGATCTGTTGTGATTTTTTTCCAATTTTGAAGATAGTGGGATATCTTTCCTCCTACTTTGGAGGTTGGAGATGTAACTGGGATCGGCGGTAGAGAGAAGTCATTGGCGTTGGGCGGAATCCTTCTGTCATCCGGCCCTTCCGCGAAAGGAAGACTTGTTGTATGAAGTCTGTATCTGTTGCCTTTGCTGAAATAGTGGTCAGTATTGCTGGTTAGAAGAGAAATAGGTAGGATACCTATACTGCTGCTAGCCTCCTCTGTAAGAAGATTGCCCTCTACTCCTTGAGCCTCAAAAAGGGGTTGTTTTATATTGAAGGGTACCCAAAGCTCTGGCTGTATCCGTATCCTTCTTGATCCCTTGGAGGGTTTCATCTATAAGAGCTCCAAAAAGGAGTTGTCCATCATAGGGCATGTCAAGAATTTTGGTCTGGATTTCAGGCCTGAATGTTGTTGCCTTAAGCCATCCTTGGCGCCTGAGGACCGCCGCCCCAGCCAGTTGGCGGAATCCAGTGGACGCGATGTCCATCGCACAGTCTATAATTTCAGACGCCGATCTTTCGCCCTCTAGCAACACCTTTTTTGCTTCCTCTTTAGACTCCTGCGGTAGGGTCTCTAGGTAGGGTGCAATGTCTGACCACATCTGCCTATTATAGCGTCCCAATAACGCCAACGAGTTAGACGCCCTTACAGTTAATGCTGACATGGATGAAAAACGTTTCCCAATATTGTCTAAGCGCCTGCCCTCTTTATCCAGAGGTGCTGACAGTGGGGCAGATGGGTTTTTTGATCTGCGTTGAGCTGCCCGAGTAATCACCGAATCAGGCTTTGGATGGCCTATAAAGGCAGGCTGGAGCGTTGTAAGGACCTCTATATTTTTTATCCAACCTTGGCAAGACTGGAGGAACTGTAGAAGGGTTTTGCATTATTTTGAAGCCTTGATCCCAGATATAATCTATGATAGGCATAGATCTAACAGATTTCTTGAAAGGTTCCTTGAAATCGTAAAGGAAACAATCCTGTTGGTGAGAAGGCATTGGCAGTTGAAAACATTGAGCTGCTTTTTCCAGGAGGTTGTGGAATCCTCCGATATCTTCTGGAGGAAAGTCTGCCTGAGGAGGTAAAGGTGATGCTGGAAGAGGGATAACATAGTCATCCCATTCGTCATGAGACTGGGTATCTTGAATTTCCCCTTCTTGTGGCTCATCCTCGTCGTCGTCCGTAGAGGGGGGGAGGCGGCACAGGCAATTCAATGGCAGGAGGCGGCGGAGGTGGAACTTGCGCCAACTGAAGTGGAGAGAGAACTGGAGCAGGAGACGGAGCAGAGGTAGGGAACCTCCTTTTGTAGTCTGAAATCATGAACTGCAGGTCAGAGACCAGGGCTGAAGGAAGACAAACCATCTGAGGCTGTTGATGATGGGTTTGTTCTTGTTAGTACGCCTGTCCATCCATATCTTGATCCTCAAACTCCGAGTCCTCTTGATATTTAACATTGAGTTCAGAAGGACTTCTTGCTGCCCGAAACATACTGTCCTCGTTCGAATCATCATCTTCATCCAATAGATGAGAGGGAAGCAAAGACTGGACCCTACTGGATGATGTTAGGGTAGGCGTCAGCCTCGGTTTGCTGAATTTCTGTTGAAAATGTGCACTTTGTCTTAGATTTAGGGGTCGTCGACGAGGCCGTCGTCGGTACACTCGTCGACGAAGATTCATCGATGGTAATACAGGGCCCCGTCGCTGATGAAGAAACTCTCGTCGACGAAGTAGTCGACGACAAAGTCGTAGTCGACGGAAGGGTCGTCAACGGTACACTCTTCGTTGATGTACGTACCATCGTTGACGAAGCACTCATCGTCGCGCTCGTCGTCGAGCGAGCCGTCAACGCCATCTTCAACGTCGACGAAGATTTCTTGATCGTCGAAGACAGAGGGGTATGTGCCGTCGACGAAGACGTGGTCGTCGACAAAAGAGATGCAGACGAGACTGAAATTGTGGAAACTGTCGTCATCTACAAAGTTACTCCAGCAGCTGCATGAGGAGATCTTGTCGTCATCGAAGCCATCGTCGACGAGATGGTAGTCGACGGGCTGAGGAAGGCTTTTTAAAAGGTGCGTTTCACCCTCGGCGGACGGGTTAGAGGGTCTGAAGCTGTATTTTGCGATTTTTGAAGGGGAAGAGACTCTCTGGCTGGTAAATCCTTAAGTTTTGAAGCCTCGGAAGACTTTGTGTGTCTTCTTTTGAGGTTGCTGCGAAGAAAGACCTGGAGAGACATCTCTGGGCCTTTTCTGAGGTGCTTTGGAAAAGTATTTCGATGAGGTCTCACTCTCCTCAGAGGACAAGGGGTCTTCTTTGTCCTTAGGCCTCTGCAGCCAAGTCAAAAGCCTTCCCTCACGGTCTTTTATCGTTTTTGCAGAAAAGGTACAACATACCTTGCAGTCTTTAGGTGAGTGGTCCGGATAAAGACAGTAGAGGCAGTCTTTATGTTGGTCATCGACGTGTAACCTCCTTTTTGCAGGTACCACAGGGCCTAAAAAGGCCTTTTTTAGGAGTGTCTGACATGGAGACAGCAAGAACTTCACTCAGACAAAGAGAATCGTGAAGAAAAATACCTTGTAATACAAGAAATAAGGAAAACTGAGCAGAGCTCAGTGGAGACTCCCTTAGCACGACGTGCGGTAGAAAATCTGAAGGACTAGAGCTCCTTCCAGGAAGGTTCCAGAGTGTGGTGACAGCTGATTGGTTGTTCTCTAGAGTTTGGCCCTTATTACAAAAGGACCTGGATATGTTACTAATGTGAGGCCTTAGGCCTATTACTCTCTCTGTCTTATAAGACATTATTTATGTACCGGGGACTCCCATCCCGATGACGGGGAATGATTCAAGCATGTGAATCTATGAAAGATACCCTAATACTGGATAAGTATAGTGTAGGGGGAAAGTACACATCAAAAATATAATTTCTCCCAAAGTCTCTGCAAAGTTGCACTTCAGGCAAAAACAATCTCGGACATTTCCTGTTGAAATCAGTCAGAAAGAGATCAATATTTGGGCCTCCTCTCCTTCTAAAAAGAATCGCCACTTCCCATTTGCAGCAGACAGATTGCAACCTGCTGAGGCGATCTTCCTCTGCAATCTAAGTACCCATTAGATAGGCTGCAGAAAGCAGAATATGCCAGTCTAATGCTTATGAACATAGATTTGTAGCTTCTTAGTAGGGCGCTTTGGAGAAGATTTTTCCCTGGTTGCTCCTATAGGCCATGCGCTCTGTTATAATATAATATAATATAATATAATGATAGGCAAGCGCCTGTCCTGCTATTACCATAGGCCACTGTAAGACCACCTAGGCAAGCACTCCACCTTCGAAGAGAAGCATTCGTCACTACCAGTGTATGAGAGCAATGGGTTACAGACAATTCTCTGAACAGAGATGCTGGAGAAGTTCAGCAATCCAAAACAGGGAACAGGGACAGTGGGGACATTATCCTGTCCAGTAACTTCCCCCCAAACTAGTTTCAATGAGGTCTCCATACACATTGAAGCTCCTGCATCTCTAGGGGAGCTTATGGAACTAAAGGAATGCACAATGCCGTTAGTCATAATTTGGAAACCGTCAGGGCAAGCTGAAGAGAACACTACTACAAATTTGAGCCATCAGGGCACTATGAGGTAATCTCTTTCTGAGGCAAAAACTGCAAACAACTGCTTATGTCTACCGCAGCCACTATGAAGCAAATTCTATGTCACAGAAAAAGAAATAAACTTCTGAACATTCACTGTAACACTAGGTTGCTAGAAGACGATGGTATTGTTCAAGCACTGCAAAATAAACTCTGGTGAGGAAGCTTTACAGTTGTATTCCCATATACTGGTGGTGAGTGAATGATACTGTTAATGCCTTGGGAAACATCCTCTGGCTAAATTAAGGTCAAAACTATAGCCTAGAGGGTTCAATCGCTGGATGTGCGGACGTCCTCCCTTGGGACGGACGTGTCGGACCTGAAGGCCACTCTCGGCGATCTCAAGTCGGCCAACGATCTGATGGCCCGGCGGCTGGAAGACTTCGAGGGACGGGCCCGCCGCAATAACATCCGCGTTATAGGAGTTCCGGAGACCTCCGATAACCGCCCGGTTGATCTTCTGGTCGAGGAGCTCATCCTCGAACATCTTGCTCCCGCTGGCCTGAGTAAGTTTTTCGCTGTGGAGCGGGCCCATCGAGTCCCAGGTGGCCGGCCGCGACCGGGTGCCCCCCCCGAGGCCTATCGTTGCAAGACTTTTCCACTACAGAGACCGAGACGCGATTCTGCAGGCCTCACGGGTTCATGGCCCGGTCCGACATGAGAACTCGTCCATTAACTTTTTCCCGGACTTCACCCAACTTGTCCAGAAACAGCGGATGGGCTTCCAGGGGGTGAAGCGGCGTCTCCAGGACCTCGGTCTCAAGTACTCTATGCTTTATCCTGCAAGGCTCCGAGTGGAACATGAAGATCGGACTACCTTTTTTGACTCTCCTGTGACTGTGAGTGACTGGCTGGATTCGCTGCCAGACCGGGGTGACCGGACTGGGCCCTCTGCCGGTACCGAGGGTGGTGGGTCTCCTTTGGAGTGACTTTTGGTCCCGGACTCTGCCAGGTTGTACTGTTCGGCTGGGTTCTACTTCCTTTGTGCATTTTGTTTCATTATGTTGTGTGTGGGGAGCGGGCGGGGACGGGTCCCTTCCCTCCTCCGGGGTCTTTTCGTAGAATGGGGTTTGTAGGGCGACAGGCACACTGCAAGTTGGGGTGGTTTTTTGGACCGCAGGGGTGCAGGGTGGGGGGTGTTGGAGTTGGGGGGGGGGGGGTTGGTGGGTGGGGTTGTTTGCATTTGTGTTTTTTGTTTTCAAGGCGAAGTATTGGCTATGGTTCATCCTTGGGTGTTGAGCTCTTTGCTAGGGGGCCTTTGATCTACTGGATGGGATGGGGGGGGACGGGTTGAGATTGATGTCTTGGAACGTCAATGGATTGGGGGACCGTATCAAATGGGGTGTTGTGCTGCAATATCTGCGTCGTCTGACTCCTGATGTGGTGTTCTTACAGGAGACGCATCTGGTTGGCAATGTTTGTCGGGCTATGAACAGGGGGGGATATCGACTTGTGGCCCACTCTGGTTTCACCACTGGTTCGAGAGGGGTGGGCATTCTCTTGCGAGCTTCACTTCCGTTGGAGATCACCAGGGTGGTCCCAGACGACAGAGGGCGCTATGTGGCTCTGACTGGGAGGTGGGAGGGGCAGTCCCTTTCCTTGATCTCAGTCTATGTTCCCCCGGGCCTCCAGAACTCCACCTTCTCAGACTTGGGTCGTATGTTGCTTGGGCTTCCTGACAGTCTTTTGCTTATGGGTGGTGACTTTAATTCGGTTGTCTCGGGTGACCTGGACCGTCATCCGCCCAGGGCCCTCCCTGCTGCCCAGGCGTGGCTGGGCGGGCTCCTGGAGACTTTCGGTCTGGTGGACTGTTGGAGGTTAATGCATCCGGCACAGTGTCAGTACACCTTTCACTCTGGGGCCCATGGGAGTCTCTCCAGACTGGACTATTTCCTTATGCCCGCGGCCCAGGCTGCTCGGATTCGAGAGGTCAAACACCTGGCCAGGGGTATTTCTGATCATTCCCCACTGTGGTTGCTTTTTGACACCGGGTCGCGGTCCGCTGGGCGGATCGCTCCTATTAACCCTTGGTACCTGCGAGACCCCAAGATCCGTGATAGCCTGATTAAGTCGATTGATCAATATTTTTCTGAGAATGAGGGGTCGGTGTTGTCCTCGGTGTCCCTTTGGGAAGCTTTCAAAGCAGTGCTCCGCGGGCATGCCCTGTCCCAGATAGTGGAGGCCAAGAGGGTCAAGAGAGAGGCGGTTGTGACGCTGGAGACTGAAATATCGGGGCTGGAGGCAGCCTTGGAGGCGGGTGTCACCCCGGATGGGCTGCATGCCCTCAGCCTGAAGCAGTTTGAATATAAGTCTCTCGTCACTGATGCTGCCAAGACTATATACAGGGAGCAGCAGGGCAGGTTGTATGACGCTGGAGACAAGGCGGGTAAGCTGATTGCCTGGTTGGACAAGAAGGAGAGAGTGAATCGTGTGGTCCCGGAGCTTCGGGTGTCGGATGGAGTGTGTGTGACTGAGCCTGGTGAGATTGTTGAGTGTTTTGCTGACCACCTCCGTACAGTGTACTCCCCGGTGTCCGATAGAGATGAGGACGACTCTCGTCTTCTGCTTCGGTATATTGCCCTGCCCGGCTTATCCGTCGATGACCGCGAGCTGATGGATGCCCCTTTGTCTGTCGAAGAGATAGCTACTGCGATTCGCTCCCTCCGCTCGGGCAAGGCTATGGGCCCCAACGGCCTGCCGATTGAACTATATAAGTTGCGCCCGGATAAAATTGCGCCTTTCCTCCGTCATATGTTTCAGGAATCGCTCGAGAGGGGTTCCCTTCCTGACGACCAGCGTCTGGCTACTATAGTAGTGATTCCCAAGGAGGGTAAGCCACGTGACCGCTGTGCCTCCTATAGGCCTATTTCCCTGCTGAATGCCGAACCCAAAATTCTTGCTAAGGTCCTCGCTAATCGCTTGCTGAGCGTTATATGTGACTTGATACATCCGGATCAATGTGGCTTCATCCCACATCGTAATACCGCTCTCAACTTACGGCGTCTGCACGGCGTCCTTGCTAGGGCTGAGTACTTGGCTGAACCGGCCATATTGGTTTCCCTAGACGCCACGATGGCCTTTGATACCATTGAATGGCCATTTCTTTGGGCCGTCTTGGCGAAGTTTGGGTTTGGGGAGGGGTTCCTTGGCTGGGTGAAGCTCCTTTATGCTGGACCAATGGCTCAGGTGGTTGTCAATGGGCGGGTTTCTCGGCCTTTCGCTCTCGGGAGGGGAACTAGGCAGGGGTGCCCGTTGTCCCCGCTGCTCTTTGCTCTCGCCCTGGAGCCGCTCGCTGCCTGGCTCCGTTGGGAGCCCTCGATTAGGGGGCTCCGGTGGGCCCCGGGCTTCGAGGATCGGGTTTCATTGTACGCGGATGATATTCTCCTGTATCTCACCTCGCCGCGGAAGTCGCTCAATGTTCTCTTTGATGTCCTTACTTCCTTCGGGAAAAACTCGGGTCTGATAATCAACTGGTCCAAATCTTGTGTGTATCCTATCTCTGGTGGTTTTCCTCTCTTGCCGCCTCGGCTTCCGCTCCAAATATCTCAGTCCGGCTTTAAATACCTGGGGGTGTACGTCTCGTTGGATCCGGCGGTCCGCTATGAGCAGAATCTCCTGTCTCCACTCCGGCGTTTGAGGGCAGATACGGCTCGGTGGTGTAGGCTGCCCTTGTCTCCGCTTGGTCGCGCGGCGCTGTTTAAAATGATGTCCCTTCCCAGATTCCTTTATGCACTCCAGAACTTCTTCGATGTCATTCCTGCGGCCTACTTTAGGGAGGTGGAGAGTCTGCAGAGGAGACTGGTTTGGGACGGGCGATCGCGTATCGCGTTGGCCAAGCCGACTCTTTCCTGGTATGACGGGGGCATCGCGCTTCCTGATATTAGACGGTACTATTGGGCCTCCCAGCTGTCTGCCATTAATCATGCTACGTACGCTCCTGGTTCGAACCCGGCATATGAGATGGATAAATTCCTGCTCCCCGGCGGTAACTATAACAGAGCGCTTTACTCGCGGTCTGCTGGTGGGGCCCTTACGGGCCCTACCAGGATTGCGGTCCGTGTATGGAAGGCGGCTAACGCTGCGATGGGCTGGAGTGAGCGTTTAACGTGCGCCACTCCTCTATTCGACTCAGACCGCTTGGGAAACCTCTGGACAACGAAGGGCTTTGAGCGCTGGGATACGATCGGCATCAGCAGAGTGGGGGACCTGTGGGTTAAAGGCGCGGTTAAATCCTTCGCGGCGCTTCAGCGCGAGTATGAGCTTAGCGACAGAGAGTTCTTCCGTTATGCACAGGTTCGGCACGCCCTGCTTTCGGTCTTTGGGGAGGGGACCACGGTCCCTTCTTCTTCGCCTCTCGAGGACCGCATACTCGACGGTCACGTCCCCGACAGTACTATTTCCCTGATTTACAAAAAACTGATAAACAATCGGGCTGACCTCTTGGTGCGTCTTCGGGAGGCATGGACGGGAGATGGGGTGGAGCTGGACGATGAGGACTGGCAGACTGCACTGTCATCCCCTAAGGAGGTGGCCATCCCGGCCCGTCTCCGCCTGGTCCAGCTTAAGATTCTCCATCGTGTATATGTGACGGGCCCCCGCCTGGTCTCGATGGGGTTTTCAGACGACGGACTCTGTAAGCGTGGCTGCGGGCTCAGTGCTACTTTTCTCCATATCCTATGGGAATGCCGCGAGGTGGCGGAATACTGGCGCCGGGTGCATGATATTATAAGACGAGTCACCGGGGTCGCTCTGCTGCCGGAGGTGCGTCGTTGTGTGCTGAATGTATGGGAGCCCAATGACTGCAATGCGGCTCAGGCTCGGTGGGCGGCCTTGGGGAACATGATTGCAAAGAGAGATATTGCGCAGCTTTGGGGTTCCCAGCGGCCTCCCACCGTGTCCGTCTGGAAGGAAAACATGGACTGGTGCATGTTCAGGGAGAAAACGGTGTATGTGGCCCGTGGTAAGCCGGGGGCTTGGGGTAAAATTTGGGGGCAGTGGAACGCGTATCGTGGGTCTATCTGTGCTCCCCCTTTGGTAGATACGTCCGGGGTTGCCTCGTCCCCCTGATCCTTGAGAGTTCCTTGTGCATCTCGTACTTAGGAGTACAGATTTGGTTCTCTCGTTGCCCCCCCCTCCCTCTCAGGTCTTCTTTTATTGACTGCCCTCGGGTGGTTGGGTGTTGACTCCCCCGGCTGGTGTTCGCCGCCCTTCGTCAGTTGTTTCGCCTTGTTTGTTGTATTTTTGTATTTTTCCTTTTTGTTGTTATTTATACTAAAAGTGTGTATTCTGATTTCCTTTATGTGCAGTCTGATTTACTGCGATAGTGCGGAGCCCCTGTGGGCTAGCCATTGTTTTCTGATATGCTGGAACACTGACTACTAGCGGCCGGCCCTGGTGGTTGTAGGCCCGTGTTTGTAACCCCTTTATGCACAATAAAATCTTTTCAAAAAAAAAAAACTATAGCCTAGAGCCGGTACAGCTCCAGCCCCACTATGAACAAAGAAATTGTTTGTGCTTGAGCACAAAGAGGATGTGGAAATACACATCATTAAATCAAGGGAACACGTCCTATCAGTCATGTGTAAAGCTTTGAGAACGAGCTAAGTTTGTCATCTTGAAACATTCCCTTCTAGGGAACAAGTTCAAGAAAGGAATATCTATTAGAAAGCTCAAACTTCTGTTGTTTTTAGAATTATAAAGTACATAGCGTAATAATCTATGAGAGTGGGAAGCCTTTTAAATTGCACCTTTTGCTAACAAGGAAAAATACTCTTGCATCAAAATGTGTCTGTGGGGAGAAGGAGGAAGACTGGGAGGGGTAGGTGGTGGCTGGATGGGAGAGAAAGTATGCACCTATAACAAATACTGTGAACTTTGATTCAGCTGAAACAAAGAAGACAAGGACAAAGACGAACTACTGACACAAGAACCTAAGACCTGCTGCAGAATTTTGCCGCAAAACCCTGCCTGCTGCTCCCAGGATTCAACCATTGCGAAATGCTGTCCCATCCTGCCACTGTGAGGCCTCCAAGAACCACGGAGCACCTCAAGCCCTTTGCCAATTGCCAGAGAACTCCCTTGGGGTAGAGGAACTACTCACCTGCAGTCAGCTGGCACTGAACCTGCAGAGGCTGGTTTACCGACTTGCTGCTCCCCAGCGATTCTGACGCAGCATCCAAGAAAAAAAGACGTACATCAGCTCCGGAGGGTCAGATTGGTTTCCCCATCGAGTGTGAAGACACCAGGACCTACTGGAGCCGTGCCGCACCAATACCCAGGGTACCAGAAACCCTGCAACCTACACCGAGACAAAGAGTCCAATACGTACTTCAAATGCCCAGGAAGCAAGCACTCGTTGAGGGACGTAGAGACCCCGGAGAGCTACTTTGTGAGTGGTCCAGCTGTCCCTGAATCGTTCCTGCAACCTGCCGGCCCCTGACTTCAAAGACATTTTGACCCACGCCACCTGGCTGACCTATGTGCTATGTACCCAGCCCGCCCAGCCTTGGTACCAACGAACCAGCTGTGTTCCCGTGGTCCTGAGGCCCTGGAGACCTGCTCTCTTCAGTGGGATCCCTTGGACTTACCTTTAAGTCCCCTTGTGTGGTGTGTTTTCTGGTGTCCCCCTTCTTCATAGCACCTGCTACCAACGACCTCAGCACCCTGCGCCCGGCCAAATCCGGTACCCTCCCGAAAATCTGCTGGACCTGGCCTTGCTACTTACCTAAATCCAGAAGGTGAACCTCACGATCCAAATGTATGATTTTACATGCATTTTCCCATTTTCTCCCATAGACTTCAATGGTGCATAATTGAGCACAACAGTGTTTTATTTTGCGAACTTTGAAAATTCATATCTAAAAAAGTACTTCTTAGATCGAAGTTCTTGGTCTGAAAATTACATAAACATCTCTGTTATTTTTACAATTCTTATTCGGATTTATTTTGGAGTGTGTGTATCATTTATTGCCTCAGAGTACAACAAATGCTTAGCACTACCTTCTGATAAGCCTAACTGCTCCCCCACACTACCACAAATAGTGTGAATATTATCTACTTTTGCCTCTGTATACCAATCTGGGATCTACTGAACTCTCTGCACAGTGTACTTCGTTTTTGTGCACTTCGTTTTAGTGCACCATATAGAGAGCCAGCTTCCAACAGTGGGGCAGAATGGAGTGGGCAGATTATTTTGGATTGGAGTGGGCAGGTTGTTTTGGATTGTGGCAGATTGTTTTGGATTGGAATGGGCCAGATTGGAGTGGGAAAGATTGTTTTGGATTGGAGTGGGGCAGATTGGAGAGGGAAAGGTTGTTTTAGATTGGTGTCGGGCAGATTGCAGTGGGCCAGATGGTTTTGAATTGGATAGGAGTGGGGCAGATTGGAGTGGGGCAGATTGGAGTGGGGCAGATTGTTTTGGTTTGGAGCAGGACAGACTGGAGAGGGGATGATTGATTTGGATTGGGGTGTGGTAGATTGGAGTGGGGCAAACTGTTCTGGATTAGAGTGGTGCAGATTGTTTAGAATTGAGTGAGGCAGACTGTTTTGGATTGGAGTTGGGCAGATTGAAGTGGGGCTGATTGTTTTGGATTGGAGTGGGGCAGATTGAAGTGGGGCTGATTGTTTTGGATTGGAGTGGAGCAGATTCAAGTGGGGCAGAATATAAAATTTGCTATAGTATTACGAAAAACATCAGATATACCTAGATTAGCGTTCTATCTTGCTCCCTCATCATCCACTATTTCTCCCACCCACCTGGCTACCTCTTCTCGCTTGCAGAGCAAAGCCAGAATTCGGCCGGTCTAGTATCTCAGTTCATACAATTTGTGTTGCTTTCCTAACAGCAACTTGTGTGCTGCATTATGTGCCATGTTCTTGTGTTCTTTTCTCACCAGTTCCAGTTATCTGGATAATACGAGGGTTGTTTGGCAAATTAGTATGTGTTCTAACTGTGTCAGTTTAAGTTCTATTTCTCTTGTTCTTTAGACTATGGTTTTCTTGAAGGCTTTAATATTCTGTGTTCTATCTTATAGGACAGCCTTATAAGCCTCCCATAGCGTCCCCGGATTTTCAACTGAACCCTCATTCTTTTTGAAGCAGATTTCGGTTTTAACTCTGATCTGAGACATGGTCTTGGGTTCACAATTCTAATTTTCTTTTTTCCTTTTTTTCCATCCCAGTGTTACAATTATAGGAGCGTGGTGTGATATTCCTCTTGCCTGAAGTTCTGCATTCTCAAAGTGTGGAACTTCGCCACCAGGGACAAACATTTAATTTAATCTGGAAAATACTTTATGTGCCCGGGAAAAGAATAACAATTGCTGATCACTGGGCTGTTTAAGTCTCCAAATATCTACAAGGCCTATTGCCCGGTCAAATTGTGAGAGGTGTGTGTGGTGTGTGTTATAGGGGATGTTCTTCTTAACTAGTTAGGGTGACATTTCATTGTTAAAATTCTCCCCCAACTCACCCCCAAATATGTGTACATGGAAGTTAGCATCTAAGAGTATCTGCCCTATTTTTCCCCAGCATGGTACGTTGCAGCCAAGGAGGGGCATAAACACTAAGTAGCAAAATAGTTTGCCATCCTAACTACCCCTATAAGTCCACAAAATAACCTTTATGGTCTGTACATATTTTGTTAGTTTTAAACGTAGGGTCAGGTGAGCAACTCCCCTGGAAACTATTGTAAACCCAGAATGTGCCAAGGATTTGTATTGGCCTTTTCCCAAGAACTTGTGATCAGTGCTTAGGAGGTGTGTTTACTGGAATAGCACAAAGTCCGTTCCCTGCCTCTAGAGGAATCGGGCCACGAGCCTTCTTTTGCTTTGCTACCAAAGTCATTCACATTATAGGACAGCCCTTTACAATATAGTTTGTGTTCCCTGTGGGTCATCCAATTTGCCCGATAGGAATATGGTATGTCAACCCCTGTATACGATCTCCTTGCGATTCTTCACCTTATTGGCAGGTGGAATAAAATCATTTCAACACTCCTAACTCTGTCGCTATCCGTACCCCACTCTACTTTTTCAGCTTCACAACCGGAGCATTGCCAACAAACTAGAACTTCAACTGCTTGCGTCTTTCTCTAGGAAAGCTGTGTTACCCTCTCATCACTCTCTCAATAGTGCCCTTTAGAGCAAATTGCTATCTCACTTTTCCTGTTCTGGTTACCTTCACCACTTGGCCAGTGGTGGGAGAAGGGGGCGGAGATGAAGGCATCCCTATGAACTCCACCCCTGCCCATTCTGTAAAGACTTAGTTACATTAATTGTGCCTTCCAAGCACGATGTTCAGTTCCTGAGTCACTCCATTCTGTTCCTTCACTCACATGAGGGGCCCGCCACTGTAGCATCCTGTGCCAGAGGAGTTTTTACAAGGGAAGGGTTCCGCTAAGTCTATGTTAATAAAATTAAAGAAAGCCTCATTAAATTTAAAAACTGACTCTGGTGCGTGTTTATCTGCCAAAATGTATAATGTGCATGCTCATAGATAGGTATCTTGCATTTTATGAATTCGGATTATGGTGAGGTATCTACACTACTTGTGCTCAGCACGTGTGATAATAAACTAGTCATTCTGATGTGGGGGAAGATCATCTGCTTGGTCACTACCCTCATCTTGTTTGCCTTCTGGATTATAAATGCATCAGAGTCTGAACCAAAACCATCCTGCATCCTTTAAAAAGATAAATTCTTCAAAATATTAGTATTTTATGGGAATTCCAATTAGTAGATCGCTTAAGAGCGGTGCTCAAGATCATATTTATCGTTGTCAGTACAGACCTCTGTCGTACAAAAATGAGCCACTTCTGTTACATCACAGAGGTCGAGGGAGCTGTAGTCAAGGGTAGTGGATGCCACCCTTCGCCAGTGCCCCTCATCTCTCCATAGCCCCTCCCCTATTGTCCTCCTTCTCAGATTCCCTCACTGCCACCCTCCGCCAGTGCCCCTCATCTCTCCATAACCCTTCACCCCATTGTCCTCCTTCTCGGATTCCCTCACTGCCACCCTCTGCCAGTGACCATCTCTTCATAGCCCATCCCTCTCATTACCTCCTCCACGGATTCCCTCACTGCCACCCTCCACCAGTGCCCCTCATCTCTCCATAGCTCCCCCCCCCATGACCTCCTCCTCAGAATCCCTCACTGCTACCATCCTCCAGTGCTCCTCATCTCTCCATAGCTCCCCCCCCTCATGACCTCCTCCTCAGAATCCCTCATTGCCACCCTCCACCAGTGCCCCTCATCTCTCCATAGCCACTCCCCCTCAGACTCCCTCACTGCCACCCTCCACCAGTGCCCCTCATCGCTCCATAGCCCCTCCCCCTCATGACCTCCTCCTCAGACGCCCTCACTGCCACCCTCCTCCAGTGCCCCTCATCTCTCCAAAGCCCCCCCCATTACCTCCTCCTTGGATGCCCTCGCTGCCAGCCTGCACCAGTGCCCCTCATCTCTCCTGGGCTCCCGCCCCCCAATGACCTCCTCCTCAGATTCCCTCACTGCCACCCTCCACCAGTGCCCCTCATCTCTCCGTAGCTCCTCTCGCATATGCATTTTTTTGTTGTATAGTGTTACTCATATCAATGTAGGGTGTCACAGTACTTAACATCATGCACACATTATACAGAGACAATCAATCATGCAAGTATGTAAATCAGTCTACACGGAGTGTCACATAAGCCAATGAGGATTACAAGGTGTAGGAATCACATGTCATCCATACTGGTGAGCAATATATTTGAAGAGGGTTTGGTCTGGAGAAGCACAAACTCAGGATTTAAAGAGTACTCCAGTGGTTGCGGATTGGCTTTACTGATAAAAATGTATATCTGCCAAAACAAACTCCCTTTAGCAACATTAGAATAATGAAAGACCAGGGAAGTTCTAACTATATCACAACATGACAAAGCTAAGTTTGTATGCAGCTCTTAGATGACAGTTCTGCGTTCACTGTCCTATTTTAGGATTGTAACTTCTGAACTGCAAGTAACACAAGGATCTCTGTGACAAAGGCAGTAACCCACTGAGCTATCCACATAAAATACAGTTTATCTCCACTTAAAAACTACCAACAGGCAAATGACTGCTCTCCAGCAGGATCATAAATCACCAGTTATTTGAACATTTTTTATTGTGTATCTCGGTGGCAGATTCATTGCGAGGGCCAAGGCTCATGTTTGGGTGGGCCAGGCTCATCTTTGGGTGGGCCTGGCCCACCCCCTAGAACCGGGCCTGCAGCCCGTGTCTGTGTCCTCAACCCCCATGACAGCAAATCTTCTGACAATTTATCATCTCTCCTTGTGCGCCGCATGTGCGCCTCCTCAGCGCCCGCCCACTCAATCATATACCTCCTCTAGCTCTTTAATCGGTGGGTGTGGGAGTAGGGGTGGATTGTGGGAGGAGAGATGTGCGGGCTAAGCCACCGTATTCCAAAGTCGGCAGCTCTAGCCATAAGGCTACATCCTGTAGTACATTTACGCATTACACTCAAGACAGTCTCTCTCAGTGACAGACAATAGGAATTTATGCGCTTCTAGGCAGGGGTTTAAGTGGGATAAAAAAAACTGGAGGGTCTCTCGAAGGGGCGCAGCTTAAGTAATTAAGGGCGTGGCTTAAAACCACATTGGCCAAAAATCTGTAATTAGCATAGTGTGCCGCCCGACTTGTCTTTTGTTGTCTCTATCATTGAAGCCAGATATATGATACAACAAGTAACATCATACCTACAAGTCAGGACTATTGGCTTTCTCAATGGCTGTTACTAACTGCAAAAAGAGAAGGGAAATCCTGAGAGAAAATGGATCACTTTAAAGGATTTCCCCTTCCTCCTACAACGCAGCTCACCTGGCATGACGTCGTCTTGACCTCCACTACTCAGTAGTGAGCAAAATGAGCATGCGCACATCGATGTGCATGCTCTCACTGCAGTCCAAGAAAAAAAAAAAAAAAATGGACTACCTTTGCGAGGCCCGAAAATAGAGCCCGATGGAGACCCGTTTGGAGGCCCCCCTGAAAATAACTGCCAGTGCTAAGACCCGAACAGACCCGGCCCACTTAAAGCCCTACTCCTAGGAAGTGACACCGACACAAAATAACAAGCATTGGCAAAGCCAATAGGTCTCGCAAGGGCTTTGCTGTTATCTTTTTATTTACAGATCCGAGTTGGATTGGTGAATAAAAAAAATGTAGCATAAAAGCATTTTTGAAGAAGACTCAAGGGGCGTGGGGGGAACCAACACAAAGGGGGCAGGTGGGGAATGAAGCATAACAGGGGTGAAGCAACATGGAGGGCGGGAGGCAGAAGAAACACGGAAGGCACAGGTGGGGGGAGCAATATGGAGGGCAGGTAGGAAGAAACATGGGAAGAGGAATGGGGAGCTTTTACAAGAATCACACGTGGGCGAACACAATACTGAGGGAGGGGAGACAAGCACAAGGGCGAGAGAGCAACAGCAGTACACATCTGGAAAACACATGCACTCTTGTAGTGTGCCTACTGTTCCATTCGACTCGAACCTTAAATGAACTGCTGCCGGGGAGTACCATTACAAACGTGTGCAGCTAATGAGCTCAAAGAAATCAATTAGAGGCGTTAAAAGAGATTGACTTGGAGGGCGAACAAGTAGTTTATTCAATTTCCTCCAAACAGTGCCTACTCGTGTATATAGGTAGCTGCAACTCCGGTTACACCCCCGTTCCACACACCCGTCACAAGAATACAACCTGCCGAACTTTGTGAAATATGGATGAGGTACCACAATGCAGTTAGAAAGTCAGGCACATCGAAGAATGCCACACGCCAACAACAGAGCCAATGGAGCACGTCATTCACACTAGACACCCTCAGTCGGCCATAAATCATGGAAACTTTATTTTTGTAAACTAGCACGGAAATGATTTTAGCACCAGCAGTTACTTAATTTGTCTGAGAACTCTGCCAAGTTAACCACCAGCTCGAGAATCAAGAAAACAAGAATCGTGCAGCTTATGCTACATTCCTACATAGAAAATGTTATTAAAGTAGTTAGCGCTTGTAGCACTCACATCAAAGAACGTACCAGCCAAGGGGTCATGTTTGATGTGTGAAAAGAAGTCATGGGTCATAATCGTATTCATGATGTGGAGGCTCAGCTTATAGAAGTAGCGTGATGAGTCAACACTACAAAATCACGAGATGGGGGCAATGTGTTCCGCTAGTTTTCAGAGCAGAGCCAGAAATGTGGACGGATAGAATATCACAGCACATAAATAAACACGCGGGTTTACAAAAAGGAGTAGACTACTGAAACTTAGCCAACTAAAAAACAAAAAATGAAATGTGAGCTATTTAGGAAACAAACAAAAAACGCAGACAGCGATACTAACTTGCGATCATGGCCCATAGAAATGAAGGCGGACACGGCAATTTTGATTGATACTGAGATGAGTTGGTTATCAGGGCATTTGACAAGTGGATTAAAGGGGCAGGTTGTGAAAAAAGATCACGTGGTGCCTGGTCGCATTTGCTGCATGGATTGGTAAATTAAAAACTGTAGCACTGGAGAGAGGATGTGGCATAACATCCAGAGCTGCTGACTTTGGAAATGTGTTACTGGGTTCGAGTCTCGACATCGGTTCTCCCTGTGCCTACCAAAAAAAAAAAAAACAATGTAAAATACATGACTATCATACCAAAATAATACAATGGCAAAAAACAAAAATAATTCCAATTGGAATCAAAATCCGGGATGGAAACAAAATAACATATGCCGATACGTAGGTTTATTATTAGCACAACAGCAATCCCTGCTGAACTCCCATCGGGTGAACACATGCAGGAAGAAAGCTGACCTTTTAAAAACATGGGCAGAAACAAAATAAACAAGAACAAAAGAAGCGCAAGCCTAAAGGAGACGGAGAGGGCAGAGCGAGTGAGTGGCCAGGATGTGTGGGCGAGGAGAGAAGCGTGCGCGCGCTTGGAAGAGCAGTCTGCCTTTTTTCAAAGCACATACTCGTGCTTGTGGCGCGCCCCTGCGCGCTCCCGCAAGGTGTATGCCGCCACAAGCACGAGTACGTGCTTTGAAAAAGGCAGAACGACGGCTAAAGGTCTCCTATGCAGCGCATCCGCGCTACGTAGGCGAGACCTAAAAACAGCAGGTCTCTCCATGTAGTCTTTGATGCTATACAGAATTTGTTGTAATGCGCCTTCATGACAAGGCCATCATCCTATAATAAACACTACAAACTTAAAACAGCATGACCCAGAAGCACCTTAAAATGGCACAGGCAAATGTGAGTAATAAAAAGCACAATTGCAACAAGGACAAAAGTACCAAATCTCAAAAACGTTTACATAACAGAAAAAAGGATGGCACAACACGGCAAGTTGGGTTTTTCCTTTTCATAAAGTGGAGACAAACAAAAGTGACACATTTCTTAATAATTGTATAGGATTCTTCAACTACGATACGATAAATACAAAAATATGAAACATTGGAAAATATCCTATATCTGTGAAATGTGTTGCTACCTTGATATAGAAGGGGAAAGGTTCAACAACCTAAAGTTGTTTTTTAAATAGTTCAGGGGTAGACTTCCGTCGAGCAGCAAGACTAGATGGCCAATTTAGAGCGCAGCTTCACCAGCACAGGTACCATGAAGTGAAGCATCAGTAACACCTTGCTGAATTTCAGTAATTCTACATAAACGTTTTTGAGATAATAACGGATATCACAACGCAATGTTATGCTAGTCCAAGAAACAAGTGTGTGAAATTTGCTTTTGTGTAATTATGCAACATTTCAGAAACATCTACTTAGATTACACATAATTACTTGAAATACAAAACTGGCATTTGGCTCTGTAATGTAGCATGAAATGCATCCTCTTGGCATTCCACACTAGCAACAAAAAACAAAACGCAACCAAGCCACCATTAGACTGCAGACTAAGAAGTGTAAAAAATAATTATAAATAAAAAATAAAAAATAAAAAATAAAAAAAAGGCAGCAGGCCTTTTCCATCTATGCATCAAGAATCTGAAACAACATCCCCGTATCCATCAGGAAATTCCAAATGCTGCTTCAGTTTACAAAAGAGTTGAAGGCTCACTACTCTAAAGAACACTACATCACAATGCACTAACTATTCATACTCTGCTGTCTTTCAGCTAGGTGTGAGCTATCAATATACCATACATACATATACAGAAGACCTACATAAATCTGGCAGATGACGGCTCAGTACAGCCATAAGTTTCGCTCTTGATGACAGAAGGAGATGCAGGTCGTCTAAGTTCATAGAGATGGACGGGGGGGGGGGGGGGAGTACAATCTGAAGCTCTGTACATAAATCCCAGATGAAAAGAACACACCTGGTCAGCTGAATATCTCTCTCTTAAGTAGCACAGATACAACCGCCACTGATGTGCCAGGCACAACTGAAGTCGCTTCTCTCCAAGTTCTAGATTCTATAAATGGATGATGCCGCACACATCGCAACATATGTCCGCACTTTTGATGAGTGAGGCAAGGTAAGTCTTTACACAATAAAAAGCCACCACCCTTTTTGCCCAAAGCAGATTTACTATTTTCATCCTTATGAGCCTTTACTTTCATCCTCAGCACTCTTCGCATATTCCCCCAATCTTCTCCCACGCTTCCATACAGCTGGTACCAGCACACACAATTACCACCCTACCTTTAATCACAACAATATCCTCCATTGTTCATTTTCAATCAAGAGCAATATGACTGCCAAGGTGGGTTTTTCTATCCTAATGGTTTTGTCCTCCTAACTGGCACCCTCTTAAACAGACACTTGGCATCTTTCATGTGTATACTATTAAGTGCAGCGTGGCACATTGACTATGGGAATGAGGGACTCTTTCTTTAGCAGTGGTGTGGAATTCCCTCTGTGGCACCCAGGACATATTGCTTGGAATCACCGACAGGTTTTTGTCCACTGGACATGCAGGACCAACCTCCTTCAGCCCAAACCCTTTGACAGTTTACAGTACCACAGTAGGGACCTGTGAAAAAGTATTGTCTGCAACGAAGGCAAGAGCTGGATTATATTTAGTTCAAATGTTTATATACAATTCATTAATGCAAAGTCTGTACTATTATGGTGAGGAGAAATGCAGTGACCTGTGAGCTCAGTTTGCATTACTGACAATGGTTTTAATATAAAAAACATGTACGTTCAGAAAAGCAAAAATATTGAAGCTACTTAAAATGGTCCAAGAATGTTCCCTGACTATATGCAAATCCTGCCACGGCCCATGCAGGTAAGAGCGGTAGGGCGGTAGGGCCCGGTGGGGGCGGGGGGGTATTTAGACAGATGACAAGGTAACATTAAATATTTATATAATCTTCCCTAATCATCGTCCATCAAAATCCCCTTCCATCCGGCCCCGCCGCTCTTACCTGTACGGGCTGCAGTTGTGCAAAATCATACAGTAGTCTGAAAACAAGATTGGCGTGTTTGCTTTCAGAATAAAATGTACCCAAAAAGGTTTGCAATGATTTCTGAAACTATTGTGCATTTTAGATACCATTTCTATGAGGCATTAATTAGTAAAATGTGTTGGATGCATGGCAACATTAAAAAAGAATAACAATGGACATCAGTGTAAAACCATTATGAGCAAAATGAAAAAATGAGGTGCACATGTCTTAAATAAAGTAACAAACGTGTGATGGAGCAAGGTTTCGTATAAAAAGAAACTTGCTCGTATGCAATCCTCTCGAAGAACCTGTAATAATATAACCAACATGTTTGTGAGTACGAACATTGCACCACATTTTACATACTGTATCTAGGGGAGGCTTTTCTATGTACTTTACTAACCAATAACCAAAGTGTCCTAAAAATGGCCGCCAAAAATTCTTGAACTCTTCTGCGCATGCATCTACTGCATCTACGTAGTAATGACATCTCTGTCGCTTGGTGGGAAATCTTTGCAGCTGCGCAATAGCTTTTAACATGGCTGCTCGAAAACCTCGCATTAAACGCACATGCTGTGCTGAAACTAACCAATGCAAGTTTTTAATGCAAAAGATATATTAAGTAAATGGGGTTAGAGTAGAAGTAAGTGGTATACAGTGAATTCATTTAATTTCGTATTCCAACATGTTTTTCTCTGACTTTATTAATAGCTCGTATGTGGGCCTTGGAGGAAGACCAACGTCCCTATCCCTTCGTGACAACTACACATGCGCACTGCATCCTTGTACTGAGACCAATGATATAATTGAACTTCTGCCAAGAACATGTGTCCAGCAAGAACATGGGAAGCTAAACTCTTAAACCTGCAAAAGGAAGAAGCCGCAACACTGTACTTCAAATTTATCGATCCATTTATGAAATGCTCGTGGGAATAAAGCTTGTGGGTATTAAAATTAAGGGGCGGTGAATTAGACAATAGAACTAAAGAAGGGTATTGCACTTAGTATGGTGTGATGTCCTCACCCCACTGCCTGGCCCAATCAAATTGAGGGGTGTACATAGAATTGAAACATCTGGGGGTGGATCATACATTTGAATTGGTATAACAGAGGTAATTTTAGTTAGTCAGCCACACTTGACCCACTTGATGCGGACGCTATGCTGAGATGCTGATCGAATTTCGGCAAGCTGATTGAAGAATCCAACACTAGGGAAGAATCACGGAAGAACCGAGGAGGCACATCAAGAAAGGGGTCTGGACGAGCCCAAGCGGAGATTGTAGCACCAGAGAGGGGTGCAACGCTGGCGTTGCACTAGAGGTCACCATCCCGGTCCTGAATCTGTCCTGAATGTTTTATGCTCTGATGTCCAGGTCCTCACACCATTCTAGGTAAATATAGTTCTGTGGGGTAATGCTCCGTATTTGTTCTCTGTTTTTCTCTCTTCCTCAGGTACTGTCATCACAAGAATTTAATTATTGTGAATGGATTATAAGCTAACTGTACTATTTTCCTGATGGAGAATTTTGGTGTATCTACGTGTATTCTCATTTGACTCACAAAATTATTAATTCAGATAAATCTTTAAACTCCTACTGAGTCTGTGATTCTTTAAAATAAAGGTTAAATGTGTTATTATTTCCTCCCTATTCTAATCTACAACTAGATCTATCGACAAAGTACATTTACATAAGGAGACAGGGAATGGTAATGATACTGTTGTAACAGGTCTCTAAGCTAAATCAAAATTGATGACTAGCGGATATTTACTGGCTCATTGAATGTATATGGGCCCCAAAGCAAGAGTTGTGTGTATGTGTGTGACTATAGCTGGTAAACTCTGCTGTATCAGTTTTTCTTGGTAGCAGAGGCATGGTTAGTTTAGTTAGTTAGGCGAGGTTTGTATTTTATAAATTTGAATTATTGATTTATGTTTTAACCAAACCCGTTATGTATTGTTTTATGTATTCTGGAAATTCCTGGGAATATTGACTAGCGGGTGAATGGAAGCCACACTGCAGTGAGGTTATTAGTCTGGATCAAGAAGGTGCTAAAACTTACGCAAGACTAGAAGCACTAAGTTAGGGAATAATTTCTTGTATGTTAGGTTGAATAATTGGTAGGAAGGAGTTCGCTGGTGAAAATTTGGTATTATATCACCTAGAAAGGGTAATACTGAAGGAGTAGAAGGTTCTCTGATGCTTGTGTGAAGAGTAAGCGGAAGGATTTTACTCACAGTGAAAGAAATGTTACTATTCTTTGAATTAGTGGGTCAGACACAATAGCGAATGTTTGTGTTGTTAATAAATGAAATTTTGTGTGAAATTTTGTGAGATAATAAGTTTTCGCATTACTTTGTAAAGGAGGGGTCAGTTGAGGGTGCTGCATTGACGTCACTGAGAGCCGCGCTGGGATTGGTTGAAACAGCGGGCGTATAGTTGATGCGAAATTGTAAAGGAGGGGTCAGTAGTAAGGAGTGATACGGACATCACAGACAAGCCGCGCAAGCATTGGCTGAGTGAGCGAGCAGAGTAGAAGTTGATTGGGCCTCAGACTAGAAAACGCGCTGGTATTGGAGAATCATTAGAATTAAAGCAAGCGTCTGATTGATCACCAAAATAGAAATCCCAAGAATAATAATAGATAGTGGAGTTTGCTTGTACGATCCAACATTAACAGGGGCTCGTCCAGACAGAAGATTTATAGGGTTTGCTTACGAACAGTATCTTAAAAAGCACAAGTACGCAATGTATGAAGAAAAGAGAAAGATGTAATTTATGCAAAAGGTCAAGAATTATTTTAAAAAGGACAAACCCATTAAGAATAGAGAAGGGATTCTAATTCCTCCCCCAAATACGCCTGCTCCATACAAGATGGTGGAAAGAGGCTATCATACCTGTGTATGGTTAGAAAACCAAGCACTTAACCATGACAGGTAGCGGAGAAGTAGAAGAAGGATATTTAGAAGACCTATTGACGAAAAGTCCTCCACCTTATAATGAGGGATTCAATAAAATGACTCCTAGTGCTCCGATGATAGGAACACCTTTGGTTCCACAAATAGTACATGACAACAATAGACAGGGTACTTCAAGAAAAAGAAAAGGAAGCAATAAATAAGAATAGAGATGAATTGATCCAGAAAATAGCTCAGATAAACACATCCTGAAGCATTGACCATACCAGTGACAATAGGTCCAGTAGTCCCATTGTATGGTGAAAAGTCAAACTGTTCCAAAGTTCCTGTAATGCCTACCCCAAGCACAGAACCTAAAAAAGAAAAGGTAATAATAGATGATCAAGCAAGTGAATGTGAATCAGTAATATCATTAATGGATTTACCCATAAGAGAACTAATAATGGAAACCCCAAAGAGAAATTTGCCCAGTTGTTCAAAGGAAGTTAGATTGGAAACCTCAACAGGAACTAGAAATGCCACAATAGTAACCCCAGAAGATATAGAGAGATGGTCTCAAGAAATAGAGAAGCCAAAGACACAGCCAAAAATATTAGACATTTTCAAATTGCGAGTAGAATTGGAACAAATGGTAGCCATAAATGGGGGTCTAGACAGATTAAATACATACAGTGAGGAAGAGTTACTGTTTATTTGCAGAAGCATCACACAAAACACAAAAACATTCCATGAAAAACGGACGAATCTGGCATCTGAAAAGGGGATTGACATAGGGAAGTCAAAGGTGTTGCAGAAACCATATAGAGCAGAATTTACCAATAGAGATTTGGAAAACATGAATATGTCCGGAAGAAAGCTACAGATCAGGGAGTTATTATTTCTATTACAAAAATGGGGAGATCTTGAAAAATGGAAAGTTAGGTGGGCAAAGAAAAAGGAAGAAGCATAGGTAAATCGAATGACATCTGAATATACTATGAGAGAAACCGAAAAGGCTGAGAGATTGTATCCGATGAGGGAAGTACCCAGAGGGGAGGTACGTACATGTACCATGGACTAGACAGGATATTTTGTCATTTACAAAAGATTTCCCTAAACTGAGAGAGAAACCAGTGGAGTGATACAGACAAGTTGAAAGGTTTGGAAAAGTTTTAAAGGTTTTATTAAAAGATCTGGATGGTCTGTTTGACATAGTAGTACCCGCGGATTTGTAAACGGTATGTAAAATTACTGTAGATTGGCCTAGTGAAGAGTATCCAAGAGATTCAAAAACAGGAGCCCCGTCAGAAGATGTAATGAAAAAATATCACCAGGTGATCACTTTTCTGAAGAGTAAAATTCCCCCGAAAGAAACTGATTGGGTAAAAATAGACAGAACAACCCAAGAGAAAAAGGAGGCTGTACATGCATATTACGAACGTCTTTTACAGGTCATCAAACAGTAAAGTGGTTTTGAAAGTACAGAGAACAAGGACATGACTCATTTTGTGTATCGATTTGTGACAGGGTTAAGATTGGATATATCACAAATGATTAAGCAGCACATGTTATGTTGGCAATCAAAGCCCATAGACGAAATTTTAAAGTATGCTAAATATTGTGGGGATGAAATTGATAACAGACGAAAAGCCTTAGAAGAAAAAGTAATGTGGGCTCAAGTAAAACTAGCTGAACAGCAAGAGCTTCAATTGAATAAACAGTCAGAAAATCAAGGAAGGGTACTTGGTCAAAGCGAAAATAATGGGGGTAAGCTACAGGGAAGATTGAACCGGGAAGAGGCAAAGAAAAGGTTTCCCTGTCACGGGTGCAGGAAGTTGGGGCATTGGAAAAACTAGTGTAAATTCGTACAAGTTAATAATAGACGCAGAATGAGGTGTTAATGAGTTAACCGCAATAGGGTATAGATCTTCAGAGTCAATTGCCACCTGCCCCTAAGCCAAATTTTGAGAGTCAAGCCAAGTACAGTGTTGGACACCGGATTCTCAGAAGGAAGTGGTAAGAACATTTTTGTAACATCGCAGTTTCTTTTGCAGGACCCACTTCTCAATTATGAGCAGGAATGACGGTGCCTGAGGGGGGGAGGAAGGGGAGTGCGTACGTGGCGCATCCCTACCGGTAAATCAGTCAGGTCCATACGTAGAAGGTAAAGTAGAAGGAAATTATATCACTTTCTTGTTGGACACTGGTGCTACCAGGTCTACTGTGAGAACAGCAGACATTCCTAACCTGCCCCTCTCGGGTGAAGCCATCCAAGTAGTAGGTGTCTCGAACAAACAGATTAGAACCCCGATCACAGAACCAATGGAGGTGCGAATTGGTAATTTTAAAGAAATGCACAAATTTGTGGTTTGTGACTCAAGTCCTGTAAACTTGCTTAGAAGGGACTTAGTGTGCAAAATGAATTGCACCATATATTGCACACCAGATGGTGTTGCAATACAAACCCCAGATGAAGATGGAGTTTCCAAGTTCATGTTAGCTAAACAAGGGACAGAAGTAAATGAAATGTATTTAATGATAACCAAGGATGGAGTTACCTGCTGAAGTCAAACTGACTGTAAATGCTGAGATATGGGATTTTACTGGAAAAGAAATAGGATTAATGGCAAATTAAGACCCCGTAAAAGTGACAGTGAAAGAAGGTGCTGTTTATCCGAATGCTCGACAATACAAAATGAGTCCTGAAATAAAGGCAGGCGTTGCAGCAGAGACTGAGCGATTAGTCGAACAAGGCATTTTGAAGGAAATAATGAGTAGCCCTTGTAACTCAGCTATAATTGGCATTAAGAAACCTAACGGGAAATATAGGGTGGTTCAAGACCTAAGAAAAATTTATAAAATTGTTGTACCATGTTGTCCAGTAGTGCCTAACCCAGCTGTGATTCTTTACCAGATACCATGGAAAGCAGGTTGGTTCACAGTAATTGATTTACGTCATGCCTTCTTTTCTATTCCATTGCATCCAGATAGTCAGTTTTTATTTTCATTTAAATTCTAAGAGCATGTTTACGTGTGGAATCGTGTGCCTCAAGGGTACACTGAAAGTCCTTCAATCTTTAATCAGATTCTCAAAACAAGTCTTGAATCTCTGGTGTTGCCCAGAGAGTCAGTCCTGGCGCAGTACATTGACGACCTATTGGTGGCGTCGAACACTCAAGATGACTGTCACTGATTCAATTGCATTGCTAAATCACTTGGCAAAAAGTGGACACAAAGTGTCCCCCGAGAAACTTCAGTTTTGTAAAAACTCAGTCAAATACCTGTACCATCAAATAGAGAGAGGAATTAGAAAAGTGACCTCAGAAAGAATCAGAATAAGACAAATGCAGTTGCCACGAACCCAAAAAGAAATAAGAAGGTTTCTTGGGGTCGTAGGATATTGTAGGCAGTGGATTGTAGGGTTTGCTTTACTGGCTAAACCCCTGATACAGATGACCAAATAGAAAGCAAAGGACCATAGAGTGGGATGATGAAAGCATGGAATAATTTATAAAATTATGAAACTGATTGTGCGAAGCACCTGCTTTGGGAATGCCAAACTACTCAAAAGAATTTGCATTGTTCTGCTATGAGAGAGAATTGTGCACTCTCAGTCCTAACACAGAGACATGGATTAATGCGAAGACTAGTGGCATATTTTTGTGCTACTCTAGACCCTGTGGCATGTGCATTGCCAGGTTGTCTGAAAGCTGCAGTTGCAACTTGTGTGAGCATAGAACAAAGTGAGTCAATTGTGATGGGACACCCTGTAAAGGTGTATGTTCCCCATTCAGTTGTGATTTTGCTGACCAAAACCCGAACGCAATACCTTACTCATAGTAGGCTAACAAAATAGGAGAGAATAATACTGGGAGCTGAAAAACGTGACTATAGTGAGGTGTACTGTTCTTAACCCAGCCACCTTACTACCTGATCCATACCAAGAAGAGGTGAAAGATGAGGCCGAACATGAATGTCTTGACGTGACTGAACTTAGCACCAAACCGCGTCCTGACATACAAGAGGCACCCTTGAAAAATGCAGATCATGAGCTATTTGTAGATGGCTCATGCATGCGACACAGGGAGGGAGGATTGAGTGCTGCTTATGCTGTGTGTACATTAACTGGGATAGCCGAAGCATCCTATTTACCAGAAGTCAGATCTGCACAAGTAGCCGAATAGCTTTAATTAAAGCATGCAAAATTGGGAAAAATTGGGAGAATAAGCATATTTACTGATAGCCAATATGGTTATGGGGTTGTGCATGGTTTTAGCCAGCTATGGATGCAAAGGGATTTCCTGACTTCTTCAGGAACTCCCATTAAAAATGGAGATTATGGTAGAGAATTAATTGAGGAAATTCAATTACCAAAAGAGGCGGCTGTAGTTAAGTGTGCTGCTCACCAATCAGGAGATGTCTATGTGACAGCCGGTAACCGATATGCTGACCAGGTTGCCCAACACTGTGCAAGACATAAAATTGCATTAAATAAGAAAATCGAAACTTGGGGAATCAGCTGCCAACTTATGCTACTTGCAGGAGTGGGGACCTGAGAGGAGGTAAAAGATCTGCAGGATGCATTAGAAAAAGAGAGAAAAGGAAGAGTGGGTGAAAATAGGATGTCAAAGAAGGGCAGAAGATGGTGTGTGGGTTTGTTATGATGGCAGACCAGTAATGCCAGACGCATGGAGGCAGAGATGCTACGATTCGACTTTTCAGACAAGATTGGTTTAACGCAAAGTTCAGGAATGTAGCAGAGTCGTTGCCAAAGATGCTTAACATGTCAACAAATGAATCCTGGCAGGAAAACCATGGTTAGTATGGGAAAGATTGGCAAGGCAGAAGGTCCCTTTGTAAGACTTCAATTAGACTTTATTCAACTGCCTGCTTGTCGAGGGTTGAAATATGTACTTGTCATAGTTTGTTTATTCTCAAAGTGGGTGGAAGCATACCCGACCCGAAGAAATGACAGCTTGACAGTGGCCAAACTCCTATTAAGAGAACTCATCCCTAGATTTGGTTTTCCAGTAACGAGTGAATCAGAGAAAGGGTCTAATTTTAATAATGAAATAATTTGACTAATTTGTGAAGCATTCAAAGTCTAACAAAAAGTGTACTGCGCTTACCGCCCAGAGGATTCTGGGGTGGTAGAACAATTGAATGGCACAATCAAGTCAAGACTCGGAAAGGTGTGTGCATCCACCCCACTGGAATGGTCTGATGCTTTACCTCTTGTTCTGATGGGACTCAGAAGTATTACAGACAAAAGTACTGGATTGAGTCCCCATGAAATACTCATGGGAAGAGCAATGAGACAAGCATGTGTACCAGGACACAAGCTGTTGAATATAACTGATAACTTGGTTTTGGAGTATTGCAAAGAGTTGGCTGACAGATTGCGTTCGCTCTCTCATCAGGTTGGGGAAGGCGTAGTCAACAGACAGCTGAGCCAAGCGCATGATCTGAATCCCGGTGACTGGGTAGTTGTGAAGAATCACACTTGAGAATCGTGGCTAGCACCAAGGTGGGACAAACCACGTCAGGTTATACTAACTACCTCTACAGCTGTAAAGTGTGCAGGATTGCCTAATTGGATTCATGCAAGTCATACAAAAAGGGTACCAGCTCCTGAAGAAGAAGGTTTTCAATTGACGCGAGCAGTTGAAATTGCTGAAGGTCGCGCAGCCATAGAAGATCCTGAAGTAGCTGCCCAAGAACAACCAAACACCTATCGAGACGACTGTATCCCAGAGGTGGACATACCTGAAGTAATTGTAAGAATTAGAAGCTAAACACAGTTAGACAAACAGGAAAAGAGGGAGAACCAGTCAGGTGTAGATGAACTCGCTCAGGAAAGTAAGGATACAACTATTAGGGAACCTGCGCAGGAACAGTTAAGGAGAGAACAATATACTCCGACAGAAGAAAAACATAGCCTCATTCCTGAGTCTGAGGAGGGACAGGCAGGTTTTAGAGAAAACATTCAGGCAGAAGAAGGTCAGGGGTAAGAAGACCTGAACAGGACAAGAAAGGCAGAGAAACACAGGTTCAGGATACAGAAGAAAAATCAAACATCACCAATCCTGAACAGGGTCAGATTAAGGTAGATGAACATATCCAGGCAGAAAAGGACAAAACAATAAGCCAAGGTCAGATAGAGAGGAAATCTGAAGACGAAGATGATCAAATTGAGCTACAAATAAAAGAAGCCTTGAATAAACTGACAGTGCAGTGAGAACTAAGAAAAGCCGAAAAGGTGATAATTGGCCAAGGATTATCAAGAGACTGAAATACCGCCTTAAGACAATCAGTGAGGAACCTGATCAAGTAAACGAAGTATCCAGCCAATCTGGACCTTCCACTGCAACTCCAAAAAGAAGGAGCCAAAGATTGAAGACATTGAATAACAAGTTCAAGGGTCCTGAGTGGACATATGTAATTCTTGAAGATTTTGAAAATCTCGACTTAAAGAAAGTGACGAAGAACTGAATGTTGAACGAATTGATGAAGTGAGACCGTCTTGAAAGAGAGAAGACGCTTAAGGTGTTATCTCATACCAAGTTTCTGAATTAAAGAAGAGACAATCTTCTTGTCCAAAATTTCTGATGATAAAGTTACTGGAAAAACAAAACAAAGCTCTATAAAGAAGTGCTGTGGGATCTGTATATGTAGCTTATTATTAGTCTTCACAATGTGGGTAATATTAGCAATAGCTAGTCCTTATTTGATGGTTACGAACAAACGGAATAGTACTAATACACATACAAAGGTAGCAAACATTAAAGGAGATAGAGAAGACTTAGAAACACCAGATGAGTTAGATTTACACCATACTGTTAATAAAAACAAAACTGATTTAAATGTATTTGCAAATCTATTAGTACATTATGCAGAAACAATGGAAGTTAGTGATTGTTATGTTTGTATGAAATTGCCAACCTCAGTAGCTGAAGGGGTAACTTATCATTTACCTTTGACATATGGTATTTCATGTAGTGTATTGGCTAGTTTATTTTATTGAACTGGAAAACTACAGTATTATTATTCAAATGTAGATGTAATATTTTCAGAGGCCCTATGCGAAAGAGCATGAACCCCGTCCTTAGTACTAGAGATTCACAATTCATGGGTGAATATTTTCTAACAATGAAGGCAATAGATATAGCGGATGCCCACAAACGCAACTTAACATGTAAATTACATGAAGAAGAAAATATATTTTTTAAATTTAGTAGAACAGAAGAGACAGGATTTCCAAAGAAGGGCCTCTGAACCGAAACCTCAGATACCAAAATGGGCTGAGAAGGAAGACCTTATGGTAACTGGCAAGACTCATGCTGCTATGTCTCTGGATTTTGAAAAGAAAGGGAAAATCTGTTTCCATAGACTAAAAACAGAATGTAACAACGCATTTATTGGTTCCAGTGAGTGTGAACATAACTTCTTAGTAATTGGGGGTTGGGGACTAAAAGGAGGAACTGATCCAGTATTTCCTGGAATCTATAATATTTGTGGAAACAAAGCCTACTTACTTTAGGCTGCCTGATCATTGGTACGGAAGTTGCCATTTCGGAATAGTATTCCCTAAAGTCTATCATGTTAAACGAATCACTGGAAGCAATGATGACAGTAATGGACTAACCAGATATAAAAGCTAGTTTTTCTGAAATAGTAGATGACATATTTGGTGCATTGATACCTTCAGTGGGTGTTCTGCTGAATTCTCGAAATATCTGTCAATTGTCGACAATAGTTGATCGGTAATCTACTGACACTGCTGGAGGATTCTTATTGATCAATACATAATTAGTTGCTATTAGATCTATGGTTTTGCAAAATCGACTTGCCCTTGATATCTTATTAGCAAAAGAGGGTGGAGTCTGTAAAATGTTGAAAGCGCAACGTTGTTGTACTTATATTCCTGATAAAAGTGTAGAAATTGGAAGGTATATTAAAAATATTACACATTTGGAAGAGGAACTGAAACCACTGGAGGTTGACAGTGTATGGAAGAAAACAGTTTTTTCACTATAAGTGGTTGGTTTTCTAACATAGGTAAAAGTATCTTAGGTCAAATATTATTGCCAATTATGGGCATAACTTAGTTAGTTCTGATAATAATGTGTTGCCACAAATGTAGTGGGAAGAGAAAGAGATACGAAGTGAATGAGAAGTGTAGGAAAAGAAAATTAGACGAAATACGACTTGAAGAATTGAAAGGAAATATCTACAAAAGAATCAAGGGATCACAACTTAAAAAAGTATAAAGGAAGGAATGAAAGATTTGAAGAAATTGGAATGGAAGAATGCTAAAGTTGACATCTGATTTAATAGAAGCTAGTGATGGCATAAAATGCCATCAGAGACTGGATTGATGGAGCAAGGTTTCGTATAAAAAGAAACTTGCTCATATGCAATCCTCTCGAATAACCTCTAATACTATAACCAACATGTTTGTGAGTTCTAACATTGCACCACATTTTAAATACTGTATCTAGGGGAGGCTTTTCTATGTACTTTACTAACCAGTAACCCGAGTGTCCTAAAAATGGCCGTCAAAAACGCGGGAACTCTTCTGCGCTTGCGTAGTAATGACGTCTGTCGCTTGGTGGGAAATCTTTGCAGCTGCGCAATAGCTTTTAACATGGCTGCTCGAAAACCTTGCATTAACGCACATGCTGTACTTAAAATAACCCATGCAAGTTTCACTAAGCTATTAATGCAAAATATATATTAAGTAAATGGGGTTAGAGTAGAAGTAAGTGGTATACAGTGAATTCATTTAATTTCGTATTCTAACATGTTTTTCTCGGACTTTATTAATAGCTCGTATTTGGGCCTTGGAGGGTGACCGACGTCCCTATCCCTGTGCGACAACTACACATGCGCACTGCATCCTTGTCCTGAGACCAATGATATCATTGAACTTCTGCCAAGAACATGTGCCCAGCAAGGACATGGGAAGCTAAACTCTTAAACCTGCAAAAGGAAGAAGCCGCAACACTGTACTTCAAATTTATCGATCCATTTATGAAATGCTTGTGGGAATAAAGCTTGTGGGTATTAAAATTAAGGGGCGGGGAATTAGACAATAGAACTAAAGAAGGGTATTGCACTTAGTATGGTGTGATGTCCTCACCCCACTGCCTGGCCCAATCAAATTGAGGGGTGTACATTGAACTGAAACATTTGGGGGTGGATCATACATTTGAATTGGTATAACAGAGGTAATTTTAGTTAGTTAGCCACACTTGACCCACTTGATGCTGATTCTATGCTGAGATGCTGCCCGAATTTCTGCAAGCTGATTGAAGAATCCAACACTAGGGAAGAATCGCGGAAGAACCAAGGAGGCACATCTAGAAAGGGGTCTGGACGAGCCCGAGCCGGAAAGAGTAGCACCAGAGAGGGGTGCAACGCTGGCGTTGCACTAGAAGAGATCACCATCCCGGTCCTGAATCTGTCCTGAACCTTTTATGCTCTGATGTCCAGGTCCTCACACCATTCTAGGTAAATATAGTTCTGTGGGGTAATGCTCCGTATTTGCTCTCTGTTTCTCTCTCTCTCCTCAGGTACTGTCATCACAAGAATTTAATTATTGTGAATTGATTATAAGTTAACTGTACTATTTTCCTGATGGAGAATTTACTCACAAAATTATTAATTCAGATAAATCTTTAAACTCCTACGGAGTCTGTGATTCTTTAAAATAAAGATTAAATGTGTTATTATTTCCTCCCTATTCTAATCTACAAAGTACATTTACATAAGGAGACAGGGAATGGTAATGATACTGGTGTAACAGGTCTCTAAGGTAAATCAAAATTGATGACTAGCGGATATTTACTAGCTCATTGAATGTATGAATGTATATGGGCCCCAGAGCGAGAGATGTGTGTATGTGTGTGACTAGAGCTGGTAAACTCCGCTGTATCACGTGCAGATTTACAAATTACAGGAATTCACAAAAGTTTACAGACTTACATGCCTGCAAACTGCACTTCTAGCAAACGTTTATGAATTGCACTGACCATGTCATTAGTGATGTAATATGTGACGTCATCAGCAGTGCATTGCGGGCGCGCGAGTTATAGTTAGCTGAACTAACTACAACGGGGGAATTTCAATGGTTTTGTACAAATGAAAAGTACAGCTAACTATAACGCCCCTGAAACCAGTGAATTATATATATATCTATATCCCCACAACGGTTCCGTTTCACCAGGATTCCTCAGCGCTCACCACGGGTGCGGCTCCCTGCGGCAGAACCACGCCGCTTCCATACATTACACCATATTCCTTTTACAAGGAAAAACGGGACGCACTCCTGGGGTTGTGCACACCTTTCGTTTTTTAATTTCCACAGGTCAAAAGCGTAAAGATCTACGCGTTTCGGTATCACAGATACCTTGTTCACGATCAGGTAACCGCTCCCTCCCCTGCGTTTAAAAAAACATTACAAACATGGAAATACATCATTTCCTGTCTGGTGATGGGAGCATCGCAATGTACTATGGGTGCTGTAGTTTTTTGCTGAAATACATGAAACTTATATGAAATTTGATCAAATAATAATATCATTCACTATAATCTTTAAAGGAAGACAGTTCTCATTTACTTTCCATCCTGTGACGACGGCTTTTAGTTCATTTCTTTTTCTTTTTTGCTTTCCTTTCTGCTCTAGTTTTTCGTCCCTTTATGCCCCTCCAGTAGGGTTCCATTATTAATTATTTATCTTTAAAGCCTCCATTTCATTAGAGTCTTTTGCCCCTCCAGTGCGGATTGATGATGAACATTGTCCAATTTTAATATCTGTGCCATCTTAAATGATATTCCTTGTACTTCCCATGGATTTATTATTTGTTTTCCCTCTTTTTTTTCTGTTTATTTCTTGTACTATAAACTTTTTCTTTTATAAATGAATATATAACTCCTCAGATTGATTTAGGCCATGTGGAATTAGAGTTCGAAGTTTTAATATGTATCGGGATTCTTTCTGTCTTAAAAGTCTCTCCCTGTCCCCACCGCGGTCTTTCTTTGGGACTGTCTCAATACCATAAAACTTCAGACATTTTCAATTGCTCTCATGATGTTGTTCCATATGTTTCGCAATCGCATTTGATCTATCCTTGTGGATAGTTGCCCTTACATGTTCCATTATTCGTTTTTTTTAATTCACAGATGGTACTTCCTACATACAATAATGGGCAAGGACATTCTACCACATACACTGTGTATTGTGTCTTACACGTGATTAGTTGACGAATCTCCCACATTTTGTTGTTAGCCATTTTGATCTCTTTTGTTTGTTTGGCAATCTGACACACCTTGCATGCATGACATTTTAGAAATACTTTCGTTTTTAGCCATGTTTCCTCTTTTTTCTTTATTTTCAAATGGCTGTGAATTAGATGATCTTTTAAATTTTTGGCTCTTCGATACGTTATTATTGGATGTTTGCCTACTATTTTACTCACTGTTTCATCCAAGTGTAAAATTTTCCAATTTTTTCTTAGAATTTGGGCAAAATGTTGGACTAAGGCAAATGAAATGACCAGAGAGGAGTGTCTAATTCGGTGCAACAAAGAAAAAGGCAGTGACCCTGAACCGATCAGGTTAATAATGGATTACTCACAAGAAAGTAAAGAAATTGCCCAAATTCTAAGAAAGAATTCCACCCACGCAGGCTTGGAATCACCTCTCCGTGTACCAAATTCATCCAAGAAATGCACGGACCCACAAGGTACAGGCGGTGGTGCACCTCCGTGACCAAGGGCTGGTCACTAATTTGTTTACATAAGGTACCCCTAAATGGAGGGCGCACCCGGGACTACTCCATACAAAAGGTAGGTGATAGAGGACAGCCTCCTTTCTCCAGAAAATGACGGCACCAATGTGGGTTGGTGAAAGGACGCTACCAGTCCCAGAATGCAGTGATGAATATTTACATGTGGATTGTTTAATAAATAAGGGATTTTACTGGCAAGTATTTCCGTTGTCGTCATTTCCCCGCAGGCCCATGACGAAGGGCATGGTTTGCCCAAAACTCGTTGGCTGGAGAAAGGAGGCTGTCCTCTATCACCTACCTTTTGTATGGAGTAGTCCCGGGGGTGCCCTCCATTTAGGGGTACCTTATGCAAACATATCTATAAAATTATTATAATTTTTTTTTCACTGAGGTTACAGGGACGTTCTAGTTCGGAAATAGAATAAAAGAAAACTAAGAAAGTCACTGAAAATACAAAGGTTACAGGGATGTTCTAGTTGGGCTCAAATTTTACACACACAAAACCACAGAAATACAGCAATTATAGCAACCTGAGCTAAATATAACTTATGCCCCCAAAATGCACTGCTTATGATCTCACATATTATATCACTCATGCCGTGGTCGGTGACATCATGGATGACATCAATGAGGACATAATCTAGTGAGTGTGTTTTGTAAAGGTTTCTGAGACTTAAAGATATATACTAAGCTACTGCAAAAGTTAAATTACTATTCTTTCTGTACTACTGAGTGATACTATTTCTAACGTAGGTCATCCGATTTATAATCCTGTTTTTATCAATGAATTAGCCTCTACACTAACACATGTCCCCTGCTGATGTATGCGTATGGTAGTGCTTTGCGACAGTCTCAGCCATTCATTCAAACTTCACTCCACAGTGATGGCGGAGGATAATTCTGTTTTGCGACATACTGACCAGTTTCCTAAGACCTCTCTCCTTTGTGATGATTTACTGTAGTAGTAGATTTAAATAAATTCATCTGTTTACTAAGACGTTTCTCTAGGGTGATGGCTTAGTGTAGTATACATTTGCAAGAGACTAACTTCTCTGCTGACACCTTTCCTCAGGATGAAGAATAATTTAACTAGTGGTTTGTGACACAGTGGCCTGTCGGCTAAGACCTCTCTACTGGTTAAATGTTTTAGTGGTTTATGTAAATCGGACACTTGCACTAAAACCTCTTTCCAGGTTCATAAATGCTGTTGTAGCTGTTTGTGACAGACTAGCCTATACAGCTAAACATGTTACTCTGAGTAGTGGTTCAGAAGAGACAGGACTACCCAGTAGCGGCTCCTCCATAGGGGCGTGGGGGTGCCGCCCCACTGCTTTCTCGCAGTGCGAGAAGGCCAGAAACATAAAATGGTAAAACTACCATTTTATGTTTCTGCTTCTCGCAATGCGAGAAAGCAGAAGTGCCTGGAGTGCCTGGTTGGTGGGCGGTCCTGCTCGAGGGCAGGGGGTGTGGCTTACCCACTGTTGTGGGTACTGACTGTATGGTCGGCCCCAGGGCTGAACAAACCAGTCCTGCGCACTCCCTCTTTTTCTCTATGTAGGCTGCTGCATGCAGTCTACATAGAGAATATGGCCCGGCTGGGGTGCACTCTGCTGCGCCTTACCAATCACAAATCAGCGTTGTGATTGGCTTAGGGGAGGGGAGGGAGGCTGCCGAGGCAAAACGCGGCCAGGAGCAGCGGCATGCAGGAGCTGGGGCAGCGGCACTGCTGATCCGGAGGTCGAGGAAGGTACGTTTTTTATTTTAATTACTGTCCCCCCATCTTCCCTTTAACAGGCACTTGCTGAACACACTGTGTGCCGTTCACTCTGTATATTCCAAGCCCTGTAAACACAGACGGGCAGCAAGAGAGCACGAGGAGAGCTTAGGCACAGCACAAACTCATCAGCTCGCAGCCCAACACAAGGTCAAGAAAATCGATGTGAGCTCAAGGTTTTTCACCTGCCAGTCTTTGGGCATTGCTCATCTCTTCTGTGCACTTGCACAAAAGCACAATCAGAAATAAATAAACTACACTTACCGCATTTACCTCTTAAAATCCCCGAACTAATCTGTCCGCAAAGCCCATGGGTGCAGACCTGTCTATCTTCAGAATTTCAGAGAGACACACTGCTTGTACTTCTAGTCCATTGGAAGAGAACTGTACGGGTAAGCTCAGAGACGGTGCTATGAAAGCTCACGTTTTCTGTTGCCACTTTTCATGCTTACCTTCAATGTCTTAGGTTCTTGTCCAGGTTCCTGAGAGCTAGGGCCACCCTGGATTGTTCACCCTTGCCCCTGCCAGGCCTGGCCTCTGTGTCAAGATTTTTGATGGGGCTTTGAAAAGTCAGGGACGACATTTTTTTTTATCGCAGGTTACTATTCAGCAGTACGTTCCATGCACATCATCACACCATTGCCAGGAAATTGGCTTTTGTGTGTAAGCTCTGCAAAACAACTAAAAATGAATATAGATACATTAAGCATCAAGATTTCCCGCCTTCGGCACTCGACGACAGAATCGGGTGATCCTCGTGGAAATAATCAGTTATCGAGGCTGCTGAAAATGGTGTCTCAGAGAAACATTTGAATCTCTCAGATGTATTCCCAGCACTCCTACTGACCTGTGAAGTAGCACTTCCCACATTTTCAAGACGCCATTTTCTCTTCACTGCTGCTAAAAGATGCAGTGTTAACAACGCTGGTAGCTTGCTGATGTCTCCTCCACAGCACGGGCACGGTTCAGCCTTCTGTAGAGGAGTGGTTCTTGATCTGGGCCGGGGTCAACAAACAAGACAAGGGCGTCTCCATGACCCACACAAGTGTGTGATCGGGTGAAGTTGTTGTCAGGGCCCACCGTTTGAAGTTACAGGTGCCACCTCTGCTTATGCGGGCTCTGCGTGCTCTGTTCTAATGCTGCATGATATGCACTGGAGTGGTACGAGCCAGTATTAAGTTGCCTTTAAACAGTAATTGAAGTAGTAATAAAAATAAGTTGTACTGCAGCGCCGTTTACTTTGGGTAACCAATATATACACGTGGCCTGAGCAAGTAATGCATACTAAAACTTATAGGGAATTGCAAAAAGAAAAAAAAGTAACAGGAGGCTGGTATAGGGAAGGTAATGACGGCACTAAACAATAAAGGACCGCACCAACAGAGGCGGTGGAGGGGCAAAACAGCTAGAACAATATTTTAGTGAAAAGTAGCAGACCAGTAACCTGTGTGGAGCTGAAGCGGTCTTGGCAGATAACACTGCAACTAAACCAAAACCATAGTGAATTACCAGAGCGAGAGCAGTGTCGGTACCAGGTAAAGGGGTAGAAAGAAACATTTATTAGAATGGAAGCTGTCTGGTCTCCTATTCTGTGCAGCTTAAAAAAATAATCTCAATAAGGACTATTTGCTGGGCTTTTAAGGATCTGGGACATGTTAGAGTCCTGTAGTGTTGCAGTACTAGGTTCGATACCTTTCTAAATAATAATTCTTTTTCAAGCATATGAAATTGTATCCATACCTAATACACACAATAATTTAAGTATCATTGGTTCATGGTGGGCACTGGGAAACAATGGAACGCGCTTTGTTTAGGATTGTGACTTACAAAATGTTTTTTTTTCTATTTGACTTGATGATTTAGAAAATAATATTGTAGTCGGAACCGTACCAGACTAGCAGAACAAAGAAGTTACCCTATTTATTAGAATTTTATGACGGTATTATAGTATTTGATTTCGGAGTTTAAAATGTAGTTTCAGTTATGCTTAATTAACTTTTAGAAAAACCAAGCTCATGGCAAGGAAAGCAAGCAGGTTATCTTTAGGGACCATCCAAAGTTTTAGTGGCATGATTGTCTAGATTAAGACATTTGATATCAGTCTTGTGTATATTATTTCGGTCTATATGTGTGTGTTCTGACTGTGTATAGCTTTGGGTTGTTCTGTGTGTATGGGATCCTGTGGCCCTGTTGGTCTGCGTGTGTGGCTGCCAGTTGGTATGTTGGTCTTTGTGTACATGGATGTTTGTAGGAGTGTTGCTCTGTGTGCATATATGCGTGCATTTGTGATTTCTATGTTAAAGAAATGTGGCATTACATCCTCACACCCTGCGTTGTTCGAGTCCAGCCACAAACAGGAGCTACCACCAACCCATACATCATAATATGTAAGCGAAGAATAAACTTTTTTCTTCCATCTGACGACTCTCCCCAGCTCTTCCCGCTAACAAGGGTGGGAGGCATAAAAGAAAGTCAGATCTGCATAACCACTTGTTTTTTTGTATACATGTCCACTGGCTAGGCTGTGGTGTTCAAAAGCAAGGTGTTATTTTCTTTTGCTGCTGTTAAGCGCCTGGTTAATAGTGCACAGGATGGGCCTGTTGCCTGATGCAGGAATACATTCAATCCCGCTAATACTGGATTGTGCTGAACCCTCTCCCCTCATTTCTACTCAGGGTTCGCTTTTAGAGGGAGAGTGCTACCCCTCTTCAGCATTGTTGCACTGTTTATTGGTGACTGTGCTTCTCAGTCTTTGGTAAAGGATATATAACACTCAGAAGGACACACATTACTATTAGCGCTAGTAAATACATAAGACCCGCATCTTTGAGAGTTCCTAGACATAAGCACCTGATTAACCTTCCTGCTTTCTCAAATTTGCTTGAAAATGCACCATTTGTCCACTCTTTTTTCAAATTTTGTTCGGGCTTGCTCGCCGCTGTGCAGTATTTATTTTACACCTCACCACTTTCAAATGTCACCAGCCGCCACTGGGACTACCCGCTGAGAACGGACTGGGACTACCCGCTGAGAACGGTCTCTCTTAAGTAATAAGTGAGTGTAGTAGATGATAAAGTTACAGCAGAATTCATTCCTGGTCACCAAAACAAAGGCAGATTGGAACTCGAGGTTTCTAAGGGACTCAAGCAATTAGAAACTGAACCCAAAAACCTTCCAAAAAATTCAGAAACTTTGAGGGCCATTTCAGGTGGATCTGCTTACCAGCAGATTAACTTATCAAGTGAAACAATATTTCAGCTGGAGATCAGATCCCAAGGCTATGGGACTGGATGCCCTGCTCCAATCCTGGGGCAAGAAGAGCTGCTATGTCTTTCCCCATTCGTTCTAATCCAGGAAGTAGTACTGAAAGTACGGAGATCATACTAGCATCATACTAGTAACTCCCTTTTGGAATACACAAGTATGGTTCCCGGGGGTTTTGGAACAAGCAGTAGACATCCAACGCTTAATTCCAGGGAGTTTAGACCTTCCCTTTGGACAAGAAGGGGAACAACATCCTCTCTTACAAGAAGGAAATATGAACCTTCTTGTTTGGAGGATTTCAGGAGATCAAGCTAATATTCAGGTCTTTTAGGAGAGGCTAAAAGCCTATTGGATGAGTCATGGGCACAAGGAACAAGGAAAAGATACACAGGTGTATGGAGAAAATGATCTAGTTGGTGCCTAGAACGGGATTTGGATCCAGTGGATGCTCCTATAGTCGATATAGACCATTACTTTGGAGTCTTATCTAGATCAGGCTAACGTTATAGAACTGTTGACTGCTATAGCTCAGGCATTTCGGTAGGATACTCACTAATAAACGAGTATTCCATTGGTAGCAATCCTTTGATTCGCAGAGTAATGAAAGTGATAAGACTTAGACGTCCTCCCAGGGGTAAATATGAGACTCTATGGAACATTATCCTTATCTTTGACTTATTTATTTCTTGGCCTGATAACCCTTTCCTCTAAAAAAAAAAAAAAAACAGTGGTCTATAAAGCTAGCTACTCTACTCTGCCTCATTTCTTGCAGAAGAGTATCAGATATTAGAGCATTAGGCATCGGCAATAGATACTACTCTCCAGACAGAGTCCATTTCTAGATTTGGAAGAGAACCAAAACAATGTCAGAGTATTGTTTACCCTTATTTTAATGACTGCAAAAAACTGTGTGTTGTAAGTTGTTTGAAAGCTTATAAAAGTAGCACGTCTGATTTTAGACCACATGGTGAGAATCAATTGCTGATATCCTTTGTGAAACCATATAAAGCAGTATCTACAGCTACTATTTCTAGATGGGTAAGAACAAATATGTTAGAAGCGGGAGTGGATTTAACAAAATTCAGAGCACATTCTTTGCAAGGTGCGATGGCCAGCAACGTATTTTGGCCTGGAGGTACACTTTCAAATATAAAAAGGCAGACTGGTAGAGCGCTTCTACCTTTGCAAGTTTCTACCTTAGACCAGTGGAGCACGTGAGCAGTGTGACATTAAATAGCTTTAAACTTGCATAATGGTAGCCTCTGGTCTTGTAATGAAATGGCGATTCTCCCATTAACATACAGAGAGAGAATCTTGATTTGATTAAAGAAAATGGAGGCTAACATTATCCCATCCTCCACACCCATGTGGAGTAGAAGATAAACCTTGTATATAGAGATATACATACATTTGTTATAATCGCAATGTTGTCTAACTTCTATGCATGTCTTTTTGCATTTGTTTAAGTGTATAGCTTTATTTTTCTTGCATAACTCTCATTATAAATCTTGTTCTGATAACTTAATTACATTTTCTAATAAGTTGGTATTACCCATTTTTCTCTATTTTTTTCCAGAGAATTCATCACTATGAAGTTTCTATTCTCAAAGAGAATCACCCATACAACAGAACAACACTGGTGGGATTAACTTTTCGTCGCAGCCTTAAGAGGATGATGCATAGTTACCATGTTGTTATGTTGCTTTTCTAAAGTTCTATGCAATGCTTTATTTATGATGTACTATATGTTCTTTAAAGGGCTGCATGTTTGGGGCAGCAATAAAAAAAGTTATTAAATAATGTTTGCCTCCGTTGTCTTTAATGAAATTAAGATTCTCTCTGTACGTTAATTGGAGAATCGCCATTCTCAGTTCATGTTTAAAAACTCACTTTTCATAAATATATTACCTAAACATGATGTGGTAGTGCCTTGTCATTTACAGATAGCATATTTTCCATTGAAATGGCCACAAAATGTTGCCACTAACATGTAGTTTTACTGATAGCGCATAAACAATTTTTGGTAATTGGGTTTCAGCAAAAATATTTTCAATTTGCAAATCACCAAGTAAAGTGTTCTAATTTGTTTAGATCCTATAACAATATTTTTTTCACCACAGAACTACAAAAATGGGTCTTCATAACTAGTGAAACATATTTGAAATGTTTGAACAGTTCACTTAGCTATTTCAGTGTTGTGTTAGAAAAAAGCCCGACATCTTACAGCTTTTTATTTAACATGCTTTGCACAGTTCAATTCACATGTTCACTTTACAAAATCCTCTAACTTAAGTCACAGAAAGAAAAATAAATGTAATAAAATAAGCTGACTTTTGACCTCTGTTGCTGAAAGCCAGCAAATGAAATGAAATGAAAAGAAAAGAGGATTTATTAAGCGCGATAGTTACCCTGAGGCGTCCCAGCGCTAACGGACAGGCGTGTGGTGGAGAATTAGGAGCTTAATCAGATTTGTTAAAGAGCAAGGTTTTCAACTGTTTACGAAAGGGGAGCAGATTGGGCTCTGAGCGGAGATGAAGGGGGAGGGCGTTCCAAAGCTTGGCCGAGTTGTAGGAGAATGATCGGCCCCCACATCTGACTCTTTTAATCCTGGGGATGGTGATGAGGAAAGAAGAAGTAGATCTAAGATGTCTGTTTGGTATGTAGGGAGTAGCCAGTGAATGATTGATAAGGGCGCCGGTTTTCCAGAAGGCTCGATGGATGATGCATAGGCTCTTAAATTCAATTCTTTGCCTTACTGGTAGCCAGTGAAGATTTTTCAGTCCGGGTTTGATGGAGAGTCGGCGAGGGGTTTGGAGGAGAGTGCGGGCTGCGCAACTTTGGATGACCTGGAGTTTATGTAAAGTGGCCTGAGGGGCTCCCAGGTAAGAGGGCATTCCCAAAATCTAGGCGCGACAAAATCAGACCTTGGATCATAGTCTGTCTTGCCTGAAAGGGTAGAAGAGGGAGGATTTTCCGAATGAGCCTTAGCAGACCAAAACACGTAGCTGAGAGTTTGGCTGCTTGGCGACTAAAGTTGAGAGATTTGTCCAGCCAGATGCCTAGGCTTTTGGCAAATGTGACAAGATAAGATTTAATGCAATTTTTATTGCTCGTTCACCTTGTGAGCAATAAAGATGCCTTTAAATCTTGTTATCTTGTCACATTTGCTAAGCTTTCAGAGACAGAGGTCAAAAGTGAGTTTGTCTTAACTGAAGTTAGAGGATTTTCAACTCTCCAGAAAGGGCGGGTAGTCCCTAAAAATAGATTGTCCTGAATAAATCTAGCTGCAGAGAGTGAATTGGATTTTTCCAGCCCTGCAGGTAGTGCTGCAACAAATTATGGCAGCAATCTCATTATTTATTTGGGAAAAAGGGGGTGGTGATGGACAGAGTTTCTGAATGATGCAGAATACTCTTACCAAGTCAAGAGATCATGGTTTTAATCCATCACCGTTTTTTAGCTCACTGCACCATCCCAGCTCAGAACCTGGCTACATGCAAATTAGTCTGTACCTGTCCCAGTGCATGATGGGAACAGGGCAAACCAAACTACCAAGCCAATTCTTATACTGGGAAGGAAACAAGCTTCCGGGGACCGGTTTCTGGCATCACAGCCTTCGTCGGCCCGGCTTGCCTGAATCCTGATGGTGCAATGAGCAAGGGACTCACGTCTGAGCATACCCTCCCACACTGAGTGTGGATAAAATCGATTTGGGAAAAAGGGGGTGTGATGGACAGAGTTTCTGAATGATGCAGAATACTCTTACCAAGTCAAGAGATCATGGTTTTAATCCATCACCGTTTTTTAGCTCACTGCACCATCCCAGCTCAGAACCTGGCTACATGCAAATTAGTCTGTACCTGTCCCAGTGCATGATGGGAACAGGGCAAACCAAACTACCAAGCCAATTCTTATACTGGGAAGGAAACAAGCTTCCGGGGACCGGTTTCTGGCATCACAGCCTTCGTCGGCCCGGCTTGCCTGAATCCTGATGGTGCAATGAGCAAGGGACTCACGTCTGAGCATACCCTCCCACACTGAGTGTGGATAAAATCGATTTGGGAAAAAGGGGGTGGTGATGGACAGAGTTTCTGAATGATGCAGAATTCTCTTACCAAGTCAAGAGATCATGGTTTTAATCCATCACCGTTTTTTAGCTCAGTGCACCATCCCAGCTCAGAACCTGGCTACATGCAAATTAGTCTGTACCTGTCCCAGTGCATGATGGGAACAGGGCAAACCAAACTACTAAGCCAATTCTTATACTGGGAAGGAAACATTTCCTATTTACATTTCCTATTTACCTGGGCTATCTCAAAAATCGCCAGATTGGGAAGGGGCTTATCAAGACAACAGAGCAATATTTCACTGAAAATAAACACATAGTTTCGTCTCCAACGACATTGTGGGAGGCATATAAAACAGTGCTGCGGGGACAGGCCATCTCCCTAATTATAGGGCATAAACAGGTTCAACGGCAACTCATTGAGGCCTTAGAACAGAGAGTATCACAGGCAGAAATTGATCACATTGCAGACACCAATGAAACCACGGCACATCAACTGCACTTAACACAGCAGGAATACAGGGCATATGCATGGGAGGAGGCAAAATCCAAACTCACCAGTACACAGCACACGGTTATGAGCTAGGTGACAAAGCTGGCAAGCTTCTAGCATGGCTGGACAGGAAGGAAAGAGCGAGCAGATGGGTGACACAGCTTCGGATGGAGACTGGGATAATAACCACAGAACCACAACAAATAGTAGACACATTAGCGACCCATTTTAAAACAAGTATATACACCAATGGCCAAAGCCACAATAGAAGACAACCTAGCCTTCTTTAAAGACATAAAAATGAGCATGTTAAACACAGGAGGCAGCACAAGCCTTAGAGGCCGATCTGACTGGTGACGAACTTGCGCTTGCAATAGGGGCATTACATACGGGTAAAGCTCTGGGGCCCAATGGCATACCGGTGGAGCTTTATAAGAGGACAGCGCTCCGCAGCTTATACCACACCTGCTCAATATGTATGAAGATAGTCTAGAGAAGGGGGAACTACCAAGGAATCAGCGCCTAGCGACGATAGTTGCAATACACAAACCAGGCAAACCACCGCAGGAATGCGCGTCCTTCTGGCCAACACTTTATCTAAGACGATTACATAGCGTCATGGCGCGCAGAGACACTATTGATGAAGACGCGGTAATACTGTCCCTAGACGCCCGCATGGCGTTTGACTTGGTTGAATGGCTCTTCCTTTTTGCGGTGCTCCGACACTTGGGATTCGGCCCAAAATTCTACGCGTGGATACAGCCGTTATAAAAATGAAACCACTGGCACAGGTAGTGGTAAATGGCCACATATTGGCGGACTTCCCCCTGTGTAGAGGGACAAGACAGGGTTGCCCCCTGTCACCGCTTCTCTTTGCACTCGTATTAGAGCCCTTAGCAGCGTGGATAAGACAGGACATGGTCATCCGCGATCTGAGATGAACGATGGGATGGGAAGACCGTATTTCGCTATATGTGGATGATATATTGCTATACTTAGCATCCCCAGCACGCTCCATTAATAGTCTACTGGATATATGTGCCGCATATGGGCGCGTCTCTGGTTACACCTTAAACTAGGCAAATTCACTCCTCTATCTACTGCATGGACTGCCGCCGAAGCTCCCACGTCACTACGAAATACAGGTTGCTGTTGATGGATTTAAATATCTAGGTATATCTATAACACATCACGAGGCGCACTTTATCAGCGAGAACCTTACACGCACACTGGCGCGGTTTAGCCACGATGTCAAACACTGGCGATCACTACTGCTCACGCTTTTGGGGCGAGCAGCCCTCTTTAAAATTATGGCGCTTCCCAGATTTTTATATGGCCTGCAGAATACACCGTTCCCGGTCTCCCCCGCATACTTTACAGCGATAAACGCCGAAGTTACCAATCTATTATGGGACGGTAGATCGGCCCGTATAGCCCAACATAAACTAGTAAGAAGTTGGTACGATGGTGGTATTGCCCTCCGCAACATAAAAACGTACTACTGGGCATCGCAGCTCACTGTAATAAACCAGTGGCTACACACACACCACAAGATGAACCAGCGTTTAGAATGGATAGACACCTCCTAGAAGCAGAAGGTATGCTAGGGACATTATATAATAAATCTAGACGGACAACATTCACAGGCCCAACAGCACACACCATCCGGATCTGGTTTGAGGCACAACGAACTATGGGATGGGACGGAGTCATAACACAGGCCACGTCCTTATGGGAAACCCGACGCCTGGGCAAACTAAGAAATACTAAGGGATTCAGACAATGGGATCTGATAGGCATCTCGAGGGTGTGAGATGTCTGGAAGAAAGGTGAGGTTGTCCCATTTACCCAATTGCAAACCAACTATGACCTGGCACAAACAGAAATTTTCTGATACCTGCAGGTTAGACATGCACTCATGGCAGTGATTTCATCAGGCACACAATTACCGGAGGCTTCACCTCTTGAGGAGCCTCCTGACAGATCACTTAAGTAAAAAAGCCATTTCCCAAACCTACCGCAAAATAATATACAATCAGCCGGACCTCACAGCCGCCCTAAAGGCGCAATGGGAAAGAGCTGGGCACACTGGACGAGGCGGACTGGCAGGAGGCGATTGCGTCCCTCCAGGGAGGTAGCGATTCCGTCGAAACTGAAACTAATACAATTAAAATGTTTGGACCGCACTTACTACACCCAAACACTTCTGCATAAACTGGGCACTGCAGACACACCACTCTACCTGAGACAATGTGGCACACACGTTCTGGGACTGCCCAAAACTCACACCGTATTGGGAAGCGGTTATGATTACAGTTTCTCAGGTCACAGGAGTTACAGTTCCGCCAGAAACCAAGAGATGCCTACTCAACATCTGGGAACCTTCAGACCTCACTCACACGGATCGTGACTGGGCAACCCTGGGGATAACGGTGGCAAAGTGTAATATAGCTCAGCACTGGGGATCAAGGCAGGTTCCGAGCCATCAACAATGGTGTCAGGATGAGGACAATGCAATGGTAACAGAAAAATCTGTCTTTGTACATAAGGGATACCCCAAAAAATGGACAAGGGTGTGGGACAAGTGGAATGCTTTCCGAGGCCATATTTGTGAGCCCCCACTAGAGGAATCACTGTCAGATGTCAGTGACTGAATGACCAAAGAGAAGGAAATGTGGGATACATGTGAACCAGTACAGGAATAGAGACAGAAGCGTTCAAATGCACATATGTACGACTGTTCTTGGCGAACAACCTATGTATAATTGTATACTACCTCATGTATGCTCCCGGATACAATGCTGCACTGTACCATTTTTTGTTGTTCAAAGGAAAATGGCAATAAAAATATTAAAAAAAAAAAAAAAAGTATTTAGAAGAACAATTTGTAAGTGTTTCTCAAAGGAGAAAGGAAAGAGTGTGTACACCCAAGGTGAAAAGACAAACCAAAACCGAAATAAAAGTCGGGAGAGTGAAATAAAATGTGAATATACATGGTATAATAGTTGCTTTATATCAAAAGACAGCAGTTTCATATTCAGTAAACTTTATGACAGCAGGAATTAATCATTGTATTTTTCGCACAATACCTTATTCAAGATTATTGTTGATTGAATCACAGGATTTACTCTACACAGAAAGATCTGTGAAACAAAAACGTTATTAAGAAATTACCACTGTTCCTGACGTTTGTTGAGCTAAAGTAAGCCTTTGACTTGGTGTGTAGAACTTAACTGCAGAGCTCCCTATCTAATGAGTGAATCAATCCGCTACTGTTAGCAGCCATCAGAGGTCTTCACACCACAAGTATGGTGAGGGTCTATTTTGAGTCTAATGAGGAATGAAGTGCCTCTTTCCGAATGCCATTGGGAGTTCACCAAACGTTTGTATTGGCCTCCCTATAGTCTGTTTATAAATGACACTAATGCGAATCTGGAGGACTTGAGCTTCGATGCACCAAAGCTTCTTTGTATTAAGGTATCTATTCTGTTATACACAGATGATGCAGTTTTTATTGTCCCTACCAGAAAACTCTATGCATGTTATGCTAGAGAAATTTTTTGTGTGTTGTAAGAATAAGTTTGTGAATAAACGTAAGATCATGATGATGATAAAAACGGTGATACCTTTAACATGTAATTTAAAATAAAAAGTAAACTACTTGAAAGGGTACATTATTTTTGAATTATCTAGGCATGCACTTTCACCACAACTTTAATTGGCGCACACATGTGGAAAAGGCCATTGTTAAAGTTAAGGCATGCTGCAATGCAGTGTTAAGATTTGCTGTTCCAGTAGTCACCCAACCAATAACTGCCATTTTAAACGTTTATAGGCAGAATGCAGTTGAAAGATGCAATTTACAGAGCCGAGGTGCAAGTATATCATAAAGCTAAGGAACCCCAGGAAATAGAAAAAAACCTTCCTACAGACACTGTTAATAGTGTGTTCAGCGACTCCAATGATCCCATTGGATTGGGGATAACACAATATCCTACACAATTGTCCACTGTTGTGCCTTGAACTAGATACAACTAAACAGTATCCATCTTTCTAAAGTTGACTTCAAGTCAACACTGGAAGGGAGGACCCTAAAAGCCCATAAAAGGCACACTATGGGGAAGCATGTAAGGAAACAACGTAATGAACTGAATCCGAGCCTTTTATGGTATGAGCCAGGCCAAAATAATGGCAAAAGTACTATGGCATTAAATGTGGCACACCTTACCAAGGCTAGTTATACCCAGACGTGAAGCACTCTTTATATATTAAATCTAATCCAAGGTCATTTGCAACTAAAGTTTATGGCTCAAAATGGGAAGAAGAGCTGTCAATTTTGCATCCGCACACAAGTAGGAAGACATACAATATTACCTTTTATGACTTTTTCCGTACAATAGTAGGTTTCAGATGCAACTGGCTCCTTCACTTATTTAAGAACAATGGTGTGAGGCATTGTTTTAATGATTTATCACTTTGGTACATAACTGACAATATTTTTGTTCTTCCGTCTCACGCTATATTTAGTTTGCATGACTTTTGCTAAGGAAAGATTTGCAACTAACTTTTAGCTTCTAAGACTGGATGCTAGGGCTTTAAGTGGGCCGGGTCTCACTGGTGCTGAACACCCACAGTTTTTTTAAGGGGGCCTCGAAACGGGTCTCTTTCGGGCTCTGTTTTGTGCCCTGGCACAGGCGGTCTGTTTCTTTCTGGACTCTACTCACAGGAGGCACATCGATGTGTGCCTGCTCACACTGCTCACTTCTCACTAGTGGAGAAGTTACGTCATGACGTCATGCCAGGGGAGCGTTGTAGGGGAAGGGATATCCTTTAAAGAGAGTCCTTTTCTCTCTGGATTTCCCTTCTCTTTTTGAAACTCAGGAGCAGCAACATTGTCGTGGTGTCACCAGGACTTTAAGTGGAAGCTTTTTCATTATTATATACGAGCCATAGTTGCTGCTTATTTATCTTATGCAAGCAACAACCATTGACAAATTCAGTAGTCCTAACTTGTTATAGGTATGATGTTACTTGTATCATATATCTGGAGGCAATGACAGAAACAGCAAAATACAAGTCGGGCGGTACACTATGCTAAGCACAGATTTTTAGCTTATGTATTTTTAAGCTACGCCCTAAATTACATTGGCCATGCCCCTTTGAGAGACCCCCCCTAGTTTTTACATCCCACTTAAAGCCCTGGATGCTAATGTTTATTCATTTTCTTATTATGCTTTTACCACTGGTCAGTACTGTATAATTTTACCTGTCTGCAATATGTAATTGTTTACACATTGTTATTTATCAGGTTATGGATAAAGCTGAAACATTAGTCTAGTACTACTACCAAAAGTAGCTTTCAGTGTTTAATTGTTCTGCATATTGTGGAAAAGTCCAGAAGCACAATTTGGCAAGGGTCATAGTACTTAGTATTGAGCCTGAAAGTTGTCCGTTTCTGTATAATTGCTTTTGAGAGGCGACAGTGCCTGTAGCATGGATCCTAAGATATGCGACTATGCTTGTAATGCGGCTCTAGTGTGCCCTCAAGAGCATTGTGCATGGTTACTGTATGAAATGTGAAGCAACTGGGTGTGTCAGCATCTGTGGTATACTCAGTCTCAAGGTGTCAATAGGGAAGCAGTACAAATGTCTTTAGAGGGGTGTCAGTGCCTGCAACATGAGCCTAAGAGGTATCACTGCCTGTAGCATTGGTTCTAAGAGAAAAGCTGGTGTCTCTGAAACTGTCAGTATACTGATGTCTCTCAAAATATCCCCATTTACACTTAATGAATTTATTGTAGCTAAACTGCATCAATTGCAACACTGTTTTTCAATTAATTATACAATATTTTTTCAGAGCATGGATTTTTATAAAATACCTATATGCCCCGAGACTGAGATGTGTGTCCTATAAAAAAGAATCATTGTGTCCCTATTGGTACCATACAGTGAGGGGACAAAGTTCTCATTACTATCAGGTCTCTGACAATAGCCTCTCTAATTACACCAGTGCACATATTATAAGAGGGTTTACATTTTATCAGGGCTCTGATTGAGCTACTTTTCTGCAAACCTACATAGGAGGGGCCAGAAGTATGTATTACCATGTAAGTCTGTGTGCACCCACAAACTTGTGTCATTCAGATTATTTTGTCAACTATTTCTACAATCTTGTTACATGTTGGAAAAGGCTGGACATGTACTGCTTACAAGGGCAGGAGTAAGAATGTGTCTAGGGTCGGAAAAAGTGGTTGCAGAGAAAGTGAATTTTCAATTTCTCAGCAGATTTTAACAGAAGCAAATAAAAGGATATATATATGTTATACAAAAATTTTATTCACAAACGTTTGCTAGGAGTACGGTTTCCTAATCTATTTCTGTAAACTCTTGAGAATTCCTGAAAGTCGTAAATCTGCACCAGTGCAATGATATACACCTGTAGAAGAACTTTAGTGACTTTCTCTAAGATCTGGGCCCCCAATTTAGTTGCATTATGTTTTACACTCCTTCGCCATTATTATTCTTCAAAAAAGTTGCATGCATCAAATGTTTTACTAAGTGATGCTTCAGACTAAGTATAGCTAAAGCTGCACAACAGCTTAACCAAACTTTTTTTCCAAGGGGCACATTTTTATGCATATTTCATTTTAAAAGCAAACCAATCACCAATCTGGCTTTCAAGTTTTTCTAGGTATTTGAACATAATATGGGAACAATCTGGAAGCGCTATAAATGTACGTATTTTTATTCTTGAACTACTGGCAGTGATGCTAGCTGAGATTACAGCATTTTCCGAGAGCACTCACCCCTACAGTAAAGACTTTACATTAATAAACTTTCTACCTGGAAGCAACACCGGAGGAGGTCACGCTGCTATTATCCACCTGCCATCCTGCTGAAATCAACTCGGAGCAGTTCAGGGGCTCTGTAGCTGTGGTCGCCCCCGCCGCCGTGCTGCTGACATCGCGCGGCCGCGGAGTGGGGCGGACTACACTTCCCAGCCTGCCCAGCGATACCGCCCACTGCCTAGGTCCCGCGCCTGGAGGCGTTTAAAAGAAGACAGCTCCCACTGGGGAGCGGGGAGCACTTTCTACCTGGAAGCAACACCGGAGGAGGTCACGCTGCTATTATTCACCTGCCATCCTGCTGACATCAACTCGGAGCAGTTCAGGAGCTCTGTAGCTGTGGTCGCCCCCGCCGCCGTGCTGCTGACATTGCGCGGCCGCGGAGTGGGGCGGACTACACTTCCCAGCCTGCCCAGCGATACCGCCCACTGCCTGGTTCTCGCGCCTGGAGGCGTTTAAAAGAAGACATCCCGCCTCGCGGACGCGCGCGGGCAGCGCCGGGCTGAGCCCGGGCAGAGGGCGGGCCGTCTGTGGCCGTCCGGAGGCCGAGGGAGGCCAGGCCGGGCCACCCCTCTTCGCCGTGCCATTGGATATCGCCGAACTGTCACATCATCGGATCAAAGACAACTGCCCCTCAACAGGCCCCACATGGTTCTGTTAAGTATAGCAGACGGTCAAGTCTTATTCTATCTTGATCACAGCGTGAACCGTATTGGGCCATTCATTAATTTCCTTTTTTGGTAACAGTTTTGCCTTCCCAAAATGGAAACACGTAAATGCACAGCAGGTACTTTAGACGCTTATCTATTGAGGGCAGAATCCCTAATTATACAGGAAATACAATCAACCGAAAGGAGGCTCTCTTTAGAACCCTCGACAAGATCCAACAGAACCTCTGATGTGTCAAATCTGTCTTCACTGCCCAAATCACCTACTCCGACGATTATCACTGAATCTCCGCCTAACCCCCTTTCAACCTCATCTGAACGAATCGGACTCCGGTCGAATGTCGGCGCACTACAACCAAAGGGTCCCCTAACACGAGGGAAAGCTAAAACTAAGACGAGTATTGGGAGGGGGACACACAAAAAAGGTCAGCTTCCCAAAGGGGGGAAGATTTTACAATTTCCAGCCACTTGTGACATAGGCATACAAACAGAGGAAATAAATCTATCTCCCCACGACCAACTATTCACTCTCGGCGAGACGATCAAGCTATCGGTAGAAAATAGTGTAAAGACGTTACAACTAGCTGTCAGTCGCGACATTGAAGACAAACTTGGTGAAATGGTTTCCCTACTCTCTTCGGTCTTTGAAGACAAATTTGCCCAACTCACTAAAACTGTACTTGCTGGCACAACCCGACCAAACTTGACAAATACATCGTTGGTAACTAGTCAACCAAATGCTCAACAAAACCAGAATTTACCACTCTTAACAAATCATTCCAACAATCCCAACGTAAATATCCCTACTCTTCATTCTACAACTAGACCAACGAAGATTCAAGAAACAAAGGGAGCCTTAAGCTCAAACACTGAACTAGACTCATCCGTGAGCCCTAAAGTAATTCCAAACTATAACAACAGGGCAGATCCCATAGCTTCTACTATCCCTAACAAAGATCATTTACATTTACCACCAGATGCCCGGCCATACGTTCTGGTCCTAACAAATGTCCCTTCCTTACAAAAAGACTCTACCGAAACATGGGTCTCGCTAAGGAACAAGGCCACCCACTGGCTTACTAAAAACACCTACTTCCACCCAAGACATATTAATCAGATCCTGATGGTGCGGAGAGTGGGCTGGATTGGTGACTTTCACAAAAAAAGCTCCGGGGACTGTATAGTCATAAACTTTAGGTCACCAGGCCTAGTTCGCTCTCTACTCAGAATCAATAGGACAATAACACATGAAATTACTCACATTAACATGGTGTCACTTGACTATTTCTACCGTAGCGAGCAAATAAGTGCTCATAGAGGGAATGGGTGTATTCTTACCCAAAATAGATTTGAACAGCTCACCACACTAGAGGAGGTGGACTGACAGTTAACACCACTGGTCAATTTTGCCTCTCCAACTGCCATCCTTCCTCCACCTCTATCAACCACCCATTTTGAGTTACATCCTGGAAAAAACAAGACCCTCCCTCTCTCAACTCACCTAGCACCTATAATCCAACAAGGAATCGCACTCAACCTTGAACAGATCAGTACTCCTGAAAATATTTTCCCTCCGACAGTTAGACCTCATAGGGAGTGTGATATTAATACCAGCATGGACTTTACCGCACACAAGCAAAACATTGTCAGGATAAATCCCATATCTAAGAAAACAAATTCTCCTTTAAAAATAACATTCTGGAATATATCAGGTCTTCGTACAAAGATCCAAAACGAAGAATGGATTAAATTCATAAATGAATATGAGAGCATTGCCCTCCAGGAGACATGGTCAACAACCCCATACATGTAAATGGCTTTAAGACCTTTTTCAGCCCAGCGCTCCCTTCAACATCTGGTAGAGCAAAGGGTGGATTAACCATATATGTCTCAAATTTAATACCAACTCTGGAGGCTCTCACCCTTAAAACTGAACCACAATATCAGATTATACGAGTCACCATAAGCAGAATGCCACTCATTCTAATAGTCAATTTCTACAACAACCTCTCGGACACCAGATTTACAGAGGTAATAAAAGAAATTCGCGTTTCTTTACAAAAACAAATTACCTCTAGTAAAGGAAAGGAACCAATAATAATCTGGGGGGGAGGATTTTAACTTAGCACTATGTAAGAGTACCTTAAATGGTAACTGTGGTTACTTGGACCATCTACAAAACGACATCCCCCATTTTTCACACTCCCATAAGGGGTCAGTTCTGAACGAGACCATGATCCTTTTTCAATTGGCCTTCGCAAATGAACTTACCATCCCCATAACTCCCTTTGTCCCAACCTTTAACGGCAGAGGTTTATCCTCCTGTATCGATTTCATCCTAGTAGGGAATATTTCCCCTAACATGATCACTGATGTCATCACTCATGATTGCGCATTCAGTGATCACTTCCCACTGATCGTTACAATGCAAACTACCGCCCCCCAAAAAAATGCTGAAACATTACTTCACGCAGATCTTATCTCCATGCCCCGCTCAAATGGCTACGCATTGAAATGGTCTAAAATTAATCCCATTGCCATTTTAGAAACTATAATTAATGCAGCCCACCCAGCCTTTGAAGTCTGCTTAACGGAGACGTCTACTCCTGCAGAGATTGTGGCTAACTATGAAAAAATAACACTAGAGGTTAAGAATGCCTTGACAGTCCACCCTCGGGCGCAAAAAACACCACAGGACAAACCTAAGTTCAGGTGGTTCAACTCAGTATGTTCCAGAGCCCACAAGATTGCCCTCAAAAAATTTCCAAGAAATATTCTTGAAATTTCAACAGCCAGGCAAAAATATAATAAGGCAGTAACATCCAGGAAAAGGGAACTTAAAGAAGAACACTGGACTGCATTACATAATAGCTGCCAGAAGAAAGACTCTGTAACCTTCTGGGAGATCGTAAACTCTTCCTTTTTGACTGGACCGAAAGTTAGTGGTACAGTCGAAACTACCATCTCTGAACAAGAGTGGGTCACCCATTTCTCAAAAAAAATTTCAAACCCGGGTGGGCAACTTACACATACTCACTCCTCACCAACGGCCAGAACCAACTCTTTAAATATGAACTTTGAGCTCGCAGAGGTAGAGCTGGCCCTGAACGCTAGTAGGTCAGGAAAGGCCCCGGGACCTGACGCGGTCCCTATGGACCTATATAAATCAAATATCGACCTCTGGGCTCCCCTGCTACTAAATGTTCTAGAGGCGCTGGGATATGTAGGTTTGCCAACTTCTTGGTCAGACTCGATCCTAGTCCCTATATTCAAAAAGGGAAATAGGAACAGTCCTGCGTGCTACAGACCTATTTCCTTACTGGATTCTTTTGGAAAAGTAGTAGGCAGAATCCTTCTAGCACGCCTACAAAACTGGGCTGAGACAAATAACATCCTATCTGACCTCCAGTTCGGGTTTAGGGAAGGTAGAGGCACCATTGAACAGGTCCTCAACCTTACCCTTTTGAGAGGAAAGTATGTCCATGCAAAGGGTGGCAGTCTTTACATGGCATACGTCGACCTGTCCGCAGCTTTTGACTGCGTGGACCACACTAAGCTCTGGACTGTAATGACCCAACTGGGCATTGATACCAATCTGGTCAATTACATCAGAGAAATCTACTCGAATACCACTACTAGAGTAAGATATGGCACCGGGGGACAGTTAACATCATCTTTTGGAATTGAGCGGAGGGTAAGGCAAGGCTGTGTCCTGGCTCCCTTTCTTTTCAACATTTACACCAATGGTCTAGAAGTAGCCCTGTTAAAAGGTAGCCAGGACCAACCACACATTAAACAACGCCCAATCCCCGCCCTCCTATATGCGGACGACGCAGTCATACTCGCCCGCACCCCCCTTGAGTTACAACGGGCTCTGGTTAGGTATACAAATTTTATGAAACACCTGGACCTAAACATCAACGCCAAAAAGACCTTCGTGATGGCATCAGGGAAACACTCACGCAAAAAGAAAAACATCTATCTAAACGACACCAACATAGAGTACACCACCACTTATCCCTACTTAGGAGTTGTGATAGATAATAAAACTACCTGGAAAAGTGCCATAGAGAACAGAAATTCACAATTCTTAAAAGCAACAACGGCCCTGAGAGTGTTCGCCCGGAGGCTGGGCAAAAGAGCATCTAAGGAAATGTTAGACATATATAACTCAAAATGCCTCAGCACGGCGACCTACGGGGCTGGGATTTGGGGAAATGCACGAGTCACTTTACTTCAAAAGACAGAGAACTCCTTTTTGAAATTCTTGCTGGGAGTTCCGTCGTCTACTTCAACTTTTAATATTCACAGCGAATTGGGTCTTCCACATATCACAGATGTGATACGCATGCAGCCTATTCTTTTATGGCATCGCATCTGGTCCACACCAGAACTAAAATTCACTCAGGAACTCATCAATGACTGCTTGAACCTGGAGCACGGATCACTAATTACCTGGCTTGCTTCTGTTAAAAACTTTCTAACGGATTTAGGACTTGAGCACCTTTTTTTAAACCCCCAAAATATTACCTCAATCCCCAGAAAAAAACTGCGTGACATGTGCTTAAGCCATCTAACTGATCTGCGCTTGGCTCTCGAACTAAACAAAAACTCTGTACAATTGTCCTTTTCCATACAAACAACTGACCAAATGGAGCCTTACCTGAATTCCATTTTAAGTAACTATGAGAAATTCCTACTCACCAGATTACGACTGAACATATTCCATCGTTTAATTACTTTTCCTGTGATAAACGATTGGAGTACCCAATTGACACTGTGCCCTTGTGACGACCTTTCTCCCCAAACAACTTTGCATGTAATTATGTTCTGTAAATTCTATGTAGAGCCTAGAAAGTTATACCTGATCCCCTTTCTGAAACTTCTGGGCTTAACTCAATGTCGGCCAGCTTTTATGGCCCTCCAAATGCTAGAAACAGAGTCATTGGCAAAAAATATGGCAATGTTCTTAAAATTCTGTGTGCGACAGAACAAATCTTTAAACGGTGATTAGCCCCCCCTCCCTGTTTTTTTAAACATCAAACTGACAGATGGTCTTTACAAGTTATTCAAACATACCCTACGATGAACTGGGATTAGCCCCCCTATGCATCCTAAAACCGCTAGTGGGGGGTTTGTTTGTTTCTTCCCTGTCCTGTATCGTATAAACATTTTTATTGTATTTTACTATTTTTAATGACTGTCAAAACAATCCTTTTTACCGCTTCCTTTTGCACTTACTGCCATTTAGTTAGGCCAAATTAACTTATCCTGCTACAATGATATGTGTATAACTGTCAATGTATTTGATATGCAAATGCTTTTATGGTATGTAATTGCCTTACCGAATAAAGTTTTTCAAGTCATTAATAAACAATGTATACAATTACGAAAAACGTATAGACATAGACCCAAATCTGGTCCTAGTTGCGGGTAATCCTCCTTCCCAGAGCCATATGGTGGTATCAAACTAGCAACCAGAGAATTTGTGCTGCAGGGGCTTGGGCCTACTTGTCCAGTGGAAAAAATTGACATGAAACCTTGGTGTCCTTGGCCCCAAAAAGATATGCCCTAGGCGTCGGGTGATGTAATACCACACCCTTGATTGTGTATTCATTTATGAGTAAATACGCCATTCTCATTTTAACTTTTTTTTAAAGCGGTGACTGCGATGGGCACATAAATATAACGTAGCTGACCAATCCTTTATCACTAACTTACAAGCACAGACCGAGGCGCGGTGCGTCCATTAGGGCGTAGCCCCCCCCCCCCCCGCCCGCAGCGTCGGCGTCTTTGAACTTAAGTAAACTGAATCAGTTTACTTAAGTTCAAAGAGGAGAACTGACAATCATGTCAGTCAGCATGACGTCGGACCGCCCACCCGGGGGTGGGCGGTCCGACGTCATGTTGACTGACATGATTGTCAGACAGACCAGGCAGGGGCAACAGGCAGCAGCACAAGTGCGCACAATTGGGGGAAGGTGAGCGAATTTTCGCTCCGTGCCCAGTCATGCGCACTTGTGTCTGCTCTGGCTGGCGCATGCCCATTAGGAGACAGAGGGTTGAGCAAAGGCTCAAACCTCGGTCTCCTAATGGGCAGGCGGGCGAGCATTAACCGTGCCCTAAGCCAATCCTGGCGCTGCTAGGATTGGCTGAGAGCCTGAGAGGGGCTGTAGGCGCCAACGGACGGACCCGAGGCGGCGCGAACGTGCTCAGGAACTCAGGTAGGATGGAGGATTTTTTAAAATTTATTTTAACACCCCCCCGCGCGATACACCCCCCCCCCCCCCCGCGCGCGACATCCCCCAGCCGCAACTGGAGGAGTTCTAGAGATAGCAAGATTTAAGTGTACTCCAGATTTAACGGATAGTTTCCAGGACAAAAGCGAATACTGAGGAGTGTGACATTTAAAGCAAAAATACAACTGCAGATGGACATGAAAATAGAAACGTAGGAATCGCTTACAAAACGTATTCATCTAGGTATTTTAGTAATTACTGCATACTCCCTAGCCCCAGTATTACTGTAATAATTGTGTAATGCATTTTTGAGTGTCATGCTGTGTCGGCACTCCATATAAATATATGTATTCATTTAATAAAGATTTCTAACGCGCTAGGTGCAACCGTTTAGTGACTTTATAGCGCCTACATACGCCGTTAAAGGCAGTATAATCGGTATTCTCGAGGTGCATGATAGATGGTCGCTGGGCCGTGGCCGAGCCCTTGCACGGACTCACCGTGAGGTTTTTTGGCACCACAACAAGGAAGACGTGCACCTCTGTTTATCCCAACAAGTCCGACCGGGCTCACTGCCACAGTGTGATTGTAATCAAGGCGAATGGCCTGCTCCTCTTTTATGAACGTTTCACGTTATATTATTAGGTATTTCAAACCATCCTCACACATACAGGCGGTTGGCACGTCATGTGCCACACACCTGCATGCCAGGACCGGCGTGTATATGTGCGCTTGTTTAAAGGGCGCCTGCCCGGGGACCTCTTCAAATGGTGATGGTTCTGCTACATGTCCCCTTAAACAAAGCATCCTTGGCGCTGCCTTTGTGTTGACCTAACAGGCCCCTATAGTGGACACGGGTCCCGCACTAATGTCTAAATGCGTGGCTCTGTACATGGCGCCGTGCAGCGTAGTATCATTTCACCACGTGCAGCACCAATGTTGAAATAATTACTCGCCACACGCGAGCCCAGTGCAGAATCCCTGTTGAAATATGGAGTCTCCACATGTGGGCCCGTGCAACATCCGTGTTGAAATATTGAGTCGCCACATGTGGGCTCCTCTTACCTGTTGAAATAATGAGTCGCCACTCGCGGGCCCAATGTAAAATCCGTGTTGAAATAATGAGTCGCCACATGCTGCTTGCGGCAAAGTCCGTGTTGAAAAAATGAGTCCCCATGTGCTGTCCAGTGTAAAATCCGTGTGGAAACTGCACAGTGTGAATTAGTTGCACTGGTTGCGGGTGCGTGCACTATATATTTCTGCCACCATAGCACACAATCCGAGGGAGCAATGTTAAAAGTTTGAGTGCCATGTTGTGAGGGGCCCTCTTAGTGGTTCCCCAGTCGTCTCTCCGTGCATCTTCCATCACCCTTACACACATGTTTTAATTGTATTTCATGTATAAACATGGTACAATTATAATATTTTTCGGAAGGAACAGGTTACTTGTTGACTAATTAGATTGTGCATGTGATGGTTTTGGTTAAAGAATCAATAGATGAGGAAGAGGAAAACAAACAGCAATACCGAACATTATTGGTCCATTTTATGTTATATATTTAGGAGATAGTTATCAGACCTCACCAATCTGACGTGAAAATGAGTTTTGTGAGCTGGTCTCAATAAATAGTAACAATTTTCTGACTTCTTATGACTCGCCATTATTCTGGAAACTTTGCATTGAGTTTTTAGCTTGCCTGTGCTGTTCCAAGCAAAGACCAACCATCAGTAGATATAATTTGCGCATGTAGATCAACAAATAAAGAAATATGTGAGGTACTAAGGCTTGTTATCTCAAAGTCTGATATGAAGTTCTGTGGTTATACTGAATAAGTAGCTACCTGCGTCATTATACGAAATCTATTTATTGTTGCCATAACCGCACTTTCACAATAGCTTTATTAGCCTTCTTGGTATCTCAAATATCCTCGGCAATGCACCATTTGCACACTATTTTTACCCCCAAACCTTATGACGGTCGGGCTTGCTCGCTGAGCGAGCACACCAACAGCCACTCATCCCAAACCTTTACGCCCCACTAATTTCAAATATCACCAGCCGCCCCTGCATAGACCCCTTGGGTGTTACAGACTATAGCAATACCCCTATGTGCTGTCAAGAAACTATAGAACGGTTTCTATGGGGAAAAAACGGTACAACGGAGTATCACAACCGAAAGTACCGATAGGGACAGTACCGTTTTTAAAAACTCGCGTAACTGTGTACTACGGCCCTGCACGCTTTCAGAGGCTAGATTATAATTGATAGGTGTAAAAGTAAGCAGCATAGCTCCAGACAGGAGTTAGAGACTGTAGTTTGCTCCATGGGGCTCCAATGGCTGTAGCATTGCTTCTGACAGGTGTCATAGTCTACAGCATTACTTCTAAGGTATCAGAGGCTGCAACACGGTTTCCAACAGATGTTATAGGATGTAGTAGGGCTCCTGACAGGCGTCAAAGGCTTTACCAATTACTGTATCATGCCTCCTGATGTTGGGCTGAGAAGCTATAGTGTGGATCACAATAGCTGTCACGGGCTGTAGGTTAGGGTCCTACAACGTGTCACAAGCTGTTACGTGGCTTGTGGCTCCTCACAGGAGGCAGTTCGCTGTGTGGCCTGTGGATCCTGCCTACTGTATGGGCCTGAAGCAGGACTCCTTCCTGCCAGGTGTCAGGACCTGTAGCAGAGCCCCAAGCAGCTGAAACACTCTAGCGTGACCACTGACAGTTGGTATTTGTCAGGCCCCGCAGCGGGAATACTGACAGGGGTCAGAGCCTGCAGGAGGACTCATGACAGGTTACATGGCCTACAGCAGGGCTCATGACAGGTGACATGGTCTGTAGCGTGGCCCGACAAGTGAAGCGGCCAGCAGTGTGGCCCCGGACGGGTGAAGCGGCTAGCAGCGTGGCCCCGGACGGGTGAAGCGGCCAGCAGCGTGGCCCCGGACGGGTGAAGCGGCCAGCAGCGTGGCCCCGGACGGGTGACGCGGCCAGCAGCGTGGCCCCGGACGGGTGACGCGGCCAGCAGCGTGGCCCCGGACGGGTGACGCGGCCAGCAGCGTGGCCCCGGACGGGTGACGCGGCCAGCAGCGTGGCCCCGGACGGGTGACGCGGCCAGCAGTGTGGCCCCTGACGGGTGACGCGGCCAGCAGTGTGGCCCCTGACGGAAGACACGGCCAGCATTAGGACTCCTGACGGACGTAAGATACTGCAGTATGCCTTCTGACAGAAGTCACAGCGCTGATCATGGCTCCCGCGAGCGGTCCATGGATGTATCGCAGCTCTGGTGATGGGTCGATAGGGGTCCCATGAAAACCAAGAGTACCTATTACATAGAGAACAACTTCGTTCTGATGCTAGCTAGCACCTGCGCAACAAACCCTCTAAGGCAGCAGCGCACGCACTTTGAGCCGAACGACACCCTGCGAACGAGGCCAGTGAGTGCCACCAGTCGCTGCACCATGCCATGTCAGGATTCATACAAAGTCCACACCAAGTCCTCCCCACACCCATGACTGAGGCCGGCGCATCTGAGAGGTGTCAGTACCTGTAGGCCAGCGTCATGCACTCGAAGAGCTTGGTGAGGGACGCGTCGATGGACAGGCGGCAGGTGCTGGCCTTGCCAAAGCTGTACGTCTGGCAGGTCTGCTTGTTGACTGTGTCGAAGTCGTAGCCCTTCTTGGGCGGGTGCTCGCTGTGCGGAGACGACACCATGAAGTGGCCGCTGTGGATGATCTGCGCCTCAGAGTTGTCAGGCTTCCTTAGCAGCAGTGCAGGTTCATCCGTGTCAGAGTCGTCGTCTGGCTCCTGCTTGACTATAACGGGCACACGGCGGTGCAGCGGCAGCTGCCCGCAGTGGGCTTGTGGCACGGGGGCCCCTCGGGCCAACATACTGAGCCCGCACCTCGCCTCAACGGAACCAGTTTAAAAGCAATAACTTTTCCCTTTCCTTAACTGAACAGGGTGTCCGCGCCCCTCCGAGCACAATGCGCGAGCCCCTTCTGCCAGCTCGGCTCCCTCTAACCACACGCCAAAACACAGGCATGGCCTGACGTCACGCCCACCAGCCATCCAATCGGGGCGCTCTGACACCTTAAAGAGGCAGAGCAGCTGAGCTAGGCGGCCTGTGATTGGAAGACTCTGTGGCGACTCCTTTGGCTGCCGAAACTAACTGCAAAATACATTCCTAACAGAAGAAAACTTTTTGGCCTTGAAGGGTGGCGGATGGCCGGGTTTCTCCTGCAGGGTACGTACAATAAATGACACAAAAACTGTTAAATAAAAGGTAACAGCTATTTGAACTGTTTTGTATTGCAATTTAATTTATATAGCGCTTACTATTCCCGACCAGGGGTATGTGGATGAATGCCATTGTGCAAAGCACAACTCTATTTAAAAGGAGGCCCTGATAAGGTAAGACACTAGCATCTCAAGGCTATTTTGTAAATGATAAAATATTTCAATTCACATCGACATGGATATGTAACATTCAAATGCTCTAATATATATACATATTTTTATGTCCCAAGTTAACAAACAACGGACACAATGCAATGTAGCCACGTACAATGAGACAGTCACGTAATCCTCCGCATTATTCAAAAACTGGCGTAATCTTGGAAGGTACCAGTGTGCACTTTTTAAGTTTAGACTGACCATAGCTAATGCAGGTGGTGGAGCAGGTAAAATGAAAATGTTGTATACCTTCTCTATTTTGCACGAAAATACTAATTACGTAATCATTCTAAATATTAACCTGTATTAACTGTTTGGAGTAGGTATTATTAGCCAACTTATACACCTTGATAAACACAAGATACACGTGGGACTAAAATGCTAAATGCATGGCTAATAAGTCTAATGATTAACTGTGATACGCAAACTAATTGTAGGATGTGTTGAAATAGAAAATTGCATGATTTATGTTGCTTTTGTGATGGTTTGTGCTCCTGGTATTGTGGAATGATGAGAATTATTGCTTTAAATGTTGTTATGAGCTAGGCAAATACTAATATATATTGGGAGTAGAGTGGGTTTAAACATTAGAATCTTCGTTTCCATCTATTTATTACTTTTATGTTTATCTTTGCTTAAGTTGGCTTTCGGGCATACTAGGCCGCAGTATTCACAATGGAGTTCGGAAGCGGCCACCGTCATTTGAGCGCGATGTCAACTGCGCAGACTCGGATGGCTCTGAAGATCTCCAGGCGACCTCCAACCATAAAACTACGTGTTCCTTGTCAAGTATAGGAACGTGGAGGATTGCCAGGACCCAGCCAGTGTGAATGACTAAAAACAATGGTGACCTGTACCCGGAGGTCTACATGTTGTTACTTCGGAACTTTCACTTGAGAACCCGAGGAAAACTTACAAATTCGGGAGATGTTATGCTCTGTTCCATGGGAAGCAAAAACTCTTGGGAAAGTCACCACTTCTTGTAAATTCAAGGGGGATTCAGCCAATCAGGATAGTTCTGCTTTTAGAATTAGTTGCATATTTGGTCTAGAAGTAGGGGGAAAAAGTATAAAAGGGGGGGATATTTAGTAGGGAAAAAAGTCGGTACAGTTTTTAGGTCTCGCCTGACCCAGCGCATGTGCTGGTCTGGCGAGACTTTTAGTGAGGGCAAAAAAAATGCTACCATGGACAGCCTAGAGCTACAGTGCATGTGCGCGGGCGCGCGCTTAGGAGCAGAGGCACCATATGGCAAACCTCATCATGCTCATTAAGTGCACGCGATCACCTTCGCAGCGCCCCTTTGATGTTCTCGTTCAAAGAACATCAAACATCAAAGAACATGTTGTTGTGTTAATGCTTTGCTGCGCCCGTTTGACTTACAATGTGCTTTCTCTTTCCACAAACTCGATGTTTGTGTCCCTTTATTTTGATATGCTTTTAGTATTACTGTCACACACAACCACACACACAACCACAACCACACACACAACCACATGCACACGCACACACACACACAACCACACACACGCAACCACAACCACACACACAACCACACATTCAACCACACACACAACCACACACATACACACAACCACACACACACAACCACAACAACACATACACAACAACCACACAACCACACACACAACAACACAACCCCACACACAACCACAAACACAACCACACACACACACAACCACACACACACACAACCACACACACAACCACACACACACACCCACACACACGCATCCACACACATACAACCACACACTCACAACCACAACCACACACACAACCACACCCAACCACAACCACACACAACCACACACACAACCACACACACAACCACACACACACAACCACACACACAACCACACACACAACCACACACACCCACACACACAACCACACACACACAACCACACACACAACCACACACAACCACACATCCACACACACACCCACAACCACACCTGCACTCACAACCACACCCACACACAACCACAACCACACACACAACCACACACACAAGCACACACACAAGCACACACAAGACCACACACAACCACACACACACACACAACCACACACACACAACCACACACAACCACACACACAACCACACACACACACAACCACACACACACAACTACACACAACCACACACACCACCACACCTAGCATTGGCATAGCCAATAGGTCTTGCCTTTGGGACCTTATAAGTGTTTAGCCACGCAACAGTTGATGTGGTTGCACCAAGGATATTGTGCTGCATAACTAAATACTTAGAAGGTCCCAAAAGCGAGACCTATTGGCTATGCCAATGCTTGTCTCCATTGGTGACCGTCAGTGTGGAGTTCAATTTGATAGCGCGATTGCCTGGTCCCTTGACCACCTTTGGGACCGTGTCGTGCTGAGCGAAAGGACTTTTCCCGGACTTATGTGGGTTTTAACCTGCATCTGATTGAACAATTTTACCAGAAGGGATTTTGATTTATGCAGGGCTGATGAGAGTTCTGGAAATTGGTCACCGATGTCAAAAATGCAGGTAAATATAATTGTATGTAAATTTGTGCCAAAGATATTCACTGAAATTTCTGATTTGAATAAGATTCTGACTATGCCAATGAAAGTGAATTAATTAGATAAAGCAAGCATTGATTAACAAAATGAGTCTGTGATTCTTTAATAAGATATTGATTGTTGATCAAAGATTCCGAAACTTTAAATGTGTTTTAGCTGGTTCTAAATCACCATCAAGCAGTCCAACTAATTGGTCCATCGACCAAGTGGTGGAGTGCCTTGATGTTAAAGTTAGGATTCTATAGGAACCAATGTATATAATGTAAAGATTTTCCTTCAAATAGGTAACAAGGTACCCCACATGTCCAGCGCTTCTTTCCTCCTGTGTGTAGATTTGAGTGAGACGTATGAGTGTTGGTATTATGGGCCCCACCAGTGAATGCGTGCGTGAATGAGTAAATGTGACGACTGGTCTGTGACGCAGGGAGGATATGTAAATTTGCCCCTTTCCGCTGGAGCAGTTTTTCTGGTAGCTGATTGATGGTTTTATTGCATTGGTTTGGTGATTATTGATTATTGATGATTGATTTATGTACTAACATTCTATGTTGAGTCGTGTTGCATTTTATGTTGTTTTTGAAGACTTCTGGGATGTAGGGAGTTGGAGGCCCTGTAGGTACACGGGGAAAACGTGTGGCAAGTGAAGTCGCACGGTGCATTGTCTGGTTGCCTTGTAGGTACACGGGGAAATGTGTAGTAAGTGAAGTTGCACAACGCATTGTCTGGTTTCGAGTTGGTAACATCGTCGTGTGCTATCGTTAGGGACATTTCTGTGTGATTGTGCATGAGTGCAATAGCAACAGGTTCTCGCATGAAACTCTGGCCTTAATTCTCAGGAGCAGTGTAGTCTCCACATGTGTTTTATCCCCAGAGAAACGGTTAGCCTTTTTGTTTGTTAGAAGGGTAAGGTAGAGGGAAGTGCTACTTTATCGGCGAAACTGAATAATTCTGTGGTAGGGTAGAGGTAAGCGCTGCCTACTGGAAATACAGAATTCTTGTGTGAATGGACAAAACTATCTCTTTGGTTTAGCGGAACAGGCAATGGTGGTGTTTTTATGTCGTTACTAACAGATTTGATTGGAGAGAACGTAAGAAAAGTTTGCCGATAAATTTTTGTAAAGGAGGGGTCAGCAGAAGCAGGAGTAGAGAGAGACGCTGACGTCAGAAAGACCGCGCTGGGATTGGCCATCTGTAGAGAGAAGACACTTTTACGGATTGGTGCGTTGGTGTGAGACGCGCTGAGAGTGGAGAATTTCTAGTGTGACGTAGGCACACAGGATTGGTGCCTTACTGTGAGTCGTGCTGGGATTGGACAACAGACGGAACGGTCGTAGAAAAGTGATTTGAGAAGTCCAGTGCTTCAGAACTAAGAAAATGTAAATAATGATGTATTACGATCCACCGGAGAAGGAGAAAAATTAATGGTTTGGGAAAATCAAAAGCTTATTTAAAAAGGATAAGCCAATTGTGACTAGGGAAGAACAGATACTTCCTCCACCAAAATCGCCTGCATCCTTTATGGTAGCGAAATATGGATACCATACATGTATTTGGCTAGATAATTGGGCAAAATATACAAAAGTAGATGGAGTCTTAGCATTTCCAGAAAGTAGTTCGTTGAGTTTAGCTGTATTGAGAAACTTAAGAGAAAGAATGATGAGGTTAGAACCGAGGCCTATACCTACTCAATTTAAGGCTTTGACAGAGTGCGAGGAAGAGATGTATGAAAGAGAACAACATCGGAGTGGCAGAAGGTATAATTACATGTTTGGTAGACTGTGTGGGCAGGAAAGTCATGATGACAGAATGAGGAGATGGCGCAGTGCAAATATGACGGATGGGATGTTTCCATTGAGAAATATTGAAGAGACAAGTGGCAGAAAGTGTACTGAGAAGAGAAACAATACAGGGTCGGAAAGTTATAAGTACGGTGTGAATGAGACGGAGGATGATGTGCTAGAGGACATGTTTTATAAAAATCCTCCCCCGTATCAACCAAATTCTACGTTGCTGACGCCGAGTTCGCCAGTAAAAGAAATCCTACGAAATAAACGTTTTGAGCAAACGCCACCTGATTTAGGGAAAAATAATCCATTTAGAGACTCTGAAATAGCACAGCCTGTTAGGACTGAAAATGAAAATTCAGCCGAACTAGCTAGAACTACTCTGGAATTAACGGACAAAATTAGGGAGTTCACTAAAAACATGGAAGCCGTAACTGTACCTGTAACCATAGGGCCAGTAATGCCTGTCTTTGATAAACAGAAGGATAGCGAACATTGTTTAACAGTTCCCTACCATAGTAATAAACAGATTGAGACAGAAAGAAGCGGGTCCGGAGAAAAAGCATGGGGAAAATTGGTAGGAACATCGGGTTTAAGTACACCCAAAAATTTGACGATGAATCAGAGTCCCGCAAGTAAGACACTGATGACTACAGAATCAGCACCAGAGACCCCAGAAAGAAATACGGAGCGAATAAGAAATGAAACAATCTCTGTAGGTCCCACTTCTGTTGAATTGAGCGATTGGTTAAGGAGTTTACAGCGAAAAGATACAGAACCTCAACCTTTAGATGTGGCAAAATTAAAGGTCACATTAGAGGAATTAATAGTAGGGACTATTCCGACTGAAAAATTAAAGGCATTTCAAGATGAAGAGCTAATGTTTCTTTGCAAGAATATAACCTGGAGAGCGAGGAGTTTGCATGAAAAACTACAAGAGACAGCAAGTGAAATGGGCATAGACTTTGAGAAAATAAGATCATTGCAGAAGCCATATAGAGTAGATTTCGCTGAAAAAGATATTGAAAATCTGAATACTGCAGGTAGATTGACTCAAATTAAAGAATTGATCGCCTTGTTAAGAAAATGGGATGACGTAGACAGATGGAAAAGTAGGTGGTTTCGGAAGAGAGAGGACACAAAAGATAAGACCTTTTCGGCATTTCCGGTAAGAGAAAAGGAGACGGTAGTCACAGAATGCCCTATGAGGGAGATTCCAGGAGGAGGTTATGTACATGTTCCTTGGACTACACAGACATTTTGTCATTTACCAATGATTTTCCCAGACTCAGGGAAAAGCCTGTGGAATGGTATCGACAGGTGGAAAGGTTTGTTAAATTATCCAAAGTATTTTGGATTGATTTGAATGGTCTTTTCAATATCATTGTACCGGCAGATCTATGGGCTGAATGTAAAATTACGGTAGGTTGGCCCACTCAAGAATACCCTATGGATCCTAAAACCTGAGCCCCTGAGCCAGAGGTAATGAGAAAGTATGAACAGGTAATTACGTTTCTAAAAAACAAAGTACCACCAAAAGAAACTGATTGGGTAAAAATTGATAGAACTCACCAAGAAGTTAAGGAATCTGTCCATGCCTATTACGAAAGGTTGCTGTTAGCCTTTAAGCAATACAGTGGTGGTGAGAAATTGAGTGAGAAAGACTTGAGTCACTTTGTATATAGATTTGTTTATGGTGTAAGACCTGAAGTAAGCGAAATGATTAAACAGCACACCGTGGATTGGCAGAATAAAAAGATAGATGAAGTGTTGAGACATGCAAAATATTTTAGTGACGAAATTGAAGCCATACAACGCAAACTGAAAGAGAAGGCCATGTGGGCGCAGGTTAAGGCAGCGGAGAGACAAGAAGCGCAGCTGATTGAACAGGAAAATGGCATGGGCCAAGTGAGACAAAAACCTAACATTGGGAAAGGAAAGGGACAAATTAGCTTAGACGAAGCAAAAAAGAAATGGCCATGTCATAATTGCGGAAAATTAGGGCAGTGGAAATCCAAGTGTAAATTACCCCCGAGTGCTAATGGCGATAATTCATCATTGAATCCACAGGTGCAGAATGAGGTGAGTTGTCAACCGCCGCGACAGCAGCAGGTTGTTGCTCAACAGTGTCAGGTGCCAAAGCCACCTTTCCCACAGAGCATAAATCCTCAGAGATACAGTAATGAGACAGGATTCTACACGGAGGAACAGGTAACAAAGCTACCGTGCGCTAGTGCCGTTTCGCAGTATTGGCTGCAGCGCGATGAGAGTGAGTCAGAAGAGGGTTATTGACGGTGCCCAGGAGAGGAAGGGGAGTGCGTACTTGGCACAACTCTAGAGGTAGACCAGACAGGACCTTTTGTGGACGGAAAGATAAATGATGAGAACATTACTTTCCTAGTAGATACTGGTGCTACTCGTTCAATTGTTAGATCAGCTGACATTAAGAACCTTCCTCTCTCAGATGACACAATCCAAGTAGTTGGAGTCTCGAATAGACAGATAAAAACTTATCTTAATGAGCCTGTAAAAGTCAAAATAGGGAAAGTACCTACATCCATCGTTTTGTTGTTTGCGATACTAGCCCTGTGAATTTGTTAGGGAGAGATTTGTTGTGTAAGATGATTGTACAATTTTCTGTACCCCTGATGGCATAGCTTTTGAAACTCCAGATGAGGATGTACTGTATAGAATGACAATGGCAAATCTGGGACCCGAAATTGCAGAGGCATTTGCTTTATTTGACCCAGAGGAACTGCCTCAGGAATGAAAGAAAACAGTGAGATCTGAGGTGTGGGATTTCACGGGAGAAGATATGGGATTGATGAAAAGAGTAGACCCTGTGAAAATAACAGTAAAAGAAGGAGTGAGCTACCCAAACATTCCCCAGTATAAATTAACACCGGAAATAATTGCAGGAGTGACTCCGGTAATAGACAAAATGATTGAACAGGGAATTTTGAGAGAAATAATGAGCAGTCCATGTAATTCACCAATTATGGGTTTGAAGAAGCCTAACGGCACTTTGAGGATAGTGCAAGATTTGAGAAAAGTAAATAAAATTGTTGTACCTTGTTGTTCCATTGTACCAAATCCTTCAGGGATTCTATATCAGATTCCCCACGATGCAGAATGGTACACGGCCACGCTTTCTTTTCTATTCCATTGCACCCTGACAGCCAACAGATTTTTGCGTTCCGGTTCGGCGAACGTACTTTGGCATGGTGCCGAATCCCACAGGGGTATATAGAAAGTCCATCGATATTTAATCAGATTCTAGAGAAATCCCTGGAAGATTAAAAATGTCCTGAAAACTCAGTACTAGTGCAGTACATCGATGACCTATTGGTGGCATCGAGAACACGAGAAGCATGTGTGGTAGATACAGTTGCATTGTTGAATCATTTGGCGGATGGAGGACTTAAGGTATCCCCATCGAAATTACAATTTTGTAAGAAAGAAGTACAATACTTAGGTCATAAGATTGAGAAAGGCCTGAGGAAAGTGACAGCAGACAGAATCAGAATAATCAATGGAATGAGAGCACCAATGACTCAAAGAGAGGTGAGAATGTTTCTTGGCATGGTGGGATATTGTCGTCAGTGGATCAGCAACTTCTCGCTGATTGCAAAACCTCTGGTACGCTTGACAAAGAGTGATGTGAAAGACCCCCTTGAACTGAATAAAGAGGAGATGAAGGCATTTAGACAATTGAGAAACAGTTTGTGTGAAGCACCGGCACTGGGAATGCCTGACTATGAGAAGGAATTTGAGCTCTATTGCAGCGAAAGAGATGGGTGTGCACTTTCTGTGTTAGTACAAAAGCATGGAAAACTGAGACGACCAATTGCATACTTCTCAGCAGTACTAGATCCTGTAGCTGTAGTGTAGCCTGGTTGTTTGAAAGCAGTGGCTGCTACCTGTAAGAGATTGGAACAGAGTGAAGGAATTGTGATGGGAGACCCTGTGAGAGTGTTTGTACCCCATGACGTTGCAATCCTTTTAACAAGGAGCCACACGCAGTTCATGACGCATAGTCGTCTAACTAAATATGAAAAGGTAATTTTGGGTGCGACGAATGTGAGCCTTGTGAGGTGTCTGAATGTAAATCCCTCAACATTGCTACCTGATGCTGTGAATGTGGAGGTGAAGGATGAGGTGGAACACGATTGTTTGTAAGTGCTTGATTTTTGCACTAAGCCCCGACCAGATATAAAAGATGTGCCTCTGAAAGAAAGTGACTGTGTGATGTTTGTGGATGGGTCATGTCTAAGAACGGAAGAAGGAATCTTGAGTGCGGATTATGCGGTCTGTACTGTAGCGGTTGTATTGGAGGCTTCTTGCCTCAAAGGAGTGAGATCATCTCAAGTTGCTGAATTGTTTGCATTGACAAGAGCATGCAAGTTGGGAAAGAATCTGCGAGTCACTGTGATTTCTGATAGTCAGTATGGATTTGGAGTGGTGCATGATTTTGGGCAGATCTGGTCCCAAAGAGGGTTCTTGATCAAGTGGAACTCCTATAAGGAATGCGGAAGTGGTTGGCAAATTACTTGAGGTGATACAGCTGCCTAAACAGATTGCCGTCATAAAATGCGCAGCCCATTCAAAGGGTACTGACTATGTTTCAGCTGGCAATGAGTTTGCGAAACCAAAATTCAGTAAATCAGAATCGGGAAAAGGAAATTACCTTATGTCCCTTACTCTTTACTATCACTGTGAATACTTGGGAAGAAGTGAGACAGTTACAGGAAGAGGCAGGAGAAGAGGAAAGGAAACAGTGGATAAAATCAGGAGGTGCACCACGAGAGGCAGACAGAGTTTGAGTTTATCGGGATGGAAGACCAGTAATGCCTGATAGCATGATCTCTACCATGGCACGACTGTACCATAGACAAGCACATGTGGGTAGGGATGCCATGAACAGACTTTTCAAACAGACCTGGTATAATGCCAAGTTCCGACTTGTAGCTGAGAGCCTTTGCCAAAGATGTCTTATATGTCAGCAGTATAATCCAGGAAGGAAAACAGTGGTGAGTTTGGGAACCATAGGACGGGAGGGAGGTCCCTTCACCAGAATGCAAATTGATTTCATTGAAATGCCCCCATGTAATCGGCTAAGATATGTTCTAGTAGTTTGTCTGTTTTAACGTTGGGTGGAAGCGTACCCGGCTAGAAGGAGTGATGGGGTCACAGTAGCAAAACTCCTATTGAGAGAATTCATTACTAGGTTTGGTTTTCCAGTGACGATTGAATCAGATAGAGGAAAACATTTGCAGAATGAAATAATAAAGTTGATTTGTGAAGCATTGAATGTACAACAGAAACTGAATTGTGCCTATCGTCCAGAGGCTTCTGGAGTAGTGGAACAAACGAATGGCACCATTAAAAACAGAGTGGGAGAAAATGTGTTTGGCCACAGGTTTAAAATGGCCTGATGTCTTGCCTCTAGTGCTCATGACTATTAGATAGGAATTCTGTCCTGAGCCCCCATGAAACTGTTATGGGTAGAGCAATGAGACATGTTTTCATTCCTGTCAACAAACTACTGCCTATATCTGATGACTTTGTGTTGGATTATTGCAAGGGGTTGCTGATTCCATTCATTCTGTGTTTCATCAGGTTGGATCGGATGCAACCACCCTTGAAAAGAAGCAAGCTCATGATTTAAGTCCTGGAGACTGGGTAAGGATTAAAGTGCATAGAAGGAGGAATTGCCTGGTCCCACGGTGGGGAAAACAACGTCAAGTGATTCTTACCATGACGACGGCTGTAAAGTGTGCCGGAGTAAAGAATTGGATTCATGCTAGCCATACTCTTCGAATCCATAGTCCTGTAAATAGACCTGAGGAAGAGTATTTGGGAGAGTCTGATACCATTTCGGAATCAGAATCAGAAGAAACAAGAACGAGACAAACTCCAAGAAGAGGAGAATTGGAGTCGAGCCAAGTGATAGAGCCATAAAATTTACCGTTAAGGAGGCAACTGGAAATTTCCGATACTAGCTCCGAATCAGACACTGAACAGATTGGGCTACACGGTAAGATAAAAGAAACCCTTGAGGAAACAGAACAAGAGAAGCACCACATACAAGCACAAGAGAAATTCCACCTGAGGTCATAGAAGTAGAAGGTGAGGAATTAGATACAGAGAGTGAGGGAAAGACTATTGCGGAAGACCCCCAAGGAGGTGTAGGGAAAACACACATCCATGTAGAAGAAGGAACAGTTAGTCAGCAGGAAGATTGAGTGGAAGAATCACGAGGAGGGAAAATTGTAGATAGGGAACCTGAGGTCCTGAAGGAGAAAATAGAGGAAGACAAAAGTCACATCAATACAGAATCAGAGGGAAGTGAAGAAGAAGGCCAAGAAGGACGAGTTTTGAGGAAGAGAGCTTGGAAAGCAGAGCGAGGTGAGAAGGGAAATAAATAAAAACAACGTCAAAGGAAGAAATTTGGCCCAATAAAATAAAAAGATTGAGATTCCGACTGATGAGAGTAAAATCATCTAAAGCTGAACAGGTGAATGAAGTGTCTAGTCAAGAAAAATCAGAAAACACTGATCAGGCACACTTGAAGAAAGAAAAGAGAATCAAGAAACCAAACCAGAAGTATAAGTCACTGGAATGGACGTATGTGGCACTTCCTGATATACAAGAGGAAGCAGACAGCCAAGAAAGTCTAGGAGTGACTGTACCGGAAGTGGTTGAAGAGGAAGACGATTCGGAAATCCTGAGAATTATCTTATCTGATATCAGAGAAGAGACGATCGATCAGGAAGTTCTGAACCAAGACTGCGAAAACAAGGAGAAAGACGATTACATGCCAAATTGAAGTGATAAGAAAAAAATGCTTGCAATACCGGATGAGACATATAACTGAAAGAACCAAGTAGGCATTTCATTTCATTTCATTTTTGTCTTTATTATCGATAAAATTTCATCATAAAAGACATTTGCATATATTTAAAAATACAAAAAAACAGATGTTAAAAACATAACCAAGGAAACACGATAATGGTCATTCAAAGACACAGCATCGCACAAGTAATCTATTGCCTCCTATTCCTAATTATCCATGTCCAACCTAAGAATTTGGCCACTGCAACAACAACACATTCACCAGTATCAAATCTCAAGATACTAAGGGCTGCAAACCCCTGTCTAGTTCCCAGATTACGGCAAATCGGTTTAAGCCATTTGGCCCTGGGGGCAGCATAAGCCGGGCATGCAAAAAATATGTGCCCTACTGAATCAACACAATCTGGGCACCAGCTACAAAACTCAGAAGACCCACCCTTCCATTTTTTAGTGAATGATTTTGTTGGTAAAGTATCAACCCTAAATTGATGATAAAGTTTTCTATCACTAGGCCTGGAGATGATGTCCCAGTAGGCTTCAAGGAAGGGAAATGTTTTATGTTCAAAAAACCTACCGGACAAAGACTCTACAGGGACTAGGGACGATTGTTTTTGTAAAACCATTGACCAATAGAGATTTTTAAAATCTTTCTTGGATGGAAAAGGGTTGGCACCTGGGTCAGTCCAAAGCAATCCTAATCCCATAGATTCCAATAGTAATCTGACCTGCCTGAACCATATAATGTTATCAGAACCCAAAATAGAGTGGACATCTAAAAATGCCTTGGCATAGGGACCTAATTCCGGTGTCGTCCAAAGTCTCCTCCAAAAAGCCAGGGGTTTGAACCTTGCGATGTCATCAAAGGGATGGCATCCAAGGTCCAACAAGAGCGGTTTCAATGGGGTGGAACAGGGGAGGGCCGTAAGTTTTCTAAGAAATTTATATTGTGCCTTAACCAAGGAAGAAAGATCGGCAAAGCCCCAGAGTTCGGCACCATAAAGAATAGCTGAGTTTATCCTAGCATTATAGATTTTAATGGGGGGGCCTATCAATTTCATCTGTGACTGTCTCTGATCTTTAACCAAGCAACCAGAAAGTTGAGCAAATTTCAAGGAAAGAACATCTATTTGTGGCCTCCAGTTAAGCTTGTTTTCAAATACTACCCCCAAATAGGTCATGATGTTAGTTCGTTCCAGTGTATCATTGTTCATAGACACATGACCTTTCACATGCTTCCCTTTGTTAAATACCATATATTTGGTTTTGGAAACATTAACTAGAAGGTCAAAGTCAGAACAAAAATTGGCAAACACATTCAAAGCCGTCTGCAACCCAGACAAAGTCTGGGATAAAAGTAGGGTGTCATCTGCAAACATAAGGAGGGGTATTTTAGAACCACCCAACGTGGGGGAGTCCGTAGAGATAGAAGAAAAATATTGCACGACTCTATTTATAAAAAGCAGAAATAGAGTAGGCGCAAGGACGCACCCTTGCCTGACACCCCTACTAACTTTGAATCTTTCAGTGACCTGGCCTTGGTTTCCCCATCTAATTTGGGCGAAGTTGTTTTCATGCAGTCTGATAATGATGTTTAAAAGATCATCTGGCATCCCAAGCACTGCTAATACTTCCCAAAGTTTGGTCCTATTGACTAGGTCGAAAGCAGACCGAAGATCTACGAATGCGGCATATATTGTTCCACCACAGAGATATACCGTCTTCCAGACAATCAGTTGAAATTTGAATGCCTGGTCTATGGTACTAGTACAGGACCTAAAACCGGCCTGCAGGGGCGAGATAATATCGTCCTGCTCGATCCATGACTGGATTCTTGCCAGGATCATTCTTGCAATTGTTTTTTGGATTGAGTCGATAAGACTAATGGGACGATAGTTCCCCGGGCAGGAACGATCACCTTTTTTAAAAATAGGTAGAATCTTGGCGCCCTTCCAAGATTCCGGAATGGCAGCCCCCTTGACTATAGCATTAGCCAAGAAAGCAATGTAAGGCACCCAAATGCCAGGGTCAGATTTAAAAAGGTCCGCAGAGACAGAATCAATTCCTGGAGCCCTGCCACCAGGCACCTTAGAAAGAGCAGACTTGACCTCTTCTTCCTCAAATTTGAAGTTTGAAGAAATGGTCAAGTCCCTACTAAATGGAGGAATGGGGGCCTCAGCCTGATTTGTGGCCGCAAACTGAGATTCATAGTGTGACACCCATATGTCCGGGGCTACATTATTAGAGGGAGTCTGCATACTCGGGTGGTTGCCCCACTTCAAAATATGCCAGAACATTGTTAAGTTCCTATGTTTACTGGCCGACAAAAGATCATTCCAGTGATCGTTGTCCCAGTCTTGCTTTGCTTGTATTTTGGCCTTATTATAGTCTTTCCTAGCAGATCTAATAATTGCCTGATTTTTAGTATTAATGGCAATTTTCAGTTTACTATAAGACACCCGGCAAGCTTTGGTATACCAGGAGCTTGGTTTTAGAGTGAAAGATCCCTTGGCCTTGCAAGGTTTTGAAAAAAGGGACTTGAGGCCTGAAAATAGGGTTACACGAATGTTAGTAGTTTCACCAACAACATCCTCCAGGTCCCGAAGGGACTGCAGATCTTCCAACGCACGGGAAGCTTTTTGACTGATCTCAAAAACTGCTGCACTATCAAGGGCGACTTTTTCCCAATGCACTCTCCGCTGATTATTGGCAAGGAGAACGTCAGCTGTCACTAACTCAGTTTGTGGGTTTCTGTGGTCAGGGCAGAGCAGGAATGTCAAGACTAAGGGATTATGGTCACTCTCCGCACGGTCAAAAACCATCATATCGCATAGAGAGGACCAGAACTCCACTTTAATTAAAGCATAGTCAATTCTACTACTACGACCACGGCCATCAGAGAAAGTCACCTTGCCATTTTTATCAGATGGCGTGCGTCCATTAGCAGCCCGAAAGCCACGTTCCATACAAAGACTCATCCACTGAACAGCGGACTCAGTCCACCTCTTAATGGGTGGAAGGTCAAGAAAGGGGATGTTCAAAATGGTATCCACTTCCAAAGTGAGTGATTCCCAAGATGGGTGCATTGGCTCAAAATAACAATTTAGGTCACCCACTATCACCACGTTTATGCTTGGATCGACAGTATCCAAAAACCCGTCCAATTGTAAAAAGGTGTTTGAGCCACGCCCACCCGGAAGGCCCCTATTATATATATTTATAATCAAAATTTTGGGGTCATTATTGTGTTGCAAGGAGACGATCAGTAAATCGGGGCTATCAATAGCCAATTCGGTAAGGGTATACCTGAGGGTTTGCCTAACCCATATGCAAAGTCCCCCCGAGGGATGGCCCCTTGGGCCACTAGAAGCCCCCTTAGAAAAGTTCACATACCCAGGAAAATAGATGGGATCCACAGCCCACGTTTCCTGAAAAACAAGGATATCGTGGGTGGTTACCCAAACAGACCAGTCTTCCGTAGAGATTTTGCTCCGGAGACCGGCAATGTTCCATGAAGCCAGGGTAAGGGGGGGGGAGCTGGAAATTTCAGGTGGCAACAATGAGGGTGGGGGCCGCGGGACTGCTTGGTAGGAAACACTAATATCAGGTGCCATACTATCAGTCTCTAAAACACAAGAAACAGTGGACGAGGTTGGTGGTTTAGCAATAAGCGACACATCCACGCAGGGTGTCCGCTCAATTCTTTGAGTGTTACCAGTTATGTGACTGGAGGGCGGAGAATTTTAATGACACGCCAGGGCAAGTGGGTAAAGATCTAAATTGCTAACTGGGGCTATAGCGGGGTCGCAAACAGGATCCGAAATCAAAACACCCGGCCCCAAAAATGCCCTCCTAGGCCCACCCCAACTAACAAACCCAGGATAAGCAAAGTCGACTGAATCCTTAAGCACACTACCCTGGTTGTGACAATTTATGAATGGTCAATCAACCCCATCCAAGTTATTCAAGGGGGCAAAGGAGTTAAACAATGGAAGGTGGAAATCTGAACCTGGGTGGCGGAAAGAACCCCTATTGACCCTTTCCCAGCCAGGTTCCACATCACCAGATATAACACGCTGGCCAAGAGGGTAAAAATGCGACAAATCCAGGGTGATTATTCCAGTGACGTTCGTAGTATTGGAATGGGAACATATATAGGTCACCACCTTAGGATCCCGAAAATTGATAATCACACAATCGCCCTCCACACTTTTAACCCCCTTACCCAACCAACACACCCTATGGACGGTAAGAATTTCGGCACAAAGTCTAGCCGGTAGTGGCCTGTAACGATTTAACCAATGAATTACTTTGTTCTTCAACTCATTATGGGATTCCGTCATGACCTGCATAAACCTGGGAACGCCCGCCATAATGACTGTATATGGTTTCGACTCTGGGGGAAGATTTATACAGGGAAATTTAAGAAAACGGCTGCCGTCATCAATGTTAAAATGACCAGTTGCAGGGTTGCTTAAATTAGTAATAGCATTGCTGGCTGGATCGACAGACGTGGCGAGAGTAGGTGGAGTATGGGATACTTCCGCAACATGTACATTAGGAACAGGTAAATTAGAGGATGCGCTAACCTGGGGGGTGGTGCCCCTAGAAGCAACCCCTACATCAAGAGCAGTATCAGGGGTTAATGAAATCGTAGAGACAGATTGTGTTACCATAATCTTCTCCATTAGGGACGAATTAGACAACACCATACTCTCTAACTTCTCTAGAGAAGTAGAAAGACGATTAACTCTTTCGTAAAGGGGTAGGAAAAAAGATTTAAGTAGTTGCTCTAAAGGTTCAAGATGTCCAGGGGACAGGGGAGTATAGGATGGAGTAGGACACCCAACATTGGACAATTTGGACACTTTAACACGTTTACCCCTAGGATGCACTCCACCACATTTTCTTTTCCTATTAATTGACGGAAATTTGCCACCCAGAATCGTGGTGTCATCACCAGGCTGCTTGTTGATAAGCAGCGAGTGGATATCACTTGTATTAGAAGGCTGACCACAGGGTTCAGAGGTACTGGCGATGACAGAAGAGCCATCCAACAAACTCAGGGTTTGAGGGGCCACTGACCCAAGCTCGTTGTTACCTGGTTGGTCGATAAGTGTTTGGGACGACCTAGAATCAGGGGAAGTAGCTTCCATAATATTACCAAGAGACGATCTCTTAGCAGAAATTTCTAAGGACAGTCGTTTTTCCGTCAAGATGATTTCCTGTTCAAGGACCCTGGTTGCTCTCGTGATAAAATTGTCCAGGGTCCCCGTAAGACGACCCATAGTACTGTCCTGCGTGAACATTCTACCAGACCTAAGAGATGACATTCTTTAAGAAAAAGAGCACACAGAACCAGGGGGCAGCCGGGTAAAGAATACAGGGGGGAGAATCTAAAAACACTTGGTAAACAGTGGAGATATTACAACTACTGCTGCGACTGGCTAATAATCCACAAGTAATAATATAAGAGTAATTCCCACTAGCACAACTGTTCATATGAAATAGGCAGTAACACCCCTAAGGATATAGACCCGTCCCGTCCACGGCCGTCCACGAACGGCCACAAACGGCCCGCTCTTTGCCCGGTCTTCGCCCCGTGCTACGTCCCGCGCGCGTACCGCTAGCGCGTTCGGGCGGGGTCTAACAAAAGAGCAGAAGGACAAGAGGGGGCGGAGCCGGGAAGAGGAACCAGGTGAGTCCGATCAGCTGAGCGCTGAGCACTGTGGTCCTCGCAGTCCCGCAGCAGAGCGATGCAACAGCCTTCCCCCTTCTGGCAGCAAAGCGTCCTGGCAGGTCCTTAGGCAGTGGGAGGCACACGGAAAGTGAAGACCAGCCAAGTTTTTATACAATCCAAGCCCTACGAGCGGCTCCCACGAAGCGGTGGCCGCGAGGCGTTGCGTGATTGATGGAGGAGGAACGGGAAGAGGAACCAGGTGAGTCCGATCAGCTGAGCGCTGAGCACCGTGGTCCTCGCAGTCCCGCAGCAGAGCGATAGAACAGCCTTCCCCCTTCTGGCAGCAAAGCGTCCTGGCAGGTCCTTAGGCAGTGGGAGGCACACGGAAAGTGAAGACCAGCCGAGTTTTAATACAATCCAAGCCCTACGAGCGGCTCCCGCGAAGCGGGGGCCGCGAGGCGTTGCGTGATTGGTGGAGGAGGAACGGGAAGAGGAACCAGGTGAGTCCGATCAGCTGAGCGCTGAGCACCGTGGTCCTCGCAGTCCCGCAGCAGAACGATGCAACAGCCTTCCCCTTTCTGGCAGCAAAGCGTCCTGGCAGGTCCTTAGGCAGTGGGAGGCACACGGAAAGTGAAGACCAGCCGAGTTTTTATACAATCCAAGCCCTACGAGCGGCTCCCGCGAAGCGGGGGCCGCGAGGCGTTGCGTGATTGGTGGAGGAGGAACGGGAAGAGGAACCAGGTGAGTCCGATCAGCTGAGCACCGTGGTCCTCGCAGTCCCGCAGCAGAGCGATGCAACAGCCTTCCCCCTACTGGCAGCAAAGCGTCCTGGCAGGTCCTTAGGCAGTGGGAGGCACACGGAAAGTGAAGACCAGCCGAGTTTTTATACAATCCAAGCCCTACGAGCGGCTCCCGCGAAGCGGGGGCCGCGAGGCGTTGCGTGATTGGTGGAGGAGGAACGGGAAGAGGAACCAGGTGAGTCCGATCAGCTGAGCGCTGAGCACCGTGGTCCTCGCAGTCCCGCAGCAGAACGATGCAACAGCCTTCCCCCTTCTGGCAGCAAAGCATCCTGGCAGGTCCTTAGGCAGTGGGAGGCACACGGAAAGTGAAGACCAGCCGAGTTTTTATACAATCCAAGCCCTACGAGCGGCTCCCGCGAAGCGGGGGCCGCGAGGCGTTGCGTGATTGGTGGAGGAGGAACGGGAAGAGGAACCAGGTGAGTCCGATCAGCTGAGCGCTGAGCACCGTGGTCCTCGCAGTCCCGCAGCAGAGCGATGCAACAGCCTTCCCCCTTCTGGCAGCAAAGCGTCCTGGCAGGTCCTTAGGCAGTGGGAGGCACTTAGAGCCTTTGGTTTAGACAAAATGTTAGTTGTGAATAAAAGAGGCTAAGTCAAAAGACACTGATCATTTCCGAAATGGCAAACACAGAGGGTGGAAAACCTACATGTGGGTTTCTCCGAAGATGGTGCAGGGTGTGTTGTTGTTGTACAGGATTACTAATACTTTATTGGATCGTATTAGCGATAATAATTTCATTTAGAGTAACATTTGAAAAGATAGAAAATCACACTCAGAATAAGACTAATAGAGAAGAGGTTTATGGTACTCATGCGACTAAACAAGTAGATAGAACTGACTTACATGAAGATAGGTCTATAACTGATTTTTCTAATAACGTTTTTTCAAAGTTATTGTATGAATATGTAAAGACAATGGATGTTAGAGATTGCTATGTTTGTATGCAGTTACCAGTATCGGTGTCAGAAGGTGTTACCTATCACCACCCTCCTGTGACATATGGAATAACGTAGTGTATTAACAAGCTTGTTCTATAAAACAGGGAAATTAGAATATTATTTCTCAGATATAGATAACATTTTTGCACAGGTCCCTGTAGTTCCTGAATTAAATAAGATAAAACCTGGTAAAACTTTAGGTGAATATTTCTTAGAAACTAGAGAACTAACTTTAGAAGAAGTGTTTAAGAACAATCTTACTTGTAGTTTGAGAAAAGAAGAGAAGACCTCTTGGACATGGTAGAAGAGAGGAGAATTAAGATGCAAAGAAAGGTACCTGAGGGAAAAAGGGAGACGACAGTTTGGGATGTTGAAAAAGAAAAACATTTAAAAGGAGAAACGAGTCCCGCAATGGCTTTGGATTTGCCTCACAGAGGGAAATTGTGCATTAGAAGAAATGAAACTGTTTATGATAATTATTTTGTAGGTGCAAGTGAGTGCCATTATGTTTATAGAATCATGGGAGAATGGGGATTTAAAGGAGGAAATAATCCGGTATTCCCTGGACTATATTTCATCTGTGGAAACAGGGCTTATTATCGGTTGCCGGACCATTGATATGGCACATGCTACCTAGGTCTGGTCTTCCCAAAGATATTTCATGTGGGAAGGGGAGAAAACAGTGTACACGAAATAGGTAGACAACTAACACGTAGAAGGAGGGAAAGCTGGTCAGAAATTGTAGGGGATATTTTCGGAGCACTGATGCCAGCCGTTGGAATATCTCTGAATGCACATAAAATTAGAAAATTGGCAACAGTAGTGGACCACTTATCGACAAGCACTGCTGGAGGATTCTTACTCGTAAATACTGAAATGGTTGCTATGCGTGCCATGACAATGCAAAATCGACTTGCCCTTGACATTATTTTAGCAAAAGAGGGAGGAGTCTGTGGAATGCTGAAGGTGCAACATTGTTGTACTTACATTCCTGATGAGAGTCAAAATTTAAAGAAATATATTAAGAATATAACTGAGTTGCATGAGGAAATTGTTCCACTGGAGGTTGAAAGTGTTTGGGAAAGGATTGGTAAAGGATTTTCTACTATAAAAAGTTTCTTAAGAAACTTATGTAGTTCTTTTGTAGGTAAAATTTTGATACCAGTAACTTGTGTAGTAATACTAATATTGATTCTGAAGTTAGGATGCGTATGCATCAAAAGAAGAAAATTACAAAGGGAAGTTGTAAAAAGAAAGAGAAAGGAAATGAAAGAAAGAGAAGTAGACGATATAGAACTGGAAGAATGGAAAGAAAGTATGTATAAGAAAACAAGAGAGGATGAAATGGGGGAAACTATGATGTAACATAACTGAGTAAGAGAACTGAGAAATCATTTCCACCAAGATTATGAAATTTAACGGTATTTGTGGTGATGTTAAAAATCACCAAAGGGGGGATTGGTGGAGCAGGTAAAACGAAAATTTTGTATACCATCTCTATTTTGCATGAAAATACTAATTACGTAAGCATTCTAGATATCAACCTGTATTAACTGTTTGGAGTAGGTATTTTTAACCAACTTATGCACCTTGATAAACACAAAATACACGTGGGACTAAAATGCTAAATGCATGGCTAATAAGTCTAATGATTATCTGTGATACGCAAACTAATTGTAGGATGTGTTGAAATAGAAAATTGCATGATTTATGTTGCTTTTGTGATGGTTTGTGCTCCTGGTATTGTGGAATGGTGAGTATTATTGCTTTAAATGTTGCTATGAGCTAGGCAAATGCTAATATATATTGAGTTTAAACATTAGAATCTTCGTTTCCATATATTAATTACTTTTATGTTTATCTTTGCTTAAGTTGGCGTTCGGACCTACTAGGCCGCGGTATTCAAAATGGAGTTTGTAATTGGCCACCGTCATTTGAGCGCGATGTCAACTGCGCAGACTCGGATGGCTCTGAAGATCTCCAGGCGACCTCCAACCGTAAAACTACGTGTTCCTTGTCAAGGATAGGAACGTGGAGGATTGCCAGGACCCACCCAGTGTGAATGACTGAAAACAATGGTAACCCTTACCCGGAGGTCTACACGTTGTTACTTCGGAACTTTCACTTGAGAACCCGAGGAAAACGTACAAATTCGGGGGATGTTATGCTCTGTTCCATGGGAAACAAAAACTCTTGGGAAAGTCACCACTTCTTGCAAATTCAAGGGGGATTCAGCCAATCAGGATAGTTCTGCTGTTAGAATTTGTTGCATATTTTATGTAGAAGTAGGGGGAAAAAGTATAAAAAGGGGGGATATTTAGTAGGGAAAAAAGTCCGTACAGTTTTTCTCCATTGGTGACCGTCAGTGTGGAGTTCGATTTGATAGCGCGATTGCCTGGTCCCTTGACCACCTTTGGTGACCGTGTCGTGCTGAGCGAATGGACTTTTCCCGGACGTATGTGGGTTTTAACCTGCATCTGATTGAACAATTTTACCAGAAGGGATTTTGATTTATGCAGGGTTGACGAGAGTTCTGGAAATTGGTCACCGATGTCAAAAATTTAGGTAAATATAATTGTATGTAAATTTGTGCCAAAGATATTCACTGAAATTTCTGATTTGAAGAAGATTCTGACTATGCCAATGAAAGTGAATTAATTAGATAAAGCAAGCATTGATTAACAAAATGAGTCCGTGATTCTTTAATAAGATATTGATTGATCAAATATTCCGAAGCTTTAAATGTGTTTTAGCTGGTTCTAAATCACCATCAACCAGTCCGACTAATTGGTCCATCGACCAAGTGGTGGAGTGCCTTGATGTTAAAGTTAGGATTCTATAGGTACTAATGTATAAAATGGATATAATGTAAAGATTTTCCTCCCAATAGGTAACAAGGTAACCCACATGTCCAGCGCTTCTTTCCTCCTGTGTGTAGACTCGAGTGAGACGTATGAGTGTTGGTGTTATGGGCCCCACCAGTAAATGCGTGCGTGAATGAGTAAATGTGACGACGGGTCTGTGACGCAGGGAGGATATGTAAATTTGCCCCTTTCCGCAGGAGCACAGGTCTGTATTTTAAAAATGGCTAACGTTTAGTCACAAACTTGCTTTCATAACTTACCTTTCTTTTCCAGGATAAACTGATACCACACACATTATCTTGATGTGCCTTTGGTTTTCAGTATGAAATAGTTTTCTTTTGCGCAATCCTTACAGAATGCGCTAACAAGCTGTCACGCTGCACATTCCAGGTACAGCTTGGTCCAGTGTATCTCATTATGTTGTTGATAACTGTAGATTTGAAGGACTTTGTATTAGCTTGAGAAAATAATGAGCTTAGTTATCTGCTTGTACCTTAACCTTACTGAGCCATTATATGCAATGCTTTAAGAGGAATGGAAAAGGTGGCTGGACTCAAAATGGGCATGGCCTATGTAACGAATGGAGTGGCCTAATAGAGGGGACACATTCCTGAACTCTACAAGTTTAAAAACAAACACTTCTTTCACAAAACCATAAACTGAAAACTGTAAGCGACATTACATGTAAGTTTATACAGAATTTTTTTTTTGTGCCATTAGTAGTAGAAGATCTGAAAAGGAAAATGTTGGGATAAATACTCAGTATTTTAACACAACTGACACATTTTCAGTCATACTAGATGAACTGCTAAAAAGTTCACAAGGGACGAGCAGGAATTACATCGAGTACCCAGCCTGCACGGCAGCCAGAGAAAGAGAGCAGAGTGTGAGAGGTTCGGAATGTTTATGCAGGTTTGCTGACAAAGTCTCATTGCTCTGGATTTCACTAAAGCAGGACGCTAAAGCAAAAGGCGTATCACAGTGAGAGTTCCATTAACAAGAAATAAAAAAAATCCACTCAGCAGAACTTTGCATCAGTTGCAGTGGACACTCTATCACAGTAACTGCAGAGTAGCAAGAGTTTTAAAAGAATGTTTTATTATCAGCCTTCAACAGCTAATCATTATATACATGTCACACTTAGAGTCTGAACTCTGCCCACCACACTCACCACACTCCCCCCCTGCAGATTCAACGGTGTGCACTTTCAGATCATTATCAGGTGATAATATCTTTGAATTAGCTTCAGATAGTGGCAGCAGACGTAACAAGGCAGTCTTTTTGAATTTACTTCAAAGGCCGGTAATGAGTGGTATGGCTACCAAGGTCAGATCTTTTTCATATTGATGGTGAGGGCAAAAACAGAGGGCTCCATATGGACCCGTATCAGCACCCGGTTTTTAGAACTGGTAATTCTGAGCACTGGCAGGACCCGGCCCACTTAAAGCTCTGAGTATATGGGAACCACATGTAGGTGTATCAACTGTTAGAATTGTGTGATTTAAGCTAATGCAATGTAGATGAGAACTCAGAAGATTATATGCCAGCTTCACTGCCTCTTTGTGAGAATCCCACCTCCTGACTTACTAGAATAGCCTTCCCTTGACTTAGCAAAGTAGAGTTCCCTCTGTGTGGAAGAACTGATTTTGATTTAACTGTCCTTTTCAAGACAATTTTATAATAACTTGTTTTATATAATTTTGGATTGCTTTGAATTAATACATTGACTAATGCCTTGATTATTGATTTACAACTAATTTGATGATTTGAGTTTGTAACTTTGCTAATCCTTTAATAAACCTTTATGATTTTAAATGTAACCACTCTTTATCTTCTTTGTGGCGCCTAATGTGCTTCATGTTATTGAAATGTATTGAATTCCATGTGTAGCCTCAGTTGGAACTAAAGATTTATCGGCGAGCTCTTCACAAACCTGAATTTGCACGAAGAAAAGTGCTCTATCAACATGGTAGCAGAGGATGGTTTCCACTGAGGCATAGAAGATTTTAAATTTGCCCAAGACAGAGTTAAAATCTGCCACAACCCAGCCCACATTCCCAAGCTTCCATGGTCCCATTCGGAGTACTGACGTTCTTCCAGCATTCTTGAAAGTGGTTACAGTTATCCAAGGAGTGAGTATAGTTGGGTTATACATTTTCGATTGTGAGTTGTCTAGAGTTGTGGTGTTTGCAGTTTTTGATGATTTGTTGTGTTCTGAGTTGTGATTTCAACTTTGAGTCCAAAAGGGCTCTGGGTTGAGACTGAGAATTTGAATTCTTTTTTTGTGTTTTTTGCTTGTGCTTATGAAGATCAATGAACTTGTTGCAAACAGTGGAAATGTGGTTATCAGTTTCATTGTAATCCAAGATCCTGGGATAAATAGAGAATTATATGTAGAGGTTTTTGACTTGTATGTTAATGTTGTAGTGTCAAACCGTGATGCACTATCAGCCACACCAAGATAGGGCCTTATTAAACTTCTATTTTGAGACTGTGCTAAGGGAGATTAGTGTTTGGTTGATCCGTTGTTGCCACACTTATTCAACCTGTACGTAAAGCCTTTGATTGTCTGAATTCAAGTGATACATGTCCAGACACTGAAGATTCTTGTTCTGTTTCCTGAGTATCCTGTGAAAATATTAGGTCCCAGGCTCCAGTAGGAGAGTAGGGTTGTCCTTTTATTGTATCCATCTGTAGGTTGTAGGTTATAATTCTGAAGTCAAACAACCTAATAGAGACTTACATTGAACAAACTGAAAGTTTTGCTGGTTTGTACAGTAGAGGCAATAAGTAGAATTTCGATTTTTTTTACTTTTCTTTTTGATCTGTGTTAGACTTGGCACCTTGGCGTGAGTCTCCCTTCCACTTTTTGTCGCTGTGCCTCATGTGTTTTGCTGGTGTTAGCTGCTCAGAGCACTGTGCCACTGCCAACCAGTGCCACAGTGCAAGTGCTCCATATTTAAAATGTGTATGTTGGTTGGATTCCATGATTGGCTTATTTGGTTTACTGTCAGACCCCAGTAAAGTGCACCAGGAGTGTACAGGGCTTGTAAATACAAATACTGCTGGTGGGCTTGCAGCACTGGTTGTGCCACCCACAGAAGCGGCCTAGTAAAATGTGTCTAAGGTCTGCCATTGCAGAACCTGCGTGCAGTCTGCTACTGTCATGCTGACTGGGCAAGTGCACCCACTTCCCAGTCCCTAAACCTTCCCTTAACTTCGTATTAGTCACCCCTATGGTAGGCCTAAGGGCAGGGTGCATTGTAAGCATAAGGTAGGACAAGCCCTGATGTGTGTAGCATGTCCTAATAGTGAATTACAGTCATTTTCGTTTTTCACTATTGCAAGGCTACCTGTTCCCATAGGCCAGAATGGGCTGTTGGAATTGTTACATCATATGATCCTAACAGACCCAGGGAAGATGGTAGAAATTCGAGTTTAGTATGCCTGAACTCAGAATAATAAAATACATCTTTTAGTAAAGTTTATTTGAATATTCTGTGTTTGAAAATGCCACTTCTAGAAAGTTGGCATTTCCTTGCCTAACCATTTCAGCCCGCCTCTGCTATGATGTGTATCTGCCTGTCTGGTTTGTGTGAGTGACAGGGCTGGGGAAACCCAGAGGGGCAGGGCTAGGTAGCCTGGTGGTGAATAGAGAGACTGACATCCAGATGGGTGGGAGGAGTGCACCTGGACTCTGAATAGGGCTGTGCTCTGCCACCACAATGCTGGCTCCACCTCCTGTGGAGCGGCTGATGTCTCTGCCCTGCACCCTGAATAGAGAGTCATGTCAACAAAGTGCTCAGGAACTGGTTTGGACTGGGCAAAGGCCCCTCTACCCCAGAGGAACAAAGGAATTAGGGGTATAAGTATTGGGACCCTGCTCCCAAGAAATTAGATCCTGCTTGACAAGAAGAACCTCTGCCTGAGGAGAAGGAACCGGGAAAGCTGTAAGGAGGAGTACTGTCCCTGACCTGGGGGATTGGCCTGCAGTGGTTGCCTTGCTGCTGAAAGGAGAGGAGAAAGACTACAAAGACTTTATTTCAACTTGTGCTTCAAAAGATCTCCAAGGGCTTGGAATAGAGCTTGCCTCCTGCTGAAGTCTCAGGAACAACAGACTTCACTCCCCAGCTCCCCAAAGTTCTTTCGAAGTGCCTGCTGCTATTGTTGGGCCTTCTGAGGGACTGCGTGTCGCAAGGAGCTGGAAGCGCGACTCAAGAAGGAGAAGCGTGCCGCCGTCGGAGCTGCTGTCGTCGCATCACGTAAAGGGTGCTTGACAATCTTCGCCGGAAAGCAAGCGGACGGTACTCCCCGCTGGAGCACCGCGCCATCGGAGACGCCGTGGAGACACTGCCGTCTATCTGAAGCCCTTCCACAAGGGACCACGGAGCACAGGCTTGCTCAGCCTTGGAAAGTGTTCGAGTCCAGAGACCAACTCTCGGCCCGGGAGTTGCAGGTATTTGCACCGGAGCGCGAAACGCTCCTTCTCTCCGCTACACCTCCCACGAGCGGAAGAGGACTAATCGTGCACCCAACTACTCTGAACATAGCGCGTAACGGGGAGAGGTGTGCGTGTTGTTCCATCCCAAGTGCACAAACATTATATGCACTAAGCATCGTTTCCGATTTTGCCACAGACTCTGCGCACTTATACCTGACCCTTGCTGTGAGGATTACAACAGCAGGGCAGGCGTGCATTACTCCCTCAGGTGTGCTTCCTGACGCTACGTTTGCCAGTGACGCCTTCATGGTTCTATTCACCTTAGATTCTTCCACACTACTCTGAGGCCTGGAACCCCAACAGAGAAGGCAAAGAGCTGAGGGTTCTCTCAGTAAGTGGGGGTGCGGGCTGGTAATTGGCAAATGTATATTGTCGTGTGTTCCGTACTACCCTTCACCCTCTTCTTCTCCATTCTTCTGCAGCGCGGCTAGAGAGAGATAGGCGCCTACGCCCCTGACCAGACCTTAGACGCACAGGGGAACCCACAGCGCTACCTTTATTATTTTGTCCCCTTCCCTTTTCCCCGGGGTGCTTGCCTCCATAGTGTGTGTAATTGCATTGTGGGGGATAGCGTTCAGGGAAGGAGGGAGGCTACTCGTCAGACCATCGTTCCTGCTGGCAGCTACGACAAGGTTAGTGGCGTACTTCTTTTGCTTGTGCCGCTGACAGACCTGACAGATTATCAAGCCCAAGTTGGACGCCCAGCCTGAGCGATGGACACCAATGCGGTGTTGACCTCATTATTGGAGAGCCTTTCTGCTCTGCAGATGGAGGCACAATCCTCAAGAGTTGAGAATCAGGAACTCAAGAAGGACATGAGTGTACTCCGTAGGGAGGTTGCTGGCCTTTCCCGGATAGGGAGGGGGTCGGGCTCTTACATTAGGGAGGCGACCTTACCCCCTCCGGTACAGACAGTACACACCCCTTCTCCGGGTTCAGGACAAGGGGGAGGCTTCTTTGTCGTGAATCCTGTCCCTCCACCGGCCACCAACCCCGTTCCCACCGTCCACATTCTACAGAACACGGGAATACCTCTGGCTCCCCCTAAACGCTTCTATGGGGATCCTAAAAAATTCGAGACCTTCCTCAACCAATGCCGACTACATTTTCTGTGTAAGCCTGCGGTGTTTCAGGAGGAGACGGCCAAGACAGCCTTTACGATGGCCCACATGGGAGGAAATGTAGCTAGCTGGACTATTCCATTGATGGAACGCAACGATCCGGTGTTACACCGCTTCACTGACTTTTGTTTAGAGATGAGAAAATTATTTGACCGGAAATCTCATATGATGACCTTGGATCGTGAGTTGCTCACTCTCCGACAAGGCTCCCAGGACTTACTTACCTACATTACCTCGTTCAACCGTCTCATCGTGGAAACAGACTGGCCCCAAGAAAAACGAACCACTCTTTTTTACCAAGGATTACGGGGGGAACTAAAGGACGTCCTGGCGCAGGTGGTGCAGTTACCCCAGACCTGCGAAGAGATGATAGACCTGACAGTGCAATTGGTCCACAGATTGCAGGAAAGAAGAGGGGACAAGAGTCGAGGAGACACTCGTTACCTGCCTCCCCGACCTCGAGCCACTCCTGAGGAGCACCCCAAGATGGTAGAAGGAGTTGAGCCGATGCAGATCAGAGGCATCCGAGGGCCTCTAACTACAGAAGAAAAAGAAAAAAGACGAAAAATGAAGCTATGCCTGTATTGTGGAAAAGGGGGTCATTTCATAAGAGAATGCCGGGCTCGGGCCCAACTCCCCGAGCGATCCAACGTCCCGCGAATACAGGCAGGGATAAGTTTGCAGGAACCGTCGGAAAACTGAAAAACCCGGACTTGGACGAGATCACTGGTTCGGGGGATCCACGGAAATTGATCTCATCTGTGATCGCCAATACCATGCAACCAGCAGTGGCGCACCTGACAGTCAGTGTACGACTCCAAACCATAAGGATCAGCACATAGAGGTGGCGGCATTGCTGGATTCTGGAGCCACCGGAAACTTTATAGATCAGACAGACGCTAAGAGACTATGATTGTCTTGGGAAAAGAAGGAGAACCCAGAAACCGTTAAGGCAGTGGATGGCACGGCTCTGTCTTCTGGACCGGTAAGGTACCACACGGTGCCACTTCTGATGCGTTACGGTGAAGACCACTACGAGTATATCACGTTTGACCTCATAGACGCTCCACAATTCCGTCTCATCCTTGGTATGCCCTGGTTGACTTTAGATGACCCTGTTGTCAACTGGGCGGCTCGCACTGTGCTCATGAGCTCCAGCTATTGTAAGGAACACTGCGTCCGAAAAGCGGCATTTGTCGAACAACCGGAGAGCACCCAAGCTGGGTTACTGGCTACAGCATGTACAAGTATTACCTACTGTTGTACGACCACCCTACCAGAGGAGTACAAGACATATCAGCCCCTCTTCGATAAACAGAAGGCCACACAACTTCCACCCCACCGGGTGTATGATTGCCGCATTGAGCTGGTACCAGGGGCAGAGATACCGTGCAGCAGGGTGTATGCCCTGACAGAACCCGAAACTCGATACTTAAGGAACTATCTCGACGAAAACCTTGCTTCCGGTTTCATCAGACAATCCTCTTCGCCTGCTTCATCTCCGCTTTTTTTCATCCCTAAGAAGGACTGTGATGAGCTCTGCACGTGTATAGTCTACCGAGCGATCAATCGAGTCACCGTAAAAAACCGGTACCCATTGCCCCTGATTCCGGTACTCTTGGACCAACTGAAAGGGGCGCGAAGTGGATTTACGTGGAGCCTACCATTTGGTGAGGGTCAAAAGCGGTGATGAGTGGAAAACCGCCTTCCGAACGAAGTTCGGGCTTTTGGAATATCGGGTGATGCGCTTTGGGCTCTGCAACGCCCCGGCAGCCTTCCAATATTTCATGGACGAGGTGGTCCGGGGTCTTCTCGATACATTCTGCGTGGTATACATAGACGATATCCTCGTCTATTCATCTACACTTAAGGAACATGTGAACCATGTACAAACAGTCCTAGACCGGCTGCAGAAACATTCACTGTATGCCAAGCTGGAGAAATGCTTATTTCATGTCCAGGAAGTAGCGTTCCTGGGATATATTATTAACGCAAAAGGATTCCAGATGGAAATGGGCAAGGTGGATGCAATAACCCAATGGAAAACACCACAAAATGTAAAATCCGTCCAGCGTTTTCTGGAGTTCGCTAATTACTATCGGCGTTTTATCCAAGACTTCTCAAAGATCATTCAACCCATTTCCGCTTTGTTAAGAAAGAACACTTCCTTCATGTGGGGCAAAGAAGCAGAAAGGTCATTCCAGTTCTTAAAAGAACGGTTCACTCAAGCACCCACTCTATGACCCCCCCGACCCCCAACGACCCTTTATTGTTGAAACAGATGCTTCACAGTTCGCCATCGGAGGCGTCCTGTCCCAAAGGCATCCCGCAACTGGACAGCTACATCCTGTGGCCTACTATTCCAAGAAGCTCACCCCGTGCGAAGTGAACTACTCTATAACAGATAAAGAAGTGCTAGCCATTAAACGGGCATGTGAGGAGTGGAGACATTATCTTCTGGGAGCACACCATGTTGTGGAAATCTATACGGATCACAGGAACCTGTTGTTTTTGAAAACCGCCAAAGCCCTCACACCACGCCAATTACGATGGACACTTTTTTTTCTGACTACGATTTCGTTATCAAATATCAACCTGGGTCCCAGAACGGTAAGGCGGATGCTCTATCACGTATCAATGATCCTGAGGATTGTGTGCCGCAGGACGAACCAAGTCCGCCCTCGATACTCCCTGAGATTTCCTACTCAGACAGATCTGCAGCCGTAATTACTATGCCAGACTTCCTAGAAGACCTCAGGGTCTCCTTAACTAACATAGATGGTCAAACCTGGCTTCAGGAAGATCCCGAAAACAGAGTGCGGAACCAGGACATGCTGTATCAACAGCAAGCACTGTATATTCCCATACCCGAACTATAATCAAGGGTCATGGCATGGGCTCATGATTCCACACTGGGAAGACATATGGGGCAAATGAAAACCATCGCTTGCATCGAACGTTCCTTTTGGTGGCCCACGTTGAGAAAAGACATCGAGACGTACCTACACACGTGTTCTGTGTGTGCACATGGAAAGGCTAGTCATACGAAACCATCAGGCCTCCTGCAACCATTGCCAATACCTCCTCGACTCTGGCACACGGTATCTATGGATTTTATTGTTGAAATGCCCCCGTGTGAAGGGTACACCACCATACTGGTAGTGGTTGACCACTTAACGAAGATGGGACATTTCGTACCTCTGAAACGCCTGCCGACATCCATTGAATTAGCTGCTGTTTTTCTACAACATGTAGTGCGTACCCACGGAATCCCAAATGTTCTCATTACCGATAGAGGAACGCAGTTTACCTCTCGGTTTTGGAGGGCATTGTGCAAAGTCATGAACATCGAAGCCAAGTTATCTTCCAGCTACCACCCCCAGACGGATGGAAAAACGGAACGCCTAAACCAAACGCTAGAACAGTACCTCCGTTGTTTCACCCTCCAAAACTCCTTGACCTGGTTTACGCTTCTGTGGACAGCTGAATTCGCATATAACAACGCGGAACACTCTACGCTTGGTTGTTCTCCATTCTTTTGTCTGTATGGACACCATCCCAATATGCTCCCCTTCGAGTGGCCCGTTGTATCCAAGCTTCCTAGCATTCAAGAACACCACGCCCACCTCAAGGCTGTGTTGATCGACGCAAAACAGCATCTAGCAGCAGCACAACAGGAAAAAAAACGCTTCGCCGACAGAAAACGGACCAAGGAACCGGAATACCAAGTGGGGGATAAGGTATGGTTGGCGACTAAGAACCTTCACCTTAAGGGGGTTAACAAGTTAAAACCCAAGTACATAGGCCCCTATTCTGTAGAGGAAGTTATAAACCCCGTGACCTTAAGACTCTCCTTGCCCAGCACATGGCACGTGCATACTGTCTTTCACGTCTCCTTGCTCCAACCCTGTCCTCCGGGCGTGAGACTGCCACAACGGCCCTTCCCTGTGGAAATAGATGGACAGGAGGAGTATGAGGTTCGTGAGCTGCTAGACTCCCGACTAGTCAGGGGGCGCGTACAATATTTGGTTGAATGGAAGGGTTACGGGGTGGAAGATAGGACCTGGGAACCAGTGCAGCATCGCCACTTTCCTGACCTCATTGAGCAGTTCCACACCGCTCACCCAAGGAAACCCAGGCAACCGCCGAGTCGGCGGTCCTCTAGAGGGGGTTCTGTCATGACCACGTGCCACAGCCAAGACAGGTGGGAGGAGAGGGTAAATGTGCGTTACGCATCCCCTATACCTCCATCTCCATGTCGCATTGCCAGTTTCCTGAATTACCGCACTTCAACTCCCAGAAGGCTATGGGGCGCGATAGCGGGACGCAGCCCAGGAGCGTCCAATCGCAGCCCTTGCAGTTATAAGCACCGCCCTTGCCGGAACTCGGTGCTTGACAATCTTCGCCGGAAAGCAAGCAGACGGTACTCCCCGCTGGAGCACCGCGCCATCGGAGACGCCGCGGAGACGCTGCCGTCCATCTGAAGCCCTTCCACAAGGGACCACGGAGCACAGGCGTGCTCAGCCTTGGAAAGTGTTCGAGTCCAGAGACCAACTCTCGGCCCGGGAGTTGCAGGTATTTGCACCGGAGCGCGAAACGCTCCTTCTCTCCGCTACACCTCCCACGAGCGGAAGAGGACTAATCGCACACCCAACTACTCTGAACATAGCGCGTAACGGGGGAGAGGTGTGCATGTTGTTCCATCCCAAGAGCACAAACATTATACGCACTAAGCATCGTTTCTGATTTTGCCACAGACTCTGCGCACTTATACCTGACCCTTGCTGTGAGGATTACAACAGCAGGGCAGGCGTGCATTACTCCCTCAGGTGTGCTTCCTGACGCTACGTTTGCCAGCATCGCCTTCATGGTTCTATTCACCTTAGATTCTTCCACACTACTCTGAGGCCTGGAACCCCAACAGAGAAGGCAAAGAGCTGAGGGTTCTCTCAGTAAGTGGGGGTGCGGGCTGGTAATTGGCAAATGTATATTGTCGTGTGTTCTGTACTACCCTTCACCCTCTTCTTCTCCATTCTTCTGCAGTGCGGCTAGAGGGAGATAGGCGCCTACGCCCCTGACCAGACCTTAGACGCACAGGGGAACCCACAGCGCTACCTTTATTATTTTGTCCCCTTCCCTTTTCCCCGGGGTGCTCGCCTCCATAGTGTGTGTAATTGCATTGTGGGGGATAGCGTTCAGGAAAGGAGGGAGGCTACTCGTCAGACCATCGTTCCTGCTGGCAGCTACGACAAGGTTAGTGGCGTACTTCTTTTGCTTGTGCCGCTGACAGACCTGACACTGACGCATCGCACCGCACCGCATCAAGAGAAGAGTCTCGCATCGAGAAAGAAGCGTGTCGCCATCGCAGCCATCATAGCTGTCACATTGCACCGCATCAAGAAAAGCGCCTCGCATCCACGGAGAAGTGTGCCGCCGTCGGAGCTGCTGCCGTCGCATCGCGTAAAGGGGTGTCGCTGCTGCAACATCGCATCGAGCGGAAGCGTCTCGCAAACGTCGGAGAAGAGTGCCGCAGCCAAGGCCGCTGTCGTTGCATCGCGTAAAGGGTGATGCCGCTGTAGCTGACGCATCGAGTCGAGTCTTCTCGCAACATCGGAGAAGCGTAACGCATCTGGAAGATCTTCACGTCTTTATTTCTTTGCACCAAAAACTTCATCGCATCAGCATCGTTGCAACACTTTCGTTGCCCTGCGTGTCGCATCTAAGGTACATTGACTTAAAGTGTCGCATTTAAGAACTTAAGAGAACTAAGCAAACTTCTACCATCTAAAGTAACAGTATGGTGTATTTTTGTCGTTTAATGGTCTTGTGGTAACTCTATATAAAGAATCCTTATTTTTAATATAAAAACCTGTGTGGTGTCCATTTGTAGTGTTGTCACTTGGTTACTGTATGTGTTCACAAATGCTTAACCTATAACGCTCTGAGATAAGCCTTGTCTGCTCGCGCCAAGCTACCTAGAGGGTGAGCAGGGGTTGTTTTAGGAGTGTAACCCCTTACCCTGACTAGAGGAACGGTTCCCTGCTTGTCACAAGTACCTACCTGTGCCAACCAGAGAACCCGGATTCTAACATTGGTGGCAGCGGTGGGATTTTGGACTTGCATTTGTGACTCATGTACAGTAATTGGTGAACACTACTTAGTGAGTGCAGACCTTAACGCAACCAATACTTGTTGGTAGATTCTTTTTGGGACTTTCTATTTTTGAGTACTGCCAAGCTTAACCATGGTGGAGAAAGCAGCATCCATAGTCTCTGTGAATACTGAATTTGAATGGGAAGAAGAGAAACTGGATAGCTACACTGCCAAGCACCTGAAATTCTTCTGCAAGAAATTTAATGTTTCTACAACTGGATGCAAACATAAGGCAGAGTTCTACAAGGCGCTAAGGGCCTGGGTAGAAGCAAGGAATGCCGCTGATAATGATAATGCAGAGGAGCAGCTGGACGGGCCAGTGAGTCCGAGAGGAAGGAGAACCCCTTCCCCTGTCAGTAGCAGTGTTTCCAGTAAAAATCTATCTCCAGAGGAGCTGGCAGATAGAAAAGAGTGTAGGATGCATGAATTGGAGCTGACCAAGCTCAAGTTAAGTGGGCAGTTAGAATTTGAAATGCAAAGTAGAAAGTTAGCCCTAGAAGAAAAAAAGCTACAGTATGAACATGAAAAGGTTTTGAGGGAGTTGGAGCTGAAGGCTCAGACTTTAGAAATTGCTCCCTCTGGTGGCAGCACACCGTCAGAATTTTAAAAAAATGATGACATAGGGCAGTGGTTCAAAGCCTATGAAGTAGCCATGTCTTCCCACCGGGTCCCTGGGAAGGATTGGGGAGCAGGGTTGTGGGGACGGTTCCTTAGTGAGGGGCGGGACACACTGCTAGACTTGCCTTCAGATGATTATAATTCTTATCCCCATATGAAGGCAGCTTTGATGGCTAGGTATGGGTTGACCCCTGAGTTGTATAGACAAAGGTTCAGGGGGTGCACCAAGATTCCAAACAGTACGTATGTTGAGTATGTGACTTTTTTTGCAGAGCACTGGATGGTTGGGTGAAGAGTAGTAAGGTTAATGATTTTCAAGGGCTTCTTAACTTAATGGCATGGGAGCACTTGTCCAGTAATTGTTTTCCTGATCTACGCCAGCACCTGATTGATAGGTGGCTGACTAACCCGAGGAAGCTTGCTGAGGAGGCGGACCGCTGGGTCAGTACCAGGGTCCACAAGGGTCCAGTGGGAGACTCCGCTAAAAGTGGGCAGGGTCCCCAGCAGAAGAGTGGGGGGGACAAGGGTAAACAGAGGGAGTTCCCAAGGAGGCCCCAAAGTAATCCCCAAGGGAACCAAGGGAAAGGTTCTCAGCCTCCTCCACCCCAGAAACCGACCGGGGCCCGACAGGTCCACCTGTTCAAAAGGGGCCCATAAAATGTTACAAGTGTGGTAACATGGGGCATTTTGCCTCTGATGTAAAGTGTCCTCTGTATGGTAAACCAGCACCCACTGGTGCTCCACCCCGGCACGTGGCTAGTGTAGCCTTGGGGGAGGAGATGACAGTCCAAGGTGGGTGGGGTCCCGCAGAGATGTCCCTTGTCTCATTAGGAGACTGTGAGATGGTCCCCCAAACCCAGCTGCCTGATAACACTAAGAAATACAGGCAGTGGGTGACCATCAATGGCCGTAGGGTGGAAGCTCTCAGAGATACAGGAGCCAGTGTGACAGCTGTCAAGTGTCACCTGGTGTCTCAAGAGCAGGTTCCCTTTGAGTGGGGGGGGGTCTCTGGTACTCTTCAGGTAGCTGTGAGGCCCGCCATGCCTGTAGACTGTCTGTTAGGGAACGACTTGGAGAGCTCACCTTGGGCTAAGGTGGAGCGGAGTACTCACCTGGAGATGTTGGGTATGCCGGATTGGGCGTGTGTCACCACACTATCCATGGCAGCAAGTAGAGGTGCTCAAGAGGTCCTGGAGCCTGAGAGGGAGGCCCAGGGACCGGCCTTAGAGAGAAGAGGCAGGGGGTGCGGGAAACCGGCCCCTGAAGTACCCACGGCCCAGGAGGAAGCAGACCTTGAGGGGGATGCCCTGGAGCCTACCGGGGAACAGATAGCCGAACTGGGGGACCTGCCTGAGCTGACCCATTGGCAGCAGGAAGGAGGCCTCTCCAGGGAGGACTTTTGTAAGGCACAGAAAGAATGCCCCTCTCTCGTGGGTATGCGGCAGCAGGCTGCAGACCAGGCCGCAGGTAGTCAGTCTGGGTCACATTTCATTTACTGGGAGAACGACCTCCTATATACAGAGCCTAAGGTTGCTGAGCCTGGGTCAGCCCGTGCACTGGTGGTACCCCAGGACTTCAGAGCCTTCCTACTGGGGCTGGCTCACGATGTGCCATTGGCAGGACATTTGGGGCAGGACAAGACCTTTGAAAGGCTTGTCACCCACTTTTATTGGCCTCAAATGCGCAGGAGTTCAGACACTCACTGCAGGACCTGTCAGACTTGCCAGGCAAGTGGAAAGAGTGGAAGGAAGCAGAAGGCTCCACTCCAGCCATTCCCTGTGGTCGGTACCCCATTCCAGCGAGTGGGGATTGACATTGTGGGGCCACTGGACCCTAGGACAGCCATGGGCAACAGGTTTATCCTGGTCCTGGTGGACCATGCCACCCGGTATCCGGAAGCCATCCCTCTGAGGACAGTGACGGCCCCCGTGGTGGGACGTGCACTGATGGGAATTTTCTCCAGAGTGGGATCCCCTCTAGAGGTGGTGTCTGACCGGGGTACCAATTTCATATCCAAATATATGAAATCCCTTTGGCAAGAGTGTGGTGTAACCTACAAGTTTACCACACCTTACCACCCCCAAGGAAACGGGTTGGTTCAGAGATTCAACCTTACCCTCAAGGGAATGATAATGGGTCTGGAAGAACCCATGAGGCGTAAGTGGGACGTCCTCTTGCCATGCCTTCTCTTTGCGTACCGTGAGGTGCCACAGAAGTCTCTAGGGTTCAGCCCCTTTGAGCTCCTGTATGGCCACCCAGTGAGAGGACCTCTAAGTCTGGTCAAGGAAGGCTGGGAGCAATCTCCCAGGAAACCTCCCCAGAATGTATATAGCTACATGCTGGCCTTCAGAAATCAGACTAGGCGATTCAGGCAACTTGCTGAGGCAAATCTGGAAGCCAGCCAGGAGGAGATGAAGCGGTGGTACGACCAGAATGCCACTCTGGTAGAGCTTCAGCCTGGACAAAAGGTGGGGGTCTTGGCCCCCGTGGAGCCTTGTGCGCTCCAGGATAAGTGGACCGGTCCCTTTGAGGTTGTGGAGTGCAAGAGTCCTGTTACCTATTTGGCGGACTTGCGGACTCCAAGGAACCCCTTGAGGGTCCTTCATGTCAACCGCCTCAAGCCCCACTTGGAGAGGTCCCAAGTGGGCATGCTCTTGGCAACAGATGCTGGGATGGAAGAGGAGACCGAGCCTCTTCCTGACCTCCTGTAAGTCCAGGATGGGTCAGTGGATGGTGTCATCCTCTCTTCCGCCCTGACCCCTGAGCAACAGAATGATTGTCGCCAGCTGCTGGCACAATTTTCTGATCTGTTTTCCCTGGTTCCCGGTGTCACTTATTGGTGCGTCCATGATGTGGACACTGGGGATAGTACACATGTGAGGCACAAAGCCTACAGGGTGACTGACAGGGTGAGGGCCTGCATCAAGGAGGAGGTCTCCAAGATGTTTGCACTCGGGGTAATTGAGTCCTCCAGCAGTCCTTGGGCCAGCCCAGTGGTCTTGGTCCCAAAGGCTGCAGCGCCGGGAGCCACACCCGAACTCCGGTGCTGTGTGGACTACAGAGGACTCAATTCAGTCACCAGGACTGACGCACACCCCATCCCCAGAGCTGATGAGCTTATAGATCAGCTAGGGTCTGCCAACTACCTCAGCACGTTTGATTTAACGTCTGGGTACTGGCAGATCGCCTTGACCGAGGGGGCCAAAGAGAGGTCAGCATTTTCCACCCCAGATGGGCACTACCAGTTCCGGGTTATGCCCTTTGGGATGAAGAATGCCCCTGCCACCTTCCAGAGGTTGGTCAACCAGGTGTTGGTTGGACTGGACTCGTTCAGTGCCGCCTATGACATCGCAGTGTTCAGCTCCACGTGGGAGGAACACCTGCGCCACCTCTGGGAAGTGTTGATGGCACTGTGGAGGGCAGGCCTCACGATCAAGGCGAGTAAGTGCCAGATCGGGCAGGGTTCCATGGTGTACTTGGGGCACCAGGTTGGGAGCGGCCAGGTGGCGCCCCTTCAACCCAAGATAGAAACCATCCTGAATTGGGAGTCGCCCAAAACCCAGACAGAGGTGAGAGCCTTCCTAGGTCTCACCGGGTACTACAAGAGGTTTGTCAAGGGGTATGGCAATATTGTTGCCCCTTTGACAGCGCTGACTTCTAGGAAGCAGCCCAGGAAAGTGATTTGGACTCACACCTGTCAGAATGCTTTTGAGGCCCTGAAAGCTGCTATGTGCGCGGCGCCTGTGCTCTTGGCTCCCAACTTCTCCAAAGAGTTTATCGTTCAGACAGACGCTTCAGAGCATGGTGTGGGGGCTGTTCTTTCACAGATTAATGAAGAGGGCCTAATCAACCTGTAGCCTTCCTTAGCAGCAGGTTACTTCCACGGGAACAGAGATGGAGTGCTATTGAGCGTGAGGCATTTGCTGTGGTCTGGGCGCTGAAGAAGCTAAGACCCTACCTGTTTGGGTCTCACTTCCGGGTTCAGACAGACCACAGGACCCTCAGATGGTTGATGCCTATGAGGGGTGAGAATCCAAAGCTGTTGAGATGGTCCATTTCCCTACAGGGGATGGATTTCACGGTGGAACATCGCCCTGGTACAGATCACGTCAATGCTGACGGTCTGTCCAGATTTTTCCGCCTTAGTGATGAGGAACTCCCTGGGGTAGGGTAGTTCTCCCCACTCTTCAGCTGGAGGGGACACGTGTTAGACCTGGCACCTTGGCGTGAGTCTCCCTTCCACTTTTTGTCGCTGTGCCGCCTGTGTTTTGCTGGTGTTAGCTGCTCCGAGCACTGTGCCACTGCCAACCAGTGCCACAGTGCAAGTGCTCCGTATTTAAAATGTGTATGTTGGTTGGATTCCATGATTGGCTTATTTGGTTTACTGTCAGACCCCAGTAAAGTGCACCAGGAGTGCCCAGGGCTTGTAAATACAAATGCTGCTGGTGGGCTTGCAGCACTGGTTGTGCCACCCACAGAAGCGGCCTAGTAAAATGTGTCTAAGGTCTGCGTGCAGTCTCGTACTGTCATGCTAACTGGGCAAGTGCACCCACTTCCCAGTCCCTAAACCTTCCCTTAACTTCATATTAGTCACCCCTATGGTAGGCCTAAGGGCAGGGTGCATTGTAAGCATAAGGTAGGACAAGCCCTGATGTGTGTGGCATGTCCTAATAGTGAATTACAGCCATTTTCGTTTTTCACTATTGCAAGGCTACCTGTTCCCATAGGCCAGAATGGGCTGTTGGAATTGTTACATCATATGATCCTAACAGATCCAGGGAACATGGTAGAAATTCGAGTTTAGTATGCCTGAACTCAGAATAATAAAATACATCGTTTAGTAAAGTTTATTTTAATATTCTATGTTTGCAAATGCCACTTTTAGAAAGTTGGCATTTGCTTGCCTAACCATTTCAGCCCGCCTCTGCTATGATGTGTATCTGCCTGTCTGGTTTGTGTGAGTGACAGGGCTGGGGAAACCCAGAGGGGCAGGGCTAGCTAGCCTGGTGGTGAATAGAGAGATTGACAACCAGATGGGTGGGAGGAGTGCACCTGGACTCTGAATAGGGCTGTGCTCTGCCACCACAATGCTGGCTCCACCTCCTGTGGAGCAGCTGATGTCTCTGCCCTGCACCCTGAATAGAAAGTCAGAGTCATGTCAACAAAGTGCTCAGGAACTGGTTTGGACTGGGCAAAGGCCCCTCTACCCCAGAGGAACAAAGGAATTAGGGGTATAAGTATTGGGACCCTGCTCCCAAGAAATTAGATCCTGCTTGACAAGAAGAACCTCTGCTTGAGGAGAAGGAACTGGGAAAGCTGTAAGGAGGAGTACTGTCCCTGACCTGGGGGATTGGCCTGCAGTGGTTGCCTTGCTGCTGAAAGGAGAGGAGAAAGACTACAAAGACATTATTTCAACTTGTGCTTCAAAAGATCTCCAAGGGCTTGGAATAGAGCTTGCCTCCTGCTGAAGTCTCAGGAACAACAGACTTCACCCCCCAGCTCCCCAAAGTTCTTTGGAAGTACCTGCTGCTGTTGTTGGGCCTTCTGAGGGACTGCGTGTCGCAAGGAGCTGGAAGCGCGACTCAAGAAGGAGAAGCGTGCCGCCGTCGGAGCTACTGTCGTCGCATCACGTAAAGGGTGTCGCCGCTGCAGCATCGCATCGAGCGGAAGCATCTCGCATCAACCAAGAAGTGTCTCGCAACGCCGAAGAAGCGTGTCACCATCGTAGCTGACGCATCACACCGCATCAAGAGAAGAGTCTTGCATCGAGAAAGAAGCGTGTCGCCATCGCAGCCATCGTAGCTGTCGCATTGCACCGCATCAAGAAAAGCGCCTCGCATCCACGGAGAAGCGTGCCGCCGTCGGAGCTGCTGTCGTCACATCGCGTAAAGGGCTGTCGCAGCTGCAACATCGCATTGAGCGGAAGCGTATCGCAAACGTTGGAGAAGAGTGCCGCTGCCAAGGCCGCTGTTGTCGCATTGCGTAAAGGGTGACGCCGCTGTAGCTGACGCATCGAGTCGAGTCTTCTCGCAACATCGGAGAAGCGTGAAGCATCTGGAAGATCTTCACGTCTTTATTTCTTTGCACCAAAAACTTAATCGCATCAGCATCGTTTCGTTGCCCTGCGTGTCGCATCTAATGTACATTGACTTAAAGTGTCGCATTTAAGAACTTATGAGAACTAAGCAAACTTCTACCATCTAAAGTAACAGTATTGTGTATTTTTGTTGTTTAATGGTCTTGTGGTAACTCTATATAAAGAATCCCTATTTTAATATAAAAACCTGTGTGGTGTCCATTTGTAGTGTTGTCACTTGGTTACTGTATGTGTTCACAAATGCTTAACCTATAACGCTCTGAGATAAGCCTTGTCTGCTCGCGCCAAGCTACCTAGAGGGTGAGCAGAGGTTGTTTTAGGAGTGTCACCCCTTACCCTGACTAGAGGAAAGGTTCCCTGCTTGTCACAAGTACCTACCTGTGCCAACCAGAGAACCCGGATTCTAACAATCTGACTTGAGAGAAACCATGGTGTTGAGTACATTAAAAAGCTGTATAGTGATATTAATAATAGTGGCAATTGTCTTAATTATACTAATGATTGGTTTTCTAGTGGGTCTTAACTCTTCTGTCGAGCAAGCTTCCCACCAAAACTAAACCTCATTTAGCCTATGTAGAAGAGCAATGTAAATTTAACAAGAAAAGTTTGCTTACAGATGGGTTTGAGTGAAATTACACAGGCAACATCTTATTTTCAAATTACTCCATGAGTGTTCTAAAGCTATGCATGCCCGTGATTGTTACATCTGTACATACTTACCTGTTTTAATGGTAGCTCCTACCACCACTTGCCCCTCCCTTATGCACTTCCCTGCAGTATAACTAGCAGGGGCGGTTCCTCCACGTGGACGGGAGAGCGTCACCCCACTGTTTTCTCGCAGTGCAAGAAGCAGAAACATAAAATGGTATTTTAAATACCATTTTATGTTTCTGCTTCTCACACTGCGAGAAAGCAGAAGGGTATGCCTGGTTGGGGACGGGCGGGTGGGTGGCCCTGCTGGAGTCCAGGGGAGGAGTGGCTTGCCCACTCTGAGTGAGCTGACTGTTTAGTCGGCCCCAGTGCCGACCAAATCAATCATACGCACTCTGCATTTTCTCTATGTAGGCTGCATGCAGCCTATGTGAGAAGGTGGCCTGGTATACGCTGTCCACTAATTAAAGTGGGCACCTTGCACCAGTCCCAATGACCCTTATGATGCCTGAGGTCAAAGATAACCTTTAGAAAGCTATCCTAGTGGTAGCTATGGAGAGCAGCCTTCAGGCTTTACCTTGAAAGAATGTAAAGCAGGTTGTTTTACCAGAATATCACCTTTAGTATTAACTAAATGAAAGGAGTACCACACAGTATTTAGTTATATAACACTCTCTAGTATCCTCTACACGAGGATACAACACAAAGCACACAATACTTTAGCAAAGAAACAGTTGTAAGTAGCACAATACACAGGGGGCTCCAGGGGGAGACCAAACCATATACTAAAGTAGTAGTATAAGAACCACAACAGTGTCTAGAACACGTAGAATCACTGGGACCCCAAGGAACCATCCAGGTTGAGTAAACAGGGACCCCACGGAGGACGGGTGCAGTGTGCTAACACGGCCGCGGGCTCTGTACAATTCTATGGGGAAGTCGCGGTTACAATTTTAAAATTTAAGGACCCTTCTCGGTGGACTTCATGGAAACTTTTGGAACTTAGGAGGTTGGAGAGCCACCCCACCCGTGAATACTGGAGTACCCAAGTTACCTAACCCAGGGGCGCCGGGTGCATAGGTCTGAAGTGGTGTCGGAAACCGCCATCGTTTTCAATGGAGGACTTCAAAGAAGAGCTGCTGCCGGGAAGGAAGAAAGTGTCAGTTGGAATCGAAGGGTGGATTTGTGATGCAAGAAACCTGAAAGTATCTGATCTGGGTGCCATAGACAATGAAGATTGGAGAGACGCCCTTGCCTCACCCGAGAGGTAGCAATCCTCATGCTTCTCCGCCTCAAACAACTTAAAATACTCCACCGGGTATATTTTGATGCTAAGCTACTGTTCCGACTGAGGAGACGACCAGATCCGCTCTGCCTTCGACACTGCAACCAAGTTGGCACTTTCATACACATAATATGGGAATGTCCATACATACAACACTATTGGGAAAGGGTGACAAGCCAACTGTTCAGGACCTGTGACATACCCCTGAGTCCCTCTCCCGAACTCTGCCTCCTCAACATATGGGAAGCTAACGACCTTTCCCCGATGGAACAGGCATGGGCCACAATGGGGTGTATGATTGCAAAGCGTGATATTGCACAGAAATGGGGACAGGACTCCGTCCGCATGTAACAGACTGGGCAAAGGACATGGACTGCGCAATGATAGCTGAGAAAACGGTTTTCAAGGGACGGGGACGCCCCAGGAAATGGGATCATAAATGGGGAAAATGGAACAAATACCGTGGGGACATATGCATCTCCCCAACAGTGGAAATGCGGCGTGAGAGGCAAGCACTTATGGCCCGCCTCATGACAGATGCTGGGCCCCCTCAATCGGCGATATGACCCCAAAAAGCAGTCTAGTATGTTATGTATGATTCTAGTCCATATAAGTGTGGTAGTTATAATCGAGGACCTCCCGGGGGTAGCATACGGGTAAAGTATTTTACACACTGTATGTAATAATTTGATGACAAGGTCTTGTTTTCTTCAGCGGACATGTCAATACGTCTGTACATTATTTGAACCAATGCAATTTCTTATAAATAAAAACAGTTAAACATTTTGTTTTTTTTAAAGAAACCTGAAAGCAGAGGGGACAGAGTATGGGTCACCTCAGGGTGACCAGGGGCTCAGTAGACGAATGCCCACCGATGTCGGGTGCTTCAGGTGCGAAGAGAGGATGCTTGACTCTGCAGCCACGAGGACCGGGAGACGTCGAGGACAACCAGGTGCCGGATGCGAGCTGTCCCACAAAGCATGTAGAGTGCTGAGGGGTCAGTGTCCGGCTGGAGCACCAACAAGCCTTGGCAACAGCAACCCACGCAGGAAGGTCAAGCAGGTTACGGTGTGGACCAGCAAGGTCCAGGAGACTCACTAAGTAATGGGGAGTCAGGGAACATCTGGAGAAACCAGGGAAGCCTAACAGAATTCAAGATGACCCTCAGGAGGACCCACAGGCCGAATGACCAGGAGTCGCGAGGGGACCTCGAGCAAGATCACAAAGTACCAGCCCACGGAGCACTCAGTGCGAGGAGGCCGGAGTTCTTTAGTGGAAATACTGCACAGGGTCAGGACTACACGGAGTTCAATGCACAAGCTCGGAAATTGCCAACAAGCATATGCACTTGCAAAAGTACGCGGTGTACAGGGGTTTGGGTTATGCGGTCCTCACAAGGGATACTGGCCTCAAACTCAGTGAGAGGGCAGCTTGACCTCAAGTAACATCAGAACCCACCTCCTGTGTTGCTGGTGCCTTCAGAGTCCGCAGGAGCGCAGGATCAGCAGACAGGTCCGTTGCGTTACAGTGCCTACGAATACAGGGGAGTGACTCTTTCACCCCAAGGCAGATTCTTCAGATGTCCTTGATGCTCCACAGATACTGCATGGAGCCTGTATGGTGCATGGGCACAGACGATGCTTTGGACGGAGAGGGAGACTAAGTCAGGTCCAGTCGAAGTCAAGCACAGTCCAGAGTGTCCAGATGGTCGAAGTTCAGTGGTTTCTTGTTCAGAATCTTGTCAACGTCAAATCTAAGGTCCTACAGCCAGGTAAGCCCTTATGTACCCACGGGAGAGGGTTGGACAGATTCAGGGGACCCTCTTAGGGGAGGGTCAGGACAGAAGGGAGGTTACTCCCATGTCCTTTGTCTAGTTTCGCTCCAGAGCAGGAGCCAACGGCTCTCAGAACTGGTCTGAACTAGACTATGCACAGGGACACCAAGTGTGCCCCAGATGCAGACTTTCAGGCACTTTGGAAGTGCACCCACTTAGTCCCAATACACTAAATCCTGTCTGGGAGGTGGTCACACCTCCCTGTGACAGGATGCCTATTGTGGTGCCTTCCCTGCTCGAGCGTGGCTTAGCAGCAGGAGGGCAGAAATGTGTCTCTGGTCTGCAGCAACCATTTTGTGTTGCCCGCGTCGAGAAGGCTGATACCTGAAAGACAAGTGACCCCACAAAGCTCGCTTCAGAAGGGTGGAATCATACCTCCCACACCGGTTACCAGTGTGGAGGTATGATTCCAAGGTGTTTGATACCAAACACAACATGTTTTGTTTCAGCCGTTTTCGAGATAGCATTTACCTCAAGGTTATAATGCACCACTACCTATATATCTGGCAATATCACAGACAATCCGGGAGAAGGGTCTCCGAAGGCTGCAGAGGGTCTCTGCTCATGCAGGGCACCCTGTCACGTAAAACCCAGCACCCTGCCTTCAGGATTGTCAAGGCCTGCTATAGGGGTGACTTATAAGTTTTAAGTGTAGTGACATATAGATATAGTGAACCTATATCTAACATAAGCGGTGCAAGCACCAACTTACACAAGCTGCAATGGCAGACCTGTAGTTCCATTTTGCATGGCCTCTCATGGGTGGCATAATACATGCTTCAGCCCATGGGAGGCCTCTGGGGTACCTATGCCCTGGGTACATGTGTACCATATACTAGGGACTTATAAGGGTACCCCAGTATCCAATCTGGAGTGTACCTAAGTACATGTCATTACATTTTAGGGAGAAGGCAGATAGAGTGGGGTCCTGATTAGCAGGATCCCTGTCAGTCTAGTCAAAAACAGTGTAACATCCAGCAAAAAGTGGGGGTAACCATATGAAGCAGATCCTACAGCCTACATAGAGAAAATGGCCTCCCCAAATACGCCTGCGTGGTCGGCGTCCTAGCCAATCACAACGCTGTCATTGCAGTGTTGTGATTGGCTTAGGGGACGAGAGGGAGGCTGCCTGCTTTTGCTTCCTGTGACCAGAGAGAGGAGACGCGACACAGGACCGGAGGCAAAGGTAAGTTTATTTTTTAAATTTATTTATTAAATAAACCCCCCCCTCCCCCTGCGCGACCCCCCCCTACCTCCGCGCGACCCCCCCTCCCTCCGCGCCACACCCTCCCTCCGCGCGACCCGCTCCCTCCGTGCGACCCACCCGCGAGTCAAGCCGGCCGCGACTGATAACTAGGAGTTTGTTTTAACCAAAAGGTTGTTTTAAATATTATTTTTCTAACTTTGATTTGTTTTTAGATTGTGCCTTTGCATATAAATTTTAATCCAAATTCTAAAGTTACATCTGTGGAAAGGAAGTGTCATTATTTGAGAACTGTCACATTAATTAATATTTCTAACTTTACTAAGGTTAGGCTTTCATGTAAATTGACTAGGCCCAAGGAGTATCAATCCCCTTGCAAGTGCAGTGAGGAATAAGGCAGGTATGCCAACTGTCCCCACTCCTATTTGCTCTGGGACTACAGCCATTATCATCACATTTCCGAGCTGAAGGCAGGACTCTTGGAATGAGAGAGGCTGCTATAGAGCACGTCATATTCTCATATGCCAACAACATCCTGATAGAGGTGGATCAGGGTTTGGAAAGTGATTAGAATACTAGAAGATTTTGGCCAAGTATTGGGACTGAGGGTAAACTGATCCAATATCTGCTTATTTCCAGCCCCGCCGAATATTCCACCACTGGACACTGTTCATGCGAAAATGTCAATCTTTCAATTACCTCTGTATTCAAATCCTACATGATATGAAAGCCATCATAGATGCCAACATAGGGTTTACGATCTTCCATTCAGTTTTGGACGTCACCCCGATTGAGCATCATGGAGAAGGCAGCCTTTATCAAGATTGTGGTGCTTCCCCGGTTGGTTTACTATCATGCCAATATACCATATACCCTCCCTCAGATGTACTACCGGGAAATAGATTAACTTGAAACCTCATTGCTGTGGAACTATGGCAGACAGAGAGTGGCACTGCACACTTTGAAATGAACACTAGATAAATGGGGATTGGGCATCCCCAATTTTGAATATAACCTTGTCAGCACAACTGCAGTGGATGGGAAAGCAGTTGGCGACTACGGCTGATTAAGACTGGGCCTGGATTTGGCCCAGACGGAATCCTGGTGAGATCCTGACCCTACCAGTCCCCATGGTGAAGGGAATGTTGGTGACCTCTATGCATCAATGGTGGAGAAGATTTCATCAGGGCGCTGTAAATGCCTACCTACTGTACTCATCTACAGTACCTCTGAAGGCATTTTTTGTAAAATCACAAATTAACATGTCTGCATGGAATAGTAGGTGGGGTCACCCTGGGACGATCTATATGCGGCTGACACTTTACACACATTTACAGAGCTAATAGAGGCATATGGAGTGCCAGCAGGCCACTTTTTCTCATACAACAGCATAGTAGGGAAAGTACATGATAGCTGGGGCCCCACAGCCATGACAGAGCCAGAACAGAATTATACATTAAACTCAATTTTAGCTTTGGGGAATGGCTGCAGGGCAATCTCACAACTCTACCGGGCACTCACAGCCCCTAACTAAGACCCTGTGAGAACTCCAGATCTTATTATTGGAGGGGCGAGATGATGGTCTGGAGGGGTGCGCCAGGAGGAGCAATATCTGGGTACTGAGCTTACCAGAGGGAGCCGTGGGATCAGACCCTGTCAGCTATGTGCAGACCTGGCTTAAACCATTCACACAGGCTTCAGAACTAACAGCCTTCTTCTCCGTGGAGAGGGCGCGTTGGGTTCCGGGGTGGCATCCTCCCCCGGGGCCCCCTCCTCGGCCACTACTTGTGAAGCTCCTCCATTTCCTGGACAGAGACACTGTGTTGCATGCTGCTAAGCAAAATGGGGTCATCTGTGTAGAGGACAAGCATGTCATGCTCTTTCCCAACTATTCCCGAGCACTACAATGCCAGCCAACGTCCTTCCTGGAGATAAAGTACCACCTCCGCCAAAGGGCGATACAGTACTCCCTGCTCTTCCCAGCGCACCTCAAGATAATACATGAGGGGGTCACTACTTTCTTCACAGACCTAACCGAGGCATACAACTGGATTGAACTTCATATGCGGGGACCACCCACACCCGGAGAATTTACGAAACTCCCTAGAACCCTGGAATAGACTTCGCCGCGGAAAGAAAATCCAACAACGCTCCAAATCTCAGCCCCGTGGCTCCATTACAGGATTCCCCAATACAGAACAAATCATCGCAGAGAGCAGAAGGGCCCTACAGGCAGCTGCGGACCTGGGTCCCGCCTCTGTGACCTCAGTCGGCGAGAGTGGCCCCCATATCTTTACATCCGAACAGGACCCCAGTGACACAAGCCCCTCTTGAGCGGAATCAGTGACCCCATCACTGGTGACCCCTCAACCAGCAGACACACTCATCTGAAGAACACTTGCAATGACATTAATTTCTTCCTGTATCCTTATTCTCATTCCTCCTCTGCTATACTAGATACAGGCCACAATCAGATACCTAGTAATTCAGCCCCTCAGGGCTCTAGGCCCCACCGGATTTCCGGGCCTCCCATGGGCCACACACATCACTAGCTTTCAGTACACATATGTGTTGCCCCCATAGTACACTAGTGCGCTTGCACCATGTTTGGTTTTACCGTGCTGCCTGTTGTGGTAGGTCTCCAGTATTGGGATCATGTCCCATCACAGTTCTTGTCCCTTCCCTGGTTCCTTCCCTACACCCTGATCAGATTTACACAGTGGGCGGGTGTGAGAAGTTGGCCTGGTATATGATGCTCACTAGTTAAAGTGATCACCTTGTACCATGCCAAGCAACCCTTATGGTGTGGTTGTAAGTCAACCTTTTCGGACTAGCTGCCCTAGTGGTAGCGTAGGCTAAGCAGTCTTTGAGGCTAAACTCGTGAAGCGTGTTAAGCAAGCTGTTTTACCAAATGTAACCCCCTTTTATACCAATGAAAGGACACCACACAGATATATATTCAAAATATATATGTATTTATTTCTCAAAGTAACCCCTAGTCTCTTTATGAGCACAGGAGCACAAATCGTCAAACAAGATTACAGTAGAATACACAGAAGTTGCACTTTATATGGATAGGCCCTGGTGGCCGCTCAAACCATATACTAAGAAAGTGGTATAAGTACCACAAACAGAAAAGGGAAAAGGCCTAGGGCCTCTAGAATCGCTGGGCCTACAAGGAGCTAACGTTAGTTAGTGACCAGGAGGTCCACGGGTTGCGTGTGCAGAGCAAATAGTCACACGCGAGCTCCCATAGGTTTCAATGGGTGCGTAAAAAGTACAAAGTTACTGCAAAGGAGATCTTCCGGGTTGACTAGGAACTTAAGATTTGGAACACAGGCACTAGAGATATATTACTACACTTGGGCACCGGAGTACCAGCTTTACCTCACCCACAGGAAGCAGGTGCATAGGCCTCAAAGTGCGTCGGGTTTCTTCTATCTGTTCCGTTGAGCCTGGGGCAAAGATGCTGCAGGCGGTCGGTCCGGGAGAGATGCGGTGGATCCAAGGGTGGATCGGAGTTGCAGAAGACCTGAAAGCAGAGGGGACAGTGTTCACAGTCACTAGCCAGTGACCGGCGTGGCACCAGGTAGGTACCAGGCGATGTCGGGTGCAAACAGGTGATGAGGGGTAGCTTGTCTCCGCAGCCACGTGGTCCCTGAAGGTCGACGACGTCCAGGAGTCGGCTCACGAGCTGTCCCACGCAGGCTCTCGCTGTCGGCGGTGTCGGCGACTTGGTCGAAGCAAACAAGCCTTGGCAAAAGCAATTGTAGGAGGATTCGGAAATCAGCTGTTGGTTCTGACCAGCAAGGTCAGAGGGGTTGCTCCTTTGGAGGGGAGCAAGGGCCAGTCTGGAGCTACCAGACCAGCGGTGTTTTTCGTAGAGTTCGTCGCCAAGATGGCCACTAGCCAGCGGGCCAGCAACCGGTTAGGCGCGTCGAGTGGCAAAATGCAGAAGGGCCCCACGCAGATCGTGGAGATGCTGGAGGGCTCACCTTTGGTGCAAATGCTGCTCGAGAGTTGGGCTTCTCAGATCCCAAAGCACAACTTGGAGGGAGCCTCGGTTGTTGCACTTGTCAGCTTGTCGTAGTCGTTCCAAGATGGCTGGCTCCACGTGTCTCGGTGCCTCCACGGGTCTCTTCTTTTCAGGGACTGTGGATCGGGCGGTGAGAGGTCTGGAGGTCCAGGTCTTGTCAGTCTCTGGGCTCGGGCTCCGGCGGGAGGCGGCGGCAAAGCAGACGTTGATTCGCTGGATGGTGCTTGCGTTAGCAAGGTGGTCACTCCCTGACCACAGGGGAGATTGGCTTCAGTCCTCTGTGCAGCAGAGCGTCAAAGTTCCCGTCTTCTTCTTAGTGTTAAGTTGATTCCAGGATGTCTGAAGTCTTAGGACACAGCTCCTACCTTTAAGCGGATTCTAGGGGCCGGACTACCTGCTAGGTCCCTCCCTATGGGTGGGACCAGGAAGGGGGGTGGTTACACCCCCAATCCTTTGTCCAGCTCGCCCCAGGCCCGGGACTGGTGTGCCCCAGGACCGGTTTGAACTGGCATATGCACCGAGGCTCCTTGTGAGCCACAGGCATGTCTGGTTTCTTTCAAGCCCTACCTGACCAATACTCAAAATCCTGTCTGGGGTGGTGCACGCACCTCCCCTGGCAGGAAACCCTTTGTCCACACCTCCCAAGCTGGAAGGACTCCCAGCAGCAGGAGGGCAGACTTGTGTCTGTGGTGGCAGCATCCATTTTGTGGAGCTGAGGCTATGTCTGATTTTACCCGGGTTTCAGGTACTGTACATGTCGTGTCCCTCTAGAAGGGTGGAATGCTAACCCCGTCGCCAGAATTGGCGAGGGGTTAGTATTCCAATTCGTATGATACCTTACTCGACATGTTTTGATAAAGCCAAACCAAAGATAGCATTTAACCGCGAGGTTCATAATGCACTTAAGAGTATATGGTATGACGATATCTGGAAACAGTAGAAGGAAGTTGTTCCGACCACTGCAGACAGGCTCAGCTCATGCCAGAGCACCATCTCACATGGAACCAAGCACTCTGCCTTCAGGATTGTTAAGGCCTGCCATAGGAGTGACTTATAGGTTACCAGGTGTCCCATTTAAGGTTAGGTATAGGTATACTACACCTAAGTAAGAGGTGATTACACCAACATACCCCAGCTGAGTGATCAGCCAGTTGTGTCAAATTGTTAGGCCAAGCCTGGGGTGGCATAATACATGCTGCAGCCCCTGGCAGGCCTTGGGTACACCAATGCCCTGGGTACCTAGTGTACACTGGTACAGGGGCTGACAGGGTGATCCACTTCCAATTGGTTATGCACCTAGGGTGCATAGTTTTAATTTAGTAGAGAGAACAGCAGGCTGGGGGTCTGATTGGCAGGCCCACAGCCTCAATATGTCAAAAACCAGTGAAGCAAAAAGCAAAAATTTGGGGTGACCATAGGATAGCAGACCCTACTCTCCTACACAACCCCCCCCCCAAACGCTGGGACATTAAACTAGCCTTGACCAGTCTCGTCTTCATGTCCTAAGTGGAAGTACCTGGAGAGACCATCTGCATTCCCATGGTCAGTACCTGGCCGGTGCTCCACTGTAAAGTCCATCCCCTGTAGGGAAATGGACCACCTAAGCAGTTTGGGGTTTTCACCCTTCATCTGATTTAGCCACAAGAGGGGCTTATGGTCGGTCTGAATCTTGAAGTGAGTGCCAAACAAGTATGGCCTCAGCTTCTTCAGGGCCCACACCACAGCAAAGGCTTCCCTCTCAATAGCTGACCAATTCTTCTCTCTGGGGGTCAACCTTCTGCTAATAAAAGCAATGGGTTGGTCTTGACCATCTACATTAAGTTGTGACAGCACAGCTCCCACACCCAACTCAGAAGCATCTGTTTGGACAATAAACTCTTTGGAGTAGTCAGGACTTTTCAGGATAGGTGCAGAGCACATGGCCTCCTTCAGGTCATCAAATGCCTTTTGACAGCTTACTGTCCACTGAACCTTTTTGGGCATCTTCTTGGATGTCAGATCATTAAGAGGAGTCACAATTGACCCATAGTTCTTAACAAACTTCCTGTAGTACCCAGTCAAGCCCAAGAAAGCTCGAACTTGAGTCTGGGTGGTTGGAGGGGACCAGTCCTTGATGGATTGTATCTTACTCTCCAGTGGTTGAACTTGGCCTCCACCTACAAGGTGGCCCAAATATACAACCTTACTCTGCCCTATCTGGCACTTAGTAGCCTTGATAGTGAGGCCTGCCCTTTGCAGAGCTTCAAGAGCCTTCTTCAGGTGGATCAGGTGATCCTCCCAGGTGGAGCTAAAGACAGCAATGTCATCCAGATATGCTGCGCAAAAGTCATCCAACCCAGTAAGGACTTGGTTCACCAGCCTTTGGAAGGTGGCAGGTGCATTCTTCAGACCAAAGGGCATCACCACAAACTGGTAGTGCCCACCTGGGGTTGAGAATGCTGTTTTGGCCTTAGACTCCTCAGCTAATCTGATTTGCCAATAGCCAGCTGTTAAGTCAAATGTGCTCAAAAACTTTGCAGAAGCTAGTTTGTCTATGAGCTCATCTGCCCTTGGAATAGGGTGTGCATCTGTCCTGGTGACAGCATTGAGACCCCTGTAGTCCACACAGAACCTCATCTCTCTCTTGCCATCTTTGGTGTGAGGTTTGGGGACCAGAACCACTGGGCTAGCCCAGGGGCTCTCTGAGGGTTCAATGACACCTAATTCCAGCATTTTATGTACCTCAGCCTTTATACAGTCCCTGACGTGGTCAGGTTGTCTGTAAAGCTTGTTCTTTACAGGCAGACTGTCACCAGTGTCCACCACATGGGTACACCAGTCAGTTTGACTAGGTATCAAGGAAAACATATGTGAAAATGATTGTAGAACCTGTCTACATTCAGTCTGCTGATGGGCAGTGAGGTTGCCTCCAAGGGTCACTCCTTCAACTGAGCCATCTTCAGGGTTCTGAGACAACAGGTCTGGGAGAGGGTCACTCTCTTCCTCCTGTCCCTCATCTGTAGCCATGAGCAAGCCCATGTCTGCCCTGTCAACATATGCTTTAAGCCTGTTAACATGGAGTACCCTGTGGGGACTCCTGGGAGTTCCTAGGTCGACCAAGTAGGTGACCTCTCCCTTCTTTTCCAGGATTGTATGGGGTCCAGACCATTTGTCTTGGAGTGCTGCTGGGGCCACTGGCTCCAACACCCATACCTTCTGTCCTGGCTGAAACTCAACCAAGACAGCCTTTTGGTCATGCCAAGCTTTCTGTAAGGCCTGGCTTGCCTCAAGGTTTTTGGATGCCTTCTCCATATACTCAGCCATCCTGGAGCGGAGACCAAGTACATAGTCCACTATGTCTAGCTTAGGCTTTTTGAGAGGTAACTCCCATCCTTCCTTCACCAAACACAGTGGGCCTCTCACAGGGTGCCCAAAAAACAATTCAAATGGGCTGTAGCCAACTCCTTTTTGTGGGACCTCTCTGTAAGCAAACAGAAGTCAGGGTAGAAGGATGTCCCATCTTCGCCTGAGCTTTTCAGGTAATCCTTTGATCATACCCTTTAGGGTCTTGTTGAATCTCTCAACAAGCCCATTGCATTGTGGGTGATAAGGGGTGGTGAACTTGTAGTTGACACCACATTCCTTCCACATAGCTGTCAAGTATCCTGACATAAAGTTGGTACCTCTGTCAGATACTACCTCCTTAGGAAACCCCACTCTGGAGAATACTCCCAGCAGGGCCCTGGCCACAACAGGTGCTGTAGTGGTCCTAAGGGGAATTGCCTCTGGATACCTGGTGGCATGATCCACTACCACCAGTATAAATCTGTGCCCAGATGCAGTGGGAGGATCCATGGGACCCACTATGTCTATTCCCACTCTTTCAAAGGGGACCCCCACCACAGGTAGTGGTATTAGGGGGGCCTTTGTTGTGCCACCTGATTTGCCACTGGCTTGGCAGGTAACACAGGAGCGACAAAACTCCTTTGTATCTTCATTCATGTGAGGCCAGTGAAAGTGAGGGACAAGCCTGTCCCAAGTCTTGTTCTGGCCTAAGTGTCCTGCTAAAGGAATGTCATGGGCCAAGGTAAGAAGGAAGCCCCTAAATTGCAGAGGTATAACCAACCTCCTGGTAGCACCAGGCTTGGGGTCTCTAGCCTCTGAATAAAGGAGACCTTCATCCCAATACACTTTATGGGTACCTTGAGCATTCCCAGCAGCCTCAGCAGCAGCCAGCTGTCTGAGGGGTTCAAGAGAGGGACAGGATAACTGAGCCTGCCTCAAGTCAGCCCTTGAAGGTCCCCCTGTCCCCAGAAACTCAACCTGATCAGGTTCAAGCTCTTCAGGGACAGTTCCTTCAGGGTCCTCTAGATCAGCTTCCTGGGAAGGCTGATCATCACTCTGAGGCAGGGGGGAAGGCACAGCCTTGACCCCCCTGTTCTTCTTCTTGGTAGGTGCTTGGTCCATTGTTCCAGGATCCAAGACCTGAGGTTCAGTGAGGCACTTTTTGGCCTGTGACCTGGTCACAGCAAGGACATGTGATGATATACCTAACATCTCTGCATGAGTCCTGTACTCCACTTCTGACCATAGAGAACTCTCTAGGTCATTGCCCAACAAACATTCTACTGGGAGGTCTGCACTAACCACAACCCTTTTGAGGCCAGTTACCCCTCCCCATGAGAAGTTAACAACTGCCACACTATGTGAAGTAGTGGCATTGCTGGCATTGGTCACCAGGTAGTTCTCACCTGGTATGTACTGTCCAGGGTCCACAAAGCCTGGTGTCACCATAGTGACACTGGCACATGTGTCCCTGTAGGCTTGAGCCACTTTGTCATTAATTAAAGGAGTCTGTCTGTACTTGCCCAGGTTACTGGGGCTCACAGTCAGGGACAAATCAATGTCCCCATCACAGATCAAGACTGCCTGTGTCAGGGTTCTGTCTAAGTCAGAATCTCCTTCAGTTCCCATAGTGATTCCCACTACACCCTTTGTCTGGGGACCAACACTGCTAACAGTAGTACTGGGAGCAGGTGCCTTAGGGGCAACAGTGTTGGGGGCTCCACCCTTTTTGCAATCACTAGTCCAGTGAGTTGTATTTTTGCAATGATTGCACCAGGGTTTCTTTTGACCTTCTTTCTTCTTTTTGGACTGTTGTTGGGACCCACCCTCCTTAGCAGTAGTTTGGGGCCCTGTTGAAGACTTCTGGTCTTTAGATTTCTGATCTCCACCCTTTTGGTCTGTTTTCTTCTGATCACCCCCTTGGCCCTGGTTCTGGTTCTTATGCTTAACCTTGGTTCTGACCCATTTGTCTGCCTTCTTTCCCAATTCTTGGGGAGAGGTCAGATCAGAGTCAACCAAGTGTTGATGCAGTTGCTGGTTTTGACAGTTATTTAAAATCTGTTCTCTCATCATCAAATTATACAATCCTGTAAAATCAGATACCTTACTTCCCAGCAACTAACCCTCCAAAGCCTTAGTGGCACATTCAACATATTCAGACCAGTCCTGAGTCTGTGTCTTTTGGGTGTCTCTGAACATTAACCTGTACTGTTCAGTGGTTAAGCCTAACCCATCTACCAGAACACTCTTCAGGACTCTGTAGTTTCTGACATCCTCTTCTCTAACAGTGAGGAGTCTATCTCTGCCTCTTCCTTCAAAGGAGAGCCAGAGGATTGCTGCCCACTGGTCTTCAGGAACCTGCTGTACTTTGCAGGCTCTCTCAAGAGCAGTTATCCATTTGTGGATGTCATTCCCACTTTTGTAGGGGGGCACAACCTTAGACAGGTTCCTATTGTCAAAGACCCTATCTTTGTCCTTAGGGACAATGCTGCCACCAGTGGGTATAGACCCACTCTCTCTAGGTTGCCTAGCCTTGTTCAGTTTTTCTTCCATCAGGGCTACTTCTAGCTCCTGCTTCCTGATCCTCAGCTGGGCTTCCTGCATTCTGGCCTCATGTTCCCTCCTCTGAGGGGTGGTCATCCTTTTCCTGGAGTGACCTTGAGAGCCTCTAGAGCCATGAGAAGCATTGGAGTCACCTGAGCGATTCCTTTGCCTCCCAAGCCCTGTGTTAAGTCCACTGGGGAGATCCAATGGGGTAAACCCATTGTCAGTCCCCAATAGCCTTAGTTTAGCTGGGCCAAGTATAATACTTGGCACTGGGCTAGTTCTCCCTTCATCATCACTACTTTCTGTATCCTCACCACTTTCCTCCCCTGTAGTATGATTCTCATCTAAGGGATGGCTATTGGAACTGGGTACCTCTGTAGCATCTTCAGAAGGGGGGCCTCCTGTTCCTGACCCTTAGGGGGCTAACTGGGAAGCTTTCTTGAGTTCTCTCTGATTCTCATCATTCTGTAAGAGTTCTCTGAGCTCAGCAGAGGTAGGGTTCTTGGGCTGTTTAAGGCCTCTAAGAGTTGCCAAATGCCTGAGCTCATTCTGATTAAGGGTAGCAAAGCTGGATGGTGCCCTCTGGGGGTCACTCTCAACAGAGATGGGTACAGTGGACCCCTCTGCCCCGGCCATTGCTCTTAAGTGTGGGTGGATGTGTTGCAATCTACCTACACTTGGGTTTACCTACTAAACCTATCTAGTAGTTGTAGTCAGGGTGTGCTACTCCCTTTGCTCTACAACAACTAAGTTCAGTAGAACTTATGTATATCTAATCTTGTTTTATATGTACCTACAGGTACCTATGTGATCTTTCAATTGGTAACCAAGAGATTACAATGGTAAAACACAGCAAGCTCAAATCCAACCGCTGCTCACCAATGTGAGAAGTTGGCCTGGTATATGATGCTCACTAGTTAAAGTGATCACCTTGTACCATGCCAAGCAACCCTTATGGTGTGGTTGTAAGTCAACCTTTTCGGACTAGCTGCCCTAGTGGTAGCGTAGGCTAAGCAGTCTTTGAGGCTAAACTCGTGAAGCGTGTTAAGCAAGCTGTTTTACCAAATGTAACCCCCTTTTATACCAATGAAAGGACACCACACAGATATATATTCAAAATATATATGTATTTATTTCTCAAAGTAACCCCTAGTCTCTTTATGAGCACAGGAGCACAAATCGTCAAACAAGATTACAGTAGAATACACAGAAGTTGCACTTTATATGGATAGGCCCTGGTGGCCGCTCAAACCATATACTAAGAAAGTGGTATAAGTACCACGAACAGAAAAGGGAAAAGGCCTAGGGCCTCTAGAATCGCTGGGCCTACAAGGAGCTAACGTTAGTTAGTGACCAGGAGGTCCACGGGTTGCGTGTGCAGAGCAAATAGTCACACGCGAGCTCCCATAGGTTTCAATGGGTGCGTAAAAAGTACAAAGTTACTGCAAAGGAGATCTTCCGGGTTGACTAGGAACTTAAGATTTGGAACACAGGCACTAGAGATGTATTACTACACTTGGGCACCGGAGTACCAGCTTTACCTCACCCACAGGAAGCAGGTGCATAGGCCTCAAAGTGCGTCGGGTTTCTTCTATCTGTTCCGTTGAGACTGGGGCAAAGATGCTGCAGGCGGTCGGTCCGGGAGAGATGCGGTGGATCCAAGGGTGGATCGGAGTTGCAGAAGACCTGAAAGCAGAGGGGACAGTGTTCACAGTCACTAGCCAGTGACCGGCGTGGCACCAGGTAGGTACCAGGCGATGTCGGGTGCAAACAGGTGATGAGGGGTAGCTTGTCTCCGCAGCCACGTGGTCCCTGAAGGTCGACGACGTCCAGGAGTCGGCTCACGAGCTGTCCCACGCAGGTTCTCGCTGTCGGCGGTATTGGCAACTTGGTCGAAGCAAACAAGCCTTGGCAAAAGCAATTGTAGGAGGATTCGGAAATCAGCTGTTGGTTCTGACCAGCAAGGTCAGAGGGGTTGCTCCTTTGGAGGGGAGCAAGGGCCAGTCTGGAGCAACCAGACCAGTGGTGTTTTTTGTAGAGTTCGTCGCCAAGATGGCCACTAGCCAGCGGGCCAGCAACCGGTTAGGCGCGTCGAGTGGCAAAATGCAGAAGGGCCCCACGCAGATCGTGGAGATGCTGGAGGGCTCACTTTTGGTGCAAATGCTGCTCGAGAGTTGGGCTTCTCAGATCCCAAAGCACAACTTGGAGGGAGCCTCGGTTGTTGCACTTGTCAGCTTGTCGTAGTCGTTCCAAGATGGCTGGCTCCACGTGTCTCGGTGCCTCCACGGGTCTCCTCTTTTCAGGGACTGTGGATCGGGCGGTGAGAGGTCTGGAGGTCCAGGTCTTGTCAGTCTCTGGGCTCGGGCTCCGGCGGGAGGTGGCGGCAAAGCAGACGTTGATTCGCTGGATGGTGCTTGCGTTAGCAAGGTGGTCACTCCCTGACCACAGGGGAGATTGGCTTCAGTCCTCTGTGCAGCAGAGCGTCGAAGTTCCCGTCTTCTTCTTAGTGTTAAGTTGATTCCAGGATGTCTGAAGTCTTAGGACACAGCTCCTACCTTTAAGCGGATTCTAGGGGCCGGACTACCTGCTAGGTCCCTCCCTATGGGTGGGACCAGGAAGGGGGGTGGTTACACCCCCAATCCTTTGTCCAGCTCGCCCCAGGCCCGGGACTGGTGTGCCCCAGGACCGGTTTGAACTGGCATATGCACCGAGGCTCCTTGTGAGCCACAGGCATGTCTGGTTTCTTTCAAGCCCTACCTGACCAATACACAAAATCCTGTCTGGGGTGGTGCACGCACCTCCCCTGGCAGGAAACCCTTTGTCCACACCTCCCAAGCTGGAAGGACTCCCAGCAGCAGGAGGGCAGACTTGTGTCTGTGGTGGCAGCATCCATTTTGTGGAGCTGAGGCTATGTCTGATTTTACCCGGGTTTCAGGTACTGTACATGTCGTGTCCCTCTAGAAGGGTGGAATGCTAACCCCGTCGCCAGAATTGGCGAGGGGTTAGTATTCCAATTCGTATGACACCTTACTCGACATGTTTTGATAAAGCCAAACCAAAGATAGCATTTAACCGCGAGGTTCATAATGCACTTAAGAGTATATGGTATGACGATATCTGGAAACAGTAGAAGGAAGTTGTTCCGACCACTGCAGACAGGCTCAGCTCATGCCAGAGCACCATCTCACATGGAACCAAGCACTCTGCCTTCAGGATTGTTAAGGCCTGCCATAGGAGTGACTTATAGGTTACCAGGTGTCCCATTTAAGGTTAGGTATAGGTATACTACACCTAAGTAAGAGGTGATTACACCAACATACCCCAGCTGAGTGATCAGCCAGTTGTGTCAAATTGTTAGGCCAAGCCTGGGGTGGCATAATACATGCTGCAGCCCCTGGCAGGCCTTGGGTACACCAATGCCCTGGGTACCTAGTGTACACTGGTACAGGGGCTGACAGGGTGATCCACTTCCAATTGGTTATGCACCTAGGGTGCATAGTTTTAATTTAGTAGAGAGAACAGCAGGCTGGGGGTCTGATTGGCAGGCCCACAGCCTCAATATGTCAAAAACCAGTGAAGCAAAAAGCAAAAATTTAGGGTGACCATAGGATAGCAGACCCTACTCTCCTACAGCGGGTGCCACTGACTATAAACACCAGCTATTCCCGGAGTATGGACGACACCTACACAACGTCTCCTTCTGCACCCCACCTCCATTACCACCAATGCCCCATCATGATTCCCACAGCAGATACTAGCCTCCTCACTTTGAACGCCCAAGGAATGCACACATCACACAAACACTATGCCATTTACTTCTGCATTAAACGTTAACAAGCGCAGGTAGCACTACTACAAGAAACACATCTAACCACAGGAGAACTAGACCGACTGCGTAGGTGCTGGCGAGGCACCTTCTGCACCACCACATACTTTGCATATGCACGAGGGGCAGTGATCTGGCTCCAGCCCGGGTCGCATTTCAGGAAAGTCATAGGGTGGTGGACACAGAGGGACGATATACATTCCTAGAGGGGCTCCTAGATGGCCAAACGAAACTAATAGGCAGCATCTATGCACTGAACACCGAGCAGGGGAAATTTTGTGACTCCCTGTCAGGCTTTCTAGTCCAGTCCACAACATCGCCATGGATTCTAGTGGGGGATTATAATTGTGTTCAGGACCTATCCATGAATAGAACTCCCCCTCCTTGGTTAGCGCACAGAAGGAGAGATACCGTGCCTGGGTAAATCACTGGTCACTCCTAGACTTCTGGAGAAGTCGATATCCGGCGATCAAACTCTATTCCTTCCACTTTATCCCACACAATCTGCACGTGCGTCTCGACTGATTCCTGTGCTCACCAGTGGTTATCCCCCTGATCCAACGCGCAGACTATCTGGGCTGGGTCCTATCCTATCATGACACGCACCTCATAACCCTCAGATGGTGACCTCCCCTGCCCCGGTCCCTACCTGGTGGCTGCCACGCGATTGCCTCGAAGACCCAGTGTTCCGCCATGAATTAAAAAACAGCATTTAGGACTATTTCTCAGAGAACGCCAATACGGCATCCTCCAGGATGCTAGAATGGGACGCCTTCAAAGTTGTCATTAGAGGGGCATGCATCCGACAGATAGCGGGGGTCCGCGTGACACTAGAACACAACATACAAGGGATAGAGAGCAAACTGGCAGCCCTCACCAAGGCCGCGGATGCCAGCACGGCATCCCCGACTCAGGTCGCGGAGGCAAAGACAGCATATGCAGAAGTATTAGCAGAGCTGTGAAGATACAACTTGAAGGCGAATGCGGGCAGGGCACATTGGTAGGGGGACCGGTCTGCAGCACTACTGGCCTGGGTTGTTCACCAAGATACAGACACGCAACCAATCACAGAAATATACGGCCCTTCGGGTATCGTGGCCTGCAGATCTTCTATGATTATTACACCGGAGTATTCAGGCCTCCAGGGCAAGACTACTTGGGACTTGCAGATTGATTTCTTGCCACTCTAGCCATACCCCAAATTACTCCATCTGTCAGGACCTTCCTTGATGCGAAGAACACAGTAACGGATGTGAAAAACACAATCCAAGCCATAGCACTCAACAAAGCCCCGGGTCTAGCGCATTTTCTTGTGGCACAGCTCCAGTGGCTATCACGCTGGACAGTGGGGTGCCATCTCAGGGAGACCAGCTCAGATACGGGGCCTCTGCCGATGCCGGCACTTTGCCACCTGCTCCTGCCGGTAACTCAACCTGTCTCGACACTCCCAAACCAAGTGGCAGTGGCTAGGTCCTGCATGCTGCAGGTCCACCGACTGTCCCCTGCTACCATTGGCCTACCTACCCCAGAGCAGAGGTCACTATACCCAAGCCTTGCAGACCTCGATAGACCATTTGATTCTCGAGGTAGAGTCCCATTTCACAGACGGTCAACTTCTCTCATTTGACCAATTGGTAGAGGAGAGCGGACTCCCACGTGGACAGTTCCTTCTCCACAGACAAATTGTCTGTACTGTTTCCAGCTCTTGGACCTGTCCAAAGGGGAACCCGCGACGCACCAGGTACTCCACACAGTATTACACATGGGCCCTGGATGCCACTTAATTACCTGGTTATACAAGGCCATTCGACAACTCATGGCCACGCCACTTACCCGAGACACAAGTGGGAGGAGGAATTCAAGAGACCACTACATGACAAGGAATGGGAACATCCTCTAATGTACCCAAAGAAGGTATCTTGAAATTTGCGGTTTAAAAACATAGAATTCTACATTCTACACCGCGCATACCTACCACCGGCGTGACTCCAGCGCTTCTACCCAGAGTCACAGTTTTCCTGTCCCCGCTGTCAGGCCCCTAGCGCAACATTCCAGCATATGTTCTGGAACTGCCCCACCTTACAGCCCTATTGGAACGCAGTCCACAGTACACTATGGGAGATCACGGGGTTCACTGACATTACCACATGGGAGGCCTGCGCGCTAGGAGTATTTCGGCTCCGGAAACAGTGCAAAGTCCAGACGCATTTTGCGTCGCCGACCCTCCTTCTGGCGAAAAGGAGAATCACAATGCACTGGCAAGCTCATGCAGGGCCCCCGCTAGAGGCCTAGATAGGAGCAGTCAGCAAATGGGGTGCAGCAGAGGAGGATGCGATCAGGTGTGAAGAGGTGCGAGGAGTGCGCCAGCGTCGCATTTCCACAGACTGGGTCACACTCCTTCAGCGCTCCCGACAAAATATGGAGGAAGCCTAACCGCCCCCAGCATCGCCATTCCCAACCGAGGTGCCCGGCCGGGAGTCCTTCATCGAAGCCTCAAGTAGGCTCCCACCCTCTCAGAGCTCCTCACACGACATGCACCCAAGTACACCAATGACAGACCCCCTGGGACAGAACCTAGCCACATCTCCCCTGAGCCCGTATTCCTCAAAGCATAGCCACAAGCGACAAGTATCCACCCGCCCACCCATACCTCCACTCCCAACCACCGTCCCCTGGTTTGACCCCAAGTTTGCAGTTAGTTAGCTGTTCCCATTTTTCCACCTGTCGGACACACTAAAAGGAGGACAACCCCATCCCGGGGAGCAAGTTCCACTGAAACATTATTTGACCCCATCTCATTGTCAGCCTCTATTCTTACTCGCCTGTAACCATGATTCAATACTTATGAGACATTTTTCAGCACTACGCATGTAATCTTGGTTAGCAACATTATATAATGATCCTTCAATGTGAAAAACCCAATAAAATGGTTTAAAAAAGTCTCTACCGGGCACTTCACACAGATGTAGACAGTAACCTAGATAAACTATGTGACAAGTGGGCACACAACTTAGGCCTAGAATTTACTTATGGGGAATGTGGCGGAGTACTTGAATACCCAACCACGGTCTCTAGAAATGGAAGATTTAGGCTTCCGCCATTCCACTACTGGCATAGGGCATACTTGACTCCCAAGCAGCTAGGACTGATGAGTCACAATGGGATCATGCTGGGCCCTCGATGTTGAAAGAAATCAGATGATTTTTACCACATTAGTAGGACCTGCAAGAGCATAACAGGGTTTGGAGAGAAGAAGTTGAGAAAATAGAACAAGCAACAGGCAACAAAAAATGGAAAACACAAAATATTATATTCTGGGCATCCTACCCTTCGAAAGGTAAAATGACCTTCAGATCTATAGATTTGTCCTTAGTGCTGGCTAGAGATGCATAGCCACAGCATGAAAATCACCTAAAGGACTGAATGTCCAGAGGTGGTCCACCTTATTCACTCAGTGGGCTGAGATCGAACTTGAAACTTTCAAACAAGACAACTGTTAAGGTCTAAGTAATCGCGAAGACAGACTGGAATGGGAAGATCTTGGAACTGACTTTCGAGCAACTCTGCCTCCTAAAGATTCTTAAGGACCGCTCAACGTGGGGACTGCCTGATCTGATATGAGGAGAGCTAGACTGTAGTTTGGCAAACCTGCACGACTACATCGAAAAATAAATGTACTAGTCATCCTCTGTTAATCTTTTGATAGACCCTGTCCCGTCCAGATTGGTTCCCAAACGGTTGCAACATGTATGCTGCATCCAATAGGAACACACCCCACAGACTGTTCAAGTTAACCAGTTATGATTTATGCAATGATATGTGTACTGATACTGAGAAACAATGTAATTGTTGCAATCTGACCTTTGTGGTTGTTTTGACTTCCTTTACCTGGCTTTTTTTTACTTAAAAAATGTATATATATATTTTTTTAAAACAAATTTTATTATCAAATTGCACAGAAGACGCAGGGCTCTGTACCCCAGAGGCCATTGCCATATCAGTTTATACATTTGCAGGACAGCAACTGACCTTTTTGTAAAACAAAGCAACCAAAATATTTGACATTGAGTATCTTTTAGGATATCGGACCCTCCTTCCCCAACTTACCCCCCCGCACCTCCCCCGAGTTGCGCAACGACCCCTGAGACCAGTCCACCAGCTGATAATATAGGACTAAAGGAAATAATAAACGAGAAACCAGAACAGAAGTAGGAAAATGCCAGTTTTAGCACCCAGACACCCCAGGCTACCCCCCACCCCCCCACTGTGCCAGCCCAACCTCCCCATCCCTACCCTCATCTGCTGCGATCGGAGGCTCCAGCCACAAGCCCCTATAGTCCGCCCACCGTTTCCATATTTTTTTGTGCTTATGCGGACATCCCTGGGCCACAAAGATTGGCTGTTCCAGCTCCATGCAGAAGTCAAGACCATTTTTCCAGGCGGCCACCGAGGGGGCCCGTGTATCCTTCCACCTCCTGGCTATATCACGTTTCGCCAATTTTAGGCCCAGCTGCATAAGATGCCGTTTATAAGCATTGCCCCCGATCCCTTCCATCACATGCAGCAGGGCGAACTGTGGTGCGCGTGGGAGTGTCCATTCTAAAACCTCCGATAGGCAGGAGAATATCCCCCTCCAGAAACGATCCAGTGATGAACATTGCCAAACCGTGTACAGGAATGTGCCCTCCACCCCGCCACACCGGAGGCACTCCGGGGAGGCAATCAATCTCGCCCGCCACAGTCGAACCCTAGTAAAATAAACCCGGTAGAGGTACTTAAATTGAATGAGGCGGAGACACATCGCTATGGCTGCTCCCCGGGGGGTGGCTAGGGCCTCTCTCCAGTCTTCTTCCTCCAGCATACCCACATCCTCCTCCCACACCCCCCGTAACTTCTCAAGCGTAGGAGCACTGTGAGTGACCAGGGACTGATATATTTGCGAGATCTTCTTGGTCTCCAGATCCCCCATGAAAACCTTTGCCTCCGACGGGCTAAACTCGGGTAGAGAGTCAAGGCCCTCCAGGCTGGGGGAAAGCGCATGGCGGAGCTGGAGGTACCGATAGAACTGGGACCTGGGCATGCAAAATTCCACCTGCAGATCCAGGAAGGACTTAAGGAACCCATCCCGCACGACATCCCCCAGGGTGGAAATACCTATGGCATCCCATCCCCGAAAGCCCTGCAAGGCCGCTAGATCAGGCAGGCGTCCATTGTGCCACAGAGGAGTTTCTCTAGTAAGGGTATTCCACCACCCCATTCGTCTTAGTGACTGCCGCCAAATTTGGAATATTACCTTTGTCACCGGTGGTAGCATACCACGCAGCGTCGCTGAGTAGAGAATCTTGTAAAGAGTGTTAGGCCCCATAAGATGTCGCTCCAATGCATAGGCTGGGTCCCCCCTGTCTCCATACCACCACTCGTTAAGAACTAACAGGTGCGAGGCCTGGTAGTACGATAGAATATCTGAGGTTGCCAGACCTCCACAGTAAGTGGAGAGAAAGCACATACGCAACGTCACACGCACCGCCCCCCCACACCCCCCAAAGAAACTGCCCCAGCACCGAATTCACCAGCCGGAATCATCTAGGCGTGATCGGGTACGGGTGATTCTGTAACTGGTATAGCAGGCGGGGGAGCGCAACCATTTTGAAGATTGCTGACTTGCCATAAATTGTTAAGGGCATGCATGACCAGGTCTTAATTTCTGTACGAACGCGCTCCCAGACCGGTGCCAAGTTCTGCTCCCAAGATATGGCCGGCACATCCGACAAGAATACACCCAGGTATTTGGGACCTCCCACCGCCACCTGTAGCGCGGACGCCCATGTATCCACTCTCACCCGAGCTCCCAATACCCACAGCTTGGACTTACGGGGGTTCATATGCAGCCCGGTCGTATCCCCGAACATTTGCATGATCTCCAGGATTCGTGGCCCGACCTATCCAATGCAGTTAGAAAAAAAAGGACATCATCCGCATACAATGCGATCCTGTCAGATAGGCCCGGAGCCCACTCAAATCCCTTAAACTGTACGTCGATACACGTCCAGGCCGCCAATGGCTCCATGGCTAGGGCGAATAAATTTGGTGACGGGGGCACCCCTGTCTGGTGCCACGTCGGATAGGGAAGCTGGACGAGACCGCTCCTGCCACACGCACCGACGCTGTCAGATCGGTGTAAAGGAGCATCATATATGACAAAAAACGGGGGCCAAAATTAAGTCTACATAGGAGGGCGAACAGGTAGACCCAGCTCAGGGAATCAAATGCCCCGTCCATGTCCGCCAGTAGGACTGCAGCCGGCTCCCCAGTCCGTCGGACCGCTGCCAGCGCTGCGTGTGCCCGCCTTATGTTGTGCCGCGTTGCCCTCTGAGGCATGAACCCGGCCTGGTCTGGGTGTACCAAGGCCATAATGTGGGGCAAGAGGCGGTTAGCCAGTGCTTTGGCCAAAACTTTGGCCTCCACATTAAGAAGAGAGATGGGGCGGTAAGAGGTGTGCTGCTCCGGGGGCCGACCAGGCTTATGAAACACTACCACCTCTGCATGCCTCCAGTCCGGGGGGAGCCGACCAGCCTCCCTGGCCTCCTCCACCGCCACCCGAAAATAAGAGGCCAACTGTAGGTTGTACCGGCAAAAGAACTCACTGGGGATCCCATTGGGTCTAGGCGCCTTCCCCGAATTGAGCTCTCCCAGGGCCTTACCCAGCTCCTCCTCTGATAGGGGGAGCTCCAATTGTTGACGCGTCTCATCAGACACCGCTTTGGGCGGGAGGTCCGCAATGAACTTGTCGACCGTAGCCTCCGGCAAGCACTCCCGAGGGGCGTAGAGATCCGCATAATAGGTGGTGAAGCTCTCCGCTATGGCCTTAGGGTCTATTATCGGCGCCCCACCCTCATCCAGCACACCCGGAAGGGCCTGGGGATGTAAAGCGCCCTGGCAGAGCCGATGTAACATCTTAATAGACTTGTCGCCCCATTGACAGATTCTGCTACGCGTTGCCAGCCAGACTTGATGGGCCTCGTCCATTAGTAGAGAGGCATAGGACTGCTGTGCCAGAAGTAGCTGTCGCACCACCGGCCCATCACCCGCCTCCCGGCTCCGACGCACAAGCGCTTCTACTTCCGCCTCACCCTGGGCCAACTCATCCCGGCACTTTCTACGGGCCGCCATGCACCATGCTATGTCCACCCCATGTAGAGTGGGTTTCAGTGCCTCCCAAAGTGTCACGGCACTGGAGACCGACCCCACATTGGCGATAAAGTAGTTCGCGATCACCTCCCTCATGTGCCTCTCGTATTCAGCATTCTGCAAGTTCCATACTGAAAGGCGCCAACGGAAGGTTTGCCTTCCCCTGCCCAGCTGCAGCTCAACGAACACCGGAGAGTGGTCCGATAACCCCCGAGGAAGGATCCCAGCGGACACTACACTTGTTGCCGTCACCCAGGGGAACAAAAACATAGTCTATCCTAGAGAATGACTTTTGGATTGCCGAGAGGTACGTAAACTCCCTCCTGTCACCATGTGTGTGTCGCCAGGTGTCTACCCAATCAAGGCTTGTAACCAGAGAGTGCAATTTCGTGAGATGATTGCCGCCCAGGCCCCCACCAGCCCTGCTTCTGTCCCTGCCCATATCCACCACATCATTCCAATCTCCATCCACCACCGCTCCACCAAAGACCACTGTAGAGGGGGGGTGGGGGGGGAAACATCTCAACACAATAGGGTCCTACCCAATCGTGCCCCGGAGAAATAGGTACCGCCCCTGCGTATCCAGCCATTGTTGCTCATGCACGTATGGGACCCTGCGGTGTATTAGAATCGCTACTCCCCTGGAACCCTGCATGCACCCAGCGTGAAAGACCTGTTGGAAGCCATAGCGCTGCAGGCACAGGACCTTTCCTGCAAAAAGAGGATGTCAGCTCCGGCCCTCATAGCCTGAGGCAGGACAGCCCCTCGCTTAATTTTATCCAGGACCCCACACACATTCCAACTAACAATGCGGAGGGTGCCCAGGGACGCCCGAGTATCTACAACCCCACTAGTCGGGCAACAAGCAGTGGTGTAACACGGATAGGAGGTCCCGACGGTGTGTATTCGTGTCGTGGTGAACCCAGTGCGAAAGCGCAACTCATACCCCTAACCAAACCCCTTCCCCATTATATACCCCCACCCCATACCTCAAAAACGCTGAAGTACCTGTTGCGGCGGGGTTGGCGCCAAGCCCCCAACGGGGGGACACAGGCCACCCCCGCCAATGGATACCCAACTTACAGCCCATGTCGCCCAGGTCCACCCCCCACAAGCACTAGACAGGTGCGGATTCAGTCCTCCTAAGGGCTCCCTCCATACAGCTAAAATCAAACAGTCACACAGTCCAATTAGAGGAACATCTCGGCACCATCTTGTGCACAAAGATTAGGGATCCAGTGTCCGATGTTGGGAAGTAGGGTCTCCCCGGGAGAATGCTCCACAACACAGAGAGCGCCTCTGGGACCGAGATCTTCTGTGCCCCCTCCGGCGCTGTCCTCGGGAATTTTTTGACGGCCCCTCACTCAAAGACGAATCTGATTGCAGCCCAGGCGGCGTATGCACCCGCACCCGCACGGTTTCATCTGTCCACTTGAACACCTCCTCCGGGGTGTCAAAGAAGTGGGTGCGGGATTGGTACACCACCCGCAGACGAGCCGGGAATAGTAAGGCATACGGGAGCTTGAGGTCCCTCAGTCTGGCTTTCGCCACCATAAACGATTGGCGTTGCTGCTGCACAAGTTGTGTATAATCCGGGAACACTAGGATATGGTGGTTATCATAGAGCAAAGGTTCTTTGGCCCGGGCCTGCTTCAGCACTGTATCACGGTCAAGGTAGTTCAAGAGTCTCGCAATCACCGGTCATGGACGAGCCCTCATCTGTGGTTTCTGAATGAGCGCTCTGTGGGCCTGCTCCACAAAGCACTGGGACATGACATCAGGAGGGAGCCAGCTTTCCAGCCATTGTGCGAGGAAACGCTCCATATCACCATTCTCGCACCCCTCCGGGAATCCAACAAAGCGCAGGTTGTTCCACCAAGCCCGCACCTCAGCCCGGAGCGCCAGACCCTTCTTGAATGTTTCCATACTTGCCACCTTCTGCTTGAGGACCGAAACATCCTCTTCCATCCCTGAGATGCGGGTCTCAGCCTCCGTGCTGCGGGACACTGCATTCCGTAGATCCTGGCGTAGTAACATAACATCCGCGCCCACCGCACCAATTTTGGCATCAAGCATGTCCCTGGATTGGGTGACTGCCGCCATCAGAGCCGCATTGTCCGGTATGACCTCCTGGGGACTCCCCGTAGCACCGCCCGTCGCTCCTGGGCCGGTAAACTTGTCTATAGGCCCATGTTTTGTGGATCCACCGCCGCTCTTATCCCTTGTCATGGTGGCGTTCAATGGACACCCCGCGGATGCAGGCCAAGTTGGACTAAGCGCTGGCACAAGGACCCCCTCAGCGCAGGCACGCCACAAGCCGATCCGTCACCCGGTCTGATCCCAAAGGAAGGCACCCCCGGTCCGGGGCCCGCAATCCACCAGTGGGGGCCAGAACCAGCAAGTGGCCCCCTGCCAAGGGTACAGACGTGGGCCAGCCGATTGCCAAATCCCAACTCCAGTCGATGCGTGGGGGGGACGCTCTCTGTACTCCGGTGCTGCAGAACACCCAAGCCGCGTGACCCACCGTTGGCACCGTCCGCCGCCCCCCCCCCCGGGATGGAAAGGCAGGCACGGAACAGTTCCTTCACACTCCCCTCCGCGGCCCGATATAGCCGCTGACCTCGGCCCCTGCCTCCGCGGTCGGGGCGGGGTGTAACCACCAGCTCAGGCCCGCCAGCGTTCGCCCTCATCCCGGGCACTCACCGTCGACCCGGTTCACTGTGGTCTTCAGGGGCCCCTGGGTACTTCACCCGGCTGCAGCGCTGCAACTCCAGGCCCCCAGCCTACCACAAGTCCGCCACGGGGCGCCTGTCCAGGCCACGAATTAGGCTGGGTCTAACTCTACAAATAGCGGTGGAGTCTCGCGAAGGTAGTCCTGACCAGCCCCGATCACCACTTCCAATATAGGTCCCGGGGGGGAGGGTCCACAGAGAAACCGGCAAAGGCGTGTAGGAAGAACGTGGGTGCCTCTGAAGCCCCCCACCACAGCCCGTTCTAGCCGCCGATCCCCTGGCGGGACCTCAGGCCCGGGGGTCGGGGGGGAAGGTATTGCCACAGCTCCTGGCCCCCGAAGCCCCTATCCAAACTGCAGCGGCCAAATTCACGGGGGAGGGGCACTCCCGAGTCCAAGGCCCCGGACACAGGCCTCCTCCTCAACTGCAGTGCCACTGTCCGCTGCCGCCCGACCCCGCGGGCCGGTGCGCCCCCTCTCCCGACTCCTCACCAATGTCCCGGCCGGGTCTCAGAGGCCGATCCGCCCCACAAATGCTGCCTCCGATGCAGGGCACACAGGACAGTGCACCGTGCCCACTAGCTCCGGCGGGTGGCCACGCTGCTCACACTACACCCAGGGCCTGCCAAACTCCACGCCCCGGCTCCTCTGTCTGTCTCAAGGCTGCACCTCGTGGCCACGCCGGCTCCGGCCCCCTGCAGCTCCAGGTGCCGCGACTGCTCACTGGACCGCCACCCCAGGTCAGTAGCGCCAAAATGCCCGCTCCAGGACTGCTTTAGGGTCTGAGGGAGCCAGGATAAATGAAGGATGTCTGTCGGACTGGACGGAGCTAGCTAGCACACGTCCACCATGATGGCCATCTAAGAGTCTGAGGGAGGGTAAGAAGAGGAGCCAGGGTGAAGTACTGGGAATTTTAAGCCCAGCGGTGCAGGGGAACACACCCTATGACTTCAGGTTCTTCCTGTTTCAGACCTACAGAAACACAGAGTCTTCTGGGTGAAGTCAAAGATCAGTTTATTGGCTGCAGACCAATTACAGGTATCCTAGAAGTACAACAGCGTGTATGTTCTCAGGAGACTGCTAAAAATTACAGAAATGGGCTTCTCCTTAAATACAAAATATCATGCTTCAGGCACACATTCCTTGGTTTACGATATGGCCATATACATGTATACATTTCAAACGAAAAGGCAGAGTCATGATGACCATCCCACATTCCAGTTAAGCCAACCCGCAATTATTTACCCAGCAAGGCTCAGATCCCACATCAGATATCGATAGGCCCCAATAAACATGAGCATCTCCTGTTTGGAAAACAAGCCATAAAGCAGGAATAGTCAGGTGCGAAAGAGATCAGCTGGAAGCTCGTGTTTAATGTATAGGCTTTATGGTGTGTCAAGCCCTGATGCTAATCACAGGTGGCCAGAGGACGGGGAGCTCGTGAGACCGGACTGACCTGGGGCAGCGGAGCCAAGCTGCCTAGGTCACAGAGAAGTCAAAGGAAGGCACATGTGCTCTAAAAGGCCCGTATTTGCTTCATGATATGTAGCCTATGTGAGGGCAACCATAAGATGGCCACCGCTCTAAGATGGAACCCACGTAGTGATGTATAATAACGTATACACAGTGCATTCATAGCTAAAACGTTACACAAAGCACTTGTACATACCGCATTGACCATTCGCGGTTCGCTAATACCGGGATAGACAGGGGTAGGGCCCTGCCTCCTACGCGGTCCCAAATTGCAAAGTACGACAGACCCTCCTTTTGCCCTTACATAGGCAATAACTATACTCATTTCAATCCGAGTCTAGGTCAATATCCACGAAGTCATGGAGATGTTGCTGTAGCATCATCCTATTACTTAGCTCGTCCCTCGATACAGGTTTCCTTACACATAATGTAGCACAGAGGCCTCATATCGCAGGAGCACACTGTATGCACAGACAGAACAGGAAAAGGATGGCTAAGATCATTCCAATGACCATCAGAACTTTCCAACCCCAGGCAGATATCAGTTCCCAGAACCACCCCACCAGTGACCAATCTCCTTTATCCATGTGTATGGACTCAGATATTTTATGTAATTTGGAGATGGCTTGATAAACTGTTGGAGCGTTGTCTGGTATGAAAATGCAACAACTAGATTGGATAACCTTACATACCCCACCGCGGTCTGCAAGTATAACGTCTAGAACCATGCGGTTCTGCAAAGTCATGAGGCGATCCGCCTGGAGCTCAGCTGTCAAATTACCAAGGGCACCAGCCGTAACATTAACAGTGGATTCAACCACACGAGTCAGTTGTCTCAGGTTCCCAAAACGGCAGGAAACCCAAAAAGAAATCTGCCGCTTCCTGACCGGCAGTATCCTCCTTACTAATCACGCCTCTCACAACTCTGGTCTTGTGATAGTCAGAGGCGGCAGTAAATGTTGGCGGTAGCAGATTTGCAATATAACACGTGCCCGAGAAATCAGGGGGCAACCATGTATATGCTCGGTCATTGCAGATAAAATATGTACCCTTGGCAGCCAAAAACGCAGGGGAAAACTGTGACGGAAAAGGGTACGTTTCAGTACAGTCACTTCTTCCCAGTTGAGCTCTAGGATTCTGACCATTACCTTGTAAACAGAACCGACCTATGTGGGGTACGACCCAGATTGGGGATGACATTTTTCGCTGTCGTTCACCCAGACTAATACTATACCCCGTCGCGTTCCACCCTACATAAGCTCTCAATTCTTCTTTGGGAATAGATGAGTATGCGTCGATATCTCTGCTCATATCGGCAATTCCTTTCATTAAAGCTTTGTTATTGGTGCTAGGTCTGATGGAACGCGGTTGTCGCGGGGAGTAGGCATCTAGAGCAAAGAGAAACATGGTCTGGAATGCCCATGACGATCCATTGTAACTAAACGGCAGCACTAGATAAGGAATACCCTTATTAATGGTATGTGGCATTAAACCACACACCCAGCAGTTGGTTGTATTCATGACTAGTTGGTGCTGGTCCAGCAGCTGAATAAACGAGTTGTTTACAAATTCAGACCGTCTAGCTTGTTCATGTTCAGGCAGAGGGTGGAAAGAGTGTGAGGAGATAGTAGGAGGAGGTATAGGCTGTACAGTGGGTGCAATGGGCTCTTGAGAGGAGAAGAATACAAATCCTACAGTAAACACTACCATACTACATAATATAAACAAACATAAAAATACAAAACGTTTGCTCTTCATTATTTTACATATTCTTGCTTTAAAGTTCATTTCCTCAGTGGGTCTCTCCATCTTGAAAAACTCCATCCTCTAATCGTGCCGCTCGCGGCGGGTGAGTATCTTCTGCCAAGGAGTACGCCTGTTAGTCCAGGGAACGCCCTAGACCAACCAGAACCGTTGACCTAACGTCTTCGGCCTGTACCCTAAAGTCTTGGCACCGCGACCCTGCAGCTGAACCCGGATGGTGGTTCGAAAAACAAAAATCAAGAAAGTCCTTCAGATGGGAGAGCTATGATATCAAAAAATAAAAAGGTAAAAGAAAAAGAATATTTATTTGCCCATAGGCCTTGGTCTTAGATCATAGTGGAGACGGCCAGGTACTGTCTGATCTTGAAACAAGAGTTCAGGCTCTGTGGTGTCCAATCGAATTGACGGTGGCACAGCTTCTTGCAAAATATCGTCACTCTGTTGTACTGAAGTTGTGCCTTTTATGCGTGCATCACTGAACGGCACAAAACGAGGTACAGTGTCTATTTCAGAGTCTGCGATACCCTCCTGGACCCACTGGTCATACGGCAGAGGCAAAGGTATCCTTTTAACATGGGCGCCGTGGATCCAGTTCTTCTTCCCCTTTACTCGAACAGCTGATCTTGTAGACAGAAGTACGAGATGAGGGCCAATCCAACGAGGCTCATCGTTGCTCTTGCGCTGGAAATTTTTCACCAGAACCCACGTGCCAGGGTCGATAGGGTGTCCTGGAGCTTCAGAGGCCTGGGGAAGAGTATCGTGCACCTGTTGGTGTAAAACACGCAATTTAGCCGTCAATTCGTACAAGTAATCAAGCAGTACTGGATGTTCGATTTCACTGAATTTCGCCGGTCTTGGCACACCCCATACATTGGCCGGGCGGCCAAAAATAACCTCGTATGGGCTAAGTCCCACTCGTGAGTGTACGTTCATTCTGGTGGACAGGAGTGCTAGAGGCAGAGCGTCAGGCCATTTAAGACCTGAGCTCGCCTGGATTTTGGCCAGCTTGAGTTTTAGAGCGCCATTGTAGCGCTCTACTAATCCAGCTGATTGGGGGTGATTTGCAGCGTGGAATTTCTGCTTAACCCCTAATCCCTCACACACATTCTTCATCACTTGACCCACAAATTCACTCCCATTATCACTCCACACCATTCTTGGCATTCCAAACCTAGGGAAGAATTCCTTCACAAGGGCTTTGGCTGTGGACAGAGCAGTGTTGTCCTTTAGGGGATAGGCTTCTGTCCATTTTGAAAAAGCGCAAACAACCACCAATACATATTTCAGGTTGTTGCACCTTTCCATGTGGATAAAATCTAGCTGCAAAACTTCAAATGGATATGATGGAGGCGCAAAATGACCAGCTGGAGTTGGGGTTCCCCTACCAGGGTTGTACTTCAAGCATACCATACAATTCTTGACCACATTCTCTGCACACTTAGGAATTCCAGCATTCTGCCATACTGGAGCCAACAACTTACAGATTCCTTTCGTACTGATATGTGCCATTCCATGTGCCATCGTAACCACTGGAAGCACATATGCATCAGGTAACAACCATCGCCTATGTTCTGACAGATCAATCCAACAACCATTCTCATCCAACTTACCTATACTTTCTCTCCACTTGCTCAACTCTTTCTCTGTGGCTTCAGCTTGAAGGGACTTTACACTTTCTATTGTGTTTTCACACATTCCAACATCACCAACCCATCTGGCAGGGCCTGCAACATACATTCGAGTCTTTACATCTTTTGCTGTTTCTTTCGCGACTTCATCAGCAAACGCGTTACCACGACCAACATCGTCAGTGATTTTCTTGTGCGCACTGCATTTCATAATCGCAACTTGCAACGGTAGGGTCAGCGACTCATGAAGATCATTCACCAACTTGCCATTCTGAATCTTAGCTCCGTGCGAAGTCAGGAACCCACGTTCTTTCCACAATCGCCCAAAACTATGAGCCACACCAAAGGCGTACTGGCTATCCGTATATATGTTCACTTTCATTCCTTCAGACAACACGCATGCTCTTGTAAGGGCAATCAATTCTGCTGCTTGAGCCGAATTTTGTGGCACACGCGCAGTTTCCACAATCGTGTGCAAAGTCGTGATAGCATATGCAGCAGTCGTATCACCATTCGGAAGCTTGAAACACGAACCATCCACCCATAAAGTACCATCACACTCAGTCAGGGGAGTATCTTTAAGATCTACTCTCCCTTTCGTCTCTTCTTCGGTTCTGAACAGACAATCATGCTGCTCAATCTCATCTAAGTCTGCTGGAATTGGCAATAGTGTAGCTGGATTCAACGTGTTGCATCTCTTTATGTGTATATGGTTTGCTAACAGTGTCAGCTCATAACCAGATAATCGCGCACTAGTTAAGTGTTGTGTCTTGGTCCTGTTTAACAATGTGTCCACAGCATGTGGAACCATAACAATCAATGTATGATCCATTACTAGGCCAGCAGACTGTCGAATAGACATAGCTGCAGCGGCTGTGGCTCTCAGACAACTTGGCAATGCCCTCGCTACCGGGTCCAAGGTTGACGAAAAATATGCGCATGGACGCGGTCTGTCGCCAAAAGGCTGTGTTAACACTGATAATGCGCAACCATCTTTTTCATGAACATACAATGTAAAAGGTTTGCTGTAGTCAGGGGTACCCAACACAGGAGCTGAACACAATGCATTACGCAATTCCAAAAAACTTTTCTGACACTCTTCAGACCATGAGATAGGATTCGGTGTGTCTTTGCATGTTAATGCTAACAAAGGTTTTGCCAACAAGGAAAAATTGGGAATCCAATGCCTACAGTATGAAGTAATGCCCAAGAAAGCACGCACTTCTCTCTGTGTTCTTGGCACACTCAACTGTGCAATGGCTTGAATTCGTTCTGGGGTCAGTTTCCTTCCCTCCTTCGATAAGAGATGACCTAAGTAGGTCACTTCTTGCCGACAATATTGCAGCTTTGAGAGAGACACTTTGTGATGAAAGGCAGACAAATGACGCAACAATGACAAGGTAGCATTTTTGCAAATCTTTTCAGTATCCGCGGCGATTAGTAAATCGTCAACATACTGAATAAGGATAGCGCCACTAGGTAAAACCAGTGCATCAAGCTGCGCTTTTAAAGCCTGACTGTATATTGATGGACTCTCACAGTAGCCCTGGGGAGCGCGTTTAAAGCGGATGCTTCGGCCTCCTAAACTAAAGCCAAAAATGTCTCTGCTCTCCTCTGCAATTGCTGCAGATCGGCACATATAAATTCTCCCTACTTCCTCGGACAGAGTAAACCTACAGTCACACGCACATACACTCATCATACACTAGGGCCCATCACACTAACATTCATAATTATTACTCTATCCACACTGTATATATGAGCGAAACCTATACCAATCTGCATCCAGTGCGAGGTCAATGTGACCATAGAGATATGTCCTGAGTCATGATTTTAAACACAGAAAATACATTCGGAACTCAATAAATGACAAAGAAATAACCACCCGACACTGATATTCAAACAAAGATCATTTTTTATCTAAATTAGTTCAATGAAAGTCAATCAATAGCAAGATCATTATTCTCATAATTACCTATTCTAGCTAAATGGGTCAGGACAGGTCTCTCAGTAAAGTCTCCCGAGTCGCCGTCCTCTCGATCAGCATCGATCCTCACGAGCATAGGTTCAGGAAGAAGTGGCCTTAGACCCTCTCTAGTCTAACATTATTTATAACAAAACTAGCGAAATTAAAGTAACAAACAAACTCTGAACGTCCGTTGAGCCGCTGAGCAGAGCGAGCAGGAAAGGATGTTGTCTGGCAACATTTAGAAAACCTCCGCTCAGAAAAATCACAAAAATAAAAACACGGAAGAAGGAAACTCGAGTTTGGAAGCGATACATTCATGAATGCTCTTCCTTGGTACCATAGCAAAGCCACAACAGGTTTATCTTAGTTCATTGTGGCTTTATTCTTTTCCAAGGGCAATTGGAAGCATGCCCGGAGCTGCTGTTCTCACGGAAACTTTTAAATCAGACAGAGGCTGTGGTCAGGTGACTTCCAACCATGTTCAGCAAGGCCTCTCGTCACATCTCAATCACTCGAGCGCAGGCTGTAAATAGCAGCCATCTTGGTTTAGGCCAAAACGGACCATCTTAATTAAAAGAAACACAAAACAACGCTACCACATCATAATGATTATACAGTGTTAATCCCCACTAATACCCTTATGTGTATGTAATTACCTAGCCACCTGCAACACAAAGACGCATTAAAACACGTTATTTTAAAAGCGTAAACACGAAACAAATAGCATTTTAGCAACACTTATTTAATTAAATTACACACCAACTTAGTCCACGTATTAATTAAGCAACATAAATGCCTTCCCACGTATAATTTCTCTCATTAGTAATGTTGATTAGTCAAGACTTTTAACAAAACTAATAATTAGTAATTATAAATCAGTAATTTTAATCATAACATATAGACAAAACTGGAGCTTAAAACTCAATACATTTTCAACAGAAAACTCTGCTCCAGCAATCCCCCTTTGGTGATATATTATCACCACAAAAAAACCAACCCAAAAAAAACAATTAGTCCCGATTTTTAGGAGAAATTGAAAATGTCTTTTATGTCACAACATTAAACACCAGACTCTCTCTCATCATCCCTCTTCGACTACAAGTAAACACTCTCCCTCAATTCTTCTAATTCTATTTCTTGTGGGTCTCTCCTTGACCTCTTTTGTTTCTTTTCAGTATTTCCTCTAATTATTCTCTTTTTCCCTCCCCTGTTTTTACAACACAAACACCCCAATATTAATATCAGTAAAGCAACAATTACACATGTCAATGGAAATAATATTCTACCAATAATGGTACTACCTATCTTAGCAATAAAACTCTTAACAGCAACTATCTTATTAGCCATTTTAGTCCAAATACTTTCAGCTTCCAGTGGTACTAATTCTTCATGCAAATCAGTAATATTTTTGATATAGACCTTCAGATCTTTGCTTTCGTCAGGAATGTAAGTGCAACAATGTTGAACTTTCAGCATTCCACAGACTCCACCCTCCTTGGCCAATAGAATATCAAGGGCAAGTCGATTTTGCATAGACATGGCACGTACGGCAATCATCTCCGTATTTATCAAAAGAAACCCTCCAGCGGTACTTGTCGATAAGCGATCCACCACTGTTGACAGTTTCCGAATTCCATATGCATTTAAAGAAATTCTCACTGCTGGAATTAAAGCTCCAAAAATATCACCCACAATTTCTGACCAAGTTTCTCTCTTAAAACGTGTTAGTAAATTAATGTGTTCTACATCTTCTATCCCATCTATATGAAAAATCTTTGGAAAGACCAGGCCCACATAACATGTGCCATACCAATGGTCAGGCAACTTGTAATAAGCCTTGTTCCCACAAACATAATACACTCCCGGGAAAACTGGATCTTCTCCACCTTTAAAACCCCATCCTGTTGCAATGAAGTATGTATCATGACACTCACTAGTCCCAACAAAATACCTATCATATTGGGATTTCTTTCTGGTAATGCATAGTTTACCCTTCTGTGGTGCATCTAAAGCCAAAGTTGGACTGGCCCCATTCCTCAATTCCTTTCCCATCTCAATATCCCATATTGTCTCACTCACTTTATTTTCCCTGCTTTTTCATGCATGCTCATTCTCCTTTCCTCTACCATGTCTAGGAAAGCCTTTTCTTCTTCTTTCAAACTGCAAGTTAAATTGTTTCTAAAAATATAATCTAATGTTAATTCTTCTTTCTCAATAAAAATCTCACCAAAAATGTTAGCTTCTTTAGCTGGATTCAGCTTTTTGTTCATAGGCAATTGCCCAAAAATGTTATCTTTGTTAGACATCTCATAATCTATTTTCCCTAACAAATAAAAAACACTACTTAACACACTACATGAAATTCCATACGTAGCTGGTAAATGGTGATAAGTAACACCTTCTGAAACGGATGCAGGTAATTGCATAAAAACGTAGCAATCCCTAACTTCCATTGTCTTTACGTATTCATACAACAACTTTGAAAAAACATTGCTAGAAAAATCATTAATTGACCTATCTTTATGTATGTAAATGTTACTACTTCTAGTTGGAACTACTTTCTTTGAACTCTTCTCTATATTAGTCACATTTTCAGTATGTATTCCAAAAGTGTCTATTGTAACTCTAAAAGTAACTAATAAAGCTAGTACACCCCATAATAGGATTAATAATCCAGTACAGCAGCAGCACATTCTACACCAGCTTTTCAAGAAGGCACATCTACTTTGATTATTTTCTGTGTTAGCCATTTTAATACTTTGGCAGTATCTTTTGACTTAGCCTCTTCTACTCCACTACTGAAACACTAGAACACTAGATTATTTCAAACAGCTAATTTCAGACTTTCTTCTTTTCACTTTTCTCCAAGTGACTCCTTTAGTTCACTCAATTTGGATTTTCATCACTTTTCACTTCTTCTTCAGCAACATCGAATTGTATCAGATCTTCAACAATATCCTGAGCATCCGACTCTTCTCCAATGTCAGTCAAGATAACTTTCAGGATTCCAACAGTTTTCTCCTCAACCACTTCTCGTACGGTCCCCTCTGGATTTCCTTGACTTTCTGCCTCTTCACCTTCAGACAGTGCCACGTACGTCCATTCCGGTGACCTATACTTCTGGTTAGGTTTTCTGATTCTCTTGAACTCTTCCGGTTCTTTTGTGACCTTTTGTTTATCACTCTTTGCTTGATTCTGATTAGACACCTCGTTCACCTGTTCAGCTTTCGATGAATTTGCTCGTGTCAGTCTGTACCTCAGTCTCTTTATTCTGTTAGGCCAAAGATCTCCTCTTACAACCCTCTTTGGTCTCACTTCTTTATTATTTCTTTCTCCAATCCAAGTTCTCTTTCTCAGAACTCGACCCTCTGATTTCTCATTTTCACTCTCATCTGATTCTGTCTCATTTGCCTCTTGTTCCTCAACAATTTTCTTTCGCTCCACAGTCTTTTCCACCACCGATTGAGATTTCCCTATTTCTCTCCCTCCTCGGGTCTCCGACACGCAATCTTCTTGCTGTCTACTTGTCCCTTCACCTAGCTTATCAGGAATGTTCCCTACACCTCCTCGGGGGTCTTCCGCAATCTGTCCCTCTCTATCTTCTTCTGACCCTGCTTCTTCAGGTGTAATCTCAAGTGGATTTTCAACTTCTTCATCTGATTCAGGTGTAGTCTCTGTGGAATTACTCTTTTCTCTTCTTTCTTCTCCACTGCTTGTTGGAACTTCAGGCACTCTTACAGAATCCGATCTCTCCTCTGAGACTCTCAATGTTTCTCTTGAAGCCTCTCTTGGAAAGAAAAAAGTATATATAGACATCCCATAATCTATATTCCCTAACAAAGAAAAAAGAATCACCATATGGTAGCAGTATGATGGTTTGAGATTATTGTCTTGATCTGATAGATTGCTTGTACATAGGCTTTTGATTCATTGATTTATTGATTGATGTTGGTATATGTACTAATACTATATGTTGAGGTCGTCGCATTGAGTTATATGTAGTGTGTACGGCTTCTGGAACGTGGGGAGCTGGTGACGGTTCCGTAGTAGGGCAGAGGGAAGTAAGTGCTGCTCTCGGTAAAAACGGGATTGTTGGCCCTGTACGTATGCGGGGAAAAACGTGTGACAATTGAAGTTGCGCGTCACATTGTCTGGGTTCGGAATCAGTGACATCGTCGTGTGTTACTATTAGAGACATATTTTCAGTATAAAAGGAGTGTGTATGGTAGCGAAGGTTATCTGTGAAACTCTGGTCTTAAGTCCCAGGGATCCGTAAGGTTTGCCGTTAAAGCTTATCGCGGGAGAAGTAATAGGTATTCTCTGAGCTTGTCTGAAGGACTGGGCAGAGGTAAGCGCTGCTTGGTTAACGTGTGTTATAATTCTGTAGTGGGACAGACTGTTCTCTGTTCTCGGGAAGGGCAGGATTCTGTGTGGGTGTGCTACATTTTTCCGGTGTGAAAGTGCATGAATGTATGAGCATTTAGTTGATTGTAAGACTCTTTGGAGCAGTCCTAGAGGAAACAGTTAATGGATGCATGTTAGAAGGGCAGAGTAGAGGGATGTGCTACTGTGTCAACGAAAGTAATTATTCCGTAGTGGAGCAGAGGTAAGCGCTGTTCTAGAGAGAAGCGGGATTTTTGTGAGAAAGAATTTTCTTTACTATTCTGTGGTTAGCGAGGCAGACAATGGAGATGTTTATATGTTGTAACTAATAGATTTTGTAGAATCTGAAACAAAGTCTATTGAGAAGGCTTTGTAAAGGAGGGGTAGACGAGTGACAGGAGACAGAGTAGAAGCGACTGCAGCGACTACTGACGTCATACAGACCGTGCTGTGATTGGGTAGTGGATCAGAACAGTGCTCGCGCTGAGATTGGTGCGTTGGTGTGAGCCGCGCAGGGATTGGAAGGAGTACAGGGTGACGTAGACGCTCCAGGATTGGTGCGTTGGTGTGAGTCGCGCTGTTATTGGACAAAAAGATCGTACAGTTGCGGAAGGGACTAGGGAACAGTGGTAAACATTAAAATGTATTACCAAACGGAGGAAAAGAAGAAGAAATCCTTGTTCGGTAAAATTAAAAGGTGGTTCGACAAGGATAAAAACATAATAGCTAGAGAAGGTGAATTGTTACCTCCGACAAGAACTCCTGCATCCTTTATGGTTGCGAAATATGGGTATCATACCTGTATATGGTTAGACAACTGGGCTAAGTACACTAAAGAGGATGGTGTTTTAGCGTTCCCGGAACATGGTTCATTTAATCTGGCCGTGTTGAGAAATTTACGGGAAAAAATGATGTGTCTAGAGCCTAGACCAAGGCCGACACAGTTCGAGGCGTTGGCGGAATGGGAAGATGAGGTGCATGAGCGAGAAAAGCAGAGGAGTGGAGGCAATTATAGGTATATGTTCGGGAGGAAATATGATTGTGAAACTCATCATGATCGAATGAGGAGATGGCGAGATGCTAGTATGTCAGAGGGATTGTATCCTATGAGGACAGTTGACGAGAAGGAAGAGAGGAAGGGTACAGAAAGGGTGCCTGATGCAGAAGTTAGAAGGTATGGGTGTAATGATTATGAGGATGAGGTCTTAGATGACATGATTTACAAGAGACCACCTCCATATAGACCAGAACCAGAAGAGAGCACGCCAGTTGCTACTCCCATAAGAGATACTTTGCGAATTGTTAAAACTGAGGTTGTGACACCTGATCTGAAAAGTGGTAGCTCTTTCACGGAAAGGGAAAGAGAGAGAGAGCGGGAGAGAGAGAATCGAGTCAGTGACGAGAAAACGAGAGAATTAGCCAGAACCACATCTGAACTGACTGAGAAAATTAGAGAGCTGACGAAAAATCTAGAAGCTGTTACAGTGCCTGTAACCCTAGGTCCGGTTGTGCCTATTTTTGATAAGCAAAGAATGGGTGAGAATGGTTTGACAGTTCCCTATGTTGGAAATGGTTTGGTTGGTACTTGCTCTTTGGAGGAATCAGGAATGAGAACAGGAGAAAATAATTTGAGACAGCTGAGACATGACACATGTAGTGGAGGATCAGATGTACAGCCTAATTCAGGATTGAATACTGGTTGTTTAGGAGGAACGATTTTGGAACCACAGAGGATGGCAGAACAAGTGGGTGCAGTGAAAAAATCTACAGAAATAACAGCTGAGGATTTGAATGATTGGTTGAAAGTTCTTCAAAAGAAGGATAAAGATTCACAGGCAATTGATGTAGCCAGGTTGCGCATAGAATTGGAGGAGCTCATTGCAGGAACAATTCCTACAGAAATATTGAAAAATCATCATGATGGAGAGTTGTTATTCATGTGCAAGAGTATAACCTGGAGGGCAAAGAGTACACATGACAGGTTAAGAGCAATAGCGAGTGAACAAGGAGTTGACATGGATAAGGTGAAAGCTTTGCAGAAGCCTTACAGGGTAGATTTCACGGACAAGGATATTGAGAATTTAAATGGTGCTGGCAGAACAGGACAGATTAAGGAAATGATTGCCTTATTGTGAAAATGGGGTGATGTGGAAAGGTGGAAGGATAGGTGGTACAAGAAAAGGGAAGATTCAGTGGACAGGACTTACTCAGCTTTTCCTATGAGAGAAAAAGAAAAAACCGTGGATGCTTATCCTATGAGAGAGATTCCTGGAGGAGGATATGTACATGTCCCATGGACTAGACAGGATATTTTGTCATTTACGAATGATTTTCCTCGACTGAGAGAAAAGCCCGTCGAGTGGTATAGGCAGGTAGACAGGTTTGTGAAATTGTCAAAAGTGCTGTGGATTGACCTGAATAGTCTGTTTGATATAATTGTTCCAGCAGACTTGTGGGCAGAGTGTAAAATAGTTGTAGATTGGCCTGCTAAGGAGTATCCAAGAGATCCGAAGACAGGAGCACCAGATCAAGAGATGATGAAAAAATATGATCAGGTTATTGTGTTCCTGAAAAATAAAGTACCCCCGAAAGAGACAGACAATGAGGGGAGTGAGTCTGAAGGGGACTATTGACGGTGCCGAAGAGAGGAGGAAGAGTGCATACTTGGTGCAACTCTAGAAATAGACCAGGCAGGACCATTTGTAGATGGGAAAATAAATGGGGAAAGTGTTACTTTTTGGTAGACACAGGAGCGACGAGATCAACTGTCAGGTCAGCAGATATAAGAAATCTTCCTCTCTCGGACGAAGCAATCCAAGTGGTTGGTGTAGCAAATACACAGATTAAGACTCGTCTTACCGAACCAGTAAGGGTAAGAATAGGGAAATTCTCAGACATGCACAGGTTTGTAGTCTGTGACACTAGTCCAGTGAACTTGTTAGGTAGGGACTTATTGTGTAAGATGAACTGCACAATTTTTTGTACTCCGGATGGAATAGCTTTTGAGACACCAGATGAGGATGTTTTGTACAGGATGACTCTAGATAATAGAGAGAGTGAGATTGTTGGTACATATGCAGTGTTTAATCCAGATGATTTGCCTCAGGAGTTGAGACACACAGTGAAAACAGCAGTTTGGGATTTTACTGGAGAAGATGTGGGATTGATGAATAATGTAGATCCAGTGAAGATTTCAGTGAAAGAGGGGATTGTTTATCCTAATATTCCTCAGTACAGATTGACACCAGAAATAATTGAGGGAATAACTCCTATAATTGACAAGATGATTCAACAGGGTGTTTTGAGAGAGTTACTGAGTAGCCCGCGTAATTCACCGATAATGGGGCTAAAGAAACCTAATGGAAAGTTCAGGATTGTACAAGATTTGAGAAAGGTTAACAAAATTGTGGTGGCATGTTGTCCCATTGTGCCAAATCCGTCAGTGATTTTGTATCAGATTCCTCATGATGCTGAGTGGTACACGGTGATTGATTTGTGTCATGCTTTCTTTTCAATTCCATTGCATCATGACAGCCAGTCGATTTTTGCATTTCGGTTTGGACAGCGTATTTTAGCATGGTGTCGTATCCCACAGGGGTATACAGAGAGTCCTTCAATATTCAATCAGTTATTGAAGAAATCATTGGAGAGTTTGATCATGCCCGTAAGCTCAGTACTAGTGCAGTACATCGATGACTTACTTGTGGCATCGAAGACACGTGAAGGTTGTGAAGTAGATACCATAGCTTTACTGAATCATCTGGCAGATGGAGGGTTAAAGGTATCTCCAGCCAAATTGCAATTTTGCAAGAAAGAGGTGCATTATCTTGGACACAATATTGAAAAGGGTCTGAGAAAGGTGACCGATGACAGGATCAAAATTATCAGAGGAATGAGAGCCCCGATGACCCAGAGAGAAGTGAGGATGTTTCTGGGGATGGTGGGTTATTGTCGTCAGTGGATAAGTAATTTCTCCCTGATAGCAAAGCCACTGATTAAATTGACTAAAAGTGAGGTGAGAGACCCATTGGAATTGGATGGAGAACAAATGGCAGCATTTGAGGAGTTGAAGAGCAGAATGTGTGAAGCCCCTGCTTTGGGAAGGCCAGACTATGAGAAAGAGTTTGAGTTGTATTGCAGTGAGAGAAATGGATGTGCACTTTCAGTGTTAATTCAGAAGCATGGACATCTGAGAAGGCCAATTGCGTACTTCTCATCGACACTTGACCCTGTAGCTGTGGGTTTGCCAGGTTGCCTGAAAGCAGTAGCTACTACATGCAGAAGCTTGGAACAGAGTGAGGGTATAATAATGGGATATCCTGTAAGGGTATTCGTACCTCATGATGTGGCAATTCTTTTGACAAGAAGCAGAACTCAGTACATGTCACATAGTCGGCTGACTAAATATGAGAAAATCATTCTGGGAGCATCAAATGTGACTCTTGAGAGATGTGTGAATGTGAATCCAGCAACGTTGTTACCAGATGCTGAAAATGTGAATGTGGGAGATGATGTTGATCCAATAGTATATTCTGGCTAAATGGGTCAGGACAGGTCTCTCAGTAAAGTCTCCCGAGTCGCCGTCCTCTCGATCAGCATCGATCCTCACGAACATAGGTTCAGGAAGAAGTGGCCTTAGACCCTCTCTAGTCTAACATTATTTATAACAAAACTAGCAAAATTAAAGTAACAAACAAACTCTGAACGTCCGTTGAGCCGCTGAGCAGAGCGAGCAGGAAAGGATGTTGTCTGGCAATATTTAGAAAACCTCCGCTCAGAAAAATCACAAAAATAAAAACACGGAAGAAGGAAACTCGAGTTTGGAAGCGATACATTCATGAATGCTCTTCCTTGGTACCATAGCAAAGCCACCACAGGTTTATCTTAGTTCATTGTGGCTTTATTCTTTTCCAAGGGCAATTGGAAGCATGCCCGGAGCTGCTGTCCTCACGGAAACTTTTAAATCAGACAGAGGCTGTGGTCAGGTGACTTCCAACTATGTTCAGCAAGGCCTCTCGTCACATCTCAATCACTCGAGCGCAGGCTGTAAATAGCAGCCATCTTGGTTTAGGCCAAAACGGACCATCTTAATTAAAAGAAACACAAAACAACGTTACCACATCATAATGATTATACAGTGTTAATCCCCACTAATACCCTTATGTGTATGTAATTACCTAGCCACCTGCAACACAAAGAAGCATTAAAACACGTTATTTTAAAAGCGTAAACACGAAACAAATAGCATTTTAGCAACACTTATTTAATTAAATTGCACACCAACTTAGTCCACGTATTAATTAAGCAACATAAATGCATTCCCACGTATAATTTCTCTCATTAGTAATGTTGATTAGTCAAGACTTTTAACAAAACTAATAATTAGTAATTATAAATCAGTAATTTTAATCATAACATATAGACAAAACTGGAGCTTAAAACTCAATACATTTTCAACAGAAAACTCTGCTCCAGCACAATTGGGATGCTAAAGACAGCATTCTTTAAATCGATCACTGAGAACCATGCAGCGGAGGCTGGAATCATGGTTAACAAGGCAGTTATATCAGGGACAACTGGAAACTGTGGTACAACAATCTTATTAACCTCGCTAAGATCAATCACAAATCTGTAAACAGGTGGCTGTGAAGGGTCCGTTCGTTTTAAGACAGGTAAAACAGGACTATTGCAAACGTTGCCCCTTGTCTCTTCAATTACACCCTTTTTAATCAAATCACTGACAATTGCTAACAATGCTTTCTGACCTTCATTGGAGATCTTGTACTGGGGAATACGTGGCAATCTGACATTGGCTTTTAAAGTGACCACATATGGCGATATTTCCAAAAGACCCACATCATTGGGACCAGTAGCCCAAAGGACATCCGGAAGGGATGACAATTCAGGTGGCATTGCATTTTTAGACAAATACATCGGGGAAATCACTTTCTTGCCTAATGTAAGTTGTACGCCTGAGGGAGAACAATATAGCGTTGCATGCAATCTTTTTAGCAAATCTAATCCTGGCAAATTTTCACCACAACCTGTCGTTAGGATGAGGGGTGCTTTTAGCTCACAAGGTCCAACAGAAAGTGACATAGGACTAGAAATCGGGTTCCTAACTGGGGCGCCAGAAAAACCTACTGAGACATTCATTTCGCTAGACAAAAGGCGCGCCAGGGAGTTTTGAATGCATGATTGAACTCTTTGCAGCACCAGTATCCAGCAGAAAGGGCTCCGTTACATTTGCTGTAGTTACTTTAACATAGGGTCCACTCTGATCCACTGGCACTGAAACAACTCCCTCTCTCTGTCTACGGCTGTTCTAGTAATCATTATCTTCTACATTGTCGTCTTCTGCATAATAATCATTATTGTAGTACTGAGCTGTATTACCAGTCACGTTGGCTTGCTGATCAAAGCTTTTTATGGTATTTTGAGTCGGAAGAGGATGCGCGTTCTGGGGAACATTTCCACGCCCTCTGCCTCTAGGAGCTTGCTGACCACCTCTACCTCTTGCGCCATACGCATTACTGTTACGCTGCATTAATTTAGGGCAACTATATTTAAAATGACCTTCCTCTTTGCAATATGAACATTGGTTGGGACCTACAGGGATTCGTGGTTGATAATACCCATTCATTGGCTGATTATTCTGAAATTGTTGGGGCTGCTGATAGATACCTTGTGTTTGCCTATAATTATTCTGTCCTCCACGTGGTGGATAAGCCTGCTGCAAGAGGACCTTTGTTTTCAGTTCTTTCGTTTTCTTATCTGTTCTATCCTTCTCATCTTTGTCTCTATTCTCATAATACTGTGCAGTAGCCAGTATTTGCGCTGAAGAGGAAACAGCCCAGGAACTTTCTGAGTCTTTTAATTTCTTACACAACTCGGGAAGTAGATTCTGCACAAATTTATCAACAAATAACCGTTGGCCACCTTCAGTGCTCATGTCTTGACCACTGTGGTCGATAAACGTTTCTTCAAACCTGGTGAAGAAATCAGACACTGTCTCATCTTTCTTCTGCTTACATGCGGATAGTTTATCCCAATTTACGCGCATCGCAGGCATTATAGTTTTCATGTAGGTGATAATTCTACCAGGGAGTTCTGCTACCAAAGGATCAGGCTTCGCGCCACCAACTTGGCCAGCATCTGCAGCAATGATATTAGCCCATGTGTTACCCAATTCTGCAGCGTGATCTACATTACGAATGGATCCCCATAAAGGCTGTGGAACAACATTCCCAAACAACATATCTATGTCAGCCAAATTCATTACACATGATTCTGCAGTTTGTGATAACTCCTTATAATAACCAGTAGGGTTTTTACGGGGGTCAGGCAATGTCTGCTTAAGGGCTAAGACCTCAGAACGCTTCCAAGGGACATGCACCCAAACACGCTGAAAATATGGCTGAACAGGTGGGTTAGCAGCTAAATCACCAGGTCTCCAAACTGGAGGAACCTCACGCATTGGATATTGGCGTGCTTTTACCTTCTTCCCCACAGGGAAATCCTGCTCAAACAACGATTGCTGACAATCACCATTTCTGAAGGACAGTAAAATTGCAACTGCTTTATCTACATTGGGGCCCACAATTGTACCTTTTTCAAAATCAAATCGCACTCGACACAATTCCTGTGGGTTTGCACCATTATCCTCCAATTCCTCACAGATGAATTCACACATTTTGTCAAAGACATACCTCTGTGTTGGGGCATCCCATTGGTGAAAAACGGTAACAACTGATTCCACATTATAGAGTAAAGGGAAACCAATCCACCTACGCGCCAAATGATTTAACACCTCTTTCTCGTCGGGACCAGGCAGCTGACTGCGCAATTGCTTACGCTGTAAGGCAGGAGTCGCACTAGATGACCCAAAGAGAGGCGACATTAGACTAGTAACTACATTAGCTAGTCGTTGTCGTGCTGAAGGAGAAGTTGAGGCGAAAACAGGGGGATAGACAGAGGGAAGAAAAACAGATTCAGATACAGGTACCTGGGTAGTGTAAGAAGGAGCGCCAGGGGAAGCCGCCGGCGTGCCAGGCAAAGTCGCAGGAAGTGCAGGGGCAACAGGTAGGAAAACTGGCGGCCCTTGAGAGGGCTGCACTGCAGGGATAGGAGCCAGCTGAGGAGGAGCTGGCGGCTGTGGGAAGGCTTGTGGCATATTTACTGGAGGCTGCACATTTACAAGCTGTGGAGGTGCTGTGGCATTTTGCGCATATGGGGGTGGTGAACTTAACAAATGGGACATTAGGGAATCTTTCTCTTTCTCTTTTGTCTCATCTCGCACAAGGGGTGACAAAACAGGGTAACATTTATCGATCCCTAGTTTGCGCTGTCTGTGCAATTGCTCATTCATTTGTTCCTCCTCATTATCTTTAAATTGCACAGCTGCTTGCATAACTGACATACCTCTTTCTCTCTTATTTCTTTTCGCTAGCTTAATTTCCTTCTGTTTGGCTTCCTTTCGCCATAGGCGGAAAGAATCAAACATCGCCGGCCGGGCTTTCTTTTTAAACAATTTCACTTCCAAATTATCTAAGATATCTGTATCGAAACTACCATTTTGGGGCCATTTTAAAACACCGTCCTTTCTGGTATATCGGATCCATACTTCATTATATGCAATGGGGCCCACGCCATGTTTTACATAAAGCTCATAAGTTGGAGTTCCAATTGGAGGAACCGGACATGAATCCTCTAACTAGAAATCCCTTCCACAACTCAAACAAAATAATCTTCCAAATACACTAGCACCAGGCATCTTCGCTCACTAGTCTAGTTCCAAACTTCAAAGGATTATCGATTACGATAGTCTCGTGAATACACGAGTCCTCTGGCTTTGGGGTTTGCAAACTCCAAATCAAAATAATCCCGAAGGATACCAAATTCAAACTGGGAGACGCTCCACTTATACTTAACTGAATATCGATGATCAATGGCGTCACCAGAAGACTCTCTCGATTGTTTCGCTCTACCAAAATCGCAAGGGTCCAAAACAGGGCGATTAATCAGGGCAGCAGTCCTTTGTAGCCGTCGGGACGTGGAGAACCTCGCAGAAAAGACTTTCGGACCACGTCGACATGCAGGGGTCGATGAAGTGGCGGCCTTCCTCCAGAATTTCCACACGAAGCTCCTCACGAACCTCTGGCTTGGACCGGTACCGCTGAAATCGCGCCGAGTTGGGCGCCAACTGAAGTACTGGGAATTTTAAGCCCAGCGGTGCAGGGGAACACACCCTATGACTTCGGGTTCTTCCTGTTTCAGACCTACAGAAACACAGAGTCTTCTGGGTGAAGTCAAAGATCAGTTTATTGGCTGCAGACCAATTACAGGTATCCTAGAAGTACAACAGCGTGTATGTTCTCAGGAGACTGCTAAAAATTACAGAAACGGGCTTCTCCTTAAATACAAATTATCATGCTTCAGGCACACATTCCTTGGTTTACGATATGGCCATATACATGTATACATTTCAAACGAAAAGGCAGAGTCATGATGACCATCCCACATTCCAGTTAAGCCAGCCCGCAATTATTTACCCAGCAAGGCTCAGATCCCACATCAGATATCGATAGGCCCCAATAAACATGAGCATCTCCTGTTTGGAAAACAAGCCATAAAGCAGGAATAGTCAGGTGCGAAAGAGATTAGCTGGAGGCTCGTGTTTAATGTAAAGGCTTTATGGTGTGTCAAGCCCTGATGCTAATCACAGGTGGCCAGAGGACGGGGAGCTCGTGAGACCGGACTGACCTGGGGCAGCGGAGCCAAGCTGCCCAGGTCACAGAGAAGTCAAAGGAAGGCACATGTGCTCTAAAAGGCCCGTATTTGCTTCATGATATGTAGCCTATGTGAGGGCAACCATAAGATGGCCACCGCTCTAAGATGGAACCCACGTAGTGATGTATAATAACGTATACACAGTGCATTCATAGCTAAAACGTTACACAAAGCACTTGTACATACCGCATTGACCATTCGCGGTTCGCTAATACCGGGATAGACAGGGGTAGGGCCCTGCCTCCTACGCGGTCCCAAATTGCAAAGTACGACAAGGGTGGGTTAGGAGAAAAAAGAGGAAAATATGAATGAATTAGGAATACATCCACGGTTAAATTTAGACTTGCAACAGGAGGGCAGGTTGTGTTTCATGACATGAAAAGAACAGGTTAGGAATCCTCATATGGTGGGTTGAAGTGAGTGTGTGCAGAGGTTGAAAGTCGCAGGTGAGCAAATATTTTCAGGAAAAGATGCTGTTGTTCCCAGAATTTATTATGTGTGTGTAAAGAATGGAAACTGGATTGGCAGATGCAACTTGGCTTTAGTGTTTCCTAAGGTGTATCGTGTAAATGAAATAGATGGTAAGGGGGCAGTGATTCATGGAAGAGCTGTATGTAGTACTTCACAAGTATTAGGTGATATTTTTGGCACTCTGATTTCTTCTGTAGGTATAGTTTTGAATGATTTGAAGATTAGAAAGCTGTCTACTTTGGTGGATCGCCTCGCTACGAATACCGCCAGGGCTTTATCTGCTATTAACTCTGAGCTTACTGCAATACGAACAATGGTTTTGCAGAACAGGCACACTTTAGATGTCTTAATCGCAAAAGAGAGTGGTGTATAGTGCTTAATTTGTGCCGGTGGTTTTCGATGCTCAGCAGTGACATTTAATTGTCAGCACTGGCTCTAGTGACAGTCCATCACATGGTGGCGCTGTCTTTTTAATTTTGAGATGAGCACAGCAACCGTGTTTCTTAAATCAATATACATTGAAAATGAATAATACTAGCCTCTCATGCCTACCCTAACCCTATATTTATATATAACACTTAATATTTGGCTGTACTTGTAAACCCTTTACTACGGATATGCCTTTAGCAGTCATGCCTTTACAAATTTTTTTTTATTTTTTTTATTTTGTTTATTCAGGTCAGCAAATACCAAACATTACAGTTAAATATATGCAGAGCCATGGCAAAAGCAGGCAATTACTGATACCATTTATCACTGTAACGTAGCATATAGATACCAATCAGTGTTTTTTTATACCTAAAGTCGCCAACAAATAAACCAAAACAAAAACAAACAATGGTACAGATGGAAGGTATCAACACCCTAACAGTTCGCACTATCGATTGATGCACGACTCCTGCAGAGGGGACAGCACGTTCGGAGAAGCATACAGCTAGAGTAATCGCATTTGGACACACACCCCAGCGAAACGGGACCTAAGTGGGCTTCCTTCCCGCCTCCCGCCGACCCGGGGAGCTATCCACCCTGTCGCTCCACCCCGCAGACCGCGAGGCCCAGCTGCACCACCCCGACCCCTGACCATCCCCCACCGCTTATAGTGTCATCCAGAGCTCAGCGGCACATGCGACCCCTCACACACCTCCGATCAACCTTAACCCATATCATCAGATATTTCACCAGACAGTGAACCTGTGGCTCGTGGGGATTCCGCCCTCTCACGGGACCAGTGCAAAAAGGGCTCCCAGATGTCCCTAGGTCGGGAAGTGACCGGCATAGATTCCCAGTAGCATTCAAGTTGTGTGTTGCCATATGTAACGTCTGCCACCCAGTCCTCAAATTTAGGCAAGCACCTGCGTCCCCAACGTACCGCCACCTGTCGCTTAGCATAAAGGAGCAACAGCGCATGCAGTTTCCTAGCTTTTGGTAGAGTATTTTTGACATAACCTAGTAGCCCCAGATGTGGAGACGGCGTGTCGGCTCTATGGAGGATTTGGTTAATAGCTACAAAAATGCTCGACCAGTATTCCTCCAGGCGGGGACAGCTCCACGCCACATGTAGAAAAGTGGCATTTTCAGCCCCACACTTCCAACAAGTGTCGTCTTCCCTGAGGCCCATACGGTGCAGCAGCCGAGGTGTACGGTAGTATCTGTGTAGGAACTTAAAATGTATTAGGCGCAACCTATAGTTAGGCGACAATTCCTTCAGTTGCCCACAACAGAAGGTCCACTGTTCGTCCGAAAGAGGGGACTCCAATTCCGCGTTCCACGCGTGCAGCGAGGACGGCACCATAATGGGAGCTTGCTCCTGCATACAGTTGTATAACCGGGATACAAGTTTTTTGGGGGAAGCCCTTGACAGTAAATTTTGCAGCGCCTGAAAATGCGGGGGCTCCTCTGGGAACAGAGGCCAGAGCGCCTTGCAGGATTCTTTAAGCTTATGGAGCGCGAACGTATCCGCAAAAGTCTCCGGTATCTCAGAGTCCTCCTCTACAGGAACCCCAAAGGTGCCGTCGGGGTAGATGTCCGCGAAAGTGCGCAGAACTTTTCCTCTAATCACGACCTCCCCCCCCCTGTCCTGCAGGCAGGGAATCAATGGGTTGCCCCTCAGGGGCACAGCAGGCGCATACAGGAGAGGGAGACGTGCCCTCCTCTGCAATTCCCGCCACGTCCAGCGGAGCAAGGCCACCGTGTCAACGTCTCCAGACGGGCGGGGCGCCTTCACGTATAATGCCACGCTAAGGGGCAATGGAGCTGCCACCGCCCTCTCCACCGCCACATGCGGCTGGTAGGGGGTGGGGAAAACCCAGAAGTGTAGGAATTGTGCCTGCGCACATAGCGCGTACAGCGCCATGTCTGGAGCCCCCAGTCCACCCTGCCTCAACGGGAGGGTGAGCAGCGCCCAGGACGATCTCGCCTGGCCTCCGGCCCAGACCAGCGTCAACAGCAGTGATCGCACCCGAGCATGGAAATGCGCAGTCAAGGGCAACGGCAGATTTACAAAGAGATATAGGAATTTCGGGAGGACTACTATCTTTGCCAGGGCTATCCTCGCAACTAAAGATAGGGGGAGCTTATTCCAGATCTCGATCTTCCCCTCCAGCCAGTCCACCGCTCTCCCATAGTTCATTGTCCACAAATCACTCAGGTTGCGACTAATCCAGACCCCCAGGTATTTGACCGAGTCCGTTTCCCAGCGCAAGGGATAATCCGAAGTCACCTCCGGGGTGGCATCCGTCAGAGGGAACGCAACAGACTTGGACCAATTGATAGCTATTCCTGCCAGGCCCTCGAATCTGACAAACTCCCTCAGCAGTGGATCTAGGTTTTCAGCGGGGTCAGCAACATATAACGTTACATCATCCGCATACAAGGATATCAACAGGCTGCGAGAGCTGAAACCAATACCCCGGGTAGTGTGGTGCTGACGGACCCGAGCCGCCAGAGGCTCCATGGCAATGGCAAATAGCAGCGGGGACAGGGGGCACCCCTGCCTAGTCCCGCGAGATATGCCAAATGGCTTGGATATCAGCCCGTTCACTCGCACTCTCGCCCGTGGAGCTGCGTATAAGGGCCGTATTAAGTTTATGAAGAGAGGGCTAAAACCCATTCTGCCTAGGATCCGAAACAGGTAGGGCCATTCAAGCGAGTCAAACGCCTTCGTGGCGTCGAGAAAAATAACCGCCGCCCGGATGGAGGGGTGTAGGTAGTGCAGTACTGAGAATATCGTTCTTAGATTGTGCGACGTGGCGCGGCCGGGGACAAACCCCGATTGATCAGGCAATGCCACCATGGGCAACAGGGGCTGAAGCCTGTCCGCAATCAGTTTAGCGTAGATTTTAACGTCTACGTTGATGAGGGACAGTGGACGGTACGAGTCGAGCAGCTGGCTATCTTTGTCCGGCTTCAGCAATGTGATTATCAGCGCCTCCCGCATCGAGTCTGGCAGGGAGCCCGTCTCCTGGGCCTCAGCGAAGACCGAGAGGAGCCTAGGGGCCAGTTCATCAACATAGGTCTTATAAAAACTAGTGGTCAGCCCATCGGGGCCGGGGGCTTTGTGCGCCGGCATGATCCTAATCACCTGCGCGACATCCTGAACAGTGAACGGGACATCCATATAGCGACGGTGATGGTCATTGAACCAGACAATGGCAATGGAGTCTAGGAAGGCGTCCAGTGATTCCGGGGCTGTAGTTTGCCTGGACGTATAGAGGGCCGAGTAAAACTGAGCGAAAGCAGTCAGAACTGCATCATGTCCTAACCGGAGTTCACCTGACCCATCTCTTATGGACGCTATGAAATCCGATCGCGCACGCGGGGAGATGAGCCTCGCCAGGGTTCTGCTAGGCCTATCACCTTCCCCATATCGACGGGCCTCCGCCTGCCGTCCCAGGAACTTCACTTCGCGCTGCGCCTCCTCGCCGAACTCCAACAGCTTAGCTTTCATCTGAACCGCCAGTGCGGGCGACGGGTCAGTACAGAAACTTGCATCCAAGTCCCGCAACTCTCCCTCCAACCTGCGCAGTGTGCCGCGGATTGCCCCGAGGACCCCCGCTCTCCTAGAGATGTACTGGCCCCGGATCACTGCCTTAAATGCGTCCCAAAGGGCCGCCTCTGTTTCCACCGTACCCGCGTTGATATCGAAATAGCGCACAATATCCTCTCTAATTTCCTCCGTAAATACAGAGTCGGTAAACACGTACGGGGGCAGCCGCCAGGAGAACGCGCGAGCAGGGGCATCAGGCATCCTCACCACCAACAGGCATGGAGCGTGATCAGAAAGTGACCGGGCCTGAATATCCACCCCCTCCGCCCAGGTTGCCACATCCGGCGAGACCAGCCAGTAGTCCAGCCGGGACCAGGCCGCGTGTTGGCTCGTAATACACGTCCCTACAATATCATCCGGATGCCTGACTCTCCATATGTCCGACAGCAGCCCCTCTTCCATGATGTCAAGGACTGCCTGTCTCGCTCTGGTGTGTGTGGGACCTCCCGCCCCCCTACGGTCCACCGCGTCCACCAGTGGTACATTAAAATCCCCTCCGAGGATAATCGTGGAGCAGTCCATTAACAGTATCCGTGCCCATAGATCCCGGAAGAAGTCAGGGTCATCTACATTGGGTCCGTACACCGCCGCCAGCACCATCTCCTTCCCCTGCAACACTCCGTGAGTGATAACGTAGCGCCCCTCTGCGTCCAAATGAGTGCGGTGTTCCTTCCAATCCAGCCCTGCTCTTATGAGGATTGCCACCCCTCTAGCATAATTAGAATAAACGGTGGAATGTACCCACGCCCAGCGTGAGCGCTTCAGTCTAGGGGAGGGGGTGGACCGCACATGCGTCTCCTGCAGGAAGCAGATATCTATTTTGTGTCGGGAGAGGTACCCTTGCATGAGCCGAGCTTTTTTATAGTCCCCGAGACCCCTAATGTTCCACGTTAATATCCTAATTCCTGCTATAACTCCAGCCATTTTGCTTTGAAGTTTCCTCCACCCCCATCTACAAACTGCATCTCTCTCCTAGTGTTTAAACAGGGCCATGCATAAGGGAGCATCATGGTGATCTGCGAACATACACTTCCATCGTACCAGAACCAACATAACTCAAACCAACCCGCCTTCCCCCCCCCACCCCCCACCCTCACCAACCCCCCAATCAGGTTGTGACAGATCCCCCCGTGGATCACGCAACGCGTGATTACAACTCAAACTCTCCAACATTGGGATGCACCCCATGGGGCGTGGTGCACCAAGCGTACTCCCCCGTCTGCACAGGGTGGCTGCACTATGTAACCCACCGCTTCACACCAGCTGAGCCCGCCCCACTCGGATCCAGGCTTATACCTAATCGGGAGACCTTGCCAAGAAGGAGCAATTCAGCAAGTGCAGCACATTTAACATTTGCAGGCCTCTCACATCCCCTTAGCAACCAAAAACTGTAAACCAGGAGCAACCATAGGCGGAACGGGGCTGGCATCCCACCTGCCAGGTAGAACACCCCACACGGATCTTACACAACTCCCCCTCCCTCCAGGGTCAATCATTGTCACTTAAGCGCCCTTCGTCCCCCTCCGCCTGTGGCGGCCTGCGCCTTGACGCAGCCCCCCCAAGTTGCTTGGCGTACTTCAGCGCTGCCTTCGCCTCTGTGAAGTAGTGTGTGGTACCCTCGTGCGTCACCCTCAGTTTCGCTGGGTACAACAGTGCATAAGGGATGGCAGCCTGCAGCAGCAGCTTCTTAGCAGGTAAAAATTCCTTCCGGGCCGCCTGTACCAAGGGAGTGAAGTCCGGATAGAAGGAGATGTTATTCCCTTTGTGTATAATTTTCCCCTTTTCGCGAGCAAGGCGTAAGATGAGGTCCCTGTCCTGGAAATTCAGGATCTTTGCCAGGATAGGACGCGGCGCCGCCCCCACCGGTGGCTTCTTACCGAGCGATCTGTGCGCCCTTTCCACTGTGAACACCGGGGAGAGCGCCGGATCAAAGAGCTCATGGAGTAGTTCTGAGACATACAGTTCCATCTTTCCAATGTTCGTCGTCTCTGGTACGCCCGTGATTCGGATGTTGGATCTTCGGGACCTCGCCTCTAAATCATCCGTTTTGGCCCGGAGGAATTCCAATTCTTTTTCCACGGCCGTGAGTTGTTTCTTGGTGTCATGTCTGAACTCGCAGCAGTCAGCATGCCCACTTTCCAGGCTGTCCAATCTAGTTTCGTGCGAGTCAACCCGTTGTTTGACGGAGTCCAACTGGGTAGCCATGGCATCTAGCTTGGTATCGATGCTCTTGAGACTCGAGCGGACCTCCAGCATCAGCGCTCGGTAGTCTACCTCCGGCTCTGCCCCGTGCGCGGAGGACTCCGCCGCCTCCAGGTCCGCCGCCTGCTGATTGGCCTGTCGCTTATGCTCAAACGTGAGCCTGGACTGCTTCGCCTCGTTCTTCCCTCCCATGACTATGGGGCAGTGCCAGTCGAGTACAGCAAGGCGGCCTCGCGGCCAGAGGACGGCTCTAACGGCCCCGGCCGCTATCCAGGCAGACCAGTCACCCTCTCCCACGGCTATCGCTCCACCGATCTCGGGTCCACAGGGGCACGGGCAAAGTCACAAGCGCTGTCGAAGCGGGACAAGAGGACAGGATTCCTAGGCCTTGCCGCAACTCATCCGTCACGGCCGCCAGTCGGGCTGCTCTAGACCACCCACCGCAGGGCGCCGCACGCACAGTTCTACATGCATCCGTCGATGAGTAGATCAGAGCCCCAAGTCCGCTAGTGTGGCCGTTCCGTCACAATGAGGCCAGGTGTGCACCCCGTATGTGCCCTCACAGCTTCGCTTCGGGATCCCGGCGCCAGCCGCCCCCTCAAGCTCACCTCATGCAGTCGCTGGGCTCCACAGCAGCGTGTGTGTGGCGGCTCGGGGTCGCCAAGGATCGGATCCAGCAGCCCGCAGCCAGGGAGTGCCGTGTGTCCGCCTCCTGCAGTGGCCACAAAATGGCGGCTCCACCTCTCGCGTCCTCTCTCTCCACGCCAGCGGCAGCCGGGATCAGCAACGGTGCGCCCAGAGCAGCACCCGTAGAACAGCGGCCAGGTCTCCGGGCGGATCCGCTCCACTCAGCGCGTTTTTCGCTCCGACCGCGACCTGCAGTGTGGGGGCCACAGCTCACCCGCTCGCCTCAGGCCCACGCAGCCTCGGTCTCCAGTAGCCGCTCTCAGCCGTCCCCGGCAGCCGCAGCGGCGGCCGCGCGTCACAGGATCTTCACGCGCGGGACGCCAAGGGGCATATCTCAGTCCTCCGGTCTCGGCCAGGCATCAAATTGCAGTAGATGCTTCACTGGGCTTCGCGGCGCCTCCCGGAGTGTGGATCGGGACTCCCAGTGCGGGCGGTGCAGCAGTACTTGAAGGATTAATAATGCAGCCGGCGGAGCTCGCTCACAGAGCGGCCATTTCACTGCCTGGTTGGCCACGCCCCCCATGCCTTTACAAAATTAAAATAAATAATACTTACTTTTAAAACCTTTACCACACATGCCTTTATCACGAAATTTGTTGTAAAAGCATGCGTGGTAAAGGCATATTTGTGGTAAACGCATGCGTGCTAAAGGCATATGCGTGGTAATGGCTTTGTGGTAACGGTCATGTGTGGTTATGACCATGTTGTAATGGCTGTCTCCCCCCCCCCCCTCCAACAGTACTAGTTGGGCCTGTGGGTTCATCTGAATATCAGTAACTCCCACCCAGTATTCATGGAAAGTATGACAATCCTACAGTGTATGAAGGAACGTATCCTTCTGCCCGCATGGTAATGGCTTTGTGGTAATGGTCACGCGTGGTTATGACCTCGTTTTAATGGCTGTTTCCCCCCAACAGTACTAGTCGGGCCCTTGGTTCAGCTGAATATTAGTAACACCCACCAACCTATGGGTCACCCCTTCCCAGTATTCACATAGAGTCGGACAATCCCACAGTGTATGAAGGAACGTACCCCTCTGGCTGCATCCCTGCAAACAGTTGGTACTCTTCCCAATTTGTGTAAGAGGAGCATTGTAAAGTATACCCCACGTAAGATCTTGCGCTGGATCAATCTGTAGCGGGCCTTAGTTACCACCAATCTTGGGAACTGCAGTGCATCTTACCAATCCTCCTCCTCGAGTCTTCCCACATCTGTCTGCTAAGAGGTTCTAAATTCTCCCGTGTATTTCTCTCTATGGTCTGATTGGTGATAGAGATTGCTTTGGTAAGCATGGGCCCATACAATAATCTATACTCCAGAGGTGAGGTCTGCAGAATGTCCTCGTCCGATGTGATACTCGCCCTTAGCCTATGTCTTAATTGCAGGTGCTTAAACACTTATGTGGGTTGGCATCTCATATTCCACCGTGACATGGTCAAATGGTACCACCCCAATTGCATCCTACACCTCTGCTAGTGTACAATAAAAAAAATTAGGTAGTAGCGTCCCTAAGGATAGGGAAGAACGGCACACCAAACTGCTTATATGTAGTAGCTAAGGCAAATCAATTTAAGGCGTTAACAATATGTAAAAGTAAGTTGTAATAGTGGGGTGCTCAAAGCTTCAATTAATGTCCACTACCTGGGGACATCATCCATATGTGCAAGACATACAAGTACTAATTATTACAAATTTAGAAGACTGAAGTAGCACTCCCACACTATGTGAGGGTTAAGTACCCAACTAATACAGGTTGTCAGTTCACGTTTAGGTCATATATGCCTGTCTTATTGCCAAAAACATGGAAAGAAAAAGGATTTTCTCAATTCCTTCAGGTAATTAAGCTGTCACGTGATAAATCCAGGACCCTTTGGATATTAGCTGTTTTTCATCTTTTCTTTATTGATGCAAAGTTGTAAGTTCCAAATACACGGACCAGCCGACACGTGTTTCGTCTTACAAAAGACTTTTTCAAGGCAATGAATTCAATACGGTAGTTGATGGTATATCCAGTTCTGTGATTCATAAATTAAGAATCCCAAGTAAAGACATTATACGTGTGGTCACAACATCCAATAGGAATATATGCTCTCTTAACGGATGTGCTTTCGGCGTTCGGATTAGTTGAACGGTGGGAGAGGTGCTCGGATCTTTATCCAGGTGGTGACAAGTAGTGAGTGCATTCTTATCACGGAGTTAGCACGTCACTTACATCAAGCAACGCATTGGAGAAAATAATTGTTGATTTTTTACTTATTCTCCACTTGGAAATACGACAGCATATATTCCTATTGGATGTTGTGACCACACGTATAATGTCTTTACTTGGGATTCTTAATTTATGAATCACAGAACTGGATATACCATCAACTACCGTATTGAATTCATTGCCTTGAAAAAGTCTTTTGTAAGACGAAACACGTGTCGGCTGGTCCGTGTATTTGGAACTTACAACTTTGCATCAATAAAGAAAAGATGAAAAACAGCTAATATCCAAAGGGTCCTGGATTTATCACGTGACAGCTTAATTACCTGAAGGAATTGAGAAAATCCTTTTTCTTTCCATGTTTTTGGCAATAAGACAGGCATATATGACCTAAACGTGAACTGACAACCTGTATCAGTTGGGTACTTAACCCTCACATAGTGTGGGAGTGCTACTTCAGTCTTCTAAATTTGTAATAATTAGTACCTCTGCTAGTGTGCTGATCCATATCTTGTCCCATTTTCGGAAGCCATGCAGATTCAACATCTCATTCAACCATGTGCCAACCTCAGTGTGGCCCTCTGGGTAAGGCACCCATGCCATCCCAATTTGTCTGTTGAGGTCATGTCAAATTGCCACAACCGCCTTTGTCGCTTGGGGAATAGGGGGGGGGGGAGGGCAGCCTCTGCCACTTTCCCATCATAGAGACCTTGCATCTCCCTGTCCAAACGAAAAGCCGGATCCTCTACCTGCTCATACACCCAGCCATTGATAACACTTATTTGCACTGCCTCATAGTAGCACCCAACATTCGGTAGCGCTATGCCTCCCTTATATGTGGAGCGCAGAAGAGTGGTGAGCGCTATCCTCGTGGCACCCCCCCGCCACAACTTTCGCAGAAGTGTATCGATGCCTTAGAAAAAAGCCAGGGAATAGGGAACAGGCTATTCTGTAATATATATGCGAAGCGGAGCTGGGCCACCATTTTAAACAATGCTTCTCTACCCACCAAGGATAGAGGCAGTGCTCCCCAGGGTTCTACACCTGCCTCCAAAGCAGTGGTGAAAGATTTTCTTCATAGTGAGAGTCCTCGCCTCTGGATATCCGTATTCCAAATTATTGTCCCCTTTCAATCCTGAGTGGCATGGGTAGGTTGCATCCCGCTCTCCACATACCCAATGGGAAGAGCAAGGATTTCCCATAGTTAATTTGCAACCCAGCACACTCCCCATAAATCTCAAACATTTCGCCCGCCCGTCTCAGAGTCTTATCAGGGTCGGCCAGGTAGAGTAACACTTCACCTCCATAGGGTGAGATACGTTCCTCCCACGTAGGGGTCCCATCTCCAACGTTCAATCTGTGCATTAATTTGCACCCACCCACGTAGAGGTTCCAGCTCAACGCAACAGCGGGCAACCCTGCCACATTCCTCTCCAAATTGGGAGATCCGGCGAGAGGACACCATTCACCTTAAGCTGCGCTCTAGGCTTTGTATTGAGCAGGCAGCCACAGGCCATACATTTTGGCCCAAATCCCATCTTTTCCAGGACTGCAAACAGATAAGGCCACAACATTGAATCAAAGGCTTTATGTGCGTCAGCCTCATTAGCTGGCGTCAACCTCCTTAGCTGCCGCAATATTGTTCTGAAGCCTCCTAAGATTGAGTTTAGTAGATCTCTGGGGCATAAACCCATTCTGGTCTGGGTGAACCAAGTCCAAAATCACTCCTCTCACTCTTTGCTTAGGCCTCAGCTAGGATTTTTGCATCAACATTTAGGAGAGAGAAGGGTCTGTGGGAATCCCATCGGTCTGGATGTTTTCCTGGATTCAGGATAGGAACCACTGTTGCTATCCTCAAGTCTTGTGGGAGTTCCCCTTTCTCAAGCACTTCTACATACATTTTTTGTAGAGGAGTGACTATTTTAGCGGATAATCATCTCAGGAGCTCCATGGGGCTTTCCCACTCGCTTCTTGCCTTCCGTCAAGTCTTCTTTTAACCCCAGTACCTTTCCTCTCTCTAGTTTTCTACAGGGGCAATCCCTAACAAATTCCCTCATCTCTAATTCCTGGATTTTTTGATTGACCCTGTAGGTATCATGCCATGATCCCCGCTATGTTCTCACTGCCCTGCACTCTGTCCCTCTTTGGGCCTACTAATTCAGTAATGTGCGAGCTCTGTTTCTCTCTCACTGCTAGCCATGTCAAGAGCTTGGCCGCCTTGTCAACTACTTCATATAACTGCCTTTTTCGAGCTAAGTACATCTGTCTCACCTCATTGGTTGCCACGGCTTTGTATTCTTCCCATTTCCGCACCAACTGCAGACTTAGTTCTGTTGTTGGGGTCTGGGCATGCCTATTCTCTAAGAGTCGGATATCTCTCTCCTGTTCCAAACATTCTAGCTCCCTTTTCTGTTTGTCCCCCACCTCTCCTGAATTTGTTTCCCTCCTTTCTGTAACCTTATAGGCCTCCCACTGGATGGCTGCACTACTTGCTTCCTCCCCGTTTTCTATAAATACATTTGGGAATGTGTGTTATGCGCCCAGAGTAATAGGAGTACCCCATATATTGGTCATTTAGGTATCTCAAGCATCCTCCAAATCAATTGCCTTGACAAATCATTTCATTTTCCCCTGTTGTTGGACTAGAAAACTGCTTTTTCTGAATTTCCCATGCACTGTATGATTTAAGTTAGCATTCGCTGCACCATTTTGTATTCAGCTGCCATTTTAAGCCATGATCAAAACTAACTTCTGTCTCACTTTGTGTCTGCCTCACCGGAAAGCAGCTGCCAATGTGTCCTCTGTACATGTATTTGTTCATGGCTGAGTTTGCTGTGCTAATGAATAGAATGTTTTATTAGTGCATACCTTTCTGACTAGATAGGCCTGCTCCCACCGCTCAGAGAGGTGAGAGCAGGCAGAGTAACCTTGAATACAAGATAATGTGTGCCCGGTCCCATGATTGTAGCTCATCTTTCTGTATTTCCTTTGTTCATTAGGTCCCAGCTGGAAAACATCCAGTCTGGGTGTGTCTTTAGTGGTACTGGAAATGTACTTTATGCCTTACCATGTTGTCTGAGGTCAGTCCCCTTCTGCAGCTATCCAAGGATGCTGGTCAGACTGGACTCCGCTCGAGTGTATGACTAATAAATCACTTTGATTTGTATTCTTTACTGTCTGACCGACTCTTCATTTGTATAGAAGGCTGAAAGGTGGTCGCGAGTGACCCAGGTGGCCCTAATCGGGTCACTTCCTTCACCTGTGAGCTTGCTGTATTGGCCAAATGTTTTTTTGTAATTGAAGCGCTTCCGTCCAGAGCCCCAGAGGGACATACACATTAATCATCACTAATGTTTCTCCCTCCCAGGACTACTACATAGCAGCCCAGGGTGTCTGTCTCCACTTTAGTCATAGGCAGTGGAAGGGATTTTCTAACCAATGCTGCCACCCCGCTGGACCCCGTCAAGAACCCTGCATGCCCCACCACCTTATATTTCCCTTGCCCTAGTGCTGGCGCGATTCCCTCTCATATGTGTCTCTTGCAGGAATATCACATCAGTGGAGTATCGTGTGAGCGCATTTGCCACCAGCCCACGCTTAATTTTATGGCCCAACCCATTCTGCCGCGGCCCGTGCAGGTACGAGCTGCGGGGCCAGGTTGGGGGGGATTCAACAGACGACCATGAGGGGAAATTAAATAAATAATTAATTTTCTCTTGTTGTTGTCTGTCGAAATCCCCCCGCACCCGGCCAACCGCTTTTACCTTCACGGGCCGCGGCTGAACCCATTAGATCCCAGGTCAACAACGTTTGTCCATTCCTGCTGATATTGTTTAAGCTACCCCCTCATGCCAGCCCTTTTCAAGCTCTGTGACCTCCCCATCTGTACCCCTCCAACCCAAAACAATTAAAAATGTCTATGTGGGGCTTCGGCAGGCCTGAAATGATTTCCCCTGAAGTCACTGGTGTTACCACCGGTGGAGGTGTTTCCCCTTCTGAGGCTCCGGTCTCCAACTCTCCTTACTCGAGTCCTCCACTTTGCCCTATAGGGCTTCCCCCTTGGTATCCAAGTGTTTGCTCGGTTACTGGTGCAGTGCCACCACCACTTTTGCTCTCTCAGTATCTGCCTGATCCCGGGTTGGTCTGGGGAATATCTTTCTCCGCAGCCTGCGGCGTCGCTTGACCTCTATCCATTCCGATGCAGATAGATCTTCCTGCTCCACTTGGGGGAAGGGGGTATCCTCAGTGTTCCAGCCATTCCCAGGCCTCTGCTGGCATGGAGAAGAAATGTATTTCACTGTCTATGCTGACGCAGATTCTTGCAGGGAAAAGAAATGCAAATTGTATGTCTAAAGTTTTGAGGTGTCTCTTAACAGCCATGAACGTCTGTCTTTACTTCTGTACCGTTGTGGTATAGTCCAGATGAATATTAACCGTGGCCTCCTCTACCTTCTAGGGTCCGCGTGCTCTAACCCTTTGCAGGATGGCGTCTCTGTCTCTATAGTTCAGGAGTCTGCTACCACTGCCCTTGGAGGGCACCTAAGCAGCAGCGACTTGCTCGGCGGAGGTGACCCCTCACCACCATGAACCATTTGGAAGGCCTTCCCTACAGGACCAATGTCTCAAGCCAATCCTCCAAAAACTGTTCCATTGATGGGCCTTCCGCTTTCTTTGGATGGCTCACTACCCTGATGTTGTTTCTTCGGGAACGGCCTTCCGCATCATTGATCTTTCCCTGCTGCACTGACAGTTCTTTTTCAAGATGCAAGTGAGATGCTGTTGGTCGCGTTTGAGCCAGAGTCAATTCTGTCTCCGCCATTCTGTTGACCAGTTTCCAGTGGTCCTCTCTAAGGAGTTTCCCATCATGGGTCACTGCTTCAATATTCTGTTCCAGCTCCTCTTATGTGTCTTTGATAGCCACCATAATAATTGCTTTGTGAGATTCCAGCCTTTTCTCAGGTGCTAGCGGTGGCTGCTGGGCCGATGTCCCCATTGTGCCCTGTGCATCCTCCTCCTTCAGCTGCCTTGCAGGTTTGTTGTGCACCATTCTATTCCATTCTATATATTCATGTAGATTTCTAAAGTGCATGGATACCCAGAAGGGCCTCCCAGTACTAAGACATTATTTTGGTGGTATAGCCTTGTGCATTCAGACTTACTGAAAATAGCAGTCTTCTCAAGTTTAGCTAATTACAGCAGTCTTCAGAAGTTTTCTGAATCTTAATTCAGACTCAATCTTTCTTATTCCCAATGGGAGAGCATTCCATAGTTTAGGAGAAAGAAAGGCGAATGAGCGTCTTCCACCCCGGTTTTCTTAATCCTAGGGACCACAAACAGTTGATGGTTTGTACAGCGCAAAGTTCTCATGGAATTGTAGGGGCTTAATCTTTGTATCAGCCAAGGCACCTTCTTGTACATTGCTGGATGAACAAGACAGAGTGACTTGAACTGAATTATTTTGAACAGTGGAAGCTAGTGGAAGGACCCAGAGCTGCTGTGGCCAATTGATGTTAGGGATTTTTAGTAGAATCCGGGGTGCAGTGTTTTTGATTACCTGGAGTCTTTTTACAACAGATTTGGCACTCCCCAGGTATAGACAGTTCCCATAATCAAGTCTTGATATCACTAGACCTTGCACAACCACTCAACATGAGGGTTTCTACACCCTTCTGAAAAGAAGTACAAAGCAGCCTCTGGTGAGTACTTCATTTAATGTGTCCCATCTAGGCAGCTCCCAGGCAGCAACTGCCGCAACAGAACATTCAGTGTTCCACGCAGGGAACCAGGCAACGAGACATTCCAATACAGATCCCCAACACACCCCCTCCCTTCACAATGTAACAACAGAAAATAACCTGAACAATGTTAACCAACAGGGCAAACACAACAAAAATAATTCATAACATAATCGTGAAACTTGACAGGGGCAGCTCTTACCCTGGAAAGGATACTCCTGGAAGTGGTGCAATCCGGACAAACAACCTTACTGGAAGGATCATTAGCAAAAGAGTGACCAGAACAAACTAGAGTTGCATTAGCGGTAGAGGAACCAGAATGTGCAGGAGTTGCATTGGTAGAAGCATGATCAAAATGAACACCTATCTTCCCTCCAACGTACACAACCTTGGATTGGGGAAGAACGGAAATATCACATTTGTTCCATATTTTACCATTCTCTAACACCACCACATGGTCTTTCACCTCTCTCACTTTTGCCAAAGCTGAGAACCGAGAAGTCCCCTTGCGAACATAACCGGGCTTCTTGATTCTCACCCAATCACCAGCACAGACAGGAGAAACTTTTTGGGAAGTAGTAGCATATTTTGATTGTACTGCCGCACTCACATCCACAACATTGCCAAGTTTACCTTGATCAATCTCTTTCCTAGACATCCAATCTTTGTTTAATTTGGAACCCGCCACCCTACCCCTGAGAAGGGTGAATAGAGACATACCGGTACTGATATGAGGGGTAGTCCTGACTGCCCACAGCATGTCAGCAATGGCCACTCTCCAGTGTAAACCGTTCACCAAAGCCAATGGCAATTGATCTTTGATAACACTATTCATGCGTTCGACAAGACCATTGCTAAGGGGGTGATAAAGAGAAGTCAAAACGTGTTGGATGCCATGCTCCCTAAGAAAATTTTGCTTTTCCAAAGAAACCAGCTGGGTGCCATTATCAGTCACCAGTTCCTCTGGAAACCCTTCACAGAGGAACAATTCTTTGAAAAAATTAATGATGGACGAGGAATTAACACACTCCACAAACTTCACCTCAGGCCCTTTGGACATGTAGTCCACCAAGACTAGTGCATACAATGGAGAACTCTCAGTGATACCAAAAGGACCTACAACGTCAAAAGCTAGTTTGCACCAAGGAGAATCCTTCACAACAATGGAATCAATAGGAAAGGGATGAGTTACCTGTGACTTGTCACTCAAAACACACGCTCAACAGTCCCTAACATAATGCTCAATGGATCTGTCCAACACAGGTCACCAAAAATCCTCTCTGACTCTGTGATTCATGGCACGAATACCAGGATGACCTTTGTGGGCCAGGTCTAGAATTTTTGTATGTATGCACACCAGAACAACCAACAGACCACCTCTGCATAATGTTCCATCCACCAAGGACAACTCTTCACAAACCCTTTTAAAAGGAATAAGTTCAGAGGAAACATTCTTGTTGATAGGCCATCCATGAACCATATAGTCAACAACCATCCTAATTTCGTTGTCTTCAGATAGAGCCTGTAACCACTCACACTCTGAAAGTGCACCCTTCACAGTATCTGTGACAGCACCAACAGCACATACAATGTTGAGATCCTCGTCAGGAAATTTGGTGACATTTTCAAGAATTCCTTGTCAAATTCTCATTAGAGGCTTTGGTAGGCTTGACATTGGATTTCGCAGATTGCAATTTGACCTCAACAGGTTGCACAGAACTGCTAATTTCCTTCATACCAAATTGAGAATGCTCAATGCTTCTGGCAAGAGTGAGAGCAGTTTCAAGATCGAGGTCACCTGAAGATAGGAGTTTCTCTTGAATTTTCTTGTTACATGTGCGTTCAATTAGCTGATCACTAATGATTTCATCTCTAAATTCCCTATAGTTAAAGTGATAGCAAGAGTTCTAAGTGCAGCCACAAAATCATTGATGGATTCACCAGGAACTTGAGCACATTGTAAAAACTTATGACGCTCTAGCACTACATTTTTCTTGGGGTTGAATATTTTGTCCAATGTTTGGATCACAGATGTGTAGTAATCAATGATTAAAGAATCTCCATTATCACCACCACTTACATAGGTGCTAACAAGTTCAACAGGTAAAGTTTTCAGAATACTTCTACCTTCCGCCCGAGATTGTAAATGAGAAGTGCTTTCTTTTTCTTAGAAGTGAAAGTATCACCTTCGAAGGCTTTAAGGTAATTCTCATCCCGTCGCCAATGAAAAGAAGTACAAAGCAGCCTCTGGTGAGTACTTCATTTAATGTGTCCCATCTAGACAGCTCCCAGGCAGCAACTGCCAAAACAGAACATTCAGTGTTCCACGCAGGGAACCAGGACATTCCAATACCGATCCCCAACACCATCTTAAACGTTTTCTCAGTGTCCGCAGTAGGTCAAAACGGTTTGATGCCAATTTTCTGGACTGAACCTCCATAGAGAGCTAGCTGGCGATCCAACAGCCCAAGCTCTTGACTTCAGACTTAGGGCTACATTGAGTGCTGAGAAAATCTGGCCAATTCAACTCCACCCACTAGGCAGGATTGTTTCCTACCACTAGGACTTCCGTCTTTTCTCTATTTAATTTCAAACTGCTTGCAGACATCCACTCTACCACAAGCTTCAAGCAGTTATTGAGTTGGTTGGACGTGTTATCTCTGTGGTGGGAAAGGGAGATGACAATTTGTGTGTCATCTGCGTAAAATACAATTGAGAAACTACGTCTTCACAATCTCTGCCAATGGGTGAACATACAGATTAAACAGAGTGGGGCTTAGTGACAAGCCCTGGGGCACCCCACATTTTAGGAAGTGGGTTATGGACAGAGTAGCTTCTTCATGCACTTGAAAAGTTCTGTTTTCAAGGAAAGAGGCAGGCCATTGTAGCACTGTTCCTAGAGATGTCTGCTTCTTCCAGCCGATGTGAGACGATATCAAAGTCTTTGCTCAAACCTTGTAGAATTAAAGCCACTAAACCACCTTGATCCAGCATAGCTCACGGTTCGTCCATGGCTGCAAGCAGAGCCGTTTCTGTGCTACTTCTTGGTCTAAAGACAGTGTAGGAAGGATGTAAAATGCCATTTGCCTTAAGGGTTCCCTGATGAAATATCGATGTAATAAATAAATATAGACATACACAAGGGGAACAACCTTTACAACGCAACTTTTACAACGCACTACCATTACAACAAAACTGTTACAACGCGAGTGCATTGACAACGCAGGACATTACAACACAAGTCTTTACATCGACTTGCACTAGATGGCGTGCTAACATTAAAAATAGTGTAGTTTACTATCCCAACACCTTCCTTACTGTTACGTGGACTGGAGTTGGAATAGTAAATTACACTTTTTTAATGTTAGCACGCCATCTAGTGCAAGTCGATGTAAAGACTTGCGTTGTAATGTCCTGCGTTGTCAATGCACTCGCGTTGTAAAACTTTTGTTGTAACAGCATGCGTTGTAACAGCATGCGTTGTAACGTCATACATCCCATACACAAATATCGACTCAAAAATATAGAATACAAAAATATCGACTCCCTATACTTAAACATAAATCCCTAACAGCATCATTTAAGCCCTCATCAAATGAAGAATGCGAAGCTTTGGAATTTAACTTTTATCTCTCCGATCACCATACATTCAAAGGTACTCTTATTTATAGACCACCTGGCCCCAGAGGCCCGTTCTCAACAAAAGCTACTTCCATGTTCGAAAATATCCTCAGTGCTAGTTCATACACTATTTTGGGAGATTTTAATTTCTACCTAGAAGCACAATCTGACCCAGAAATCTCAAACTTGATAGATTTTATGAGTAGCCTGGACTTAAAGCAATTAGTCAACGGTTCAACCCAAAAAGCAGGACATACTTTAGACGGAATATTTTCCAATAATGAGCATCTATCTGTTATGGGTCTTCATCCCGTGACATGGTCAGACCACAAGGTAGTGCTGTTTACAATAACTACACCTAAGCGACAAGCTGTGAAACCAATATCTAAACTGATATCTAGTAAAGCATGGAACAAGGTAGCCGCAAACGAATTACAAGAAGTACTAACGTTCACCTCTTTCAGCACTCCAACAGACCTAGACGAGGCCGCGCTCCAATATACAAACTGGCTGGAATCAGCCGAGAATAGACTTGCCCCAAAGAAAATCCATTGATTTAACAGAGCACAACCTTCCTCCCCATGGTATACCCAAGAGCTTAGAGACCAAAAATTGGTCTGTAAGCATCTAGAGAGAGCCTGGAGAAGGGAATATAAGGACAAAGAAAAAAACGAATATAAAGCAGGCCTAGCCAAGTATTAAAAAATGCTACAAGACACAAAACAAGATTTCTATATGAACAAATCAACTCAGCCAAAAACTCCACAAAATAACTTTTTAAAACAGTATCTGCCTTAGCATATCCAGCCCCTCCACCCATTCTGGCCAATCAGGAACTGTGTGACAAAATCGCAAACTTCTTCTTTGAAAAAGTTGATGCCATCTTTTCATCCTTCAATAATACTAAGATTAATAAATTAACCACACACCCTCCTGAGGTAGAGACAGGATTTGATCACGGAGCATTTTTAACCGAGTTTGCCAAAATTACCACAATAGACATCTCTAACGCTCTGCTGAAAGTGAAAACAGGTTTGCAATCTGACCCATGCCCAGTCTCATTTTTAAAACAAGCAGCTGAGCCTGTTGTCTCTACTCTGACCTCCATTATTAATGCCATGTTTGTGGAAGGATACGTTCCCAAACCCTGGAAGGAGGCATCGATACTACCCTTGCTCAAAAAGCCAAGTCTGGACCCTAAAAACGTGAATTACAGATCTATTTCCTGACTCCCCCTTCCCGCAAAAATTGCAGAGAAAGTTATGAATGAACAACTCAGTTCCTTCATGGAAAAAGCTCAGGTATTAGACCCTACACAATATGGCTTTCATAGTGGCCATAGTACAGAAACTGCACTGCTCAAATCGACAGAAGAGATCAGAGCCATTATAGATCAGGGAGGAAAAGCAGCCATGATTATGTTGGATCTCTCTGCGGCCTTTGACATGGTCCATCACGCCTTGCTGATGGACCGGCTGCAGGAGATCGGAGTACATGGTCGGGCATGGAGACTACTGAAATCATTTCTGTCAGACAGACGACAGACATTTACCCTGGGGGAATTTGCCACTAAACATTACTCTCTCCCGTGTGGGGTCCCCCAGGGGTCATCATTAAGCCCTACACTTTTTAATGTATATGCTTCACTTCTTGCTCCCCTGATTGAATCATTCGGTTTTAATTTGACCTCATATGCAGATGACACCCAAATTGTGGTGTCACTAAGACCAGGAGAATTGCAAGGAACGGCATCCAGATTTCATGATTGCATGATAGCAGTGAGGAACTGGATGGCCCAAAATTGTCTTAAATTGAATTCCAGTAAGATGGAGGTGGTTCTATTCAGCAATGATGCTAACTTCTGGACCCCGGAATGGTGGCCAGACACAGTAGGTCCTCTTCCCACGCCGGTCAAAATGGATAAAAACTTGGGAGTCTGGATAGATAACAAACTTAACCTCAAGGATCAGGTGAATGCTGTAGTCTATTCCACCTCATACATTCTAAAAGCCTGTAAGAAAATCCTGCCAGTCCTGCCCAAAGATAGTCATCAGATAATCATCACGGCTTTAGCAATGTCCAGACTGGATTATTGCAACAGTTTATGTTAACATCCAGGAAGGACTACTAAATAAACTACAACTCCCGCAGAACGCTGCAGCCAGATTGCTGACTGGCACTCCCAAACATGCCTCCATATCAGCAGAAATCAGAAGGCTCCATTGGCTGGCAGTGCGAAAATGGGTACAGTTTAAGGCTCTGTGTACAGTACACAAGGCACTCTATCAAACTGGACCCAACCATCTCAAAAAGCAATTGCAATGGTACGCTAAACTAGTGGCGGGGCCTTTTGTAAAAAAAGCCAATTGGGGGGGGAAGAAGCTTCACGGTCGGGGCTGCTAAGGCATGGAATGAACTCCCGATGCATCTTAGAGCCCTGCCAAGCCTACTGGCCTTTAGAAAGACTTTGAAGACTTGGCTCTTTGCTAGCTGGGCTCATTCCCACTCCAGTGAATGCAACAGTAGGGAAAGTATTGGATAGCAGAGGGTTAAAAATGTCTATTCCCACTCCAGTGAATTAAACGGTAGGGAAAGTTCTGGATAGCACAGGTGTAAGAATTACTATTCCCACTCCAGTGAGTGCAACGTAACAAAAAGTGTTGGATAGAGAAGGGGTAAAAATTACTATTCCCACTCCAGTGAGTGCAACAGCAGGGAAAGTGTTGGATAGCGGAGGGGTAAAAATTACTATTCCCGCTCCAGTGAGTGCAAAAGTAGGGAAAGTGTTGGATAGCGTAGGGGTAAAAATTACTATTCCCACTCCAGTGAGTGCAACAGCAGGGAAAGTGTTGGATAGCGGAGGGGTAAAAATTACTATTCCCACTCCAGTGAATGCAACAGTAGGGAAAGAGCTGGATAGTGGAGGGGTAAAAATGACTATTCCCACTCCAGTGAGTGCAACAGTAGGGAAAGTGCTGGATAGCGGAGGGGTAAAAATTACTATTCCCACTCCAGTGAGTGCAACAGTAGGGAAAGTATTGGATAGCAGAAAAACAAAAATTACTGATAAAATTTCAACAATTCGAAAAATATATATATTCTTAAAAATAAATAGACAATATTTTTAAAAGATACCATTAAACATATAAATATAACACATATTATAATGTTAGTTACATATAATAAAAACCTACAAATATGATATTTAAAAAATAATAAATACATTTATAAATAATATTTATTTAAAGAGAAACAAATATTCACAAACAAATAATTTAAAACATAAATGTAGGGGGCGTGGCCAAGATGGCGAGGTGAACGGACGTCTTCCTCGCGAGCTCCTAGGCCCCTAAGCCCCTAGACCGGTAATTAGCGCAGAATCTCCCCCTGATCTGCGGGGGAATAGGACACCACGGCGGTGGTGTGCTAGCAGCAGCCGCGCGAAGCCTGGGGATCCGGGGGGGCGCCGGAGTGACCCGGTGGCCAACGAGATTGCTGACGCGGCCGGAGGAGGGGCGAGGAGCCGGGCCGGGAGACGGCGCGCCTGGGCTGAACCTTACGCAAGTGCCCGGCGCTGTGGGAGCGGCCGCCCACCTCGCGACGTAGCAACCGGAGACACCCGACGGTGAGCGAGGGCCGGACCGCACTGAAGAACGACCTGTGAGAGGTGGTTGGAGGCGCGGACTGGCCTGGGGCGCGGACTGTCCGAGTCGGCCCCGACGACACGTGGTGCTAGGCCGGCGCAGGACGCCCGGCGAGCGGCAGCGAGGAGCGGCGAGGCAGGAGGGCAGAGCAGCGGAGGACGGCGGACGGAGGGAGCAGCGCAGACCAGCCTCATTCACGGGCAAGGAGGCTCACACAAGACCCAGAAGGGGCGAACGACCGCCACAGCGGAGGCCTGGTGAGAGCCTCGGGTCTCTGCCGCGGGACTGCTGGTGCCCAGAATCACCGGAGGCGACCGAGACTGCGCCGGCAGCACGGAGGAGGTGAGGAGAGACCCATCGAGGGGGGGGGCGCGCGGTGCCACACCGGCGCCAGGGGCTCACCGATTACAGCCTGCCCGGGAGCGAAGGAGGCACGGAGGGCTACTGCCAGGCAATTAACAGGGGTGAAACAGGGAGAAACCCCCCCCCCCCGCCTACATATCATGGAGGGCTGACAATGGTGGAGCTTAGTGCGGCTCGGCTTATGGCACCAGGGAGTGGCGAGGACGGCGGCCGCACCAGAGGAGAGCGCTGAGCCCGTAAGCAAGCGGACAGCGGCAGGACAGGAAAAGAGCGCAGGCCCAGGACGCAGCGACGACGGAGAGAACGGAGGGCCGGATCGCCGGCGCGCGGAGGGACTCGAGGGCCTAACGATCGCGGACACTGGTGCAGGCAGAAGCCTCCACAAAGGGGTGACCACACGGACCTGGCCGGGGGCACCTGGAAGCAGCGCTGAGGGCGGTGAGCGGAGCAGACCGGTCGCAGGGCCTCACGCCCCACCAGACATGGCAGGCAACAAGGGAGGGAAGAAGGGGGAGCGCACACTCCCCGAGCTCCTTGGCAGGAACCAGCAGAGAACGGAAAGGGGGCACCCGTCGCCTTGCCCCTCTGGCGGCACTGGGGAGGTGGCCGGTGGCGAGCCTCCGATCACAAGGTCCTTCATGGAATCCCTCTTTAGCTCCCTCAGGGACGACTTCCAAACCCTGAAAAATGAGGTGGCCGGCGAGGTGCGGGAGATGCGCCGAGAGGTGGATGGCCTGGGGGAACGGGTGGCCACAGTGGAGGATGCTGGCCAGAGGCGAGACGAGGAGTTCGGACTACTGCAACAAGAGGTGCTGCGCCTCCGGGACCAGCAGATAGACCTCCAGGCACATGCCGAAGACCTCGAAAATAGATCTCGGCGGAACAATGTCAGGGTTCGGGGAGTTCCGTCAAAAGAAGAAGGGGCGGACACTGCGGGATATCTATGGGAGCTGTTTCGAGAGGTTCTGGGAGAGGCAGAGGACTTCCCCATCAGAATCGATAGGGCGCATAGGGTGGGGCCGCCGCGGAGGGCATCGGCGCCGCCCCCGGACATCTTGGCCTTTCTCCCGGACTTCCCCCTTAAAGAGCGCATCCTGGCAGAGGCGCGGAAGCAACAGTCCTTGACTTTCCGGGGACACCCGGTGGCCCTCTACCAAGACTTATCCGCCATCACACTTCAAAAGAGAAAAACTTTCAAAATCGCTACGGATTTCCTAAGAGAGCATAACATACAGTACGCCTGGGGACACCCTTTTCGTCTGATATTCAGGTGGAATGGCACTAGGCACCAACTCCGCTCTCTGCAGGAGACGTGTGGAGTTCTGGGCATTACTGCAGCGGAGGATGATACGACAGCGCAACGACGGGGGCGCTCTGGGGGGGATGGGTGGCAGTGGGTATCCAGGCGGCGACCCCACGAGCGCTCCGGGAGACCGGACTCGCCCACCGTCAGGGCCAGCATGGAAAGCGCAGTGATGGAGGTGGCCGGGAACACTGGAGCCACCGCGGTGGCACTGACTGCATAAATCACTCCAGGGGGAGATTACTCTCGCCATCTTCTACTTGCAGGGGGGGGTCCGGTAGCAGGACGTCCACTTGAGTATCCTACCAAAGACAGGTCCTGGTGGGACTTGACTTGGACTATGATGACCAAGGGTTGGGGGAGGGGGAGGGGGAGACTAGGGAGGAGTTACCCAGTGTTACTGGCCCGTTGCCAGGGGAGGGGTTGGGGGGGGTTGTAGGGGTAGTTGGGGAGGGGAGGAGAGGGATGGGGGAGGCCTGGAGGAAGGGGGTCCGATGGGAAAGAAGGCGGGAAATTGAGGGGAGAGGGGGGGGTCGTCCAGTGTGTGAACAGGGTCCCTGTTGCAGTCGTAGCGCCTGAGGCGCGAGTCGGAGGTCAGTTCAAAAAAATACGCGGATACATCTGTCTCCTCCCGCGATGGCCACAACTCTTAACATTGTGACGCTTAACGTCAGGGGCCTTAATAACCCGGTTAAACGACGGGCTGTCCTCTCTCTTTTAGAGAATACTCGGGCGGATATCTGTCTTCTTCAGAAGACGCACCTTTTACCCCGCGATTGCCTTCGAGTACGTTCACGCTCATTCCCAACACAGTTTTTCTCGTCCTGCAACACGAAAACAGCGGGGGTAGCGATCCTAGTAGCCCGACACTTTCGAGGAGAAATCCTCAACAAGCGGAACAGAAGGGAAGGCTCCTAGCTTACAGGTTTAGAGTGGCCGGTCTCTCCTTCACAATCGGGTCTCTCTATAGTCCAAACGACAGGCAGGAATCCTTCCTTAGCTCAGCAGTGGGGGAGGTCATGGCTACGCCAGACAGGCATATCATTGTCGGCGGCGACTACAACATGGTCTTCGACTCGGCACTTGACAGGTCCGCGCACCGCTCCCCGCAGGCGGGGGAGTTCTCGGCCCAGCTGGCGGAGATGGATCTACATGACCTCTGGCGTTGCTTGCACCCTACCGACAGAGACTACTCCTATTACTCGCACGCACATAAAACTTACGCGCGGCTAGACCACTTTCTTGTCACGGGGCCAGTGCACTCTTTAGCCACGGCGGCTGAGGTGGGGGTGATATCTATGTCGGACCACGCTCCTGTCATGGCTACGTTTTGCTTGCCGCCGGCTTCCTGCTCCCCCCGGGTCTGGCGTCTCCGGGACTCCCTGCTCTATAGGAAGGAGGTGGTCACGCAGGTCACGGCGGCGATCCGGGAATATCTTTCCCACAATGACGGTTCTGACACCTCCAGATAGACCCAATGGGCTGCATTGAAAGCGGTTCTGCGAGGGGAATTTATCGCTATCTCCTCCGCGGATAATGCGGCCCGGCGGCAGAAGCGGGAGGAACTCACTCAGAGGGTCCGGGAACTGGAGCAAATGCACTGTAGGACTGGAGCCCCCCGGGTCTGGCGGCGACTCAAGGAGGCGAGAAAGCTCCTGACGGCGTTAGATATGGACCGAGCGGAATATGCGGCGTTGCGCTTAAAGCACGCCTATTACACAGGGGGGGACAAGTGCGGCCGGCTTCTGGCAAGTAAACTCCGGGTGGTACGACAGAAGCAGCTGGTGAAAGAGATCCTCAGCCCAGCGGGCTCGAGAGTCTCGGAGGACACTGATATTGCAGAGCTCTTCCACAGGTACTATGCCGACCTTTACGCCGGGGAACCCCCGGACGCACTCGCGACAAAGGGGTATCTGGATTCGGTTTCCCTGCCATGCCTGACGCTCTCACAGGCGGAGACCCTAGACAAGGAGATACGGGTCGACGAAGTTGTATCAGCCATTGCTCGTCTAAAGCATGGCAAATCCCCGGGCCCGGATGGCTATACGTCCCTGTTTTACAAAACGTTCTGCATGACATTAGCACCGGTTCTCACGCGCCTGTTCAACACCTTCGCTGAACCGGGGGCCATTCCACCGGACTTGTTGCAGGCGTCTCTCGTGGTTCTCCCCAAGCCGGGGAAAGATAGATCGCAGTGCGGCTCTTACAGGCCGATAGCTCTCCTAAATATAGATCTCAAATTATACACTTGGATCCTGGCAGCGCGCCTGGCTCCACACCTACCGGGACTTCTTGACCCGGATCAGGCGGGGTTTGTCCCAGGAAGGCAGATGGTGGACAACACTAAACGGATTACTCATCTCATAGAGAAGGCGTCACGGATCCCAGGGGAAAGAATGTTACTAGCGGTGTACGCGGAGAAGGCGTTTGACCGCGTCCACTGGCCTTATCTAGAACAGGTACTAGTGAAATTTGGGCTGGGGGACAAATTCCGCTGCATGATATTCAACTGCTACCGGTCCCCAACCGCCGTGGTGCGAGTGAACGGGTACAGCTCTAAAAGTTTTAACATTGAGAGGGGCACGAGGCAGGGATGCCCGTTGTCACCTCTACTTTTTGCTCTTTACATGGAGCCCTTCGCGCACAGGATCCGTGGCAACTTGGCAGTGAGAGGGGTGAAATTTGGCGGGTTTTACCACACCATCAGCTTATACGCTGATGACGTCATACTCTCACTGGAAGATCCACTGCGGGCCTTGCCGGCGTGCATTGTGGAGCTAACCTCCTTCGCGGAGGTCGTGGGATTCAAGATGAACGTGACCAAATCTGTAGCCCTGGACCTCTCTCTCTCGCCGACGATCAGAACCCGTCTGCAACACCGAGTACCGATAGTCTGGTCGTCAGATCCAGTGCCCTACTTGGGAATTATGCTGGCACCCACTTTGCCCACTATGGTCGCGGCGAATTATACCGCCTTGGGCCAAAAGATAAAGGGGGAACTGACTCGGTGGGACTGCAACACCCTCTCGCTGCTGGGTAGAGTGGCGGCAGTCAAGATGATGATTCTCCCTCAGATCTTGTATCTGTTTCGAGCGCTGCCGCTGCAGCCGCCGGCCGGCTGGATCCAGAAAATACAGTCTGACCTAGCACGCTTTATATGGCAGGGCAAGAAGCCTCGGATGCGGAGAGCGCTCTCGATGCTGGCACCGGAGGCGGGAGGACTGGGCATACCGGATCTCCGCAAATACTTTCAGGCGACGCAGTTGCGTTATCTGGTGGAATGGAGCCGGTGGGAGTCCGACAAACACTGGCTCTTCCAAGATCAAGCGGTAGCGGGCAGGCCCCTGCAGGAGGTGCCATTTCTACGTAGGACCCACCGTCCCGCGAATCTATATGCCTCCTATATCACCAGAGTCCCTCTGAGGGTGTGGGACGCCACCAACATAGCGTTCGGCCTAACGTCCTTTCCTTCGCCACTGACACCATTAGTGGACAACCCTGATTTCACCCCGGGGATGGAACGGGGGGCGTTCACACACTGGCGTACGGCGGGATGCCGGGCGCTGTGTCACCTGTACGACTCGGAAGGGGTCATTCTCTTTCAATGCTTCCGGCAAGAATACTCACTCACAGAAACTGAGAGAATGCGTTACACGCAGGTGCGCCACTGGGCCCTACACCCTCAGGTGCGAGAGACCGCAAACAGACGGCTCCTCCCTTACGAACGCTGGCTTCTGACACGAACGGCGGACTCTAAACTCATAAGCGACCTATATCGGTTCCTCCAACTACCCTCGTCACACTTTTATAACCCGGGGAGGGAGCGCTGGGAGAAGGAATTGGGCAGAGCCTTAAGTCGGGAAGAATGGGAACAGTTTGGTGCCGATCACGATCCTGCAAAAACCGGGTACGAACCGTCGGACGGAGCACAATCTCCGCCCGACGCGTACCCGGTCTCCAATTTTCACAAACAAGGAATTACGATTCGCACGGGTACACCATTACCGTACGAATCGTAAAAAAGCCCGACCGAACAAAAAAACACCTACCAATGCGAACAGGGAAAGCGCCGACCTGACGTCGGGACGCTCGCAGCCAGCCATTCACGACCCAGGAATCACGATTCGCACCGACGTCACCCCGCACGGTGAATATTTTGCGGCAGCCAAAAACTGCCGGGAAATCAGGACGACGCGAACAAGGACCACCAGTACGCGACGGACAGACGACGACGCGAACAAGGAGGACCAGTACGTGACGGACACACAGGACGACGCCACCAAGGAGGACCCGTACGCGACAGGACGACGCGATCAAGGAGGACCCGTACGCGACAGGACGACGCGAGCAAGGAGTACCAGTACGCGACGGACAGACATGGACCCGAACCTACGAGTCATCCCTGCCCTCATAGCAGTACACCTCCTCTACAGGTTACGACGCAGACGCCGCAGAAGGTCAGAATAACTAAGGGAGGGGGGAAAGTGGGGTGGGGTGGGGGTGGCACGACCAGGGCAGGCCACAAAACAACCACATAAGTCACACACCACACATGGCCTGGACATACCTGACTCCCATGCCCTGGTCACCACGAGGGGGTGGGGGCGTGTCCTGATAAGCCAGCGACCGCCACAACGGAAGTCCGTCACCACGCGAACCGGCAACACAACCAGACAGGTACGTCCCGTACCCACGCCTGAAGAGCGTGGGTACGAGTCGGACCACGCCCACACACGTCACCCCAACAATGGCGGGACGGATCGCACCCACGTGGCAAAGGCCTGGGTACGGGCCGCACAAACATCACATAGCGTGGGGACGGATATGTACGGACCCTACCCCCACCCCGTATGCAAGGAGCGTACCCCCCAGCCCAACAGTGCAAGTACGACCCGTACCCCCACCCGCGTATGCATGGAGCGTACCCCCCATGCCAACAGTGCAAGTACGACGCGAACCCTCACCCGCGTATGCAAGGAGCGTACCCCCCAGCCCAACAGTGTAAGTACGACCCGTACCCCCACCCGCGCATGCAAGGAGCGTACCCCCCATGCCAACAGTGTTAGTACGACCCGTACCCCCACCCGCGGACGTACGGACCGTACCCCCACCCCAACAGTGTAAGTTCGACCCGTACCCTCACCCGCGTATGCATGGAGCGTACCCCCCATGCCAACAGTGTAAGTACGACTCGAACCCCCACCCGCGGACTCACGGACCGTACCCCCACCCCAACAGTGTAAGTACGACCCGTACCCTCACCCGCGTATGCATGGAGCGTACCCCCCATGCCAACAGTGTAAGTACGACTCGAACCCCCACCCGCGGACTCACGGACCGTACCCCCACCCCAACAGTGTAAGTACGACCCGTACCCCCACCCGCGAATGCAAGGAGCGTACCCCCCAGCCCAACAGTGTAAGTACGACCCGTACCCCCACCCGCGAATGCAAGGAGCGTACCCCCCAGCCCAACAGCGTAAGTACGACCCGTACCCCCACCCGCGAATGCAAGGAGCGTACCCCCCAGCCCAACAGCGTAAGTACGACCCGTACCCCCACCCGCGAATGCAAGGAGCGTACCCCCCAGCCCAACAGTGTAAGTACGACCCGTACCCCCACCCGCGTATGCAAGGAGCGTACCCCCCATGCCAACAGTGTAAGTACGACCCGTACCCCCACCCGCGAATGCAAGGAGCGTACCCCCCAGCCCAACAGTGTAAGTACGACCCGTACCCCCACCCGCGTATGCAAGGTGCGTACCCCCATGCCAACAGTGTAAGTACGACCCGTACCCCCACCCGCGGACGTACGGAGCGTACCCCCACCCCAACAGTGTAAGTTCGACCCGTACCCTCATCCGCGTATGCATGGAGCGTACCCCCCATGCCAACAGTGTAAGTACGACCCGTACCCCCACCCGCGGACGTACGGAGCGTACCCCCACCCCAACAGTGTAAATTCGACCCGTACCCTCACCCGCGTATGCATGGAGCGTACCCCCACCACACCAGTGTAAGTAGACTCGTACCCTCACCTCGAATGCATTGAGCGTACCCCCACCGTGTATGTGCCAAGCGTACATATCCTGAAATCGGAGGTGTGTGTGCAGAGTCCACCCAGCAGTGCCCTGAGACAGGAGGGGTGGTTGCCTATCACTCCCAGCAGTGCCCTGAGACAGGAGGGGTGGGTGTGGAGTCCTCCCAGCAGTGCCCTGAGACAGGAGGGGTGGGTGTGGAGTCCTCCCAGCAGTGCCCTGCGACAGGAGGGGTGTGTGCAGAGTCCTCCCAGCAGTGCCCTGAGACAGGAGGGGTGGGGGCCTATCACTCCCAGCAGTGCCCTGAGACAGGAGGGGTGGGTGTGGAGTCCTCCCAGCTGTGCCCAGAGACAGGAGGTGTGTGTGCAGAGTCCACCCAGCAGTGCCCTGAGACAGGAGGGGTGGTTGCCTATCACTCCCAGCAGTGCCCTGAGACAGGAGGGGTGGGTGTGGAGTCCTCCCAGCAGTGCCCTGAGACAGGAGGGGTGGGTGTGGAGTCCTCCCAGCAGTGCCCTGCGACAGGAGGGGTGTGTGCAGAGTCCTCCCAGCAGTGCCCTGAGACAGGAGGGGTGGGTGTGGAGTCCTCCCAGCAGTGCCCTGCGACAGGAGGGGTGTGTGCAGAGTCCTCCCAGCAGTGCCCTGAGACAGGAGGGGTGGGGGCCTATCACTCCCAGCAGTGCCCTGAGACAGGAGGGGTGGGTGTGGAGTCCTCCCAGCTGTGCCCAGAGACAGGAGGGGTGGGTGCAGAGTCCTCCCAGCAGTGCCCTGAGACAGGAGGGGTGGGTGCCTATCACTCCCAGCAGTGCCCTGAGACAGGAGGGGTGTGTGCAGAGTCCTCCCAGCAGTGCCCTGAGACAGGAGGGGTGGGTGCCTATCACTCCCAGCAGTGCCCTGAGACAGGAGGGGTGGGTGTGGAGTCCTCCCAGCAGTGCCCTGAGACAGGAGGGGTGGGTGTGGAGTCCTCCCAGCAGTGCCCTGCGACAGGAGGGGTGTGTGCAGAGTCCTCCCAGCAGTGCCCTGAGACAGGAGGGGTGGGTGTGGAGTCCTCCCAGCAGTGCCCTGCGACAGGAGGGGTGTGTGCAGAGTCCTCCCAGCAGTGCCCTGAGACAGGAGGGGTGGGGGCCTATCACTCCCAGCAGTGCCCTGAGACAGGAGGGGTGGGTGTGGAGTCCTCCCAGCTGTGCCCAGAGACAGGAGGGGTGGGTGCAGAGTCCTCCCAGCAGTGCCCTGAGACAGGAGGGGTGGGTGCCTATCACTCCCAGCAGTGCCCTGAGACAGGAGGGGTGTGTGCAGAGTCCTCCCAGCAGTGCCCTGAGACAGGAGGGGTGGGTGCCTATCACTCCCAGCAGTGCCCTGAGACAGGAGGGGTGGGTGTGGAGTCCTCCCAGCAGTGCCCTGAGACAGGAGGGGTGGGGGCCTATCACTCCCAGCAGTGCCCTGAGACAGGAGGGGTGGGTGTGGAGTCCTCCCAGCAGTGCCCTGAGACAGGAGGGGTGGGGGCCTATCACTCCCAGCAGTGCCCTGAGACAGGCGGGGTGGGTGTGGAGTCCTCCCAGCTGTGCCCTGAGACAGGAGGGGTGTAACACATGTGTGTGAGGCCAGAATTATCCACATGCATACTGGCTACAAGGGAACATGTCCCCATGAACTCATGTCAACAGACTCCACACACAAGTACAGTGATCATCAAGGATGCCACGATTGTTGCAGGTGGAGACATGGCCCTGCATGCATGGCTAAAGTAGAAGGGCTCCGTCACACACAGCTCATGTAGACACAGCTCTGCGCTAAACATTGGGAACACCCTGCAGGGAAGAAAGCTGGGTACACAGAGGAAGGAATACACCCTGGGACAAGTGCACCATGCAGTAACTGCTTACATGAACAAAGAAAGTTAGCCAACACCTTGTGATGGCACACAGATCCCAGGGTCCCACCAATGAGCAGTACACTACTACATATCCCACACACCCAAACCCTTACACACCACCCAAAACCATGTAGCAGCCCCACCAACACCAATACCAGCATAGCAGTAGTGTGATAATGAAAACAAAATTAAGCTTTATTCAGCATGAGCACAATGTCCGTGGATCGCAGGCAGTTCAATCTTCACAAAGCCCATAGGGCAGTCAATGATTCTCAGCTGGATGGGGGACACAGTGGGATGCGTGTCCCCTACCTTGCCTGCACAGTCAAATGGCATTGTCTTCCACACTGGTGAGGGCATCATGGGGGGGGGAAGCAACAGGCACCGCAGGGACATCAGGGCAAAGGGGCGGCGTTGTGGGTGCAGGGATGGAGGACTCCACCACAGGGGGTGGGTCAGTGCCAAAGGCGGAGGCCAGGATGGCACTACACACCTTTGCAAGGTCCTCCAGGGAGTCCCCTGCACCCGAAGGGACCTCAGGCCCCAAGGAGGGGGGGGGGTCAGAGGGATGGGTCGCAGCGCCACCGGGGGAGGGTGGAGACAGGGGGGGAGACTCAACCACCCTGACCGGGGACCTCCTTGACCGCTTGCGTGGTGGTGTAACTGTGGGGCTCAGGGACAGAGCGGCCATGAAGGAGTCCTTGGGGGAGATGTGGCCAGGAGAGCTGAGGGGAGGGGATTTGGAGGGAGTGGACTGGGTGGAATGCGGACTCCCACTATGGCTGCGTGTCACACGTTTGCCCCCCGACCCAGTGGGTGTGCCTACCTCAGCCTGTGTGTGCGTGTCAGAAGGAGTGCGGTGGACCTTCCCTGCTGGTGTGGTGCCCGTGTCCGTTGATGTGGGTGCATGCCGACGTCTGGGTGTACGTGGGACAGGCATGGGAGTGGGAAGTGTGGATGGGGCAGGGGTAGGTGGGGGGAGGTCGCGCTGCAGGAGACCCACTGCTGCAGTCAGTGTGGAGTCGATGGACCTCAGCAAGTTGCGTTGGTCAGCCTGCGATGAATGAATGCCCTCCAAGAAAGCCTCGATGTTGGTGAGGGTTTTGCCATGGGCATGGAGGACATTAAGGATCGCAGCCTGACCAACCTGCAGTTGCCGCTGGATGTCCACAGACTCTGCATTGGCGGCAGCAGTGGAGACAGGGGCAGGGGGTGCGGTGCCTGGCAGGAAGGAGACATGCTGTGACCGGGCACGCTGGGAAGGGACACGAGCAAGTGGGAGGCGGCTGGTGGGAACTGAGGGGGCGGTGCGAGGTGTTGTTCCGCTGTCAGCTGCTGGTGCAGCCACCGCCCACTCGGAGACATCCTCCTCGGACCTGTCAGCTTCGTATTCTGACGTGCCAGTCGACAGGTCCTCGGCCGCACTATCCTCCACCTCTGTCCCACTCGATGTGCCAGCCCCGATGTCACGGCTGGCACTGGTGCTCGGTCCCTCCGCCTTGCCTGTGTCCATGTCTCCCTCTGTGTCCCCCGACGATGCTGTGGGCAGGGTGGAGAGACAGAAATTAATCAGACAGCTGTACACATCAGTCACATGAGTACAATCGACATAGGTAACACTGCATAGCCTGAAAAGGAAGATCCCTAACATCTACTAAACAAGGTACCGATGTAGGGCATGAAACACACAGTTGGTTGAGCCACCATGCCACTGAAATACCATGGAGAGCATGAGACAATAGCTAAACACAGGAAACGGAGTCTGACAGAGCACCCAGGCCCTGGGGACAATCCAGCACTGCATCTGCACCACACAGCGTTGGCGAAAATACCGATGACCAGGGACCATATCCATGAACTTGAGACACATGCTGCATAGGTAATGCTGAAAACATGCCCAACATGACACGGTCACTGCACATTGCGTGTGTGTCCAGACACATCACACACTGCCCAGACCCAGCAAGTAGAAATCAGGATTTGACACATAGGCATTGCCCGCACCAACAAGACCCTACACGAGGCAAATTGTTGAGACACAGGTGGCACCAACATCTCATAGTCTGGCTGATACACACAGGGGCAGGCAAAAAGCAAGAGTGTACGCCAAACAGCCAAGGTGCGCCTGTACAAATAATGAGGTACCAGTGCCCATCCTCAGATGAGTATAACAAGACACACAGGCACTGGCAACTGTGAGTATGAAGAAGGACAATCAGGTCAGGCTGCACAGTGGACACCTGTACAAAATAGCACGTCTATATACATGGTGACAGGGGACAATGGCACAGAGCACAACCTACGCTGTAGACACTGAGATTGTCCACGTTTATGATGACACATACACAACTGAGGAAAAGGTGCCCCAGGGGACAGTAGTGGGCACGCAACTACATGCTACTGAATGTTAATGACTGCAACACACGTCACCATCCCTGCACTATGTGTATCGCACACTCATGCACATCATGTCACAGGCCACTACATAGGACATGCGCGCTGTAAGGCATTACACATGAGAGACCAACTCCCATGTCTGGAGTCAGCATCAGTGCCAACTGACATGGAACCCACATGCAGTGTACTTGACAGTGCACAGGCAAGGTCCCACAACCTGTTACACACCACCCCCACACATGATGCTACAGTCATTGTTCTCATGGACAAAGCGCCAGCCTACATCACCTTGTGAAGGAGTGACTACACACAGACCAGGGAACACATTGCAAGGAGGGGAAGGGTGGCAGGGGCACAGCGCTATACTGGGGCAAACAGGATCAGCACAGCACCTTTAAACCCTGCCAGTGAATTCATGCTACTGTGCCCTTACAAATGCCGGTGACACACAACAAACACACATGTACCTACCCCCTTCCGGCTGCTGCATCGCCTGTAAGCGCCTCTCCAGGTCTGGAAAGACCACCGGCAGCACACGCCTGTGGAGGTGGCTCAGACGGCGGCAGCCGCGGTTCTTGTGGCTCTCAGGTGAGTCCCCCAGCAGGAGCCGTGCAATCCTCCGCGTCCAGCACCGGATATCCTGCCAGCGTTTTCTCACCTGGGGCAGGCTCCGCCTCCGACCATCCACACCCCTCACGGCACTGACGGCGGTCAGCCAGATCTGCTCCTTGGCAGTGGCGCCTACCTGTGAGGAGGAACAAGTGACACCACATCAATACACCAGCCACATGTCACAGAGAGACATATGGGTACAAATTAGCTGGTTACAACAAGGCATGTCATGCAGCCAACGCATTGCACCTTTGTCATAGGGACATCATCCCCTGGTGAGGGAAAAAGCTGTACGTGCCACAGTGGGTACACAGGTGGAATGATGGCAATGTCACAATCAATGATCAAGGCTCACACTGTGCATCACACCCACCCCTCCTGTCTCAGGGCACTGCTGTGAGTGATAGGCCCCCACCCCTCCTGTCTCAGGGCACTGCTGGGAGTGATAGGCCCCCACCCCTCCTGTCTCAGGGCACTGCTGTGAGTGATAGGCCCCCACCCCTCCTGTCTCAGGGCACTGCTGGGAGTGATAGGCCCCCACCCCTCCTGTCTCAGGGCACTGCTGTGAGTGATAGGCCCCCACCCCTCCTGTCTCAGGGCACTGCTGGGAGTGATAGGCCCCCACCCCTCCTGTCTCAGGGCACTGCTGGGAGACATCAGGCACCCTCCCCCTGGGATCCCCCCGACAGTACATGGCATGTGTGTTACACCTGGACGCAATGGCAGAAGTCACAGTCACAACATAGGGACAGTCTGTGGCAGTGGCCTATGCACTCACCTGATACCCTGGTCGCCCATACAGCATGGAGTACTGTGGGAGGATCACATCCAGCAGAGCCATGTTCTCCTCCAGGGTGAATGGCTGTGTCCTCTCCACAGCCCTTGACATGGTTCCAGGGAATCAGTAGCAGCAGCTGGGTCGACGAATGCAAAGATGTGCAGGCAAGTGCTCCCTCATGGGACCTGGCTGCCTTATATGTGCCCTTCTGCCCAGTCTCATGCACAGGAGTACAGAGTGATTGGTCACTCACATTTGCATCCTATGTTTCCACCAATCCCTTCAAACCTAGCAGTCTGTGGGTTCTCTATCGGTTTCATTCTCCTGCATGATGTCAGCCCCACAAACACATTGCAACAAAGTAGAAGAATTCCAACTGACTTCTGCTGTGCACCTTCCAGAACAATTTCGAATTTTGAACTTGGTCTCCATGACAACCAGCATGCATGTAGGCCTTAATACTTGTCCCCTATGTAATTTGGAGCATCACACACAGGTACGGTGCGTTTCGGGGCCCTAGGGCACCCCAAATGCATGGCAACGGCCCGTACATGCATGCCTACGCTCTCCATCACTATGGGTCTGCACGCGTATGCGTACTCGTAGTGGTACGGGCCGTACACTCGCATGTACACTCACTATCACTAGGAGTACGCATACGCGTGCAGACCCATAGTGATAGTGAGCGTACATGCGTGTGTACGGTCCGTACCACTACGGGTACGCATACGCGTGCAGACCCATAGTGATAGTGAGCGTACATGCGAGTGTACGGTCCGTACCACTACGGGTACGCATACGCGTGCAGACCCATAGTGATAGTGAGCGTACATGCGAGTGTACGGTCCGTACCACTACGGGTACGCATACGCGTGCAGACCCATAGTGATAGGGCTGTACACACGCATCTACGCTCACTATCACTATGGGTCTGCACGCGTATGCGTACCCGTAGTGGTACGGACCGTACACACGCATCTACGCTCTCTATCACTATGGGTCTGCACGCGTATGCGTACCCGTAGTGTTAGGGACCGTACACACGCATGTACGCTCTATATCACTATGGGTCTGCACGCGTATGCGTACTCCTAGTGATAGTGAGCGTACATGCGAGTGTACGGTCCGTACCACTACGGGTACGCATACGCGTGCAGACCCATAGTGATAGTGAGCGTACATGCGAGTGTACGGTCCGTACCACTACGGGTACGCATACGCGTGCAGACCCATAGTGATAGGGCCGTACACACGCATGTACGCTCTATATCACTATGGGTCTGCACGCGTATGCGTACTCCTAGTGATAGTGAGCGTACATGCGAGTGTACGGTCCGTACCACTACGGGTACGCATACGCGTGCAGACCCATAGTGATAGTGAGCGTACATGCGAGTGTACGGTCCGTACCACTACGGGTACGCATACGCGTGCAGACCCATAGTGATAGGGCCGTACACACGCATCTACGCTCACTATCACTATGGGTCTGCACGCGTATGCGTACCCGTAGTGGTACGGACCGTACACACGCATCTACGCTCTCTATCACTATGGGTCTGCACGCGTATGCGTACCCGTAGTGCTACGGACCGTACAAATGCCTGTACGCTCGCCATCACGATGGGTACACATACGGCAGCACTCCCACAGTGATTTGGGAACATGCACAGGCCCTCTCAGCAGCAGTACGGCGGTTTTTACACATCACTGTGGTGATAGGCGACACACATGTAGGAATAGGGCGGACATACTTGTCCATGGATGGACATACTTGTCCAGGAATGGACATCAAGGCATCGTCTGTGCATTACTACATGTGTGGGGCACAGGTGTCACAGGCTGTGATGTGGAACATGCCTCCTGAGTGGAGAAGGCACCAGATGTATGATGAGATGTGTACATGTGTACTGTGTGAGGGTGCAATGTGTGCCAGGCATGCCCTTGACTCCTTTGACATGTGTGCATGTGGAACTGCGCACTTGGGGTGAGCGTCACTGGCATGGCACGGACACCAACACACGGAAGTGTCCCATGATGCCCGGTACAGGGGTCATGACACATGACTTGTCACTACCCACAGTGCACAATGTGACTATGTCATATATGTGTCCGGGATTTACATCAGGTTGATGTTGTAGCACCCTCAAAAGCTGCAGCCGTTGCAGCAACCAACATGTGGCTGTGTGTAGATTGTCATTGCACACTGTTCCCAACACCATGCCACATGTGTTATCGGATGTGAGGTGCACATGTATGCATGGGACACGGAGTAGCGTGACAAGGCCATGTCAGCAAACTCACAAGGAATGTGTGGTGAGTCATGACATGTGCACCTTCATGGCAAGGTGTGTGGGCTGGACTAGTGTAATGTCATGTGACCTGTGGCTCCAGTGTTCCGCTACCAGTCTCTGCAATCGGCATCACACTTCTGCTGATGTGTGGGTGTATGTCACTCCTGTCTTGCGTCGGGCAGTGCACTTGCACTGGGACACAGCTATTTCCATGGCGTGGCATGGGGAGGTTCTCAATCACCGTGTGTAGCTGGGTCTTGGAAGGAGTGTCACCTTGCATCCATACGTGTCCTGGGCATGTGGCACATGCCTGACTCCCTATGTGGCATGTGTGTATTGCCAGATTTACATGTGCTCAGTAGACATGAGTTGTTCTCGTAGTGCACTCACTCTTCCTTGTCACTTCCAAATTACTGCAGAGCGCCTCCTGTTGCCAGAAGAATTCCAGACTTGGCTACCATGCAGGAGAATGACAGGATCCGGCTCTACCGCTTCACCCAACCGTTGATTCTGGAGCTGACGGCGAGACTGGAACCACACCTGCAACCGCAGCACAGGTATCCTACGGCACTGACACCCCAGCTGAAGGTAATGGCTGCCCTACATTTTCTGGCCACGGGTACCTTCCAAAATACCATAGCTCATGTTGGTGGCATGTCCCAGAGCATGTTCAGCGGTGTGCTGCATGATTTCTTGGAGGCCATGTTGATTCACCTGGATGACTTCATCAAGTTCCCAACCCCTGAACAGATGACTGAGGTCAAGCGTGGATTCTATGCCCTGGGAGGGATGCCCCATGTCATTGGGTCCATAGATGGGACACATGTAGGTTTGGTACCACCACACGCACGGGAGGTGGCGTACCGCAATCGGAAGCACTACCACTCCATCAATGCCCTTGTGGTGTGTCTGTCCAATATGGTGATTTCACATGTCTGTGCTCGTTTCCCAGGATCAGCACACGATGCCTACATCATGAGGCGTAGCGGGATGCCTGATATGATGATGCAGCTGCGCAACGAACGGGCATGTGTTGTTGGTGGGTACAGTCTGTCTGTCCTGTATTCTGTATAGCCGACCAGCACGACCGCTACACCAGTTCTAACGATGTCCATGTGCTTCCCATGTAGGGGACGCTGGCTATCCCAACATGCCTTGGCTGCTGACACCTCTCCGCAACCCCATCACGCCGGCCCAGCTCCGCTATAACACCGCCCATGGCCGGACAAGGCGAGTGATAGAGAGGACGTTTGGCATGCTGAAGAGCCGATTCCGGTGCCTCCACAAGACCGGCGGTGCACTCCCTTATGCCCCGGCGAAGGTCTGCAAGATCTTCATGGTCTGCTGCATGCTGCACAACATGGCAGTTGAAAGAGCTGTGCCACTCATCCTGAATCAACATGACGAGGACCATCCACCCGTGGAGGACGAAGGGCTTGGCAATGGGGCTAGTGATGTGGAGGATGTGGAGCCGCAAGAGGACATCCGGACTCGGCTCATACGCAACTTCTTTGCTTAGTGGTGAGTACCAGGGTCTGAGTGTGCACGCATTGGTCCCCGTGTGGCATGCGTTGTGATGTGTGTCTCCACCTGCATGTATGGCACGTGGGTCAGAGGTGTGTGTGGGTGTGTCACTGGAGTGATGGTGGCAGTGATGGTAGTATTTCCCCAGTCATAATTGTGACCTAGCATGTTGTCATCCATACATGTGTCGAGTAACTGCACATGCAAGTGGCTGTGCTTTTTGTGGCTGACTTCTTGTGTGTCTCTCTTCCCCAGGTACCTGCGCATGCCGTTTGCTGGTTGCATTGTTGTGGCACTGCTATTCCTCATGGACATGACATCGTGGGCTGACTCAGCGTTACAGGCACGGACACGTTTGGAAGTCTCCATGGGGTAAGAGATGCATCTGGGGTGTATTGGGTGTGGCAGTTGTTCACGATGTGTGCACACTGCCCCGGTCGGGGTTTGGTTCCTCTGCAGACATGTGGCATCCCCATGGGACACGACATGCAGCTGGGTACACCTGAATAGATGGGCTGCCTGGTTGTCAGTCATCAGTGATGGGATAGTGGATTGTGATGATGGCATCAATGTGTGTGACACTGCCCTCGGACACATACGGTTAACATTGTCTTGACATGGCGTGGGACTTCCACATCAGCGGATGTATGGTGTATGGCAGGCTCTCCGTGAGCAGCTGTGGGTGTTTAGCTGTTAGCCGACGCTTGTGTGCCAGTTCCATGGCTATCACGCATTTGTGCTGCAGAAGGGGGGTGCCAGTGTTGGAGCCACATGTTACTCCACATGATGTGTTCATGTGTACTAAAAGTTGCCTCTGCAATCCCAAAAACATGACTAATAAAGGTGTCCCTATGCCTCCAAGGTGCCTCTTCTCAGTCAATGCTGGTGTGTTGGCACGGTGCATCCTGCATGTCTGGCATGGTATTCCCTGATTGTGGCTCTGTGTCAATGTGTCGAGTGGCAAGATGCAAGCTGTGTGTGTGTGCTGAGACTGTGTATTGGGCATGATGTCCATGACTGTGTGGGTATTGTGACATGTGCCATCCCCATGCATCCAACGTTGTCCATGACCCCATTCTCTGCATCCACCGGACTCAAGCTTGCAGGACATGGTTCTGTCACCTGTCTACACATACCTGGGTGCCCCCCAGGACACGGGCCAGGATCCCTGACCTCTGCGCATGACTGTTGCTGTACTCAATGTGTCTGTCAGCACGGTTGTTCGGCCACCCCCTCAGCTGGTTCTGCCCATCACGGGTGTGTATGGTGCTCCATGTCTGTCTTGCCTAATAAACTGTGACCCATGTGTCCTGTGCCAGACTCAGGCCCCAGGGTGTGGATGGTTGAAGTGAACAGATGACTCAGGCATGTTTAGACTGTACAAGACACATGTTAGGTAATAATGCTACCAGCAGGCATCTACTCTTAATAGTGTGATTTATTATTGGGGGGGGGGGGGGGACAAAGTGAGGGGCTTTCCGGGATTAGGGAATCCAAAGTTCAGTAGGGGAGTTGGTGTCCTTGCCATTGGAAATCCTCAGAGTCCATGCCACAGTCTTTGTCAACATTGGTCAGCCAGTGACCAGCAGGGCCATGTGGCAGAGAATGTCTCTTGATGCTGTGATGCTGTTGCTCCAGTGGGCCAGGTGCCAGGCCAGGTGTCCTGGGAGATGGTGATGTAGCAGCCACCCTCACGGTCCTTTCCGTGGACGACCCGGCTTCCTGCGGGGAACCTCAGCAGCAGGCCGTGACGATGTCTGGGATGCTCCGTCGGATGTTTCCTCCTCCTCCTCATGATCCCTCCCTGTGGGTGGTGATGTTCTCCGCCTTCTGGCACAGGGAGGGTCGGCCATGGTGTCGGCCATCCGACGGAGTTCAGCGTGAATCCCCTGGGACGCCGTCACTTGCTCAGCCTGTCTGTCCTCCATCCTCCGTTGGTGTAGCTGTAGACAGGCTATTAGCTCCGCATGTTGCTGGGCCTGCTGGACCTTGATCCCCTCGAGGACGGACACAACCTGGGCCATGCCCGTGGTGTCCTGCCGGTATGAGTCCAGGATGTTACGGACATGGGAAAATACCGGATCCCCAGCCAACTGGTCAGGCTCGCGCCTCCGCCGTCCTCCACTCCCACCACCCCTGCCCACTTGCGTCTGGCCTGCACTTGTGGGAACATCGGGTCTCCGGGACCCCTGAGGGGTGGCATTGGCGTTGTCGCCTGCCTCCTCCTGGGTGCCCGGGACACCGTGTCCCTCCTGGCGAGCCTGGCTGCATTGTGGTGTTGGGGCAGGGATCCTGGGTGTCTCCTGGGATGTGGCAGGAGTGGGGGTGGTGGTTGGCACGGTTGTACCTGACGCAGGTGCTGCAGGTGGTTGGACACCAGAGGGGCCAGGTCGGTCGGGGTCGTCCGCAGAGTGGTGAGAGTGGTCGCTGCCGGTGGGATCGGTCTCCTGCAGATCCGGGTCCTGTGAGTGTTCCCCCCCAGTGTTGGGGGGTGCAGCACGACGTTGACCTGTGTGTGAGAGAGAAAATGTTAATTTTGGTCCATGCAACATCCATGTTTCATCCGTTACAAAGTTGGCACATTTCCTCTTGGAATTAGGATCTGTCTTGCATTCCACTCACAGTGCACTTGTGCATGGGTGTGTCCCTTGGGCACCAATTTGGCCCCTTTAACTATGTGTGGCACAGTCTTACTTGCTGCGTCAAGTGTGACTGCAGTCAGCAGTGGAGTGTGCATGTGTGGCGAGCCATGCATTTGCGCCTTCCTTGTAGCACTGTACATGTGCACATGGAGTGGATCCACACACTTCTATGATGCAGGTGGCTGTCCTTGTGCTCGTGTACAGGTTGTGACATGGCCCTGCGTTTTGCCATGATGAAGAGGGGGGGTTCTGGCACTGGCCACCCTTGTCTACATGCACGCAGTCCACCTGCTGACGAGCAGACATTCCCACACACCAAAGGACTGATTTGCTCTCCCTGTGTCTCCCTCCTTCTCTGTCCCCCTCTCCCTCCCTCTCTGTCCCCCTCTCCCTCCCTCTGTGTGTCAGCCTCCTCCCTCTGTCCATCTTCCTGTGTCTCCCTCCCTCTCTGTCCCCCTCTCCCTCCCTCTCTGTCCCCCTCTCCCTCCATCTCTGTCCCCCTCTCCCTCCCTCTCAGTCCCCCTCTCCCTCCCTCTGTGTCCCCCTCTCCCTACCTCTCTGTCCCCCTCTCCCTCCCTCTCTGTCCCCCTCTCCCTCCATCTCTGTCCCCCTCTCCCCCCTCTGTCCCCCTCTCCCTCCCTCTCTGTCCCCCTCTCCCTCCCTCCGTGTGTCACCCTCTGTCACCTTGGCCCAGCTTCCTGGGCACACACTGTTGGCAGATCTTTGAGTGGCCCTTGGCCTGTTGATGTGAGTTTGTTTCTGATCTCCAGGCACCCATTTTGTCAGCTGTGTGTCTGTGCGCTGCTGCTGTGGTGGTGTGTGCTGCCACTCTTTCACAATGTTGGCTGTTCATTAGCTGCTGTCATGTGCAAAACAGTGCCTTCACCCCCATGTGTTGATGCAAGGCGTCCGCCATTTGCTGGCAAGTCATTCCTGTGTTGGGACACAGTGTTTGTCTGGCTGTGACCTAGGCCATATGGGCAGAGGGCATTGTTGTCTGCTTTGGAGTCGCACTATGTGATTTTTGGTGCCCAGCCTCCCGCCATCCGGGTTACCGTGTCATGTGTTGTTGTCTTCTGTGGCCTGTGACTTGACATTGTCTAGCTGGGTGCATGGGGCATGGTGGCAGCAGTGGCATGTGCCTGCTCATGGAGTGTGGTTGAGTCATGCTATGGCTTGTGGTGGTTGCGTGCCTGTTAGTAATTTTGGTTGTGGTTGCAGTTCCCCCCATGTGAGGTGCGTTGTTTGTGTACTCACCCGGGTCTCGGAGTCCTTCTACTCCTTCAACTGCCTCCACCGGCAGTATGGCCATCACCCTCTCCTCCCAGGGATGGTACTGTACGGGTCTGCGGGAGGGCCCTCCTCCGGTGGCGTTGGCCTGGTCGTGTTCCTCCTGCCTCTTGGCTCTGACCCTCCTCCGCAGATCGTACCACCTGTTCTGGCAATCCTGCTTGGTCCTCCTGGTGTCCGCAACGGCATTCACAGCATCGACGATGGTCTGCCACATGGCTGTTTTGGCTGCCTGGCTGGTGCTTCTGACCAATGTTCCAAAGATCTGTGGCTCAACTCTGAGGATTTGATCAACAAGGACCTCCAACTCTCGGTGACTGAACTTTGGATTCTTGGTAGTGGGCATGGTGAGGGGTGTGGGTGGGGATGGTGTGTGTGTGGGGGGTGTGTGGATGTTGGGGGGGGGTGTGTGGATGGTTGTGTGTGTGTGTGAATGTGATGAGAGGGTGTTTGTGAGGGTGGTCGTGTGAAGGTGTGCAAGTGTAAGGTGTGGTGTAGCTTGTAGTCTGGTTCTGTGGTGTCTGGCAGCAGTGAGTCTGTTGCAAAGGCTCATGGTTTGTGTGTGTGGGCCCTTTTTATTGGTCCATGGGTGGGTGTGGCAGTGTTTGAATTTTGGGTGGGTGTGTTATAAGGAGTGGTGGTGTATTGGGCCTCTGTTTGTTTTTGACAGTTGCAGGTCAGTGATTGTGTTATTTTAGTGGTTGTTGGCCATGTTTAGTGGCTGTGTGCCTTTCGAATGGTGTATTCTTGTGTTGTTTTGTTTTGTCCTTGTTGTGTACGTGCGTTTTGAGCGTGTGTACGGTGTGTACATGGGCCATTTGGTTGTACGATTATGTCCTTGTGTGTGGCTTTGTACGACTCGTACATGCGGTTGTGATGTTGGGGCATGGGGTGCGCTCCGTACTTAGGAGGTTGTGTTGGGGGTGCGCCAGGAACGTACTGGGGTGTAGGTACACGGGGGGTATGACACGTACTGGGGTGGGGGTGTGGCTCGAACGTACTGGGGTGTAGGTACACGGGGGGTACGACACGTACTGGGGTGGGGGTACGACTGGAACGTACTGGGGTGTGGGTAGACGGGGCTATGACACATACTGGGGTGGGGGTGGGGCTCGAACGTACTGGGGTGTAGGTACACGGGGGGTACGACACGTACTGGGGTGGGGGTACGACTGGAACGTACTGGGGTGTAGGTACACGGGGGGTATGACACGTACTGGGGTGGGGGTGGGGCTCGAACGTACTGGGGTGTAGGTACATGGTGGTACGACACGTACTGGGGTGGGGGTACGACTGGAACGTACTGGGGTGTACATAGACGGTGGTACGACACGTACAGGGGTGGGGGGGGTGTACATTGACGGTGGTACGACACGTACTGGGGTGGGGGTACGACTGGAACGTACTGGGGTGTACATAGACGGTGGTACGACACGTACAGGGGTGGGGGGGTGTACATTGATGGTGGTACGACACGTACTGGGGTGGGGGTACGACTGGAACGTACTGGGGTGTGGGTACACGGGGGGGTATGACACGTACTGGGGTGGGGGTGGGGCTCGAACGTACTGGGGTGTAGGTTCACGGTGGTACGACACGTACTGGGGTGGGGGTACGACTGGAACGTACTGGGGTGTGGGTACACGGGGGGTATGACACGTACTGGGGTGGGGGTGGGGCTCGAACGTACTGGGGTGTAGGTTCACGGTGGTACGACACGTACTGGGGTGGGGGTACGACTGGAACGTACTGGGGTGTACATAGACGGTGGTACGACACGTACAGGGATGGGGGGGTGTACATTGACGGTGGTACGACACGTACTGGGGTGGGGGTACGACTGGAACGTACTGGGGTGTGGGTACACGGGGGGTATGACACGTACTGGGGTGGGGGTGGGGCTCGAACGTACTGGGGTGTAGGTTCACGGTGGTACGACACGTACTGGGGTGGGGGTACGACTGGAACGTACTGGGGTGTTGGTACACGGGGGGTATGACACGTACTGGGGTGGGGGTGTGGCTCGAACGTACTGGGGTGTAGGTACACGGTGGTACGACACGTACTGGGGTGGGGGTACGACTGGAACGTACTGGGGTGTACATAGACGGTGGTACGACACGTACAGGGGTGGGGGGGTGTACATTGACGGTGGTACGACACGTACTGGGGTGGGGGTACGACTGGAACATACTGGGGTGTGGGTAGACGGGGCTATGACACGTACTGGGGTGGGGGTGGGGCTCGAACGTACTGGGGTGTAGGTACACGGTGGTACGACACGTACTGGGGTGGGGGTACGACTGGAACGTACTGGGGTGTACATAGACGGTGGTACGACACGTACAGGGGTGGGGGGGTGTACATTGACGGTGGTACGTCACGTACTGGGGTGGGGGTACGACTGGAACGTACTGGGGTGTGGGTAGACGGGGCTATGACACGTACTGGGGTGGGGGTGGGGCTCGAACGTACTGGGGTGTAGGTTCACGGTGGTACGACACGTACTGGGGTGGGGGTACGACTGGAACGTACTGGGGTGTTGGTACACGGGGGGTATGACACGTACTGGGGTGGGGGTGTGGCTCGAACGTACTGGGGTGTAGGTACACGGTGGTACGACACGTACTGGGGTGGGGGTACGACTGGAACGTACTGGGGTGTACATAGACGGTGGTACGACACGTACAGGGGTGGGGGGGTGTACATTGACGGTGGTACGACACGTACTGGGGTGGGGGTACGACTGGAACATACTGGGGTGTGGGTAGACGGGGCTATGACACGTACTGGGGTGGGGGTGTGGCTCGAACGTACTGGGGTGTAGGTACACGGTGGTACGACACGTACTGGGGTGGGGGTACGACTGGAACGTACTGGGGTGTACATAGACGGTGGTACGACACGTACAGGGGTGGGGGGGTGTACATTGACGGTGGTACGTCACGTACTGGGGTGGGGGTACGACTGGAACGTACTGGGGTGTGGGTACACGGGGGGTATGACACGTACTGGGGTGGGGGTGGGGCTCGAACGTACTGGGGTGTAGGTTCACGGTGGTACGACACGTACTGGGGTGGGGGTACGACTGGAACGTACTGGGGTGTACATAGACGGTGGTACGACACGTACAGGGGTGGGGGGGTGTACATTGACGGTGGTACGACACGTACTGGGGTGGGGGTACGACTGGAACGTACTGGGGTGTACATAGACGGGTGGGGGTATACATATACGGGGGGTACGTGTCGGACGTACGGGGGCTGGGGGGAGTGTTGGGCGCGTATGCGGGCACATGTCTCTATGGTTGCTGTAGGAGTTCGGTGCGGACGGTGTTTTTTCCATACGGTTGTCACCTCGGACGCACGGGATGGATCGTGATTCCTCGGTCGGACTTGGCTTTTCACGTTTGTAAGGTAAATCGTCCGAGGACGTGTCGGACACATTTTCCGACCCGAGGACGTGTGGGGAATGATTCCCAGTGCGGTTCGTATGGACTTTTTACCATGCGAATCGTGGTTGCCAGTTCGTACGGCACTTGTGCGATTCGTACGGTAAAAAGACCCGATACGAGTCGCACGGGGGAATTTTTTACCGGATCGTGATCGGCACCATAGCCTATAGAGCCAGGCACTCGGCATACCACACGGGCCTCACTGAGACCCTCACTAAAATCTCGACCTACTGGTACTACACCCCAGAACGCATACACGCCATGGACCATAGTAGGGAAGACACTTGCTGGAGGGGCTGTGGGAGGGTGGGTACGCTTTCACATCTCCTGTGGGACTGCCGGCTCTTGGACGCATATTGGAAGGAGGTGTTAGACAACATAGATTCCCACTTTGACACCGAGCTACCGCGTCTGCCGGTCTATATCTTGCTAGGCCTCCCTAATCAGTTGATGTACCCCTTAAAATCTCGCAGGGGGAGACAGATAGCCATTGCCTTAGGATCAGCCGCCCAGAACATCTTAACACATTGGCGCACAAACACTTCCCACAGTTACGGGCTGGCTCCATAGACTATGGCATGTACTGGGAATGGAGAAGATGTCGCTGGCGGTGGCGGGAGAGGCGGAGCGGTTCGCGGTCGTATGGCAGCCGTTCCAGTCTCTACTGGTCACGGAATTCAAGGAACTAACATGCCCAAGATATCTTCAACTTCTGCGACTGACCGTGCAGGGGGAGGGCGCCTCTTGATTGTGTTTGCCACATGATTCCTGAGACCGACTGCTCGAAATCTCCTGGAATATCCGATGTCGCGCACTGGACGACGGGGGGAGGGGGGGGTTGTGGGTAGGGGACTCTGGGGGGCGGGGTATTGGGGCAGGGGAGGGGGGGAGTTGGGCTGAGTTTATTTTTCTCTTTGTTTTCTGGAAGTGTCGAGGTGGATAACGCCCTAACGAGCAGATCACGGCCGCAGAGCCTTACGCCTAGAGCGGGATATTAGCCTCATTGGGGGAGTCCCCTATCTAGCATGTACTGGGCAGATTGGTTCCTCAATGGCCAGCCCGGCTGGGCAGCATAAGGTGGAGAATGGTCAACACTGCCCCTCAGAGACCCCGGGGGTCCTCCTGACCCCTTCAGTTTAAAACGCGGCCGGCCCCACGGGGTTGTAGGCGACATGCTGTGTGTACAGGGGGCCAGACCACGGGGAGCTAGTTGAAGCCTTGATGGACTGACCTCCAAGTGCAGCGATCCGCCGGCCCACAGGGTTGTAGGCTTTAGCTGCTGATGCCGCTACGATACTTTGTTTTCTCTAATAAAAACAGATTTAAACCTAAAACATAAATGTATTTATTTTATTTCCTACCCTAAAACACCACACCAATAAAAAAGACATCAACATTTTTATTAAAATGTATTTCCATAATTAACATAATTAATATTAAATTTTAAATATATTATAATTAAAAAAGATAATAAACATTAATTAATTGCACATTCTTTAACACTATAATATCCACAACACACAGCTACAATTAATTACACAATTACAATTAATAATTACTAATTAATTAATTTAAATTAATTAACAAATAATTAATAATTCATCAATAAAAAATACATTACTACTTCCCACCCTTCCCACCATTTACACCTATAAACACCAGAACACACACCTAAAATTGATTACATAATTACTAATGAATTAATTTAAATTAATTTAACAACTAATTATCAAACTATTAATAAATTAATTTACACATTTAACACTATAACATCACAATTATACAAATAAATAAATAAATATAAATTATTCAATACATTTCATATAATTACGTTACTTCCCACCCTATTCCCCTATAAACCCACAACCCGCTATGGAACTAATAATGGAAAAATCAATTTAAAAAATGTAATAACTACTATATATAATAAATAAAAATTATATAATTAAATTACTTCCCACCCTATTCCTCTATAAACCCACAACCCGCTAAGGAACTAATAATGCAAAAATCAATTAAAAAAACATTAATAACTACTATAAATAATAAATAAAATGTATATAATTAAATTACTTCCCACCCTATTCCCCTATAAAAGCACAACCCGCTACGGAACTAAAAATGCTAAATTCAATTAATTTTTTTTTTATTAACTACTAAAATTTTAAAACATATAATAAAAATACAAACAATTCTTATACAAAAAAACAAACATCACACACATATAAAATATATACTAAAATATATAACATTAATAAAAAAATCGATATTTTTAACAACTATATTTTTACAAACGATATTTAACTCTTCAATATTTTTTAAATCAATATTACTTACCTAAAATCGATATTCTTGACCACTATATTTTTTCTGTCAATATTTCTGACCCATGATATTTTTACCTCGATATTTGTGCAAATCTATATTTTTACATCAATATTTTGTCTCTGTACCGCCTTAAGATATGAAGAGAGATTCTTGTTTACAAACTTCTTCAAAACCTTAGTAGGCCCTGCAAGGAGAGAGCTAGGTCTGTAATTTTCAAGTTGTGGGGGGTCAACTGAGGTTTTTTTCAGGAAAGGCTTGACAGTCGCATGATTCCATGCTGGCGGGACCGTTCCAGACTGTAGTGAGTAGTTGAACATGTCTGTCAAAGTACATAACACTACTTATCCACCTTTCATCATTAGAGGGAGGAGCTGATTTGAGAGATTTAAAAACAAAAATTTGTCACCTTCAGAGGAATATTCGGAAATGCAGTTAGATTTTCCTTCACTGCTTTGATGACATGCAGTATCCAGAGAGGCTTACTCACGCCACAGTTCCCTGTGAGGATGTTATTTACCTTTTCCAGAAAGAAGTTAGTAAGCATGTTACATCGAGACTCCGACAGAGGAGGACAAAATTAATTTAGGTTAGTTTCATCAGGCTGCTCACCAGATTGATTAGTTATTTAGATGAATTTGAGGCATTGTCAATCTTAGTGGAGATGTAGCTAACGCTAGCTTTCCAAATTGCGTAATGATACTTTTTGACTGCTCTCTTACAGTTACCTTACAAATTTCATAGTACTTGTTTCTCCATGCCCTTTCCAGTTTTTGGTATTCTTTTTTAAGTTCTATTAGATCTATTGAAAACCACAGCGCCCTAACCTTCGGAATGTTTGGTGTACCTATCAGCAATATCCCCAGCCATTTCGGGGGTAGAATTGCTAAGTACATTCTCCCAAGCTGCTGTGTCAAACTTTGACCAGCAACGGCTCAGTCTGGGTTGGTGAGGTGTGGTAGCTTAACTCACTGTTCTGCACAGTTGAAAAGGTATAATCTTATTGTCTGACCAGTAAATATCTCTAGGGTCATCTGTGGTCATTCCAAGGAATATTTGTAAATATGGGGTCAAGTAGGCGACCTAACTTGTGGGTAGGGGCTGCGACCGTGCCCCTTACCACATAGGTCCCACAGGGTCTCTCCTGGTGGTTTTCATCTTCCCTCCAGGCACTACGTGGCTAGTGCTGCCTCCTGTTGCCTCCCCTGGGGCTCTTCACTGCCCAATTGCAGATCTGGTAACAACTCAGTGGGTGGAGCAGGGGTCGGTTGTCCCCCCTCCCCATCATTCAATCGCTGAGACCAAGTCAGCGAAGCTTGCCAGGGCCCGGGCTGGATCTCTCCACTGTGAGCCTTCTTCTCCTGCGTCTTCTCCGTAAGGCCTTTTTTTGTGTGGCCCTGCCCCTTTAAATTTAAGCTGCGTGTTTTCCACCGTCTTGCACCACAGGGCTTACAATGCAGGATGTCCTATTTATGGTGCCTGTGGGGCTGAGTGTGCATCTATCTAGAGGGGGGGAGGCTCCACCTCGCTCATTCCCGGCCTGATGATTCAGTCTTTATAGAATCCCCCGTGGCCTTCATTTCTGTGTGGGGCTCACCTCCCATTATGCGACACTCGCTGGGCTCTCAATCCTCCGCCGCAGCCTACAGGGACCCAATCCGGTCCTTGCTGGGATCCCCGATTGGCCACCACTGCCGCATCCAAGGACCTGATCCGGTCCCCTCGTCTCTCTGAATCCTGCTACTCCAGGCTCCCTTTCTTTGCCAGCGCTGTTGCAGGGATTCTGCATATACACAGAACTATGCGCAGGATTATGGGACCTCGGTGTGTAGGGGCTAAGCCTTCCCACCACCTTAGTGCCCACGAGCCCAGGACCGACTAGCTATAGTGTCTCATTTACTCTCCCACACACTCACGAAAAAGCAAATGATTAGACACCCCAGAACACAACACTCCCGGATCTCTCAGAAATCGCAGTAACGAGATACACCTTTTCGCTCATACCCTCATACTTGTCTACAATAAGAACTGACAGAGACACGAATATAGTTTAAAAGGTTTATTTGAACTATCATGCTCTAACATGCAGTATATAGGCCACAACAAGCAGAAAAATGCATAACAATAATATAGTTAGCATTGCAGCTAGGCCATATATCATAAAGGGAGATGTCATCATATAAAGACAATGGAGAAAGAACTATAGTGCCTAACCTTCCTCCCCTTGGTAAGCAGAAGTATTATTATATATTAGAAGATCTCTGGGTTTTGTCAGCAGACCCCATACCTTAGACTATAGATGGTATTTCTAAATCATAGGTGCGTGTAGGTGCATGTTGCTCTTCTCCCTGGAAAGGTCCCGCTCCAAGTGTGTGTTACCTAAACATGTATCACCATAATATCAAAGTATGAGTCTCCAGCAGCAGCTGCATTAGTATGTTTTGTCTAGGTGCTAGGGCCTGACCAGAACAGAAGAACAAGGGGCATTGTTAATCGACCTTGCTCACAATCTTCAGACTAAACTCCAGGAACAGGCAGACAACGAACCCATCAGACAGTTCTCACGTGAAAGGCATAAACAGAGTATTGCAAAAATAAAGCCATGTAGTAACGTGCGCAAAAGCTGCATCATGGCTGTAGGGCTCATGCTAACTTAGTGATGTCGACAATGTCCCTCTCGGCCATGTGACACACTCCCCTTGGCCAGGTCATAGCATATAGAAAAACAGGATGCAACAGTAAGCAGAGTCAAAGATGCTTGTAAAAAGTGGTGAATCGTAACAACCCAAAAATATAGTTTAAAATGTTTTATAAGGCGAGTCTGAAAAATTCACCAGATTATGTGTACCATGGAATGCAAGCTGTTCCAAACGGTCATCCCTGACGTTCATAGCAAATAGGGATGCCATCCAGCTCAGCAGTTCAAATGAACATACGTGCTTTTCATAATCCAATGACTCTAGGAGCATAACCGGGCAACTTGCGTGATATTCGATGAAACTCAGTTACAAGACGTGCAGTGCAGCCTCACAGGTGTTCCTACCTGCCAACACTCCAAGTGCAGCTGCATGCATCAAACGGCTGACCCCAAAACAGGCCTGGTCATGGGTCTGTAATGGACCCACCAACAGATCATAATCCAGGTCAGTGCATGATGTATTGAGAAGCAGATATCCAAGGCCCAACAGAAAGGGCACTGTCGGCAATAGAACACACGTTGCACGCAAGTGAAATAGGCGAAGCGAAAGGTAAATCCATAACTCACACCAAGGTGCCGATTCCGATCCGTTAAAAATCTTTTCCGACCGACTGGTATCCGAATTTTTTTACGTACGAATCGTACAAGTCCCGTACAAACGGCAAAGCATCCCCAGCCCCCGTATGTACGCACCGTACCCCCAGCCCCCCGTATGGATATGCACCGTACCCCCAGCCTCCCGTATGTATGCACCGTACCCCCAGCCCCCCGTATGTACGTACATACGGGGGCTGGGGGTATGGTGCGTATCGGGCCCCCTTTTACTCGTGCATCCCGGCACACTTAGCTTTTCCGCCACTTTTTGGCTCCCGTAAAAATATAGCCGTGCGGAGTGCTGTGGGTACGAATCGTACTTGCTGGTCCGTAAAATGCTGCCTGACTCCGTGCGGACGTCGCGTACGCGCTGTCCAGGATCGGAATTGTATGTATTTTTCAGCCGCACGATTCAAACGGAAATGGTATTTCTGTACGAATTGTACTTGCTGGTTTGTACGGTGGAATTCCCGGGTACGAGTCGTACGGAGAAAACGCTCCGTATGACCATTTGTACCCGGGTTTTACAGGATCGGAATCGGCACCCAAGCGTCGCCAATGGCAAGCATCCAAAAAGTTGTTGCATACGGTCACGATATAGTCGCAATTGGCCGGGTCTGTGTAGTACCACATGATGGGCAGCCATTGCGTAGCTGAAGTATCAGAACACTGCACCACGAGCAAGAGGGTCAATGGAAACCCTCCGAAGGCGCTGGAAAAAATAGAATGAATAAAAGCCGGTATTACTCCAAAAATCATCTGTAAAGTTGACACAAGGCCGGATCCCAGAAGTTTAAAAAAGATGCAAGGCCTTCAGTGTCAGATGCATTTAATATCTGCTGTATTAATTCTCAAAAATTGAGTGGGAGATTTGTGTTCAGCAGTGAGTGTATCTTGCTTTCGTCACCTGCAATTCGAAGGTCTCTCGCGCTGATGTGAGAGCCACTTCTTGATGAAACAATAGCACTTTGAGTCTGCTTAGTTTATTGAAATATTTTTTCAAAGTTGGAATGGAATGCCAAAGCGATCTATCTACGGTGTCATGCGGGGTGGAAAAAGGACATTGCTACAACAATAACACATTGGGAAACCGTTACTATTTATGGGATTCCGACCCATAAGCCGCAGCAATCATGGTTATTCAAAATGAGATAACTGCCATTCGAAAGTAAAGTTAATGCGGGAATAATAGCTGGGAAGGGCGTACCTTTTAAAAAACAAGCCAGATTAGGGGGCGACACGTTACAGGCGCTGTGCAATTTAACTTATTTGCAGACTAGGGAATGTCCTAATGTGGAATCGCAATTCTCCCCTGTGAGGAAACCCTCCCTATCCGTGCGCTGACATCTGTATGTGAAAGGCAACTACCACAATTCATGAATTAATGCACTTCCCAGGGGCTCAAAGCATCCAACAGGAAAGAGTTTCAGGCAAGAAGTAAACTGAAACAGTGAGAAGGGCAGTGAAATAACACCATGTATTAACCACACAGCTGAATCTGTCTCTGCTACAAAAAGAGGTAGCTGTTCTAATTGTTCCATATGTAATAATGTGTAGGTTGAGTCCTTCATCGACATAAATTTTTGTTTAGCAGTCAAATTAAATGGTAAAAACAGTGCAGAAGCATTAAAAAAATCCCATGGAACTTTTCAATTTTTGAGCGCCTGTAACGTCCATGCAAATTGCATTACAGAGCGCAATTGATTTTGACCATGATACAACATAGATACATCATGCTGTACAATATCAATGACAGAGGAAACAATATTATCTAAGCTGAAAAATACAGGAAGATAATGTATTTATCTACCACTGAAAGAACTTTTTCCAAATTAGCGTGGTCAATTTGGCACAGGCACACCACAGCTTCCATCTGCGATAGTTTCCACAATTCATTATATGCTTCATAAATAAATCGTTTTGATCGAGGTGATTTTCGACCTAAAATAAAGTCAGCCAACTTGAGGTCACGCGACAAAAGGGACAGGGTTTGTTTCACTGACATCAGTGTGGAGTATCCCAACCATTGCTGACACAATTTCCCCACCGAATACGTGGTGATTGAATGAGAATGTGGGAAAGTGGATCAGGTCTACTTTGTGTGAAGCCCGTTGTTGCATTAGAAAAACGCAGTTGACATGCATTGGAGCTTGTTGGCCACAATAACCACCCCAAGGGGTCAACATCAGAAGAATTTATTCTACCATTTTGGAACAGGGCAAGCAATACATCAATCGTACGATTGATGTGTGTACGCCATGTGTCATACTCAGTTAATGAGGGATTAGAAGGAAGATTCACATTTTTTGCCACTACCAAACCAAAACAAATAGTTTGTTGCATCGTGTCATTTAAAAACAAAATTTGAGTCGGAATTAGACATGCACGATGCAGAGCTTCAGTGCCTTGCACCTGCAAAACTTTAGTATCCCAAATAGATTTCAACTCAATTGTGTCTTTCCAATGTTTGTAACCATGTAAGGCCAAATCAGTCCTAAAGGAATTAGAATAAATCAATTTAGTGTGCGTCAATATGAATTTAGATTGATATGGCAATTTTAGCTTGTAGAAATAGGACTCTGGATTGGAAATATTATAATCGGAAAAGAATGTGAACTTACTCCGTTGAGTATTAGAACTCCCCTGTAAAAGAGTCGGACAATGTTCCCACAGTGTAAAATTAAAAATTGGTCTTAGAGTGTTCGTTTTGTGCAAGAAATGATGGCCATTATGTTGGTAATAGAACAAATCCACATAATTAGCTAAATTCAAATATAATCTTCAGCATCAAAAGCAGCATAATATTTTAAATAAAATAACTATGAATGAACAGCCTGAGCATCCCAGTTGTCCAAACGTACGTACGTTGATACCACGTCTCCTAATGAAACACGGAACACGTATCGAATGTTCAGGACCTCCGTTGGACCATGAAGAACAAATGCAACTTTATCCCAAATGATGCCATCAGCAACAGGGAAAGCCGAAATGTTCACTAGGGCTTGATCTCTTTTCATTATATGGAATGATGCATGGGGAGCCAGGACTCTGTCAACAAAGTTCACAGCAGGGCGTTCAGGCAAATAATGACCATTGATGAACAAGAAGAACACTGTCACAAACCCAATCCACATTAAAAGGAATATAAGCGTGAGTACCATCCAGATGTATGTCCAGGGTGGGACTAGGTAAGTCTTTTTTAACCAGGCAATGAAAAGACGCGTGCATGTCAGAGGGGTTGCCACAGATGAGGACGAAGCAAATGAGTCTGACAAAAAACTGGTACGATCCATATAATAACCACTCGCTCCCAAACAAAACAATGGAGGCTGCACAGCATCAGTTGGATTATGGATGGTACTGTGCGGAATGTCAATGACGATCTCAACTGGCGGACAACCATACTCGATATGTGCATCAGTAGAAGTAGAAGTTACAACTGGCAAGAAATCGACAGAAGTTTCCAACTCCCCCTCCATTATGCGGGGAGTAGTCGAGGAAGCTGAAGCCATCAGATTCAGAGAAGGATCTTGGCATGGAGTACTTGGAGTCATACTATTCAGTATCGGCCATATGGTGTAGCTTGACACGGTCAATAGAAATAAATCTGTTTTCCTTGCGGCCAAGCAAAGGAGGCAAAATTACTGTACGAGTACCCTTCATTCCAAGAACAGGGACAGGTGCACTATAAGAAGGACCAAATTCTTTTTTTTCACCAGCTTTTCTTGTACTGGATCACCAACTTTAGGAAGCCATCCAGTAACAGGAATCAGCACCGCTGCTTCAGCAGACAAGGGTGAATGATCTTTAGCCAGTGTGTCACAGGTCTTTTGTAGTTCCTGTAACATAGTAAAATGGTTATCTACGTCAAATGCTGTGGCAGCAGCCAAGACCTCTAGACCATCAAAGTCTGGCACAAACATTTTAATGCCAAAGAGCATTTCGCATAGGGTCCGCCCACCCAGAGATCTTCTAGGCAGATTATTTAGTGCACGTTGAACCCCATACAAATGAGTCAGCCATCCCCTACCAGTACCTAAGACTCTATCTGGCAAAGATTGCTTTAAGTCATGGTTCATTCGCTCCACTATTGAATTGCCCTCAGGCCTGTATGGTGACAAAAACTACACCAGCACCCCCAGAGACCGTAGAGCATCCTTGTAAGCCCTGGAGGCAAATGCAGGACCTTGGTCAGAATGGAAGATGCCACAGGCAAAAGGCCTGACAAAGACACGCAAATCTATAATGAAATTTCGAGTGTCAGCACTGCGTTGTGGCCAAACCCAAAGAAATCGAGTGCATGAATCCACTGCAACCAAAATATGTTTATATGCAGGGTCAGATGTCAAAGTACCACAGTGATCAACATAAATACAACCAAACAGTTGATTAGAAGTGTATAGCTGTGTATGTGGAGGACGTGTAACCGTAGAGGGTTTAATCTGTTGACAAATGTCACAAGATAGTACATAATTACGGGTTTGTTTGTACAAACCACGCCACCAATAACGTTGCTGTAAAATAGAAACAGGCGCAGATACCCCAGCATGTGCAGAAGCCATGCCTTCATTTGCTGCAATGATCAACGGTAGTCTACGGTCCTTGTGAGCCAATCCCCAACGGACGGAATAGTTGAAAATGGGACTTGATCCATAGATAAGTGATATGAATAACGTGAGGGGAAACCCTGTGGGAACTCCGTTCCATCCTTTGTCGCAGCAATTGCCACAAGAATATCATTATCAATTTTAGTCATGGACCTAGTAACGGCTGAAACAGAACATGTGGCCACTGCAGATTTGGCTGCCTCATCAGCCAAAGAATTACCAACAGCATGTGCTCCCACACGCTGATTATGCGCCACGAGTATGGATTACATGTGTGAGTGGCAAACGTTCCTTAAATTCAGCCACTCGGACCCAAAGCATTTTATGCTTTATTGTGACATCTTTAGAGTCTAGATAATCATTCTGAGACCAAAAGAATAAATTGTCATTGAAAGGCTGCACACAGTTGCATGAATTGCACACAACAAGAGTGTTCACATCAGGATCAGTGAATTCTAGAGCTAAAATCAAAGTACGCAGCTCCGCCAATTGACCTGTACAGTCCCCAAGCGCCTGTGTATGGACTATGGAAGACTTAAATTCACAATTTACAATTGAGCCAGCCACTATAGCGCAAGCCGCCGAATAAGCATGCTTTGACCCAATGCCTGGCTGAGCAGAACCGTCGGTAATAGATGATACATTTGTACTGATCCAGAGGAAGCAAAGACAATGGAGGAGGATGAACATGTTCATATTGTAAAAACTCCTGTTTCTGCAAAGAGGGATGAAAGATAAAAGTCATCATCATCACACAACTTTATTCGATCTTGATAAAACAGATCACCAAAGCACAAATTCATCCTAAATATTACAAAACAGATTATATAACCAGGTATACAAAAGTTAAAAAGACCGATATATCAGGATTGTCATGTTCATAATAAACAATTTTCATAAAAAACATTTAAAAATCTGTTAACAGTGCCATAAATCTCTTGGTAACAGGTTAGGCCCATATTACATAAATGAGACCAATTATTTCTTAATTATTACTGATTAGGCAAGGACCCCCGGTTTTCCTCTTTCTAATAAAAGCCCACAGAAATGAAGCTAGGGAGAAACATACAAAGAGATCCGGGAGGGCCTTTAAGTATTACTTAGCCACCCTACATTATTTGAATTTATGGTACCTCAAAATTGGAAGAATAAATACTTTTCTTTCATCAGTATAGTTCTCGCAGAATAATGTTAGATGGAGGTCTGAATGAACTGAGTGATTATTACATGGGCAAGGTGACAAATCTGAGAGTTTGTATCTCTTTTCAGGGTACCCTAACATTAGTGGAATCAGGTTCATTTGAAAACGCAATAGAATAAATCTATGCTGTGCATTATCAATACGAGAGAGATAAAAACCTTTTCCTGGTCTTGGTGGGATGAGATCATAGGCAGTTGAAGATTTTTTAAGGGGATTTTTTCCCTTCTGGCTTAGTATGCTCTCTGCATGAATAGGTCTGTTATCCTTTTCTTCGGAACCCTTCTGCAAGATTCAGGGTCCTGAAATAATTCACCTAGCAATAGTGCATTAAATTGTGCCTCTACATAGTTTACAGTGGAAGTAGTTTACAGTATGTCAGAGAGCACAAGAGTCAAAAAAATAATATGAAATTATGACAACACCTAAATGTAGATGCGATGAATGACTGTGATTTAATCAATTAAACAGTTTTTGGTCAAATGATCAACAATTCAACATATATAACATATGTCAGTATCAGCATTCTAGTTAACACAGGTGCAAATGAGGGGACAAGTGCAGAAATAAAATTGGGAGTGATGTGCAAGGGTAAGGTAGTGCATATAGATACATCCACAATACATTTTGGGACGTATTCTGCCAGTCTACTGGCAAATCCAACAAATGTAGCAACATAAACACAGGAGGCAGTTACAAAATCACTGTCAATCCGGTTTGTTAATGGAGGAAACACAAGAAAGTCGACGTTTCGACCCCTATTGGAACCAGCATAGTGAGTGTCTTGGTGGCGGGGTCTTCTTCAGGACCAAGGGATAGATGGGGGTGAGGGGTTGGGCACCTATGGACATTAATGAGGATTAGTGAGGTGTGTCTGATCTTAGAGCTAATCTAATAGGCAAGGAATCAAATAATGAATTACCAGCATCAGCAGGCGATTTAAAGCTGGAGGATGAGATGTGTGAGCCAGTAAGGCTCCTGGGGAAGGGAAGAAGGAAAAAACGGAAATAACCAGCGTCAATAATTCACACTGGAAACTGAGGAGGACAAAAGTGACAAAACCCAAGGTGCAAAAGTACTCACCAATGGGAGTTGAGTCGTGCACCATAGGAGGTAAGTAGCTATGGGCGTCTAATCAATCAATGTGGAAGGCAAAGGTTCAAATGTAACCAATGTCAGCAAGTTGGGGACAGAGAAAGTGAAAACATGTAATTAAAAGCGCACGTTTTAAAATGCAGTGAACGCGCGATGTATTTAAAAAATAAACAGGGAGCGGCCATGAGTGATAACTGCCGCTAACTGCGTGATAATGGTTTGGAATGCAACATATGGGGAGTGAGCAGCGCGCACGTTGGGTGATGAACTGCACATACAATAAATAAGCCCACGAGGAAGAGACGGGAGAGGGGGTCCTATTCGCTGATCTGCATTGCAATGGAGTGCCCGCGGCTTAACAAAGGCAGACCAAACATGCATGGCAGAGTGCCGTTAAAGGAAAATCAAGGAGCGATTGACCGCAGAAGCGTGGGCGGGGGTGGGTTGAGTTTAGAAGGCAGGGGTTACTGAAGCATATTGCGAGGCCTTCGGTTACGCTGAGAGTGACAGCGACATCCCCGTGACATATGGCCTTGTGAGGGAAGTCAACTCATACATCGAATTGTGGAACGCCTGACCGGCAAGATGCCATTGAACGGAGATTAAGGCGTGGTAACAGAAGATGTAGATTACGGAATAAGAACGGGGGGGTTTGGTTCAGTTGAGTATTGGCAGTTCAAGGATTAACAGAAACGCTTGCAGGACCATGTCTAACATGAGTTAGCAAAATGAAAGAGAACAAGCAGAGCACGCGGCAGATGTGACATACCTCTGGGGAAGCGCCGATTCATCTGACAGCTAACCCTGGAGGGTGTCACGTGACCTGGTTAAGTAGCTTGTGTGAGTCATGTAAACGGGAATGCAAAACTGGTGAGATGGTATTGTGGACAAGCACAAGTGTTACTCAGGGGTCTTGTGAATACGTACCAGACCAAACACTGGTGGCGCCATGTTGCAGGGATTCTGCACATATACAGAACTATGCGTAGGATCATGGGACCTCGGTGTATAGGGGCTAAGCCTTCCCAACACCTTAGCGCCCACGAGCCCAGGACGACTTGCTATAGTATCTCATTCGCTCTTCCACACTCACGAAGAAGCAAATGATTAGACACTCCAGAACACAACACTCCTGGATCTCTCAGGAATCGTGATAAGAAGACACACCTTTTCGCTCACACTCTCATACTTGTCCACAATAAGAACTGACCGCGACACGAATATAGATTAAACTTTTTATAACTATCATGCTCTAACATGCAGTATACGAGCCACAACAAGCAGAAAAATGCATAACAATAATATAGTTAGCATTGCAGCTAGCCATATATCATAAAGTGAGATGTCATCATATAAAGACAATGGAGAAAAGACTATAATGCCTAACCTCCCTCCCTCTGGTAAGCAGAAGTATTATTATATAATAGAAGATCTCTGGGTTTTGTCAGCAGACCCCATACCTTAGACTATAGATGGTATTTCTAAATCATAGGTACGTGTTTCTCTTCTCCCTGGAAAGGTCCCTCTCCAGGTGTGTGTTACCTAAACATGTATCACCTTTTTATCAAAGTACGAGTCTCCAGCAGCAGCGGCATTAGTATGTTTTGTCTAGGTCCTAGGGCCTGACCAGAACAGAACAGAATAACAAGGGGCATTGTTTATCGACCTTGCTCACAATGTTCAGACTAAACTCCAGGAACAGGCAGAGAACGAACACAGCAGACAGTTCTCATGTGAAAGGCATAAACAGAGTATTTAAAAAATAAAGCCATGTAGTAACGTGCTCAAAAGCTGCATCATGGCTGCAGGACTCATGCTAACTTAATAATGTTGGCAGTGTCCCTATCGGCCACGTGACAGTGCCATCTTGGTCTCGGTGCTGCATCGCCGGGCTTTCGCCCGTTTTTGCCTGGTGGCGCTCTCTCTGCCCCGCTCTGATAGCAGAAGTCAAGTAATGTTCCCCCCAGATCGAGTCTCCAACACCCATATGCTGGACCCGTGGGGAATGGTGGTAATAGGAGAAATCACCTCACGTTTGTAATTTTTCTAATCTGTTAATAACCTTTTATGGTTTGAAACATTCCTTGTGGAGCCTACGGTGCTTCACATTATTGAAATGTATTAAATTTGATGCTTAGCCTCAGTTGGAACTAAAGATTAATTGGAGAGTACTTCATGAACCGTACTCTGCACCAGAATCTGCACGAAGCACAGCACTCTATCATATTTCCTAGTGTAATTTATATCTGAAAGTGATATAATAAATACGGTGTTGTAATATTCAAATGACCACCATTAAGGTTTTGCTAAAAGAGAAGTAATTGTGCCCATGTAAATATGCTAGGACCATCAGCCACAAGTGTTGTAACAAAAAATATAATAGAATAATGTTGTTCTGCTTTACAAAACACATTGTAGTTTTTTTTAACCCCAAAATACCTTACAAGAAACAAACAAAATGTACAAAGTTTTGTATTTTTCCAATGGTGTGACAAATAGCATGTAGCTAATTTAACCATCTTCTTCGACTGTGGTTTCCTAATCGGGTTTCAAGGTTGACCTCCGAGAACTTACTGGACATGCTGGCTCAGTTCTCAGAGACTGAATGAAGTCCACTGTGGTCTGGCTTTCAGAGTCTCAAAGAACTATGAAGCAACATAAAAGCAACATTGTTGATTCATTTACAAAATTCTAAATCATAGAGCGGATGAAAGTGCAATATGACGTGTATCCAAAATACATCGCCATCTAATAAGTCACATTATTTTGTTTTCACTGAAGTTCTCCTAGTATCCACAAAAGGTACATTACAGTTTTTCCATGAAGGCTTAACATTAAGCTGATATATCAATAAAACAACTGGTTTCTCCAAAGGAAATCAATTATAGTAATTATTGCTTCCCCACAAGCACTAGATTATAATTATCAAATAGTTTTAATAGCTGTGTTAATAATTTTTTTCATAAATCGGTGTGAACACATGGACAAACTAAACGCCAAAGTGGAATGATCAAAGAAAATTGATAGAACACATGAAATGCCACTTAAACCTTGAAATCCTTTCAACTAGTAAGGGGCAGGCTGTCTATCTAATCACATTCATTCCTACAGAATGATCCGAACTGTAAAAGATAATGTACAAACTATTTGCATTTTAAGTATTCCGTCAAAACTAATCAACACTGCTTTTATGTAACATGGGACACCACCTAAGAAACATGAAACTAAACAAAGTAGAAAAATATATATTTGTCATAAAATAGCTTCTACCAGTAAAAGGTTCTTTATGTACCATTGTGCTTTACATGACCCAAATACCCCAAGATTAATTCTCAGGTCTATCTGTGTCTCTATCATTCAACCTAATGATGACCTCGAAACCAAAAATGTATGAAGTTAAACTGTCATCAACACTACAGCATACAGACTGGGTTGGGGCTCATTCACTTTAGGACACATCTATGTAATCATTATATTGCATGCTCAGTCTGATTCCTGTGACCTTGGTCGTCCTTTATTGTATATGCACACTTATATTCACTTCCTCCAATTTTTTCATTATGTGGTCTCTTGGGACACTGTGCACTTTTCTTTATTCTGCTGAACAATGACCATTGCTTTTAGATTTGCACTTGTTCATCTAAACTGTGAATGTTTTGTGACTAATATGTATGAATGTTAGTTTTCTATTTGGAATCTGTGAATGCTCTGTGACTTACTCATATGAATTGTATGTGTGTCTCTTTTATGGATCTTCCGAATAAAGATTTGCTTGACTTACTGAGTAAGATAGTAATTGTCCTCATCTACCACGTTATATATTTGTTCATACAGGCTGGTCTCTCATCTGTGTAAGACTACACTGATTGCGCAGAGTAATTTATTTAGTCTAAAATGTACTATGAATGTCTTTTGAAAAAAATGAGTCTCTAGCATACCGCTGTTTCACATGCATATTATTATCAAGGTTCCTGGTGTCCTACGTGGTTGTCCTTGTCTCTGGCTCTATGTTCACCTGGAAGACCAGCCCCTCAATCTGGATGCCGACCCACACGCCTTCCTTTGCTCCGACGACCCAGTGGCCACAAAGCAGCCTGCACAGACATTGTCCTGCATAACTGTGTCTACAAAGTGAAGTTGATCTAGTGACTACACACCTGAATTAATCACATCTAAGAGGAATTAACCTAAAAGTCACTGATAAGTCTTAAAGGAAATTCTGGCTGATAATCTATACAATGAAGATGATCGTGTCAGTTATTAATCTACTCTTTTCTGATATTACTTGCATTTCAGTCAGAAGTGAGGAAAAACACTTTCACATTACGTTACAAACACCACACTGCATTGAACAAGAGGTAAAATTTGGAAGTGCAACAGGTTTCCATTTGCATCAGAACAAAAATGTAATAAGACAAAAACTAGTGTGCAAAACTATAGAACATACATCTGAAAGGAAGACCAAAAAGTAACAACATTGATGTCATCACAAATGAGAATAACAAACTTGTCTTGATGGAGACTGCTGAGGTGTTCTCTTCCTACCACAAGATGGTATATACAAATGAAGCCTCACAGAGATCAAGAACTATGATGCAAGGCCTTTTCCCCCCTGTGCTAAGCCTTTTTTTTGCTATTTGTGGTAGTTCGCGCTTAGGCCCCTGTAACTTTTTGACCACATAAGGTATCTGCGCCAAATTTGCGTCCTTTTCTTCCAACATCCTAGGGATTCTAAAGGTACCCAAGGTTTGTGGATTCCCCTGGAGGGGACCCAGAAATTAGCCAAAATACAGCTAGATTTTGGGTTTTTGGGGAAAAAAGTGCTGCAAATGAAAGCATCTGGGTTTTTCCCTGCAAATGGTATAAAAAAAGGCTTTGTGGGGCTAAAATCACCCTTTTCCCCGCTTTATGGGAATTACAGACTTTTGTCAGAAAACCAAAATTGTTTACACAGTTTTGGCTTTTTTCTGGGACATAGCCTATTTTTGCTATTTTTTGTGCTTTCAACCTCCTTCCAGTTAATGGTAGAAATGGGTATGAAAGCAATAATGGATCCTAGAAAGCTATACATTTTAGAAAAGTAGACAAAATTCTGAATACAACAAGGGGTCATTTGTGTAGATCCTTCACGGTTTCTTTATAGAAACTAACAGTTAAATATCTGAAAAATTGAAAATTAGTTGAAAAAAAAGCCTTTTGTGTCAACGTTTTCACCTGTAACTTCTTCTAATTATGACAGCTCTTTGAAAGCAATATACCATTACATCCTTTGGACTTTACTGGTTGTGGGGATATATAGGACTTGTAGGTTTGCCAAGAACCCGGCGAACCCAGAGCCAAAAACTGAGCAGCGACTTGCAATGTTTTTTATTATGTACCGGGTATATAGCAATTATTCTGGGAAAATGTATACATAGAAAAAACGGTATGAAAGACACCTATGTATTTCTGAAATGGGAACAAAATATAGAGTTTAGAAACAGTAGATATTTGCACATTCCCAAAATGAATTATCGGTCATTTTTCAAAATGACTTCTTTTTTACACATTGTCTTTCATTTGGAAGGCGGAAATGCATCGAAAGTCAATAGGTAATAACAGTGGCTTTACAAATCTGACTTACCCTAAGTCTCCCGATAAAAATTGTACCTCACAAGTGTCGGTAGGCATAGTGCCCATGACAGGAAACAGCTCAAAACGCAACATGAACACACCACATTTTCACAATGAAAAACTACCCTTTTTTTGCAAAGTGCCTCGCTGTAGTTTTTTAACCGTAGCTCTGCTGGCACCTAGGGAAACCTAGCAAACCTATACATTTTTGAAACCTAGACTCCCAGGGGAATGCAGGATGGGGTGACTTGACTGGCTCTCACCAGGTTCTGTTACCCAGAATCCATTGCAAACCTAAAAAATTGTAAAAAACCCACATTTTCCTCACATTTCTGTCGTGAAAAGTTCTGGAATCTGCGTGGATCCACAAATTTCCACCCACCCCGCGTTCCCCAAAGTCTTCCAAGAAAAATGGTACCTCACTTGCGTGGGTAGGCCTAGTGCCCGCTACAGGAAACGGCGCAAAACGCAACGTGGACACACCACAATTTCACAGTGAAAAATGATCCTTTTTTGGCAAAGTGGCTAGCTGTAGTTTTCGAACCCTAGCTCTAACTGCACCTAGGGAAACCTAGCAAACCTATACATTTTTCAACACTAGACACCCAGGGGAATCCAGGATGGGGTGACTTGACTGGCTCTCACCAGGGTCTGTTACCCAGAATCCCTTGCAAACCTAACAAATTGTCCAAAAAAACACATTTTCCTCACATTTCTGTGGTGGAAAGTTCCGGAATCTGTGTGGATCCACAAATTTCCACCCACCCCGCGTTCCCTAAAGTCTTCTGAGAAAAATGGCACCTCACTGGTGTGGGTAGGCCTAGTGTCCGCGACAGGAAACGACGCAAAATGCAACGTGGACACACCACAATTTCACAGTGAAAAATGACCCTTTTTTGGCAAAGTGCCTAGCTGTCGTTTTTGAACCCTAGCTCTGCTAGCACCTAGGGAAACCTAGCAGACCTATACATTTTTGAAAACTAGACACCCAGGGGAATTCAGGATGGGGTGACTTGTCTGGCTCTCACCAGGTTCTGTTACCCAGAATCCCTTGCAAACCTAAAAAATCCCAAAAAAACAAATTTCCTCACATTTCTGTGGTGGAAAGTTCTGGAATCTGCGTGGATCCACAAATTTCCACCCACCCTGCGTTCCCCAAAGTCTTCCGAGAAAAATGGTACCTCACTTGTGTGGGTGGGTGAAGGACCCGCGATAGGCAAGGGCCCAAAACCTATTGAGGCAACATCAAAATTACCTATCACAAACCAACCTAGTTTTGCAAGGGGGGTCCCATGAGTTTTTGGCCTGGGGCTCGGAGGCCATCTAGGGAAACCTACCAAACCCACACATTTCTAGAAATTAGACACCCGGGGAAGTCCAGCGAGGTATGGCTTACGTGGGGCCCCCAACATTCTCCTACCCAGAATCCCCTGCAAACCGCAAATTTCGCTGAAAAAGCACATTTTCCTCACATTTCTGAGGTGAAAAGTTCTGGAATTTGCGTGGATCCACAAATTTCCACCCACCCCGCATTCCCCAAAGTCTTACGAGAAAAATGTTACCACACTTGCGTGGGTGGGTCAAGGACCCACGACAGGCAAGGGCCCAAAACCTTTTGAGGCAACATCAAAATTACCTATCACAAACCAACCTGGTTTTGCAAGGGGGGTCCCATGAGATTTGGACCCGGGGCTCGGCGGCCATCTAGGGAAACCTACCAAACCCACACATTTCTGGAAACTGGACACCCGGGGGAGTCCAGTAAAAAAAATATATGTCCCCTGGAAGCTACTCTTCCCCAAGGGGTCGCTTCCAATTTATTTATTTTTAAATCCCTGGCTCTAGTGGGCTTTTCTGCACCCCCCCCCCCCCCCTGGGCTAGAAATGCCAAAAATGCAGGCGATCTTCCCCTGGGGGAGCAGAAAAGTCTTAAGAATTATTTAGGCCCAAAAGGAAGCGACCCTTGCCCAAGGGGTCGCTTCCAATGTAATAAAAACAAATTCCCTGGCTCTAGTGGGCTTTTCTGCCCCCCCCCCCCGGGCCAGAAACGCAAAGAAAATCAGATGGGGGGCAGAAAAGTCTTAAAAATGATTTTCCCCCATAGGAAGCGACCCCTGCCCAAGGGGTCGCTTCCAATTTAATTTTAAAACAATTCCCTTTCTCTAGAGGGCTTTTCTGCCCCCCCCCCCCCCCCCCCCCCGGGGCCAGAAACGGCCAAATAAATCGGCCAATCTGTCCCCAGGGGGGGGCAGAAAAGTCTTAAAATAAATTCGCCCCCATAGGAAGCGACCCTTGCCCAAGGGGTCGCTTCCTTTTTGCCAAAAAGACATCCCTGGTGTCTAGTTAGGGCATTCCTGCAGCACGATTGCGACGCTGTGCATGATCGTACTGCAGGAATGCCCTGCATTGAGACATCAGGGGAGAGGAAACACTCTTTCCTCTCCCCCGATGCCTCAATGCATGTGCATCTGCCCCCCCCCCGCCCTACAGGAGCACCAAAACTCACCCCTCGCTCGTCTGGACGCCTGGAAACAAATGGTTTCCAGGCGTCCAGCACTTCCAGATGACTTTGGCGCATGCTGTGCGCGCTGACATCATGGAATTGCGTGGGGGGGGTCGGGGTGGCAGCGGAAGCTCTTCCGCTGCCATCCCCCTTTGTGGCAACATGTTGGGCTGCCCATGGGGGGTGCGCCAGCGTTCCCCCCATGGGTGGGTGCCATGACGGAGCGGTTCCAACATGAGCACAGCCCAACCGATGCTCTGTCATGAGCATCGAAGGGGTTAATACAATTCAGATCCACTTTGATAAAGGGTTTCCTAGAAGGAAAGAAATACAATTTAATAAAAATAAAAAAAACTTTTGCATTCCATCAATATACTCATAAAACATGAAAAATATGAAAAACTAATATATGCAACTTGTGAGGATATTGGAGAAATAATAAAACTCATTGCCATTTAGAATTCGTTATATTATTGTCCAAAAACATCCTGCGAAGATATAGTCTATGTGACTTCAATGTTGGACAAACAAACAAGACAATCTTGAACCATATGATCACACATTTTATCTATATCATGTCTCTATAAGAGACATTGTGCCATCTTCCTGGATTTATTTCTGATAGGACCACTCACCTTCAAAGAGCATAAGTTAGAAACTATTGATAATGTTGCATTTCCTATATTAGACTGTTAGACAAGGGTCTAAGGATCACTGAGAAAACCAGAAGGTTTAATAGAAGTCAAAAGGCTTATTGATTCTTTAAAGTAAATGTGAACCACTTAGGTGGCAGTTCCTATTTCAGAGTTCAGGTCTAAACTGTACCAGAATATTTTTGCAAGAGAAGAGCCTTCTATGCTACACGTTCTTTCTTTTAATTTTATTTTTTTAACACATAATTTTTATTGTTTTTCTTATTCTTTGTACATCACATATCAACAAGGAGTAGTATACATTGTGCATCTAGTATTCTCGTTGCATATGATATTACTAGCATATCATTACACCACAACATATATATCTCACTAGGAACATTAGATGATACAGAACCCATACTTGGTAATGCAAGAATCTGTGCAAAATATTGCTTTTCTTAAAACAAAGAACAATTTGGAGCAGTACACTCAACTTGACCCCCCTCCCACTCATAAAAAGAACTGTCCCATTAACTCTTGCTTGTAGATGCTGATCTGCACGGTCCTTACAGTATTCTTGGAGATAGACCACTGAGGGTCCTAAATGAACAATAGTGAGGGGAGGGAAGGGCGCGGGAGAGAGCCAAGGTGGGGCGGATGAGCGGAAGAGGGAGCGATGGATCGGGAGGTAGGAAGGGCCAAAGGAAGGTAGACAAGGAAGCAGAAGATAATCACAGTGACATCATTCCTATTCATAACATTTCATATTTAGGTGTATTAGCCCCATCACATATCAGTGGTATAGACCAACTCAGCCCTAATCAACAGAGACATTACTTTTCAATTGTTCCAACAGTTGAAACCAGTCTAGTAATATTGTTTTTTTGCAAAACCCCCTATACTCCTCCCTTTTGAGAGCCTCTCCCTCTATTTGAGCCCATCTCACCACCTCCTCCACCCAACATCCTTTTCTCGGAGCCGTATGAGACTTCCATTGTTGCGTAAGCAGTCTTTTAGCCAGTATTAAAGAGAGATCTGTGAACCAGCGCAACACTTTTGCTTTACGTGGTAGGCGGAATAATCCTAACAGGCACGCTTCAAGTGTTGTCCACTTGAATCGTTCAGACAGTTGTGTTATACTGTGACCTCTCGCCAGTAATCTTGCAATGCCGAACAGGACCATAACATATGAGTCAGGTCGGCTCCGGGTAGGTGGCAGCGAGGGTAGTCAGAGGAGGCTTGTGAGTACATTGCATGGACCTTATCTGGCGTCAAGTATGCCCTTTGCAACAGGGCCAGTTGTATAAACTTGAACCGCACATTTTGGGATACCCGTTTTGGATATTCAAGAAGTCTGTGAAAGCTCCGACTAATATCCATCTCCCATTTTTGACAAAGGGGTGAAAGTGAAACCTCCAAATGTTCTCTCAGTCCTCTGTAGAGCCATATGACCAAATGTCTCCCATGTCCTATTATGTGTAATGCTTGCAATAAGTGGAATGTTGGGGGCTCACACTGATTGACTAGCCAATACTTGCAAACTAAATGTACAATGCTAGCGTGAGTCAGAAATAGCGTAGTAGGGACTCCATATGTACGTACCACTTCAGCGTGGGGCATTAGTTGCCCACCAGTGAATAAGGAAACCACAGTCGTGATTCCCCCATCTACCCAAGGTGCCAACCTATGCGCAGTTAACAGGCCGTGTGGTGTTGGGAGGCCGCATAAGGGTATGTTCGGAGCATATGGAGTGGGTACTTTTGTATACTTCAACGCAAGTTTCCAGCAATGAAGCGCTACTTGAAGCAACACAGGGATATCTTTAGGTCTTCCAGGCTCTGGGGAAATCAATGTCTGCAGTGTTCCACGCTGTAATTGTGTGGACATATACCCTATTTTAGATAGATTATGCCCCGCCAGCCAATATGCCAGCTTCTGCAGATGGCTTACTATGTTATATGCCTTGAAACCCGGGGCTCCCATAACCCCTTTTGCTGCGGGCAGCTGTAATCTGGCAAGGCAGATTCTACAACGCCCAGACCCCCATATCAATGTTATTAATAAGGAGTTTAGCATTTTAAAAACTCATGCCGGGACCACTACAGGGAGATTAACAAAGTAATATAGGAGCCTGGGTAACATCACCATTTTCCCTATTGCCATTCGCCCTGCCGTGGACAGTGGTAATTTAATCCAGCAAGCCACTTGCGATTTTAATGCATTAATGGCCCATATGAGATTGCCGTCTAGTATGTCTCGCGTGTTCCTGTAAAACTGGATACCCAGATATTTAAAGGTGTCAGGTTCGACTCTGACCTGCTCAGATCCGAAGCGTAGGGTGGATAAAGGACTTCTATCATAAAAGAAATATGCTACGGACTTTGATGCATTCAATTGGAGTCCCGACAGTAGACCAAATTGATGCAACAGCGACGCCACCACAGTTAGGTCTGCCCCCAGATCCTTAAAATACAGCAACATATCGTCAGTATATAACGACACTGAGTGGGTAGTTGGACCTATTGGGATAACATGTGTGCTCATTGTCAATCATAAATGGTGTGCTAAGGGTACCAAAGCCAGTACAAAGAGGAGTGGGGAAAGGGGACATCCCTGATGTGTCCCACAATATATATTATACCCAGGGGATATGTTGTGCCCTGATTTCACATGGGCTGTCGGTGAGGTGTATAATAATTCTACCCAACGACAGTATTGTGGGGGAATGCCATACTTCTTCAGCACTGCTAGCATATATTGCCAGCTCAATTAGTCGAAGGCTTGTTGAATGTCTAATGACAAGCATCCAGCCCGTGGGTAGGAGGCTTGGGCAGTATGGAACAAATTAAAGAGGCGATGTATGTTCAGTGAAGTGCTGCAACGTGGAACAAACCCGTTTTGATCAGTATGTATAAGACCCGGGAGAAATGGTAAAAGACACATTGCTAATATTTTACTCAATATTTTATATTCGGTGTTAGGAATGGATAGGGGAGTAATCTGCTCCTTCCGGTGGACACCCGCACAGTTATCGAAATATGGCACGAGGCGAACAAAATGACCGGGTGGGAGGCTAAACTTACTGAACAGACCCCCTTATGGAACGGGGACTACTTAAGCGAACTGACACGACTAAAGGGCTTTCGGAGATGGAGCCTTATCAGGATCGACTTATTGGGGTATGTTTGGAAGAGAGGCAAAATGATAGATTTTGACACCCTGAGGGAGGAGTTCCAAATGGGGGGGGGAAAGAGTTTCTCCGATACCGACAGCTTCGACACACACTTCAACGTCATTTGAAGGATGGCACTCTGGTACCGGAGTATTCTCCACTCGAGGACCGCCTCCTTCTAGATCCCATGATTGACAAAGCCATATCCCTCATGTATAAGAAACTTGTGAATAACTCCTCAGACTGCTTGGGCCCTCTACGAGAGGCCTGGGAGTCAGACTGGGCCGAAGCCTTGCGGAGCCCCAGAGAAATTGCCATTCGGGCACGCTTTAGGCTTGTCCAGCTCCGTATTCTCGATAGATCATATGCCTCGCGCATGGTTTACGTACGCATGGGTAAATGTACGATGGATGAGTGTGTTTGGGGATGTGGTGAGTCTGGGTCCTTTTTTCACATCTTGTGGTCCTGCCCCAAAATCCACAGATACTGGGAGGGCATTACCCGAGTGATGGCAGAGGTGGTGGGAAAGAGTGTCCCACTAGAGGCGAGGTGGCATATCCTGGGAGTCACGGGAGATACGACCTGGCCGCAATGGGCTAAGAGCTGGTTGGCCTTTGCAGGAGGGGTGGCCAAGAGGAACGTCGCTCAGGCCTGGGGGGTAGCAACAACCCCCACACTGGAAGCCTGGAATAAAGATTTGGACGGGTGTCAGGGTGCGGAACGGGTGATATACCAGAGTCGGGGCTGCCCACGCAAAGGTGGAAAGATATGGGGGGCGTGGGCGCAATATAGAGGCCAGTGGACAATGTCACAGGGGTAGTGCTAGCATTTGCCAAGAGACAAGATGTTTCTATATCCATAGATTGTACGGATGATATCAGCAAGTAAGTGTCAAGGATATTCACCATGTTTTGGGGTGTCTGTAATAATGTTTATCCTGTATTGCTAACATGTAACTGATGATGATCTGAAGCTTGTTTTATGTTCAATAAAAAGAACTTTAAAAAAAAAAGAATTGATAGGGGTCTGTATGAAGAAAGATCCACTTGCGATTTACTCAGTTTCAATAGGGACGTCACTATCGCCTCGCTTTGGTTGTGGGGGGCAAAGTACCTTCCTCCAGGGATGTGGTATATAATTGCAATAATTTGGGGACTAATAGCACCGAGAATGTAGAATAAAATTCTATCGGGAGCCCATCAGAGCCTGGCGTCTTATTACGAGCAAGGTCCCTTATTGCCCCATGAATTTCTGGCATTGTAATATCAGCAGCTATGGTTTCCCTAGTATTACGTGGAATAACCGGTAAGGGGATAACTCTTAAAAAGTCAGTCAAGTTTTCGGGGCGGACCTGAGGGGGAGCGGCATAAAGGTGAGCGTAATAGTCATAAAATGCCTCATTGATCCCTATCTGCGTGTTTATTAATTCCTGATTGATATTATATACTGCCAGTACGGGCGAAGTGGAAGGTTGGGGTTGTGTCATGCGGGCCAGCAATGTGCCAGGTCTGTCTGCTTCTGCGTGCGTCCGAGCTGTGTAAGAATGGAGGTCTACGAGACATAAACGTTCCAGTAGTTCAGCGTATTTTATCCTGGCTTCTTGAAGCTGTTCCAGTCCCCCCGTGTCCACACAAGCTTCAATTTCTAATGTCTGCAGTGATGTTTATAATTCTGTAAGATCGTGAGAAATCTCACGTCTGGCCCCTACCACTGTGCTCATAGATACCCCTCGGATCTGCACTTTAAAGGCTTCCCATTCAATCGACCGTGTGGTAGCTGTACCTTCATTAATTTCGAAGTAAGATGTGATTGCCGTGTCTATAGTGTTTTTAAACACCTGGTCTTCCAGAAGTTGGGGCTGTTGGCGCCATTTTGGGATTGGGGATGGGGTCCGGCCCCAGTTGAGGGATTATGATACGATATAGTCTTGCCTAAGTAAGTAGTATGTGTTACATGTGAGAGTAGGGTTGGTGTATATATGAATTTTATCTAATCGGGAGTGCAAACCATGGGGGTGAGAGAAAAAGGGTGAACAACCTTTACAACGCAACTTTTACACCGCACTACCATTACAACGAAACTATTACAACGCGAAATCTGTTACAACGCATGCCATTACAACGCATGCTATTACAACGAAATGCACTAGATGGCGTGCTAACATTAGAAATAGTGTAGTTTTACTATCCAAACACCTTCCCTACTGCAACGTGGACTGGAGTTAGAATAGTAAATTATACATTTCTAATGTCAGCACTCCATCTAGTGTACGTCGTTGTAAAAGCATGCGTTGTAAAGGCTGGCGTTGTAACAGATCTTGCGGTGTAAAAAATGCGTTGTAACGGCATGCGGTGTAAAAGCATGCGTTGTAACGTCATACATCCGAGAAAAAGGAGTATTCACGCATATTTGTGTTATGCAAACGCCAAATGTCTGCCAATTCCCACCCTGACATCCAGCGTTGTAAGGCTCGGGCTTGCTGGCACGTTACTGTTCCCGGCAGTGGAGGGTGTGAGCGATCCAACCCAACATCCAGTACCGCACTGATATCTCCTCCCAACAACCAAGGGTATTGCGTCCAGTCTGCCAGTCTGCCAGGGCTAATGTAAGACGAGAGAGGAATGCCTCCTGATCAATGTTAGGCGCATACACCGACCCAAGGACTATTTGTTTCCCATCCAATGTACCATGCAGGAGTACGTATCTGCCCTGCTCATCAATCTTGCTATCTTGCAAAGAAAAGGGGACCCCCGTCCATATCCATACAGCAGCACCTCATGAAAAGGCAGAGTAGGTGGTTGCATAGACCTGCCCTCTCCATTTCTTCTGTAATTTGGGAAGTTCAGATGATGCCAGGTGGGTCTCCTGCAGGCATACTAATTGTGCCCTCCGTCTGTGTAACTGTGCCAACACTCTATGGCGTATGTGGACTGTGCCCATGCCGCGGACATTCCAGGTTTTGAGAGTATAACGGTCAACCACTGTAGCCATCTAACATCTTTTGGTAATATAAGAAGCATCCCACCAGGATCCCCCCCAGACCCCCGAACTCTGCAGACCTACACACTAGCACCAAGCATTTTAGGTGATCAACTTCCCAATTTGCGGTCCAATGAGACAAAATCATGCGACCAAAACAGTAACTTTAAACTAAGAACCTAATTTTATGATAAAACCAGTGCATTCGCTGATAGGGTGAGGTATTGATGTGACCAGGGCCGGACTGGAAACCAAAACCGGCCCTGGCGAAGTGCTCGGCCACCACCCCCCCCCCCCCCCCCCCCTTCCCGGGTCTTGCAGTCCGGCCCTCAATGTGACTATTATATGGTATTGTAAGAACACTGTATTCGGTACGCTAACGCGCGGATCCTAGATAAAGGCAGTATATCAAACTATACTAACCCTGTCGACAGTTGTTGCAAACCACATATACCATCAACTGGCAATTCTCTTATCATAAGCAATGCATTTTAAGAGATACATCAGAGACGTGTAACACATCCATTTGACCCATAACGCCCCCCAGCAGCAACATCAATATTAGCATGTCTGGTAACTGTAATATGAGCGTAACCCCAACACCATTAACCAATAGTCTGGAATGGTCTCCACCCAGCGGGTCAGCTCTCAGTTGCGTAGTTTGATGTCACTTCCACCGAAGGGTTAGTGCTGATTGGAGGGTGGACAACCCGCAAGGTATTGGCCGTGCGGAGGGCCTCGTGTTTACCCTCCAGGACTGCCTGCAGGGATGGGACCCTAGAGGAGCCCTCCTGGGTGGTGAGTCCTCTTCTGCATCGTCCCTGCGATCTGTGTGATTTCTGACTCAATCCAGCTCGGTGCCTACTTCCGCCAAGTCAGGGAATTTTCTGTCCAACCATTCCCAGGTGCTCTCCGGGTGTCAAAGAAATAGGAACACTGCTCGTGAAGAATCTTTAACTTTGCAGGAAACAAGAGAGCAAAGGACAGGCCCACAGTACGTGCACGTGATTTGACTCCCAAAAAGGATGAGAGCCTCTTTTGAACTTCAATCGTGTAGTCTGGAAATATCGATACTTTGGCATTGTCGATTGAAATTGGACCATTATTGCGAGCAATTTGTAAAAGGAGATATCGGTCCCTATAGTTCAGAATTTTGGTTATTATCAGCCTGGGATTCGCACCGGGGATAGGCTTTTTGGCAGGCACGCGGTGCACTCGTTCCACTGTAAACAAGTCAGACAGCCCGGTAGGAGCCACTGTCTTCTTTAGCCAGTCCTGGATGAACAGTGTGGGCTTTGGCCCCTCCGTGCCCACCGGGAGACCCACTATTCGTAAATTGCTTCGCCGAGACCTACCTTCCTTCCTTCGGCATCCTCAGCCCGGGCCTGTAGGATGTCAATTTGACGACACATTTGGGAGATCTGTGCTTCATTTTCCCTGACCTTAGGTGCTGTCAGTTCCAAAGTTACTTCAGTTGTTTTCACCAGGTCTGCTAATTTCCTATGGTCATCCTTTAGCAGGTTAAGGTCAGTAGAAATCGTTCCCAGTTGTTGGGCAATAGATGCTCGGAACTGTCGTATTTCTAGCACAATCATGTCTAGTTTGTCTGAACGAGGCATGTCTCCATCATCTTGCATAAACCTTGCCGGAGTGGTTCTAGAGGAGTGGGAGCGAGATCTATTTGGGAAAAAGGGGGTGGTGATGGACAGAGTTTCTGAATGATGCAGAATACTCTTACCAAGTCAAGAGATCATGGTTTTAATCCATCACCGTTTTTTAGCTCACTGCACCATCCCAGCTCAGAACCAGGCTACATGCAAATTAGTCTGTACCTGTCCCAGTGCATGATGGGAACAGGGCAAACCAAACTACCAAGCCAATTCTTATACTGGGAAGGAAACAAGCTTCCGGGGACCGGTTTCTGGCATCACAGCCTTCGTCGGCCCGGCTTGCCTGAATCCTGATGGTGCAATGAGCAAGGGACTCACGTCTGAGCATACCCTCCCACACTGAGTGTGGATAAAATCGATTTGGGAAAAAGGGGGTGGTGATGGACAGAGTTTCTGAATGATGCAGAATACTCTTACCAAGTCAAGAGATCATGGTTTTAATCCATCACCGTTTTTTAGCTCACTGCACCATCCCAGCTCAGAACCAGGCTACATGCAAATTAGTCTGTACCTGTCCCAGTGCATGATGGGAACAGGGCAAACCAAACTACCAAGCCAATTCTTATACTGGGAAGGAAACAAGCTTCCGGGGACCGGTTTCTGGCATCACAGCCTTCGTCGGCCCGGCTTGCCTGAATCCTGATGGTGCAATGAGCAAGGGACTCACGTCTGAGCATACCCTCCCACACTGAGTGTGGATAAAATCGATTTGGGAAAAAGGGGGTGGTGATGGACAGAGTTTCTGAATGATGCAGAATACTCTTACCAAGTCAAGAGATCATGGTTTTAATCCATCACCGTTTTTTAGCTCACTGCACCATCCCAGCTCAGAACCAGGCTACATGCAAATTAGTCTGTACCTGTCCCAGTGCATGATGGGAACAGGGCAAACCAAACTACCAAGCCAATTCTTATACTGGGAAGGAAACAAGCTTCCGGGGACCGGTTTCTGGCATCACAGCCTTCGTCGGCCCGGCTTGCCTGAATCCTGATGGTGCAATGAGCAAGGGACTCACGTCTGAGCATACCCTCCCACACTGAGTGTGGATAAAATCGATTTGGGAAAAAGGGGGTGGTGATGGACAGAGTTTCTGAATGATGCAGAATACTCTTACCAAGTCAAGAGATCATGGTTTTAATCCATCACCGTTTTTTAGCTCACTGCACCATCCCAGCTCAGAACCAGGCTACATGCAAATTAGTCTGTACCTGTCCCAGTGCATGATGGGAACAGGGCAAACCAAACTACCAAGCCAATTCTTATACTGGGAAGGAAACAAGCTTCCGGGGACCGGTTTCTGGCATCACAGCCTTCGTCGGCCCGGCTTGCCTGAATCCTGATGGTGCAATGAGCAAGGGACTCACGTCTGAGCATACCCTCCCACACTGAGTATGGATAAAATCGATTTGGGAAAAAGGGGGTGGTGATGGACAGAGTTTCTGAATGATGCAGAATACTCTTACCAAGTCAAGAGATCATGGTTTTAATCCATCACCGTTTTTTAGCTCACTGCACCATCCCAGCTCAGAACCAGGCTACATGCAAATTAGTCTGTACCTGTCCCAGTGCATGATGGGAACAGGGCAAACCAAACTACCAAGCCAATTCTTATACTGGGAAGGAAACAAGCTTCCGGGGACCGGTTTCTGGCATCACAGCCTTCGTCGGCCCGGCTTGCCTGAATCCTGATGGTGCAATGAGCAAGGGACTCACGTCTGAGCATACCCTCCCACACTGAGTGTGGATAAAATCGATTTGGGAAAAAGGGGGTGGTGATGGACAGAGTTTCTGAATGATGCAGAATACTCTTACCAAGTCAAGAGATCATGGTTTTAATCCATCACCGTTTTTTAGCTCACTGCACCATCCCAGCTCAGAACCAGGCTACATGCAAATTAGTCTGTACCTGTCCCAGTGCATGATGGGAACAGGGCAAACCAAACTACCAAGCCAATTCTTATACTGGGAAGGAAACAAGCTTCCGGGGACCGGTTTCTGGCATCACAGCCTTCGTCGGCCCGGCTTGCCTGAATCCTGATGGTGCAATGAGCAAGGGACTCACGTCTGAGCATACCCTCCCACACTGAGTGTGGATAAAATCGATTTGGGAAAAAGGGGGTGGTGATGGACAGAGTTTCTGAATGATGCAGAATACTCTTACCAAGTCAAGAGATCATGGTTTTAATCCATCACCGTTTTTTAGCTCACTGCACCATCCCAGCTCAGAACCAGGCTACATGCAAATTAGTCTGTACCTGTCCCAGTGCATGATGGGAACAGGGCAAACCAAACTACCAAGCCAATTCTTATACTGGGAAGGAAACAAGCTTCCGGGGACCGGTTTCTGGCATCACAGCCTTCGTCGGCCCGGCTTGCCTGAATCCTGATGGTGCAATGAGCAAGGGACTCACGTCTGAGCATACCCTCCCACACTGAGTGTGGATAAAATCGATTTGGGAAAAAGGGGGTGGTGATGGACAGAGTTTCTGAATGATGCAGAATACTCTTACCAAGTCAAGAGATCATGGTTTTAATCCATCACCGTTTTTTAGCTCACTGCACCATCCCAGCTCAGAACCAGGCTACATGCAAATTAGTCTGTACCTGTCCCAGTGCATGATGGGAACAGGGCAAACCAAACTACCAAGCCAATTCTTATACTGGGAAGGAAACAAGCTTCCGGGGACCGGTTTCTGGCATCACAGCCTTCGTCGGCCCGGCTTGCCTGAATCCTGATGGTGCAATGAGCAAGGGACTCACGTCTGAGCATACCCTCCCACACTGAGTGTGGATAAAATCGATTTGGGAAAAAGGGGGTGGTGATGGACAGAGTTTCTGAATGATGCAGAATACTCTTACCAAGTCAAGAGATCATGGTTTTAATCCATCACCGTTTTTTAGCTCACTGCACCATCCCAGCTCAGAACCAGGCTACATGCAAATTAGTCTGTACCTGTCCCAGTGCATGATGGGAACAGGGCAAACCAAACTACCAAGCCAATTCTTATACTGGGAAGGAAACAAGCTTCCGGGGACCGGTTTCTGGCATCACAGCCTTCGTCGGCCCAGCTTGCCTGAATCCTGATGGTGCAATGAGCAAGGGACTCACGTCTGAGCATACCCTCCCACACTGAGTGTGGATAAAATCGATTTGGGAAAAAGGGGGTGGTGATGGACAGAGTTTCTGAATGATGCAGAATACTCTTACCAAGTCAAGAGATCATGGTTTTAATCCATCACCGTTTTTTAGCTCACTGCACCATCCCAGCTCAGAACCAGGCTACATGCAAATTAGTCTGTACCTGTCCCAGTGCATGATGGGAACAGGGCAAACCAAACTACCAAGCCAATTCTTATACTGGGAAGGAAACAAGCTTCCGGGGACCGGTTTCTGGCATCACAGCCTTCGTCGGCCCGGCTTGCCTGAATCCTGATGGTGCAATGAGCAAGGGACTCACGTCTGAGCATACCCTCCCACACTGAGTGTGGATAAAATCGATTTGGGAAAAAGGGGGTGGTGATGGACAGAGTTTCTGAATGATGCAGAATACTCTTACCAAGTCAAGAGATCATGGTTTTAATCCATCACCGTTTTTTAGCTCACTGCACCATCCCAGCTCAGAACCAGGCTACATGCAAATTAGTCTGTACCTGTCCCAGTGCATGATGGGAACAGGGCAAACCAAACTACCAAGCCAATTCTTATACTGGGAAGGAAACAAGCTTCCGGGGACCGGTTTCTGGCATCACAGCCTTCGTTGGCCCGGCTTGCCTGAATCCTGATGGTGCAATGAGCAAGGGACTCACGTCTGAGCATACCCTCCCACACTGAGTGTGGATAAAATCGATTTGGGAAAAAGGGGGTGGTGATGGACAGAGTTTCTGAATGATGCAGAATACTCTTACCAAGTCAAGAGATCATGGTTTTAATCCATCACCGTTTTTTAGCTCACTGCACCATCCCAGCTCAGAACCAGGCTACATGCAAATTAGTCTGTACCTGTCCCAGTGCATGATGGGAACAGGGCAAACCAAACTACCAAGCCAATTCTTATACTGGGAAGGAAACAAGCTTCCGGGGACCGGTTTCTGGCATCACAGCCTTCGTCGGCCCGGCTTGCCTGAATCCTGATGGTGCAATGAGCAAGGGACTCACGTCTGAGCATACCCTCCCACACTGAGTGTGGATAAAATCGATTTGGGAAAAAGGGGGTGGTGATGGACAGAGTTTCTGAATGATGCAGAATACTCTTACCAAGTCAAGAGATCATGGTTTTAATCCATCACCGTTTTTTAGCTCACTGCACCATCCCAGCTCAGAACCAGGCTACATGCAAATTAGTCTGTACCTGTCCCAGTGCATGATGGGAACAGGGCAAACCAAACTACCAAGCCAATTCTTATACTGGGAAGGAAACAAGCTTCCGGGGACCGGTTTCTGGCATCACAGCCTTCGTCGGCCCGGCTTGCCTGAATCCTGATGGTGCAATGAGCAAGGGACTCACGTCTGAGCATACCCTCCCACACTGAGTGTGGATAAAATCGATTTGGGAAAAAGGGGGTGGTGATGGACAGAGTTTCTGAATGATGCAGAATACTCTTACCAAGTCAAGAGATCATGGTTTTAATCCATCACCGTTTTTTAGCTCACTGCACCTGTCGATAAGGCCTCCGATTTGGTTTTTGTGCTGCCCATTGCCTATAACAGGGCTCCCAAGCCAGTGGAAGCGACAGCAAATGTGGGAGTTTCTCACTGGATCAGCCCCAGAGGTAATTACTCCAACTTCTCTCCTTCCACAGAGAACTCCTCGTAATGTACTTAGTGGGTGCTTGTTAGCAACGTAGGCCCCTCACCCCGAGACCTCCTCACACAGTGTCCAGCAGTAAGCAGCGCTCTCTCACTTCCAGCCGTCGGCACCCACCACAGCGTGGATTCAGTGGGCCAATGCCATGCTGTGCTGTGCCTCAATAGTCTCAATGTTGGTCATAGCAGGTGCTGCTTTACTCGCACCAGAACTCCTAGAGGCAGGCAACACAGGGTTCCACTCCCTCAGCAATCCACTTCATGATCTCTGGGGCACTCCACCGGGCACACCCCGAGTAGAAATAGAGAGGGGGAGACAGGCCATGGCAAATTTTCGCTCCGTCCCCTAGTCAAAGCGCAGACAGTCGCAGCCAGGGCCCCCTCACTGCTTCTCAATCCCCCAGGCTCCCTCGAAGATAGCGCAGTTGCCCAAATGGTACTGCCTCACATTCCTGGGAACTAACTGGGAGCAACACCAGTGGGGAGGGCCCGCGCGTGCCAGCAATTCCGAAATGCGCCCAAGGAAGCCTATGTTGTTGGTGTTAATTGTCCCCAATTAGCATCTGTGAGGCATGAGGGAACCAGTTATTTTAAAGGGCCAGGCAGCCCTCAGCGGGCACTCAGGGGCCTGTTGACTCACCCCCGGAATCATCTCTAGCCTCTTGCGTGATAGGCGCCACTCAGCTCGTTTCCGCCTCGCCACCCAGGGCCACACAGCCTCTCTGTTGTCAGGTCGACGCCACGGGTCTGCGCAGTAGTCCAAGGGACTCCGTGGGGAAGCAAGATCTTGCTGGGGTCTGGCAGCGCCTGGCGATTGCTGCGGGGGCAATCGGGCCCAGATGCTCCTACCGAGGAACAAGGCCACAGGACCAGGCACACTTTTCCATGTCGTGGGGGGGGGGCCTTTCACAAACTGCCTCCGCCCCTCCGTCGTCACCGGCTCTCTTCCGGATGCTCTGCTGACGGGGCGCCATCGCAGTTCGATGCCTCAGCTCAAGGGACCCCCTACTGGGGGAACTAGACTGTTCCAGGGTTCGACAGCGCTCGGTGGCTGCCGCCGGGAGATACAGGCCTGGATGTTCTTACCGCGTTTCAAGACCGCGGGACCAGGCACATGTTGTAGGCCGCAGGGGGGGCCCAAAGGCTGCCTCCGCCTCAACGCCGTCACCGACGCTCCTCCAAGATATTCCTGCAGGATGTCAGGCACTCGAATTCAGCTACCTCCAGGCCGGTGGGGCCGGTATTCGGACCCTGGGCACCACTCAGTCAGGCGGTGCCGACCAGGCCGCAACACTGTCTGGTGCGCCGGGAGACCGGATCTGCTTCCAAGCGCCAGGAAACTCCAATCAACCGTGAGTGTACCTCCCTTCAGTCGTTCTCAGGATCGCAGATGGCTGTTGCTGTAATATTTAGGCAGGGATACTTACGGATTAATGGCTCGGGCCCGGAGCTCATGGCTTATGTGACCGCCATCTTAGACAGTTGGCCGTGTTATACTTTCTTTTTTGTTCTTTTTTAGGACCCCACGATGGTGCATCAACTGGTGAAACTCGTCTTCCACATGGGAACTCAAAAGAAGCATACATTAAGTATTAGTAAATAATGAAAATAAATGTTCACTGAGACTCACTTACATATGCCTACGAACTCTACTGGGGTATAGGCCATCAACCAGGACTCTCCAGCCATCTCTGTCCTGGGTCTTTCTTTCAATCTGACTGTAGGTGTAACCCATCTCCTTGCAGTCAGCCTCAAGGCATTGACGCCAGCTGTTTCTTGAACGTTCTCTTTTTCTTCTCCCTTGAGTGTTCCAGGTGAGGGCTCGCCTGGTGGTGTTTGATGCTGGCTTGCGTGACCTGTCCATCTCCAGCGCCTTGTCATGATTTCTTCATGAGCAGGAATATGGAAATTCTGCTGCCATAGGTTGCTGTTGCTGATGGTGTTTGGCCAGCAGATTTGGGGAATTGTCCTCAGACAGGTGTTGATGAAGGTCAAAACTTTTTTGGTGGTGGTGACTGTTGTCCTCTAAGTTTCCGCTCCATACAGAAGGACTGATTTTATGTTGGTATTAAAAACCTGATCTTGGTTTGCAGCGTTAGGTCCTTAGAGCTCCATATCTTTAACCAAATTAAGGCAGCCTTTGCTTTGTCGATTCTTGCCTTGACATTGGTGTCTCTGCTGTCCTAGGTAGATGCCTAGGTTTGCCTAGGTAGGTGAAGGCCTCAACCTCTTCCAGTGCATTGCCCGCAAGAGTGACTACAGTTGTGCTTGCTGTGTTAGTCTTCAGGATCTTGGTTTTCTTCTGTGGATGTTGAGGCCAAGCTGTGCTGATGTGGCTGCCACTTTGTCAGTTTTGGTGAGCAGTCTAAATATCGAGTTTTAAATGTCGACCTACAAGTATTTCGAGTTGTAAATATCGTAGGTAAAGAATATCGAAGTCAAGAATATCGATGGACAGAATATCGACCCCAAGGTAAGTATTATCGAAGTTAATAATATCGAAGTCATTAATATAGATGTAAGTAATATCGTAATCAAAAATTTCGATGTCAAGAATATCGATATTTTATTAGTGTAATGTATTTTAATATGTATTTTATTTGTATGTGAAAAATTATTGTAATGTATTTTAATACATTTAAAAATAAATGTTTAGAGATTAATAATTATTTAAAATATAATTTAGCGTTTTAGTATCAGAGCGGGTTGTGGGTTTATAGGGGAATGGGGTGGGAAGTAATTTAATTATAATTAATTAATTAATATGTATTGTTTAATTGGTATTTATGATTAATTAATTGTTAATTACTTACTAATTGTTAATTAAATATATTAATTGATTAATTAATTGTTAATTAGTTATTAATTGTAAATTAATTTTATTAATTGGTTAATTATATAAGTTATAATTAGTTTAATATTGATATTTCTTTATTGGTATTGTTAATTAATTAATTGTTAATTACTAATTAATTGGTGATTTAATTTTATTAAGTGATTAATTGATGCTTAAATTAATTATGTGAATTTTTATGTGTAGTGGGTTGTGGGTTTATAGGGGAATAGGGTGGGATGTAATTAAATTCAAATAATTACTGATAATTTTTAATTATTTGTAATTAATAATAATAATTTGTTAAATAATTATTAATTGGTAATTAATTGTTATTAGTACGTTAAATATAGTAAATATAAATAGTTTATTATTTCATGTTCTTTGTTGTTATTGCTAATTAATGTATTGTTAAATAATAATTAATTTGTGAATAATTGTAATTTGGTAGTTAATATGTATACATTTGTAAATAATAAGTATATTAATTATAAAGAATGTATTAATAATTGTAATTAATAGATAAACTGATATTTAAATGTATTGTGTATTTTGTATGTGTAGTGTGTTGTGTGTTAAAGGGGGAATAGTGTGGGATGTAATTTAAAGTTATTTATATAAATATTTATTTTAAATTATTGGTATTTAATAATACATATTTTGTAAATTAATTATTAATCTGCTATTTTGTTATAACTAATTATTTAACTGGTTATTATGTTTATAGAATCCCTATGCTATCCAGTGCTTTCCCAACTGTTTTACTATCTGGAGTTGGAATAGTAATTTTTAACCCTACGCTATCCAGTGCTTTCCCTACTGTTTCACTTACTGGAGTGGGAATAGTAATTTGTACCCCTACGCTATCCAGCGTTTTCACTACTGTTGCACTCTCTGGAGTGGGAATAGTAATTTTTATTCCTACGCTATCCAACGCTTTCCCTTCTGTTGGACTCACTGGAGTGGGAATAGTAATTTTTACCCTTACGCTATCCAACGCTTTCCCTACTGTTGCACTCTTTGGAGTTGGAATAGTAATTTTTACCCCTACGCTATCCAACGCTTTCCCTACTGTTGCACTCTTTGGAGTTGGAATAGTAATTTTTACCCCTACGCTATCCAGCGCTTTCCCTACTGTTTCACTTACTGGAGTGGGAATAGTAATTTGTACCCCTATGCTATCCAACGCTTTCCCTACTGTTGCACTCTCTGGAGTTGGAATAGTAATTTTTACCCCTACGCTATCCAGCGCGTTTCCTACTGTTGCACTCTCTGGAGTTGGAATAGTAATTTTTACCCCTACGCTATCCAGCGCTTTCCCTACTGTTTCACTTACTGGAGTGGGAATAGTAATTTTTACCCCTACGTTATCCTGCGCTTTTCCTACTGTTTCACTTACTGGAGTGGGAATGGTAATTTGTACCCCTACGCTATCCAGCGTTTTCACTACTGTTGCACTCTCTAGAGTGGGAATAGTAAATTTTACCCCTACGCTATCCAACGCTTTCCCTACTGTTGGACTCACTGGAGTGGGAATAGTAATTTTTACTCCTACGCTATCCAACGTTTTCTCTACTATTGCACTCTCTGGAGTTGGAATAGTAATTCTTTTCCCTACGCTATCCAACACTTTCCCTACTGTTGCACTCTCTGGAGTGGGAATAGTAATTTTTACCCTTACGCTATCCAACGCTTTCCCTACTATTGCACTCTCTGGAGTTGGAATAGTAATTTTTACCCCTACGCTATCCAACGCTTTCCCTACTGTTGCACTCTTTGGAGTTGGAATAGTAATTTTTACCCCTACGCTATCCAGCGCTTTCCCTACTGTTTCACTTACTGGAGTGGGAATAGTAATTTGTACCCCTACGCTATCCAACGCTTTCCCTACTGTTGCACTCTCTGGAGTTGGAATAGTAATTTTTACCACTACGCTATCCAGCGCTTTCCCTACTGTTGCACTCTTTGGAGTTGGAATAGTAATTTTTACCCCTACGCTATCCAACGTTTTCCCTACTGTTGCACTCTCTGGAGTGGGAATAGTAATTTTTACCTTTACGCTATCCAACACTTTCCCTACTATTGCACTCTCTGGAGTTGGAATAGTAATTTTAACCCTACGCTATCCAACGCTTTCCCTACTGTTGCACTCTTTGGAGTTGGAATAGTAATTTTTACCCCTACGCTATCCAGCGCTTTCCCTACTGTTTCACTTACTGGAGTGGGAATAGTAATTTGTACCCCTACGCTATCCAACGCTTTCCCTACTGTTGTACTCTCTGGAGTTGGAATAATAATTTTTACCCCTACGCTATCCAGCGCTTTCCCTACTGTTGCACTCTTTGGAGTTGGAATAGTAATTTTTACCCCTACGCTATCCAACGTTTTCCCTACTGTTGCACTCTCTGGAGTGGGAATAGTAATTTTTACCTTTACGCTATCCAACGCTTTCCCTACTTTTGCACTCTCTGGAGTTGGAATAGTAATTTTAACCCTACGCTATCCAACGCTTTCCCTACTGTTGCACTCTTTGGAGTTGGAATAGTAATTTTTACCCCTACGGTATCCAACATTTTCCTCATTGTTGTTTTTGTTGGAGTTGGACTAGTAGTTTTATTGTGTCTGATATTTCATATGTTTTGTATTTTTTTTGCTATTGTAATATATCATTAATAATAAAAATTATTCACATTAAAAATATTGATTATTATTTGCTATATGTAATTATTAAATATTTATTAATGTTATTATTTTATGTGTATAGATGTATTGGTAATTTTTAAAAACATTTAATAATTTATACGTTACAGAAATTATTAGTAAAATTAATTATTCAGTAAGTATATATATTATATGTACATGTTTAATTAAAGTTTTATTAAATTATATATATTAATTATACATTTTAAATATTATACAATATATTTAATTATGTTTATTTAATTTCTAAGTATAATTTGGTTTATTTTACATATATTTTTAAAGTAAAAGAAAAACGATATTTTTAATAACGATATTTTTGACATCGATATTTAATTTTCAATATTTTTGTACTTACCATGTTGTAGATAGGATGTCGATATTCTTGACATCGATATTTTTGTTGCGATATATTTGTAGGTCGATTTTCTGTCTGTCGAAATTATGTCATACAACCGTCAGTTTTCTCTTGCATCTGCAGATGGGTATGGGAGAGTAGGGCCAGGTTTTCTGCAAAGTCCAGGTTGTCGAGCTGAATCCAAGGTGTCCAATGAATATCATTTCTTCTTCTTGCTGTGGATGTCTTTATGATCAAGTCTATGGCCAGCAGGAAGAGAAAAGGCGAGAGCAAAGAACCCTGGCGGACTCCGGCCCTCACTTCGAAGGCTTCTGTGAGTTGTCTTCCATGGACAATCTTGCAGGTCATTATCTCGTAAGAGTTCCTGATGATTCTTTCAAGTTTATCTGACATACTGTAGTGGTGGAGGAGTTTCCAAAGGGCCTCTCTGTTCATGTTGTTGAATGCTTTCTCATACATGATGAAGTTGACATAGAGGTGGGAGTTCAATTTCATCAACTGCTCAATGATGATGCGCAGTGTTGCAGTCTGGTCTGTGCAGTATCTATCTTTGCGGAGGCCAACTTGCTGGTCTTGCATCATAACGTCAACTTGTTCCTTCATTATGTTCAGGAGGACTCTGTTGAACACTTTGCCTGGGGTTGATAGAAGAGTTATCCCTCTGTAGTTTGCGCAGTTACTCAGGTCACCTTTCTTGAGGTTCTTGATCTGATATCCCTCCTCCCAGTCTGATGGCACCTTTTCCTCTTCCCAGATCCTTCTAAAGATGGGGTAGAGCATGTCTCCTGATGTTTCAATGACTGTGTTCAGGGCCTCTGCAGAAATGCTGCCAGGTCCTGCTGCTTTCCCATTTCTCAGATATTTGATGGCTTGCCGTATTTCTTCTTTAGTTGGTCTGCTGCAGTTGATTGGCAAGTCCTTTTCAGATGGCTTTATGTCTGGTGGAGACTGTGGCACGGGCTGGTTCAGCAGTTCTTTAAAGTGCTCCACCCATCTTTGTTGTTGGCCTTCCTTACCCATGATTGTCTTACTAGCTTTGTCTTTAACAGGTTTTCTGACTTATCTGCCAGAGCGTTTCCTTATGTCGTAGAGTTCTTTCAAGTTTCCATGGCTTGCTGCTTCCTGGGCTTCCATAGCAAGGCCATCGATGAATATTTGCTTGTTTGCTCTTAAGCTTCTGTTTGCTTCCTTGTTGCTTTTAGTGTATTCGTATTGAGCTTTTGCTTTTTCTGCTCTTGTTCGGCTGGTGTTGACTGCAGCTTTCTTTTCCTTTGTCGCTTGGATTTTGCAGACTCTGTGGAAATCCATTCTTCATGCTGGTGTTTTTCTTGGGACCCAGTACTTCAAAGAAGAGGAGAAAGAACAGTTTTACAATAGATTCCAGTCCATCCTGGGAAAATGTCTTGAGAAAGAGACACATCATCATACTGATGGGGGACTTCAATGCCAAGATTGGAAGCAACAACACTGGGTACAAAGAAGCCATGAGCAACCATGGCCTTGGTGACATGAATGAAAATGGTGAAAGGCTTGCAGATCTCTGTGCCCTGAACAGTCTGGTGATAGGCAGTAGTGTATTCCCACACACAGGAATACACAAGGCAAATGTGGGTGTCACCAGACCATTCAACAGAGAATCAGATCAACCATGTCTGCATTGGCAAGAAGTTCCGGAGACCATCACCTGTCCTGGCCAGGCTAAAGCTGAAGAAAGCATGGATGGAACCGACAAACCAATGCCAGCGATTTAACAACCCCCTCCTGAAAGATGCACAGAAATTAAGTGAATACTTAGTACTTAGTCACCCTCAGTAATAAGTTTCAAGTCCTGCAAGAACTAAAGGACGACAAAGACCCAGTAGAAAGCCAGTGGGAGAAGATCAAAGAAACAGTGACATCAACCAGCCAGGAGGTGCTGGGTCCCAAGTAACACCAGCATAAAGGATGGATCTCCACAGAGAAAATACTTGATATTTCACTATTCTTTTTTCCGTTCCCTTCTTCTTTAGGGTTGAGAAATTCCTTGTTTCCCTTGTGTTTTGCCTGCTTGGGTGGATGGCCTAGGTCTACCAGAATGAAACCTTAGAATCCACAATGTTAGTCATGACCTCTTCCACCCTACTCCCCTTTCTCATTAGTGTGCTTCACATTAGCATGTCAGTGAAGTTTACCTGAAAGGGTTTAATGAAATATAAACAGAACAGTGAGAAAACAAACGAGAACAAAAACAAAAAGAAGTGTCTCATCAGACCATTATCTTCTTGGTCCTTTGTTTAGGGATGCATTAACCCCCTTAGCATCTAGCATGCTTGCGTTTCCCTCCTTCCACAACCGCTAATGTTCCTTTTTTCTGACAGCCCCTGCCATAGTTAAAATACTGCCGGTCTTGCTATCCACCCCTTTTCCTCTTTCCTCCTTTGTCTATTCCATAGGGTAGAGTTATCTAGTTAGTTGGTATGGTTCTTAGAGGAGCAACGCCAAGGGGACACTCACCTGGCGAGCCACGATTCCTCTGTGGGCTGCGTCGGGACAAGGATTCAGAGAGGCAGGTCTGACCCGCTTCGGTAGGGCATCTCTGTGGGGGATCACGCTGCTGAGGCTTGCTTTGGAGGAGTCCTTTCATCCATTTGGCTCCGTGTTGCATCTCTGGGTTCTTCTGGGCTCTCCGTTGGTTCCGAGCAAAGGGTTCTGCATCTTTCAGCGTTATTGGCCTCACACTGCACTGGTTTCCTCTCACATGCTCTTCTTCTCTCTCATTGACTGTCAGATCATGCTTTTGAAGACAGCAGGTATGCATGAGGGTGGGCCTTCCCGTTTTGTTGCCGCACCCGTTCTCCTGTCCCCTTTCTAATTCCGTGTTTTATTTTTAAATCTTTTGATTGTGTTTTATGTATTGAACATGGAAACGGAAAACATTAGGACTCTTGCATCACACACCCATTTTGAGTCAGTGAAATCTGAGTGATTAAGTTGAGCAGACATTATAACAACCCCTGTATTAAGTCCAAGTCTCTGAATTCCCTCCATTGACCCTATATATTGTCAAAGTTCTCGGGAAAGCCTCTGGCCCTGTACACTGCGTTCAGCCTGCATACACCAATTTATTCCCACCCTCGACTGCGACATGGACGGGCCCTAAACTCACCCCAACCCACACCCAATTCCCACAATTGGGCTACATTTCTCCTAGCCACCATAGAGCCAGGTTGCAGAACAATAATGTAAATTTGTGCAAGGTTTGATCCTCCCCATATCCCGAATGTGCCTTGCCTTGATCTAGTACTCCTGGTTCTTCTGCAAACGCTGAGAGGCGCCGGTCCAACTGTATCCAAAATGATTGTATAAAGGGACAATCCTTGAGGCTGTGTAGTAGCAACATCCCTCGCCGACCTCATCCTCATAAACACAGATCATTCCCTAGTTTCCCCATACGGAACAACCTGGTTCTGGTGTTGTATGTGCGATGCAGTATTTTGAGTTTCGCCAATGTAAACCCTGCTTTGACGGCAACCACTCTTGGGTGGCAACATGCCTCACCCCAGTCCTTATCTGCCAAAACCCCCAGATCACATTCCCATTTCCCCTGCAGTACAACAAAGGGTGGCTGGCAGTTTATTAAATAATGTCTTGTATATTTGTGAAATGGCATGTTTTTGAAATAGGGCAGGAAATAGCCAGAATTCTAGTGGTGTCTCACCTGCCACTTCTTGCAATAAATCCCCATACCCTTTAGGAGCATGTTTGACTTGCATGTAGCGAAAGAGCTGATTAGCGGCGAGTTCGTACTGCTCTTGCATCTCCGTAAAGGAGCTCTTAAGGGCCTCAAATATTCCCCAATATTGTTATAGCTATCATTTACCACTGCTTTTTGAACTTCAACCCTTGGAGGTCTGCCAGGACATCAAATTCTCAAAGAGTGGTCTCCAATGTCAGTCTTCCCTTCCAGCCCATTTTCGCTGAAGCTCTCTTCCATATTTTGACAACCCGATCTGTCCTTGTGTACCCATTCGGGTCTATGAACTAACTATAGAGGGCTCCTGCTGGGAAGCAAATGCCCACTCATTGACTACTAGTAGCTATGCTGACCAGTAATATAATTGAACATCGTGGAAGGTGAACCCCACCTTCGTAGGGGTTTCTTGTCAGAGCATGCAGCGCTATAGGAGGGGCACCCTATCCCACAACAGAGTCCGGGTTACTACGTCCACTGCCTTTTCTCATATAGTGTAATCTGGAGCAGGTATAAAAACTTGGGCAGCACAATCATTTTGTAAAAAATAGCAATAGCCATCAGAGATATAGCCATAAGCATCAGAGATATCGGCTGCCCTACGTCCCACCTGTATTCATCAAAGACTCACCGCTGATTATGTCTCTGGAATTCACCAGGATCCCAGATTACAGAACCCCTGAATATCGAAATCCCTTGGGGACCACTGCAGGGGACATGGCCAATCCGCCGGTGGACGCAAGCGAGTCAGTGGAAATGGCACTGACTTAGGCCAAATGATATGAACCCCTGAGTACCTACTGAAAGTGTTGACGATCTCAAGAGCTCTGAGGATGGACTGCAGTTGGTCAGCTTGATATATCAACGTCATCAGCATAAAAAGGGAGATGACATCCTCCCACTCTGAGCTCTACAACAGACCCTAAATTTGGGCATTCACACGTACACAACAGGGCAGGGGCACCAGGGCACACAAGAAGGGACAGCGTCCCACTGACTTATACTTTGGCTACTGGCCTGGTGTCCAATAGGCGTATTCAGGATTTTAACTCTTTCCGAAACCCCATCCTATGCAAGACCTCCAATAGGAAACTCCACTTGACTGAATCAAAGGCCTTTTTGGCATTGAGGGTCAATAGTACCAATGGTTCCCCCAGGATTGGTCTCTATGCCAGGCACCCAAAAAGCCACTGCAAATTATGGCGGGCAGGACAAATAGGCATGAATTAAGACTAATCCGGGGCAATTTTTTTGTTGATCAGCTGTATCACGCAGTTCACCAGTACTTTAGTCAGGATCCTTACATCAGTATTTAGAAGAGTGATGGGCTTGTAGGATGCATACTGATATGGGGGCTTACCCTCCTTATGAATGAGGACAAAAGTAGCTGTCCTTGGCTCCCAGGGCAGGCTCCCTGTCCCCCTGATGATGTAGAACATTTTACATATCTGTTCCTCCACTAGTCTCCCCACACACCTATATAATTCAGTAGGGAAACCGTTCGGCCCAGGGACACTCTCCCTCTGAAGCTGGTATATTGCTTCTTGAATTTCCTAAACACCGATTGCTCTGTACAGTGCTATTGAGCTGTTCCAGTCAAACCCTTTGACTGGCAGATCTCTCACAAATTTCCTTGAGGTCCTCTCTCTGTGCTTTGGTCTCGGGATGGTGTAATTCTGCAAGATAGGCCGCAAAAGCCTGTGACATTTCTTCCGCCGTATGTACCACCACCCCTTCACTATTAACTGATTGGTGTACCAACACCTCCCTTGCTCATGCTTCACCAACCATGCAAGTAATTTGGCAGCTTTGTTCCCAGCCTCATCTAGTTTCTGTTGTTTGGACCAAAATTGAGCCTTGCCTCTTCCTCCACAAATCACTTGTACTTGTCCCTGGCCATTGTAATACAGTGTAGTAGCTCAGGACAAGGGCGAGGGTATACTCCGGCTCCTGTTCTATAATTCAGTTAGCTCTCTCAGTTGTTTCTTCCTTTTCCCTATTATGCAGGATAACAGATTTCCCCTGATCACATCCTTATAGGCCTCCCATGTCACTACCTCAAACTTACCTAACCCCACATTCTCCTTGAAGTATGATTCTGTACTAATCCTCAGTAACCTTCTAGTATTCCAGCTGCCCAGCTCCCATGGATCTAGTTTCCAGTTTACCCGCCCCTGGGGAGCCTGCCGCTCCAGGCATGTATAAATCAGAGAGCGGTCTGAAAAGTCCCTCGACAAGTAGCTACTATCTCAGTCTCTCTCGCTTGTGTTTTTCAAGAACTAGAAATTTGTAAAGTCTGGACATAGAACCAGGCAAACCCATGGCATATGAATAATGTCGCTCCGTGGGATGAGAGTCTCTCTAAAAATTGATTAGCCATAGGACACTACAAATGTATGGAAACGTGTGTCCCCCCAGGTTGTGGATTGCCCCCTATAGGACTGTCCAGCTCCACTTACTTGGTGAGGTTGAGATCCATTCTATAATTGTCGTAGCATTTGGGACCTGCACCAACCGTTTCCCCATCTTCTGGAACATTTGGAATTGAATCCCAGGTGGGAAATACCATGAGGCCATTACCATTTTATCCCCATCCAAGCACTGCATAACACCCTCCTGGTTCGAACAAAGTCCGGCAGGCTTTAATCGGGAACAATCTCATAACCAATATGCCCAACCCCCTGGATCCTTTTGTGAACCCAGAGTGCACCTGAACCTCTTCCCAGGAAGGCACAATTATTTCTCACTAAGTGGGTCTCCTGTAACAGGAGAATATCCGGGATGTGTCTAAATAGAAAACTGGACACTACCCCTCTCTTCAATTTAGTCACTAAGCAATTAGCATTCCAGAAGTGGAGTGTGAGTCTTTGCCGCCGGGTGTCAGAACCCATTCCCATACTTATTCTTGAAGGTGATGTTTGGCCCTCAGGTTGTCTTATTCTGCTCCCACGTGTGTCTGCTGAAGTGTCAAACCCTCCCCTTGAAAAGCTCCCCCACCCTACTGCGCCAGGGTATGAGTGTGGAACAAACCCTTCCCCAATTCCGTGCTCCCGAACTCAACATCAAACCTAATAAGGTTTACTTGATCACCCGTCTCAATCCCCTACTTTAGGACGGTGAGCTGACTTCTCTGGGCCCTGAATATGGCATCCAGACCCAGCACTGTTCTTGCCTTTGATTACTGCGGCTCCTGACCCTTTTTTCAATCGCTGTGAACCTCACCATCTTCTGGAGTCTTGTCTCTGCCCCCCCAGTGAGTCAGTGCGCTGGTCCACTGCTGTTGAGGACTTTCGAGGGCTCTTCTCTCTCATTTTCCAAGCTGAACGCCAGCCCTCCAGCGAGTTGTAAGTCTCTTTGAGGAGAACCACAGAATTAGGACTTCCCATTATCAAGGGTTCTAAGTTTTGCCAGAAATTGCATTGAGTATTGCAGATTGCGTATCAAGAGTTCCTGTTTGACCTTATCAAACGATCATCTTTTGTGTGAAATCCATGAATGCCATGACCGTTTTATTTTCAAGTGCAGTGGGCCATGTTGCTTTGGAGAATGGCATCACACTCCTTGAAGTTCAGGAAGTGGGCTTTTACCAGTCTTGTGCCAGGCTTAATCAGTACCACAGGCACTCAGTGTGCTCTTTCTACCACGTAGTGTGGGGATAGTTTGCCAGTATTTACCATTCAGGTCACAAAGTGCAACTTTTTCCACATTAATATTTGCTTCTTTCTTGGGTATCCCCACAAATTTCATATTATTGCGATGGATCTGCCCTCTGTGTCTTCTGTCCTGGCATGCAGCTGCTGAGTGGTCTCCTTAAGGTGGTGAACTTCTGCACTGAGTGTCTTAATGGAGGCAGTGTGGTCACAGAGGGATGCTTAAGCTGTAGAAACCCATTCTTCGATTTTGCTCATATCAGCCCAGATCAGGGTGACATCCACTGCCACCATGTCTATTTTGGTTTCGAGGGCGGCCCTGTATTCTTTAAAAGCCTGCAGTAGCTCTTTGAACGTTGGGCCATGGTCATGGATATCTGCATCCTCTGCCGCTGGTGGATGGTCACCATTTCCGGCCCCAGTGATGTTCCTAAAGGTTTATACCCTTATCTTGATCCATGGCAACAAGACTATACCTTATTTCCGTGGACTGGGCCTTGAGCTCAATGGCAGCTCACAAGGGCTAGGTGAGTCTTCTCCTAGCTGTATTATAGGGGATGGGTGGCCGGGGGGTCGCTGCAGACACAGACTAACAGTCTGTACCCCCTCAACACTCACCCAGCGCCCACTTCTGTGCCCCCAATGTCGATGTCTTGAAGGGGGATGGGTGACGTGCACCCAACCCAGCAGGAGCACTACGGCTGGCTTTCTCACCTTGTGGCCAAAGTCTTTCAGTTTCAATGCAGGTTGTTTCAGCTCGCTCCTGGCCCTCAAAACCCCAATGATGGTCTTGTGAGAAGGGGAGGGGGGGAAAATCCTTCTAGGACACCTCAGCTTGGGGAGATCTTTTTGGCCGCTGGTGCCCCCACGTCCTACCAGACCCACTGTTAGCATCTGGCCGCCATCTTGGATACTTGGCCCGCCAAGACTCCCAGTGAAAACTTGATAATTGAGCTGCTCCCAGGGCCAGCCACCCCGCTGGTTGTTGTTCTTCACCTTCTGCGACCACCCTGTTCTGACAGCGGCCCGAGGGATACCGGATAAGTGCCTCAGACAATCTTCATCAACGCAGCCTTACATATCAGGCACTATGTTTTCTCGGCGTCCTGGCTACGATCCTTATTTCCAAAAATGTTTAACCTGTCTTTTGTTTTTTTTCCTTTCCTAGGTGCAGGCAGGACAGAGCTGGAGGAGTATGATGGACCTCCTCATGTAAGTGCATTGCACACAGATATCGATGAAACTAGAGCCAACCATTAATTTCTTCTTATATAATTACATATTTCCGACGTGTACATCAATAATCTGCATCTTGTTTTCCTTATTTTATTACTATTTTATTGTATTTATGTATGTGTTATTTGTGTAGTGCAAACCCAGCTAAAGACAGAGGAGCGCTGTACGGGGTCAAAGGCAAGGATAAGAGTCAGTGAGTGATAGGAAAGGTAAACTGGTTTGTGGATTGCTAATGCATTGTGATGCAGTGTTTTTGAAAGAAGTGAATCTTAAACACTTTTCTAAATTGGAGTAGCATTGAAGCAGTGGTGTCCAGATACTCTGTACTTAGAGGGAAAAGGCCTTTTTCCATGTTTTCTTTTCTTTTTTACACTTCTTAGTCTCCACTCTGATGGTGCTGTGCCTCTGGGTGTGCTGAGAGCCGCCAGAGGTGGTGTGCTTGTTTGCAAGATAAGTCCAGATGCTGGTTGTGATGATTATGTAAATGATCCAGCTGGTTTTGAAGATGGTACATGCCCTCAGGGAGGAAAAAGGGAGTACCAGCAGGATGGGAGTGAAATTATATTTCTTCAGGTCCTGGGTGAGATGTGCTCTGGTGAGTAGGATGCCATAAGGGCTAACAGTGTGGAATCTAGGGGGCCACATAACTGGGTGTTACCACCAACCAGATGTGAGAGTATGAAGGCTTCAACTGTAGTTCTGAAGTTGCTTTCTAGAAGAAATAGTTTGACTTTCTTAACAACATAGAGCTAGCGCCAGGCCATTTGTAAATGTTGTAGTGTGTTCCATGAGTGAGACGGTGTCTAGGGTGAATCCAAGTGACATGGCATTTGGTGAAATTTGGCGTTTCAAGCTGTCCAGGTTCATGGCATAGAGTCATATTTGTACTTTTTCTTGCTTGTTATTGGCAAGTAACAGGCAGGCTGTCTTGCTTGCTTTGAACTTCAGGTAGGGCCTAGAAATCCACGTTTGGATAATGTGCAACCACTGTTTGTGGCAGTGAATGTCTGATGAGTATGAGACTTTCAAGTACAGTTGTATATTATCAGCATATTGGTGACTCTTTATGCGGTTATCCATGTATTGAGCACCAGAGAACTCCACATAGATGTTGAAGATGACAGGAGACAGTATGGAGCCCTGGGGTACTCTGTCACTGCTAGAAGTCTTTTGGGACTGGGAGTGCACATTTGAACAAACTGGTGTCAGTTGGAAAGGTAGGAGGAGAACCAATGAAGGACATTGCAAGTGAATCCTATTCGAGATGAGGTATACATTTAGCTGCATACATCAAAATAGTAGTTTTTTTGGCCTCATATAATTTGCTGGGAAAGGCAAGCATTTTTTTTGGGAAGGTGTTCAAAAAAGTATTTTAAAAAAGAGGTAAGTATTAACTTTTTTTTAAATTACGGAAGACCTTGGTTTCTCTACATTACATACGTCTTTTGCAAGTACTTTTAAAATTTCTAGGCATGCCCTCATTAATTGATACCATATACTAGTCTTCCAACACTTGTGCACATGTGATAATCAATATCATTTCTAATCATGGAAACTGAATAGTCAAACAAATTCTCACATCTAGCAGTTTTTTCCAGAATTTTTCTTTAATTCTCCTGTAGGAAATGACTTTATTGGGAGGTATATTTTTAGCTATGTACATCAAAATAACTGGTACCTTGCCCTCATATACTTATGTCGGGGGAGGTAAGATCCCATCAACTTCTCAATTTATGAATACCTATATAAGACAGCACCATGATAAATGTGGCTAGACTGCTACTCCATGTATATGTTCATATTCAAACTATTAACAATAACCATTTCTAAATAACATTTCTAAGTAACAATCTCCAGCCAGCTGAATATTGAACACATGTTACAAAATTACATTTTTCTGTCATTTAGACAGATTTATTATTTTAGATTTCACCAGATTTGCAAGTGGTGTTGAAAATTTTAATACTTAACTACCATTGCATTCCTACAGGGTTAGGTTGAGCATAATATCAACTTTATACAGTAACAAGTTCATCTGAACTTTTGGAATTGTCTGGGAAATATTCTTACTTCACTTATAGAGTTTGGAAGTTCTGATAAATATATTGTACATTGAGTGCCAGGATTAAGATAACCAGATGTCCTGGATTATCCTGGACTGTACAGTTTTTTCAGGCATTATCCCAATGTACCAACACTTTTTGCAAAAAGAAAAAAGTGATTTTTAGGAAGCTTTGGTGATTATGCACATTGATCACAGTGGCATGTAAGTTCATGTTTCCACAAACCCTCTCTTCGCACCAGGGACAAAGTGTACTTTATGGTTCAAATCCTTTTATTGCCAGGGGGCGTGGCTTGGCACACGGCAAGATGGCTGCACCGTAGTGCAGCTCCGCCGGCCGCCGACATTATCCTTTGTCTATCCTGACTCCTGCAGGCCATCCGCACTGTCAAATGTGGGGAGGAGCATCTGATACAGCAGCGCCTCCATCTGGCGGTGTTTTGAGGGCAGTGGCGACTTCTCCTTTTATGCTATGCTATTTTTTTTATCCCACAGGGACTGTAGGACTGTTGTAGAATATTCTATGTCTGTCGCTTGCTGTTTGGGAACCACAGCTCATTCATGCTGTTGCTTCAACCACTGTAGGGTTCCTCCTTTTTAGGTCTCGCCTGAGCTATCGCGTAAGCGATGCTCTGCGAGACTTATTGAGAGGGCTCCAAAAAGTGCTACCAGGCCAGCCTAGCGACACAGTGCATGTGCGCGGGAGCGCGCGCTTGACACGCTTACTTTCACTTTGGCGGCCGCTTTGATGTTTGATCGCGTTTGCGATCACTTTCGCGGCCGCACGGCCGCGTGTTTCAATTAGCGCCCCTGTCACTGTGTCCTGCACTCTCTCCTACCACTTTTCCTCATGCTTTTCACTCCCCATGGCTGTTACTCTGCTTTGTTGTTTCATATATACCGCTATTCCCTTCCTTGCAGTTTCTACTCTTTCATGCTTCTCCCGTTGCCGTCCTCTTTTTCACTCCCCTCCCGTCTCTGCTCCTATCGTTACTTCCCTGGTGACCCGTCTTATCTACTCTCCTCCTTTTCAATTTCCAGCCACTTCGTCACATCGGGCTGCATGCTACATCATCTGGACGTCATGTGGCCGGGTGGCTCACTACACCCGTCTTTTCTCCCACCTCTTCACCCCGCCTGTCTGTTCTCCTTGCACTCCTCTCTTCCATCTCGGCTTCCAGCCTGCTCTACCCTCCCCGATGACGGCTCCTCCTGTTCGCTCCATCCTGTCTGCGCTCATCTCCCTGCTGCCATTATTCCTCCATTCTCTTGGCACCTCTCCTCTTCCTCCGCCTGATTCTGCTTCCCGCTCTTCCTCCCTCTATTTCACTTCCTCGCGGGCTCCCCCCTTTCAGCTGGCACTGTCTCTGGGAGCCCTTTGGTACAATTTGCTGTCTCCTCTGGAGAGATATGCTGTTTGTACTTCCACAGAGGGACAGCTTGTTGGAAGCTGCAGGGAGCTCTCAACATGGGAGGGAGGTGCGATTGCCTGCTTTCTTCTTTTTGGCTTCTTAATTTTACCTAGAATCTCCCGTTCCCTTGCCTCGGGGTTAGAACTTGAAAGAAACAAATGTAGAAAGGAAGCCGTGCAATTTTTGCACATTGTCAAATATATTCTCTCTTGTTTTCTGGAAGAAAATAAAAGTCTGTAGACTTTCCAACATTAATTCTCAAATGAAATGTAGGCTAAAAGGCTCACAAGCAATTTAATGATGTAGAACTGAAGCCAGAGACGTGTACCATGCCTGTTCATGTGTGCTAGTATCACCTCAGTACTGACTTGCTGCTTCCCTGGTAATCTTCCAACTACCAAGACGACCTTACCGACTTCTTAACAACGCTGAAAGGCCACGTTATTGGCAAATGCTACGCAGTACAAAACCGCAAAGGATAACCCAGTGTGGCACTGTGCAGGGGTGTCTAAATTAAGCATCCCCTTTAGGGTTCTTTCATCAGTTAATATAAATGTCTTCTAAAATACCTTCTTCTGCTCTTAATGAAACCTAAGCCCATCTCCTTATGCCAGTTATGTTATGTTATGTTATGTTATAATAGTTTATAAAGCGCACGATTACCTTGCGGTGTCCTGGCGCTAAGCACTGAAAGCCTGTACTGACGTGAAGAATTAGAACTCGGAAAAGAACTAGGTTTTGAGAGTCTTCCTAAAGGAGGCGAGATCTGAAGCATTTCTCAGTGTGAACGGCAATCCATTCCAGACTTTAGCGGCTGCATAGGTAAAGCTCCTTCCTCCCCAATTTACCTTTTTTATGTAAGGAACTTTTACCCGCTTGGCTCCAGATGATCTGAGCGTTCTGCCTGGTCTATACCAGGAGAACTTATTTTTGAGAAATTCGGGAGCTGTCCCGTTCAAGGCTCTGAACACAATACACGAGGCCTTGAACCTGGCTCTAATATGGATGGGGAGCCAGTGCAGTTTTTTCAACTCGTCTTTAACTGATACCCATCTAGGGGTTCGAGTCAGGAGTCTGGCTGCGGCATTTTGGATGACCTGCAGCCTGTTTTGATATTGTAACTGCATATTCAAATAAAGACTGTTACAATAGTCAAGTCGGGATAGTATGAGTGCGGTCACTACAGTACGAAGGCAACCTTCAGTCAGATAGGGCCTGATTTTCCTAATCATTCTAAGTAAAAAGGAGCAGCCTGAAGTGACACTGCTCACCTGGTCGCCCATGTTGAGTTTATCGTCAATCATCACTCCCAGGTTTTTTGCCTTCCTACAGGGAATGGGGCAGAGGCCTAGTGAGTCAGGCCACCAGTCAGGAGTCCACATCCGGAGGTTATTGCCAAACCTCACCACTTCTGTTTTAGCCGAGTTCAGCTTAAGACAGTTAGCTGACATCCACCTGGAAATAGATAGCATACAATTCGAGAAGCGATTGCCTGTTTCGTTCTCAGCCCCCTCCCTTACCGATAGCACAATTTGCGTGTCATCGGCGTAGGAGGTAAGCTGGAAGCCGAATGACCTGATGATACCGGCTAAGGGGGCCACATAAACATTAAAGAGGGTGGGGCTTAGTGAGGAGCCTTGCGGCACCCCACATGGCAAAGAAAAAGCTTCAGAGGTAGTGTCATTTAATTCGACTGTTTGAAGCCTGTCTTTTAGGAAGGACTCCAGGAGCTTCCAGGCTTGTCCTGTTATCCCGGTCTTTGACAACCGATTTAACAAAATTTCGTGATGCACGGTGTCAAAGGCCGCGGATAGATCTAAAAGGATTAGCATAGCACTTCCTCCTTTGTCCAAGGTTTCTCTAATCTCCTCTGTCGTTTTAATAAGCGCCAGCTCCGTGCTATGATATGGTCTGAAACCATATTGTGAGTGGTCAAGAGAATCATTCAACTGAAGGAAATTGCTGAGTTGTCTGTTCATAGCTCTTTCGAGCATTTTCGCTGGTAAAGGGAGTCTGGAGATGGGGCGATAATTAGATGGATCTTTGGGGTCCAAGGATTGTTTCTTTAGAAGAGGAAGTACTGAGGCCTTTTTCCATAGGGTAGGGAAAATGGCCGTTTGAAATATATTATTGAAGAGGGGTGTGAGGGCCCTGCAGGAAATATCTGCCACCTGTTTGATCATCCCGGTGGGGCAGGGATCGCTGGGCGCACCTGATTTGATATTATTCATAAGATCCTTAGTTTCCTCTAAATTCAGAGGAATAAAGTGATCTAATGTGTTAGCCAGGGGAGGGGGGGTGTTGGTCTCTAAAACCTCATCATTTTTATTAATCATGTCTGATAGAGAGGAAAAAATGATTTCCACTTTAGATTTAAAAAAAGCTGCCACCGTATTGCAGAAATTGGGTGCGATTGGACCATTGGGCTTCCTAGGGTTAGAGAGTTTAATGACAGTTTTAAAAAGCTCCTTTGAGTCAGATTTGGCATTAGAAATTTGGCGCGAAAAGAAATCTCTCTTGGCTTCCAAGAGAGATTGTTTGTATGTTGCGATGGTTACTTTAAGTTCCAGTTTATCGGCTATTGTATAGTTTTTTCGCCACAGTCTTTCAGCCCGTTTACATAAAAGTTTTTTCCCCCGGAGCTCTTCTGAGTACCAAGGAGCCGTAGGTATGGCCCTTCTCGGTATCCATTTTCTGGGGGGGGCTGCTTGTAAACATGCCTCTTCCAACCAGTTGTTATACTGTCGGCTTGCTACCTCAGGGTCAGGTGAAATTATGGGTAGTTTTTCCTGAAGGGAGGATTCTAGATGTAAAACGTCTACTTTTCCCCAAGCTCTAGTTGTGATCTCCTTTTTAACTTTTAAACATGTAGAATCCCTCGTGACATGTTTAAGTTCAAAGGTGCGACTATTGGGACAAATACAAACTTCAATCGTCCTTCCCAACCCTCTCACTCATACGCCACAAAGATTCCAGTAGTAGCATTTTGGACATAGCACACCCTAGTCTGGTATTATTGCAATATTCATATAGTAATATAAGTGATGGATCAAGCTATGATACAGAAATACTGCTGCAGTAGCATCATAGATGAATTTAGGTAACAATTCACACTCCTGACAAGGCAACGAAGCACATAAGCAAACAGCACACTACCCCATGAGGGAGCTCTCACTTGGGAAAGTCTTGAAAGTCTTGAAATTGCCTGTGTGGGAAGCATTTTGGTGTGAATGGTGCTCGTATCTTGTTTTCATTGACAACAGATATCTTTACTGCATGGGACTCCGTTGTTTTAACTTAAGAGTAGCGCTCTCCGTTTTCCTTTGCTGAAGAAGTAAGGAGCACATGAAATCCTCCAGTGTGAGTGCTAACACACGCATTCCGCAAGATTCCAGATGAGAATGAGTGCACGCAGAAAACTCTTGCAAACTCTGGATACCGATGGTGGTGCATGTGTGGTAAGTGTAATGACAGTGCTTGTTATTATTATTTTGCGGTGTGTTAGGCAAATCTGTTGGGCTGTAGTCATATTAGGGCCGTAATATTAGTACTTGGAAGGTGCTTAATTTAGGGTGGTGTGTGTGGAACGCTTAGCATTTTATTTTAGCTTTTCTCCTGTAAACATTGTAGGCATGCAAATATTGTTAATTTTAAGGTTCTTTGGCATGGAGATATATACAAGGCCCTAATGTTTGTGCCTGTAAGGAGGGACGGGATTGTCCGAATTCATTTTAGGATAGGTGCGCATTCGCTTTGTATTTTGCGTCTGGGACATGTTTTTTTTGTGTGGGGCCTAACACATGCGCTGTTAACATGTAGTGCTTGTGCACATATTTATTTCAGTAAAGCACACGCTGTGTGCACCCATATACGTAGTGTTACTGCCTGCCCTTCCTTTGCTCTCCCCCCCCCCTTGTTTGCCTCACATTGTCACGTAGTTCACAAAGAAATCTTGTATGAAGGCCAATTAAGTCAGTATGCAGACGATATGTTTTAGTAAAACTGTTAAATGTACAGCTAGGTCAAATATAGTTTAGAACATGTGGCCTTTTAACTAAAGATTATCCAACTTAAAAAATTCGGCGTTAAAAAAACCGAAATGTTGGTACATGCCAACATGCTTAAAATGCACACTCGCCAGTTAAGTAAGTGTGCAAACAAAAGTTTTAAATTATTTGGAGGGTACACCACTGTACAGCGTGTATATTACACACAAAATACAACAATAAACACTCTACTCCCTAACATATCCTACCAGCTGTAAAAATGTATTACCTTATTAGAAATAACTGTATGCAAAGCATTAATTAAAATTACATGCGCTTTCGGTCTTTTGCTGAAACAACCTTACAAAACTTTATTACAGCATTAGATTTTCCCAACTATAGCACAAATCCTTATATTGTGCATTACTGTTACTGCTACCACATCCCCCCTCAAACAGCATACCTTATTTTAGCAACAGGTCGCCTTATCCTACAGAGCGATTTCTTTGATGAAAACGCCCACAGACGAATTCACACTCAAACATCTACATTTCACTAACATCCACCTAGCTGTCTGTAGGTCACTGGCGCCACCTAAATTAACATACGAAACTAGATGAAAGAACGCAACAATTGACAGGATCAACCGAATGGCATCAAAACAAAAACAAGCATTTGCAATGCAATAGGTCTCGCATTTGCAAAAGTGTAAGCTATTGGCATTGTTCATGACAATGCCTTTATCTATTTTATAAAACAAACACATACATAAATGCCATTATCATTTACAATGCCAATAGCTAGTGTTGCATTATTATTAGCAATACCAACTGCTCACACTTTTATAATGCGAGACCTATTGCATTGCAAATGCTTGTTCAAGTTGCTGTTTTCTTGCAGGAATACGAGATTGCACTAGGCGGCAACCTCTCTGTTCACCTGGGAGTTGGATGTTCCACGGTGTCCCCGAATAGGTGTACCCCATGCTGTACTCTGTAGTTGTTTCTACTTGTTGGGGTATATTGTGATTTTGGGATATGGCTTTGGCAAAATTGGGTCTGCTAAAGTGGGTGGGGGGGGTTTACAGTTTCCATTGGGGATCGTTTGTTGTGATTGTACTGCTATACTTGTTAAGCTGCCAACATATTACTGCACCTGCCTACGCCCTGCTTTCCTATGTGTTGGATGTTTCAAACCTGGTTATGGGCGATAGATATACATGTCTAACTTGGAACGTTTGTGGCCTAAATTTTCCCAAAAAGGTCCGACAAGTATTTGCCTATTTAGAGAGGCATGGGGTTCAACTAGCTCTCCTACAGGAGACTCACCTATCTAAATTGACGGAGGCCAAGATCGCGCTAAAATGGGCAGGTTACAGGCTTGCCTCGTCGTATTCTACTTACGCCAGGGGGGTGCTTATTCTGTTCAAAAGGGATCTGCCATTTACACCACTCAAAACCCGTACCGATAATGAAGGACGTTGGGCTATGGTACATGGTAAGCTGGGGATGTCGATGATCACGATTGTTAATGTATATGGCCCTGTTGTAGATGAGCCTCTGGTATTAATACAAATGCTTAGCACACTACGCACATGGCCGGAAGCAGCCATCTTGAGGGGCAGAGATTTAAACACACATTTGGACCCTTGCAGGGACAGATCCAATCCACTGGGTGCGAGCACTATTAAAGTTACCCAATGCATCCCATCCAGGCTGGCGGAGGACATGACGGCTGGAAGCTAACGGCCGTGACGAAGCTCCTCCCCTCGTGTATGGCGGAACACTGAAAATGCAGAACGCTGACACGACATGCTGCCAGCTCCCTCCGCATCTCTATCTGGCGAGGTTTATGTCAGAAACTTGACACGCACCGGAATAGGCATGGGGATGAGTAAGCTGTGAGAGAGGGTGGTTTTTTTTTTTCTTGGAGGCTTGTTAATTCAAACGCCGACTGCTGGATGCTGGATGTCGCTTCTCTCCCGGTAAGGCTATGGATATCGGATTTCGGATGTTGCGCTAGACTCGATAGAGGAGTCGACTGCCCGGAACTGTGTTAGTGCCTTTTTCTTTCGTTTTTTTTTTTTTTTCTTTGCTGATCTTGCTGATTTTGAGCGTCCTCTTCCCTGTATCCTGTATTAGTCAAGAGTGGTGTAATCAGCGGAACGGATGGTCGTTACCAGGAGTGGCGGTGAGACAGTTCCACCGGCATGGTGCAAGGAATTAGGTGCTGCTAGATTCTGGCGGCAATTTTTTGGGAGAGTATCTTTAAGGCTTGGGGGGATATGCATTGGACGGGAAGGTCGTGAAGGATACCAGGTGCTCAAAACTCCTGGCAAGGTGACTGATTTGAATAGTTCCCTAAGCAACAGTAACTGTACGTACTCAACAGTCCACCTCATCCAGGGTGAACAGGCAATATATATATACTATAGCTACCTGGATCAGGCTCAGGCACAGGCACAGGCTCAGGCTCAGGCTCTCTGTATGGAGGAGGGGGAACACGGTGAATGTGACACAGCCACAGCTACTGCCTCTACTGGTCTACGATCAAGGAATTGCTGGTCTAATCGCAGTTGCAACTCTGGCACCTTTCCCCCTCAGGCCGGGTTGTCCCGCTATACATTGCGAAATCGGGGTGCAAGCGCTGCCACGACAATCTCTCTGCCAGTAATATTTCCGATGGTGAGAGTTAAAAAAGGCAAGATTAATCTCGGTGAAGAGGCCACCCCCCCAGGAAAGGGGAAAACTAAGAAGGTGAGAGCCGGCGTTTCTGGTAGAATATCTGGTCTCCCTAAGGTCACACCATCACTGAAATCATATTATAAAGTGCTATCTATCAGTGGTATAGATCAAGGGAGAGAGATGGCGGCAGTCGGTACGGCAAATAATATCAGCACTGTATCCTCCATAGGTGATGGGGGTACTGCTAGTAAACCCTGTAGAAACAATTCTGCCAGCAGCGCTAAAAATACTACGAGTGCTATAACAGGGATTAGCGGTGCAACTAAGGAGAATCTAACTACTGTCTGTTCACCCTCTTTGGCTCTTGTTCAAGGTATCTCTGATTTAACAGACCTTATAAATTCGCTACCTCATCCTACGTCCTCCCCTATACAGGATATAGTACATCCAACAATAGTACTGTCTAATAGCTTTTCAGCATTGGCCATTCAAGAGGAGGATCAGAACGTGGAGGCTGAGCAGGAGGTTGAGCAGGACTGCCGAGTAAATGGGGAGGTAATGGTGGGTAAAGGGGAGCTAAGCGCGGCTACTGTTATGCCCAAAGCGGGCACGTCTGTATTGTCTCATATAGATAATACCTCAATAGCCGCAGATGTAACACCCGCCCCTGGAACATTGGCAGATTTACTCTTAGGGCTAAAAGAAGACATTGGCAAGCGCTTCACTATCTCGGAGGCAAATCAAAATGCGATTCAGGCCTCATGCGAGATGCTCGCCCAGAAGGTGGAGGAGGTTACACGGAGGACTGATGCTCTAGAATCGGAGTTGCCAAGAATCAGGGAGGCAGTAGGAGCCACCACAGCGGCCTATGATAAACTCTCTCAGCAGAATCGGGAGATGCGAGATGATATTGAGAGATTAGAAAACTATACAAGAAGGAATAACTTAAAAATTATGAATGTACCGGAGGATATTGAAGGTAGCGATATCAAGGCATTCATAATAACCCTTCTCAAAACAACGGTGCTAAATGAATCTCCGGAAACAGATTTGGATCTATCAGCAGATATTCAGCTGGTTCATCGTGACCCTTACAGGAGGAGACCGGGCAAAGACCATCCAAGAAAGATACTGGTTAACTTTTTAACATATGCCGTTAAAGAAAAGATACTAACATTGGCTCTAAAAACAGGTCATATAAAATCATCTTCTTTCGCTAGTCCATTCTCATTTACGATACGCTCAGATGTATCATCTATAACAGCTGTTAGACAATGGGAGTTGGGTAAGCGAGTGGCAATATTCAATTCATTGGGAGCCCGGGCTCAGCTGAAGTTTCCAGCTTCACCCCGTGTGATGTGGAGTAACCACATGCATATTATACGCCAGGTGGAGGATGCAGATATTCTGATTGATAGCATAAGGGCTGGTAGCGAGGGAAGAAAGTAGTGGAAATCTAGAAATATAGGAAGTAGTTGGAAGCATGTTAAGGCTGTTATTGACATATGGTTGGAAAATATATACCAGCAAATTACACTACATAATGTATAGTATTTAGTCCAGAGCACATTTATTAGTTAGGAATTAACCTATTTCCTCTTTTTTCTTTCTCTCTTTTCTCTTTTTCTATTTAGTTATTTCATTCACCCTGCACGAGTGGGGGGGGGCCCGTCTAAGGGCGTATGCCCAGGAAGATTGGGAGGGTCCTCCAGGGAAGGAAGTGGGGTTTGAGGGGGTGTAGGGGCGGTGGAGGGTTGGGAGGGGTAAAAAATAAAAGTTTGAATCCTCATCATAATAACCACGTTCTCCAATGGCGGAATTATTTATCAGTTATATGGGGGTATGGAAGCTCGGTAAGGAGTCGAGTCAATGACTAGTGGTAAAGCTCTATTTATCTCCTGGAATGTTAATGGGCTACGCTGTCTGCGAAGAAGAAGGTTAGTGTTGAAGTATATAGAGCAGTCTCAAGCTAAAATATTTCTTCTTCAAGAAACCCATCTCAGCTTTAGTGAGGGCAATGAGTTATTCAGCAAACTTGGATGGGTTGAGGCGTTCTGTTGCTCCGGACAGTCAGTAGCAAGTAAGGGGGTAGCAATTTTGATAAAGATTGGAGCAGGTGGCACTATTAGATCGACAATAACAGATCATACGGGAAGATGGATTATGGCTGCAGTAGATCTCAGCGGGGAAATGCATACCATTGTCTCATATTATGGTCCTAACACAGATGGCCCTACTTACTTGCTTAAAGTGCAACCCCATTTGGTAGAGGTTAGTTCACCTATCATTATGGGGGGGGATTTTAATATCCTTCTCGATCCAAGACAGGATCGCTCTAATCACTCTAAGTGTGTCACTGCAATTCGGTCCAGGCGTGTTATGGTCAACATGATGAATGAGATCGGGCTTATAGATGTGTGGAAGGTCAAAGGGGGGGCAGCTCCTGGATACACCTATTTTAGTAAAAAACACGGCCATGCATCGAGACTGGACTATATTTTAGTGGACAGGCAATGTCTAGAGACTCTGGAAGACGTGAGAGTTCTACCTATTATTATATCAGATCATGCACCTATTATGTTCTAGATAGCTCTAAATGGAAATCTAAAAATGGCACGCCCTAGATGGACCTTAAAAAGATCTGCATTAGGTAATCAAAACATAGTCACCTCTGTCAGTGCATCTATAGATAACTATTTTACTGACAACGATGGTTCAACTCTCCCAGAATATGTATGGGACGCTTGGAAAGCAAACATAAGGGGTCATCTCCATAGTTTAATATGTTCAGAAAATAAGGAGGGGACGAGGAAGTTTAAAACTTTGGAGAACAAAATAACCTCGCTTGAGAACGCCCTACTGGGAGGACAACAAATAAACTCAACTCAAGTACTTGAAGAGCTGGAACTCCTTAGATTAGAGTATAGAGGTTTATTAGATTCAAGAATCAAGTCACAATGGGATGCTCATGCCATGGACAATTATGAATATGGTGAGAGAGCTGGTGCAGTTCTGGCAAGGAAGATCAGGACGGATAGGGTCCGGAATAATATAGATAGGTTAAGACTCGACGACCAGGGGAATATATCTTGTAAACAGAAAGATATGGAAGATCATTTGCTTTCTATGTTCTCTAAACTGTATGAGGAAGAACCAACACGGGAAGACTCAATACAATGGCTGACGAGCAAGGCCCTCCCTACCTTGACTGACGACGGTAGAACCATTCTTAATAGTCCCTTTACAGAGGAAGAGGTTAGGGATCATATTAAAAAATAAAAAAATAATAAAGCAGCGGGGCCCGATGCTCTCCCGGGCGAAATATATAAAATCTTTGAGGAGAATCTGGCTCCCAGACTGTGTGAATTATTTAACTATATATATTGCAGAAAGGGAAGGATACCAGCATCATGGAGGAGATCTATTATCGTGCTCATTTTAAAGCCAGGGAAAGACCCCCTTAGTGCAGATTCATACAGACCAATCTCCCTGCTGAATGCTGACTATAAAATCTTTACTAGTGTTCTAGCAGGGAGGTTGGCCAAGTTAGTCCCACAACTAATTAATGTTGATCAGAAAGGCTTTGTGCCTGGTAGATATATCCATGAGTTGAACTTACAGCTGATTGGTTGTATAGATTTAGCAGTAACACGGTCGGAGCCCCTGGCAGTGGCTGCATATGATGCGGCAAAGGCTTTCGATCGTGTTAACTGGGGATTTCTGTGGGACACACTTGGGATAATGGGGTTTGGTGAGACTTTTGTTCAAACTATGAGAGGGTGCTATGAAGGAGCCTCGGCGGAAATCCTTCTGAACGGTCGATTAACATCTAGCTTCAAGATAGGGAGGGGCACTAGGCAGGGGTGCCCTATTTCTCCTCTCCTTTTTGATATTTATATTGAACCATTGGCACAGGCACTCAGGATTGATGAGACAATCACACCCTTCAAATATAAGGATTATAGCTGTAAGCTTGCCTTATATGCTGACGATTTGTTGATCTATACAAGAAATCCGATGGTAGTACTTCCTAGGGTAGAGGCGATAATTTAGGATTTTGGTTACCACTCGGGTTATCAAATAAATAACCTAAAAACAGAAATCATGTGTTGGGGGATTGATGACTGGGTAGGTCCTTGCAGCAGCCAGTTTAGATATTTAGGAATTATCATCACTCCAGACATTAATAATATAGTCCAAGTTAATATTAAGAAATTAAGTAAGGATATCGATCAGCTTTTTTCTAGATGGCAGAACCTTCCCCTCACAATTTATGGTAGAGTTAATTTGGTCAAAATGGTTATTCTTCCTAAGTTGACCTATTTGTTTAATTCAATCCCCCTTTCATTTACTGATAAAACTCTTGCAAAAATCCAGGGGAAGATTGGTAGTTTTATATGGGCAAAAAAAAATCTAGGTTATCATGGAAAAACTTAAAAAGAAGATTATTAAAAGGTGGGCTAGCACTCCCAGATATAAATTGGTATGCTCTATCTTTCCAGCTCAAACATTTTAGGTGTTTATTGTCATGCCCCGACGACTCCAATTGGGGGAGAATCTTGAATTTAATGGTAGGTTTAGAGGGTGGAGAATCCGGGTTCCTGTACAAATTTGGAGCGGTCAAATTTTATAAAAAAGTCCGTCTAAAGGTATTAAAATCAGCCCTTAGAGTCTGGAATAAAGCTAAAGAGATATGGAGGATTAAGTATTATTCTGAGTCTGCCCCAATTTGGGAATCCCCAGGCCTACCTCTATGTTTAAGGTACAGTTTGTCCCTTCCTATTAGGGGAGCAGGAATAAATATATGGTCGGATCTGATAACATCGGATGGAGTTCTCCCGTGGGAGGTACTGAAGTCCAGGATCGGGGACTCCTTCTCTAGGTTTAAATACATCCAACTTTGCTCTTGGTTTAAGGCTGAGGAAGAGAATATCGGAGGAAATTGGGAAATTGAGAGTATTCTCTCTTCTCCAGGGCCCAGGAAGAGAGAAGCGGGGTTCTGGTATAGGAAGATGTTGGAAGCGGAGGAAGCGCACTCTCCCGCACCAAATAGGGTATGGAACTCAACGAGACTTGAGGTAGACTCAGCCACTCTTTATGATTATTCTTTAAAAATACTATATAAATACGTGAGAACTGTTTCTCTTAAAAAGAACCATTTTTTCACTTTAAATAGATTATATTACACACCAAAAAAACTTGCGAGGTTTATAAATCCACCACCCTCCTGCCTTAGATGTGGGTTGGTAGAAGCGGATGATATCCATATATTCTATGAATGTGTGACAATAGGACTCTTTTGGAGTAGAGTGGAACGGGCTATAGTGGGTATTTTTAAATTAAAGCTTTCTTTAAACCTAGTTAGAGTCATGTTTGGGTTGGAAGTAGAACTTATTGATGAATTGGGAGAATCACATGTTGCATTATTTTTTTGTTTTATTTTGATCGCTCGCAGAGAAATTTGCAAGATGTGGAAGGATCCTAACCCCCCGCTGTATGATAATTGGTTGAGAGCTACACTGAGAATTGCACGATTAGAAACACTTTTAACTCACAGAAGGAATAGCACTATTTGGGAACCTTTTTTTGAATGGCGAACTGCAATGAGGTTGTAATAATATACGGTCCAATGATTAACACCATGCCTTGGTATAAAAAGGCAGGCCAGGTTGGCCCCAGGCGATAGCAAGAACTCCGGCCTGGGCCACCCAGGATAAGATTGGGCCACAGGAGACAAGTTGCATTCGTTAGTGGTGAGATGAGGATCAAAAAAAAAAAAAAAAAAAGTTACCCAATGCATAAGAGACACCATGCTAGAATTAGGCTTGGTAGATGCATGGCACTTGCGTAATGCTAAAACACGCGAGGGTACATGCCACACCAGCGCACAATAGTTGGTCCCGCTTGGACTATTGTCTATTGAAAGAGGGGGGGAACGGGTGGGTCACGGATGTTGCTCCTCTTCCACTCAACCTTTCTGATCACAACTCAGTGCGGCTGGACCTCCATATCCCTACAAACATTTATCGTCCCTTCACATAGCGCTTTTGTGCTGACGCCCTACTCGGCCCTACCTATGAGGATGCAATTAGAAAGGCAATAACACAATACTTCGAGTTGAACGTTGGCACGGTTGATAGTGCGGCCACCTTATGGGAAGCGTTTAAGGTCACTGTGAGGGGAGTCTGCATTAGCACATCCGCAGGTATACTACGCAACATCAGGGGCCAACTGTCCAAGATAGACATGGCGCTGGGGGACTTGGAAAAACAATATACGGCCACACCTAGTGCTACCACACTTGCCCGCATATACGAGCTGGTGGTGGAATATAACACAATGGCGCTATTTATCACGGCGACGTGTCGCCCAGGCATATGGTGAAGGGGGCCGACCAGGATGGCAGCTAGCTACTAGATTAAAATTTCAGGCCGAACATCACCACATTACTAAGATCGTTGATGCCCATGGAGGGAACATTTCACACTGCAGGATATAGTGGATCAATTCAAGGATTGTTATACAGAGATGTATACATCACGTGGAAGCATGGAGGATGATGCCCTAGACACTTACCTATCTGATATAGCCTGTGTCTGGCTGTCAAATGGGCACCACGAATATCTTAGCCAACCAATTGATGGATCCTATATTAAAGCGCCAATACTTTCTCTCCCAAATAACAAATCCCCGGGCCCGGACTGTCTTACAGCCGAATTCTATAAAGCGTATGCTGACCTTCTGACGCCCTATATTTTGGAGATGTATGCTGAGGCCCATGAGTCAGGTATACTACCTCCTTCCCTCCGACAGGCCCTGATCATCACACTTCTCAAAAAGGATAAACCACCCTCGTTCTGTGAATCATACCGTCCTCTTTCATTGATCAATTTGGACCCGAAAATTCTGGCTAAAATTCCAGCTACCAAGCTTCAACCTCTAATGTCCAGTTTAGTATTACCAGACCAATCCGGTTTTATACCAGAGCACTCCACTTCTCATAATCTGAGAACCATATTTGCTATGCTCCATGTTTTCGATCCTGATTTACCCGCTGCGGCTGTCATGTTGGATGCATCCAAGGCATTCGACTCCATTGAATGGAGATATATGTTTAATATTTTACAGCGGATGGGGTTCCTGGGTGTCTTTCTGGGTTGGGTGCGACTCCTGTATAATGCTCCATCGGCGCGGGTGCGAGTGGGGGGGGAGGTCACCTCAGCAATTCCGAACTGAGAGGGGCACCCGACAAGGCTATCCCCTATCGCCACTTTTATTTGCTCTCATGCTTGAACCACTGATGTGTGTGATCAAGCAGCGTCATAGGGAATCAGCACTAAATTTCCTGAATCGTCCTGTTAGTATATCCCTATGTGTGGATGATATGGTGCTTTTTATCCGTGAGCTGCACAGATAGTTGTACCCTGTTCTGCGGGAATATATTAGTTTTGGCCTATTTCTGGTCTTACGATCAACTGGGACAAGTCGGTGACAATTCCCTTGACCGCGAATACTGTCCCGCCACCTATGGAATATCAGCTTGTATGGTCAACTGAGCCAGTGAAATATCTGGGGGTGTGAGTGCATCGTGACCCGGAGATTGTTATTAGAGAAAATTATGGAATGGCCTGCACCGTGCTTGAGCACCAGGTGGATAGATGGTGCCCTCTCACGCTGTCCTTAGCAGATCGCATTGCTGTTATTAAAATGGTTATCTTGCCAAGATTTTTATATCTTTTTTGCAATATCCCTATAAAACTCTCCAAACACTTTTTTGCAATGGTGAAAACTCAGTTGCTTAGACTTATATGGGGGCGAAAACAGGCAAGAGTAAGTTGGAACATGCTAACATTGGACTATCTGAGGGGAGGCTTCTGTGCGCTAGATTTCTATATCTACTATCTCTGTGCACAAGCGCAATATGCCTACTATTGGTTTTGTCCCCATGCTTTTACACCTCACGTTGCAGTGGAGGACGGCGACGCTCACCCTGTCCCTTTAGCTAGTACGATTACACACATAAACAGAGGCACGCCAAGATCAGAAATCAATACCCTGGACGTTACGGTTGCTGCTGGCAGGTCATTGGCAAGTTTGCATATAAACTTCCTATATATGCTCCGGCTATGCAGTTGGAGGGCCACGCGGCACTGTCAGTGATGCAGGAGGCTGGCCCAATGCGTTAGCTTAGGGAGGCCAGTCTCAACCGCATGCAAGACCTATACACAGATGGGAACTTCATCACATCTGAGGAACTCGCATACATCATTAACTAGACTCCTTTCTTTCAATTCACTCTACACCGTATGAAGCTCGCAGTTAAAACGCACTACATGTCTTTTCCTGCGGAATCGCTCCCCCTACAATCCCTACAGTTAGTATTGGTTGACCCTACTCGGCGCAATCTGGTCACCAAACTATACAATGCATTGGGAAATGAAACAGTGAGGGAGGTGGATAGAAGTCTAGCTCGATGAAATGATAAACTAATCCTCCACTGACACTGGCGGAATGGTAGCACATCTGCAAACTGACCAGCCAACTCACTCCTAATGGTAATTTACTAATTATTCATTTTAAATACATTCATCAAATATATCACACGCCTCTCAAACTACACAAACTTGGCCTCCGAGACTTGGGTAATTGTAAGAGGTGTGGCCAGCCAGACGCCAACTTTTGGCATCTAGCGTGGAGCTGCAGGCTTGTTTTCCAGTACCGGGAAGATGTATTGATGTGTATACATGCTATGGCGAATATTTCTTTGCAATGTACACCTCTGATTTATTTGCTTTGTTATGTGCCCCAGATAAAAGGTACGCTAGGGAAATTTGCGAGAATCGCTCTTTTACTGGCAAAAAGACGCATAGCGTTAACGTGGGAGAGCGTTTTGGCCCCCCGCGACAGGTGGATCCAAGATATGGAGTACTGCAGGGAAAACCTTGAATTGTATTCCGAAGAACTTCCATCCTCCTCGAAGCCCAAGGACATTTGGGAACCACTACGGCAATTTTTTACTATAGCAGGCATTAGACGAATCCACGCAGGACTGTTGACAAATGCTAATTGGGTATCAGGTATCTCGTCCTCAGTACGGGTACCGATATGGGGTATCAAGGGTCAGGTGCAGTTATACCACGAGAAGTTTAATCACAACAGTTTTTTTGTTTGTTTGTTATGTTACTGACTTTCTTCTTTTTATTACTGTATCGCCTCGTATGGCGGCAATGATGATTGTCTATTTTGAAAATTCAATAAAAAAAAATTATTAAATCTTTTTATTGCCATTTTCGCAGGAGAATAGCAACAATTAGAACGATGTAGCGCCCTGCGCATGTAAAATATTGCATTATCAACAGCAGAGAAAAAGATAAGTCACCAACCCAACAGGAATCCTTCCCTGCCCCACCCTTCCCAGTACTCATACAATGAAATATAATAGAAATGATACCGCAGCCACCACTAAATTTTTATTTAGCTGGTATCTCCCTGTGTCTCGGCGGGGGTAATGTCGGTCAGACAGAGTAGATATTTGGTACAGTTAAGATCCCAAAATTCCATCGAGAGTAACATTATGAATGGGTGCCATAATTCTCTGTATGAGGCACTGTTGTGATGTTTTCCATCTTCAGTATTTGCAAAAGGCGGTGGAGCCACCCCGGGTATGCTGGAGTTCACTCGGTACCCCAGTGCATTAATATGTTCTTGAGTGAGGCTCCAAATGCTAGCCCCATCTGCCTTCCCCTGTGGGATTTTAATAGGTATTTGAGAGGGTTAGGTAGTCCTAGAATCGTGTAGACAGGGAATCTGGGGAGTTATATATACAGATGTGATCTTAGTCCAGTATTCTGCTAATTTGGGACATTACCACAGCAAGTGCAGTAATGTGCCTGGGAAGCCGCGGCCCCTCCAGCTGCCTGGGCTTCGTTCTGGGTTCCCTCTATGGAGACGCACCAGTGTAAGGTACCAATATGTGACTATCTGTACAGGGGTTCCTATACTAGCGGCATTGCATGCCGTGTGCCTCCCCCTATTCATCAGCGTCAATGATCTCCCCCGTTCTGTCTCCCACCTCCCCTGGCCTGCATTTGAGGGCGGTGGGCAGGTTGATGTAATATGCTGTATAGTTCAGAATCAGAAATGAGTCGTTTATCCGAGGTTGTGGTCACGAGCCACTTCTCAAAAGGTGTTAGGCCTCTTTCAGCCCCCGAGCGATAGGGCGGGTGCATCATCAGCCAGTGTCGCACCTGCAAATAGTGCAATCTCTCAGATTCTGGAAACACGCAGTCGAGCCGAGTTGGGCAAACAACAATATACCCTCCTCGTCTAATTAGTGGCCCACCGAGCGACACTCAGCGCGATTCCATGGTGCGAATGCCACTTGACCCATATCCGGAAGAAAGTCAGTATTGCCCAAGATGTAACCTCTGCAATGTCGACTGGACATCCTAAAGAGGCCGCCTGCTCTGAAGGGAAACATGCTTGCTGGATTCTCGGAGATGCGAGGCAGGGCCTTCCGGTTCAAGAGTTTGCCCCGTGTAGAGTTCTTTATAGAAACCAGGAAAGGAAGAGGGAAGGCGACTGTCTTCAACTATTTCAGCGCCATCTGAAGCCCGAAGAGAATGTGCCCCCGCTGCTTGTCTTTGCACACACAATCTATCAGCCTAAAGTCTACCACATGTGCCTCCCCCTACATAAAGTGAATGCCGGAGGTGTAATGCATATTCGGCCTTGTCAAGGCCTGCCAACGGGGGGCGGGCTGCCTCCAATTGGCACCATACCCTCAGAGCTCCTGTGTGTTGATGGGTGTGTCCTATTTCTTTTACTTGTTGGGAGAGGCAATCTCTTTTCTTTATGGAGCTTGCTATCTGCAGCTGAGACGGCTATTAATTCCCCCTCCCCATCCCATATTACAGCTTTTAGGGCCTCCCAAAGTGTGGAGATGCTGCTGCTTTGTGTTTCACTGAATTCTAGAAAGTGGGCTATAGCTTTTTGTAACGAAGTCACTACCTCGGGCTTCCTGCATCCTACACACTCGGGTAGGATGAGTTACTGGGGGAGGGAAATGGTAATGGACACTGCTGAATGGTCCGAGAGGGTATGTGGTTCTATCTCCAATGCTGTAGACAGATTGTGTAAATCGTTCATCCCTACAAAGTAGCCCAGCCCGGGGTATGTTTTCTGAGCATGGGAATAAAAGGTGTGATCCTGTGTGCGAGGTTGGTGTTTCTGCCAAAGGTCCATTAGATCAACCTCTTGAAGCCATTGTTTACCTTTTTGTTAGGGCCCCATGTTATCATACCACTGCGCTGATCTGTCTAGCTCGTCGTTAAATACAAAGTGTACTTGTTTCAGGTGTCTCCTGCTATGCTGCCTGGCCTCATTCTTGCAGCACAGCAGGATGTATTGATGGGTGAATCAGCACCTGCAGAGCCGATCACCCAAGGTCAGGATCAAAAGTATGTCTTTGAAACTCATCACCGCCTTGTGGATGATACACTAATCATCCTAAAACTTCAAATCCCCAAACCTATCTAGATTCATGTGCCCTCCGTCAATATCTTCTAGCCGTACACCACTGGATGCAAGCAACGCACCTCACACTAAACATATCAAAAAGCACATGGGCAATGGATGACATACCATCTGTCCACCCTCTGGCCTAAAGCATTTGGCCCCCCACCTGAGCCATCACTCAAAGTTTACAATGTTGGCAAGTTCATGGATTTGAACATGCCCCTGCTCCATCAAGCGTATCAAATCACAAAAGGATGCCTTTATATGTGGGGAGGCCAATGTCGAATCTCCCTTTTCTAAGGATTTCACCAAAAGGTTCAGGACACCATACAACTAGAACTTTCTTGTTTGTATTCCACCAATGGCATGTACCTAGGAGCACCTGACCGAGGGTTATAGAAGCTGCAAGGAATCCAAAATATAATAGCTGCATGAAAACACTTTAAGCTCAGTATTAGATCTCGCCTCTGATCTGCTCTTCAGTCACATCACTCGCACCTATATGTAAAGGCATCAACTTCAAAGTAATGTGTGTAGCAGATCCTACCATTCATGGCTCAGGACCCAGATTTCTTTAGCAAAAAATCTGGATCTACCATCAAATAAGTTTACTTTACTCCAGACTTGCTCTTATCTCTACCTGCCTTCAACAAATCTCAAACTCCTCAGATCAAACGAGGATGATAACTACAATATGAGAACATAAACGTGTGAGCATTAACCTTCCAGTGCCTCTCCCGCCCACCTAACCCACTGCTCACAGCCTGACATATGTATACATTAGGAAACATGAGACTCGGAGCAGGTGTCCTGACCATAGTGTCGTAATACGGCATCAAGTTGCGATTCAGCAGTGTGTACAGGCTTTAGAATCAAGCCAGGGTAGTGAGCCCAAAGCTGCCAGATTTTGGGATGTTTTTGCAGCGCACCCCCTCGCCCGAAACACCGCAACCTCAAGGCCCATGCAGAGGTCCATACTTTTCTTCCAAATGCCCAGCAAAGGCAAACTTGCATCTTTCCAGTGATGGGCATTGTCTTGTTTAGCAAGGCTAAGACCAAGGAATAACAAATGACGTTTGACTCTATTACCGCCTATCACTTCACTGCTATGTAGCAGAAGTAGTTTTGGGGTATGTGGGATGTCCTAGGCAAGATCCTTGGCCGATCACCCCACCACCCCTCTCCAGAACCGGGACAGGGCTCTACATTCCCAAACCGTGTGAAGGAAGGTGCCATCCTCTGATTCACATCGCAAGCATCTAGGGGATCTAATAAGACCCATATGCCACAACCGGTGTCTAATGAAGTAGGCTTGAATTAGTTATTTAAGCTGATTTAAACGAAGGCAATAGGAGATCGCTGCCCCGTGAGGGGACCCCAAAGCCTCCGCCCAATCATTATTGTCCAGATCTCCCAGATCCCTCAGCCAAGCCACCAGGAGGGCATCTAATTAGTAGTGTTATTTGTAACTAGGGATTTGTAAATCTTTGATATTTTTTTTCTGCCTAGATCGCCCATACATTGTTTCCCTTCCAGTGGGTTAAAGTCTGGTAGGGTCGAGAGAGTACTGATGTATGGGGTCAGATCATGGGGCAACGACAAGTATTTATAGAATTGGCTGTGTGGCATTGAAAATTCATATTGGAGTTCCTGAAACAATTTAAAAACAAGGCCCCACATCACCCAGGGTGGATATGCAAATTTGATCCCAACCCTGAAAGCCCTGTAGCACCGCGACCTGGGGGATAAGCTTGTTCCGACACAGCGGAGTCTCTCAAGTAAGATGCCCGCCATCCCATCCTACGAAGGGACTGCCTCGAAGCTAGGAACACTACTCTCGTAGCTAGAGAAATGAAACCGTCATCTGATCTGCTATAAAGGAACTTGATCATAGACGATTCGCCCATCGCAGATGGTGGGTCGTCTCTGGGGCAACACCATCATTCATTGATTACTTGCAAATGTGCAGCCATTTGATACATTCACAATAAGTAGATTGGAAGCAGGTGCATAGCACCACCCGAGAAGCAAACCTTCCCCCATAAAAACTGACCCAGTACCGCATTGATCTGTCGGAACCAGGTAAGCGGAACCAGAAATGGGTAGTTCTGCAATTGGTATAGAAGGCGAGGTAGGGAAATCCTTTTGAAGATGGCAGAGCGGCCATAGTGATAGAGGTAAATGAGACCAGGCTCCAACCTCAGTCTTTTTTTTTTTTTTTTGAAACCGTTTATTACAAGACTCAAAAAATATACAAAGATGGGCCTCCAACCTTCCGGCCGGCCGCTAGCAAACAAAAGGAGCATACGATACACATTTATAAAGCACGTGGTGCTGCGGAGGAGCATGCACAGGAGTTAACAGCGTTGAGAGCCACACCATCCAGACCCCACTATACGGTTTCATTTTAAACTTAAAGAACAACAAGAAAAAACAAACCCACAAGGCAATCCACGATCGGAAATAGCAGCATGTGCTCCCCTGGAGGGGGGACCCTAACCATCCATAGGAGTCTCAAGAAGGGGAAGAGATCAGGACTAGGGCTGGGTAAACCCAATGCCCGGTACCAGGGGGATGAGTCGGCTAATTGGACGGGGCCGGCGACGGATCGGGCAATAACGGCGGAGCACAGATTCCCCCGCGGTAGGCGTTCCAGGGGCCCCATACTTTCACCCATGTCCCAGGCTTACCTCTCGCCACATACACCACCTTTTCCCGAAACATGCACCAATCCATATGTTCCTTCCAGGCCGAGACAGTCGGGGGCCTCTGGGATCCCCACATTTGAGCAATATCGCGCTTGGCCACCATATATCCCAGAGTCACCCACCACGTCTGCGGCGCCGAGTAATCGGTAGGTTCCCACACATTCAACAGGCATCTCCTCGCTTCGGGCAACAGCGCCACATGCGTAACCACTCGCAGCACCTCATGCACACCACGCCAGAACCCCTCCACCTCCGGGCACTCCCACAAGATATGAAGAAAAGTCCCCAAAGCACCACACCCGCGCTTACACAACCCGTCCACAGCATAGCCCATACGCAGGAGCCTTGGCCCCGTCATGTAGACCCTGTGGAGTATCTTGAGCTGGACGAAGCGAAGGCGGGCCGGTATGGCCACCTCTTTCGGGGAGGCCACCGTGGAGATCCAGTCCTCGTCGTCCAGCTCCAGCCCATCGGCAACCCAAGCCTCACGAAGGGCAGTCAGCAAGCCCGAGCGGTCGTTGATCAGTTTTTTGTAGATCAGTGAGATCGTGCTGTCTGGGACGTGTCCATCCAGCACTCTATCCTCCAGGGGGGAATACTCCGGGATGGAGGCAACGTCCGGGAAGACGGAGCCCAGTGCATGACGGACCTGCAAATACCGAAAGTACTCACTGCCCTGCAACTGAAATTCCGTCTGCAGCATCTCAAACGTTTTAAATCCTCCCCTCGTCCAGAGATCCCCCACTTTACTGATGCCTATTATGTCCCACTTCTCGAAGCCCTTCGAGGTCCACAGGGAGCCCAACCGCTCAGACGCGTATAGTGGTGACGCCCGGGTCAAACGGTCCTTCCACCCCATACCTACATTGGCCGCGTGCCACACTCGCACCATGACACGCGTGGGGCCCGTTAGGCGAGCGTCGAGCACGCTGGAGTAGAGCGCTCGATTATAGTCACCACCTGGGAGTAGCATCTTATCCATTTCGAATGCCGGGTTTAAGGCGGGCCCGTATAGGCCGTGATTAATCGCAGCTAGCTGGGAGGCCCAATAGTACCGTTTAATATCCGGGAGGGCAATCCCCCCGTCATACCATGGGAGCGTCAGCTTCGCCAGGGCAATACGCGGCCTCCCGTCCCAGAACAGGCGGCGTTGCAAACTCTCCACCTCACGGAAGTAGCGCGCCGGGACTAGGTCCATAGTGTTCTGCAAAGCGTACAGGAAACGCGGCAACGACATCATCTTAAACAATGCCGCCCGGCCGAGCGGCAAAAGCGGCAGGCGCCGCCAGCGCGCGACGTCCTCCTTCAGGCGCTGGAGGGGGGGAAGCAAGTTCCGATCGTAGCGGGCCTCCGGGTCCAGAGTAATGAAGACACCCAGGTACCTGAACCCCCGCGGGGCGATCTGGATCGGACAGCCCCGCGGTAGGATGGGAGCCTCCCCAGAGAGCACATACACACATGATTTAGCCCAGTTGATGACAAGGCCGGAGTTGCGACCAAATGAATGTAAAACATCAACCAGTACTATCAGTGATTTACGTGGGGAGGCTAGGTACAAGAGGATGTCATCAGCGTATAGGGATACGCGGTCCTCATACTCGGGGGTCCAGCGGAGACCACGGATAGAAGGATGCCACCGCAGCCACTCCGCCAGGGGCTCCAAGGCGAGCGCAAAAAGGAGCGGCGATAAGGGGCAGCCCTGCCGCGTGCCCCGGCCCAGCTCGAACGGAGCCGATACTCTACCGTTCACCACCACCTGCGCCAATGGGCCCGAATACAGCAATTTGACCCAACTGATGAACCCTGGGCCAAATCCAAACTTCGCAAGCATCGCCCAGATGTATGGCCATTCAAGCGTGTCAAACGCCATGGTGGCGTCTAAGGACGCCAAAATGGCCGGCTCCCGTATGAACGGGACACGTGCGAGCACCCCATGCAAACGCCGCAAGTTAAGGGCTGTGTTGCGATGGGGAATAAAGCCGGACTGGTCCTGATGAACCAAATCGCCCACCACGCCGACCAGCCGATTGGCCAGTACCTTGGCGAGAATTTTGGGCTCCGCATTCAGTAGCGAAATGGGCCGATAGGATGTAACCCGGTCCCGAGGTCTCCCCTCCTTGTGGATAACCACGATTGTAGCCAGACGCTGGTCCAACGGGAGGGAGCCCACCGAGTGGGCCGCCAGGAACATAGCCCGGAGGTGTGGTGCCAGCGTATCCGGTCGCAGCTTGTACAACTCGATAGGGAGACCATTCGGACCCATGGCCTTGCCGGAAGCGACCGAGCGTATGGCGAGGGCGATTTCGTCGGAGGTGGGAGCGGCGTCCAGCGACATCCTGTCCTCCCCGGAAAGGGACGGCAGCGCGATATCCCGGAGCAGGGCACGGGAATCCCCTTCAGAGCAGGAAGACACCGGGGAATACACCCCACGGAAATAATCCGCGAAACAGGAGACAATTTCTTCTGGCTCAGTTACACACACGATGAAAGTAACAGGTGCCGGAGCAACTGTATACCGATTGCACTGCTAGAAAATACCTCTGTATGTACTCCACTGAACCTGTGCTTGTTGTTAATAAATAAAGTACACCATGAATGTAAACAATTATTATATTGGTTTCAGCTCATTTAATTCATGAGCCTCCAAACCCACAGAATACAAAAAATGTCGTTGTCAATAATATGCTGTGTAAACATTGTAAATAAACAATAATTGTGAATTCCTTGTAACTTTAAACAATGATAATACAAAGTTCCATAATGTTATGCATCATGACAGTAGATGTTGAAAATAGCCCAATGCATTTCGGGATTTACAGCAATCCCTTCTTCAGGGGCCTGTATATAAAAGAAAAAATTGGATATGTTTTGTAACATGTAATAATTTAAACATATATCTTCTTGCATTTTCATTTCTATTGCAAAAAAATTATTATGATAACATCGTCTGACAATCCAGAGAGGTCTGATCGTGCCTGTACTTGTCCTACACATACACCGAAAGTGAAGTTGAGGTGGAGAGATAAACCTATGCATGAGTGTGTTAGCTTGAGAAGCCAGATATAAAGCAACGTAATGGATTCCTAAAATAAACCCCTACAACATAACGTATACCAAAAATTAACCACTACACGTCACTGTTAGTGGTCATAATACCAGTGAAACATGAAGACCACCTGAAGCCCAATGAAAAATACATATAGGAGAACCCTTACGTGAAAACTGTCGAATTAAGCATTTCGAAATGAATGGATTCAAGCTTCTCCAAAGTCAATCAGAAGGAAAAAATGCGTAGCAATGCTGAGGTTTACTTCGGATCCTTGCAATCGCCTATGTACAAAGAATTACAATGTCATTTGGAAAAAACGCTGTATTGTGGTGCAATGGCGTTTAATTACTCTATCTTGTTTAAGGAAGTACCATGTTTACCTTGGAGTGTACTGGCAACAACTCGGTGTAGAAGTGGAGATCACGAAACAACAAGTCTTTCTGAGATCTTGTGAAGATAGCCTGTAAACGAAAAGCGAAATGACTACGGACGTCTGCTCCCCCCAAGTAAAGCCCCCGCCCTGTCTTACAAAACTCTGGAGTTCCTATATATTGTAGTGTTAAAATGTGCCTACCTCGCTTAGCGCTCCGCAGTTGTTTGAAGTCCTGATATGTAAAGCCGAGCTCCGTATGGAAACGCGCTCGCCCATGTTTGAATAAAACGCTTCCGGGCTGTTATAGGCGGATGCGCGGAGCATGCGCAAGCCGCCGAGATTAAGGAAGGACTAAAGCGCATGTAAACTGAAGATAGGATCCATCTTGGAATGGAACGTACAAACTGGCCGTGAACCTGTTAGGAGGTTCACCGAACGTGAAATGTCTAAGATTGCGGAAAATGCTAAAGATAAATGACTCTAGTGTGTGGTCAACTTAACCCAAGCCGAAATGACGATAAAATGCCTCTTGGTGTCAAAACTGGGTATCTTTGTAGTTGCCTGCCTACTGTCACCTCGTTCCTGTAATATACTCTAATGGGGCCTGAGATACAGAGAAAAGTGTGGCCATGCTGCTGCACGGATACAACCTAGGAACTGGTACTATGAATGCTCAAAAAATCATATGCCCTATCCAGAGCGGCGTTATGAGTATGGAATTATTGTAATATGAATGATGAATATTCCCGGTCCTGTGGTGGGAATGAAAAAAACTGATATAATGATCCCTTATCAAAAAATGGATAGAAAAAATAATAAAAGAAATGTGCAAACTTGTGCAAAAAAATTTTTTTGTTATTGTGGAAAAAACAAATGGACTAGAGGATGAGTGTTGATCGATTAGTAGTGAAGTTGTAAGATGGAAATAGATCCCACCACCGAAAGATCGTGAGGACAGTACTTACAATCTAAACACGTTCACTAAAAATACAATTCCCATGATCAATGTTGGTTACAAGAAGCACATAAGTTCCAATTTGTCATTCAGTCCTGCTGGTACCAGTGTATTTAAAAATTTAACCCACCATACCTCTCTTTGGGCCAAAAGTTTTGCTGTGTCTGAATGAGTGTTAAGAGGTACCATTTCGAGGATTGTAAATTTGAGTTGTGCTATGGTATGTTGATGTTCCAACCAATGTAGTACTAAATGGGATTTCTGATTCTTTGTGCGAATTGTGCTTTTGTGTTCTGATATGCGGATTTTAGTTTTACGAGATGTTTTACCCACATATAACAATCCGCATGGACACTTAATGGTGTAAATAACATTCAGGCTGTTACAGTCTCCACTGTATTTGAGTTTGATAGGTTTCCCAGTGTGTGGATGGTTGATGATATTACCTTGTATTACATTATTGCAGTTCACGCAATTGTAGCATTTCTGCATTCCTGAAAATGGTGTAGTGTTTGTAGCTGCTGGTTGTTTCAACACTTCTTTGATGTTTCTACTCCGCTTGTATGCAAACAAAGGTTGTTGTTGAAATAAACCATTGAAGTCTGGTTCTTGTTGGAGGATCTCCCACCTCTTTTTGATGATTTTACTAATCGCGGGAGACGTGATCGAATATTTAGAAACAAAAACTTGTCTGTCAGTTACACACACACCATCCATTTTCTCAATCAGCGGGACCACACGATTCGCTCTCTCTTTTTTGTCCAACCACGCTATCAGTTTACCAGCCTTATCACCCACATCATACAGTCGCCCCTGTTGCTCTCTACTGAGGCCCCTGGCCGCCTCCGTGACGAGGGCCCTATAGGCCGCTTGCTTGAGTTGGAGGACATGTAATGCGGCATCCGTCACCCCACCTTCTAGATTACCCTCCAACTCGGCTATTTCAGCTTCCACCCGGGTCACCTCCTCCCGCTCGCGCCTCCGGCGTGGGAAATAAGGGATAGGGCCTCTCCTCGGAGTACTGTCTTGAAGGCCTCCCATAGTGATACAGCCAAAGGCACGGACCCCACATTCTCGTCAAAATATCGCTGAAGGGATTTAATCAAGTCAGCGCGAATGGTGGGGTCGCGCAGGTACCAGGGATTGATCGGGGCCACCCTACCCTCACCCCTCGGAAAGACATCAAAGTGTAACAAGAGCGGGGAGTGGTCCGAGATACCCCGTGCCAAATGGCGCACCTCTCCCACCCTCCCAACATAGGCCGCCGGGACAAGGACATAATCTAGTCGTGAGAGACTACCATGGGCCCCCGAGTGGAAAGTGTACTGCAGCTGCGTGGGGTGTTTTAAACGCCAGCAGTCCACCAATCCCAATGTATCCAAGAGGCCAGATAGCCACGCCTGTGCCCGGGGGAGGTCCCTAGGGGGGTGACGATCCACAGTCCCAGAAACCACCGCATTGAAATCCCCCCCCACCACTAGAAGCCCCCCCGGAAGGCCAAGGAGAAGGCGCCCCAGGTCCGCAAAGGTGGTCGACTGCAGCCCCGGTGGGATGTATACTGACACAAAGACAACCACTTTGCCCTCCATTCTTCCCACCAAGACCGTGTAACGTCCCCTGTCATCGTGGAGCACCTCATCAATCTCCAACGGGAGCGAGTTCTTCACCATGATACCCACACCCCTTGAGCCAGACGTGAAGCCCGAGTGGGCCACTAGGCGGTAGCCACGCCGATTCATGGCGCAGAAGGAGTTGCCAATGAGGTGTGTCTCCTGCAGAAAAACTACATCGGGCGAGATTCGCTTCAAGAACTGCAGGACCACACCTCGTTTGATCCTGTCCCCCAGTCCATTCACATTCCAAGACAACAAAGTTAATTCCCTACCCCCCATCATATACAGAAGCCATCATTCGTCCCCCCGAGAGCACTTTAGAACTAACACAAAAATACTTTTGCCTTGTGGTGAAAACGAACAACACCCCATCCCTACCCACCCACCCCAACAAAACTCCCCCCTCCCTGCACCCCTGCATGAGCCCGAACAGCCCCCCCAACGTGCAGTGTGCCTGTCGCCCCATATATAGTTAAACTAACTAGACCCCCTAGAGGAGGAGGGAGAACCCCCAATAGACTCTACACAACCTCCATAGGAGGGGAACTTACACAGACAGACGCATAATCGAAAGTGGCATCATTTTCGTCCAGAGCGAGGCCTAATATTAAACCCTCAGTCCCGATCCAGTGGGCTGTCTCCCCCCGCCGCCCCCCCGCCCCCCCGATCACGATCCCCAGACAGAGTATCCAGCCAGTCCCCGGCCGCTTCGGGACGATCAAAAAAGTGCGTGCGACCTTCCACCTCCACTCGCAGCTTGGCTGGGAAGAGCATGGCGTATTTGAGGTTTAGGTCCCGAAGACGGCGTTTGACGCCTAGGAAGCTCAGTCTCTGCTTCTGGACCGCTGGGGTGAAATCAGGGTAAAAATTCAACTCCATATTGTCAAGCTTAACCGGTCCATGCAGTCTGGAGGTTTGCAGGATAGCGTCTCTGTCCCGAAAATTGAAAATCCGGGCAATGAGAGGTCTCGGAGGGGCTCCGACCTTCGGCCTTCCCCCGGGAACCCTGTGGGCCCTCTCCACAGCGAAGAATTTACTCAGCCCCCGTGGCTGGAGATGGGTAGCAATCAGGTCCTCCACAAAGAGGTCCGCCGCCGCCTCCTCGCGTCCCTCGGGCACCCCGATGATGCGGATGTTGTTCCTCCGGGCCCGACTCTCGGAGTCCTCCAGGCGTCGATCCATAAGCGCACTCGCCTGACTAAGCCGGCGCACCTCTGTTTGTAGGGCCGCCACATCTGTCGTAAGGCCCGATGCGGTGTGGTCCAAAGAATCAACTCGGTCGTTGGTTTTGGAAAGATCGGCCCTCACCAGGCCAACATCCACGAGGACCGAGTCGATCTTCTGCGCCAGTGTATCGAACCGCTGGCCCACCGAGGCCTTCATCTCGGCAATGGCGCCCATGACATCTCGAAGAGTCAGATCCGTGGGCAGGTCCGGGGCATCTGGAGGGCCCTCAGGGGACTTGTGCGGTCCATCGGGAGATCCCTTCTGGAGGGTATAGCGGTCCATACTGTTGGCCTGATGGACGGCGCCACGCCGGGTCGATTTGATCTTTGCCCGGTCTCCATCTTGTTTCGTGGCCATGGCCACCAGTCTCCCAGTCGCACCAGCCACGTCGTGAAGGGCAGGCAAGCAGGGCCACGAGCTCCGGGGGGGGCCACCTCAGATCAGCGGGGTGGATCACAGCCGGCGGGCAGGCAGGGTCTCCCAGCGAGGCCACACCAACACAAAGAGCCCCGCGACCCAACCCCGCAGAGACGGCAAGGGGGTGCGAAAGCGAAAGCGAAAGTGCGGGGTACGCGAGTCGCCAGGCCCTGCCTGCCGCTGTTGTTCGCTTTGTCACTGGATCACCCATCAGCGCAAATCCGGGGTCCGGCGAGGAGAAGGCCGCAAACCTCAATCGGTGCTCACTCCGGTGTCCGAGGTCCGATTTGGAAACGGGAAACGGGTGCCACCTCAGCTCAGGCTCACCAACACAGTCCCCTCATCCGGGACAGGATAATTTCAGGATAATCGTAGGAGGTTGCGGAGGTCCTCGGGAGCCTCGCACCTACGCGGCCATCTTGGTTGCGCGCTAGGCTCCTCCTCTCTAACCTCAGTCTTAACATGTTCCGTCAGAGGGGCCAAATTACGATCCGAAGAAACTGCCAGGCTGCGCACCAGAAACACACCAAGGCATTGGAAGCCTTCTGCTACTACAGATAGACCCGTAGCCCATGTATTGTTGCTTGGCGTCCCCCTCTACAGCAATAATACTGACTTGCTGACACTCATATACAACCCCGATGTCTCCCTGAACACCTGCATTATCCTCAGGATCCGAACACCAGAGGTAGCTGGGTCTGTGATGAAGAACGTTACATGGCCAGCATACAGTGCGATACAGTCTGACACTGCCCCAGACCTGGGCGTCTACTTTCACTCAGGCCAACAGCGGTTCCATGGCTAGGGCAAACCAAAGGTGGGACAGGGGGCATCCCTGTCTTGTGCCATGCCGGATAGGGCCGAAGCCATGCCCACCACACGAACCAAGGCAGTTAAGTCAGGATATTGTAGTCAAATATAGGAGAGAAATCTTGAACCCATGTTGAGACGCCAAAGGAGTGCAAACAGATAGGTCCAGCTGACAGAATTGAATGCTTTCTTGATATCAGCTAATAGTAGAGACACGGGGCACTCTAAAAGACCCAGTAGAGCTATAGCATTGTGGGCACGGCAGATATTGTGGCGGGTAGCATGGTGAGGCATAAAGCCGGCATAAAGCCGGCTTGGTATGGGTGGACCAGGTCTGTCATATGTGGCATTAGTCTGCTGGCCAAGGCCTTGGCCAGCAGCTGGGCCTCTACGTTTAAAAGGAAGATTGGGCGGTATGAGGAGTGGGCTTGTTATGCTATGTTATGTCGGGTATTTGTAGAGCGCACGGCTACTCCCAGGAGTGTCCCGGCGCTGAAAATGAACACACACCCACGTAACCACAAAAAGAAAACACGGATACCAAGCGACAGATGCTAGTGGGGCCAAATTAAAGTTGGAAAAGCCATGTCTTGAGCATTTTTCTAAAAGTAAGCAGATCCTGAGCCTGACGGAGAGTCAGGGGGAGGTTGTTCCATAGACCGGAGGCGACCGCCTGAAAAGAGCGGCCTCCGACCCGAGCAAGTGCATTTTTCAGAACGCATTTTGAATCACCTTCAAACGGGAGATCAAGTAACTGGGAAGACCCAAATACAAAGAATTTGCATAGTCCAAACACGAGTTAACCAAAGCTTGGACTATGATTCTTCTATGAGGGACAGAAAGCAGGGGTAGAAAATTCATCATCATGCTTAAAATCCCGAAGCAGGTCCCTGCTACAGACTGGATCTGGGATTTCATAGAAAGCGAGGAGTCCATTCTGACTCAGAGGTTCTTAACCACGATCACTGAAGACCCAGAGGGGGACAGATCCTGCGGCCACCAGTTATGCCAGGTCTCGCAGGGATGATGGCCGAAGAAGATAATCTCGGATTTATCAGGATTACATTTCATTTGATTATCCTTCAACCACGAAAAGACTTCTGAAAGACAAGTATTTATTACATGGCCATCAAACTCGGCGCCCTTCGCACAAGTGAACAGCAGCTGAGTATCGTCTGCATACGATACAATCTTTTTCCCATGTTGTTCAGCGAGGCGAGCAATAGGGATCGGGTATAGATTGAACAAAGTAGGGGTCAAAATAGAGCCCTGCGGGGCCCCGACATTCGAGGGTGGGATAGCCGCTTCTGGAGGACGACCTGGATTTGAGAACACTACTAGCTCTGCTTGTCAGCAATCCGGGACCATGTGCGTCTCCTTGAGTGCTGTTTGTATTGCACCCAGATAATATTCCCCCAGTATATAGTCATATATGTACTGAGAAATTCGCTAGGGAACCCTTTGGGCCGGAGGCCTTTGCAGGGCATAGCCACGCCAGTGCAGTAGTCAATTCTTCTACTGTTAAGGGTTCATCAAGCTGTGCTCTGGCTGCCCCCAAGAGAGCCATCAGAGACAGGGCATCCAGGAATTCTGCGACTTGTGCGGCTGTTAAGACCTCTCTATCTGCAAATAAGATCTGATAAGAGCCACAAAAACTGTTACCCACTGTACTCGGATTGGTGAGCAGTGTCCCCTGATCATCCCAGATGACGGGAACCTATACTGTCGTCAAGGCATTTTAACATAGTCTATGTAACATCAGGAGCGTCTGTCAGGGAATGGGGTTGGTTGGGGGAGTTGGAGAAAAAAAAAAAAGCAACAAAAAACACTTACCTTTCCGACGTAGTCGTCTCTCTGTCGTTTCTTCTCTTACTGTTAAGTCTGGAACCAGTTTAGTCTCATGGTGCATGGAAAGGGAGGCTGAAGAAGAGGAGGGAGAAAACATTTCCCATTTAAGGGTAGGGGACAGAATGCCAAAGGAACAGTTGCAAACTGTCAGGAGCTCAATATGAATGTCCATTCATCAGAAGCTTTTTCAGGTTGGCTTTGAAAGTCTGTGGAGTTGTGGTGTTTTTTCATGAGAAAGGAAGTTCATTCCATAGTTCAATACCTGCTGGGGTCAGTTGTCTCCCTACAAGCTGTCCACAGTGCGCAGAGAAGTTCAGGCTCTCTTAGCCAAGAAAGATCGGGACTGGCTACTACTCGTGTTATTTTCTGGCAATGAATGAGAACAGAGGCCTTCGCACCATCCTAGATCTATTCCCTCTGAAGTTCTTCCTCTGGAAGGACAAATTCAAAATGCTCACCCTATTTCAAGGTCAGTGTCCCCTGGACTCAGGAGACTGGATGGTGGCATTGGATCTGCAGCATTCCGAGTTCCACATTCCAGTCCTGCAGTTCCACAGGCATTTTATGTGGTTTCAGGTAGGCCAAAAGCACTGTTCTTCGTGCTCCCATTTGACCTTACCAGTGCACCTCAGGTGTTCACAATGGTGGTGACTGTGGTTGCAGCCCATCTGTGGAGGTTGGGAATACCAGTCTTCCCATACCTCAATGACTGGCGACTGAAAGCCGGCTCATCTCAAATAGTAATAGACCAGCTCCAGATGACACCCGACCTGTTGACATCATTGGATGCAGCTTTAAGACTTCTGGGCCTCTTTGGCCTCCTGCATCTTGCTAATGGATCATGCCAGGAGGCGTATATGGGCGCAACAATGGGGTCTGAAGTCTCAGTTGGCTCAGCACCAAGGAAACATTTCAGATTCCATCCAGGTGTGAAAAGCGACTGAAAAAGATCTGCAGTGGGGGCTTTTGTTCCACAATTGGACTAGCATCAGATCCTTGTCCCTTCCCCACCCAGACATAATGGTTATGACAGATGCATCTTTCATGGGTTGGGGAGGTAATCTGGGAGAGGTGGAAGTCAGAGGACTGTGCTCTCCAGCAGAGAACTATCTCTACATCAACTTGGAGTTGTGTGGAATTCGCTTGGCAGTGAAAGCGTTCTTCCCGACAATCAAGGGGGAACGAGTTCAAAGGCTCACAGACAACATAGCAGTCATGTGGTACTGCAACAAACGGGGTGGTATGGGGTCGAGGGTCCTGTGCTGGGAGGCTGTAGTAGGTCTTTGAAAATGGCTAAACAGACAAGGCATTTTGCTGGTAGCCCAGCACCTGGCAGGATTTTTAAACGCCAGGGCAGGTGCTGGAGCAGAGTTTTCATTTAGAAAATTCAGGGGTTTTTGAAGCTCTAGTATGTCTATGCGTTTTATTAATTATTAATAAATAACAAATTAATTATTTGTCTTGTGCAAGTGTGTTTTTATTAATCAATCCGTTTGTCTTAACATAAGAGAAAGTTACACGAGGGTTAGCATGCGTGTGCTGTTTCTGTTTTCTAAAAAATAACGTGCAGGTTTCCATGTTTAAACGTTGCTGTGTGCTGTTTATTTTGAGCACAAAACGCTGTCTGAATTAATGCTTTTTATGTTGCAAAAGCTAGATAAATACATACACATAAGGGTATTAGTGGGGTTAACACTGTTTAATCACTATGCTGTAGTAACGTTTATTTTGTCTCTTTAATTAAGATGGTCTATTGTGGCTTATGGAGGCCTAGTCCATGATGGCTGATTTTGTGAGCCTGGCCTCGAGTGAATATGTGAAAACTGAGACGAGGGAGACCCCTGCTGGAAATGGTCTTGAAGCTAACTGACCATGGTCCTTGTTTACTGGTTTGAAAACTTTCCATGAGGACAGCAGCAGTTTTTGGGAGTTCTCCAAGAGAAGTGAAAGTGTCCTTGGCAATCTTGAAAAACAAAGGAGCCTTAGAGGGAAACTCTGAACTGTGGCTCGATAGCCGAGGAGAAACCGGATTAATGTGATACATGTTTTATTTTCTTGGTTCCTGTTCTGTAGTTTCCGTCCTGTGACTTTTCCTGAGCGGAGATTTTCAGATGTAGCAATGTTACATTTCTTCCTTCTCGCTCTGCTCAGTGATTCAGTGTATTTTGCAAACTTTATGAGTGTTTCCATTGTAATTTTTACTATAAAAATTGTTAGCCTAGGGAGGGCTTTGCCACTTGCCATTTTGCCTTTGCCGCGTGAATTTGCGTTGCTGAGGATCGATGCTGAGGACTTCGTCTTGAGAGACTTTACCGAGAGACTTGTCCTGACCCGTTCTGACACTTAGTTAGAATAGGTAACTATGAGAAATGATTTATTCTGATTGATTTACTTTGACTAATTTTAGATAAAGCAATATAATTATAAACATGGTGTTGAATTTTCTTTCTTGTCAATTATTGGGTTTATATTTTTGATCATTATTGTATATGTTGTGTAGATTATGTTATTGATTAGGACAGTCACAAAACCAGATCTGATCGACCTGATATCGATGCAGGGTGTTTAGGTGTTTCCTTCCCACAGGTTTATTGCTGGTAGAGTATTTGAGCGTGTGTTAGTGAAATGGGCCCTAGCGTATGATGAATGTATGTGCGTGTAACTGTATGATTACTCTATCCGTGGTAGTGGGCATATTTTAGATACCCTGATCCCTATCAATTTCCTGGTAGCAGAGATAGGATGGTTTTGATGGTTGTCTTGATCTGATAAGATTGCTTGTACATTAGCTTATTGATTATTGATTTTATTTTGTCGATATTGGTATATGTACTAATACTATATGTTGAAGTCGTCATGTTGAGTTATATGTAGTGCTTCTGGAACTTGGAAGCTGTGGTAGCAGTTCCGTAGTAGGGCAGAGGAAGGTATATGCTGCTCTCGGGAAAGACGGGATTGTAAGGAATAACGTGTGACAATTGAAGTTGCGCGTTCACATTGTCTGGGTTCGGAATCAGTGACATCGTCGTATGTTACTATTAGAATATATTTCTGGTATATAAGGAGTGTGTATCGTAGTGAAGGTTATCTGTGAAACTCTAGTCTTAAGTCCCAGGGATCCGTAAGGATTTCCGTTAAAGCTTATTGCGGGAGGAGTAATAGGTATTCTCTGAGCTTGTTTGAGGAACTGGGCAAAGTTGCTTAGTTAATGTATGTTATAATTCTGTAGTGGGACAGATTGTGCGCTGCTTCCCGAGAACAGGATTCTGTGTGTATGTACTATATTTTTCTTGCATGAATGTGAGTGAATGTTTGTACATTTAGTTGATTGTAAGACTCTTTGGACAAGTCCTAGAGGAAACAGTTAATGAATGTATGTTAGTAGGGCAGAGTAGAAGAAGTGCTACTGTGTCAATGAAAGGTTTCTTATGAAAATAGACTCTCTTTTACTATTCTGTGGTTAGTGAAGCAGACAATGGAGATGTTTTTATGTTGTAACTAATAGATTTTGTAGAAATCTTGACACGAAGTCTACTGAGAGATTTTGTAAAGGAGGGGTAGACGAGTGACAGAAGACAAACTGCAGCGACTGTTGACGTCAGAAAGACCGCGCTCTGATTGGGTGGTAGATCAGAATAGGGTTCGCGCTAGGATTGGTGCGTTAGTGTGAGTCGCGCAGGGATTGGAAGAGCTGTTTAGTGACGTAGACGCTCCAGGATTGGTGCGTTAGTGTGAGTCGCGCTGCTATTGGTTGAAAAGCTCGTATTGTATATTTATAATACGGAGAGAGTAGAGAGTTTTGGTAAGCGCTAAAATGTATTACCAAGAGGAAAAAAAGAAAAAAACATTCTTTGGGAAAGTTAAAAAGTGGTTTAGCAAAGATAAAGAGGTTAAAACGAGAGAGGGTGAGTTGCTACCTCCAGCGAAAACACCTGCATCCTTCATGGTTGCGAAATATGGATTACATACCTGTATATGGTTACAGAATTGGGTTAGGTATACTAAAGAAGATGGTGTTCTAGCATTTCCAGAACATGGTTCATTTAATTTGGCCGTGTTGAGAAATCTACGGGAAAAGATGGCATGTCTGGACCCGAAGCCAAGACCTACACAGTTCGAGGCTTTAGTGGAATGGGAAGAGGAAGTTCATGAGCGAGAAAAGCAAAGATCTGGAGGGTATTACAGGAATATGTTTGGGAGGAGACATGATCGTGAAACACATCATGATCGGATGAAAAGATGGCGAGATGTTAATATGTCAGAGGGATTATATCCTATGAGAACAATTGAAGAAGGAGCAGTTGGAGTTAATGAGTATGATGATGAGGTCTTAAATGACATGATTTACAAGAGACCACCTCCATATAGACCAGAACCAGATGAGAGTACACCAGTTGTTTCTCCGATAAGAGATACAGTCTGTATTATTGAGAAAGAAAAAGTGACACCTGAATTAAGAAGTAGTAGTTCTTTCAGGGAGAGAGAGAATCGAAGTAGTGAGGAAAATGCCAGAAAATTAGCAAAAACGACAACAGAACTGACTGAGAAAATTAGGGAGTTAACAAAGAATCTGGAAGCTGTTACGGTGCCTGTAACAATAGGTCTTGACAAACAGAGAGCAGGTGAGAATAATTTGGGAATAATTTGACAATTTCAGTTGATCCTTCAGGAGATTCAGAAAAAAGGGCAGAAAGAAATGACCTGAGACAAACGAGACATGACACATGTAGTGAACTATTGGATGCTAGTGAACCTAGTTGTTTAGGGATGCCAATTTTAGAACCGCAGAAAAGAGTGGTTCCAGTGAGAAAAACTGCTGAAATAACAGTTGATGATTTGAATGATTGGATGAAGGTTCTTCAGAAAAAGGATAAGGATTCACAAGTTATTGATGTGGCTAGGTTACGTATAGAATTAGAAGAGCTTGTGACAGGAACAGTTCCAACAGAAATCCTGAAGAGTCATCATGATGGTGAGCTGATGTTTATGTGTAAAAGTATTACCTGGAGAGCAAGACATACACATGACAGACTGAGAACAATAGCAAATGAGCAGGGAGTTGACATTGATAAAGTGAAGGCTTTACAGAAAACTTACAGGATGGATTTTACAGAGAAGGATATTGAAAATTTGAATGCTACTGGTAGAATAGGACAGATTAAGGAAATGGTGGCATTATTGCGAAGATGGGGTGATGTTGAAAAGTGGAAGGATAGGTGGTATAAGAAAAGAGAGGAATCTGAAGATAGAACAACTTATTCAGCATTTCCAGTGAGAGAAAAGGAGAAACCAGTGGATAATTATCCTATGAGAGAAATACCTGGAGGAGGATATGTACATGTTCCATGGACCAGACAGGATATTTTATCATTTACGAATGATTTCCCTCGATTGAGAGAAAAGCCCGTCGAGTGGTATAGGCAGGTAGATAGGTTTGTGAAATTGTCAAAAGTGCTGTGGGTTGACCTGAATAGTCTGTTTGATATAATTGTTCCAGCAGACTTGTGGACTGAGTGTAAAATAGTTGTGAGTTGGCCTACTGAGGAATATCCAAGAGATTCAAGAACAGGGGCACCAGATCCAGAAGTAATGAGGAAGTATGATCAGGTGATGGTATACCTGAAGAGTAAAGTTCCTCCAAAAGAGACAGACTGGGTTAAGATAGATCGAACACAACAGGAAGCAAAAGAATCAGTTCATGCTTTTTACGAGAGGCTGATACTGGCTTTTAAACAATTCAGTGGAGATGAACACCTGGGTGACAAAGATTTGAGTCACTTTGTATACAGATTTGTATATGGCCTTAGACCTGAAATTGGTGAGAGAATTCGTGAGCACACAGTGGATTGGCAGAGTAAAAAAATAGATGAGATCCTGAGACATGCAAAATACTTCAGTGATGAAATTGAAGCAAAACAAAGAAAGCTGAAAGAGAAAGCAATGTGGGCACAAGTGAAAGTTGCAGAGAGACAGGAAGCACAGTTGGTGGAACAGGCGAATAATCCAGGAAATAATGCAGGAAATAGACCAAGATATGCAGGAAAAGGAAAAGGAAGTCTTGAGGAAGCGAAGAAAAAGTTCCCTTGTCACAACTGTGGCCAACTGGGACATTGGAGATCTGAATGTCCTAATCCACCATTAGTGAGTAATGAGAGTAAACCTTTAAATCAACAGGTGCAGAACCAGAATGAAGGAAATAATCAACAGCAACAACAGAAAGTTGTGAGACAGCAGAGTCAAGAGCCAAAACCGCCCTTGCCGCAGAATAGAGGGATACAAAAGTATAATCAGGATTCAGGATTCTACAATGATGAGCAGGTAAACAAACCAAGACGTTCTAACAAAGTACAGCAGTACTTGTTAAAGAGTGAAGGGAGTGAGTCTGAAGGTGATTATTGACGGTGCCGAAGAGAGGAGGAAGAGTGCATACTTGGTGCAACTCTAGAAATAGACCAGGCAGGACCATTTGTGGATGGGAAAATAAATGAGGAGAGTGTTACTTTTTTGGTAGACACAGGTGCGACAAGATCAACTGTCAGGTCAACAGATGTTAGAAATCTTCCTCTCTCGGATGAAGCAATCCAAGTAGTTGGTGTAGCCAATACACAAATCAGAACACGTCTTACTGAACCAGTAAGAGTACAGATAGGGAAATTTTCAGACATGCACAGATTTATTGTCTGTGACACGAGTCCAGTGAACCTGTTAGGTAGAGACCTATTGTGTAAGATGAACTGCACAATTTTTTGTACACCAGATGGAATAGCTTTTGAGACACCAGATGATGATGTTTTCTACCGAATGACTCTAGAAAATAGAGAAAGTGAGTTAATTGGTGCATTTGCTGTGTTTAATCCGGAGGATTTGCCTCAAGAGCTGAGAGACACAGTGAAAAGAGCAGTTTGGGATTTTACAGGAGAGGATGTGGGATTGATGAATAATGTAGATCCAGTGAAAATTGCGGTGAAAGAGGGAATTACATATCCTAACATTCCTCAATACAAAATGACACCAGAAATAATTGAAGGAATAACTCCTATAATTGAGAAAATGATTCAGCAAGGAGTTCTAAGAGAACTACTGAGTAGTCCGTGTAATTCACCGATAATGGGACTGAAAAAGCCCAATGGCAAATTTAGGATCGTGCAAGATCTGAGAAAAGTTAATCAAATTGTGGTGGCATGTTGTCCTATTGTGCCAAATCCATCAGTGATTCTGTATCAAATTCCACATGATGCTGAGTGGTATACAGTGATTGATTTGTGTCATGCGTTCTTTTCAATTCCATTGCATCATGACAGCCAGCCGATTTTTGCATTTAGGTTTGGCCAGCGTATTTTAGCATGGTGTCGTATCCCACAGGGGTATACGGAGAGTCCTTCGATATTCAATCAGTTATTGAAAAGATCGTTGGAAAGTCTGATCATGCCTGAGAGTTCAGTGCTAGTACAATATATTGATGACCTATTGGTGGCATCAAAGACACGTGAAGCTTGTGAAGTAGATACCATAGCTTTACTGAATCATCTGGCATATGGAGGGTTAAAGGTATCTCCAGCCAAATTGCAATTTTGCAAGAAAGAGGTGCATTATCTTGGACATAATATTGAAAAAGGTCTGAGAAAAGTGACTACTGATAGGATCAGAATAATCAGAGAAATGAAAGCTCCAAAGACCCAGAGAGAAGTGAGAATGTTCCTGGGTATGGTGGGATATTGTCGTCAGTGGATAATTAATTTTTCGCTGATAGCAAAGCCACTGATTAAACTGACAAAAAGTGAAATGACAGATCCATTGGATCTGGATGCAGAACAATTGGCAGCATTTGAAAAGCTTAAAAGTAAAATGTGTGAGGCTCCAGCTTTGGGTATGCCTGACTATGAAAAAGAATTCGAGCTGTACTGTAGTGAGAGAAATGGATGTGCACTTTCAGTGTTAATCCAGAAACATGGACAATTGAGAAGGCCTATTGCGTACTTCTCATCAACACTTGACCCTGTAGCTGTGGGTTTACCAGGTTGTCTAAAATCTGTGGCTGCAACATGCAGAAGCCTGGAACAGAGTGAGGGAATCATAATGGGATATCCTGTAAGGGTATTCGTACCTCACAATGTGGCAATTCTTTTGACAAGAAGCAGAACTCAGTACATGTCACATAGTCGATTGACCAAATATGAAAAAGTGATTCTGGGAGCATCAAATGTGACTCTTGAGAGATGTGTGAATGTGAATCCAGCGACACTCTTGCCGGATATTGAAAATGTGGGTGTAAAGATGGAAGATGATCATGATTGTTTGGATGTGCTTGAGTACTGTACAAAACCAAGACCAGACATAAAGGATATTCCCTTACCTGAGAATGACCATGTGTTGTTTGTGGATGGATCATGTTTGAGGAATGATGATGGTGTGCTATGTGCAGCATATGCGGTGTGCAAAGTTTCAGAGGTCATGGAAGCATCACCATTGAAAGGAGTGAAATCTGCGCAAGTTGCTGAATTAATAGCATTGACAAAAGCTTGTGAGATTGGGAAAGATTTGAGGACGACGGTGATGACTGATAGTCAGTATGGATTTGGAGTTGTGCATGATTTTGGCCAACTTTGGCTACAAAGAGGTTTCTTGACATCGAGTGGAACTCCAATAAAGAATGCTGAAATGATTGGTAAATTGCTTGAGGCGATACAGCTGCCTAAGGAGTTAGCAGTTGTAAAGTGTGCTGCCCATGGTCAGGGGGAGGATTTCATAACGATTGGAAACAGGTACGCCAATGATGTTGCGCAATATTGCGCCAAGACAAATCAGTCCATTAATAGGGACAGAGAAGGGGAAATGTCTTTTCTTTCTGTGATGTTTACTAATGTCCTAGAGACCTGGGATGAAGTGAAGCAGTTACAAGATGAGGCAGGAGAAGAAGAGAAACAAGATTGGATTAAGGCAGGATGTGCTCCAAGAGAAACAGACCATGTTTGGGTCTACAGAGATGGCAGACCAGTGATGCCCAACTCAATCTTGTCGTCAATGGCAAGGATGTATCATGGCCAGGGACATTTGGGGAGAGACGCGATGGTTAGGTCGTTCAAACAAACCTGGTACAATGCAAAGTTCAGGACAATTGCAGAGAGCATCTGTCAAAGGTGTTTAGTTTGTCAACAATTTAACACTGGGAAAAAGACAGTGGTGAGTCTGGGAACAATAGGCAGAGAAGGAGGTCCTTTTACAAGAATGCAGATTGATTTCATTGAAATGCCCCAAGTGAACAGACTGAGGTATGTTCTAGTGGTAGTCTGTTTGTTTTCAAGGTGGGTGGAAGCTTACCCGACTAGAAGAAATGATGGATTAACAGTGGCAAAATTACTGTTGAGAGAGTTGATTCCTAGGTACGGGTTTCCAGTAACAGTTGAGTCTGATAGAGGTAGACACTTTCAAAATGAGCTCATGGGTTTGATTTGTGAAGCATTGAAAATACAGCAGAAGCTACATTGTGCATACCGACCAGAGGCTTCTGGTGTGGTTGAGCAGATTAATGGCACAATCAAGAATAGGATTGGAAAGATGTGTTTAGCCACTGGCATGAAATGGCCAGATGTTTTGCCTCTAGTTCTGATGACAATGAGATCTACTCCAGATAGAACTACAGGTTTGAGCCCGCACGAGATAATCATGGGACGTGCTATGCGCCATGCATTCGTGCCTGTCAATAAGTTGGTGACAATAACTGATGACATGATTTTGGATTATTGTAAAGGCCTGGCTGACGCAGTTCATTCTGTGTCTCACCAGGTTGGAGAAGAAGCTACCACACTTGAGAAGAAGCAAGCCCATGATCTGAGTCCAGGAGACTGGGTGAGGATTAAGGTGCACAGAAGAAGAAATTGCTTGATTCCAAGGTGGGGAAGGCCGAGACAAGTTATTCTGACTACGACGACTGCAGTAAAGTGTGCTGGAGTGAAGCACTGGGTACATGCAAGTCATACTCTGAGAGTTCCAAACCCAAAAGAAGGGACTGGTAAAGAGTATTTTGAAGAGTCAGATTGCAGTGATGGTGAAGATACTGAAGATACGGAATCAGTGAGAAAAGAAGCAGAGAGAGCTTCAAGAGAATCACTGCGAGTATCAGAGAGAAGATCAGATTCTGTAAGAGAGCCTGAAGTTTCAAACAGCAGTGAAGGAAAAAGAAAAGAAAAGAGAAATCACACAGAGATTACTCCTGAATCAGAAGAGGAGGAGATTGAAGAACCACTTGAGATTATACTTGAAGAAGCAGGGTCAGAAGAAGATAGAGAGGGACAGATTGCGGAAGACCCCCGAGGAGGTGTAGGGAACATTCATGAGGAGCTAGGTGAAGGGACAAGTAGACAGCAAGAAGATAGCGTGTCGGAGACCCGAGGAGGGACAGGATTAGGGAAGTCTCAAACAGTGGTGAAAAAATCTGTGGAGAAGAAGAAAGCTGCTGGAAAACGGAAACAAGAGGCACTTGAAACAGATGATGAAGATGAACAAACAGAAGGTCGAGTTCTGAGAAAGAGAACTTGGATTGGAGAAGGAAGTAATAAAGAAATAAAGCCGAAGAAGGTGTTAAGAGGAGACCGTTGGCCTAACAACAGAGTTAAGAGGCTGAGATACAGAGTAATAAGAGCAAATTCATCGAAAGCTGAACAAGTGAATGAAGTTTCGAGTCAAAGTTCAAAAGCTGAAGGAGAAGAATCAAAGGAGTCAAATGAACCAGTGGAAATTAAAAGAGTAAGGAGACCCAACCAAAAGTACAGATCACCGGAATGGTCTTATGTGGCACTGTCTGAAGGAGGAAAAGAAGAAACAGTGACTCGAGATAATCCGGAAGTGGTCTTGAGAGAAGTGGTTGAGGAAGATACTGGTGAAATTCTGAAAGTACTCTTGACTGACATTGGAGAAGAGTCGAGTACTGAGGATTTTGATGTTGGAGATCTGATACAATTTGATGTTGAAGAAATTGAAGTAAAGGATGACAAGTATCCAAACTGAGTGAAAGAAGGATTCACTTGGATCAAGTGAACGAAGAGATCATTTGGATTAACTGAAAGCTGAAGAATTGTTGAAGAATTGGAAAAGTTCAAACAGTAGTGGAGTAATAGAGGCTAAACTAAAATGGCTAACATAGAGGATAATAGAAATAGATGTGCCTTCTTTAAGAGGTGGTGTAGAATGTGCTGCTGTTGTACTGGATTATTAATGCTTCTATGGGGTGTTTTAGTTTTATTAGTTACTTTTAAAGTAGAGTTTGGAATGCATATAGAAAATGTGACAAATGTAGAGAAGAATTCACAAAAGGTAGATCCAATTAGAAGTAGTAGTTACATACACAAAGATAGGTCAATTAATAATTTTTCTAGTAATGTTTTTTCGAAACTGTTATATGAATATGTGAAGACAATGGAAGTGAGGGATTGCTACGTCTGTATGCAATTACCTGCATCCGTTTCAGAGGGTGTTACTTATCACCATTTACCAGCTACATATGGTATTTCTTGTAGTATTTTAAGTAGTGTTTTTTATTTGTTAGGGAAAGTAGATTATAAGATGTCTAACAGAGATAGTATTTTTGGGCATTTGCCAATGAACAAAGAGCTGAATCCAGCTAAAGAAGCTAACACTTTTGGTGAGATTTTTATTGAAGAAAAAGGATTAACATTAGATTACATTTTTAAAAATAATTTAACTTGCAGTTTGAAAGAAGAGGAGAAAGCTTTCCTGGATATGGTAGAGGAAAGGAGAGTGAACATGCATGAGAAAGGGGGAAAATATGAAGTGAGTGAGACAATTTGGGACATTGAGATGGGAAAAGAGTTGAGAAATGGGGCTAGTCCAACTTTAGCTCTAGATGCACCGCAGAAGGGTAAACTTTGCATTACAAGAAGGAAATCCCAATATGACACATATTTTGTGGGGACTAGTGAGTGCCATGATACATACTTCGTTGCGACAGGTTGGGGTTTCAGAGGTGGAGAAGATACAATTTTTCCAGGAGTGTACTATGTTTGTGGGAACAAGGCTTATTACAAGTTGCCTGACCATTGGTATGGCACATGTTATGTGGGCCTGGTTTTTCCTAAGATTTTTCATACAGATAAAATAAAAGATGTAGAAGATATTAACTTATTAACACGTTTTAAGAGAGAAACTTGGTCTGAAATTGTGGGTGATATTTTTGGGGTTTTGATTCCAGCAGTGGGAATTTCTTTAAATGCTTATGGAATTCGGAAACTGTCCAGTGGTTGATCGTTTATCGACAAATACCGCAGGAGGGTTTCTTTTGGTAAATACGGAATTAAGTGCCGTACGTGCCATGTCTATGCAAAATCGACTTGCCCTTGATATTCTATTGGCCAAGGAGGGTGGAGTCTGTGGAATATTGAAAGTTCAACATTGTTGCACTTACATTCCTGACGAAAGTAAAGACCTGAAGGTCTATATCAGAAATATTACTGATTTGCATGAAGAATTAGTACCACTTGAAGCTGGGAATTTGTGGACTAAAATAGCTAATAAGATGATAGCTGTTAAGGATTTTATTGCAAAAATAGGTAGTACTATTATAGGTAGAATATTGTTTCCCTGGTCTTGTATAATTGTGGCTTTATTAATAATAAGATTGGTGTGTGTGTGTTGTAAAAACAGGGGAGGGAGGAAGAAATTGAATAAAGAAAAGAGAAATAAGAAGTTGAAAAGAGAACCTCAAGAAATTGAATTAGAAGAATTGAGGGAGAGTGTTTATTTGGAGACAAAAAGGGATGATGAAAGAGTGACTGGTGTTTAATGTTGTGTAAGGGGAAAAGACATTTCTGATTTCTCCTAAAATGGGACTAAATTTTCACTAATTTTTTTTTTGGGTTTATTTGGTGATAAAATCACCAAAGGGGGGATTGCTGGAGCAGAGTTTTCATTTAGAAAATTCAGGGGTTTTTGAAGCTCTAGTATGTCTATGCGTTTTATTAATTATTAATAAATAACAAATTAATTATTTGTCTTGTGCAAGTGTGTTTTTATTAATCAATCCGTTTGTCTTAACATAAGAGAAAGTTACACGAGGGTTAGCATGCGTGTGCTGTTTCTGTTTTCTAAAAAATAACGTGCAGGTTTCCATGTTTAAACGTTGCTGTGTGCTGTTTATTTTGAGCACCAAACGCTGTCTGAATTAATGCTTTTTATGTTGCAAAAGCTAGATAAATACATACACATAAGGGTATTAGTGGGGTTAACACTGTTTCATCACTATGCTGTAGTAACGTTTATTTTGTCTCTTTAATTAAGATGGTCTATTGTGGCTTATGGAGGCCTAGTCCATGATGGCTGATTTTGTGAGCCTGGCCTCGAGTGAATATGTGAAAACTGAGACGAGGGAGACCCCTGCTGGAAATGGTCTTGAAGCTAACTGACCATGGTCCTTGTTTACTGGTTTGAAAACTTTCCATGAGGACAGCAGCAGTTTTTGGGAGTTCTCCAAGAGAAGTGAAAGTGTCCTTGGCAATCTTGAAAAACAAAGGAGCCTTAGAGGGAAACTCTGAACTGTGGCTCGATAGCCGAGGAGAAACCGGATTAATGTGATACATGTTTTATTTTCTTGGTTCCTGTTCCGTAGTTTCCGTCCTGTGACTTTTCCTGAGCGGAGATTTTCAGATGTAGCAATGTTACATTTCTTCCTTCTCGCTCTGCTCAGTGATTCAGTGTATTTTGCAAACTTTATGAGTGTTTCCATTGTAATTTTTATTATAAAAATTGTTAGCCTAGGGAGGGCTTTGCCACTTGCCATTTTGCCTTTGCCGCGTGAATTTGCGTTGCTGAGGATCGATGCTGAGGACTTCGTCTTGAGAGACTTTACCGAGAGACTTGTCCTGACCCGTTCTGACACTTAGTTAGAATAGGTAACTATGAGAAATGATTTATTCTGATTGATTTACTTTGACTAATTTTAGATAAAGCAATATAATTATAAACATGGTGTTGAATTTTCTTTCTTGTCAATTATTGGGTTTATATTTTTGATCATTATTGTATATGTTGTGTAGATTATGTTATTGATTAGGACAGTCACAAAACCAGATCTGATCGACCTGATATCGATGCAGGGTGTTTAGGTGTTTCCTTCCCACAGGTTTATTGCTGGTAGAGTATTTGAGCGTGTGTTAGTGAAATGGGCCCTAGCGTATGATGAATGTATGTGCGTGTAACTGTATGATTACTCTATCCGTGGTAGTGGGCATATTTTAGATACCCTGATCCCTATCACAGGCAAACTCATCCGATGTTGCCTAGCAGATCGCAAATGGCAGTTACACTTGGAGATGGCATTGGGCATCTTCGAGCAATAGGGAGAACCCTGGCTTGATCTATTCACCTCTGAAGAGAATGCACCATGTCCAAGCTTAAGCGGTTCTCCATCAGAGACACCTTTTGCGTGGACTGCAGCTCGGGACTCCTGTATGTCTCTCCGCCCCTACCTCTTCTGACCAGAGTATTGGAAAAAGATCACGAGAGACCAGGCCCAAGTCTTCCTAGTGGCTCCAGACCGGGTGAGTTGAGTGTGGTATCCGCAACCTCTCGCCATGAGTAAATATCCTCTGATTTGCCAACCTCTTCGGGAGGACCTCCTGTTGCAGCAGCAGGGCCAGGTCCTGCATCCGCTCTTACGCAGCATACACCTCCAATCATGGAAATTGAGCAGCAACAGTTGATGGCTTTCGGGCCTCCTCCCGAAGTGGTTCGTGTCATCCTAGCAGCCCAGCGTCCCAACAACAAAACTGTGTATGCAGGATACTGGAAGAAATTTGTGGGTTGGTGTTCCTCACATAATGTTCACCTTTACAGGCAAAGTTGTCTGATATTTTATTGTTCTGCCTCTCTATAGCCCAGCAAGGCCTTGCTATGGCATCATTTAAGAGTTATCTTTCAGCTCTCTTGACCTTTCTGCATTTGCCTGATGAGCCATGCCTTTTTAAATTACCGTTGGGCTGATCCACATACTTGCGGCAACACCTTTTGTGATGTTGCAATGGGACCTTAATTTGGTTCTCACCTACTTGAAGTGCACTCCATTTTAACGATGCATAACTGTTCTCTCCAATAACTGACCATCAAGACCGTGTTCCTCATCGCCGTAACATCTACCATGCAAGTGAGTGAACGTCAAGCCCCGTCAGTACAGCAGCCATATACTTTTTTTTTACCATTTTAAAATTTCGTTGACAAATATGTATAATGGTTACTCAGTGCAGCAAAATGACAATTACTAAAGGGAGTGACACGTTTCTTTCATACATCATTCTGTGGGAGCAAACATGTAAAGACCAAGTGACTAAAAAAAACATTCACATAAAAGAAACTTAGTGGTATAAAGTTCCATGAATCAAACAATCTTAACACCTCACTGAATGTACAATATAATACCGTTATAGTTCAACCCACTCCGGCAGGGACTATCCCATCATGTGGTTGGGAGTAAGCAGCTTGGCTCTTTTCCAGCAAATAATTTCCCAACGAACCCCATATATCCTTTGGTCTGGCCCTCGGGGGCAGCATAGTAGCAAATTAATCAGCATTGGTATTACAATACATAAGACTATGCATCCAAGCTTTAGTTGTTGGAATCGTTTTGCTGCCCCATAGTAACGCCAATTCTCGTTTGGCCAACAGCAAGGCTATTGCAACAAATCTACTGACTTTTTTCGGAATATTCCGAACATAACCCATTAGCGCCACCTCAGGCCTAGGGACAAGCTCGAATGCAAACATCTTTGACAATATGGCATACACGGACTTCCAATAATTGCCCAGTTTAATACACGTCCAGGTCATGTGTGCAAAGTCTGCATGGTGTGTTCCGCATTTTGGACATGTGTGCGGTCGCGTGGGATCAATGACATGGATCTTAGCAGGTGGCATGTAGGCCCGCCGTAGAAATTTAAAATGTAAGAGTTTGTGTCTGCTATTCATAGATACTTCTTTAGTCTGGGTGCAACAAAAGGACCAATAATCGTCATCTATTTCGTGACCTAAGTCGTGTTCCCAAGACTCTGGTATTATAGCATCCCTGCTCGGGATCAGTGCCATGGTGGCTCTATACAATTTGGATATGAGATGATCGCCATCTGAATCGGCAATCAAAAGGGACAATGGTGGGAAGGGGGTTGGCTCGAGTGGAAAGTCTGGGATCTGTGCCCTAAGGGCGCTACGTATTCTCCTGCGGACAAAGTGGTCCATAAATGACGCTTCACTAAAACGATCCTCTTCCGTACTTGAGAAGACATGGCCTCCTAGGAACAAGTCCCCAGTCGTTCCTAACGAGTATGCATTTAGCGTCCGTTGTACTAGCTTCTCTGCTGTGATGGGTAGCCATAGACTATTAATTACTGGGAGATTAGATGCATATAATGTGTCATCAAAGCCAATTTCAACCATGCCCAGCTAGTAGTGGAGACCGTCTGTATGTCATGGGGGTCTCTAGGAAACCCTGTTGGGAGAATCGTCTTTAGTGGAGTAGGGAGTACCAAATCGGCTTCCGGTCTGGAATAGGTTATTCTGGCATCCGGATGGTGCCAGGAGTGCACAAACCTGCACTGTGCCACCAAATAATAAATGTGGAAGTTAGGGACTCCCAGCCCACCCCACTCATATGGGAGGGTTAAGGTATCCAACTTATCCTAGCTCTACAACCCCCCCATACCAGTCGGATCAGATGGGACCGTATCGTGCAAAAAACACTGTTGGGGAGAGGGATGGGAATATTGTGGAATAAATACAAAAATTTGGGAAGTACCACCATTTTAATGAGGGCCGCTCTACCGGCTAGTGAGAGGGGCAATTTTATCCAAAGCTCAACCTGTTGTTCTAGAGTGTTAAGCGCGGGCCATAATTCAACAATATGATCTGGTCTATCTCTCTGTGTATCTGCATACCCAGATATTTAGTGGAGTCCTCACACCACGCCAAGGGAAAGGGGCATTCCCACCTAGTAGTAGCTGGTTTCAATGGAAATATTTCCGATTTGCCCAAATTAATTCCCAATCCCGACAAGTCCCCTAAGCGGATAACCTCCCTAATTAGCGGCTCAAGATTCTCCTGAGGGTGATGTACATACAAAACAAAATCATCAGCATATAAGGAAATAAGCACCGGGCCTGTGTTGAATTCCAGCCCTCTGTGTAGATGCTTTTCCTGTAAATGCTGAACCAGTGGGTCTAAAGCAATGATAAAGAGGAGTGGAGACAATGGACAGCCCTGTCTGGTGCCACGGGAGAGCTGAAATTGTGTAGATAGGGCACCATTTATTCGGAGCCGGGCTGTCGGTGAGGTGTATAGAAGTGCTATGAGACTTAAAAATCCTTTCGGCATAGCCATCTGTTGCATTACTGCAAAAATAAAAGGCCACTCCAAGGAGTCATACGCCTTTTTGGCATCAGGCTATATGGCCGCTGACGGAACATCAGGACCTATCCTGTGTAAGACTGCGAATAGCGTGCTGTAGATTTAATGCCGTGGATCTGTGGGGGACGAGTCTCGATTGAGCGGGGGAGATAATCTTGTCCAATAGAAGGGCCAATCTTAGAGCTATCATTTTCGCCAGGATCTTATAATCTAAAATTAACAAAGAGAGTGGTCTGTATGAACCACATACTAGAGGATCTTTGCCAGGTTTAGGAATTTGTAGGATTACGGCTTCACGCAACGTGGGAGGCAATTGCTGCCGTTCCAGGGCCTCGTTATACACTTCCAGTAAATGGGGAGCAAGGGTATCTTTATAGGCCTTGTAAAAAGTGCCAGTGAATCAGTCTAGGCCTGGAGCAAGAAACTCACTATTTCTTCTGTGGATAAAGGCTCCGCAAGAAACAGCTGGTAGGGTTTGTCTAACTACACTAAAGATATTTCATCTAAATATGCTATTTGAGTCTTAGCATTGCGTCCTGTCCGTGATGAGTATAGATTCATATAATAATCTAGAAATAAGTTACGGATTTCAGAGGTTCCATTGACTGTGTTGCCTTGCTCTGTACTAAGTCTGGTGGTATATTCCCGTCCTGCGGGGGGCTTCAGGAGACGCGCCAGCGTGCGCCCCGGTCTGTCACCCTTCCCATAGCGCCATGCCACGGCATAGTTACTCAAGTAATGGGCCTCACGAGTCACAAACTCCTTAAACTCTACAAGTAGAGCCTGTCGGCGGGCATCTGAGGTTTTTCTTTTTTCCCAATTTTGTTTATTCAGGTTAGCAAATCAATGACATTACAGTTATATACTTTCACGGCGTCATCAGACATATTTAAGCTCAAAACCAATTGGACGCTGTAATATACCATGCACGCAAATATCAGTTTGTTTTTACACCCAAATTCACTTTTAAATGAACAGAACAGAACAAACGATGGTACGAACGGAAGGCAGCATAGGATAAACTAATCTGATATCTCTAGCAATAGAGAGTCAACATTTACAAAGGATGCATCCCAGAGTTAGTACGTGGACACTACCGCAAACGGGAGAATACATATACAGGCTTGACTGCGGTACCTTCCAGGAGGCACAAGGCCACGCACAGCTGAATCCGGACTCCGGGGCAAGCACGGCAGGGCGGTGCGCCCTCCAGGCAACGAGGCGCAAATCCAGCCCCACCACCCGCAGAAGGCATCAATGAAGTGTAGAGGTGCACCGGGTGCAGCGGCACAGGCGACCGCAACCCCCCGCCCAACAGCGTCAACCCATGTCGTCCGAGACCCCACCAGCCCTCGACTGTGTGGACACAGGGGAGCTCGCCCTTTCTCGCGACCACTGCAAAAACGGCTCCCAGATATCCCTGGGCCGGGAGGCAGCTGGCATCAAATCCCAATAGCGCTCAAGTTGCGTGTTGCCATATGTCACGTCCTTCACCCAATCAGAGAACTTAGGCAGCAATCTGCGACCCCAGCGCACCGCCACCTGTCTTTTAGCGTAAAGGAGTAATATTGCATGTAATTTCCTATTCTTTGGTGTAGTATCTTGACCGTACCCCAATAACCCGCGGTGCGGAGTCGGTGTATCTGTTCTGAGTAATATTTGGTTAATGGCCACAAAGATGCTCGACCAGTACTCCTCGAGCCTCGGGCAGCTCCATGCCACATGCATAAAAGAGGCATTTTCGGATCCGCATTTCCAGCACGTATCGTCCTCCCTAAGACCCATGCGGTGCAACAACTTTGGTGTACGATAGTATCTATGTAAAAACTTGAAGTGCACCAATCGCAGTCTATAATTGGGCGACAGCTCCGCTAGCTGTCCGCAGCAGAAAGCCCACTGGTCTTCCGACAAGGGATCTTCCAATTCCGCGTTCCATTCGCGCAAGGAAGAAGGCACAACAGCAGGGGATTGTTCTTGCATACAGTTATATAGCCGAGACTCCAGTTTTTTGGGAGATGCCCTTGAGAGCAGGTTCTGTAGCGCTAGGAGCTGTGGGGGTTCTTCTGGGAACTGGGGCCACAGTGCTTTACAGGATTCTCTGAGCTTATAATAAGTGAAGAGGTCTGAAAAGGTCTCGGGCGAGGCCATCCCTCCAGGACCGGGCTCCCTGAAGGTGCCCTTGGGGTAGATGTCAGCGAAAGTGTGCAGGGCCGTTCCTTTAATGGTGATGCCACCCCCACTGTCCTGTAGGCAGGGCATCATTGGATTACCTCGCAGGGGAATGGCCGGCGCATAAAGAAGGGGGAGTTTTGCCCTCCTCTGCAGCTCCCGCCATGTCCAACGGAGCATGGCCACTGTGTCCACATCTTTTGATGGACGAGTCGCCCTCTCGTATAACGTCACACTCAGCGGCAGCGGAGCTGCGGCAGCCAGCTCCACCGCAACATGCGGTTGGCAAGGGGTAGGAAACGCCCAAAAATGTAGAAATTTTGCTTGCGCACATAGCGAGTATAGGTGCATATCTGGGGCTCCCAGTCCGCCTTGCCTCAGCGGGAGTGTAAGCAGCGCCCAAGACGCCCTCGCCTGACCGCCCGCCCAGACCAGTGTCAACAGCAGTGTTCGCAACCGGGCGTGAAACTGCGCCGTCAGGGGTATTGGAAGGTTTACGAATAGATATAAGAATTTGGGAAGGACCACCATTTTTGCTAGGGCAATCCTAGCGACCACAGACAGGGGGAGCCTGTTCCACAGTTCTATCTTCCCTTCCAGCCAGTCCACCGCCCTTCCAAAATTCAGAGTCCAGAGATCATTTAGACTACGGCTGATCCAGATACCCAAGTATTTGACAGAGTCAGCCTCCCAGCGCAGGGGATAATCGGACAGCACCTCAGACGTGGTATCCGTCAGTGGAAACGCGACAGATTTGGACCAGTTGATGGATACCCCCGCTAGGCCTTCAAAACGGACAAATTCCCTCAACAATGGGTTTAAGTTCTCGGCAGGGTTGGTGACATACAGCGTGACGTCATCCGCATAGAGGGAAATCAGCAAGCTGCGGGAGCTGGAGCTGAACCCGATTCCCCTTGCTGTGTGATGCTGCCTGACCCTGGCCGCAAGAGGCTCCATGCTATGGCAAAGAGTAATGGGGATAGGGGGCAGCCCTGCCGAGTCCCGCGGGAGATAGCAAACGGTTTGGATATCAGACCGTTCACGCATACTCGCGCCCTGGGCACATCGTATAGCAGTCTAATCGAGTTGATGAAGAGGGGGCTAAAACCCATCCTACCGAGGATCCTAAAAAGGTAGGGCCATTCCAGCGAATCACACACTTTCGTGGCGTCTAGGAAAATGACCGCCGCCTGTATGGAAGGGTGTAGGTAATGTAAGACTGAAAATATCGTTCTAAGGTTGTGTGACGTGGCTCGGCCAGGAATAAACCCAGATTGATCAGGTAGTGCCACCATGGGGAGCAGGAGCTGCAGTCGGTCCGCGATGATTTTAGCGTATATTTTAACATCAACGTTGATCAGTGATAGTGGGCGGTATGAGTCCAACACCTGGCCATCCTTGTCTGGCTTTAGCAGTGTTATTATTAAGGCTTCGCGCATCGAGTCGGGCAGGGAGCCAGACTCCAGGGCCTCGGCGAAGACAGAGTAGAGTCTGGGGGCCAGTTCTTCAACGTAGGCCTTATAAAAGGCCGTCGTCAAGCCATCCGGTCCCGGGGCCTTGTTTGCTGGCATACTCATTATTACCTGAGCTACATCCCTGGCGGTGAATGGGGCATCCATATACCGGCGATGGAAGTCATTAAACCATACTATGGCTATGGAATTAAGGAAACCCTCAAGCGAGTCCGGAGCCGCAGCCTGCCTGGAGGTATATAGGGTCGAGTAAAACTCTGTGAATGTGCTAAGGACCGCTTCCTGTCCAACAATGAGTGTCCCCTCTCTGCTTCTGATGGAATGGATATAGTTTGATTGTGCGCGTGGAGATAGGAGCCTCGCTAGAGTTCTGCTCGGTCTGTCCCCCTCTCCGTATGTTCGTGCCTCTGCGTGTTTGCCCAGAAATGTCACCTCGCGCTGTGCCTCGTCGCTGAATGTCAGCAACTTCGCCTTCATCTGCACCGTCAGTTCGGGCGAAGGATCCGCACAGAAGCGCACATCCAACTCTTGTAGCTCCTTCTCTAATTTACCCAAGGTCTGGCGGATAGCTTTTAAGACCCCCGCCTGTCTCGAGATGCACTGGCCACGGATCACCACCTTAAACGCGTCCCACAGGACTGCCTCGGTGGACACTGACCCTGCGTTATCTGCAAAATATTTCTCAATGTCTGCCCTGATCTCTTCAGTGAAGGCGGAGTCGGTAAGCGCATGGGGGGGTAACCGCCAGGAGAAAGCGCGTGTAGGGGCCTCAGGTACGGTTATCTCCAATAAGCAGGGGGCGTGATCTGAGAGCGACCTGGCCTGAATGTCCACCCCCACCACCCAGGAAGCCGCATCCGGCGACACCAGCCAGTAGTCCAGGCGAGACCAAACTGCATGCTGACTCGTTATGCAAGTCCCCACAGTGACATCTGGGTGTCTGGACCTCCACACATCCGCCAACAGTCCCTCCTCCATGATATCTAAGATAGCCTGACGGGCTCTGGTGTGTGTGGGCCCCCCCAGTACCTTTACGATCCAACGCATCATTGAGCACCACATTGAAATCCCCACCCATGACAACTGTCGAGCAATCTAGTAGCACGATCTGAACCTACACAGCCCTGAAGAACTCCGGGTCATCTACATTAGGGCCGTAAATTGCCGCCAGCACCAGCGGCCTCCCCTGGAGTGTGCCATGTGTGATAACGTATCTGCCCTCTGCATCCAATATAGTGCGGTGTTCTGTCCAATCCAGCCCGCTGCGAACTAGGATCGCCACCCCTCTAGAGTAATTAGAGTAAATAGCAGAGTATACCCGTGCCCACCTTGAGTGTTTCAATCTAGGTGATGGAGCGGAGTTAATATGCGTTTCCTGGAGGAAGCATATGTCTACCTTATGTCTGGAGAGGAACCCGTGCATTAATCTGGCCTTTTTGTAGTCCCCAAGCCCTCTAATGTTCCATGTCAATATTCTAGTACCCTGCATCACATCTCCCGCTCCGCACAGCATGTCCAGTGCTGCCGTACATCATAGTGTCCTCTGCCTGGGATGCGCACCCCGTGCAATGATAAAGCATAAGCCTGACAAATTGTAAAAAACCAATTCCATCGTACCACAACATAAGTAACTTGAAACTTCACAACTCCCCCCCCCCCCCATCCCCCTCCCCTCCCGCACCAACCCCCCAATCAGGTTGTGGCAAATCCCCTCCAAAGACACGCATGGCGTGTTGACACCCTAAACACAACAACAGTGGGAGACACCCCATGAGGGCGTGGTGCTCCTAGCGTACACCCCCGTTTGCACAGGGTGGCTGCACTATTACCGTCCATACACAACATCAGCGTGTACCGCTCCTCCCAGCCCGCAGCCCACGTCCCGGCAGAGCCCCACACTTGTAACTTAGTTCAGCAGCAGATCAACAAGAGCAACAGACCCATTTCGGCGCCCACCCAGGATCCAAATCAGGCCGCATGGGCCGCTGTGGGTTGAAGGGCGTTACAGGATGACCATCTGAGGGGCACAGCATGTGAGTGTATCATACTCCTCTCAGGTACTATGTGATCAGTCATTGTCACTCAGATGGCCGTTTCTTTCCTCTGCCCTTGGCGACTTCCGTCTCGTCCCAGCGCCCCCAATATGTTTAGCAAACTTCAGTGCCGATTTAGCGTCAGTGAAATGATGTGTGGTGCCTTCATGCGACACCCTCAATTTCGCAGGATATAGCAGTGAGTACTGAACGCCTGCTTGAAGTAGCAGCTTTTTTGCGGGCAAGAATTCTCTCCGGGCGGCCTGCACTAGAGGCGTAAAGTCAGGGCAGAAGGAGATGCTGTTGCCCTTGTGCGTTATCTGTCCTTTCTCTCGGGCTAGACGCAAAATAAGGTCTCTATCTTGGAAATTCAGAATCTTCACAAGGATAGGTCGCGGCGGCGCACCCACCGGCGGCTTCTTCCCAAGTGATCTGTGCGCTCGTTCGACCGCGAAGACCTGTGAGAGTGCCGGGTCAAAGAGCTCATGCAGCAGGTCGGACACATACACTTCCATTCTGCCAGTGTTCGTAGTCTCTGGGATACCTGTTATGCGAATGTTGGATCGGCGAGAGCGGGCTTCCAAATCGTCTGCCTTAGCCCGGAGGAACTCCAGCTCCTTCTCGACAGCGGTAAGAGTTCGTTTGGTATCATGTTGGAACTCGCAGCTCTCGGTGTGTCCGTTCTCCAGGCTGTCCAATCTGGTTTCGTGGGCGTCCACCTGTTTCTTAACCGTGTCCAGTTGTGCGGACATGGCGTCCAGCTTGGTATCAATGCTCCTGAGGCTCGATCGGACCTCCAGCATCAGAGCCCCGAAGTCCACATCCGAGTCCGTGCCCTGCGAGGAGGACCCCGCCGACTCCAGGCCCGCCGCGTGTTGTTTGGCTTGGCGCTTGTGGTCAAAAGAGAGTTTGGGTGCTTGGCATCGTTCTTCCCCCCCATCTCGGCACCTCAGGCGCATCTCCCAGGCGGGCTATGCTCTAGGTCCAGCTGTGTGCCAGCGATCGATTGCCGCCTCTCTCAGTGGCACTGAGTCCCACAATGGGGAGTGCAGCTGCGGCGGGCCGTCTCCACCTTCATCCACCAATCCTGGCCAGCAAGGCGCAGACAGCGCCACCGTCACGTCTCAGTGTGCTCCGGCGGGGCAGCTCCGTCCGCGCCGCAGCAGATCCAGCTGTCTGTTTGCGGTATCTCAGCGTCGTCCCCGGAGATCCCGCACACAGCCGCACAATTCGCCCCTACGGCCCCAGCTACGACCAGCCTGCAGCCGATATGACCGCCCGCCGCTTCTCACGCAGCCAGTAGGATGATACTTCGCCACACCGTACTCGCGGTATATGGCGACTGCGCCGTTTCCATAAGGGAGCCAGATGAGTCTCCGTGTCCTCCCACCGCTGTCGAGGCGTATATAAGGACCCACTTTCAGGTAATGCACCGCAGGTGTCAGAGACACGCGTCCGCCGCGACCGGCGCACTGGTGATGACCTTAACGATAGGGCAGACGGGGCGCGGCTAGCCCAGATCCATAGCACTCCCAGCCCCGGCCTCCAACAGGATCATGCCACACCGGGGACTCGATCTCCCCCACAGCGGGGCCGAGGGCGGGTCGCGCACGGTCTCCCCTCACCGGCACCTCAGGACTCGTCACCTAGCACTGGGGGAATGTCGCACTCGCGCCCTCCGCTCTCACCGTCAGTGCACCGGCCTCAGGAGGGCACCCACCCACGGCAGCCGTCCATCCGGAATCACAGCAGCGCTCGGTAGGCTTCCCCCACTGTGTGCGTGTTTCTCCGCTGGGTCACCCCCAGGCTCGGCAGGGTAAATTGCCGCCGCGTACAGCCGCCATCTGGCCTCCAAGCTCCCCTTGCAAAATGGCGGCTCCGTCGCCAAGCAGCGGGGGGAATATCGTATTCGCGCCCTCCGCTCTCACAGTCCGTGCACTAACCTCAGGCGGGCACCCGTCCACGGCAGCCGTCCATCTGGGTCCACAGCAGCGTTCGGCAGGCTGCCCCCGCTGTGTGCGTGTGTCCTCTCCAGGTCGCCCCTAGGCTCGACAGGATAGATTGCCTTCGCGTGCAGCCGCCATTTGGCTTCCAATGTCTCTGTGCAAAATGTCGGCCTCGTCTGTAGGGCGCACCCAGGCCAGGCCCGGCCCCTCGATGTACGCTCCCTCGACAGGGGGGCGCAGCTCCCCAGCGGTCCGCCAGTGCCGGTCCGGGGTCCTCCGCACCTGCCGCCTCGCTGGTCAGTCGCGCTCCGGCGCGCGCCCTCAGGCCTCGCCCCCGCGGGACACAGTAGCCGCACCTCCCCGACTCGGGCTCCAAGGCTGCGGGCCGCCGGCTCCGCGAAGACTCGGTTCGGGTGTCCAGGCATGTAGTTCAGCCCCCGCTTGTCCGGCCGCCTTCAGAGTCCGCTCAATGAGGCCCCGGAGTGTCCGCTACCAGCCGGTGTGCAGAGCGGAACGCAGTGCGTGTCAGGTACAGGATAACTTCAGGATTATTGAGTGCAGCCGGCGGAGCTCGCTCACAGAGCGGCCATCTCGCTGCTCGGTTGGCCACGCCCCCCTGGGCATCTGAGGTTTGATCCGGATTACTGGTCTGGTCTTGGTCAAGGGTAATTAACTGTTGTTCGATGGTGGCAAGCGTGTGCCTAATGTCTCTCAACATCCCTGCGTGTTTAGAAGTGCAAACCCCTCTGGAATAGGCCTTAAAGGCCTCCCAGAGTGTGGACCATGTTTGGACTGAACCAACATTCAATACAAAATAGTCATCTATTGCTTCTTGGAGTTCCGCACGGAAGACCTCGTCCTGCAATGCTTGGTTGGGGAAGCGCCATTGCCTTTCATACCCCTTCGGGTGCAGGACTTTAAGTGTCATGATTAGTGGAGAGTGGTCAGATAAGGTTCTGGGCAAGTGTTGAGTATCCTCATGCCAAGCCACAAGGTTGGGGGATACAAGCTAAAAATCCAATCTCGTCAATACATTGTGTGTATGCACAGTCTGTCGGTCTACAATGTCCCCACACATCTACCAGACCCAATTCCTCGCATAAGGTCAAAAGAACCAGTCTGGCTTCAGGTTTCATGGCAGGGGAAGTTGATGTACTATCTTGTGCGGGCACTAGTAACAGGTTAACATCCCCGCCCATGAATATGTTCTCCGCCGCCAGCCTCAGCCATTGCGTGTGCAAGTCATGGAAAAATTTCGGGTCATCCACATTGGCCGCATATATATAGAAAAATGCTGTCTTCCAATCCATGAGACTCCCCTCCACCACCGTATATCTGCCCTCACCGTCTGAATAGGACCAGAGGAGCTGAAAGGGCAAGCACTTGTGAATTAAAATAGCCGAGCCTCTGGCATATGTACTGTAATTTGCAAAGTATCTGTGAGGACCCCAGGACTTAGCAAAGTGTGTCGATGACGCCTTAGGTAGGTGGACTTGTCTGCACTTCTTCGTGTTATTTAATCCCCTAACGTTCCATGTGCTCAACCTGAATCTGGAATGGAAAACAGTCACCCTCTGTTGTCATGAACAAAATCCGATGGATGAGCCAACTCTGGCCCCTGCAATTGCTGTGTTTTTGCCACAATGAGTAAATATGACAAGTGTGTGGTGAATAAAAAAACTACTTTTCTAAAACCCCTCCCTCCCACCACCCATCCCCCTCAACAAACACTGGGGGGGAAGACCCCATCCCAAACTTTAATGATGAAGAAGTCATACAAACAAAAACTAACATTCCCATGAACCTGTATAGTTTGATACATGTGCACTTGCACTAGGGTTGGCAACAACCCGTCTCTACCCCTACTATTAGCATAAAGTGCCTGCAGATTACCATGTTTCGCATCTATGGCGGTCTACTAGTATGTCATTGGCATCAGATTAAGTCCCTGCAGTTTAGGTAAGCCAATGTAGTTCCATAGTGTGGAAACCATAAAGAAGTTGGGACCAGGTCACTATGAGGCGGAGAAAAGGTCTGCACTCTCACCCGAGCTCAGCACATCCTGGGAGTGCTGCGGGGAAGCTGAGCCTTTCTTTTTTACAGAAGCGGAGTACTTTTGGCAGAACTCTTGAGCGTCGTGGGGGGGGGGGGGGGGGGGGGGAGGTAGTCGGAAATACGAGATCGGCCATCGATTTCAACTTTCAGCCGTGCTGGGTACAGCATCCCATATCGTATCCCCATCTTTCTTAGGACCACCTTCACCCCTGCGAATTTCCTGCATGCGTCCTGGACCATTACAGTAAAGTCCGGGTATAGGGAGGCGTTTAAACCTTGCCAGTCGAGCTGACCCTTTTCTCATGCTAGCCTTAGAGCAGTGTCTCTGAAATTCAAGTCGAGCTATGATCGGTCTTGGCAGACACCCTGGATTAGGATGAGGACCCAGGATACGATGTGCACGTTCCATGATAAAAGTGTTGGTGAAGGACTCGCACCCAAACATATCTGTAAGAAGAGACTCTACAAATTGGTCAAGGCGCCCTGTCTTGGTGGACTCCGGCCCACCCGTGATGCGTATGTTGTTTCTACGCTCCCAAGCCTCCAAGTCTTCGTTCTTGATGGCAACAGACTTTAGAATCTTCTCCAGTCGCTCATATTTCTTCGATGTCTGGGCTGCGCCATCCTCTAAGTCAGAGATTCTACCCTCCGCTACCGTGAGGCGACCTTCATGTAGATCAATCCGGGCCCCATGGAGTCTAACCGTCTGTCCAGGGCATCAAACCGGGTGTCTAGGGCTTTAAAACCCACCCTGAGTTCCGCCAGAAGATTCTCGGGACCCGCTACCCTGGGAGCCGGCGTGTCGCCTCCCTCCACCATTTTGGACTGTTGCACTGTGGAACTAGAGCTGGCCGTTTGAAAGGAAAGCGTGCTTTGACGAGGATCCTTACACCCCATGCCTCACTTTTGCACCCAGGTGTAATTATGTGAGCGCTGCACTTCCCCCAAACAGGAGGCAATGGGTGCAATGGCGAAAGGTGCTTGAAAGGCAATGGAACTTTGCCACCAACCAGTGCAATGACAAACCACAGCCCCAACGTGTTACCAGGAGGTGGGCTTCCAATTGTGCAGGGCCAAAATGAAGCAGCAGTCTAGTCCCACCCAGTACCCCTCAGGACCGATCAGAAACTGGCCCTGCTTCAGTTCCAGGCTAGAATGCACACCTGGGCCAAGAGCAATCACCGCCCGCACTTCACTGAGGCATAGCATCTCCAATGGTGTAAATCAGGGCCCAGGTAGTATGCTGGCTGTACAGTGAGGCCCACGCGACGGACCCAAACAACTGCGTCACTCCCGGCCCTCTCGGTGCTGCCATCTGGAGCTGCGCAGCTCGTGACCGGAGACTGGGGGACCCCTGTGTCTTATTCCCAGCTCGGCTGGAGAAGGCAGCTACAGGAAAGGTTTCGTGGCTGCGGGGGGAGGGGGGGGGGGGGCTGCGGCCTCTGTCACCGCAAGGGCTTTCGAGGAAAGCCTGTGCCCCACGGTGCGGTGGATACTGCCCACAACTCCTACCCCAACCACTCACCGCCAGTCGCACGTCCGTCGTTCGCAGCTCCTCAGAAGGCCGAGGCTCCACCCACAATCTCCAGATGGCCTGTACTCGAGGTCCCGGCTTCAGTAGCTGCAGCAGGCCCCACCGCCACAGCACCAGACAATGCGATGTAGCACCGCAACGTGGGACTCTATTAGGCAGACAGCAGAGTCCGCCATCGCTTCTCACACCTGGAGCGGTGACTGTAGATGTCGGATCTTAATCTCTGCTGCCATGACGCGCTCAGCTAAGGGAGTTAAAGACGGAGCTTCAAGCCCGCGCGGCCATGTCGGTTGGCGGCTTGGCATGCCCGCCGCCCCCTCCCCAGCAGCCATATACTTCGCCCTTCTTCACACTGCCTTCTTCCGCAGACAAACTGGTGCGTTACACAAAAGAGGCATTCATAACAAAGGTAATCACGCTCTTCCATATAGGGCAATCCATCATCTTGCCAACTTTTTTCGCTCTCTCATAACCTTCCAAGGAGGAAGAACGGCTTCATTGCCTGGACCCTAACAGGGCCCTTAGATTCTATATAGATCAGACCAGAGATCATTGGCTAGACAACCAACTTTATGGCAAGTTCCCCGGGGCAAAGATCACTAGATGGATCATGTTATGCATTGAATTAGATTATGGAGTAACCAAGAAGCAGCCTCCAGAAGGCTTGCATGCTCAATGTTAATTGCATTTGTAAAGCGCTGTTGCTACCCAAAGGTGTCCTGGCGCTGAGGTGAAGACCTTCCGGAGATTTAAGAAATTGTGTGTATTGCGAGCTAGTTTGTGAAGAGCCAGGTTTTTAACACCTTCCTAAAGTCTATCAAGTTGGTCATGCGTCTCAGATGTAATGGAGGTGTATTCCACGTCTTGGCTGCGTTAGCAGTGAAACTTCTGCCACCCCAGTTAGCTTTTTTCACCAGGGGTATTGTCACCAATTTAGCATCCGATGACCGAAGTATTCTTTTTGGTGAGTACCAGTGGAGTTGTTGCTTTAGAAAGTCAGGCCCTGATCCATGCAGAGCCTTGAAAACCAGACACAGGGCCTTGAATTGAGTGCGCTTTCTGACTGGTAGCCAGTGGAGTTTTTTAATAGATGCTGAGATCGATGCATACTTAGGAGTTCCTGTAAGGAGTCTGGCAGCGGCGTTCTGCAGCATTTGTAATATGTTCATAGATCCTTCTTGAAGCTTAAGGTAAAGACCATTGCAGTAGTCCAGACTGGACATTACTAATGCTGTGACCACCGTTTGTTGTGCATCTTTAGAAAGTAGGGGCATTATTTTTTTTACATGATCTGAGAATGAACGAAGTGGTAGACGCCACAGAATTAACCTGGTCCATGAAACTGAGAGTATCATCAATCCAAACTTCCAGGTTCTTCACCTTCCTGGTCAGGGATGGCAGTGGACCTAGGGAGTTCGGCCAACAGTTTGGGATCCAGAAAATGGGATTGTTGCCAAAGAGCACAACCTCAGTTTTATTGGAGTTTAACTTTAAACAGTTTGGTGCCATCCAATTACCCACCGCGTACATACAGTCCTGTAATCTGGATGCGGTGTTGTGTAACATCTCAGGTCGTATTGCTACCACGATTTGGGTGTCATCGGCATAGGATGTCAAATTAAAACCAAAAGATTCAATAACGGGGGCTGGAGAGGACACGTAAACGTTAAAAAGCATGGGACTTAATGAGGACCAGTGCGGAACGCCACAGGGTAGAGAGAATGCTTCTGCCTCAAATTTGTCCAGTTTGACCGTTTGAGTTCTTTCTGAGAGAAAGGATTTAAGGAGTTTTTGGGCCGTTCCTTTGACTCCTATCTCCTCTAAACGGTCCACCAGGAAGGTGTGGTGGACCGTATCAAATGCCGATGAGAGGTCTAGCATGATCAGGGCAGCCTTACCTCCTTGATCGAGAGAGGCCCTGATCTCTTCCGTGGATTTGATAAGTGCCGTTTCCGTGCTGTGACCCTCTCTAAACCCATATTGAGTGGGGTCTAGTGTCTGAGATAAGTTTAGAAACTGATTAAGTTGGGCGTTCATGTTTCTATTATTTTTGCTGGGAGGGGCAGTCTGGAAATGGGCCTGAAATTGTTCAGGTCATTGGCATCTAGGTTAGGTTTCTTCAATAATGGCAAAATGGAAGCCTGTTTCCAGTCTTTTGGGAAGTATCCTTCTTTGTACATTAAGTTAAAAATGGATGTTAGTTTGCCCGCCACTGTCTTAGCAGCTAACGTTAAAATTTCTATCTGGCAGGGGTCGTACGGGGATCCTGACTTCACTTTAGTGAGGATGTTATAGGTGTCCACTTTTGTAAGAAGATTGAAACAATTGAGTTCAATGTTATCTTTTGATTCTTTTGTTAGGCTAGTAGGTGAGTTTCAGTTTGATGAGTCTGTAAAAGTAAAAAAAAAAATGGCATTAACTTTATCAAAAAGAAATTTGGCTATGTTATTGCATAGTTCTTGACTCGCTGGGATAGATGGAATAGTGGGGTGTGCTAGGGTTTTAACTGTTTTGAACAGTGTTTTAGGCAGGTTTTTAGCCTCTTGAATTTTTCTCTGTTAAATACTTTTGTTTGGTGCTATGTAGCAGCTGTTTGTATTGAGCCAGGCTCAGTTTGTATTCTTTTTTTTCTTCGTATTTATATTTCTTCCTCCAGCTTCTTTCTCAATGTTTACAAACACGTTTTTGGTCCTTAAGCTCCTGAGAGTACCAAGGTGCTGAAGGTCGTTGCCTGTGGAGGCGTACCCATTTTTTGGGGGCTAGCTTATTCCCTGCCTCTTCTAGTCACTTAGTGTAGCATTTAATTGCATGGTCAAGGTCAGTAGGGAGCGGGTGGTTATTTGAGACGAAGAGGTTATGTAGTTCCTCCGCTGCTATGTTTTTCCACGCTCTTGTTTCAAGATATTTTTTAGATGGTTTTATGCCCGAATGGTTAGATGTAGTAAGCTTAAAGAGTACTGCCGAGTGATCTGACCATGTAAGGGGGCGAAGACTCATGAATGATATCTGAAGGCTGTTGGAAAAGATACCATCAAGAGTGTGCCCTGCTGGATGAGTGGGTCCAGTTACCAGCTGTTCTAAATTCCCGCCCGTCATTTGGTCTAGAAGATTAACTGTGTCTGGGACTGAATCTAATTCAAGATGGAAGTTAAAGTCTCCTAAAACTGTGTATGAGGTAGTGTTTAGTCCTATTTCTAATAGGTTGCCAGCTTGATTTATAAAGCGTTTTCTCGGACCTGGGGGGCCTATAAATGAGTGATCCTCTAAAGGAGTCATGATGTGTAAGATAAGAGACAGAAATCTAGCGCTTCACATTCCTCATTTATTAATGGATTAAAGGATGATGTGATTGAGTTGTGGTGTATAACCGCTAGTCCACGCCCTTTCTTCTGTGCTCTGTTTAGCGAGTAGCAGAGATAGTGAGGTGGGGTGGCTTTTACCAGATCTGGACCAGAGGCGTCACCTGTCCAGGTCTCTGACAAATGCAATCATTATCCCCTCGTTCTCCAAGGAGGAGGCACATTCCGTGCTGTGCTTGACCAGGGATCTCGCATTAATGAGGACGCAGTTCCAGGCAGTGTCTAGGGCGACTTTACCTGTCTTTTTCTGTTCCTCCTTTATTGCGGCCACAGGTTGAGACATTATTTCTGGTAAAATGGTGTTACAACCGGGACAGATCCCTAAAATTTGGTTGGGCTTGTCATCTGGGTGGAAACTAGTACAGTTCTTGTCAGCCTTGTAGAAGTTAAGAGCTTTCAGGTCTTTGCTAGAGAAGGCGAGAGTGTTGGTTTTACCTGGCGTCATTTGGGCAGGGGAACTAGCGCGGACTGGCGCAGACGGGCTTGCCTTTGGCGCGCCTTTTGGCACGCTCTCGCCCGCATCTCTTATGTATCGTCAGGGGCATCAGAAGCAAGCACGCTGACCGGAATCCTCCCACAATGGCAGCGGTCCCACGTTATAACTACGGGGGACTTTGAACTGTGGACTTTCAAGCTAATTGGTCCACGGAGTGCAAACGTATTTTAAAACAAGTTTAAAATAACCCAAGACCGCATTTTAAAAGCAGCAAATGCAGTGTTTTGTTAAAAAACAGATAGTGCAATATTCAAACAACGTACCAGTGAAATGCAAATGGCGAAGGCTGCCTCATGGACATTCATCCACACATGGACGAAGCACTATTTTCCTGGGAGGGGACATAGCTCGATCTGTCCTGCAGGATTTCCAAGTCTGAGCTTTTGTGCACACCAAGCCTTTCATCAGGGGAGGCACGGCTTTATTATCTATCGACAGTGTGAGGAATCTGCAGTTAGAGGTCTGTCAGAAGAATTTGTTGCTTATCTTTGGTAAAGACTTCAGATTCCTCACTGACCCTTCTCATTCCCATCCTGTGGAGTCAAAAAGTCTATTAAATAAGATCCCAATCAAGAGACATGTACATACTGATTTCTATGGGCTCCGAGTCCGATAGCACAGGGATCAGAAAGAAACCGAAGCCAGTGCACAGATGAGGCACCGATATAGGGTCACCATACGTCACATCCAGGGCGTGGCAGACCTGACAAAGTGCCACACAATGCTTTTAGATGTGTAAGGGAACGGCTGTAATATTCTTCGGATCCAGTCTGGCCACTGGGGCAATACACAAGGTGAAGAACCTGCAGTTAGAGCCTCTACCAGAGGTTACCAAAAGTAAGTAACTTGTTCGTTTGGTACCCTGAGTATAATTTTAATACTGATGCAATACATTTACTTATTAATGACCTTAGAGATAAAGGGAAGGTCAAAGTTGTGGTGATAATTCTCATCTACAAGGGCCCAGGTTCTATTTTATAAGGACATGTGTAGCCTTATGACATTGCAGTACAGCTCCAATGTGGAAGTAAAGTCTGTGCTTGTTCTTTGGCAATAGAGGACAGAATGGGGAATTCCAGATACGAAGAGGATATGGTGTCAGATATCGCCAAGAGAAGGTCTGCTTAAGAAATTATTGCAAAAAGTCGTCCTAGTTGTCACTTTGAAATGGGCTTCGGATGTAAGAACCTCTGCATTTTATTTGAAAGGGCTCCTCTGCTTTTGCTAATTTTGTGTGAGTTAAAAGAGTTCTTTAATTTGGACTATTTTGTTGGAAAAGAAGGAGAAAAGTTAACTGCATCTGGGTTATCCGATCCAACAGGGGAGGAGTTGTTGATTTGTGACAATTATTTTAAAACCTATTTGGGGTCTGTTTTTAGTAGTTGATTTTTCACCCTTATTTTAAAGTATATCTGATTTGAAGGAAAATGTGGTTTGTTGGAGTCTTCAGATTCTTTCAGTTGATGGAACATCTTTTGAGGCTGAGACTCCTGGAGAACCATTTAGTAATTTTGCTTTTGTTTACGGTCTTCATTGACAAAGGAGCATAATCAGCAATGTCGTCATAGAGAAAAGAGTTAACACCCTGATGGAGATAAATGAACAATTTCAGTGGAGATTGAAAATGGAACCATATAATGGTTAGTCCAGTCTATAGTGAGGGCGGTCAGTAGCTTCAATTAAGTCTGGTCTCACAATAATGAGGTTGGTAATAGAGTCCTGACCATATGTGGGTTTGAGAGACAATGCTGTGTTAGCTGTGAGGAAGGAGACCAAGTTTGCAAATGGTGGGTTCTTAAGTCTTGTTCCACCGATTGGTGGGATAGTGTTAAATAGGAGAAAGATGTTAAGAGGTTACAAGTGTTATAAGCTCACTGGTAAATACAAAATTTCTATCGCGAGTGGTGATTAATCATGGAGAGTATCATTTTGGTCATAGTGGTGATGGTGAGCTCAACTTCGGGAAGTTGAAAGGATGTGAAAGGTAGAGAAGGAAGTACGGGTGCTAAAGAATATGCTTTTGTGAGTAATGATGATCGTCCCATCTGGATTTACAAGTCAGTTTTGTGTAGTGAGAAAGTCATTATGTTGCGTGAGAAGCTGAACGATTTAACCTGTTTAACAGGAGTAAAAAAAGAACCAAAAAAAAGGTCTGCTCCAGCTGTGTGGAAGTGAATGGAAATGTTTAGCATTCGGTCTAGAGGTTGACTAGAGTAGGGAGGCAGGCTAGGCACATTCAGACGAGTGACGTGTGGAAAGGGCAGAAGACCTAGTTGTGTAATCGGTGGATGAATTGATGGACTGAAGGTTTATGAAAGAAGTTATGTAGTGAGGCACTGGTCTGAGCTAATGTGTCTTCTTGTGAATCAGTAAAGCTGGAGCCAATAGGAGAAGGGAGAATAGGGCCTACTGCTTGAAGAACAAGGGCCTCTTAGGAGCGGAGAGTGGGAATTGGGTGGTATAGTCTGTGAGATGATTAGCGGGTGGGACTGAGTTTGCAGAATGAAAGATGTCCAGTACTGTGAAGCTAATGAGCAAGGAGGGGGAGAAGGTATGTCTAGAGTACAGCGAGGTGGTGAGTCAATTAATACAGTTGAAGATGGTGAAAAGATGGGTGGAAGGTTTGTGGAAAACGACAAATGAAAAAAACCACTGGACAGAATTAAGATGTCTATTTGTGAATCAGCAAAAGAAGAGCAGACAGAATGCAAGATAGTAGTAGTATGAAAAAATTAGATCCTCATTGGATGATGGAACAGAAAGGTGGGATTTTAAAGCTTGGGTATTGGTTAGAGGGAGCATAACGTTAAAAGAAGCAGCAGTGTGCAGGGCAGGGGAGCCATAAAGGGGGGGGGGGGGGGGGGAACGCGAGTCATATGGCAAAATGATATCTGGTGGAAAGTCAACTGAAAGTTTGCACATTGTCATTAGCATTGATTTGAGATTGGAGTTTGTTAGTTTATTGAAAATGGTTTAAAAGATATGGAGATTGAGGTTTGTAGACTAAACCATAATTTTTCCTTGACTGACAATACTAATCTGTAATTTGCGCTTCTGTATTTGCTTCCTTTAAAAGTCGAAGATTTCACAAAATAACTTTTCCCAGCCTGCAGTATCACTAGAAAAGGAAACTGGGTTAGATTTTACGTTAATAGAGTTTGAGCTGTAGGAGTTATGTGCTAAAAACGTTTTTTTGGGGCTGGTCGAGAAGGCCCCTCTTTTGTTATATTTTGTTGGGTTTTTAATAGGCTTTTTGTGTGGATAAACTCCGCTAGTAAACTATTTCTTAGGGGTTATTTTCTTTTTATCTTTACAGGTGACAGCTGAATACCATGCTGCTTTGGGGCAAAGGTGCTGGTTGAAAATTTTTTGTCAGTCTGGCCATTGAGAAAAAAAAACAAAAAACACATTATAGGTATATATGCACAGAGGGGCTTTCATTCAGCCCTCAATCAACGCATCAGAGCCATTAGCTCTCCATTGTAAATGATGGCATTTTGCTCTTTCACCTCTTTACATTCCCCAATTTCTGCTTTTGTTTAGTATTTTTGTAGGCTTGCCTAGCAAACAGGGCACCTGTCTGGTTGCTAAACACCTATTCTGGGCGTAACAATAACACACAGTTGACGTCTTACTGCTTACCATTGGTTGGCTTTATTGTCACACTCATTTGCTTGCTTCTTATTTGATGCCTTGCCTTCCCCTTACCGGCCTCTTGAGCATAGCTCGGTTGGTTTGTATCCTTCCACTGCTCACATTTAAGGAACTACTTTTTCTTTCAGCACTCCAAGAAAGTGCATATTTTTTCTAGCTCTCTCCCTCGTGTGCTGATCCCCAAACAGATGCCCCTGCATGAACAAAATGGTTACTTACTGATAGGAGCAGTAGCGGCTGGGAGGCAATGAGGGTGGAGCGGCAAGGGTAGGGTGGGGGTGGCAGAGTGCAGGATAAAATGAAATAGGGGAAAAAAACACTTACCACTTTCTCCATCAGCGTTTTTCCTCTGCTTCTCTGGGAGTCCTTGAACCTGGAAGCACCCAGGCTTCCCACAGCCAATCACAATGCTGCAATGCAGCGCTGTGATTGCCGTCGATCGGCGCTCAGATGGGGACTGGGGGCCTTTGCATGTTCCCCACCAGGCTGTGTAATGCAGCCTGGTGGGGAACATAGAAAGTGCGCAAACCACTCCTCCCACTGTGCCTCCAGCCCAGCCCTGACCCGCCCTAACCCAGCCCCAAATCCGAGAAAAATAAAACAATAGTAACTACGTTACTATATTTTTATTTTCCCAGCTCAAAGAGCAGTGGGGCGACGCTTCTCCGCCTTAGCGGAGGAGCCGTCCCTGGATAGGAATGGTTTTGCAGCTTGAAGAATTTTCTGAATTCACATGCTATGCATCATTCCACCATCAAGTGGTTGGGTCTAGAAAAGTCTCCTTCTCTTTGTTTCTGTGGACGAACATTTGGGTTTAAATTCCTCCTTGTAAGTTGTATGACCCGGAAACCACTTGACGCGGTCACCATTTTTAGTTTCCTTTTTCCGCAGTTGAGTCTGGAAGCCTATGGGAAAGCTCCGGAGTTGAGTTAGAAGTATTTGCAGGAAGAATAACAAAATTTCCACCAAAAATCGCCGTTGAGGGAAGAGGGTTGACAGCGACTGATAGTAATAAGTGATCAGCAATAATATGCAGAAAAACACTGAAGAACACTAGGCTGAGATGATCAACTCATGAAGACCACATGGTTAGAGAATGAGAAAGGGGCATGGACCATACCCCCTTTAGATTCAGTCCCAAATACGCACAGAAAGGCACACACAAGGTCTGTAACCACTGCCCCCCTAAAGTCGACAGTGCAGAGGACTGCACATGCGCAGAGTTCCTCCCCAAAAGTATCAGGACAAGGCAAAAGCAGAGGTAGGCACATCACACAATGACATCACCACAGAGAAAGCAGGAGTCCCTAAAAGATCAGGGCCTGTCAAGCGACAATGAAGACACCATTGAAACAGAGGAGGCCCAAGGGGAAGAGCTGGAGATTGTCTGAAGACAAACTGGCAACCACAGTAGAGTGGCAAGAGAAGAATACATACTAAAGGCAGCCAATCAGAGCAGAGAAACAGTTGAGTTGAAGACCTCCGATTAGAAGAAACAGGCAACAACGCCAACATGATCGATGCCAGAGGGCAGAGTAAATCCTGTGGAGCCACGTGGGTCCAAGACAAGGGACACCGATGGAGGCAAAACCTCGAAACCTGCTCCGACCTCGAGGGAGGGTCAAAGGCATGGGAGGGAGTCGGCAAAAACCAGCTCTATGCCATCCGTGAAAGTCGGCTCAACACTGTCCGCAAAGATGGGACGAAATTGAAGAGCCACTTAGCGTCAATGGCAAAAACTGCCGAAGCACCTAGACACCAGACATCTAGACTAAAAAAAAATTCCACATAGACGTGAAACAAAGAGATGAAGCGGAGCTCAACGAACAAAGAAAATCTCTTAGGCAGAGAGCAAAAAAAGCAACCGGAAGCCTTAATTAAAAAGAAGAGAGAATTTGACAAGTCCCTGCAGGGCTACACAATTCCGCCCGGAGGGGGGGAATCGGGGGTCAGATTGGGGTAGAAGAAACTTTATGGAGACTTTTCCAGACCCAACCACTAGATGGTAGAAAAAATGCACAGCATGTGAATCCAGACAAGATGCAAAACTCCCGTCTTGCTCTCTCCCTGTGTGCTGCTCTTGTATGCTTTTTCCCTGGACTTTGTTCCTTACATGCTTCTCCCCCAGTCTCGGTGTTGCTCTCTTCCTTGTGTGCTGGTTTTCCACTCCTCCCCACATTCAACTTTATTTTAATTTTAGCCCTCCTTCCTGTTTCCCTAAACCCCCCCGCCCCCTTACCACCATTTAAAACAAATTCTGCACCCTTTTGGAGGGTCCCGCAGCGGCCATTTGTTGCCGGGTGCTTTGCTACACCAAAAGTGCCTTTGCATACGTAGCATTTCTTTTTCTTTTCTTTACTGAGCTATGTGTATGTGGCGGCTACCATCTTAGATCGGTCAATAAAAAAAAAATGGTGCCTGCATCATTCTCAAGGAGCACGCAACAGCGTCACTTTTTAACTTCTTATTGCTGTTGCTGTGCAGCTTCAGAAAAAGCATTTTGCTTTTTGTCCACCGGTAATAAGCATTGGCAAAACCATTAGGTCCAAATTACAACATACTGGGTATGTCAATGCTGGTCAATTCTTGCGTTTTCAATTTCCCTTTTTGCATACATGCATTTAAAAGAAAACTTTTTTACTTTTTTTTATTATTTTTAATGTCTATTGCATAGGTTTGTTTAAAAAACAAAAACAAAAAAAACACTCTTTGGCTTGCCATGGCCAGAGCAGTGCTTGTCATACTTAGTAACAAGTGCAGAGAGGCATGTCTAGAGCAACGGCTGCTGACTAAGGGGTAACTCTCAGTACTTTAGTACAGTGTCATAAATCAATTTACCTGGTTAGTAATAACAGACAGTATATGAGTCCTAGTGATTCTGATGATCAGGCAATGCATCAACTAATGTGCAATTTTAGCAGGACAGTGCAACAGGAACCGGTAAAGTAACAGTACATCAATGTGCCTCTACAAATTTTGAATTACAGCATAGTAATGTATTCATGAATAAGCAGATTTAGCACAGCATGCATCAGAGTGCAGTGTAATAGGAATGCAGCAACATGCACTTAATAATCTGCAACTTCTCAGCGAAACATTAGGCCCATGTGCAAATTACAAGTAATGTTTGGCTGCAGTCAGGCAGGGATCAATACATCAAAATGCTGGAGTGCCAGTAAGCAAAATAAACAGCAATACAAACATACATGGGGTAACATTCAACAAAAGAGAAATAAAAAACACTCAACATGTGTTGCATAAAATTTGAATAGAATGTTAGTTAATTAATATTGCTGCATTCAGCCTGCAAACAGACCGATTGTCAGGAAAGGGAGAGGCAAGGTGACTGGCTATTGACCCAAACAGACAAAAGTGTACACCCTTTCATGAGGATACTGTGGGGAGGATGCCCTACAGTGGAAGGTTGCAAGGATCGCCAAAAGGGAACAAGTGATGAGGGGCCTGGGCATCCGTAAGCATTGTTTTTGTGACAAATGAGATTAATGCAATTAAATAACTTATTTTTTATTGACCTTTAATAACAAATCACAAGTCTCAAGCTATCATTTATTTTTTATTGTTTTTGAAATGGAACCATTGTACATTGTACAAACCATACCTACTAATGGAATAAATAAGTGAACAAAAAAAAAACATACTGCTGTACAACACACAAAAACTGTAAGGTGGAAAACGCTTAAGTTTTGCAAAAAACAAAATTCAATACACCTTCAATAGGTCAATAGATATTATAATAAACATTCCAAATCATGACAATGTCCGTGTAATATTACCACCATAAACAAAAAAGGTATACTGCCTTGTTGATTTTTTTTGTTGCAAGTGCCAGCACTTTTTGGAATGTTTTATCAACTACTTTTCCCCAAGCGTACAAATTCCAAGGAATAGTTCTACTATAAAATGATTGGCTGAGTAAATCCATAATTCAGAAGGCCTACACCTGTTTTCGGCAACTTCACAATTTTGTATACTTGTACTTCTTTACTTTATCTGAGAGTAATATGAACTACAACATTCATCAAGTAGCAAGGAAGCACTGGTTTAAGTTTGCAAGATCATGAAACATTATTTGCATAAGTGTCAGCCTGCTTTCTGCAATTGTCCAATTGCTCCAGATTCACATCGGTAGCTGTTCCATGCAAACATTTGCTCCCATGCAGGTTTGAGTTTGATAACATCCACTGGCCTACTCCACTGCAATCAGGCACTTCAAAAATAAGACTAATAACAGTCTTAACAATAATTCTGGATTTCCTCTTGTTAGGTTATGTTAATAACCTCATTGCCCCCTCTCGTAAAGTCTGGCACTAACTGGTTTAAAGATCTCAAACCTTTCATGCTACGTTACCATAGGTGTGTTGAAAAAGTAGATGTGATTAAAAAATAATTTAAATAAAGATCATAAAATAAGTCTTGCTTCAATGCTTTCTAGAAAAAACATCCTCCTTATTGAGCTTGTGTGGCTTTCCAGAAAACAAACACACAATACATACAATGGCTCCAGGGCCTTCGAAAAGTAACATAGAAGCTATTTCAGGTAAACCTGTTAGTGTCAGCAATGACTTTTACATATATTGAAAAAATTGGTTTTGAGGTATTTTAACGATACTACAGTATTAACTCTTCTCTTTAAAGTACAGGCATCCACTTCTATAAAAAGAGTCTATTCACACCTTTGCAAAACATGTGGAAATATCAACCTAAAAGTGTTCAGAAGTGTCCATATACAGTGGTCAGTAGAAAGTTCTACCTATCAAAAGTGGCATCTAAACAGTGCGTAATATACAGCTTCATTGTTCACAACCTCTACAGTTTGCTTAATGTACAAAACAGGCATAACAAATGAAACTTCAAATGTTTGTATGGGACAAATTTAAAAGCTTTGATATCCAGATGGGTGTTAACACATGGCCACAATTCCATCACATAATTCAAATATCCCCTTGCTGTCTTCTGCTGGACCTTTTTCACACTCAGTTGATGGGGTAATGTGCTATGATTGCTTATTGACGTATTCCTACACAAAGCGTACAGAAAATAAAAAACACACTGGGGGTTTCAGCTTCAGTTTTTGAAATTGGTAGCATTGTGACAACCAGGAGGAATTTTCAACAAGATATTTCTGGATGAGAAACTATTATTTTGCAAAGGCAAAATAAATGGTAATAAGGAAATTTAGTGCAGTCGTGCACACTTAACCTGGTTAGTACCCCAATAAGTAGATCTTGAATGCTTCACCCAAGAAAAGATGATCAAGAACATGTTTTACAAACATGCCTGCTGCCTCTTTTCTTTTTGTAGAGTAAATTGATTGGACGCAGCTGAAATTGGTTGGGAAGATAGAGCCCATAGGCCTAAACTGGTCTTTGAGGGTCACAAGGAGGTCAAGATATCCAACATGAACAATCACTAACTATATGGCCATACTGTACATATATGAGATTAACATATATCTAAGTAGGTAATGCTCAAAACGTAACCTGTTTTGAATCCCCTCAAAGTAGGACACTGCTACTCTTAGCATGTTACCAAACAGTCTTTTGATTCCCTGCAGCCAATTGCAGCTATGGTACGTAGCAAGCAACATATGGCATCCCTGTATATAAATAAATATAATTTTACCTTCAAATTATTTTAAAATTTACAAAGACAAAGTAACATGATTAAAATAGCATACTCAAGATGTAGGCAATGCTGTATTCAATGTTACAAAGAAGGTCACTTGAATTGTTTTTGTCTACATCAGTTACTCGTCATTACCAAAGCCCCTAACAATGCTAAAGTGCCCCATAAATCCACTGGGTCCTAAACATGCACGCAAAGACCATTTAAGTTGATGCAGGGAGTTGCCCACTTTACTTAAAATTTAACTGTGGTTGTTCAAGCTTTGTCTGCGTAGAATCGAGGATGAGCAACCAGGAGTGTTTACATCTTGCAGTTCTTCAATGAAAATCTTGATTGTAAAATAATTTTTATGAGGTGCATGGGAGTGTATGTGAAGCAAAACTATCTCATCCCTCCAATTCTAAAATGGTTACAAAACTGTAAAACCCCCACAAAAGAGGCATGTGTTGAAGTTGCTCAAGATAAAAGAACGGCCCGCAGACTAATAAAAGGTGTGCTAGTGCATTATGCAGACATAAAAAAAACTAGTATTTTGTCTAGGCTGTTGTGAAGAGAAGAATGTTACTATAATACAAATTATATGCCAAAGGAAAAACATTTGAACTCAAATTTATAAAAGACATAACTACTGATACTATTATCTTGACAGGGAAGCAACTCACTTTGTATGGCGTCTTCCTCAACTTTAGACAGTATTACAAATGGCTGAAAATGGGTTCTGTTCTAGATTAATATTTTCCTTCTACAGCCATTAGAATTACATTTTTATTACACCTGCTTAGTCAACAGTCTGAATTTACATCAATCATTACATATAAAAACTAATATTCAGAGGGAGTGAAAATTGTAATTGATGTGAGAACTCAATACAAAAACAGGTATTTAAGTATCCAATTGATAATCTGCAGATGAGCATATTTGCTTCAGCTGCTTTGCAATCTATGTTCACACGATAGACATTACTACACCTGACGTGTACGAATATCTAAAAACATTGGGGCAGTTTATTACTTTTGATATGAGCAAAGCACCAAACTCAATTATGTGAGACTTTGGTTTCACCTTCTGAACATTTTCATTAATCATGACCAAATTCTTTAAACCTCCTGCCAAAAAAACTAAAGACTTCACCAGATGAAGAATTATGACATTTCAGAGAGGTGAGCCGACTTTGTCAACAGTATTGGCCATTCTAAAACTGGCTTCAGCAAAAAAAGTTGCGTCATAACCTTATGTTGGGAGTCACTGTTTTACTGGGACACGAATCCTAGAGTCCAGTTGTTTACTGTTGATTTACTGTCTGTCTGTAGAGTAGTAAAGACTCTCAAACCCAAAGCAGCTAGTTGTTTTGATATAACTATGTACAGATAGTTAAAGTAAGCAATGATTTTTACTGATACAATAACGTTGTAATAGTGGAAAACTTAACACATGGAGCAAAAGCCATTTTCACCCTTGGAGAATTGATCAATTAGGAATCTAGTACAAAAATGAACATTCTAGAACTATCCCATATATTTCACTATATATATATATATATTTATTGTACAATTTGTTTTCAACAATTGTAACAACGTGACATATGAATTTTCAAAAACAAGACCCATTTATGCTCGACAGAGAAGCAAGATGAACAACATTAGTCACATACTTCAATTTCTTATAACATACAAACGACCAGTCTCTCTACAGTGAAAGTAGCGAATATGAAAATCGCAACTAAATCAACATTATTTTTGATCATTATACTTCAAACATTCAAAATGTACACCAGACACAGGAAAAAGGAGATTTTATCAAGCCTTTGTCTTATCAGACAAGGAAACTCAACTGTGTTAGTAATTCATTTGAAATGGGATACACCAACATGCACCGAGGCAGCAATCCCATGTGTCCTATGATTTTTCACTTAAATAAAATGCAAAAGGATTTTAAAAAATTAACACTGAGTCAGAACTGAAGATTTTCCTGGGGATGTGTCCTGATGTGTGTCCCTGTAAAAGCATCTTCTTCTCAGTAAACGCCCCATTAAAGTTTTGACAAAAATAACATCTGTTTGGGGAATGCTTTTACTCTTGACAAGTGCAAAGTAGTGAAGAAATATCGAACACATATTTATACTAAAAATAAGCAAACTTTCTCAAAGTGTGAAAATGGCTCGTTTGGCTCCTGCTATTGCTACATATAAGAATTCTTGAGTAGAGCGGTGCAACATACTACTTTCCTTTATACACACATGGGCAATTTGCAAAGATGATAGTTACAAAACAACTGGAAAATGTTTGCACTGATTTCATAAAACAAGGCACACAAATAAAAACAAAGCAGACTGTGTATCTCAAAACAATGAAATTTCACATGTAAGCCAATAACTGACCTGTACCATCTTTAAATATCTTACACTGTTAAATATAGAAAATAAAAAAATGCAGCAGCAACATGAAGGTAAAATTGAGTTTAGAAACAGTGCGCAGACCCTCCTGAGTTGAATACTCCAACCATTTTTAAAGACTGTAACTTAAAAGTTCTGAAAGTTTATTTCACAGGAACTGTTCTCAGTGTCTTAGAAGTCACATCTTTCAAGATTCTCTTGGATGTTTGCTTGGTATTTCCACTAGTTTAGGAGTTCCGTCCTCATCCAGGACGAGGTTTCAGTAAGGTTGTTCTATAATGAAGCCCATTGAGGTACCTTACATTTAAAAAGTGATCAGAAAACTTAAAATCAGCAAGTCTAGTTATCCTCCACGTTCTGTTGGGAAGCATCTGCTTTCATCTTTTTGGAAGGGGGAACACCTTCTGAATCCTTGATGAAAGGAGAAAAACAGTTAGTTTTACTTTAAAACTACTTTCACACATGATGCATTCTAGTGCATGGAGATGTTTAGCCAACCAGAACCCTGCATACATTGTAACACCAACACTGGATCTCTGCGTCTTTTCTCCCTTCTGAATTTCCTCAAGTTGACAACGCAACTTCCTCACCATGAGCCTTAGTGATATGGGCTAGGCCACCATAGCGCATGATGATGACCTTGCAGACATCTTCATACTGTACACGGACTACTGGCTCCCATCCTGCTGATGGTACTCCATTTAGTGTACCAAACTCACTACCGGCATCCCCATGCTCATGCCAAACAGCTTCTGTTTCTAATGTCCACATGGGAATTTAGATCCCTAGGCAATCACATTCTCTTTCGCTGGGGCTAAATTATTGGGTCTTAAAGGCTTACATCTTTCTGTATCATCTTATGGATAGAAATGTTGTCCTATAGGCCTTCTGTGTCTATATCAAGCAAGGACAAGTGGCTTTCATGTGCAAAAATATGCAAACTGCATTTGTGTAGGCGTCTGTTTCCATGTGTTGCCACATCAATGCTAGTGTGTGTATAAACTTTCATGTATGTGTGTCGCACAATTAAACTTTAAAAAACACATGTATTCAATGCACATACGAGATGACAAATAGGGTGTGTGATAATTCAGTTGAGTTTTGAGATGTAAAATAGTCACTCAACATTGCAATGTATGTACTACATAAGAGGCAGAATGATACATCAAGCAGCCAAAAGGATCAAGTGAGAGAACAACTTCACTGGGTGGAGCAAAGCATTCTACATACTTTAATTAATCTGCATGTTTTTTAGCAATAACATTGAGGCAGTTAATTATGAAGTCCCATAAACTGGGTAATGTGACCATCTGTTATTTTCAGCAGTTAGAAACAGAATAATTGAAGTAATAATCACTATTTTTAAAGTCATAATATGATAAAGCTCGGTCCACAGGCACAGACTCAGTCAAACTAAAATTTCATGAACCCCAGATTGAAGGAAAGAAGTCATACATATTTTCCAGTTGAAGATATCCTCTTGTTCCTTTAATAAACATTTCATGTCCGAATGTGAGTACAGAGTATCAACTAAAACAAACTAACCATCTGATTTTACCTCATGAAACATTTATGGGTATTTTGGAAAATAGAATCCCTGAGCCTGGCTAAAATGGTATTCCAAATATTTGACTAACCGTGAGCAGGGCTTTCTGACTCCCACCACTACAATTACAGTAAAAAAATCTTTACCTGAGAGTTTTTTGATACCTCTGTGGATAAATTCTTGTCTCCAGTGGATGTGTTTTCTGTCTTTTCCGAACTGTTCATTGAACTTTCCACCGATGACTGTGAATTCTGCCCAGAAGTATCTGAAAATACATTTGAAGGCGTTTTATCAGGTCATCAAGCACCAAGGATTTAGCCTCTGCACAGTATGAAAACTTTGCAAAATCTGTCATTTCTTTTGGCTTTTTTCTAAGACACATTGAAAACGGTATATAAAATTAACCAACTCCTAAAAGCTCTCTTAATTAAGTCTCTGTGTGAAGGATTGTAGTACGTATCGGCTCCTCAGTCTCTTCTGAAGAGCTGTGGGGGAGCTCTGAGTGTGTTGAGGACCCATTCCTTCTTCTTGGAACCTCTTACTATGCACACGTCCACCAGGTCCGAACCCTGGTATGGGCCAGTGAAGAGGAGTTTGGACAGTCTCATTCTGTTTGCCCTAAACGCTTATTGAAGCAAATGCATTTCAAGCCTTTTCTGAATTCGGGTTTGCTTGGAAGAACTCGAAGGATCCTGCACATTCTATAAGCAGGGTCCCACTTTCGTGAGCATGCTTGCCCACCTTCATATGCACATAATGGAAGCACAGCTTTTGTTGGCATGCAGAAAGCAGTATTGGCAAAGTGTCTGGTGTGCCTGTAATACAAAGCATGCACAATGTGGTGCTGTCATTCATGTATCCCAAACTATGAGCCAAAAATGTAGCTGCATCATAATGGAGTCAATTAAGGAGTGTATAAATCTGTGATATGAAGGAGATTGGTAGCATGATGCTCATTAGCTTGCCAGCACTGTAGCCTGATGCTAAAAAGGCTGGGTTGGGTGGTGGTGGTGGAAGCTGGTTGAGAAAATTGAGAGATTTCCCTACGAACGACGACTCCGGAAAGTGCAAAAAAATACTTTGCCATTAAGACGCTCGAGGGAAAAAGAGGTAACTCTGGAAAGTAGGTAAGGTCAAGATGAGGTAGGCACATATACAGCTTCCTTTTTTTCTTCAGAAAATTACACTGTAAAATCCTTTATGCACACACATCTGGAAAGAAAGTGGTTTCTGTTCAGGTGCAACAGAACTTGAGCTAAAGTTCACTTCTTCAGATTATCACTTCAGTTTAACAACTGACGAAAAAGCCAAAATGTTACAAAAAATATGCATCTATTTTAGCCGAATTGTTTGGCAGACCAAATAAAAACATTGACGTGCACCTTGTTTTTCAATTCTAGTATATTCCCCAGCAGACAAGGGTGAGCAGAGTTTATAGAAGTTTCTACAATTTAGCTGTAGTCAGTATTGCATAATTTTGAGAACAAGGGCATTGGTGCCAGTTTGAAAAACAAATTCTGATAAACACTAGCAAAGCCAATGGGTCTTGCCGTTGGGACCTCTTCGCTTTGCCTATGCCCTTTAGTGATGCTGTATACCAATTGCAATAAGCTGTGTCCTGCAGTCAAAAGCTTATAATAAATAAATAACTAAGATGCAATAACCGGACCGGTACTGTCATTTTGTAGATCCACGCATGCGTCACTATAAATGTGCGTCTACAAAATCAGGCAAATAAATGAACATATAAATAAAATATGAACTGGACCAAGAGGATGGGGGGGGGGTTGCAATGGGGAGCAGGAGAGGTGGGAAGCAACATGTAGTGGATGGGGAAAAGCAGCACACCAGGGGGAAGAAGCAATATTAGGGAAGTGGGGAAAAGCACACAATGGAGAAAGCAACATGGAGCACTGTGGTATTTGGAAGGAGGAAGAGGCATACAAGACAGAGCTTGCGGCTTGGGAACAGATTTAAAGACCTCTGGGAGAAGTCTCACGCTAAGGACACCTTTTGCCTAGAGCCAGCTGAGTGCAACAGACGGCCCTTCCGCCAGCACCATGAAAGCCTTTATGTCCCGAACGTATGCTGTCATGCAAAAAAACGGAATGCAGGCGATAAAATAAAAAAACAACCCTTGAAGTCAGCTTTTAAGCTATACCCTTCAAAATAAATCCTTGTTGCTTGATTTAAAAGACAAGCTAGGAGGGGTGGGGAGACACAGTGCAGGGTGGGGTATCAGAGGTGAAGCAGCACAAGCCGGAGAGAGCTAGCAAAAACATGCACTCATGGAGTTCTGAATGATAAAGAAAAAAGCAGTTCTCTAAATATGTGCAGTGGAAGGTTTCAAATCATCCAATCATAAGGTTTGCAAAGAGGTTATGCTCCAGGGTAAGGAAAACACACCCAAAAAAAAATGACTCATTGAAAAAGATGCAAGCAAATGAGTGACAATAAAGCAAGCAATGGTGAGTAATGGGTGGGTTGAAAGCCCACTGTAAGCGCACAATAGATCTTATGCAACCAGACAACTAGTACTGTTTGGTAGTCTCGACCTACGAGAACGAGTAGTTCCCAAAAAGTGAGTAGTGGAAGGTTAGAAGCCAGCCAGTCAGAGATATGGCAAAGAGGTTATGCTCCAGGGGAGGGGCTAACTCAAAACGAGGAAGCTGGGACAAGGAAATCTATCAACTAGGCAAGCCATTGAGAGTGGCAATAAGGCCAACCAATGGAAAGCAATAGGCGTGTTGTAAGCCCTCTAGGTCCTTAGAAAAAAAATAATTGTGGACTTACCACTAGTGTGGTATATGCTCCAATACAAGCAAAGTATTGCAGACTAGTATTTTTTTGAATACATCAGACCAACGTTAAAAAAAATATATACAAGGGAACATTTCTTTTCAGTGTACATTAAAAAACATTTAAAAAACAAGTATCTCATCTGCTTCTGACTGAAACAACTTTGGAGTAGCTGCACTGCGAATTTGGGGTTACCGCACTTCAATAAAGCTATTCAAAACTGTAAGTATTGTATTGTATTGTATGCAATATTCATAAAGCGCGACTATCACCCAACTGGTACCTTGGCGCTATAGTACATGAATCATCATCAAACGGTAGGGGGGGAAAACGGAGGTAAGTCAAGCAAGACAATTCCAAAGCTGTCAAGCTCTAGGGAACAGCCATGTTTTGATCTTCTTTCTAAACTGCAGATGATCATGAGACTGTCTGAACTCCAAAGGAAGGCTGTTCCAGAGCTTGTCTGCAGCAAAGCTAAAAACCCTGCCCCCTGACTTGGCTCTTCGAATCTTCGGGACTTTCACCAAACAGGCAGTAGCAGAACGAAGACACCTTTTTGGAATATACCATATAAATATCTCTTGAAGAGGTATGGGTCCAAAGCCATGCAGGGCCTTAAAAACCAGGCATAAGGACTTAAACTGGACCCTCTGCATTATAGGCAACCAGTGAAGCTCTGCAAGGGCCAACGAGCCTGACTAGCGTCGAGGTTTCATCAGAGCCAGTTTAGCTGCCACAGTTTGGACTCTTTGAAGGCGTTCAATCAAAAATGTAGGGGCCTCCAGCAGTAGGGCGTTACAGTAGTCTAATCTACTGAGGATGATACTACCAACGACCAACGCTCTGGCCGTCTTTGGTAGTATCGGAAGAATCTTCCTCAGGGCTCTGATCAGGGAAAAACAATTCCCCACCACCTTATTTACGTGCGTTTCCAGAGTTAAGTTAGCATCAAGCATAACTCTCAGATTACGTACAACTTTGGCCGGAGCCAGAGTAGACGTGAATGAAGAGGACCAAAGATTTCCAGGAAAAGGGGGCAGGACCCTCACTGCAGCACAATATAAAACTTCAGTCTTATCTGAGTTGAATTGAAGTGAGTTAGCTCTTAGCCAATGGGCAGTATCCTGCATGCAATCATGGAAGGCTGTCAAAGGAATCGACTGATTTCCTTCTAGAGAACACAAAGAGTTGGGTGTCATCGGCATAGTTCACCAATTTCACACCATGCACCTTTACGATTTCAATCAAGGGTCTCATATAGACATTGAAAAGAATAGGGCTTATCGCCGATCCCTCTGGAACGCCATGGTGGACACTGGAGAACTTAGATTGATACGGCGGGAGAGAAACCGCCCAACACCTATCAGAAAGATAAGAACAAAACCATTCTAGGGCCATCCCTGACACCCCAACTTCTTCCAGCCTGGTCAGCAAAATATCATGGTTGACCGTGTCGAAAGCGGCAGACAGGTCAAGCAAAATAAGATTGCCCCCTGTCTGTCCGAAGTCGAAGATCGTCTAGCACGGTCACTAGAGCAGTCTCAGTTCCATGGGCAGGTCGAAAACCGAACTGAACATCGTCCAACCTGGAGTTGGATTCCAGGAACTGAGACAAAGTTTTGCTGACCAGTCGTTCAATGATTTTAATCGGGTATGGTAAAAGAGAGATTGGTCTGTAGTTAGCAGCGCAGGTCGGGTCCAGTGTCGTCTTTTTCAAAAGTGGAGTAACTACTGCCCGTTTCCAACACGCTGGTAAGTAACATTCAGAATTTTGTGGATGGCTGTGAATACCATGTAGCAGGCCAAGTAAGTAGTAAATGTACACAAAGAGCAAAAGAGTAATGAATATTTAGAGTGCTTTGTTTTTGTGCATGTATTTAGGTTGCTATGTACGAGTGATGCACAATGTAAATAACATTTACAATACTGCATGTGTTCTATGTACATGGAATGCACACTTGTAAATACATTTTGAATGCCAACAATGGGTTTTGGGTATTTGTGCTGTACAAAGTACATAATGCTAAGAGTGCCATGGATTTAGGCCCAGATCTCTCTACTGGGGTGAATGTATGACATTGTCCTGCATTCTGTCCATCAATTGTTCTTTTTGAATGTTCATTTAGCATGTTTAACTGCAGCATTTAGAATGCCATGCAAGTCCCTGCGAACAGCATGATCAATTGGAGCGCTACTGCAGCTGTTACTCATGGCTATGCTGCACAATGTAACACAATGAATGCCATGTCTACGTTCCTTGCACCAGGCCAGCAAAATCCAGCAAACATTTGGATTTATTCCATTTGTTTCAGATTTGATGCATGTTGTGAATACCATTTAGAATGCTGATTATGCGTTGCACACCGTTTAACAAACTAATAGGCACTTATGTCATATATTTGTTGTACATGCATGTGCAGCATAATGTTAATATTTTAAGATATGTATATACCGGATGCCCAGCTACTGAACCATCTAACACATTTCAAATGCTGTGTATTGTTACACGGACACATCGACTTTCAGAAGCACTGCAGTCCGTAACAAGCTTGGTAATACAGACGTAGAAGCACACATTTGCATAAATTTATATACAATTGATACATGTAGTCACAAGGATGCAGACAGAAGTAGTTGGCAGGTATGGGCCATTGACCACCTGAAGAGGCGAGGTATTGCCTTACCTTCAGAGTCGTTTAGCTCGCTCACGTTTATTCGAGCGTCCTCAGACTTCGCATCCGCGCCGTCAGCGATAGAGGAGTTAAGGTCCGGTGCTGGGCTGGAGTTACTGCTGTTTTCTTGTTTTGTGGGGGAAGCGTCCGCTATGGAGCTCTGGTTGCTGTTGTCATCTGGAGGAAGATGCATACATGTGTCAACACCACACCTAGACCTTCAGGGGTCTTCATGTTCACACAATGAAATCGAGACTGGTCATTTGTTTTCAAACCAGCCAAACTACTGAGATCCTGTTACAATCTTTGGGGGTTCTGCAAATGCTTCCCACATAGGTCAAAAATAACCGCAAACATGGATTTTTACACTTCGGTCACTGCCACTAGGTACACGCTTGCGCTCATCCTGTAGTCAACCCTGTCCTAACACCTCCACCTCCTGTTCACAATACAAGGACATGCATCAAGAGCAATCCCAATTAAGCTCACTCATCCTCGTGTAGCTCTTCATCCTCTGGGTGCATCTGGCTGTCTGGGAGCACTTGCTTAGTTTGTCACCATCAATGCATACGGACGTCCTATCAAGTCTGCTGAGATCATCCTTATGCAGCCCTCCGAGAATGATAAAACTGTCTTTTTTCCAGAGATTCCGATCGTTCATGCACAAGCAGTGTTCAGTCAGCCACATACTCTGTAGATTTGTCATCAGTTCTTTTAAGTTTCATGAGTCCTTCCTCAGCTATGGACGTCTGTACACTATCTTCACCCAGCCCTGCACCCGTGGCTCCGTTTCATTAATTGTGTTGCTATTCCCCTTTTGGATAATACTACATTTAATGTCACAAATGTAAACCTCATTTTACCCTTTTTCGGCTTAAGGTTGATGCTCAGGCATTACTTAGGCCTTTTTGCTGGGCTTTTCGGATGTATCGTAGATAAAACTTGCTCCAAAAACCCTTTATTGAGGAGCTAGCCCACTTCATGTGGAATAAGCCAGTATTGATCCCTGAACATCTGGGGCAGTCCCAAGAGCGACTGGATATATTTTGTGCAGCTGTGTCTTGGTTATATATGTTCTATTTACATAGGTAAATTGAACTCACTTATACCTGGCATCGATTGATATTTTCTTTGCCTGAAGACATACCAGATCCCACTTTTTTTAATCAGATATAGGTTTTCGTATGTTATCTTTGCACAGTCTCCAAGCGACAAGAATCCCTCCGTCTTTATTCCTCAGCAGTGCGTCATGCTGGCTTGCAATCAGCCAGCCACCAAGATCTTGATAACAATGTTCAGTCTGGTCGCTGTTACTTTAGGTGCTTCTGGGAAGCTTGTCCATATTTCCTTGGCTGTTGTGCTAACTTCACATACTGCAAGAACAGTCCCTGTGTAATACTGAAAGCCTCCTATATGCTTTGTCAAATTTATGAATTTATCGCTGCTGTATCAATCTCCAGCTATTAAGCAGCCCTCTCTGTCCACTGCGCCATGTAATTTCTAATCTTTTTGAAAAGCTGCAGACTCCCTATCTGCAGATCCAATGTGAAGAGATATCTTTAAATCACCTTTTGCACCGGCTCCACTTGTCTTACAGGCTTCCTAGCGATATATGGCTTCTCATCAATTCCTGCAACTTGGCATTGGGGTGGGTGAATTTAAGCACGTTCATTTCCCAATTGTGGTCCTCATCCAACTAGCAAACTGTATGTTACAACAGTGCGGCAATATAATTTAGGGTCAGCTAGCCCTAATTCACATTATTTCAAGGGTAACTTAATTGTCTCGAGCTTGACCCGGCTGCACTTCCCCACTTAGATTAGCTGGATGAACAATTGATCCAATTCTTTACATAAATGAGTTGACATTGGATGCAGGAAGTAGAACCACCTGGGCAGAAAGACCATTTCAGCCAGCAGTACCCAATTTATTACTGATCCCGGCTATGTGATACAGAAGGCTATTGAATTCCCATGTTGCACCCGTATTGGTCTGCTGTGTGCGACAACTAGATCCCCAAAGAGCACGGTCATTCTTATAAAAAACGCCCAGCCCAGGGCATGAACGCTTGTCCAGCATTTTTAACCCACCTAGAGGGAAAAGTGTGTTTTTCACCCGGTTAAGGCAAAGCTCAGATAGCTCCCCCAATTTAAAGCTCTTGTTACACGATTGGAACCAATTTCTCTAGGTCTCTCAGGTATAATAATGCATCATGTGCATGAAGGACGATAACTTGTGGCTTCCTTTCCACCTTTACTCCACAGTCTTGCAGTGCTTTCTGTAGTAAGCACCCCACTGGCTTCATTTCAATCCCAAAAATGAATGGAGAATAAGAGGCGCCCTCTCGTTCTCTATTCACCTCCTCTCAGACACTACCTGCCTGGTTTTCAACCCTACACTAGTCTGTGTACACATTATCTTTCTCCATTTCAGAAAAACAGCACACAGGACCACCCAATCATGATGAAAGCTTTTTCTTTATGAGCAGAGCCAGTGCATGGGGTCGTTAGTGGTATCTAACCTGTGCAAAAACATGAATGAGGTGCTGCACATTTATTTGTGTGCCTCTGTTGGGTACTAAGCCACGTTATTCCAAGTGTGTCAAACTTTCTATGAACTTAAACAATCTATTTGTTAAGGCTGTGCTCAATATTTTAATAGTAGTATTTAGGACAGAAAACGCCCGTTATGAACCTCTTTCCTACAGATCTTTATCTGGTTTTGGAATAATCACAATGAAAACCTCCCTTATGGATGAAGGCAGACAGCTGATCGGCTCTTTTTGAAATACCCTAACAGTGCCCTCTTAAATTCCCCATCTCCTCTTAAGATCCCATGCCTTTTTAGTTATAAGTGAATTCTATATCTCCTGGGGTAACTATTACATCCTAGTATATTACGGGCTAGAAAGGTAGAGTCAGATGGGAGAAGATTGTCCAATCCCAAACGGAGCTAAGAGATATGTACAGGGAGATCTATCCCCTCTTGGAGAGGGCACTGGGTGAAGCCGCTATGGCTGAGGGCTCACTAGACCAGGCTATGATAGGATCTACACATGTAGAACTTTGCGGTATCTTGGAGACCCATTTCCATCGGGAAACCAGGAGGAAACCGGCAGCCGCGAGGGGGAATAACTCTTGGTATAACAAACCCTGTAGGGAAGCTAAGCTAGCCCTTCTATCAGAACTAAAAAAGGGAAATAAGACACCGATTAAGGAAGCGAGGGCATATTTTAAGAAAGTCACCGAAGAAGCTAAAAAAGAATGGGAACTAAACAGATGGGAGGAGCTCTCCTCTGCACTAAAGAAAAGGGACTCGAGGTCCTTTTGGAATCTGGTTAAAACTGGGTCATCAGGTTCCCAGCAAGCAGTTCAACCTAACTTAGGGGAGGAAATATGGAGTAGCTACTTTGAAGACCTTTACGCCTCCAAACTATCAAATTCAGATGCTCCTTCTCCTCTGCCAAACGAAACCTTATCCCCTTATCAGGGGGTGGTCCAAATGTGCACGCTTGTAGAAGTTAAAATGGCTTTGAGCAAAGTTCTCCCAAACAAAGCCCCAGGCTTAGATAGGATCCCAGGTGATCTATTTAAGAGCGAGCCGGACATCTGGGTTCCCTATCTACATGCCCTTTTCAATGCAATCTTGGCTGGAATGCCGTTACCGCCGACATGGGCCGGTGCCGAGATTATACCCATACATAAAAAGGGTTCACCCCTTGATCCGGCAAATTATAGGCCGATCAGCCTAATCGACGTGGCCCAGAAGATCTTTGCGCGTATTATACTAGGGAGACTCCAAGTATGGATGGACGACTCCAACATTTTAACACCACTCCAGGCGGGTTTTAGAGCTAAAATGTCAACAATAGACCAACTGTTTAGATTACAAATGATCCACTGGAAATCCATTATCTTAGAAGGAGGCAGCCTTTATCTCTCTTTCGTAGATTTAAAGTCTGCCTTCGATATGGTGGATCGCCGACAGTTGTGGGAGTTGTTAAAAGGGATGGGAGTGCCCCTCTATTTGTGCCATTTACTAGAGCGCTTACATAAAGACACCTTCGCCAGAGTTAGGTTTGGCCTAAACGGAGAACTAACTTCCCCGTTCCGAGTTGAGAAGGGAGTCAGGCAGGGTTGCGTACTAGCGCCAACCCTCTTTTCTTAAACGGGCTGGTCGAGGACCTCCTGGCCTTAAGAGATGTAGACTCACCCAGGTTGGCAGGCAGGAAAATACCTGCATTAATGTTCGCAGACGACACCTTGCTCCTGTCCAGGACCTAATGGGGATGGAAAGAATCCTGGATGGATTCGCTTCATTCTGCAGGAAAAGGAACCTGGTCATCAATGTGAGCAAGACTAAATATATGGTTCTTCATGCCGACACCACAAATCGCCCCATGCCAAAATTGGATGGCTTGCATTTAGAACGGGTGAGCATTTTTGACTACTTGGGCCTAACACTTAATAATAAAATGAATTGGGGCCCCCAGATATCAAAAGCAAACTTAAAATTTACACAGATAACAGGGGGCATCTTAAAGATGCATAAAGATAGCCCACTAAAGCTAATCAGCCCATTAGTAGAGGTATACAAGGTCCAGGCGAGAGGGGTGGTCTCATATGGTGCTGAACTTTGGGGCCATAACATGGTCCAGATTTTATCTAAGTCAGAAAATCATTTTATTCAACAATTATTGGCACTACCCACGAGTACCCCCATCCAGCCTCTCAGGATGGATTTGGGCATACACCCAATTGCCGACCTTGTAGCCTCACGCCCGGTCATGTACTGGCGTAGACTATGGAGCACTCCTGAACTTGTCAACTTTCGGGAGGAATTGAAATCTATTTTGTTGCTCCCAAAGGCAGGTGCCATCCCGTGGCTAGCCTATGTAAAAAAATCTTTGAGGGCAATCGGGAGAGAAGATCTTTGGCACACACCTGAGGAGTCATGCCCTATCCTCCCAAAAAAGACCCTGGCTAAAGCCCTGGAGGAACATAACTTGATGCAGGTCCTACAGACAGAGAATAGAACTAATCTGACCTCGGCATTTCTCGAGGTGAAAATCGGATATAGTTTTGAGCCTGCACTAGACTTGATTCACCCGCTAATCGCCAAGAAATTATACATGCAATTTAGACATGGATCACTCCCCCTCTTTTGCAGAACAATTAAGTGGGTTGGTTTTAGTAGACAGCCTTGTCCTGGGTGTGGTGTTGATGAAGAGACAGAGGTCCACGTCATATTCTTCTGTACAGCCTACAAAATCCCCCGTAGAAAATGGATTATCCAGCTCGCTTAAAACTTGGGGGTTAGGAACTATAGAGATTTGTTCAGGCTGTTGAAGTATGACCCATCCCCTTTATTCGTCACAGCGATAGCTAAATTCTTATTTTCAATGTGGTTAATCAGAAGACGCTTAATACCACAATAAGGTATATCTCTGTACTATTTCCTTTTAAACATAGTGATAAATTTGCTGTTCTGGCCTAAGTGTATGCTTACATGCCTTTTTATCCACACTTTTAATGTTGTATCTTTTTATTATATTTATTGTTCTAAGATGTATGAACTTTTATGGCTGACAGCCGAAATAAAGTTTTCTGACTGACTGACTGAATTCTATATCTCCTGGGGTAACCATTACATCCTAGTATATTACGGGCTAGAAAGGTAACTGCAGGCCCCATTGGTGTTCCCGCCATTGCTGTCTTGTCCAAGTCCAGCCTTGGCTCCGGTTTTCTATCATAACTTAGTCATGTGGCAGCTAAACCTTTGATGAAGTATTCATGTTGACACGGTAGTGACTGCAATGCGCCTGTATCAAACCCTTATTCACCTTCCCCCCCCACCCCAGGCAGCCATCCATAACAGGTCAATTGTATGTGCTGTACGCTCAACTCTTCAGCGTCTAACAATACAAGCTTCCCTCCCCAACTTTCCTTCCCCTAAACCAACATCAATTTCTTTAGCCCTCTATGAGAATAACTGTGCGCTTTGTTAAACGTCTGTAAAACAAATAAGCTGGGGTGGGTGGAACCCTTTTTTTTTTTTTAAACTATATCATCACTTCCTCACAAAGAGACTGTAAAAGCAGGTACACATTCAGAGTCTTATCTAGCAATAAAATCAACGGGAAGAAGGCAAACATCACTGCACAGCCTCCTTGGCAGTAACACCAGCTGATCAATTCAACAATCACCAACACCCGTTCTACAAAAACATCATGTGGCTCAGCATGTGACAAATACAACAGCATAAAGCACAAGAGACAAGACACCACATAGAGGCTTTCTTTAAACCTACAATGTAAAAGCAAAAAAAAAAAAAAACATTTCCAGGCTAGCCAAAATGACCAATCTCACAACTATTTTAAGGAAACAAAGGTATCACATATTCACGATTGGTCTTTTCCATCCCCGAGTTCTTCTCAGGAAGGATTTTACAATATAATGTGTTGTTTAAAAAAAATTAAAAACAAGAAAAACTTCATAACCATACCTTAAATGAGCCCGGGGCAGCAAGACACTCATTTGCCAAAGAAACCGTTTCAAGAGTAAGGACAATGAACAAACACTGAGCTATTATGGTGGGATTGCCACACGCACAAACATGCTGCAGAGCTTCTCTTCGGGTTGTCAGCAATAATAAGCTTTGTTCCCTGATGCAAAGTATGAAACCAGCAAGCTGCCTGCGAGGGTCCAAGCCACAGCACTATAATTAACAAACTTGTCCCTATTAATTAGCAACTTTTATTAAGTCATTTATTAAGTCCGTTCTTGGGGAGATTAGCCCCTCTCAAAAATGCTAAATCACACCCACTACTCAAGAGGTCGATTTCCAATTACCATGTTTTAAAAGAAAGATGTGGTCCTGTGACATAGATGGTCAAGCTTCCTTCCCTATGGAAGGGAGTGTTAAGAGATATGAGCTAAAAAGCTACACACATAAAGGTAACTCAACAACCTATTGGCTTTTGTTGACATTGCAAAGTGCCTCAGAACATCCTAATTCTCTTTTTTATATGGGAATAAGTGGGAGCAAGGGCCCCGTACAACTCGTCAGGCTAGGATTTCAACATGCTGGCTGTGGTAAGAAGTTAAAACACTACCCAAGCTGCCTCATCATTGGTCTTCAGGGTCAAATGGACAACCCTTCCAGCAAGATCAAGACTTTCAGCTGGCTGCTATCATGGTCTATGAAGGGATAATCCCTAATATCAGCTAGGGCGGACTCAATGCCTTTGAGAGGTCTGAATCTTATCTGGGAGGCATGTAGATGCTGCAGGTTCCCACAAAGCTCTGGTGTGGTTGTATGTAAAAATACAGAGGACAAAAAGATCAACTCGCACATATAGTGAATCTAAACATGGACTTCCAATCCACTGTGAAAGTAAGCATATTATCAAAAGCCCTGGTTTAATATTGTTAAGCCACATCTACTTAATTTGACCACACAGTGCAAGTTGGTATTGTAGAAACGTTATATTTGCAAGCCAATTTTAAAAACTCAAAATTTTGGTATCTCACTTTTGGAGTTGTAGAGTGATTTCCCATTCCATAATTTTGCCTGGGAGTGGAATCTTCAGTATAGGGCAGTAACAAGCCAGTACTCTAGGGGCCGTTGTTAGTTCCATAAGTAAAGGGAATTTTGTTCCATGTTTTTAAGCAACAAGGATCCTGCTTTGGAAGGAACTCGACTCAGCCGGTAGGTTGCAAGCTTTGATTTCACATGCTATTTCAAGAATGTTAAACGTGTTCACTGCAATAAATGGGCCAGTGCCACCTGAATTCTTAAATGAGCTAAAGGCTTGGGCTGAATATTTCCAACAATAATGGGGGAAAAAAAGAGGTTATTGGTTAGCCGCACATGTCAAAATCTAGTGGGCCATACAGTTCTGAAATGTCGTTGTAAGGAAACTGTGCCGTTTTGCTTTACTGCCTCCATGATACGTGTCAGGAGCATGCTTTTTTGGACATACAATTAACCTAGCCTCTTGGATTTTTTCATTTGATTTTGTTATCTTCTTCCTTAGTCTTTTTCTAGCATTGTCCCAAATTTTGCTCAACCATTTTTAATTTCAGATCACTGGGTACACTGTGTGCTTTAGTTCATTCAATGGGTTTGGTTTCTTTAACAGGAGCTGTGTTACCTCACTTGGAGCTCCAGGAAACGTAGAAGGTGGAGAAATAGAGACCAAATTACTCTCAGGATCATGGTTCTTGTAAGTTTACGAATCCGTAGAGAGCAGGGCAGTTTGAACTCCGGCTGAGTCCACCCTGGTGTTACCACCCAATCCGGTTAGGCACCGATGATGAAGCATGTCACGATAAGGTGAGCGAGGCATCTACTCCAATATCTTTGGATACCCAAGAGGCACTAGGAAATTGAATCTTCCTAGAACAGGATCTGTATTTTTCCTTTCTTCAAATCGGTCCAGTTGCTCACGTGTGAAAAGTGATTTTGGGAGAACGCAACTGGCCTTAGTCTCACGCTCTCCAGCCTTATGAGAGCAGTTTGAACTCATACACTGTGTACCATGTCCATGATAGAAGCACAAACTTATAACTGGTTCTTTTGATTTAAATGTTTGTTCAGATAATACAGCAACGTCACACAGAGTTGAGTGATTATGAACAACGGCGGTTGTACTGAATGTTGCATATGAATGTTTGGAAGGAAGATAAGCCACATTCCTCTCTCTGGGTACGTCCGCGAGTGGTTCTCCTTGTACCAGTCTGATTGATTCTTCGACATATTCTAGTACTCATGCTCACAAGACATAGGGGTCGATTCCGATCCTGGAGAAATATTCCCCGTACAAATCTTATCCGGATTTTTTTACGTACGTATCGTACAAGTCCCGTACAAACTGGCAAGTACGATTTGTATGTAAAAAGCACCACACGGATCGCATTGGGAATATACCCACGTCCTCGGGTCGGAAAAAGTGTCCAACACATCCCCGGACGTTTTTACGTACGACTCGCAAAACCGACGTCCGTACGCGCAAGTACGATCCGTCCCGTCCGTCCGAATCCACAACCGTATGGTAAAAACACCGTACGGAGCGAACCTCCACAGCAACCATGGAGACGTCCAAACAACCCCCCCCATGTCCGCGACGTCCCCCCAGCCCCCCGTATGTCCGCAATGCCCCCCCCAGCCCCCCGTATGTCCGCGCCGTACCCCCAGCCCCCCCTATGTCCGCGACGCCCCCCCGTATGTCCGCCCCGTACCCCCAGCCCCCCCTATGTCCGCGACGCCCCCCGTATGTCCGCGACGTCCCCCAGCCTCCCCGTATGTACAGTGCGGACCCCCACCCCACCCCCGCATGTACGGTGCGGACCCCCCACCCCACCCCCGCATGTACGGTGCGGACCCCCACCCCCGTATATACGGTGCGGATCCCCACCCCACCCCCCGTATGTACGGTGCGGACCCCCAGAGCTACGCGCTGGGGGTCCGCACCGTACATACGGGGGGTGGGGGTCCGCACCGTACATATGGGGGTGGGGGTCCGCACCGTACATACGGGGGGTGGGGTGGGGGGACGTCGCGGACATACGGTGGGGCTGGGGGGACGTCGTGGACATACGGGGGGGATGGGGGGACGTCGCGAACATACAGGGGGGCTGGCGGGACGTCGCGAACATACAGGGGGTGCTGGGGGGACGTCGCAGACATACAGGGGGGCTGGGGGGACGTCGCAGACATACAGGGGGGCTGGGGGGACGTCGCAGACATACAGGGGGGCTGGGGGGACGTCGTGGACATACGGGGGGCTGGGGGGACGTTGCGGACATACGGGGGGCTGGGGGGACGTCGCGGACATACGGGGGGCTGGGGGGACGTCGCTGACATACGGGGGGCTGGGGGGACGTCGCTGACATACGGGGGGCTGGGGGGACGTCGCGGACATAGGGGGTGGGCTGGGAGGACGTCGCAGACATACGGGGGGCTGGGGGACATCGCAGACATACGGGGGTGGGCTGGGGGGACGTCGCAGACATACGGGGGGCTGGGGGGACGTCGCGGACATACGAGGGGGGCTGGGGGGTGTCCGGTGCGTACCGGGCCCCCTTTTCCTCACGCTTCGCGGCATACTTAGCTTTACCGGCACTTTTTGTGTGCCGTAAAAATATAGCCGTCCGGAGTGCTGTCGGTGCGAATCGTACTTGCTGGTACGTAAAAAGCTGCCCAACTCCGTCCGCATGTCGCGTACGCGCCGTCCCGGATCCCATTTGTATGTGTTTTTGTGTCGGTCGGTGTTTTGTACGAATCGTACGGAAACGGTGTTTCTGTACGAATCGTACTTGCGGGTTTGTAAGGTGTTTTTCCCGGGTACGAGTCGGACGGAGAAAACGCTCCGTCCGACGATTCGTACCCGGTTTTTCCAGGATCGGAATCGACACCATAGTCCTTTATCCTCTACTCATTTCACTGCACCCTACCACTCTTGACATCATTATTTTTCCTTGGCTTCTGCTTTCAAATCTTTGATGATAAGATATGGACCTCTCCTTTTCACCTTTCATATCTGACAGTCAAATCAATTCAGCTGTCTCATAGGCATCAGCCACTACATACTATTTGCTCTCATGCTTACCTCATTTAGAATTACATCATTTTATTTATGGACTCTTCAACTCCTTTTAGGTATCCTACTTCAATCTCCTTCTTTCTCACACTATTTTGTCCACTGCATCGGAAAAGAATCTCTGCCAAATAAAATTAGGCTCCGAGGATGGAACACAATATACCACTGCCAGAAATCAACATTAGGCAGCTCCACTTAGATCTCATCTAGCATTTAGACAAATTAGAACTGTGGTTGAGATAAAATGTGAGTTCTGCAGCTACTCTCTAGTTAGTATTAAAGAGCATGCATTAAACTCCATTGAAAAGTGGATGCACATTGCAGCCAGGTGCCGCTGGTAACAGACGATGAATGTCTTGAGTTGTTTAATCTTCTAAGAGCTGAGTTTTCCGCTTGTACCATCCATATACTCAAGCACAGCTGGGGACACACAGTAGATACGTTTTATTACACTTTCTTAAAGACATTTCTAGAATAGAAAAAGATGCAGCACTTGAGGGTCCCAGAGAACTAAGAAGACCACTAAAAGCAAGTCTGTGCCGTCCACCCTTGGGATCCATTCTAGTCCTGTGGGTAGATACGGACTCGCACAAATGTAAAGGTCAAAGCAATGATAATTCAGAGAACTCTGCAGTTAAAGGTGTGGATTCCACTAGGAAGATGAATGGGGAGGACAGAAGAGAATTCCATATCCCACTGCATTCAACAACACACTACATACATCTACCTTAGCACAATGGAAAATTGCCCTCTGGGCACCAGACAAAAAAAACTGATCATGGGAGTATTAAAATAAGATCGTAAAAGTAGAAAATTAACATTTAATTAGTTTTATGTTTTGCAAATGCAATTTATTAAATTATGAGTGTCATTTATGGGGACTAACTGGTGGGCAGTAAAGAGTTTGCTGGCTGTGAAGGCAAGAGATACACCTTAAAGAGTGCATCCTGGGTTTTATAAGTGTGACAATTTGATGTAAGCACAAGCCATTTTCAAAGTCCTATTAGCTGCATTCAATGTAGTTTTAACATCAAGAACGCTTGAGATTCCCCCAAAAAACACTAAGTTATCATGGAATGGTAAAAGGTTTGAAAATCACATAATGACTTGTCAATTCGTTTGACAAAATGTGAATAGACTTTTGTGAAGATTAAACCATACGGAGATTGCTGAGCTGATTAAAAAAACATAATGGTCTTGATCATGCGTACCCCGGGAAGAAAACTATGAATATGTTGACAAATAAATAATAAATAAATGAAAAGATATGTAAAGAGGCAAATTCATAGTCATTTCAGAGTGGCTCCTTGACCAATTTAACCCTTGGAATCCATTATTTCTACAACCATTATTTTTTTTATTGGTTCTTAGGTGACCATGTAATATCTAAACTGCTCCATTGCCCTGTGGACAAGTCTGCACTATAGAAATACTTTAAATAACAAAATTAAAAAATACAAATGTGGTACGTCTATCTCATGAATTGCCTGGTAAGGGCACCTTGTGGCTGCACAGGATAGATCATTTATTTTAATTATATCCAAGGATATAGTGAACCGATTACAACACAAAAGAGAAAACTGGCCATATGAATTTAGTTTAGAACAATAATTGAAGAACAGAACTAGACATATGACACTGCAACCAACCTACACTTATAACACAACCATGTCACCTGATTCTGTGTCATACAAAAAAATCAATGTCTAAATAGGAGAAAGTAATCAACTTTGCTTTCCTAGGCTTTTCGATCTCCCTAAACACAAACCCATTCCCTGCCACCATAGGACCAGCTATTTGCTAGATTGATAGAGTACTCTACAGACTAGCCATGTTGCCCTTCAAACCCGCTTAGGCCCGATCACCACCCTACCTCGCCAGTAGCTCTCTACATGAACGGGGTGGTCTGCTAGCCTGCACCTCCTTTCCATTCCTGCACCTCTGCCCAAGTCATGTCCTTCAAACGTTGTTATTACAGAGCCACGTGTTGCTAATGGCTACTTCAGAGCACTCGGTTTGGAAGCAGAGGACATGATGACGGAGATGAACTGCTGCTGAGAGTTCAAGTCTAGCCACACGCACGACTAATCAAAGATCCACTGCTCCTAAGTAGTGCCTCTTTTCTGGACAGAGGTTCAGTTGAAAACTAATCTGATACGTTCAGTGAGAATCTGGTCACCTGGTTATGGACCGTCTGTAGTTTGCGGAGGAGTTTTTGGGGGGAAGTTGTGCATACATGACACTGCAGTAGTCCAACAAACCAATTCCCCAGTCTAATATGAAGTCTAGAACAAGAGGATTTCCTAAAGCAGAGACAGGTGAACATTGACAGTTTTAGACCACGGCATTGATTTGAGGTGCAAGGATGGATCTGAAAATTTGAATGGGAGTGATTCAGTGGGCATCCCTCTTTCACAAGGTCTTTGCTTCATTCAGGCAGAGGAAGATGCACTTCATCCAGTGGTGGAAGTATTCAAGATGCTCTGCGAAACTTGTTGAGTTCTTCTCCAAGCGGGCGTGTATTTGAACATCACTAGTGTAAATCTGGAAGTGTCCCTGCTGTTGAAATATTATTTAAGCCAAAGCACACATGCAAATATTGCACGTCTTTCAGCTCTCCTCTAGAATATTTTATTTCAATTGAACTTCAACCTCATCACTTTAAAGTCAGTCCCGATGGCCCACTGGTACTAAACCGAAATTCAGAACAGTCACAAACCCCCCAACACCAATACGCCTCCTTCAACCTGAACCCATTGCCCCCCGTTAGCATACAACAAAGACCTTCATGAATTGTACAATACTGTATGTACTTTATTTGTAAATAATAAAAATGTAATGTATGGTCATTGCTTTCTCAATGAAGCATCCCATAATCACTCATCATCGTTCTGAGTGACCGCTCTGCCATCTGTGACATAATGTAACACTGCTGCTACTATAGACAGTGTTTCTTGTTTAACATGTCACCACTAAATATAAAATATCAATTTGCCACATAGTCTTCCTTTTAAAGTGGCTAGCTAAATTACCAAGCTGGTAACCCACCCTCTGTGATCCAACAGATTACAAACCATGCAGGTTTCATGCAAATCTGCAGCCGGTGCAATAATCAACTCAGCTCTCAAACCCACAATTTAACATAATTCAACGGTTGTGTAGATTAAATGTATCGTATGCTTGAAGATAACCACCTGATTGCATTTACTTTGTTACTAGCACAGTTTAACGTCTGCTAATTCAATTCTACCAGCCCATTTTACTGAAATGAATTTGCCGCCATCCACAACTCACTTGCCCAGTTCAGATTTACACTTGGCCCTAAACCACAGCAGATTCAGCAGACTACGGCTCACTCAGCACTAAAAACAGCAACAGGTATTGACAAATAATTCATCAATCCAAGAAGTCAGCCACCGTCTTGCCCAAAGGCCCCTTGTTGCCACCCACACTTACCATGCATGTCCATCATGCCTGGGGAGGAGCTGTTCTCTGGAGTAGTGACCTCAGAGCCACATTTTTCGTCTTTGAGCTTCTTTTTATTCTTGTTCTTCTGTAATATATCAAGATATAAACAAATATTTTACTAAAACAGTGTCTGATGTCCTCTACGGCTTTTACTTGTAATGGAGGCATTAACTGAGCTGACAGAAGGCCTTTTTTGCACATGTGCTGTTGGGAGATAATGGCCGATAACTATTCTTTCTCCTCCTCCTCGGGCACTTTGGGCTCAGGACACATTGCTGAGGGAACAGTGAAAAGCTGTTCACGTCTACAGCACAGGGCACCAACGCTAAGCGCTCGATGTACTTCTCCCACTGATGCAAACCTAGACCAGTTACTGAGATTAAACCAGCAAGGATACAGCAAATGTGCACACAAAGGTTTCTTCCTACAGCAAAAACTTAAGTTTAATGATCACAGTATGTCATCTGTCCTTATTTCGCCTCTTCATTCATGAGCAGCTTAATTAAGCAGTTTCCAATAGTAGCAATAATATTGTAGTGTTTATATATTGCTTGTGACTGCCCATAGGCACACTCAAAGTGCTGTAAGTAACAGATGATATTATGCCAAACTGATGAAACTTATATTATCAGTCTGAGAAGGGTGCAAATCTCAGTGTACCCAAATCAATGTTGTGACAAGGCCTGGGCAACATTTAAATTACGCAGGTGTAATTTGCAAACATGTTGGAAGGTTATGAAAACATCTCAAAATTATGCCTCTATGCCACTTCACGTAATTATGTGGATTTGCAGTTAAAAAACCATGAACAGTTGAACATGAGTGGCTGTTGCTTGTGATGCGATTGATTAAATGCATCCTCGCACCAAAAATGGACGTGTGGACGCATTCTGCGCTAAAATATAGCGCTAACTGACGGATTCACATTTCAGGTTATTCTGCGAATTTTGCACACCCCTACTTGTGACTTACAGTTTAAATAGGCATTTGCACCAGATGCTTAACTCAGAAGCATTTTATATAACGCCTAGTAAAATAATGCCAATTTTAGTTCAAAGTATTTGTGACAATCAGCCATTGATGCATCAGAAAGAAATACGGAAATCAACTGATCGGCATGAAAGACGCAAATGCATATCTGATGACGCAATATCCCGAAATGCCTTGGGGCCACAGACCCAACAACAGCGGGTTATTTAAGTGCTGTCGTGTGACGCAGCAATGACCACATCAAAACGATATTTAATTACTTTTATTTGGAGTCCATCGCCACTTCTTCCATGATTCGGAACGCTAGGCTGTCCAAAAGAATACACGTGGATGTTTGTTGCTCATAAAGAGGGCATCCGTTCAAACATTTACATGCAGATAATACATATATCTCACATGCAAATAATTAGGCGGGAGCAGACATTTAATGTCTCACTGTAAAAAGTCAAACAGTCACGATGGATACCATTTCAATGAAGTGGTTGAGCTAACACCATGTACGTAATATACGTTAACTGCTACAGTTCTTGTAAAAGTTAATTTCCAAGGACATTAGATAGAATAGCGTGGTCGGGCATTTACCCATATCTAACAGACATTTGTTTACGTGGTGTGGTTGGCCAGGACAGGTCTGTGGCTGCCAGATGTTCGGGGTTTCAATGTTCATTTCTACTGTTTTTTTTTTGCCAGGCTCGTGTTCAGTAACCTGTGACGTGCATTTTGTGGCTGGTTTAGTCGGACTCGCCAGTTCATAAAAGTGTTGGGTTGTCTTCCATAAATACGTATGCAGGAGAGGCAGGCCAGAACGCCAACTCATGCATTTCTTATTGTAAAGCTGCAATTGTGCACTTTCAAGCATGCGCGCTTCACGTACCTTCCGACAGGATAACCTGGGACATTGACTTAAACAGAAAGTAGCTATTTTCGAGTATTAATTGAAGCAGGCATGCGAGTCTGCTAGCTTCTCACGGTGGCTCCTCCGCATATGATAACATATGCAGCAATCACAGATCACTGACATCTGCCCAGCATGCAGTCACTGGAGGCCTCTACTCCACTTGGCAGTGACCTTGGCAAAAAGCCTTTCTTGTGTGGGCAGCATCCGGTGGAGCGCTTCCTAACGCTAGTTAGATGAACATCTAATTGTGTTCCTCTTTAACAGACCGGCTCTAGCTCTTCTTTATAGTCTCTGTTGAACCCTACATTGGAGGGAAAACTGTTCCCCAAAGAGGTCACAAGGTTACAACCATTTACGTTCTTTCGGCCATTGCGCAGAAAGCCACGCCGCCGTGAGATTCTCGTTTCCCGGACCCTCCACGGCTGCTCGATCAGGGTCAACTCCAAAAGGAAACTTTAAAACCTTCTTTACTTTTCACTGCCTATTTAATCTCTCCAAAATGAGACTGTCAACAACCTCACAACTGCTCTATGCCTCAGCAAGGATGAAGGCTGGCTACTGCCAGTGTCCCCCTTGGACTCGGCAGGATTAGTTCGCGCACCTTGGAAAATTGTTCCCTTCTGCGACCCGTACGCAACCTGGACGCCTGCAGACCAGACGCCTGGCTCACCAGTGGCCGCAAGAGCCTTCATCATAGGTGGTCTCGCTAGTGCCAAATTCAGGACCACTTCCGGCCACCTACACTAGGCTGTTAATACTGAGAGTGACAACGTGAGATAGAGAACAAGCATTTGCAATGCAATAGGTCTGGCATTTATGAGTTCGAGCTATTGGCGCTGTAAATGACAATGCCATTTACCCATGTGTTTTGTTTTGGAGTGGATGTATGTGGGTTGGACTGGAACGGTTAGTTCTGGAATTGAGTGGATTGGATTTGTGTTGTGGAATTATGCGGCATGGTGGATAGATGGGGTGAGAGCTGGAAAGAACAGATAGACAAACAGTGTGGTGTGGATTTGTGCAGTGGAATTATGTGGCATGGTGTGCAGTGGAATTACGTGGGTAGTAAATATGTGGTATTTAGTGTGGAGTGTAAATGTGTGGATTGGTATTTTGTGTTGTGAAGTGGTATGTAGTAGAGTTTAATTATGTGGTGTGCCGTGTAATTTTGTGGCATGATGTGGAATTCTGTGGTATGGTTTGGATGTGTGTGGTGTTGCTAAGTTGAATTAATGATGTGGTTTGTTGTTGAATTATGTGGAGTGGAATGGAAATTTATGGTAAAGAATGAAAGTTAATAACAAACACATGGAAACCTGTCAGTTTATGCAAATGTAGCTTAGCTGAGGGTGTTACGAGGCACAGCAGCAATTTTAAGGTTTGCTTTTTCAAGGTTTACAATTCATTACAGGTGTACAAGAAATACTACTGTTGACATTTAGAGAGAAACAAACAGGGTATGGCAGCTGTATTAGAGGCCAAAAAGTATTAACCGTTTTTATTGTTTATTAATGGAGAAGATATTAGGTAAAACTCAACAACTTTATTTAAAAAAAAAAAAATCACACAGCTATGCGCGTTGTCGTAAATTAGAAATTAAATGAAGTCCTAAAACATGCCCCAGGAATGAAAACGAAATAAACATACCATCTGCTGTGAAAGTGTAAATGCCACGACTGAAGCACGAAAGCCCAAAATAAATACAGTATACATGTGCCGCGGAACGCAAACAAAATAAATCTACTGCTTAAAATATACCGCATACCATGTATTTATGAAGTAAAAAGCCCACAAGATAAGCACGTGTTTTTTCCGGACAACCGAGATTAAATGTATCAAAATCTCGAGCCTATATAGCATCCATTTCCTGATGGGTTCCAACTTTATTGACCCCAACAGCTTAATGTTAGCAGTTGGTTTTCCTACAACGCTCCTGCCACAGTGCACTGTATACAGTTGGGTGCAAGTAAGGGCAACTTAGAACTGGACCCAGGCAGAATACATAGAAAAACATGCGAACGCTTAGCAGCCAGGTTCACCTGCTGTGGGTCCTTTCCCAACACAGCCAACAAACAACATGGCACATGGGTGTTGGTCAGGTTAGACGCTCGGGTCAGCCACAGACTCAGATGCCCTCATGATAACCCCATCACACACCGCTATTGCCCAGCTCTTATACAAAAATATACATACTGTTTAAGAGACATCTCGGTACATTAACTGAATGCAAAATCCAAGTATTGTAAACATACAAAGCGAAAGCACCCCTATGCCCCACGCTGTCAAACAGTTTCAAGCTACAGCTGAACACACTTCCTATTCTCACTTGAACGGGCATTAAATGTCGCCCTCACAGATTGGCTCTCTTCATTGTGAGTGAAGCATTCCGATTGTGCACATGTATTTAGATCACAAATCTCAGAAAAAAAGGTCATTCGTGTGCTCCACGATAATATCGGGGTTTTGAGTTGTTCATGAAGTACACAAACTCAATGTACCACTGAAGGGTCAGAAAACACAAACGTGTGAAAACTTTGCTTCTCACCTAGCTCTGGGTTTTCAACATAGTGATGTAAAGTGCTCCAAGCACAGGCTGTGCTGTGCATGGTTTCCTGAGGAAGCATACATTCGTGCTGTCTGAGAAATGTTGATTTAGTGTATACGACACACTCCAAGACAAGTCCAAGAAAGTATAGAACACATCTACGGTAAATGTGTAAACTGGCCCAAAGCACTGTCAACAGGTATACACAAAAGAGTATATGTCAATATAAGGTGATAGGGTAAGAATATTAACGCTAGAATTTAGTCGGCCGGAATAACTTGCACCGACATGGTTTGGTTGGTGTTTTAGCTAGCATTTACGCTATGTTGTGCAAGCGGGAGCTACTTTTTTGTGAAGTGTATAGAGCACAAACTGTCACTGGTATGAGATTACAGCGTATTCAACCGCCGGCCTTCCAAACTACAACCCTAAATTTTTTTTTCAAGGTTTGCCCACAAAATTGTAAAATGGAAAATACCCACTGCAGTTCTGCAAATCCGAGGTACTGTCGCTGACACGCTCTAGGAGAGCGGTTGAACACATCGAAGTTAGCCTGCAATATGAGCACAAGTGAAGCACAGCTGCCATGTTTTCACTCTGCATATGTGTGACATTTTCAGGTGTTCAGCGTGTTTGTGTGTGACATTTGAATGCCATGTGTGAGATTCAAGTGATACGTCACTAGCATGTCTGCCCTTGCAATGAGACCGGCTTCAGGCAAGTTCCTCTTTTGTCCAATCTCATGGGCTGGAATAGGCCTTCGAAGAGTCACCACGCTAACTCAGTTCTTACACAATATCCCAGACCAACTTTCGTTTTCTGATATGTTCACCCCTTGAAGCATCTGATAAAATGGACCCGGCAGCGAAAAGTCATAAGGGCTACCACTGGACTGCAGGGCGGCGGATCCATACTCGGACCTTGGCCGCAGTGCTGCCTATGCAGATGCCACGCTGCCGAGGAGGGCAGCCTTCTTCCAGCTGGAGAGTAGATGGGACTGAGGGGCCACCCATCCTGGTTTATAGAGGAGAGCTGCCCAACTAGAGACCAGAGAAATCATGCAGGTAATGGCCAGCATCAGTAAGGTCCCCAGCTGCCTCCATGCCGCCAAGGATACTTCCACTGTTCTAGGCTTCCATTTTACAATGAATCTATTCTAGTTGGGTAATTGCAGTGCTGGAACATTGTGTTCTTGGTTACGTGGATTCATCTGGTGACCTGTGACATGTGTGAGTGGACAGAGCTGCACACCAAGACACGTGGTCTTTTACTGGCCAATAGGAAAGTGGTGCATGGGAGCGGAGCAGCTGTCACCACAATAGCTAAAGGAGCGGCTGGGACCTCCCACAAAAACATACAAAGGCACTGCTATTTGTATTGGATTTATTTTTCTATTTAATTATTTATGTCATTCTTACACTGTCACTATCACTCTTCTACAGAGGTTATCAACACTTTTTAGAAATCCAGGCGCAACACGTCTGTGTCAAGAATCACCTAAGGAAGCATTAACAGAAGCAAAGAACAAGGATCGACGCTCCTAGCTTGTTTCGAAGGAATTTTAAATATTGCAAAATTGATTTATTCATCATAAGAAATAGATTCACTATCAGTCAAGGCTGGGGCAGTATCTTGGCACCAACCCCAGTCCCGCCAAGACACTTCAGCATACTGACAGGAGAAGCAGGCACGGTCGAGTAAGCCCATAGCTATTTCAGCCTGACTTGCAGTTTGTACTCGAGTCTCAGTAGCAAGTGCTCAAAAGAGAGAGCTACCCAACTTCTTAATGTAAAGGTCATTATGCTGGCATTACGAGAACGTTCTTCAGAGAACAGCACAGAATCTTAGATAACACTGCACACTGCATCCAGCACATACTGACAAGTGTGCATTCTTGTAAGTCTCTAAAACATACAGGCAATCTACACGATTCTAAAACACAATCTAGTAACCCCCAGACTGGCAAAGCTTGGCACGGCCTCTATGAGATGACAACTGTCACACAAGCTCGTAAAGTCTTGGATCTTACAGGCTGCCGTCGAACTCTGGTCCTACCTGCCAACTCTAGACAGGCGATCTTTTAAAGTGCAGCGCTGCCACAGGCGGGTGCACCATGAGGTGGCACGCAGCTGGTATCCCTGGGAGGTGCCTGGGTGTCGGACAGCCCATCGCAGTGTGGTTCAGGAGACTGCTTGTGCAAGGGACTAAACTGAAACGAAAGTGCTGGAGAACGAGGTGGTTCATGCACGGAGTCATGGCAACCATCCCTCACCTACTCAACCCAAGCATGATACAAGAGGGGCAGCAGTTTCCAAGTGCCGCACTATCGATGTGCAGAGCCATGTTTGCGTTGACGGCATGTTTTTTTCAAAGATGCCGTTCAAGCGAATCCAGGTTACCTGGTGGACCTTCAAATTGCGTGACACATTATTTCAGTGCGGTCATGCGGTGATAATGGCACATTTACGTTAGTTTGAACCGTTGACGAGCTACACTTGACAGGGCTACTGAAGACACCTACCGCACTTGTAGCTACTTAAACGGTGGTAGGGCCAAGGAGTGAAGCCTTCGAGTCAGATGAAAAACTGTCTGATCTGGGATCGCAGCGGGAGGCTGGGCCGTGTGCACAAGAGGCAGACTTTACTACAGCAGTACTAGATGGGACGCCGCAGCCCCAGGACTCAGTAGCAGCAAGAGAAACAGAGGGAGACTCTAGGCGGTGACAAGCTGGTGACGTAGGAGGTGGAGTGCATGAAGAAAAAGTTACTTACCTTCGGTAACGCTTTTTCTGGTGGATACAGTATCTGCCTGTGGATTCCTCACCTTGTGAATATCCCCTGCGCCAGCATTCCACGGAACTTTTTTCCCCAGCTCTCTACGCCGACGTGGACGACGTCATAATGCATCGGCTCCGCTCGCGACTCCGTATGACGTCACCGGAGCCATAAGAGAGCCACGTCGGCGTGATGAGGTCAGTTCCACCCATTTTTTCCGTGCCCCCGAGGCGCACAAGTGGACCAACGACAGATTCAAAGTATACACAGTATACAATATACCATCAAATATACATAGAACATATACAAAAGGAAAGCTAAATAAAACAAGCATTTCCTACTAATGTACCAGAAAGCATAACAACATCTCAAACAAGACAACTTTTAAGGTATACAAAAGGTGGACAACGGGGAGGCGGGTGGGCCAGTGAGGAATCCACAGGCAGATACTGTATCCACCAGAAAAAGCGTTACCGAAGGTAAGTAACTTGTTCTTCTGATGGATACATCTGCCAGTGGATTCCTCACCTTGTGAATAGATTCCCACAGCAGTCCCCACTCCCGGAGGAGGGTGTCCACCTTTCTATACCAGAAAGTCTTGCAAGACAAAGCGCGCAAAGTGGCCCTCCCTCCTCATCTCAGTGTCCAAGCAATAATGCTTTGCGAAAGTATGGAGGGAGGCCCAAGTCGCGGCTTTACAAATATCTGCCACAGGAACACCCCTGGCCAAAGCATATGTAGATGATTTAGCTCTAGTTGAATGAGCCCTAATACCCTCAGGAGGAACCTTACCAGCCAGGGCGTAGCAGATCTTGATGGCAAGGATGATCCATCTCGATAAAGTGCGCTTGTGCACCGCTCTTCCTTTAGAATGACCAACATAACCCATGAAGAGCTGATCGTCCAGACGAAAGTCTTTCGTTCTGTCAAAGTAAAAGCTCACAGCTCTCTTAGGGTCCAGGCGATGAAGTCTTTCCTCCTCTTTGGAGGGATGAGGAGGCGGATAAAAAACAGGGAGAGTAATAGACTGCCCCAAATGAAACGGAGTAACTACTTAAGGCAAGAAAGCAGCCCTGGTCCTAAGAACCATCCTTTCAGCATGTATTGTTAAAAAAGGGGGTTTAGAACTAAGAGCTTGAAGCTCACTCACCCTCCTTGCCGAGGTTATGGCTACAAGAAAGACCGTCTTAAAGGACAACAGCCTCAGAGGACAACTATGAAGAGGCTCAAACGGGGACCCCATCAGAAAAGTTAAGACAAGATTAAGGTCCCACTGTGGCATTACAAAAGGAGTAGGAGGAAACTTGTTTGTAAGGCCTTTGATAAACCTTAGTACAATCGTAGATTTAAATAATGACGGTTGATCAGGAAGACATAGAAAAGCCGATAAGGCTGATAGATAGCCCTTGACCGTGGCCACAGCACAGCTCTGCTGAGCCAAGGAAAGAGCAAACTGAAGCACATCAGAAAGATGGGCTTTTAAAGGGTCAATGGATCTCTCTCCACACCACTTAACAAACTTAGACCACCTATATGAGTAAATGGACTTGGTGGAGTGTCACCTGGCTGATAAAATAACATCCACCACATCAGGCGGGAGAGAGAAGGAATTCAGGTTGCCCTGTTCAATCTCCAGGCATGAAGGTGTAAGCTCTGGAGGTGGGGGTGTAGAACCTGCCCCTCCGACTGCGAGAGGAGGTCTGCCCTCAGAGGGAGACAGAGCGGAGGGCACGAGGAGAGATGGAGAAGATCTGTGTACCACACCCTTCTTGGCCAATCCGGAGTGACCAAAATAACTTGGGCTCGGTCTTGGCGAATCTTCCTCAGAACCCGAGGAATCAAAGGTATGGGAGGAAACGCGTAAATGAGTTGTGAGCCCCAACTCAACTGAAACGCGTCCCCCAACGCTCCCTGCATCGGATACTGCAAAATGACGGGCAGTGCGCGTTCTCGCGTGTGGCGAATAGGTCCACCCGAGGTGTCCCCCACATCCGAAAGACATGACGAACCACCTCTGGATGGAGCCTCCACTCATGGTCGGTGGAGAACTGCCGACTGAGCCTGTCCGCACGTACGTTCAGCACCCAAGCCAGATGATATGCCATTAGACAAATCTGATGGTCCTGAACCCAGGACCATAGAAGCAGGGCCTCTCTGCAGAGACAATGCGACCCCACTCCTCCCCGCTTGTTGACATACCACATCGCGGTAGTGTTGTCCATCAGGACTTGAACAGACTGACCGCGAAGGGAAGGGAGGAAGGTCTTGAGTGCCAAACCAATTGCTCGCAATTCCAGAAGGTTGATGTGAAGCAACCTTTCCTCTGGAGACCAAAGACCCTTGATCTCCAGATCCCCCAGATGAGCACCCCACCCTAAGGTGGAGGCCTCCGTTATCACTGTGGCCACTGATGGAGGCAGATGGAAGGGCTTTCCTTGAGACAGATTGCCCCCCACGCTCCACCAAGATAGATCCGCTGCAGCTTCTCTGGAGATCCTGATCGACTCCCTGAGATCTCCATTGTGCTGATACCACTGCCTGCGGAGGCACCACTGGAGCGCCCTCATGTGCCAGCCTGCATGGTTGACCAACAGAATGCAGGAAGAGAACAGACCGAGCAGATGAAGGACCTTCAGAACTGGAACAACCGCTCCATTGTGGAATAAAGGGACCATCTCCTGAATGTCGAGAATTCTTTGAGGTGGAGTAAATGCTCGACACACAGTAGTGTCCAGTACCGCCCCTATGAACAGGTTGTGTAGAGAGTGCACCAGGTGAGATTTGGGCACATTGATCGAAAACCCCAAGTCGAATAACAGCTGAGATGTTACCTGCAGATGATGCTTCACCATCTCTGGGGACTCTGCCTTCAGAAGTCAGTCGTCCAGGTAGGGGAAAACCGGAATCCCCGACCTCCTGAGATGAGCAGCCACCACCGCCATTACCTTCGTGAAGACTCGAGGTGCGGTAGTAAGACCAAACGGGAGGACCGCAAACTGGTAATGTTGCGACCCAACCGTAAAACGGAGATACTTCCTGTGCGACATCAGGATTGGGACATGGAAGTACGCGTCCTGCAAGTCGATCGACACCATCCAGTCTCCTTGCTGCAACGCTTGAAGAACCTGCGCAAGGGTCAGCATCTTGAACTTCTCCTGTTTCAGGTAAAAGTTCAAGACTCTGAGGTCCAGTATCGGACGCAATCTGCCGTCCTTCTTGGGAATCAGGAAATTCCGGGAGTAGCATCCCTGACCCCTTTCCTGCTCGGGAACCACCTCTATCGCACACTTTTGAAGCAAAGCTAGCACCTCCTTCTGCAGAAGAAGTAGATGGTTTTCTGAGCAGTTACCCTGGCAAGGAGGGTAAGGGGGAGGAAACTCCCGAAAGGGAAGGGCGTACCCAGTCTTAACGAGGTTTAAAACCCAAAGGTCGGTTGTAACAGATTTCCAACCTCGCAGAAAGTGGGACACCCGATCCCCCACAGGTCTTACATGATCTAGGATGGGGGTTCTAGGACTGCTTCCCTGAAGCTTCATCGGGAGCAGAGGAGGCAGAAGATGAAGATGGGTTGCGGCCAGAACCTCTCCGTCCTCTTTGTCTTCCTCTATAGGACCTATAGAGGGGATTCTGCTGCTGCTGTTGCTGCTGAGGCTGCCGGAAGGAGCGAAATGAAGATCTCCCAAAGCCTCTGAACTTCCTAAGACCAAATCCTTTAGCAGGAGCTTGCAAACCTAAAGATTTCGCCGTCACCCTGCTCTCTTTAAATCTCTGCAAGGCAGAATCAGCCTTTTCACCAAAAAGTTTCTGTCCGTCAAAGGGCAAATCCATCAAGGGGGCCTGAACATCCGTAGAGAAGCCAGATGAACGAAGCCACGCTTGCCTCCTAGTGGCTATAGATGACCCCATTATCCTTGCCACAGAATCAGCCGTATCAAGCCCCGACTGAATCACCTGCCTTGCAGCAGCCTGAGTGTCAGTGACCACTTCCATAAAAGACGCCTTATCACCTTCTGGCAACTTAGGGGCTAAAGATTTAATTGAGTCCATAAGAGCATGAACGTAGCGCCCTAGTAAGCAGGTGGCATTAGTGGATTTAAGCACCATGCTCCCTGTAGAAAAGGTCTTTTTAGCCGCCTGATCCGCCTTCTTAGACTCCCTATCCGCAGGAGTCTGAGGAAAAGCTCCTGAAGCATGCTTCGAGCATGACGCCTGTACCACCAGACTTTCTGGAGAAGGGTGGGAAGAAAGAAAACCTGGATCCCCAGGAGCCACCCTATATCTTCTTGCCACCTGTCTGGAGACTGCCGGCGAAGAGAGTGGCTTACGCCAGACGTCCATAACTGGCTCCAAAATAGCCTCATTAAAAGGCAACAAAGGCTCACTGGTCGAGGTAGGCGAATGTAGCACCTCCGTCAGAAGGTTAGGTTTATACTCAGCAGAGGGCAACTGTAAGTCCAGCAACTCTGCGGCCTTCTTTATTACAAGATGATAAGGAGCCAGTTCCTGCGGTGGAGAGGATCTAGTGGAAGAATGCTCCCACTCCGGAGTTGTATCGAGACAGCTAGCCTCTTGAATCCCCTCAAAGTCGTCAGAAGAAGTATCCACCTCACCTTCTTCCACCTCCTCCCTATAACGCCCCTCTTCCAAGACTCTCAGGGCCTCTCTCCTTGAGTGGATCCGAGGAACCGGCGGCGCCGTACGCGGAGTCGGCGGAACCGAACGTGGAGCCGGAGGTGTCGGCGCCGCCGGACGCGGAGCCGAGTGAGTCGGCAACGGTGTCGAGGAAGGCTCCGAAGAAGGTCGATCCAATCGAAGTCAAGATGCGCCATCAGCAGAAAGGGCATAAACGAGGCCTGAGCATAATGCTGCGGCACTCCCAAGGTGTATGCCATAGGACCCACGGGACCAGTAGGTGCGCCGGATGGGAAGGCAGCCCGTTGGAAAATCCCATACATAGAATTTAGAAAAAGCGCCGAATCGGCACCCGGAGTCGGGAACTGCGGATAAGGGATTGATCCCGGATCCGGCTGAGGAGTAACTGGAACCGGAGCCGTAGTGTCCTCAACAGGCGCCGCAGGATCATCCGGCTCTGGAGAAGGCTCTTTTTCCTGTTCTTGCTCGGCCTCAGAAGCAGAAGACTCCACTGGAACCGGTGACTGCGCCGGGGACCGCTTCGGCGAAGGAGATCTCTCTGGAGACTTGGAAGGAGACACATCCTTACTTCGACGTCGAGGCAAAGTCGATCTCGACGCCTTGCTCTTCGAAGACCGGCGCCGAGAGGAATGCTTCCTTTTCTTATGGTGTTTCTTCGACTTCGAAGAATCCGAAGTCGACGACTCCGGTCTCTACCTCTCCTTCTTCCTACCTCTCTTCTCCTTCTTAGCCTTGGCCATGAAGAGCTTCGCCTCTCTCTCCTTCAAGGCCTTGGGATTCATCCTTCTGCAGCTGGAACAATCCTCCACGTCGTGGTCAGAAGAAAGGCACCACAAACAATCTTCATGGGGGTCTGTCATCGACATGTGGCCCCCACATTCCCTACAAGGTTTGAAACCCGACTTCCTAGTCGAAGACGTGGCAAAATTTTCAACAGTAACTCACTACACGACTACAAAGTAGCAGGAGAGTGCTGGAAAACCGTTGCGCGTCGACGGCGCGGAAAAAAGGGAACTGACGTCATCACGCCGACGTGGCTCTCTTATGGCTCCGGTGACGTCATACGGAGTCGCGAGCGGAGCCGATGCATTAGGACGTCGTCCACGTCGGCGTAGAGAGCTGGGGAAAAAAGTTCAGTGGAATGCTGGCGCAGGGCATATTCACAAGGTGAGGAATCCACTGGCAGATGTATCCATCAGAAACCGGGTTTATTCCACCTCTTAGAAAATGACGCCTCGAAATCAACCAGGTCAGCTCGAGACCATACGCATTCATAAGTTGTTGTTAAGGAAATGCTCTTCCCATGCGCTCACAGAAAAAAAGGTAGGAAAGGGTTAAGGGTGGTTGTACTGGGAGGGTGTCAGTGAGGGAAACGTAGATAAAAAACCCCAAAAATGCAGACAATATTACAGACAGGATGTGGCATAACATCAAGAACTGCCAACTGGAACTGGGAAACCGGGTTCATGCCGCAATCCACACCGTGATGTGAAAATAGCGAATGATGTGAAAATAGCGAATGCCGCGAAGATTACCATCCTGATAAAAGCTTTCCTCTATGAGAACCCGGGACATGATTGCATATTGTGCCGAAGACTTCAATACTCCAGATACGTGTCAACCTAAGAAAACTCGAAGGGACCGCAGTCGAAACATTCTGGAAGTTGGGCTCTTCAGACCAAGAAGGCTCTGATAAGGAAAAAATCAAAGCCCACCTTCAAAACACTGGACTATATCTTTCTAATCAAGAAGCTTCTAAGTAGATGTATAAGCTACCAAGTCCAACACAGAACTGAAAGTGACCACCATCCAATATCCATTGTGGTCAACATGAGTGTGATGACGCAAGAGGAATACCACCAGGCAGGCCAAATACTTTCCATCAATGTTGGTCCATTAATAAAAAGTGTCAAACTGGGCCCCGCCTGCATTGCCAGAAACTCGCGATGGAAACTAGCCAACTCTCTCACGGCCATGGGAATTGAGAAACATTGGGTGGAAATAGTTAAAAAGCTAAATAAAGCTTTAATAGCACATAAACGTAGCAAACTACAAAGAGTGCCTAAAAAAGGAAGGCAGGTCTCATAACTTGACAACAATGAATTCAAAGAGAGCAAAAGGAGAGCGGTCGTGCAGAGCTCCTACATAGAAGAGCACACACTTGGAAGGTATGCTGAAAGTGGCTAGGAAACTAAACAAAAACAACCTGGATGTTAAAACAGAAACTACTAGAGGAGGAATGGAAAGACATATATTCCCTGCTAGTGCCCAGCAAGACCAGGGACTCATGGGGTTATGTCAACAGCCTGACAAGCAGTAACATCAAGGAGAATGCCGTCCCTGCCAGTGAATGGGTTTTCCATACAACAAAACTATATGTGGATCCTGACGAAACTAGAGATACCATCAATAATCTACTTGATAATACCCTAGAAGGCTTGGAGGATATCCCAATGGTAGTCTCAGAAAAGGAAACATTAAGCATCTTGAAGGGTATCCGGAAAGATGGAGCCCCTGGACCAAGGAAGACCAGGAATTCTAAGCACCTTACACCCATAGTATGTTCAATTAATGCATTTCACTATCAGCCATCCAAAATTTGTGGAAAGGCTCCATCTTGCATCCAATACATAACAATACATAAAAATGGGAGAAAACACCCGGCCAGTAAACTACAGGCTAAAGTCATTATTGGGCGTAGATGGTAAGGCTTTTGCGAAAGTGCTTCTACATGAGCTGGATGCTTGGATCAATAAAAATAACAATACCTCATTATCAGACGGGATTCAGGTCAAACTCCTCTACCGTGGACAATGTGATTGCTCTTTCCTACCTGGGTGCCAAGGCTATTGAAACAACTAAGTCCCCATTTTACGCCCGTTTTGTTGATTACAGTGCCACCTATAATGGTATTGATCTGGACAAAACCTGTGAAGTGGGGAATACCTAGGAAACTCTGCGCGGCCATCACAGTCCTGTACACGGACACCTGGATCTGGACCATGATAACCAAGAGTCATGCTACAACAAAAATCTATACAAACAAAGGATTAAAGTAGGAATGCATCATTGCTCCCACTTTGTTCAACTTATATAAAGCAGACTTAGGCATGGAATTGCTGATCTGCCTAGAGTTTGGCCTTGTGAAAATGGACATTGAATGAAAAAAAAAAGTTTAATCAAGTATCACCATCGTGTGGTCAGAGTGGATCCAAATTCAATAAGAGGTGCATTGAATGTGATATTGCAGGATAAAAAAAAGTAGCTGGTCAAGGTGCTTGGGCAGTAGCAGAGATTTATTGAATTTGTCCTTAAAGACTACAACAAACACACTTATAACAATAGATCGCCTGAAGAGGACTGTGCACGAGCAAGGCAAGCGTGTATCAAGGGAACAGGACATAGAACAGATTAGAAATATCTCGGGTCTTGCTACATCACATGAGGCCACCTCTTGCCAACCATATTTGAAAGTGGCTTTGGGAAGACGAGCTCTAAAGAACATATTGCTGAATAGGCTCCTAACCCTGCCAATTTGCGAACATAGGTCCCACTGGAAGAACATCCCCGCAGTTCACAGGCAGTGTATGCTGTACCAATACTACTCTGAATCGGCAGAGCACATCTTCTACTGCTGTCCTGCATTGCTGCATCAGAGGCAAGACTATTTAGGGACAATTATTTTGCAAAACGGGTAAGAACATGCAAAGAGACGCTGATATATATTTATACAACAGCTGTCCCAATGGAACTGGTACGGACTGGTGACTTAGTGGACAGATGCATCCAGTGTAGGGGCCCTTGTTCGACCTCACGGTCACAGGTTCAAATCCCGGTGGGTCAACTCAGCCTTTCATCCTTCTGAAGTCGATAAAATGAGTACCATTGAATTGGGTAACAATAAACATCTGTTATTCAGCGCCAAGATACCCTTGGGTGAACATGCATTTTACAAATACATGTTATGTTACTGATGGGGATGGACATTTGAGAACTTTTAGCACTACCCCAAGGATGCTCATGTAAGACATGGCCTGATAACCTAGTTTTAGCACATGGAAAAAGTTCTAACACCAGGGTTCTTTATTGCCATGCAGGTTTACAAAGCGCATTTGAACCAGCATGTGGCACTTTAGTGAACAGTTTATTATCCCGAGAACGTGCATGATAGATATAGCTTGGCAAACTGGTTTTAGTACAAGGAAAGAGTTCTTACATCAGGACACATCGCACTTTTACTGCTAAGCATGTTTACAAAGCGCCTTTGCACCACTATGTGGCACTTTAGCAAACAGTTTGTTAGTACTTGGCCTCGCTAGCGCACAGCTTTTAGAATTTGGCTATCTGTACCTTGTGAACACACACATGCTTTTAAATCGCCTTGGCTCAATACGCAGCACTTAGGTGGCAGTTTATACAATAGGGCCCCTTTCACTTTACTGCTATATATGTACACAGAGCGTTCTTGCAGGAGCACGCAGCACTTCAGCGAACAGTTTTTATAATTGGTTCCCTATACTTTGCTCTAAAAATTACCTTGGCACATGGCACTTCTGTGAACGCGCCTCTAATTTTTAAAGTTGTTGATAGTTCGATTTTTATGTCAACCTTACATCTAAACTATATTTGACAATGTTTACGCTTTGTGTTTTTAATCCTTGTGATGTTTATTTTTTATATACATATAACACACACATTTCATTTATTCCTGTACATCTCCAGTTTTTATCAGCATCTCTGTGTGTTACTTGGTTACATGATATATTGGTGCAATGTTTTATTCTTCAAACGTTCTTGTAATGATACAATAAAGCTGTTTATTGATAAATGGCATTATACGAGGGAGGAATAGAGTAGATTAAACAAACACAGCTGTTTTCTATTTGGCAACACACAAGTATACCAACACACAGCTGCAATGCTTAGAAAGATGAGATGCAAATACATAACAATTAGTGTAATTCACTCTGATTCACAAGTCAATTCCATAATCACTTGATTTTGGTAAACCAAAGAAAAAAGTCCTCAGAGTAATTTTGACATCAACTTAAAAAATGCACCGTGATAATCCAATATTATATTTAGCTATTTATTTAAGGGAGACTTCGAATACTCCAGGCTCAAACTTAAACAGCATATAATGAACACATCTAACACGTGTTTCGACCCGTGGAAGCAAATTAGACTAGGATTTTTTCAAGGCTGAAGAAACAAATAATAGTGATCAGGCTAGAAGAAAAAGGGAGCGCATACTAAGGGAGGAAATTTGGAAAAGGCTTACTCAAGCTATTATAGCAGGGAGTTTTGGGCCATAATCAACTCACCATATTTTAAGACTCATAGGGACCCTTCGTTGGATACACATGTTGGAGAGGAGGAGTGGATAGAACACTTCACTAATATCTTCTCGCCCGCTGACCCCCCTGCCCACTGCCCATCTGCCCCTCAGAATATTAGGAAGGTATTCTTGTCATTCTCGCTTATTGAGGTGAAGAGGGCCCTATCGTCATGCAGTATAGGAAGAGCCCCAGGTGTCCCAATAGACCTCTCCCAGGACAACTATGACCTTTGGGTTCCTTTACTGACCAATGTTTTTAACAACATAGCAATATTAGCCCCCCCCCCTTCATGGAAGACAAGTATAATTGTTCCTATCTACAAAAAGGGGGACAAGAGTAGCCCTAAAAACTACAGGCCTATTTCCCTTTTAGACACTACTGCGAAACTTATGGGCCGTCTGCTTTTAGCAAGACTGGAGGCTTGGGCAGTTGATAAGAATATATTAATGCAAGCCTAGTATGGGTTTCAACAGGGTAGGGGAACTGTAGATCAGTGCCTCAATCTTTAATTGATCATTGATGAATATACAAGGGCTAAGGGTGGGAAAATCTATCTTGCCTTTATGAACCTTTCAGCAGCATTTGACTGCGTTTCTCACCCAAAGCTCTGGTATATCACGGAAAAGATGGGGATCGACCCTCCAAGAATTGACTTTAGCCAGCAATTGTACTTGTAGGCATCAGCATCGGTTAGATACGTGAAAAGCGGGGAATGTACCCGCCCTTTTAAGATCCTAAGGGTGGGTAAGACATGGCTGTGTCCTCGCGCCGTTCTTGTTTTCCATCTATACGAACCGCGTGGGGAACGCCCCTCCTGGATGTAACCCCTGATCTCCCCGTGTCTGAGTCTATCCAGCTTCCAATTCTGGCGTATGCAGACAACGCAGTCCTTATCTCCAGAACAGGGATAGGGCTGCGTCACCTAATTACCACTTATGCCGCCTTCATGGATTCTCTTGACATGAAGGTTAACCAGTCAAAATCATTTGTAATTATTGCTGGGGGTGGGTGTTCGAGGAAAACTATTACACCTCAACACAGAATCAGGGAAAATTGAGGTGGTGGAGTCGTTCCCCTATCTTGGGGTGCTTTTTGATAAGAATCAAACGTGGTCTAGACTAATTGATGCAAGGGCCATGGGAATGGAACGGAGTCTGGGAGCATTAAAAGCATTTACCTCCAGGATGGGCAGGAGACCTCTGACCACTGTTAAGCAGATTTATCAAGCTAAAACAAAATCAGCGGCCACATATGGAGCAGGAGTCTGGGGTCTGGAACACCACAAACAACTCCAAATCATTGAAGATACGTTTTTTTAAATCCTTGGTCTCCCTTCCCCAATCAACTTCTAATTTTATACTCGACACTGAGTTAAGCCTACCCCATATTACGTATTCAATTAAATTGGCTCCTTTGCTTCTGTGGTTTTCAATTTGGCAAAGGAAAACTCTCCCTTTAACCCAGAGTATAATAAAAGATTGCCTGAGCCTCGACAATTATAAGAGAATCAGATGGATTAACTATGTCGAGCAAGAATTGACGGAGTGGGGATGAAAGTATTGTTTACAGACCCGCTTTCTTGCAGGTTAATGTCCAAGCAAAGACTGGTCGACACTTTTATGCTGAAAGCCCAGTACATTCGTAGGGAGAACAACCACAGGAAGCAGTCTATTCTGGTTCATCAACCTTATTTATGTCCTTGGGCAGGTGGATTCTCCTACCTAGAGGAGGTTACAATACCACAACACAAATTTATATTACTCCTTTTTCGCTTAAATTTGATCCCACTAATGCGAGGGTTCCCATCGAAAACTTATAACAATTCGACCCTGATCAACTGTCCTTGTGACAAGTCGTCCGCCCAAACAGACCTTCATATACGGTTTTTTTGTGGTCGCTATCTTAAAGAAAGGAAAAAGTACATTGTACCAATTTTAAAGAGCCATATTTTGTCCAATGTACGGTTGCACTATTCTTTTTTAAATCATTACCAGACCATCTAGTGTGCTTCTCCCTAGCCTCATTTCTATGGGCTTGTAGAAAAAGGCGGATCATCTTGGGATTATAAAACTTTTTAGGTACATTTATTTAACTATTTATATTCTGCATTTTAACTTATATTTGATATGGCAGATTTTAGTACTTATAAACTGAATCTTTGTAAGATTTTTAACTTCTTATAAGAATCCTGATGAAATGGTTACCATATTTTATCTATGATAGTTGTTTTACCTTTTAAATGTATTGTTCTTTCTGTACTTTTATGATTATGCCTAAGAATGACCAAATAAAGTTGAAATTGAATTGAATAGTGATCATCCATAGATAATGAGCAAAATAACTAAATTATATCATTCACAAGCAAAAGAACCAGAATCCAGAATAATAGAAAAAAAGAATAAAAATTAAAAAATGGAGAACAGAAAAACACAAAATTAAGAATAGATAAGGGACAAAGAGAAAACAAAGAAACTTTGCTTAATATTAAATAATAATTTGATGTAGAAACATTGGTGATACATGCCAGGTGTGACACTCCGTGAAGTAAAATTAAAACTTAAAAGTGTTGTGAAACATACGAGAGGATGTGTGCCACCACCAACATAGGGCAACAGAGTGAGAACTAAAATTATGACTGATCAGCCTTAATGGAAAGACTAATCAAGAGAGGTCGAAAATTAAGAGATCAACTTTATCATGTTTGACTTCAGTGTTCCCGAGGCTGACGATATAAATAAAAAACAATCAAATGATCTCCTAAACGTCCAGAAATTATTCAAAAGATAAAGAGGATCAGAAAAGCAGACACCAAGACCGGAGAGTGTACAAGTACTGACTTCGTGAGTTCCCAGTCTCAAAATTCAAAACGAGCAAAGGGGCGTCACGCCATTGCCTAGCAAAAGCTTCTCATGCGGGCTGTTTTGGAGCGAGAAGCTGCTAGTGCTTGCTCTGCTATAGTTCAAATCAAAATTACTCTAAGGATTTTTTTTGGGGCTTACCGAAATCAAGTGACTATGGAATTGACTTGGAAATCGGAGTGAATTATACGAAATGTCGTTATGCATTGGACTCATCTTTCTAAACTAACTGGAACTTTAGTTTATGGGCTTCACCTAAATGGATACATGTACAAACTAATTAATCAATAATCTGTCAGGGTATTACTGGACAAGGTATTCAAATAAAAGCAGCCCATTTATTTATTTTACATAGCTGCAGTGATTTGCTGGGATGCGGAGATGCCTTTGAAGGGGTCAGAGGAGAGCATTTTTGTCAGCTTCCGAGATGTGTGTAGTTCCCTGAATAGGGAATTTTCTGTATGAATCAAATATATACAGCACCGGAAGCAATACTCTATTAATTAGACCCGGTCACAGGCCTTTTGTCATCAAAGCGAGTTACTCCCATTTGCCCAGTTCTTTTAGCCCTGTATAGTTACTGATTAATCCTAAAAAAAAAAAATTGTAAACATTCCCCTGTGGTTATATGGTGAGGAAAGAGATAAAAAGCATTTGTTTTCTTGTACAGTGTATAGATTTTTACACCTATACCCAAAAAACACCAATGAGTTAAAAGCTCAAACGTTTGAAAGATTCTCAAGCTATCTGATTAACTTTGATAGAAGTGAAACTTCTCAACCTAGCCTTTTTCTTAAACATACACTTGAGTACCTAGGGGTTGAACTGATTGCCCGCGCCAAAAACATTAGGTAAACTGTTCTCAATTTTTTTGAAGTTTTTCCTAATTGCAAGATGTCACTACTTAAAATTAAGACTGTGCTTAGAAGGGGCTGTTTCTTGGTGCTGGACATTTTCTGCACAGCAACACCAGTTGCTAACTTTGAAGCTGCATGTAAAATGTGGGATTTTGCCAAGGGATGCTGGAAGAGCAATGGTTCACTGATTTGGGCGCAGTTGCTTCTGTATGTCATGAAGTGAGAGTTGAGACTGTTCATAATCACAGATTCTTCAGATTTCAACATTAATACCATAAAAAGAGGATGCGCCAACATACCAATTTAAAGGGGAAGTTATTGACAGCCACACGCTGCAAAACATGCAGCTCACATCAAGGAGATGTGACGTCAATGATGCCAACTTATTCGGTAGTGAATCAGTGCTAGGAGAAAATCTTTCAGCAGCTCCAACACTATAAATACACCTCAAACCCACCACGGCATTAGGTTATCATAATGAGCCTTTCCGGCAATGCATAAACAAGACACCGAGATCAGACAGTCATTTCTTGGGATGAAACGAGTGTCAGAAAGTGAAAAATCTCACTGCAATTAGATTATGTCTGGTGATGCCCTTTCTGGTGTGCAGGGCTCCCCAAAGTCATGAACACAAGTTAGTGAGATGTCATCACTGAGGGAATATTCTGTAGCATTTACATCAATGTCAACAAAGGCTTGGAACAAGGCCTGGTCATTATTGGACACCACTGGATTGATAAGAGATTGAATCTGGGATCCGTGAAGATGGATGTTCAATCGGAAGCAGTATACTCATTATATTCAGGGCTAGCTCCTATGATAAATAACTATGACAGCAGAAGAACCAAGTGGCAGGGAACAGAGTGGATCATAAGCAGATTCTGGAGACAATGATACCCTGTCAAGAAAAGTTAGCATCCTACACGCTAAACTAGCAGAATCTTGACACAATCCCAAATGGGCCTAGAATTATAATATACTGTGAAAAGCAATTTTGAAAGGGTTGATATACTATAATGGCACTATTGCAGCAATACTCAGAAGGGCTATGTTTTTAATGGCGCAGTACTGACATCTAATGGCAGTCTCAGAAAAAGGCTTTTTTTACCCTCCAGAGGGAGTACAGTGCACACTGGTGAGCAGCGCTAAAAGCTTGCTCACCCTCTTCTGTGCCTGTCGAAATCCTAATAATCTTTCTGTCTTACAGGACACTTGGAGGCAAGGCATTGGCGTATCTCTAAAATGCTGTACAATTCAGAAGCCAGCCTGATTGGGCGTCTACCCGTTCAGAGGGCACTAGGGCTTTCAGGAAACAGCTCTGTGAGCTGTGTGCTACCATCATCCATGTACAGCATTCTGGTCCCAATCATAAATCTTAGCGGTCAGTCATCAACTTGTTAACAAGGCTGGTATATATAAATTACACAATGTCTCATTTTCAGCAGAGCTGGTATCCTTTCAATGAGACAGTATTGGCACTTGTCTGCGAGGGTGACAAGCTTCTAGGGCAGAGTTACAGCAATTTGTAGCAGGGCTGCTACACCTGTTGACGATCTCAGCAGCGAGGTCAAGAACTGAATGGCCACGGAGTCAGCACTGCCTTCTTACCCTCCTAAGTGGACACTGTCTCTTCTTGAATTTTCTTTTCAACATACTGTGAATGCACAGTATAAGACTATTTTTACACCATTTGTTTGCTCTGGTATTGATAGTTTTTTATTTTTACCTGAGCTGTGCCCTCGGGCAGCTTTTTCTGCAATTCAAAATAACTACTTTTTATCCCTTCCTAAAAATACTTGGGGAATTTATAACTTTTCTCAAATGATTCCAGGATTGGAGTTAGAATAGTAAATAAGCCTTCTGAAATTTCTGGGGGAAAGTTGTTCTTTCCCCAAACATTCTAGGAGTGGAGTTACAATAGTTCATTTGATCTTCCAGTGCCTACTCCCACTGCTGCCATGAGGGCGCAGTTCAGGGCAAGAAACATGAACAAACCAGTTCTCATACTAAACTGCAAAAAACGTATAAGGGGTGTGGAACCGATGCATGAATATCTGGTCGCAAAATTATTTTTGCGACTAGTAAAGATTTTTAACAAATGAACCTATAAAATAAAAGTAGATTCTTTAAAATCCGAATCGTAGTGGATAGCAATCCGATCTACCTCATGAATATTGATGTGTTAGTTCACAAATTACAACTGACTACCATTGGAGGGCTTCGCATGGACGGTGGCCAGCTGTGGCCAGCAGACCACCTTGTCTGTGATTGCCTTTCAATAAAGTTTTATTTATTTATTTTTAATTAAGCTTGTTTTTTAAACTAAACTGCATTAAAAAAGATAAGTTCACTTTTTTTGTTTATGAGTTCGCAGTGGTCCTGACGGTACACTTCAACAAACGTTTTTTTTTTTTTTTAACATCCACAAAGGGGAAGAAGGGGTCCTTGCCTCACGCCTTAACTGCCAAAGCTGAAAAGAGAGGGCGAGTCATGCAGAGAACATGTTTTTCCTTGTAACCTGTTATACTGACTTTAGACACTAGATGGTAGTATTCACACAAGATACACGGCTAGGGAACACGAAGTTCTGCTACTTAAAATAACAGTGACAAGACATGTGTACTGTAAGACTTTCCACGATTCCAAGGCTCTCTGCCAGTCTCCAGTAGCAACAAGCATTAGCAAAGCCAACAGGCCTGGCCTTGGCTGTTAGCCTGTTGGTCTCGTCAATGCAGCGCTGTAAGTCCTCCGACGGCTCATGTCTTTGGTCCACCCGAGAAGATCCTCCTTGAACCTGGATGTTTAGGCAGTCAAGTTGTTACATTCACCACAAGAGGGATTTTAGAACACCTCTTAAGGTGTGTTCATGAACCACAGAAGAACACTGCTTGTTTCACCAAACCACCCCTCAGGGGTACTGTACACTAGAAAATCACATGTTCCTAAATGCACGCAGATGTGCAAGGCAGCAATGTGGTTACACTGCACACATTCTGCAAGCATTGCTCTGGATGTCACTAAGGGCAAACTATCTGTTTGAATAACATGTTCTTTGGAAGATTCAACCCGCTTTCGGAATATGGGGACTTTAATGCTGGCTATGCTGCCGTTCTTTGTGAAGAAGCTGTCAATGTAGTTTACGGAAACTATCTGAGCAGATCTACAATACATCACAGGTGACTAAACAACCCTATTCTAGACCACAGCCTCCAACTGGGTTCCTCCAAAGAGTGAGCTTTAGCAACACACTTACTCCGAGCAAAAAGTGTGCGGCTGCTTTAGAGTGAGCGGTACAAAAGGGGGTGGTGATGGACGGAGCATCAGAACCAATCAAACACTCTGAAGTGTGGTAAACACCACTCGGACTCGTGGCTTGTAAGTAGATGATGAATTTTATTCCATATAAATGCACCCACAACCAGACGCCTCCACAGCATACCAGGATCTCTGACAACTGACCTTGTCAGAATCCTGGCACACAACGTTCAGCGCTAGATTGTAGAACAGCGCTTGAACAATAACACGCACGAGCCCAACACTCCCAACACGTGAATATAGAGAACGCCAGTCAGCATCACATTACAACTTCTCCCTTCCCACCAGGAACTAAACAAAAAGAAAACTCAACCAACAATACAAAATTCATCATAGCATACAAGCATGAACCAAATAAAACAAAAGTTCATGACAACAAATAATCATGACATCATGACAAAACATAGTCACTTAATTTCGTGGGCAATCTTCTACAACGAACCCCCAATTCTGATGGAGAAGTGGAATCATTCGAGTTGGAAGCGACTGTTCGGGTACCCGTACAAGGTTCCAAACTAGAACGTGTAATGGGAGACAGAGTAGAAGATTCCCCAACACTAGAAGGCAAGTCATTTAATAAATGAACCCAATCAGAATCTTCTAATTCTTGACTGGAAAGCTTAAGTAAACAGTCAGCCTGAGAATTGGAAAGTTGAACAAGCGATCTCTTACTCCACCACCCTTTATGGCCAAGTAAAGCTGATGACTTACTGACTCCCGTGACCTGCACTGGAGGAGAAAACCTTGAAGTACCCTTTGGCACTCTTTTGGGATTCTTAATAAGGACCCAGCTACCAACTTCCAAGTGTGAAGACTTGAACACTTTACCTTTATCATGAGTACTCTTCATGAGGTCCTGTTTCTCAGCAACCCTGGAAGCCACTTCATGATTACAAGTCAAATATTTATCCTGTTTTTTAACCAACCACTTTGGAAATAAACTGGTATGAGCAGTTCTACCTCTTAACAATGAAAATGGAGACACACCAGTGGTACAATGAGGAGATATGTTATAAGCCCATAATTTTGCCTCAAGAAAGTCTTGAACATTTTGTCGTGAGGATAAAGCTGTTTGAATAGCATCTTTAATTAATCTATTCGCTCTCTCAACCAAACCATTTGACGTTGGTGAATAAAGAGCAACTTTAAAATGTGTAACGTCACAATCAGTAAGAAAAGAACTAAACTTCTCTGAAATAAAATGAGTGCCATTATCTGAAACTAAAACAGAAGGTGAACCTTCAAGAGAAAACACTCTTCTCAAAAACTTTACAGCATTAGAAGAACTTGGTGAATCGCAAAACATGTGGTAAATCCATTTAGAATGGTAGTCAATTAACAAAATGATGTACTTTAAATCATGTTGCAAACATTCATACGGGCCAGAAAAGTCCAAGCCAACTTTATCCCAAGGTTTCGTAGGATAGGGAACAGGATGCATTGGCGTGCTCATAACTTTCCATTTCTTGTCTGATAATAAACACTCTGGGCATGAATCAATAACATGTTTAACTTGTGATTCTAAGGATGGCCACCAATAGTATAACTTGATGAGTTGAGAAGTTTTCGAAATGCCTAAATGGCCTCTGTGAGCAAATTTGATAATGTCATTTCTGAGTTTGGCAGGGGGAACAAACCAATCATGTCTCATGACTATGTTATTGACTACAGATAACTCAGATGCCACCATGGCGAAAGCCTTCAACTCATTAGAAAGTTTTCTATTTTCTGGCCAACCCTTGACAATGTACTCAGAAACAAGTTTAAGAGTGTCGTCTTTATGCTGTGCGTCTAACCAAGACTCCTCAGAAATATTTGGACAAGAATGCACAGCATCAAGGGTCGCAATAACACATTCCGTATCCTCTGAAATCTCAACCTCTGAGGAATCATGAAAAGCCATGCGAGACAGGCAATCCGCCCTAAAATTGTTCCCCCCTGAAATATGTTTAATTACGAAATGAAACTCTTGCAATTTAGATAACAGTCTAACCAACCTTGCTGAAGCTTTGCCAAGGCCATTACCGGATAGTAATTGCGTCAGAGGCTTGTGATCAGTAAATAGATCAAACTGACGTCCCCAGATGTAATTTTTAAATTTTTCAATGGCCCAAACACAGGCAAGAGCCTCGCGTTCTATGGTACTGTAATGAGTTTCAGACTGCTTTAACATCCTAGAGGAGAAAGCTATGGTGTGCTCCTTACCTGACACCCACTGCCCAAGAACGGCACCTAAGCCGGTAAGGCTAGCATCAACCATAATAAAACATTTCGAGGAATCATGAAAAGGGTGTAAAGCAGGTGCATCCATGATGAGTTTCTTAACTTGCTGAAAAGAAGAAGAAACTTCTTCAGACCACTCAAACTTTGATCCTTTACGGAGAAGAGCACGTAGGGGCTCCACCGTTTGTGCATACCCCTTAACAAAACGGGCATAGTATTCCGCCAAGCATAAAAAAGACTTAAGTGCATCTTTGTCCTTAGGAGGCGTGGCATGGCTAATGGCTTTAATAAGAGACATTTTTGGCTTGATACCCTCTTGTGAAAGTGTATGACCCAAATATTCCAATTGTTGTGTTGCAAATTTACATTTTTCTTCCCTAACAGTCATTCCTGCCTGATCCAATTTGTTCAAGACCAATGATAAATCATTCAAATGAGTCTCCCAGTCATTAGAATAAACTAGAATGTCATCTTGATAGGCTTGAACACGTGTGATGTCTTTAAACAAGCTATCCATGATTTTTTGAAATACGCTGGCTGCAGAGGCTAATCCGAAAGGTAATTTAAGATACTTAAACACCCCAAAAGGTGTGACAAAAGTTGTTAACTCCTGAGAATCAGCAGTCAAAGGAACTTGATGATAAGCAGAGCGCAAATCAATGAGTGAAAAAAACTTAGCCCCTCCCAAATTAGCAAGGAGATCATGGACTTTAGGAAGAGGATGGCAGTCAATAAGAATGTTATTATTCAAAGTGCGCAAGTCTGCACATAATCTGACCTCGCCAGATTTTTTGCGGACAATAACAATGGGAAAAACCCATTCAGAGGAGTCGCAAGGGGCTATGACGCCATCATCGCATAGTTTTTTAAGAACAGCTTTAAGCTCATCCTTTGCACTAAGTGGCAAGGGTCGTACCTTATGAACAAAAGGTTGAGCATCAGATTTTTATCTAATCTGATGTTGAAATCCTTTAACGGTTCCCAACTTTTCAGAAAATAATTTTGGGAATTTACCCACTAGCTTTTTGATATCCGAATTGCAGTCTGAAAGACATAAACAGTCAGAAATAGCAAGTGCATCGTTCATGGAACCCGCAGGGCTGTAGCCCTGAGGAGGATCGCCAAGCTCAATTGGACTATCAGAACCTGGAACAAGACGTAAACCCATTTTCGCCAAATCTTGCCATCCAATAATATTGCGTCCTTTGACTGCAACGTAAATCTTAGTAAAAATGGATCTACCCAAGCATTCTAGCCTGTAGTCAAAATATCCCAACATGTCTATATCAAACTCCCCAAAAGCCTCTGGATTGACATCAGTTGGGCATAGAGTGATTGAATCTTTCCATTTATGACAAAATGTAACATCTGACAGAATAGTTATGGGAGAACCAGAGTCTGCCATAACCGGAATTTCCACCTCACCAAAATATGCAGTTCCTAAAGGACCTTTGACGCCGTGATGAGTAGCAATGGAATTGCATTCAATAGAAACTACCATGTCTTGAAATTGATTTGAACAATCATCAACAGCTTCAGCGTAAGCTTCACTGTTTACGGTGGTTGGTCTTTTTGAGGATCTACAAGAACCTTGAAAATGGCCAATCTTTTTACAAAGAACACACCTTTTCCCGATGGCCGGGCACATAGGATAATTGCTTAAATGCGATTTAGAACCACATCTATAACAGAATGTATTTCCTTTCCTTACAAACTGCTTGTTAGGTCTATGCATAGATATGGCATTCACAGAGTTAACAACATCCTGTGTAGAAGACTTAAATGAGGTGACGGGCTGGTCTTCTTGAAGAACTTTAGAAGTGACAATGGATCTTTCAATACTCTTGGCAATGTCAATAGTCTCTTGAAGAGAAGGTTTTCTACAACTAAGGAGACGTTGCTGAATTTTCTTTGAAAAGCAAGCAAAAACAAATTGGTCGCGAATGTAAATTTCAGGGTCAGCTTCAAATTCGCATGTAGATGCCAAAACTCGCAATTGCGCAATATATTCTTCCACCGATTCATCTTCGCCCTGTTTTCTTCTAAAGAAATTATGTCTCTCAAGCATAACGTTCGACTCCTGATCGTAATGACTAGCCAGTCGCGATAACGCCTCCTTATAAACGTTCCAATGGTCAGCATCACCTGCTTCACCAGCAGGAGTTGGAAATTTAGGTAGATTCTCAAAAACATGTTGTGCAGCAAGACCAAGACACCCATAGAGAATTGCTACTTTGCGCGGCGGAGGAAACTTGACCGCATCAATGGCTACAATATGATTTTCAAAGGCTTTTACCCATTGGCGCCATGGGATGCTGGGTTTCCCAGGCTGTTGCAAAAAGGGAGGCGGTTGTGCAAATTGTTGAGCCGATGCCATAGTTGCTGGTTAAAACCACAATCAAGACGTAGAGAATATGTTGGAGTAGCAACAAAAATTATTTAAATGTTGAGATAAATACGCTTGCTGAAATCAGTGACCCAAAAATAAATAAATAAATAAATAAATAAATCTCATGCAAACTATCCATTTGAAATGAGCTTATAACAATGTCTAACAGCTCAAGAACTAATCAGTACTTTAAAATAAGCCAGGTGTGCCTGTCACCGTCAAAACGTGCAGGCTGGATCCTACCTTAAGGCGAGGCAAAGAAGAAATCACCTGCAGAAGTCAGCTGCTCTCCGTGTCATATCGTTGGTTGGTTGCTAAGGTAACCTGTAAGCTGTACACAACCACACTATGGCCGCTAGCGCCGTTGCGCGTATACGTCACGCGTTGCTGTGCGTGCGCGAAGATGCGCATGAAGATATCACGCGTTGCTGCGCATGCGCGAAGACGCGCATGAAGATACGTTGCTTTGTGGTTTCCGACTTGAAAAGAAGAACACCGTCGAAATCGTAGCCTGCACAGATTGAGACTCAGGTATGAGAGTCTACGACGAAGTCCAGTTGTGCGGAAAACGTGAAGAGGTGAAGTCTTTTACGATCCACTCTTTGAAAAAAAATTCTTTGGCTGGTGGGTGCAGGACGCGTAGCTCCGTCCGGTCGTCGCCAAATGAAGTGTGGTAAACACCACTCGGACTCGTGGCTTGTAAGTAGATGATGAATTTTATTCCATATAAATGCACCCACAACCAGACGCCTCCACAGCATACCAGGATCTCTGACAACTGACCTTGTCAGAATCCTGGCACACAACGTTCAGCGCTAGATTGTAGAACAGCGCTTGAACAATAACACGCACGAACCCAACACTCCCAACACGTGAATATAGAGAACGCCAGTCAGCATCACATTACACACACACACCCAGTCAACAGATCTGGGTTTGATCCATCACCATTCTTTAGCCCACTCTGCCACCCCAGTTCAGACATGGCCATATGCAAATCAGTCTGACCGTGTGCCTCATGGGAACAGTCCAGCCCGAACTGCCAAGCCATGTCTTCCCTGGACCGGAAACAAGCTTCCTAGGACCGGTTTCTGGCATTTCAGCCGTCTTCAGCCAGGCTTGCTTGAATCCAGTGGAAAAGTGAGCAAGGGACTCGCGTCTGAGCATACCCTGCCAACTTATGGCGAACAAAGCGGTACAAAAGGGGGTGGTGATGGACGGAGCATCAGAACCAATCAAACACTCACACCCAGTCAACAGATCTGGGTTTGATCCATCACCATTCTTTAGCCCACTCTGCCACCCCAGTTCAGACATGGCCATATGCAAATCAGTCTGACCCTGTGCCTCATGGGAACAGTCCAGCCCGAACTGCCAAGCCATGTCTTCCCTGGACCGGAAACAAGCTTCCTAGGACCGGTTTCTGGCATTTCAGCCGTCTTCAGCCAGGCTTGCTTGAATCCAGTGGCAAAGTGAGCAAGGGACTCACGTCTGAGCATACCCTGCCAACTTATGGCGAACAAAGCGGTACAAAAGGGGGTGGTGATGGACGGAGCATAAGAACCAATCAAACACTCACACCCAGTCAACAGATCTGGGTTTGATCCATCACCATTCTTTAGCCCACTCTGCCACCCCAGTTCAGACATGGCCATATGCAAATCAGTCTGACCCTGTGCCTCATGGGAACAGTCCAGCCCGAACTGCCAAGCCATGTCTTCCCTGGACCGGAAACAAGCTTCCTAGGACCGGTTTCTGGCATTTCAGCCGTCTTCAGCCAGGCTTGCTTGAATCCAGTGGCAAAGTGAGCAAGGGACTCACGTCTGAGCATACCCTGCCAACTTATGGCGAACAAAGCGGTACAAAAGGGGGTGGTGATGGACGGAGCATCAGAACCAATCAAACACTCACACCCAGTCAACAGATCTGGGTTTGATCCATCACCATTCTTTAGCCCACTCTGCCACCCCAGTTCAGACATGGCCATATGCAAATCAGTCTGACCCTGTGCCTCATGGGAACAGTCCAGCCCGAACTGCCAAGCCATGTCTTCCCTGGACCGGAAACAAGCTTCCTAGGACCGGTTTCTGGCATTTCAGCCGTCTTCAGCCAGGCTTGCTTGAATCCAGTGGCAAAGTGAGCAAGGGACTCACGTCTGAGCATATCCTGCCAACTTATGGCGAACAAAGCGGTACAAAAGGGGGTGGTGATGGACGGAGCATCAGTGGGCAAAAGAACGATGGATTTAACCCAGATCTCTTGACTGGGGGAGAATGTCTGCATTGTCAGCATTCCATCCATCATTTGTTTGTTGTAACGCTTTTCGCCCTAAGTGGGATGGGTATTCCCAGACGTGGGACCCGTGCTCACTACGCCACTGGAGTCAAGCTATCCTGGCTGATAGCCAGAAACCGGTCCTAGGATGCTTGATTCCGGTCCAGGGAAGACATGGCTTGGCAGTTCGGGCTGGACTGTTCCCATGAGGCACAGGGTCAAGACTGATTTGCATATGGCCATGTCTGAACTGGGGTGGCGTAGTGGACTAAAGAACGATGGATTTAACCCAGATCTCTTGACTGGGGGAGAATGTCTGCATTGTCAGCATTCCGTCTATCATTTGTTTGTTGTAACGCTTTTCGCCCTAAGTGGGATGGGTATTCCCAGACGTGGGACCCGTGCTCACTACGCCACTGGAGTCAAGCTATCCTGGCTGATGACGGCTGATAGCCAGAAACCGGTCCTAGGATGCTTGATTCCGGTCCAGGGAAGACATGGCTTGGCAGTTCGGGCTGGACTGTTCCCATGAGGCACAGGGTCAAGACTGATTTGCATATGGCCATGTCTGAACTGGGGTGGCGTAGTGGGCAAAAGAACGATGGATTTAACCCAGATCTCTTGACTGGGGGAGAATGTCTGCATTGTCAGCATTCCGTCTATTATTTGTTTGTTGTAACGCTTTAGAGTGAGGGCACCTGTAAGAAAAGGGTTACAGTTCTCAGGTCAAAATGACCTACACAGTGCAGGACTGCTAGAAAGCAGGCGAGTCCAAGATGTACCCGAGAAGTTTGCGCACATATTGCGTTTCCTGAAATATTTATGGCTGGGGGGAAGGGGGAACTGCTTTAAATATTAAACCATATTCTGCTACCACTTCAACTATTGAAAGTGGATTGCAATTATCAAGGGCCAGAGCGCTGCACTGTTTTATAGGCCGCAGCAGCAAAGGAATCTAATAATTCAAAATTAGTACAGATTTACAGAGAGCGGTAAGATTATGCTCACACTGAGATATGTCTCAGCACTGGAGCGGTTATGTTCTGTAGAGACTAGAACTTTCTTGGCAGTTTAACAGAGCTACGCGTGCAACACTCCAGCAGTGCAAATGGATTACAACAGGCAGCATGGAAATCCAAGACAGTTTAGGGCGGGTAATCTGCCTGCAGAAATTAGGGTTGTGAAGTTGTAATTGACAGAAGCACAAATGTAAAGAATGATGTACAAGGTGTGGACAACTGCAAGCATGTGGCTTATTTCAGCAACTCTACCTTTGTCATTCGTCTTGAATCCTTTTGTACTAAAGGAACCCATCCCCCACCTAGGTGTAGTCCAGGTATACACACGGACGATACTGCTTACGTGAGACTTCAACATCCCAGCCCGGGATAACATAAAATTAATTTTGACCACCGCAATCATCTAATCTTTTAGAAATTACCTGGCCATACGCATTACAAGGGACATTTATCACTCTCATTCTAGGTTTCCAGAGCCAGCATTTTAAGATGACCGGTGTTTCCTAGCCCACACTGCACCTTTTCACCTTAGGAATGCCTAGCGTTCAGTTGCATCAAATGCTCAACATCATCCCCGTCATATACCGATATAAGACCTCAGAAACAGGTTTTCCAAAAAATCTTCAGAACTTCAATCCCTCCAGAGACTGAGCTGCCACATTCTGTGGTTAAAATATTATGTAAAGGTCGACGATATTCGAATCTATAGGATACAGACCAGGCTCCGAACAGGATCACTGCTGTGACTGCTTGGATACATGACGTGCTTTGGCTACTAGGTGCTTTGTGGTGTTAGCTCTATCGCTGGGTAAGAGTGGGTAGCCATAGTAAGGATAAGGTGGCTACCACGCACAAGGAAAATCGGGCTTTGGCAAGCCAGTCAGTCTTTATAGTCAGAGTGCTTAGTTATTGGCTTTGCTCGTTTGTAAAGTATTTTTTTTTAAAGTAAAAGAAAATACATTTCAAAACACTGGAGAAAAGGCAAACATAAAACCTTAGGGTCGGGCAGGTCTATAGAGCAATCCGTGAGTACCAGAAGGGCTGGTCTCGCAGGCCAGTGTGCAGGCCAGTATATTAGCTGTTTGGGGCCTATTTTATGGTCTGGTGGACCGTTCTTGTACTGTTGATTCCTCCAATATTGCCACAAACATTGCTGGCAGCAAACAAACACATAGTCAACTACCTTGCAAAACACATCTATAGCATCTGTACCAGTTCAAAACTGCCCCAGTTTCAAAATGTGAGCCACTTATTTAGCTTTATGGTTCTCTAATGAGGGCCACTTTGTTTTTGGTGGTAGGGCCTATTTTCTATCCCAGTCTGATTCTAAAGGGATCTAAAATCTGAACACTGAATTCAATATTTTCAGTCTTTATAAATGGAAGTTTATTTTCAAAATTTCATGAAGGAAACAATGAACAGAATTTAAAAGGCCTATTACACATGCTCAAAAACTACAAACTGAATAGTCGCAGGCACTTAAAAGAACAGAAGAACATTCCGAGGTAATGTGTAAATTTAAAGTCGAACACTTGCCATTTACTTTCCACATGAGTAGGATCTGGAACAAATACTCCAACCGTTTTGTGCTCTGCAGCAGCCCAGGGAGCAGAGCTATTGTTCCCTGGAGAAGACACTTCTTTCCCATATCTCTTCTCCCTTAAATGCAAGCTGAGCGTATGCAGCACCATGCCTCTTCCCTGGTGCCATAAAAGCTACCTTTGTGTGCTTAGGCCTTCTGGAAGGCAGGAGATAAAATAAAACTAAAACAAAGTTTGTTCTTTAGTCAAAACTGACATACACCTGTTGAACAAGCTTCTTACCTTCGGTAACGCATTATCTGGTAGACACAATGTCTAGCTGCAGATCTTCTGGATCCAGCCCGATGCCGGGCAAATTCAAAGGTAAGGAATCTACAGCTAGAAGTCTCTATCAGATGATGTGATTTTGAAGACGAGCTGGCAGGGGTAAGGAGCAACACGGAGAGCGAAGGGTGCAGACATGTGGGGGGTAGAACAGCATATGGCAGAGAGATGGAAAGCACATGCAGTGCTCAACTAACAAAAAAAAAAAGTAGTTCCCTAAATGTGAGCAGTGGAAGCATATACGTCAGTCATTCAAAGGGACAGCAAAGAATGAAGCAACTTAGAGTAACAATAAAGCAAACCGATAGTAAGCAATAGCCAGAATGTAAGACCATTGTAGGTTTTTGGTAAACCCACAATAGGTCTTTCACAACCAGACAGCTTCTGCTGTTTGGAAGGCCAGTCCTAAGAAGGGATGCTCTGAGATCCAGGAAGAAAATACAAACATTGCTGTTTAACCTCCCACGGCACCGGCTGTTATTTTTCTCTGAAGCCTTTGCTGAACGCAGGTTAACATAGCTGGCCAGTTGGTATGACTTTTCGGCCTCCGCAACCTGTCCTATCACACATGACGTTTGCACTTTAAAGAGTCTGGTTTAAAAAAACTGGCATGTTAAAACCAATGAATGATGAAGACAAACACAATGCCTGGGCTCTCTGTTGAGGTTTAGCGACTCAAACATTATTTACAATAAAGAACTTCTGAACACCTGAGTTATGAGGGTGAGTAACAGTTTCTACTGAAATTACCCAGAAAGTGTGGATGGAGTGGGAAGTAAAAGGCAGGATGCGTGATTGCGCAGTAGGACCAACATGTGCAGACTGTTACCAACGCATGCGGCCGCCAAGAGGGAGATGCCCCGATGCTGGCCGCATGTTAAAGAAAGGTCTAGTGATGTACAGCACTACTGCTACCAAATGCAAGAACGTCTGGTATCTATAGACTACGCTCAAGCCCACAATGTAAATTATACATTTGCCAGAAAGTGTCACAAAGAAAAGTGTGAAATACTTGATTTTCTACCAAGAGCGACTTTTAGCAGTGTCCAAACGGATGCACATATCTGTTTTAATTCTAATAATCTTAAAACAAAGAAGAAACCTCCGCCGAGATGATGAAAACATGTGACAAATCAAATACCAAAAACGAGGAAAAAAAAAACATTGTGATGGGAGATAAAAAATTAAAAACCAAGAAGCTCTTGTTTCAGTTTCGAATAAAATGGCATTCTTTCCTCGACTTAGCAGTAACCTTTCATATTTAAAAAGAAGTAACTGAAGGCATATCCAACATAATCATTCTGCTGTTTCACAGGCAGGCAGGGTCTATTCCGTTTCCTCCAGGTGAAAGCTCAAACAAAGAGAAGGAGTATCAGTGAATTTATACCCGAAAGCAGCACTCAACAGGAATCAAACTACCTCTTGCTGTTGAGGCCAATTCAGACTAAACCGGGAGCTGGAAGACCACTTTAAAGCATCTTTGTGTACACTTAAAACCATTTAATACTCCTATTTTGAGAAACAAACCATGCGGGCATGAGGCAGCAGCGCCTGTGGTCAACCTCATCCATTCAGTTCTTCGTTTTTGTTATCCACACTGCTGAAAAGGATACGAATCGGTGAAGACCACTCAGGTTCTTCCCACAAAATGTGCCTCTGCTAGAGTCTGCTGTAAAAGGGGACATGCTACTTAAATTTCTTTAGTCTACTCTGAATCTACTTTAAACTAGCTTAAGGTAGAAAAGGCAGAAACTGACTTTTCCACTGTACCTGGCCTGCCTCAGTAGTCTAGAGTACCGACAGACTCTTTCAGCTCAATCTCAAGGGAAAGAGAGGGAAACAGTCAAACATGTCTTCTAGAAATACACAGAAATGCATTGTAAAACTCCCACAAATCATATTGAGATGGACTGTCTTTTATATTATGGCTATGAGCTACGAGGGAACCAGCAAGGAGTCAGCAAGGTACTTATGACCCTTTGCTATCCAATCTCTTTTGATCCCTCTCCCCCCCTCCCCCATCTCACTAGTGTCTTTAATTTTTCCTTCTGCTCTTCTCCCTTGTTTATTCTTTACTGTTCCCCGCACTTAGTGCTTCAAATCGGCTATTGGGAGGCAGAAGCTCTAATCGAGCAACAAACATAACCTAGCCGTGTTTATATGTATGTATGTATATGCATGAGTTACCAAGTACTGTTCACAACAACTTGCAGTTCTTCATGTCAATAATTGATCAATAACAATATCGTAATAACTCAGCTTCTTAAAGATGCGAGACTCTCCTCCCACGCCCAAACCTCTCTATAGTTTCACTTTCTTCCAACGGTACAACAAAAGTAAGTCAGACTTGAGAGAGAGTAAGACAAAAGTTTAGGAAGTATCTATTATTCAACAATTGTGACCTCAGACTTAGAGGACCTTACCTTGCTGACAATACACGGTTACTTCATACGTGCTCACAGTGGATCAGAAAACTGAGAACGATTAGCTGTACTTGTTAAAGCGTCACCTGATCCATGATACATCTAATCCGGTCAGGCAAGAAAAAATAGTTCCCACACCCTTGATATAAAAGATTTCACATCCTGGTAGTGAAGAAACCTGCTCGGCTGCCAGAGACAGCACAGATACTTACATCGTCAACTTTGGGCTCTGTTACTGGAACCCACTTGTAGATCCTTAGGGATGTGTCGCCCACTGTCACCCACTTCTTCTCCCTGCAAATCAGAAGGCAAACAGCATTAGGAGATCCGGTGGGGAGAGTAATGTTCAGGCATTCAGAAGGAAACAATGTTAGGAGATTCATCAGCAAACAATGTTCACAGATTGAGTGAGCAAGCAATGTTTGAGGATTCTGCAGGTAAACAATATTGAGGAACTGAGAAGGGCAACAATGCTGAGGGATTCAGAAGGGCAACAATGCAGAGGGATTCAGAAGGGCAACAATGCAGAGGGATTCAGAAGGGCAACAATGCAGAGGGATTCAGAAGGGCAACAATGCAGAGGGATTCAGAAGGGCAACAATGCAGAGGGATTCAGAAGGGCAACAATGCTGAGAGACTCAGAAGGGCAACAATGCTGAGAGACTCAGAAGGGCAACAATGCCGAGGGATTCAGAAGGAGGGCAATAATGCTGAGAGACTCAGAAGGGCAACAATGCCGAGGGATTCAGAAGGGCAACAATGCCGAGGGATTCAGAAGGGCAACAATGCCGAGGGATTCAGAAGGGCAACAATGCCGAGGGATTCAGGAGGGCAACAATGCCGAGGGATTCAGGAGGGCAACAATGCCGAGGGATTCAGGAGGGCAACAATGCCGAGGGATTCAGGAGGGCAACAATGCCGAGGGATTCAGGAGGGCAACAATGCCGAGGGATTCAGGAGGGCAACAATGCCGAGGGATTCAGGAGGGCAACAATGCCGAGGGATTCAGGAGGGCAACAATGCCGAGGGATTTATAAGGGCAACAATGCCAAGGAATTCAGAAGGAGGGCAACAATGCAGAGGGATTCCGAAGGGAAACAATGCAGAGGGATTCAGAAGGGCAACAACGCCGAGGGATTCAGGAGGGCAATAATGCTGAGAGATTCAGAAAGGCAACAATGCCGAGGGATTCAGAAGGGCAACAATGCCGCCGAGGGATTCAGAAGGGCAACAATGCCGCCGAGGGATTCAGAAGGGCAACAATGCCGCCGAGGGATTCAGAAAGGCAACAATGCCGCCGAGGGATTCAGAAGGGCAACAATGCCGCAGAGGGATTCAGAAGAGCAACAATGCCGCTGAGGGATTCAGAAGGGCAACAATGCCGCAGAGGGATTCAGAAGGGCAACAATGCCGCAGAGGGATTCAGAAGGAGGGCAACAATTCCGAGGGATTCAAAAGGGCAACAATTCCGAGGGATTCAGAAGGAGGGGAACAAGGCTGAGAGATTCAGAATGGAAACAATGCCGAGGGATTAAAAATGGCAACAACACTGAGGAATTCAGATGGGCGACAATGTTAGGGGATTTAAAAGGGCAACAATGTTGTGTGATTTAAAAGGGCAACACTGTTGAGGAATTCAGAAGGGCAACAATGTAAGGGGACAGACTCACTCAAAAGCTGAACAGGAAATTGGAATGGAACAAGTCACTTCAACAAATTATGGCAAGTTTAATATCAACAAACCATCCAAAGTCTGTGTTGTCGCTTAAGTATCTGCAATTTGTACGACTGTTCAACGACTCAGCAGAATAACTCTGTAATCATACAAAGAGCATTTGGCTCTGCTCATTGGAGCAGCTGCTAGACGGCGGCTTGGGTTACAGACTGCTTCACCACGCACTATAATGTTCATATCATTTATACATTTACTCCATTAATGGGTTTCCGCCGCGCACAATATTTGGCTTGTTATTGACACCCACACCAACGTTTTGAAACTTCACATCATGTTTTCCCACTTCCTCCTCTGCAAAACCAAGAAGCACTTTCCAGGAAACATATTCGCCACTGAATTCCCAGCGGCTCATTGCGTTAAAACGTATTTTTTTTCCAGGTAGAAATGGAACCCTCAGAAAAATTGATTTTACATTATCACACAATTTCTAAGGATAATAACAGCCAAGGCAGAGGCCGTTTCCTTCACAACTGCATTTCTATATGACAATACACCGCTAAAGAACACCACTCCAGAAACCCAATTTCACGATATGTAACAAATTTAAATTCTTCTTTCAGGATAATCAAAGCAATTGAAAAATTGTTTCCAATTAGACTTTGTCAAAGACCTTTTTTCTACGTGTCTCAACCTAGATAATTGACATTTTTAAGCCACAAAAAGGACTCAAATGCATTTCATAAAGTCAAAAACAAACGAAAGCACTGCCATGTTAAATCTTCAGGACTACGGCTTAGAAGCATATTTACTACATTTAAAATATTGGGCAGACAGAACGCATGCAATACATTTACTGTAAAAACACAATCGTGAGAAGCATCCACAGCCCGCTCAAACTGGTGACATGTTAAATGTTATGCAAATTAACTACTTGAGGGGAGAACGGTACATTCCCTTGTGCTATGATGTCCTTGCTGCCAAGTCACATTTTGTGATGCTTGAATCTTTTACAACTTAAGATGTTTAAAGAAAACCTTAGTGTGCAAATGCATTCTGCACCCAATCTCCAAATGGGACTTAGATTTTAAAATGTACTACTACCAGATGGAGTCGCTCCCCCCTCCGTCCTCCCATGATTCCGCTCTTCTCAGAGGCAATGACATATAGTTTGGTATAGCCGTGCTCACAAAAATACATCTTTCATAAAAGACTAAGTACAAAACATTCGACAGTACACTTCAGACTCAACATAAACACACTTTTAAACAGCAGATAAACCATATAGCCATCACACTATGCACCCATGGCTATCCGCAAGAGAAGATAGATGTGGCTCCCGGCACAGGTGAAGACGCACCTCTTTAAAGAGCACAACATCATGATGCATCAACAGCCCAGCTCTGATCTGAGAACCCATTCACCTCTTCAACCATTTGCTGATCATATCTTTGCTTTTTACCCCCGACAGTGCTCCGTTACCTTTGACTAGGTTTGTGCTACATAAATACAACGTACATACATAAGACCGAACTCACAAAATACATCCAACATAGGCTAAATATGCCATTACTTGGCTATTAAGAAGCACCCAATAACACTAGACTGGTTATCTCCAAATATTTTACATACATACTTCTGCCAGGGAATGGGTATGCATACTATCCTAATAGAAAAATAAGCAAATCGATAATAGGCCTCTGATGTCACCAGGCAAACGCCAAGAATATTCAACCACAACTCAGTGAAGTGGACACATTCATGTAGCATGGGAGGGAAACAGCCTTTACAATAAAGGCTTTATCACACATTCGTCTTTATGATGCAAGCCTTTACAAAGCAGGATTTCACAACGAATATGGCATTATCATGCATGCCGTTACAACGAATTTCATCGTAAATGCATGCATGGTAAAGGCATATGAGTTTTGAATGTAAATAAGAACAAGTCTTCAAATTACAGCTGCCCGTGTGCTCTTTGCAGTAATGTTGCTTTAACTGGCTCCTGTCCTCTGCCAACCAACCTGTGCCATGTTATTACTCTGCTGGGTAGCAGTTCCCCAGTTCAGTGGGGCTATGATATTTAGAATTTCGTGAGTGCCTTTCACCAAGTGCCGCTTTTCGGTTTCTGAGCTCGGGTTCATGTCCCGTTGCCAGCTGTTAACTTTCAGATGTTTTTTCCAAGGAGATGCAATAAAATGGATATAGTTTAAGAAGTTAGAAAATTTTGATTGTAAGGACATGCGCTAAAGGCATATGCGTGGTCAAAGGTTTCGTACTAATGGCATGCGTGCCAAAGACGCATGCGCTGTAATGACGGCGTTATAACAGCATGCGTTGTAATGGCGCGCATTATTCCCCTCATACAACCAGCATAGGGGCATACACATTCGCATTCCTGATCTTAACAAGCTGAACCAGACTCCGGTCTGGATGGAAAGCTCTGAATCATTTGCTTTGCAATGTCAGAAAAACAGTAAATTGTGTGCTAAACAAATGCTAATAACCCAACTTCTGGTCCACTTAAGCCACTCCTCTCTCCTGGCCTGTCCTCGCTGTGCTGGGCACCTCCATGTGGCTCTTCTGGCGTGCATGTTCTGTTAAAGATCACTTGTTAGGCGCACGTCCACCAAAAAGGCCTCTTGGCGCTGGGGTAGAAGGATGCAACTGCTGACAGACATAAGCTTGTCTGAACTGCCAAGTTTTCAGTTATTTCTGAATCCCTTGTAATTCACAGAAGATCTTATTTCAAGGGGGAAAATGCTCCAAGTGAGGGAAGCAGACACAGAAAATCTGGCTCTCCCCAGTCTTTTTCTTTTGCTTCTAGGAACAACCAGTAGATTTAAATGTGCTGATCTGAGCTGGTGGTTAGAGATATACATTGAATTTCTGAAAATAGGAAAGCAGGGCTTTTGCCGTGTAGAGATTTAAAGATTAGGCACCCTGTTTTGAAAATGGACCTCTGACCTACCAGAAGCCAGTGCAGTGTTTACTCAAGGACTTGATGTGGCAAGAGCAAGGCAACCTGACCACCTGATTGTGTATTATCTGCAGTCTGTGCTGAAGGCCAGAAGGAAGTCCCATATAACGAGCATTGGCATAGTCAATGAGGGACATTACTAAGTCGATTATAATTTGATTAATCACTCAAGAGAGTAAAGCACCTTCCTTTTTTTTCTCCCAAAGTTGCTGGAAACAGGATGAGGTCACTGCGCCTATTTAAGGTTTGATAAATAGATCCTCATCTATGAGGATGCCACGATTTTTCACCACTTTTTTTGGGAGGGGAGGAGCGCCCACCTCCAAAGGCCTAAAAGTGGGGCTCTATAGGTGAAGTATGATCTTGGTCACCACTAACTTAGTTTTGTCAGAGTTCAATTTCAGCTGATGGTCATCTACTCAAACCTGTATGTAAAGCAAGGTGTTTTGAAGGAAGCTTCTAGCGTGTTGTCGATTGAGAAGATTAGCTGCATGTCATCAGCATAGTTATATCTCTTCACCTTTCGTTGCTGGAGAGAGTACATCAGGGGCCGGTTATAGAGACTGAATAAGAGAGGAGAGAGGGAGGAGCCCTTGGGCTCTCCACAGCCAAGCTGAACTTTCCGCAAGCGGTAAGGTTTTCTAGAAAGGACTTCATCCAGTCATGGGCGGTGTCTTGGAAGCCAGCAGTTCTGAGACAGCCAATCAAAATGGAATAGTCAACCATGTCAAAAGCAGCCGTGAGATCCAAAAGGACCAGTGCCTGTGTAACATCTTTATCCGCTCCATCACTTAAGTAATCCAAGGCTGCCAAGATGACTGCCTCCATTAAATGAGCAGGATGGAAGCCAGCCTGGTGGTGGTGGAGGGGACTCCTCCAAAAAGGTACTAAGGTGATTACCAACATGTGCCTCAAGTAATTTTGCCAAAAAGGGAAGTAAAGAGCTGAACCTATAATTTTTCAGGTTGGTAGGATCCTCCCCAGGTTTTTTCAGGAGGGGTAGCACCACCACCTTCTTGAAGGAATGAGGGACCTTCCCCTGACTATATCTGGGAACTGGGGAAAACTCGTTTTTTGAATCTCGAGGGGACAGATGTCATTTGGAGAGCCAGATTTGACTTTAAGCAACAGTTCATAAAGGCGATCTCTGATGATGTCTGGAAGGGTTACTATCTTCAGGTGGATTTGCCAAATTCAAAGAGCTGAGATGGATACTATCTTGTCTATATTTTATCTATAATGGAGGAGTTCATGGCATTGCATACATAGCTCTTGAGGGGACCACAGGTGTGGTTACTCTGTATGGATTGGATACTTCCTTGACTTTCTCAAATATAACTTTAGTTTTATTTTTCAGAGTTCCCAATTTTGCTAGAGAAAAAAGTTGCCTTTCCATCTCCCTGGTTTAGTTGAGCACCCTGCAGCACCAGTCTTGCTTTACAATCTCCCTGTGCCGCCTTACCACGGCTAACCTTTCTGCCTTCCTGTTGCACACTCACATTCAATCTCTTGGCCTGCTCCCGCTCAAAGCCACCAGATACTTTCTAAACTCCACTTGCCATCTGCACTTCATATGCCCCTTCACCTAGCTGATTACCTATGCTGCCTGCTTTTGCGGCAGTCTCGGTACCTCAATAGAGGCGGTGAAAAGACTCCCAGCCACTCCTCACTACCGCAAAAAGTATTTCACCAACCAGGCTTATTTCACCCGTTTTATATTTAAAAAAAAATAGAATAAAATACTCAGTCTTTAGGCTCGAGTTTGACTTTTTTGCCTTTCAAATTCAGGCCTTCCGAACTCCAGCTCCGTAAGACCAGCTCACACACTTTCCATATCACTGGCAATAAAAGACTGACTACCGAGCATCATAAACTGAGTTGTCTGTTGGCACTTAAATGGAGGGGGGGGGGGGGGGCGGCAGCTCAGGCTGTTTTGAAACCACATCACATCATCCTTACAGCTGATCGTGTGTGAAGTTTGAGGAGTCCAGTCGATCTACAGCCTTCATGGGGCAAACGCAGTTTTCCTCCTCGCATGCTCTTCTATATAAGGCAGAGTGTAGACTGACTATTTCCACGCTGCAATGACCTCAGACAATTCTGCCTCAGGCTGCGTTTGCTTTGAGGTTTGGTACTGATGCTGTTTTTTCGAGCCGTGGCTCCAGAAGATGAATTTTCTCGTGAAAATTGTAAGAAAAAAATAATTATACTGCACTCTTGGACACATTATTTTCCTTTTTCAGAAAACATTAACATTCAATTCAGTCTTACATTTGTATCAAATATCTAATTGCGGCATATAGGTGACCTTAGAAATTGTAGTCACACACTGGCGTAAACGCTTGTGAAGCACATGTGTGCAGAAAGTTACTATGAACATTTACTGTCCCTCAGTGGCCATACTACACTCGAGAGCGCGCCATCTCTCTTAAGAATGCACGCGAAAGCCAATATTCCATTACAGAGCAAATCTCAAACTGGTTATGCTGGAACAGACAAAAAGGCACATTGGCACAATACATGAAAGCTGCCAGTAATCCACACTGGTTCTTTCATACCTGAAACTATGTTGCTATCAGGGATGAGAATGAAGTTAAAAGCCAATATTTCCCTATAGATATCTCATACAGGTTATACAATACCTGATATTATGCCATCAGCTATTAGCATGCGCATGTGCACCAAGGACGCCATGGCAGCGGATTATCCGATACTGACTTGTCCATACTAGGTAAAAGGTGTGGCGCTGTGGCCAGGGCGATTGACTCAGCAATCTGGGGATCACAGCTCGATCCCCGGCGCCAGCGGCAGATTAGCCCAGCACCATGTGACTCTGGGCAATAGCTTGCTTAATCTTCCCGAGGGCCCCCAGCGCCTAGAGACCCTTACGGGCGATTGTTCGCGCTTTACAAATGTGGATTATGATTATTATTATACTTGAAAGTAGGAGGTTACCAGTGATGAGAACCTCCTGTGCGCACTAATCATCCATGACAGAAGGGATTACCACACTTGCGTATGTCGTTCCGAGTGGGACAGGTATGCACAGATGAGGGTCCCTTGCTCTCCATGCCACTGGGATCAAGCTATCCTGGCTGATGAGGGGTGAAACCCTGAAACCGGCCCTAGGATGCTTGTTTCCAGTTCAGGGAGGACCTGGCCTGGCAGTTCGGGCTGGACTGTTCGCATTGGGCACAGGGTCAAGACTGATTTGCATATGACTGGGTCCAAACCGGAATGGCATGGTGAGCAAAAAAACGATGGATTTAGGCCCAGATCTATGTACTGGGGTGAATGTATGATATTGTTCTGCACTCTGTCCATCAATTGTTGTTTTTGCGCTTCTGTGGTAAATATTTAAATTACCTGTACTATTTTTTATGCGGTAAAGTCTAGTAAGAATAACTCAGTCAAAATAAGAGGCAGAATCCGTGGTATTAGAGGTTCTGAAAAGGGCTTTATTCCTTACAAAGGAATTATGGTTCGAACCAGGCAATCATATTCCATCACCACGAAGGTTCAGGAAGGGATAGGCAATACATTATTGACAAGTAACAATATATATATGAAAAGCATTGCATTAAGACAGATGCAGGAGGCGTAACAGCTGATAATACAGATAAGAATACACATACGTAATGAAAGTAGGCGTAAATACAGGCGTATACTAGAAACGTCATTTAAAATGATGTCACAAGTGGGTGGATCCATAAGAGAATCCTGCAGTGTCAGCAGAAATATTTGGCAGAGAGGCGCGCGCAGCCGCATGACGTGTGATTGACGTGCAACTAGAGGGTGAAGGGGAATTAACATTTAGCTCTACATGTGGAGACAGAAGTCTGGGGGGTCAGGTCAACCTAATCCCAAATCGTATCTAATATCTTTGTTTAAGGAACTGTTTTATCCAAAAGGAAAGGTCTCTCGGACGGAATCTATTCTATACTGACTGTTAGTGCATGTACAAGCGTCTATGTGTCTACATGAGATGCGAGGGGGCAGGAATCTTCCATGGTAACAGGGGCTATGAATTACTTGCATAAAGACAGCGAGGCCGAGCCCTTTGCTCGGTAGCTGGAAGGATGTTTACCTAAACTACTAGACAGGAATGCATTGGATGAGGTGCGGAGCAGATAACTTGAAGGCTGAATACAGTTTTTGGCAGGCAACAGGCCGCGTCAGGCACCGTTAGCCGCGCAGGGAGTAGGACAAAGTTCATAGATACGGATGCAGGTCCAAGCTGGAGCATTTCAGAGGCAGAAGCAGGAAAAGGCTTGATGGCAGAATTCAGGGCCTACTCGCCTGAACTGTAAAACTAGAAAAGTGAACCATATAAAGTCGGTGGCCAATCATACTTAGGAATGGAATATTCGACCCATTCATGGCGGATCTGAAAGAGGACATGTTGACGTTGGACGCACATGTATTTGCGTCTTCATAGCTGGAACTGGAGGGAACATACATGTACTTCTAGCATGTACATGGAGCCGTTGGGGTCTTAGATAGGGGACATAACTGATCATAAAATTCATATTTCCTCATTCCCTCCTTGTCCCCTACGGACCCTTATGAAATATCCATTTTCATCAATCCATCAATCTGTTCATATAGCATCATTTGTTCTTCTTTCTTCTTCCGAGATCTTGAATGAAAATCCGAAGGCGGGATACACGATGTGGCACACAGACCACAAATCGCTGGCCCACATTGTAGACACAAGCAGCAACTGAATAGAATGAGAAAGCCAATACCTAGGAAGGAGAGGATCCTCCATCCCCAGGATGACAACACGCTCCAGAACCAACCGGACCAAGTCCAGGTGCCTGGATTCTGGTGTATCTGGCTTACGATCTTATGAAGTCGAGTTATGGCTTTATATACTGACGGCGCGTTTTCTGGTATGAAAACACAGCAACTTGATCCGATGACCCTACAAGCTCCGCCCCTATCGGCCAGGATGACGTCAAGGACAAGACGATTTTGAAGAACAACAATCCGCATCGCAGACTGCTCCTCTGTTAAGTTGCCTAAGGCGGAAGTAGTTTCATTCACTACTGCTTCAAGGGTTCTAGTTAATCTACGTATCAACTTACTATTAGTGACTGTACCTATGTAGGGAAAAAAAACCTTTATTGAAATCTGTGTATTGCTCCCATGCAGTTTCGGTGTAGTCGACAATCGGGAGATCTCTGCTGTCTATTGTGTACTAAATGGGTATTCCTATGGTAATCAGGCGGGGCTAGGAAAACAGGTGGCAGAAGGAATGCAATGTAACAGGTACCATCCCAATCTAGGGGTAGGCGTATGTATGCGGTGTGACCACAAATGAAGTAGGAGTGACGAGAAGCTCTAAATGTAGACTTGCCTTTATCACTGAATTCTATTACAGTGGTACATTTACTATGGCCCATGTGTATTGAACCATTCTTTCTTACACATAATTCGCCTCTAACTGGAAATACTGACATAGCGGGCAAGATTGGTGTAGCTTCGGATTCAACATTCAGGATCATGAGATTAAGTGTAAAGTTACCTAATCCATATACTTCATTTTCTAGATCAGTTCCTGTTCTTTTGGGAAGTCCCTCCTTGTTAGGGTAGCAGACTTTAAGTAAAACTAGGTTCAGGTTTCCCCAAACCCAGTTGTCTTGATAAACTACTGAATTTGAATCTAGGGAATTAATCAAACTAAACCATGCTCCACAGGAGCCATTGTGTGTGAATGGATACGGAAAGAGAGGCAGAACTCCCTTGTATTTCTGATAGGGAGGGAGTCGGCCACATATCCAACAATTTGTAGCATTGCTGGTTTGATGAGAATGATGTAACATACTAATGAATGTGTTGTTGCGCAGCGCAAATCTATAGGACAACTCATGCGGGGGTAATTCGCTAAAAGAATGTTCGGCAGTAACATTGAAAGCGCGCTTGGAAATAGGGTAATACATGTGTAATAATATACTGGCAATGATAATCAGAAGACTTAGAAAAAACATAATTAACAATGTCACTATGCAGTGACTACGAAGTGATTTACAGTACGCATGTTTCTTGAGCTGTTTTTGTCTATTTCTCTCTCTATTTCGGTCTAGAGGATACATGTCAGAGACAAATTCAACCGATTCACCTTGGAGAGGACTTAAACAATCAAATTGTCTGACTTGCTAGACCTTAGTTTCAGTTTATAGTTTTCCTTTTCTGTCTTGTCAACCAGGGGGAGTTTTGAGTCAGTCTGTGAGGGAATGCAGGGCTGATAATTCAAGTCGGATGATAGTCCATGAAATTTTTTGATATGGCTCGAGTGCAACCACCCTTTACGTCCCTCAATCTTCACAGCTGTCCTTGTGGTCAATAAGACGAGTTTAGGCGACTGCCAGCGAGGCTCCAGCGGGTTCCTTCTGTCGAAGTTCCTTACAAGTACAATATCTCCCGGAACCACGTCATGGGGCTTCACCTCAGTGTTATCGGGAAAAGCTGCAGCTACCTGTGAACGACAAGATTGTAGTGCAGACATCAAGGAAGCCAGGTAATCTGTCAGCATATTACAATCAACATCAGTTATTTTACGAGGTATAGGCGTCCCCCACATATTTGGTGGTCTACCGAAGATCACCTCATACGGGGATAGCCCTGTTCGAGAGTGTGCTACCATTCTCATGTAAAAGAGCGCAACCGGTAGAGCTACTATCCAGTCGACACCTTTTTCTCTACATACTTTGGACAGTCTAATTTTCAGAGTTTGATTATGTCGCTCCACGAGACCTGCTGCCTCGGGATGTCGGACACAGTGGAATTTCCATTGGTAGCCTAACAGAAGTGAAACATGTTTCATTAGCTCGGATGAGAATGGCTGGCCATTATCGGAGTACACGACACGGGGCAAACCATACCGTGGGAAGAATTCTCGAACTAACTGTTTGGCAGTAGTCGGGGCAGTGTAATCTGAGACGGGATACGCCTCTGTCCACCGGGAAAGAGCGCATACAACTACGAGGACATATTTGAATCCTCGACATCGTTCCATCTGGATATAATCCATCTGGAGGACTTCAAAAGGGTGATCGGGGGGTTGAAATCCACCCTGTTCTACAGGTACGCCTTTTCCTGGATTGAACTGACAACAAATCATACAGGTACGTACTTTCTGTTTAGCTGCTGCTCGCAAGTGTTTATTGAACCAAATGTGTTGAATACTGTCTAGCATAGCTTTCTCTCCTAGGTGCGCTGGACTATGTATTGTGTTAATGATGACTTGAACCATTGAGTCGGGGAGAAACCATATAGATTTTCCCTTCGTCATCCATCCTTGATCCGTTTGGATCCCTCCTAATTCAGTCCATCTCTTTATTTCTTCTGGTGTAGCATGTGTCTGTATGTCAATTACATCAAGGGCGGGATCCTTAACTGTCATGCAGTGTGTTGGTGTCGGAACTATTGTCTTTGTCGTGTCAGTTGTAGGAGTCTGATTCTGAGCAGTCTGTTTAGCTGTTCTGTCAGCTAGGTCGTTACCCTGAGAAATAATGTCAGTCACTTTTGTATGGGCTTTACACTTCATAATCGATATTGCAGTCGGCAGATGTATTGCATCTAACAGAGCTTGAATAAGGGGACCGTGCTGGATGTGGGCACCGTGAGAAGTCAAATAACCTCTCTCTCGCCACAGCACACCGAAGTCATGGACGACTCCGAATGCATAACGTGAATCTGTGTATATGTTAACTTTCTTATTTTTGGCTTGAATACAGGCTTGTGTCAGAGCGATGAGCTCTGCTGCTTGAGCTGACAAGGTATCGATACAATTTGTTTCAATAACTTCAGTGTCTGTTGTGACTGCATAAGCGGCCACTAACTCTCCTGTGTTTGTTCTCATGCATGAACCATCTACATACAGTGTCAGGTCTGGATCTGATAATGGAATATCTGTCAAGTCTTGTCTGGGTTTCGTTGGAATAGTAATAACTTCAATACAATCATGTGCCAATGGGTCTGTTCCACTTAATGGCAAAAGTGTGGCAGGATTTAATGTACTACAACGTCTGATTTCTATGTGTGGCTGGAACAATGTCAATTCATAACCCGTCAGTCTTGCTATAGTCAAGTGTTGTGTTTGGGTCCGGTTCAAGAGAACCTCTACTGCGTGTGGTACTTGTACTGTCAATTGGTGTCCTAACACTATGGCATCGCTTTGTCTGATTGCTAAAGCTGTCGCTGCGACTGATTTCAGGCACGCAGGAAGAGCCTGAGCTACGGGATCTAATGTACTGGAAAAATAAGCACATGGCTTGTGTGATCCTGCTTGTTCCTGCGTGAGTACTGACAAAGCAGTACCTTCACGTTCTGTAACAAAGAGTGTAAAACGTTTTTTGTAACATGGTGTTGCTAAAACAGGTGCTTGGCATAAAGCTTTCTTTAAGCTTTCAAAAGCTTGCGTATGTTCCTGAGTCCAAGGGAGGACAGTCGATGTCGCTGCCTCCTGTGTTGTCAACTGAATGAGTGGTTTCGCTAGAAATGCATATTGAGGGATCCACTGCCTACAGTACGAAGTGAGGCCTATGAATGCCCGTACCTCCTTTTGTGTCTTGGGTGGCGGCATGTTAACAATTAACTGGATGCGGTCGGGTGTAAGCTGTCTTCCCCCCTTGGACAGCAAGTGCCCAAGGTACACAACTTGCTGGACACAGAATTGCAGCTTCGAAGGGGACACCTTGTGCCCCTTGTCGGCTAAGAAATGTAGAACCGTCAGTGATGCTTTTTCACATTCAGGTTCGCCTCGGGCGGTGATCAGCAGATCATTGACGTATTGAAGCAGGGCAGTGTTAGCTGGCATGTGGATACTGTCAAGTTCTCTTTTCAGTGCTTGGCTATAGATGCTGGGGCTTTCTGTGAATCCTTGAGGTGCGCGTGCGAATTTAAAACTTCGTCCATTTAAACTGAATCCGAACAAATATTGGCTTTCCGGATCGATTGGGACGCTAAAGAAAGCGTTCTTGAGATCAATTACAGTAAAGAACGTTGCTTCTGAATCTATGGCTGTTAGCAATGAGGAGATATCTGGGACCACGGGATATTGTGGTACAATGCATTTATTTAATTCTCGCAGATCAATAACTAATCGATATACTGGTGGTGCTTTTGGATCTGTTCGTTTAAGAATCGGAATTATCGGGGAATTACACACATTGGAGTCCGTTTCTACAACCACTCCTTGTGCAATGAGCTCGTCAATGATTTGCAGTAAAGCCACAACAGCATCTGGGGGTAACTTGTATTGTCGTATTCGTGGTAGTACCACTCCTGTTTTGAGTGTGACTCGATATGGTGTAATATGCATACAACCTACATCAGTGGGGCCTTGTGCCCATAAATGTGCAGGTAGATTCTGTAACCGGTGATCCATGTCTCTAGACACGTAGTGACCTTTAAAGTCACGCAAAAACAGTCGTACTCCTTCCGGAGAACAACATATTACAGCTCCTAGAGCCTTCAATGTTTTTATACCTAACAAGTTTTCTGGACATGATTTAGTAAGCAATAGATCTGTAGTCCGTGTTAATGGACCGACTGTGAATGCAAGTGGTTGCGATACTTCATTAATAGTGGGCTTTCCTGAGAAACCAAGGGAAATATTTTGTGAGCCTGAGAGGGGTGCCCCTGGGACTTCGCTGTGACTGATAGTGGTTCTGCTTGCCCCTGTATCGAGTAGAAACTTTCTGTCTTTCCCTAATACGTGACTCTGTACGTAAGGACCTTCTTGATCTACGGGAACCTCAATAAGGGGTAGGCCAACTTCCCTCTCTAGGCTATTTCATGTGTAGCGCTGATACTCTGGATAGTCATTTTGTGCATACTGGTACATCTGTTGTGTCGTGTTTTGTGTTGCAGCAATAGGCTGTGGCTGTTGTTGTGGTTGTGGTGCGGTCTGTTGTGGAACTGGCATAGGTTGTATATTCTGAGGTACTTGTTGTTGGATCTGATCCTGTCTAGGCGGACGTGGTCTCTCTTTCGTTATACCCGTAGAGATATTATGTTTCAGAACTGCGCAATCGTGTATATAATGACCTGGCTGTTTACAATAGTTGCATGTCCCTCTAACAGGACCTACGGAATCATTGGACTGTGTCGTACCCTTTTTATGACCGTCAGCTGGAACTGACTGAGCAACAAGCATTTTCATTTTCGTGTCTTTCATACGTCTTTGTTCATGTTCTTGTTCTTCTCTAATTCTATTGTGATGATATTGTAACATTTGTAACATCTGTGACGGTGTGTTACCTTGCCAAGTACTCTCGAATTTTAAGACTCTATTCTTAACTTGGGGCAGGGAATTCTCAACTAATTTTGTCACAAACAGATGTGGATACGACTCACTACTTGCTTTTATGCCACTATTAATACCAAAACATTTTTCAAATCGGGAATAGAAATCACTAGTGTCTTCATCTTGTTTTTGTTTACAGGCTGAGATTGCACCCCAGTCTTCCTTTTTCGTGGTCAATAAACGTGGTAGTACCTGCACTAATAATCCTGGTAATGCTGTAGTCTTTTCCCCAAGCCCTGAACCTGCAGCTCGGGCCTTTTCTTCGTTTTCTAATGCTGTCCAATCTATCTTTTGGTCTCCCACCTCCCATTCGTTTTCTTTGAGTTTCTCGTAAATACCGGCAGGCAATAAAACTTTTAATATTTTCATAATGTCAGGATAAGTATACTCTCCCATGAGTAACATGTCTTTTATCTCACGGTGGAAACCTGCTGGGTCTTTGTCATGGCTAGGTACTACTTTCTTCATTTCTAATAATTCAATTTTAGTTATGGGCGTGTACACAAACACGCGTTTAAAAGTATTGTCTTCACCTCTGATTGGGTGTACTTCGCGTAAGGGATTCTGTCTGTCTATGTGATACGTTTTTCTTTCCAACTTGGGGGGAACTGAAACATGTTCTGGGCATACGAAGACAATGTACTGGTGTCGATATTCTAGAATTTCTTTAATTAAATCAGTACCTGAACCTCTCCATTTATTCGTGAGTAATTCTATCAGTATATCAGGTAGGGGACCAGGATCGGAGTGTTGGCTTCTATATAATATAACGAGGTGTTGTATCATGTATATACCAGCTAAACGCTGTTCGTCTGGGGTAAGATTCAAAAACGTGTGTGCTAACGCATCATCACTGTATTTTTCAGAACTGTCAGCCCATTGTACTGCTGACCTGGCTAATTCTTGTTCATCCATAGAATCGAGCATATGATACCCCCTTCGGTCTGGGAGTAATTTATCAGCAGCCTGGAATAAGTGTTCAGGGGACTTCGTATTTAGCATAGGGGCTTGAAAATGTCTGTTACATTCTGGACGTATCGGTCGTATCGGGTCATTAAAGTATCTGGTATTGTTACAAGGTCTTCCCCTACCTACATAGGCTATCGTTTCTAATTGTCCTGCGGGCATTTCTGATTCTTCCTCCTCCTCTCCCTCTGATTCAGTTTTGTCTGCCTCCGATCTGGCTTTATGTATTCGTTCTACTTCCTTGTGGATCTTTCGGCACATCGCTACTATACATGTCTGTTTATCATGTTTTCCCTCTGATATATTCTGACCCCATCGGGTAAGTACTTGCATTTCATCCTGGTCTACCTCGGACCTATCTCTGTCTCTGATCAAGCAGTTTATGAAGAAACGTAACAGTAGTCTCTGTATATCCACTTTCTGGTATTCCATGGCTTCGTCAATACTTTCAGGGCCTTGCCCTGTTTGGACAAAGCGATATATATTGTCTAAATGTTTAATCATTCCTGGTAGTGTCGTTAAATACATTGAAGCTCGTCGTATACGTAGTGATGATAGCAGCATTCTATCATTTTTACCGGGCACTGGATCATATCTACAATCTACAAGATGTTCCTTAAACATGTCGGACGTTGCTATTTGGGGGTGTACGTTGGTTTGCTAAATCTCTAAGACGATTTGCTTCGTGATGGTGGCGTGGCAAAAATTGCTGCCGCACCTCCTGTCGCACCTTCTGAGGTGCTAGGCACGAAAGGATTCGTGGGATGTAATGTAGAAACTGTGGATGCAGGAAAAGCGGTGGAAACAGATGGACCTATTGGAATATGCGGAGGAGTTTGTTGTTGCGGAGTCGGGGGCTGATGATCTCGGGGTTGAGCACTATCGACAGGTGGCGTGTGTGGTGGAACATTAACATATTCGGGAGCTACATCGTCTAAATAGGAGGAAAGGAAAATATCTTTTGCGGTCTTGGGATGTGCTTTAATCGGGAGTAATGGGGGTGGCAAATCTTTCGGTATTTCCGGGGTGGCCTTAGGTAAACCTTCGGCCAAAAGAGGATACATACCATTCATAAGAGTGTTCCGTTGTCTGTCTACTTGTTCTGTTTTTACTCGGATACCTTCCTCGACTAATACGTTTTCTCGGGCTTTATTTGAGTTCTCCCTACTTTTCTCTTCCAGTCTGAGCGCTTTCTCTGTGCGCCTATGCGATTCTTTACGCCATAGTTCAATGGCATCTTTCTGTGACTGTCTGGCTTTCTTTTTCCATAATTCTTCTTCTACTCTCATGATGCAATCTGCATCCCATGTCCCAGCTGCGGGCCACCTCTGACTTTCTACTAGATCCTTGGTGTAGTCCACCCATAAGTCAAGATATAACACGGCATCTAGGCCATGTTTATGATACATAAAATACCCTGGAGTGTCCCTAGGTGGAATGGGAACAGCTTCTTCGAGTACTCCTTTTCTAGTTTTGATCTGTCTTAATTTTGAAAAGAACGGCATCTTTAAACCTTGCTACTTGATTCTTATTTGAACTGGACTTGAACACAATTAATACAATAAACACAATAATGAACACTCATTCATACCACAATTTTTGAACACAGTAAAACATTTAACATTTAACAAACAATGATAATTAGGTGAAAACTAACTACTGACATACTACTAATACTAGATAATACTGAATTATATACATGAACATACTGGATATACTGCTAAACAGTACAGATACACTGCTAAAACAGTGCAGACCGGATCTGTGTACCCAAACCCGTCAGGACCGGCACAAATTAATGTGCACGTCTAAATGCCTCCCCAGCAACGGTACTCACCGGGTAGCACGGAACGGAAGGCCTCGGAACGGAACTGAACTGGACCGGACTGGACTCGGAACTTCGGAACCTGGTGGGCCTCTGTATACCTCGGATCTTGCTCTCTCAGCTAGGCTCTGGTCGGGATACTTCGCACTTCTCACCGCCTCGTCTGGGTGTTGATCGCAGCCTCAGTCACCCCCGCTTGGCCGGAGGGAGATACAGGAAATCCTGCGGTTACGCGTTTTTGTCCGTTCAGCTGTGGCAGGGGACCGGGCCTGCAACGCACCTCCGGCGCGTGAGATGAGAAAGTGTCCCTATTCGGGCGCCAATTTATGTGGTAAATATTTAAATTACCTGTACTATTTTTTATGCGGTAAAGTCTAGTAAGAATAACTCAGTCAAAATAAGAGGCAGAATCCGTGGTATTAGAGGTTCTGAAAAGGGCTTTATTCCTTACAAAGGAATTATGGTTCGAACCAGGCAATCATATTCCATCACCACGAAGGTTCAGGAAGGGATAGGCAATACATTATTGACAAGTAACAATATATATATGAAAAGCATTGCATTAAGACAGATGCAGGAGGCGTAACAGCTGATAATACAGATAAGAATACACATACGTAATGAAAGTAGGCGTAAATACAGGCGTATACTAGAAACGTCATTTAAAATGATGTCACAAGTGGGTGGATCCATAAGAGAATCCTGCAGTGTCAGCAGAAATATTTGGCAGAGATGCGCGCGCAGCCGCATGACGTGTGATTGACGTGCAACTAGAGGGTGAAGGGGAATTGACATTTAGCTCTACATGTGGAGACAGAAGTCTGGGGGGTCAGGTCAACCTAATCCCAAATCGTATCTAATATCTTTGTTTAAGGAACTGTTTTATCCAAAAGGAAAGGTCTCTCGGACGGAATCTATTCTATACTGACTGTTAGTGCATGTACAAGCGTCTATGTGTCTACATGAGATGCGAGGGGGCAGGAATCTTCCATGGTAACAGGGGCTATGAATTACTTGCATAAAGACAGCGAGGCCGAGCCCTTTGCTCGGTAGCTGGAAGGATGTTTACCTAAACTACTAGACAGGAATGCATTGGATGAGGAGCGGAGCAGATAACTTGAAGGCTGAATACAGTTTTTGGCAGGCAACAGGCCGCGTCAGGCACCGTTAGCCGCGCAGGGAGTAGGACAAAGTTCATAGATACGGATGCAGGGCCAAGCAGGAGCATTTCAGAGGCAGAAGCAGGAAAAGGCTTGATGGCAGAATTCAGGGCCTACTCGCCTGAACTGTAAAACTAGAAAAGTGAACCATATAAAGTCGGTGGCCAATCATACTTAGGAATGGAATATTCGACCCATTCATGGCGGATCTGAAAGAGGACATGTTGACGTTGGACGCACATGTATTTGCGTCTTCATAGCTGGAACTGGAGGGAACATACATGTACTTCTAGCATGTACATGGAGCCGTTGGGGTCTTAGATAGGGGACATAACTGATCATAAAATTCATATTTCCTCACTTCCAAATGTAGGCACATCAACTGACCAACCCACCTCTCCCTCTACGCCATGATCTCTGACTTTGCAGGTGGATTCTTCTTCAGCTCCCACAATCCTCCAGGGCCTGATGCACCTGCATTGCTTCACTGAGCCTTCCAAGGAAACCCTCACAGTCGTATTCATCAGCTTCTCGCGCTGCCTTCAGCCCCTACCCCTGTAGTACCAAAAGATGGTGGCGCCTCTTTCCCGTCTGCAACCACCAGGTAATACAGCTCTCGGTCCAGCGGTGGCAATGAAACATTAAAAAGCACCAACAATGGACAAGACCTAAGAACCTCCCACCATTTTAGATCCCTCTCGCAAAGAATGTTTTGCATCTCTCCCACCATAAACTCCCTTGCATGGCTATCATTTACTACATTTCCACTCAGTGCTAGCGTTGGCTGGGCCAACACAACTCTCCTGTGCATTTCCAGTATCCCCCTTCTACCCATCCCTTCATTGGCTTCTCACTTCCCGCTGCTGTCCCCCGGCTTTCTGAACCCTGTGGCTTGTGTTCAACTCTTCACGTATTTATTGTTTAAATGGGTGGTGAATAAGTGGTGCAAAGAATAGTGATGGCCCTACTGCTGTCGGCACCCCCTGCACCTTGAACACCTATGGCATGCACTTTGCTTATTATGTTGATTTCTCTATGACTAAGAATCTCAATGAGCTGGCATTCTTACAAAATTAAAATATAAAAATAGAACCCTCAGAAAAATTTAACACAATTTTTAAGGATAACAACAGGCAAGACAGAGGACGTTTCCTTCACAACTACATATCAATGTGACAACGCACTGCTAAGGAACACCACTCCAGAAACCCAATTTCACAATATGTAACACATTTAAATTGTTCTTTCAAGATAATAAAAAGCAATTGAAAAACTGTTTCCAATTAGACTTTGTCAAATACCTTTTTTTCCTGCGAGTCTGAACCCAGATAATTAATTTAACATTTTAAGCCACAAAAGGACTCCAATGCAATTCATAAAGTCAGAAAACAAGTTACAGCACTGCTATGTTAAATCTTCAGGACTACGGCTTAGAGGCCTAGTTTACTACATATAAAATGATGGGCAGACAGAACACATGCAATACGTTTAATGTAAAAACACAGATTCGTGAGAAATGTAAATGTCAAGGTACTTATAGAGCGCACTGTCACCAGACGGCCACCTTGCGGTGTCGCCTTTGCGGTTTCCTGGCGCTGATACTCATACCGCTGGGGAACCACTCCTGGCTTTCCCTGTGAAGTGTCCACTCCTGGGCACCCCCAGGGTGAAGCCAGGCATCCTTAGCGCTGTTGGGGCCGGTGTGGAGGCTAAGCAAGCTATTGCCCAGAGTTGCAGCGTGGGGCCCGTGATTAGAATAGGCACCGAGGCGAGAATAGACAGGTCCGAGGAAATTGAGCCCGAGCCCCGCCGAGGCAGGAATCGAACCCTGGTCCCTGGCCAGAACTCTGCTTCAGGGTCTGCCGCTCTAACCATTGAGCCACACTCCTCCACAGAAGCATCCACCGCCCGCTCAAACTGGCGACATGATAAATGTTATGCAAATTAATTACTTGATGCGAGAACAGTACATTCCCTTGTGCTATAATGTCCTTGCTGCCAGGTCACATTTTGTGATGCTTGATTCTTTTGTAACTTAAAACTTAAGTTGTTTAAAGAAAACCTTAGTGAGCAAATCCATTCTGCACACAATCTCCAAATGAGTCTTAGATTTTAAAATGTACTTCAACAAGGAGTCGTCACCCCCTACCCGGATTTCTCTCTTCTCAGTTCTTCTAGTTTATTAGATGCTCGAGCTGCTGTAAGCAATCATGACTTGTACTGAAAAACTTTTGTTTTAAAAAACACACATATGCATGCAGAATGGAACAGTAAAATGAGATTAACCAAAGTGCAACAGTTCAACTATTAAAAATCGGATTAACCTAATTGCCACTTTCAACTATTATACTATAGTCAATGCATACGTGGTTAAAAAAAAAAAAAAAAAAGTGTATTTGCAGAATGGCAAAAGATTGTATGTACATTGTCCTCTACAGGAGAATAAGGTATTGTTCCCTCTCTAGCTTTGATACCACTGAAATCGATGCCTTTCTGAAGTGCGCCTTTTGACGAATCCTTGCTGCAGCCCAATGGAGCATAAAGTGATTTAAAGCAGTACAAAACAGTTTATAATTCATCTGAAGTGCGTAGTATTAGGCTCTGTCGTCCGAATACTGAAGATTTATTGACATACGTGTCTGCCTTTGCTGCAGCACCGAATGGTTCTGCAGGCTCGAAGGCAAGGGGTAGAGAAGCAGGGTGGAAAGCGGGTGAACACTCAAGTGACACCTGAAGGTCAGAACCCACACTCTACACAAGAGAGGTGATTGGGAGTAATGAGGAGCGCGTAGTGCGAACTCCAATGCTTACGGTATTCCACCAGGTGTCACTGGCACTGATGAAGGCTGGAGGGCAGAGATGCAGTGGTTGTGCTTTCAAGTGATGTTCAAGGGTAAGAAACCCAACTGTACCAGAGGGAGGTGACTGTCGGTGATGGAAGAAGTGCAGAAAGACCTCCAGAGCTTGGGACTTTGCCACCGGAGATGCCTTTGGCCTTTACAGCAATTGAGCACTTGCAATTGTTTAAAAGAATTGATGGCAATAGCGGGTCAGCGAAGGGTAAGAGATAACCAAAAATTCTCTGCTGTCATCAGGTAAACCAAAGGGGATGATGGACGGAGCGTTTGAGCAAATCAAACACTCACCCCCAGTCAACTGATCTGGGTTTAATCCATCATCATTCTTTAGCTCACTCCACCACCCCAGTTCAGAAATGGTCATATGCAAATCAGCCTGACCCTGTGCCTCATGGGAACAGTCCAGCCCGAACTGCCAAGCCATGTCTTCCCTGGACCGGAAACAAGCATCCTGGGACCAGTTTCGGGTTCATAACCCTCATCAGCCAGGCTATCTTGAATCCAGTGGCAAAGTGAGCAAGGGATCCACATCTGGGCATACCCTGCCAACTTAGGGCGAACAAAGCGATACTAAAGGGGATGATGGAAGGAGCTGGGGTGGCATGGTGAGCAAAAGAATGATGGATTTAACCCAGATCTCTTGACTGGGGGTGAATGTTTTGATTTGTTCTGCTTTCCGTCCATCAATTGTATGTCTTTTGTCATCAGGTAAAGGCCCAATGTAGGCCAAAAGTGCCTAGAGCTCATTAAAGACATTGATCAGGTCGGGCTCAATGGAGAAGAGCTGCAGGTAACGGGCAGGTACCAGAACTTTATCTGGTTACTACAGACCCACCATTCGAGTAGGTCAGGGTTTATGAAGAGACAACATGGAGATATTTTCGGGGAGAAGAACCATATTGCGTTTACTAGATATGAGAATTTAAACTCCCATCCCAAAAAGGTTTGTAAAGTGATGGTACAACTCTGTAAAAGGAAGAATGCCCACAGTTGTGGACACAAGAGACTAATCTTCAGCATTGTTCCATGCTTTAGAGCAAATCAACTCTCTATGTTGGCCAACACTCTTTCCGACTGAAACTTCGGGGAATTAGGCAATGCAGTTATATTTATTAATGAGAATCTTATTTCCACACAAGCGCAACCCCATGATATATGGGAACCTCCGCGAAGGTTTCTGAAAGAACAGCGTAGCGCACAAGTCCAAGACCATGCGGGTGAGGAGTAGACGAGAATATGATGTGGCGTTCGCCTGCGGAGGGGTCCGCCCCCCCCCCCTCCTCAACTCTAGCGCTCCAACGGGTCTCACTTAAGCTTTCTTGTCTCGTCCAGAGAGGTACCCCCACCTTTCCCATACCTCCTTTCCCTTCCATCCCTCCTTTTCTTGAATGTTCCAATGTATCTCTTCTGTTCCATGCGACTATGTTGGACCATATTAAGTATTGAAAAACAGAGATCGGATTGAACCCCGTGGACAAAAATTTGCTATCTAGAGCATTTCAATAGGCTTCCATAGAAAACTGTTGCGGTGTATCACTGTCAGCTGGGCATGCTCCTTGATGTGCTCTAATACCCATGCTCATCTTGTCTATAATGGGCTTTTTCTTTTGTATATGGTCTGCAATGATCAATAAAGGTTTTTGAAAATTAAAAAAAAGAAAAAAAAAATATTTATTAATGATAAGTTTTGTGCTGTTTTTCCCCCCTGTGACTTTGTGTAAAGTGCCGAGAAAATAGATCAGTTGACATTCTTATCCTCAGAGGCCTTCTATGAAGAGATCGAACATCGATAGGGTTATCGCAGCCTTTCAGCTTCCCAGTGGTCAATAAACTGCATTAAGTAGTCTTCACAAGCCAAGACTACTATCAGAATTATTAAGTTTCCTTCTCACCACAGAAAAAAATTAAAGAATTCACGGAGTGAATTTACTGTGTACAGCTTTTGTTGATGCAGTTGTTGGGCGTTGAAGTACTTCATCTAATACGTGGTGTCAACTCAGTGGAACTCACTCATCTACCATGGGAGGAAGACTGGATGGGTGAAAGGGTAAATGGCTGGATGGATGAGTGGATGGATGGATGGGTAGAAGAGTGGATGGATGAGTGTACAGATGGATAGGGTGAAAGGGTGGATGGATGGATAATGGAAGGATTAGTGAAAGGATGGATGAAGGGATAGATGAGTGAAATGATGGATGGAAGGATACATGATGGATAGGTTTACAATGGTTGAATATGTTTGGATATGGCTGGGCTTACTTATTATATACTATTGCGCGACCTCCTCGGATGTGTCTGTAAAACTTACCTATTGTCCTGAATTTATGTCCTGAATTTTGACCCTTTGTCCTGAATTTTTACACTCACCGTCCTGAATTTGCACCAATGCCAGTTGGTCACCCTACCTATTTGTGGCATGCTGCTGAACGCTCTTTGCGACCGTTGTCTGAATTCCCCGAGGACACTAGCAGGCCACGAGCCCCACTTTGAGAACCTACCTCCTCGCGCAATGAGCAACATGTAAACTGGTAGGATTGGGTGCATGTATATTAATGAGGAATATGCCTCGACGCTTCCGTACACAGACCGGGGCTGGGCAGCGCACCTGCCACGGTTGGATGCGTGACAAGGTGCTTCCTGAAGAAACGGCTGACGCAGGGTGCGTGACACGTGCTGAAAGGCAGCGCGAGGGCACGGTGCTTCCGCCCTATGGAGCCCGGCTCCGCCTGAGCGCGAGCTGATGCCAACACGCAGATGCAGCCGCGCTCCGGTGCGGACAGTTCAAGCGCACTCCGCAGCCTGGGCTTCGGGGGAAATTGTTTAAAAACATGCTTTCCACTCACTTTGTGCGGCCACTATACTCTGGTGGAATGAGAGCGGGGTCGGACTGGCCTGTGGGGCAATCAGGCAGTGCCCGAAGGGCTGGTCTGACAGGGCGTGTGGGACCGCTGTTTTCGCTATTCCTGTTTTATGGTCTGCTGTGACGTCTTTTACTGTTCATTTTCCTGCTTTTATAACAAACATTGCCTGTGTCAAGCTGAAATTCATGCAATGATCCATTTACTTGCAAAACACCTATTCATTGTGTCTTTACAAGCCCTAAATGCAACAATCTGTAAACGAGGGGCACTTTTTTTTTGCTATCTAAGCCACTAATGGGGGCCACTTTTATTTCGGTCTCCTGCAATCCCGAAAGGGAAAATACGCACAATGTGGGCCAGTGCGTACCCATGGGTTGGGTATAACACGAGCACGGACCGGTTTCTTAGGTGAAAAAGCCCTGATCTTTGTCTCTTAAAAGGGCATACTCATCAGGGTGGGGAGATTTAAAACACTCGTTCAGTGGTGAAAGAAAAAAGGTACTCTGAGATCCCATACATTCAGTATGGGGAAGAGTGGGTAATGGCAGCGGAAAGGGGTTAGAGTCAAAATATGTGGGGCAGAGTCACGTGGAGCAGATACTGACAATCGACTTCTACAGTTATTTTTTTTAAACTCTGCTCCACCGGTCCCCTCAAAGAAATTGGCAGCAGGGACAACTGTGGTAGCATATCTGGTCTGAATTATTTTATGGGTAACAAGCAGAGGTATGACGTAGTTTATCAAGTTAAGAAACCTGCTGCAGAGATCTTTGTCTACCCAGCAAGTTCCAGGGTCTAATAGCAGTAACAGAAACAGTGATTAATGCACTTGCTTGAGAGATATTTGTGCATCGAAGGTTTGACTCATCAAGAAATAGAGTTTTAATATGCCTACTTCAAAGAACATCACGACATGCAAGTAATTGCTTTGTATTTTATGTAGCTAGCGCAATAGGTTAATGCTTTGTTGCAGCCATCCTTGTGTTATCAGCAGGTCTGAAGTTACAATTGTTCGTAACATATCTTAGTGACTATAGTGAATTATTTACCATCACCAAGGTGTTGCATGCATCCTGCTAGGCTTTAAGTTTACAACCTATTTTTCTCAATATTTCGTTATTCTAAGGTTACTAAAAATATTTATTTGGGTGGTAATAAACATGTATTGTAAGAGCTATACAAATGAAGTGTTATATTTACTCTTTTTCAGATACAAACAACATTCTTACATTGCATGTGCATTGCTTTCCTTCAAAGCTTAGTAAAGTAAAACACCTGACTCCCAAATATAATTAATTCCTGAAGCGCGAATGAAATGACAACACGTTGAGCATCTTTATTTCCTCGATTTTATTTCCTCGATGCATCTGCATTAAGGTGCTGTGCCCTAGCCTGTTCTCAGTCAGGATGAAAAAAAAAAAAAAGAAGTCCTGATAACACTCCACGGTTGGGCAGTCTATTGTAGTTCATACAGGCTGCATAATAACTCCTATTTAGTGCTTGACATTCTTACACTCACATAATACAAAACTGCTATGGGGCATGTTCATCATCCAATATTGTACCAGTCCAGGGCAAATAAACCAACCATCTCCAACTGAACAGGCAGAGAGTAACAAGAGATCTGCCACATGCTGTTGGCCAACAGAGGATTTTAATGTAGTCCACCACTGCAGGCCCCTGCGAGCTACATACTACGACTGCTTCTTGATACCTCACAATGACAATAAGATATGGGACGATATCACCAAAGTCCATCCTAGCAGATCTCTCCACCATGTCTCCCTCCAAATTACACTTGCTCTGGGTCATAAACTTCAAACAAAATATCTCAGAATAAACAACACAATGCGGTCACCATCTAAGTGAACAATGATCATTAAGAAACAAATGCCATAAAGGAACCAGCAGAGCAGCTCATAACTGCCTCTTCTTCAACCCGGACTGGGATCTCCACGGAGTCTCGCTGGCCGGTGTCGACTGCCGGGCCGTAAGGAGCTTCATAGCTTGCTCCCGCAAGGCCTTCGGAGCCATGGCCCAACAGTCTGAGAACGCTCGAGACACCAAAGACATACAAAGTGGGGGTCGGTTACCGACACGGCACGGTAACCGGCACCACACGGTTTAAAAACTGTCTTCCTAGAAGACATCGCTCTACACACAAAAAAAGAGATTTGGTCGAAAAAACCTGCCAAAAAGCGACAGAGGGGTGAGCTCTTCCCAGATAGGCGCTTAATTGGCGCAGAAAAAAAAAAAAGAACTGACGTCCACGCACCTGGGTGACTCTTATATAGGCGACTGCAACATCATAACTGACGCCAACAACGCCGTCACGCGAAGCCGAATAGAGCCACCCAACAGCACGAGCAAGGGGGTACTGCTCACACAAAAGTTTCCGAATCCAGCCTGGGGAATTCAAAGGTAAGGAATCTGCAGCTAGAAGTCTGTCAAATTGACAGTTTACTGAAAACCATAAACTGCAGGTCCGTCACACTTCATCATCCACCGCACTGCGTCGTGCTGCGTCCCCATACAGGATAACCGCTCCTCGGTGGTCATTGGTGTTATGCATGACATGGAAACACTTCCCACACAGCAACAAAACAAAGGAAACACACTTCCAACCCTACTCAGTGTAGCATGCTACACATGTAGGCAAGCACTTCGGCGCCCGATATAATGGTAGTAAGCTGTAAATAAATATTACAGTGCAATACAATTTATTGGGAACATTCTATGGTAGCAATGTTTTGCTACTTGTTATCCATTCACACAAATGAATACCTTATTAGCATCAGCCTAACACCTGAACAGAGACATTAGCAATGGTAAGTTAATTAGTCAACATAAAGTCTGCCACTGGGCTGCATAATGTTTCGCTTACTTTTTACTAACTTTTGATCCCTTTGATATAAACACATTTTATGTTGAAATCAAAAAATTATGCAGAAGATGGTTGTTTATGAGGCAAGTGTGGCAAATCCATAACTATGCGGACAACGCAGCATCTTGCAGAATTCCAGTGGCCCCGCACAGAGCACACCAGAAGAATACTGCTGCACAAAATGACATGTTAAGAAATTGATGCACACAGACAGAAGGGCAGCCCACATGGCACAGAATGCAAAAAGGTGTAGAAACAGAAAAGCAGGTGTCAGAAGAGGTACACAGACGGAAGGAAAGACGAGCTGAGCATACACACAACAAGTAAAAGCTGTATAAACGCTACACACAAGGTGTACAGCAAAGAATAGCTGTACACATGACAAAGATGGTAAAAACAATTGTACAGGAAGGGAGAACTGTACACAGAAAAAAGAAAGTTACACTAAAAAGACAGAGGAAGGAAGATCTGCACACACCGAGTAGAGGCTGGGCTGAGGACAGCTACACGGAAAGGGCAGAGTAATGATCAGCTACACACAGCATACCAGGAAGAAGAGCTGAACACACAGCTTACTAGGAGGAAGTGTTGCACACACAAGTTCTGTGAGGAAGAAATGAACACACAGCATACAGGAGTAGCGCACACACACAAGCAGGGATCAAGACATCTTTACTGAAAAGGAAACGGAAAAAAGAACTGCACACGGTGGAACCATGAGGACTGCACAAACAGTACACCAGAAGGAAGAGATGCGCGCGCAGGGTACGGAGGGGCAGGGGGGACGGAAGAGCCACGCGCGCTGGGTACCCAGGGAGGGAGAGCCACGCGCGCTGGGTACCCAGGGATGGAGGGAGAGCCACGCGCGCTGGGTACCCAGGGAGGGGGGGAGAGAGAGAGCCACACGCGCTGGGTACCAGGGAAAGGGAGGGAGAGGGAGAGCCACGCGCGCTGGGTACCCGGGAGAGGGAGGGAGAGCCACGCGCGCTGGGTACCCGGGAGAGGGAGGGAGAGCCACGCGCGCTGGGTACCCGGGAGAGGGAGGGAGAGCCACGCGCGCTGGGTACCCGGGGGGGGGAGGGAGGGAGAGCCACGCGCGCTGGGTACCCGGGGGAGGGAGGGAGGGAGGGAGAGCCACGCGCGCTGGGTACCCGGGGGGAGGGAGGGAGAGCCACGCGCGCTGGGTACCCGGGGGGGAGGGAGGGAGAGCCACGCGCGCTGGGTACCCGGGGGGGAGGGAGGGAGAGCCACGCGCGCTGGGTACCCGGGGGGGAGGGAGGGAGAGCCACGCGCGCTGGGTACCCGGAGGGGGAGGGAGGGAGAGCCACGCGCGCTGGGTACCCGGAGGGGGGGGGGGGGAGGGAGAGCCACACGCGCTGGGTACCCGGGGGGAGGGAGAGCCACACGCGCTGGGTACCCGGGGGGGGGGGGGGGGGGGGGGAGGTAGAGCCACGCGCACACAGCGTACCGGGAGGAAGAGCCGAACACACAGCGTACCGGGAGGAAGAGCCGAACACACAGCGTACCGGGAGGAAGAGCCGAACACACAGCGTACCGGGAGGAAGAGCCGAACACACAGCGTACCGGGAGGAAGAGCCGAACACACAGCGTACCGGGAGGAAGAGCCGAACACACAGCGTACCGGGAGGAAGAGCCGAACACACAGCGTACCGGGAGGAAGAGCTGAACACACAGCGTACCGGGAGGAAGAGCTGAACACACAGCGTACCGGGAGGAAGAGCTGAACACACAGCGTACCGGGAGGAAGAGCTGAACACACAGCGTACCGGGAGGAAGAGCTGAACACACAGCGTACCGGGAGGAAGAGCTGAACACACAGCGTACCGGGAGGAAGAGCTGAACACACAGCGTACCGGGAGGAAGAGCTGAACACACAGCGTACCGGGAGGAAGAGCTGAACACACAGCGTACCGGGAGGAAGAGCTGAACACACAGCGTACCGGGAGGAAGAGCTGAACACACAGCGTACCGGGAGGAAGAGCTGAACACACAGCGTACCGGGAGGAAGAGCTGTAGACAGGGTAAAAGCCAACAGGCAGAATCACACAGAGCATAGGGAAAGAGAGAGCTTCACACAGAGCATAGAGAGCTGCACACAGTGTGTACAGGAAGTGCACGGACACATGCAGTGAACAAGTGACCTGCACCTCCAATGTATAGAAACAAAGAGGGGGGGGGAGAACCGCGCACGCAGGGTACCCGGGGGGGGAACCGCGCATGCAGGGTACCGAGAGGCAGAGCCGCACGAGCAGGGTACCGAGAGGCAGAGCCGCACGAGCAGGGTACCGAGAGGAAGAGCCGCACGAGCAGGGTACCGAGAGGAAGAGCCGCACGAGCAGGGTACCGAGAGGAAGAGCCGCACGAGCAGGGTACCGAGAGGAAGAGCCGCACGAGCAGGGTACCGAGAGGAAGAGCCGCACGCGCAGGGTACCGAAAGGAGGAGCCGCACGCGCAGGGTACCGAAAGGAGGAGCCGCACGCGCAGGGTACCAAAAGCAAGAGCCGCACGCGCAGGGTGCCAAAAGGAAGAGCCGCACGCGCAGGGTACCAAAAGGAAGAGCCGCACACGCAGGGTACCGAGAGGAAGAGCCGAACACACAGCGTACCGGGAGGAAGAGCCGAACACACAGCGTACCGGGAGGAAGAGCCGAACACACAGCGTACCGGGAGGAAGAGCCGAACACACAGCGTACCGGGAGGAAGAGCCGAACACACAGCGTACCGGGAGGAAGAGCCGAACACACAGCGTACCGGGAGGAAGAGCCGAACACACAGCGTACCGGGAGGAAGAGCTGAACACACAGCGTACCGGGAGGAAGAGCTGAACACACAGCGTACCGGGAGGAAGAGTTGAACACACAGCGTACCGGGAGGAAGAGCTGAACACACAGCGTACCGGGAGGAAGAGCTGTAGACAGGGTAAAAGCCAACAGGCAGAATCACACAGAGCACAGGGAAAGAGAGAGCTTCACACAGAGCATAGAGAGCTGCACACAGTGTGTACAGGAAGTGCACGGACACATGCAGTGAACAAGTGACCTGCACCTCCAATGTATAGAAACAAAGAGTTTCAGACATAGTGCACGGGTTGGAACCATGAAAGCAGCACAAGCAGGGTACCAGGAAGAAGGGCCGCACAAACGGCACCAGGAGGAAGAGGGGCAGAGTGGGCAACACAGAGCACAGGCAAAGAGAGAGAGCTGCACACGTAGGAAGCCAGACAGCGCTGCACACACACGGCACAGGCAGTTGATGGGAGATCTACACAGAGAGAACAGGCAGGAGGAGCTGCACCAACAAGCACAGGCGCAGAGCATGGGAGCTGTAAAAAGGCACAGGCAAAGACAGCTGCACACACACGCAGCACAGGGTGGAACAGCTGAACAAGCAAGGCGCATAAAGACCGCAGAGAAACAGTACGCACGGGGCACAAGCAGACACTGGTAGCGCCTATATACACACATACACGGAGCTGCACTCACTGGGTACTAGCTGAGACCAGCGAGGTGATGCACACACAGAGCACAGGCAGGGAGGGAGTGGCAGTGCTACCCTCCCAGGTTACAGACAGGGATTAGGAGCCATCCGCTTTAAAAAAGTGATCATTTTAAGGAGGGAAAAATGAACAGTCGAGAAATACAAACATGTTTGATGCTCACTCACACGCTAAAGAGGCCGGCTACGACAATAAAACGATTTGGGTTAAAAACTCTGTGAAAAAATACACTCATATGTACACACTTTTCTGGAAGCCTACTCTGGCACTTCAGGGTACTTTTTAATTGTCTAAAGCAGCTCCCACAGGCCCTTATGTGCCACGGCCTTCACTCAGGAGGTGAAGAGGTTAAGCTCAGGCGTACACAGACAAGGGAGAGTCACAGAAGCAGAGCCAGATAAGGACAGAGGATCGACCCCCCCCCCACCTGTATTAATCAAAGTAAGCAACCATGTGCCCCACCACTGCACAGCGCCTGGGAGCACAGACGAAAGGAGGCGGGCCAACAGGATGATGGGTGACAGTGAGGGGTGTCCAGAAAGCGACAGAAAGAAATCATGGTAAGGGATCAAGAGGGCAGGCCAGAAAGCCCAAAGGAGACAGGGGCCTGCCTCTTACCACCCTCCAAAAAAGCAGTCAGAGCTTTCATGCAGCCTCGCCCAAGCAGATGTGTTCTCAGCAACCAACCAACCTTCTCCACGGTGCCTAATAACTGAAGGTAGTGATACCAACCTTCTTTGCACCCACATTCTCCTCTGCATTTGTTAAACTCATCCCAGATGGCGACAGCCTCTCTCACGGCTGACCACCAGATAGACACCAGACAGCCGTCCTTCCAATCATCATCAGAACCATCTTGGCATTCTTCATTCCTACCTCCCGAACAGCTCATTCAGAAGGATCTCACCTCCCTTCTCAATTCCACCCACAACGTTACCTTCCACCTCAGAATCTGTAGGCTCCTGGCTTCAACTAAGACTCCCAGGATGTATTCTCAGAGTTCACATCCAAGACCATGATTTCTCACTCGAAAAAAATACACCCCTGACTTTAGTCTCCCTGTGCACTCCACCACCAAGACCATGAAGGAAGTATAAACAAATGATCACCTCTCCAGAACTCACATTACATGCAACACCACATACCCACTCACTCCAAGGGATAAATAATGGACTTAGTCACACCCAACCTCCTCACTCTCTCCTGCCCCCATCCAGTCCCTCTGGACCACGACTGCAATCACCACCTTCACCAATGCACTCCACAAATAATTGCACAAAATCAAGGGAAGCAACTAACCTCACAGCTAGAAAACACAAAAACTCCCAACTGATCACTTACACAAAGCCAAAATCTTGCAATAAATCACACCAGCTGATAGCTTCATAGACCTCTCACTTACTCTATTGTCCAAAAACCTTTCAAGGCAAGACTCTCAGCCGCTTGATACATAAGTAAGCCGAACACCTGCAAGAGTGTTATCCACAGACTAGGGTGAAAAACTGTAGCAAACAACATTTCTCATAGACCAAACCCAGTTCAGAGCAGCAAATCTAACAGCACACAAGCACAACAGCAAAGCCAATAATTAATTTCGACCATAATTCCACAACACAGGCCAACAACCAAAGCATGTTTCAAGGCAGTCAAACAGACAAATCAATCATCTTTCTTTCCTGGTTTACTCAATTAATTCAAACATCAATCCCTATCAACAATGGCTGTATTACTAAATCAGCAGCTTCTGTCAAAACATAAACCTCTCCAAAATCCTTGCTAACAACCCACCAACACCCCATAAACTATTCCCAAATGGTGAAACGACGCAAGAAGGCCTGGTGGAAGTCATGAATGCGTACTAGGGCAGGGCCCCATGGTTCCTGTCCCCAGAAAGACTCACTTCCCAGTCCCACCTTGACAGCTTGAAATGTTTACGCATAATGTAGACCTCCCCTTGTCCCAAGAACATGCCAAATTCCTCCTGCCCTGAAAAAATATCTCCATACAGACAACTTACACAAGTACTATAGAATCATAGACCTGCCAGTCTTATGCAAAAGTCTACATTTTTTTAAGCAGTATTGCGATTACAAGCATGGGAAAGCCAGCACTGCCTGCTCCACACCTACCATTGAGGCCATCACAAGTGCTTCAAGAGACTGCAACAATTTAGTTCAATGATGACACCTTTTAATCACAGGCAGCATCATTTAGGGATTCTGCTTAATGTGCCTGCATAGATTGGAACGAACCAGACACTCCTCACTGTCCTAGCCTTCCCCAAATGGGATTCCAGCACACTGGTCTTCTGTGTCGGTCTGCAGGGTTCAAACCACTCGCAAATTATCTGCAACCTATCAGCAGGAGCCCTTTAAAAAACTTACTGTGTTAAAGCAAACAGGTCAAAGAATCAGGCTCGCCTGCTGACAAAAAAGGCTTTGCTTCAGAACACAAATGATAAAAAGTAGTCCGACATGCCTATATGCCATTTGTTCTTTTGGTTTGTAGTGTGTGAGTGTCCGGGACCGCAGAGCTCGTGAAGGGTTCTACCTAGCTCAGCAACTTGCTATAGATATTGTCCAGGCAAGGACAGTGCCGCCAATCTGAGGTAGGCCTATGAACAATTAAAGATGATAACGTGGATGCACCTTTGTAGTGGATACTTCAATCTTAGTAAGAGAACCAGATCCCTTAATACACGACCCTTGTAAGAAAATGTCCCTTATTTGCATGGTAACCTCTATTTTTTGCTCAATATTATTGCTGGTTTTTAGACTGTGCACCAACGCGCAGCTGCCTAGTCTATGTGCTCTGATCTCTAAAACGCGTAAAAATAGACTAATCCTCAATAAGCATAAGTAACTCTCTTATAAGACTATAGTATGTAATGTAGAAACAACACATGAGGGCATGGACAGTTAAATGTCACCAGTGGACTGCAGCACATAATGTGTCATCCATTAGTGTCATAAGGAAAACATGATTTCAGGCCTACCAATGTAGCCCGAGTACTGTAGTTTCTACCTGCAGTCCGACCTGCAAAATAACCTTGACATGGAATAACCTCCTCTTTAAATATTAATAAGTCACCTCTTTCTAGGCCTTGTAGCCCATAGATCAGGGTGCATAGATCAGTGTGCAGAGTATTTAAAAGTTGGGCATGTAGAAATTCTGTGTTACAATGCACGTTCATAACTAAATGTAAGGTGGGACCTGGGAAAAGCAAACCTTTTATCCCCCAGCCAGGATGACTCCAAAATCAGTGGGAGAGTAGCTACCTCGAGAAATGCTCATTTCCCTGGCCACACCTGTGGGTGGGTACATAGGCCCTGCACAAGTGAAAAAGGGTTCCTCCATCCTGTATTTTAGTAGTAAGGTGCACTGAGATATTGTCTGCAGTAGGGCAAACAGAAACTACTCAAAAAGGGAGTAGGGTTGCCTTGTAAGCTTTTACCCCACTGATTGGAGTCAAGAGTCACCCCCACCCATTAGAGCCAACCATAAATGTGGCATCCCAAAGCATTCACTTCAGAACACTTTCTGGACGTATTGATGAACGGTAGAAGGACTACACCTCCCGTTTGAGATCTGTGAGGAGACCGCAAGGGCTGAACCTGCTCCCACTTATACCCAGGAAAAAGAATGGGACTCAGCGAGTCATGTGGCTGACCTCCAATTTGGCTACATGGACACAAAGAGCTGCAAGAAACCATTTTCCTGAAGTGCCTACCTGACCAGTTGTAATTGCACTAGACCTGTACACTACTAGTGGCCTCTGCTGGAATGAGCCCTGACCACTAAGTGCTGTCCCTGAGGTCATGGGACCCTTATCTGTGTATAATTGGACCTCTACAATCTCTGAAAAGTTGTGGCACTTAAGAAAAATTCTGACTTCCAGATGCCAGAGGACTGGGTGCCCTACAGCTGTAGGTAGAGATGAATATGGTGCCCAATATCTGTTGGTGGAGATTAACAGGAAGCCCAATAGCTATTGGTAGAGAGGAATAAGGAGTCCCACAGCTGTTGGTAGAGATGAATAGAATGCCCAATAGTTAGTGGTGCAGATGAAAGGGATGCCCAATCGCTATTAGTAGACATAAATAAGGTGCCCTACAGCTATTGGTAGAGATAACTAGGGTGCCCAATAAACTGTTGGTAGAGATTAATAACGTGCCCTGCAGCTGTAGGCAGAGATGAATAGGGTGCCCAATAGGTACACATGAATGAGTTGCCCTAAAGCGATTAGTACACATGAATAAGGTGCCCTATAGTTACTGGTAGAGATGAATAAGGTGCCCTATAGCTATTGGTAGAGAAGACTAGGGTGCCCAATAAACCGTTGGTAGAGATGAATAAAGTGCCCTGCGGCTGCTGGCAGAAATGAATAGGGTGCCCAATAGGTACACATGAATGAGTTGCCCTAAAGCGATTAGTACACATGAATAAGGTGCGCTATAGCTGGTGAAGATAAATAAGGTGCCCTGTAGCCTCTAGTAGAGATGAATAAGGTGCGCTCCAACTGCTGGTAGAGATGAATGAAGTGTCCTTAAAGGTATTGAAAGCAATGAATAAGGTCTCCAAGTGCAGCCGTGCTCTGTAAACAACCGTGCGAGAGGCTCAGGTTAATTCTTGAGGCTGAAGAGGTAGTGACGGAGCGCGGACAGCGGAGGGGGGCAGCTGCGCGAGGCGCCACCCGCCTCCTCCTCCTCTGCCTGGGAAGCCGCTTCCTTCACACGCCGGAGGCGGCGGGCTCGCCGGTCACTGCGCCCCGCCACGGTCTCCATACCTCGTGCAGTGTTTACTACAGCACGCAGGCAGTGTTTGAACACATGGCCATGGAACGCTGCCAGCCAATCAGGAGGCGGCTCGGCAGCGCGAGCGCACACCGGGCGAGGCCTGGCAGTGCATCAATGACAACTAGCAGAAGGCGCATCTCAGAGCCCGCCACCACCGGTGGCATCAATGGCACCGCGTGTTAGCGCGTTCAAATAAACAGGAGTTATGGAAACTTGAAGAGGGAAGCTGGCCGAACTCCCATCGAGCGCAGGAATGCATCAAACGAGCAGAAGCACGAGGGGAAAGCAGCGAACAGGGCTACTGAAGTCGGTCTTTTACTGAGCAAACATATGCAGAAAAAATTAAATACAACTGTAAAAAAAAAGTGGGAGCAGAGATGGCGAGCACTGTCCATGGCAGTCTGTGTTTTGGCAGTGTACTTAGGGCCTTCTTCGTGGGTCAGTAGACGCAGGGTCGCCCAACTGCGGCGTCTGAAATGTGGCTACAATAGACAGCCACCAGTCCAATAGAGTCTGCCTTAGTTTCTAAAATGTGGGAACAGAGGGTAGCACCAGGCTGGTGCAGTCCACCATGGTTTCTAAAAACTTGGAATAAATACAGACCGAGATGGTGCAGTCTACCACGACTTAGTGGCACCAGACCAACACAGTTTACAAAATGTGGGTACAAAAAGGGGCCGCCAACAGTGAATACCAGGGTTTCTAGAATGTGGCTACCAAAGCGGCCAACAGTCCAAATAAAGTCTACCATGGTTTCTAAAATGTGATTATACAAGGTGGCATTTGGGCCAATTCAGTCTACCATGGTTTCTAAAAAGTGGCTACACAAAGAAGCCACCACACCGGGTCAGCGAGTTTACCATGGTTTCTAAAATGTGGTTACCCCTAGGGATGCACCAGGCAGGCAGCTCACTCTGCTGGCACTGCTCCAGAGACCCTCGGTCACCTTTAGCTTTACCTAAACTGTCTCACCTACTTCTGCCCTTTGAGAGCCCTGGGCTTTTTAGAAAACTGTTTCTTCCTGCCAGCACATTGCACTGGTCACTTGCTCTGGACACAGACTCTCAAGTCCTGGAGCTCTACTACCACCCCTTGCCAAGGAGAGTTTCTGGGGACAAGCAATGCCACACAACTGAAGCATGCTCACTGAAGTGACGGAAAACCAGGGCTTGGTTAACCTCAGTAAAACGATGAACACAAGATCATGGAATGTTTAGGCTACAGCCCAGAGGCTCTCCGACCAAAGTATACCTCATTGGTGTCCTCTTTTCTTCACATGATTATTTGCACAGAGTATTTAGAACTGGTTTTTAGCTAATCAGAGCACACAAAGTGAGTCAAGGATCCTACTTCAAGCACCCGTCTTAAACACCTATCCATACTACTCGCACTCAGCTGTAGTGGTGCGATACAGAAGCACTACCTGTGATCGGGAAAGGATATCTGGATAGCATAAGCTGTTCACAGTGTCAACCTGCGAGAAATCGGTGCCGCAGGAATACCTAATGCTGCCCATATCTTGGGAAACCAAACTTCAGTTTCTACCACCCTACCTCGGGCTCTTTGACAAAGCAAAATCATTCAAAAGTGGAAGTGTGCTACGGTCAATGCAACCTACAGCTTGTGCTCGTGCCACAATGAAACATTGGTATTTGTTTGTGTTTGCCCTCCTTTTCTTTGCAAGAGAAGGAAACTTTTCAAACCTATCTGCAAATTAAATACAGGGGCCTGCAAAACCACCATATCACACTGTTATCAAAGAAAAAACTGCAGGGCAATAGCCAGATTTGTTAAATTTAGGTTTATAGAACTTTATGCCATATTGAAACAATATGACAACCATTCAGTGGCCAATGCCGACCCACTTTAAGTGACAGCTGCAGGGAGCAATACGGCTACCTAGTGCGAATAACTCATCAACCACCACGTTGGAGTGGTCCATTAACCAAATCTCAAAGTGACAATTGTATATAGGTTAGTCTTTATGATACATCAATTAGCCTCATCGCCGCAGTATAACTAATGATGACTTATTTTAAGAGACACCAACACTGGCGACATTGTAATCTTACATGTGCCACCAGCTAACTCTCACCATAGCCTAGCATGTCCATCAAAATCCATTAACTTCCAATGAAAACAACAGAAGCGCAAATAGAAAATGTCCCAGGGCAATAGATACAAGAGCACGTTCAAATCCACTCTGAGACGCCATCATCAAACGATCTGCCCCACCACATGTGCACCTCTGGCAGTCCGCAACAATGCCAGCACCAACAGATGCAAAGAAATCTTCACCATTGTGAAGGATTTCACCTCACAAGCAGTCGCCTCCAATTCGATCAACCCCACGCAGGACCTCTGCAGGGATCTCTTTCAATTCTTCAGCAACAAAATCATTGCCATTTATAGCATCTTAAACCTGATCAGACTGGCCTTGCCAAATCCTCCTTATTTTATCCAGAGAACCAAAGCTAACCACATGGCCCATCATCACCCAAGAAAAAACCACCACCACTATGAAGTACATTCACTCAGGGGCACCAACGGACCCCTGCCCCCACCATGCCTACTCCATAGGAATGCAACCTGTCAGCGCCATGCTTATATCCATTCTGAATACCTCTTCCATGACCTTCCCAGACGCTTGGAAACGTGCAACTGCCCCCCCCCCCCCCATTGCTGAAGAAACCCTCCGTGGACCCTTCAATGCTCGAAAAGTACAGACCAATCTCCCTGCTACCATTCCCGGCTACAGTCTTAAAGAAAATCGTCAACAGGCGCCTCACTGAATACCTCAACGACCACCAACTCCTCCACACCACTCAGGCTGGTTTCAGGCCAAACCACAGCATGGGAACTGCCCTCGTCGCCAACATGGATGACATCTGGATGACTCGGGACCGAGGAGACATGGCAGCCCTCATCTTCCTGACCTTTTGTCAACATTTGACACTGTGTCCCCACGCTCCCATTCTCAATCCAATGTCTACACAACATCAGAATCCAAGGACTTGCACTTGATAGATCATCTCCTTCCCGATTAGAACGACTCAGTCAGTCAGCCTTCCAGTACAGACCTCGGACTCCTGCAAGTTCATCTGTGAAGTTCTGCAAGGATCCTCCCAGAGCCTGACCCTATTCAACGCATACACGATCCTGTTAGCCAGGTTCATCCACTCTCAGGACATCAATGTCCTCTCCTATACCGACGACACACAACTCATTCTCTGCTTCATGGACAAGATGCTCTGGTCACAAGCAAGCTGGACTATGGGAACACCTTCTATTCTTGGATCAACAAACAACTTACCAGAAAGCTGCAGACTATCCAGAATTGCTCTTGAGCTCCCACGCCGTACTCGCACCACCCCACACCTGAAGGAGTGCCACTAGCTCCCCACACACAAACGGGGCACAATTTAAACTCCTCACCCACACTTTCAAGGCACTACATAACATCACCCAATATATCTGAACAATTACTTCTGCTTTCACAAACCTTCCAGATATTTCCGCTCGTCAGGACTTCTACTTGCACACATCCCATGCATACAAAAACCAGATCTGGTGGTTGAGCCTTCTCCGACATCGCTCCCAAAGCGTGGAATGACCTGCCACTACACATAAAAGCCTCCGCCTCACTTCTTGTATTCTGCAAGAAACTGAGACTTGGCTTTTCGAGTAGTCCCACTAGGCCCTAGGTGTGGCTAGACTGCCCAGGGACAGTGCGCTCAACAAAGCTGCATAATATTAAAAGCCAGCACTATAGAGGGCATCAGTGTTTATTTATGATATACTGGTTAATTTTACTGCAGGAATCTATTTTAACACTATTTTATAAGAAGATTGTCACATGGGCCTAATCATCTAGTTAGAAATGGGTTTAATTAAATGTGTAATAAAGGATTTACAACTGCAGATATCTGGATAGATACCTTCCACATGGTGCTGAAGAAATGCAGTTATTTAAGAAATCACTAATATTCTTGACTGGGCTTCGTATTTAGGGGGAAGAATAAGACCAAAAGTAAATCTGAAGTTTTTCAAACAAAAACACATTTCCTACCATCCAAAAAACAAAAATACTGGTTCAGAGTAGGCTACTGCCGTCAAGGATAGGTTACTGAATGCCTATCAGATTGAGAAGCACGTCTTTGCAAGTTCGCCATTATAAACTTTTTAAAGCTATATACTTCTGTTTCAAAGGCTGCAAAATCAGAGCGAACCAACCAACCACACCTGTTTTTAAGCTGCTCTGCGCACATCACAGATGGTCAGTCCTGCACCAACTGACTACCTCACCAAAAACCTCCCGTACTTCCCTTTTTACATCAAACACATTTTGTCAAGACAAAATTGTATAGTGCTGTACTGACGATAGTAAGGCTTTGCAATGCTGTCTGGTTCAGAGACCTTCATTCCTAGGCCTCAATGAGTCCATCACCTACTGTAGTATTAAACTGACCATTGGTCAAGATCCTCAGCCCAGTCAGTGCTACAATAGTCAGTTACCCTACACCATGGCCAAAAGCCCAGTTCCACCATAGATTAAACAAGCACTAGCAAAGCCAAAAGCCCTGGCAAGCTGGTGCAATGGTTACTTTTTTTGTGCAAGTATGTCACAGAAATAAAAAGAAAACCTACTAGCACCTAAACGTGACAGCCATGTGCTTCCAATACCAATTAAAGAGAGATTGTGTACAGTGTTAATAGAACAGTGCAGGAACTTATACCAGACAGATGTACTTTAAACTGGTACAAAACCCCTTCTCAGTTTTAAAGTACGACAGGAATCTTTGATTCTTACTGGTGCAAAGAAAATGTATCATTGGTTTTAAACAAGTGTAACTGGAACACCTAATGTAAACACGCAAGTATGACTAAATATTTTTTAACAAGGATCAAGATCAGAACAAAAAAAAGAGGAGTGGCAAAGTAAAGTACTGGCCTACCAGCCCAGGGGGGGGAGGGGGGGGCTTCTTTTTAGATGGATGTTCGGCCAGCCACTGCAAGAAACCTATGGCTGAAGTAGGTTGACTCTCAGACCTCTGCCATATGCGGCGTTCGGCCGAAGCTATATGAGAATAACAGTTGAACAGACCAATGAAAGAAGATGGCTGACCCAGGGCTCCTGTGTGTGTATGTGTATATGTATATATATATATATATATATATATATATATATATTACCTACTGGCGGTCGCCAGTAGGTAGTTATAGTTAGGACCCCTTTTCCATAGGAAGACCTCAACATTCTATTTTGAATAACTTTGGCGCCGGTCGACGAATCCTCGCGAATTTCTCAAAATAGGTGGGGCGCTACGCTCCGCTCCTACCCTGAAAGTCTCGGGGGGATTCGTCAAGCGGGGGCTGAGATAAAAGGGGGGTCCCAAAACGCGTTTTTCCCATGCATTTTTCCATAGGACCTTTAGAACGAGCTACAGCCCGAACGGCTGAACAGAATTACTAGAAATTTGGCAGAGAGGTAGTCCTCAGGTCAAGGAAGTGCCTTTTGTAGGTTTGGTGTAAATCTGTTCAGTAGATCCTGAGGAAATAGCCTTTAAATCAATATATATATCTGTGGAAGCTTACGGTGCGCTTACCGTGCGCTTACCGTAAGCTTACCGTACGCGTACGGTGGCGTGCGCGAGCGCGATTCTGATTGGCTGTTAGATCTTAGTAAACATTCGAATCGGTCGAAACCAGGAAGTGGCGGCCGCCATTTTCTCTCTCGAACTGTCAGGGGGGTGAATAAAAAAGGTGGATAATGTGAAAAGGGGGCAGGCTCGACAGTTCCTGACCCCCTAGCCTTGGTCAGGGGGTCCCAGAAGGACCCTCAAGGGCAAAAATAAAAAAAAATTATTTTTCGAAAAATCGCCGTATGCGCGTAGCGTACGCGCACGGCGACCTGCGGAATTACGCGTACCGTGCGCGCACGGAAAAAAAAAATTTGCGAAAAGGGAAGCTTAAAAAAAAATAAAAAAAATTGTGAGGTAAGGTTGGCTCTTATAAGAGCCGTTGGGTTCATACAGGGATGGAGGAAAGAAAGAATGGGAGTATTATGAGCGTCTACAAACATGCTGGTCTATCTTATTGTTAATAAGGGGAAGACTGACCTCCCCAAAAACAATAAGACCACCACATTTTGTACACCTCATTTCAACACTCGCAAATCGAGGGTTGATGTCCAAAGGAAAAGAAGAAGGTGATGCTCCAACAACAGAGGAAGGGCTCAGCTGAGCTGCCGATGATGTACTCGGCTGAGCATCTGAGGCTGGGCTCTGGTGACTTACTGAAGAGTTTTCTCCAGTATGTCGAGCAAAGGTCCTTGGGTGTTTGTCCTGAAGGTGTCTCATCATAGAGTGATTTCCAAAGGAATATTTCCTACTTGGATTTCCTCTTGATAAAACACGATCACAAAGTATGCAAGTGACCTTTGGAGCATTGACCTTTTTCTCCCCCTCTGGAAAAGTGAAATACTCCCATACAAAAGAAGTCTTTTGTTTCCTCCTTCTCTGGATCATGGTGGTGCTGCTGGCCTCACTCTCAGAAGAGCTCTGCTGTTCTGCCATTGTATCCCAATGTCAATCCAGCTCCTGCTCCTAGAGAATCACAAGCAGAAATGAGGGGAATGGGTGTGGTGTGGGAAGAATCTGGAACTGAAAGTAGTATCAACCAATGAAAAGTGTTCTTTCAAGCAGTAAAGAGGGGAATGGGTGTGGTGTGGGAAGTTTCTGGAAGTGAAAGTAATTTCAACCAATAAAAAGTGTTCTTTGTAAGTCACATGGCCTACCGTGCGCGCACGTGACGCTTACGGTGCGCTTACGCAGCGCTTACGTCACTTTCGCGCATGCGCATTACACGCCCCTGCGTAACCGCGACGTTGCTTCCGGGTGTACGCGTACGGCACGCACGTATCACGTATCGCGCATGCGCATTACACGCCCCTGCGTAACCGCGACGTTGCTTCCGGGTATACGCGTACGGGCACGCACGTATCACGTAGGCGCGCTGCACTAATTACGTCCAGAGCGCGTAGCGTCAGCTTACCGTACGCGTATTTTACAAGCGCGTAGCGTCAGCTTACCGTACGCGCACGGAAAAAAATGCATTAAAAAAAACCGTTCGATAATGCAGGATATAGTACATAAATTATTAAAAAAAGGCTTACAAAAAATGAAATAAAAAAAAATTGCATTAAATTATAATAAAAATATAAAATCGAAATAAAAAACCACTATCCACATTGACCCCACCCCCTGTGCTTTTGGTGGCGTTAAGTGGGCGCGCACGCCACGAATGGCGTAAAGTAACTTAGCATTTAAAAAACCGTACAAATTCACTGAAAAAACCATAGGTTTCACACACGTTATAGTTAGGAATTAGCATTTAAAAAACCTTGCAAATTCACTGAAAAAACCATAGGTTTCACACATGTTATAGTTAGCGGAAATTTTACTGATAAAAAACCAGTGAAATTCCCCCGTTATAGTTAGTGCAGGCAACTATAACTCACGCGACCGCAATCTTCTGCTGATGACATATGTGTCTTTATGAAAGAAAAATATTTGTAATATATGTATAGCTAAAAATGTATGGAAGAAGACATGGGCAAATAAGTGTCTAAATACAGTATTAGCATCAGCAGAGGATTGCGGTCGCGTGAGTTATAGTTGCCTGCACTAACTATAACGGGGGAATTTCACTGGTTTTTTATCAGTAAAATTTCCGCTAACTATAACATGTGTGAAACCTATGGTTTTTTCAGTGAATATATATATATATATATATATATATATATATATACATATACACACACACACGAGTATTTTTTCATTTATAATATCTGATTATATGTGGCAGGCAATAAAACTAAAGCGATCTTTAGACCAGACCTAAATATGATGCCCAAAACCCAAATTATTGATCAGCACATCCCATTACTACAGGGAAGTAACTTTCTACCTCCTCTTCATCCAGCCAGAAGAAGCTCTTAGTTTAGTGAGCTACCGATGACATCATTCATTATGACATTTCTCTTTATCTTTACATCAAAACACCACCGAATCTGATCCAGAACACTGGGGTGAGCTGAATTATATATGATTGGTATACTGGAGCACACCCACTACACAGGCTTCCTACTAATGCCTGGATAACCTGCAGCATTCTCGGCCTCTCCCACAAACACATCACCGTGAAAGCTCTGGATTCCTCTCCACCCCTGGAAACTCCCTCCGGCCAGCCAACCACAACCTATTCTCAGCCCAGACCAAAGAGCAGTTCAAAAGCTGCTAGGCATCTGATATGGTCCACTCTCATTATGGACATTTGGTTTGAGACAATACAGCTCTTAAAAAACATAATTAAACCTCTCACCATACTCCATGGACCCACCCACTTCAGACAAAGTAGGTTTGCTGCCATTCAGTATCTGAGCTACTTTAAGAGGAATCTCCACATTAATCCATCTGATGAGGCGTAGTAAACATTGGCTGAGGAAGAAATCCGAGCTTGTTAAACGCAGGGCAGTCCCCAACACTTTCTGCAATGGAGTTTTTTTCACCTAAGTCCCACCACATTCCAATTCCACCAGACCTAAGCACATTTTCACTGACGAGGACTCTTTCAGATGTATAATGTCTACATTGTTGAAGAAGACAGACTATTTTAGCAGGCCCACTGGTACTGGCATTTTATCGCACTGCCAGATATAAAACCCTCTGCTGAGGTTTTACTACTGAATGACCCCTTAGTAGCAGTAAACGGGACTTGAACCTGCAGTAACTATTTCCCCTTGGCTCAGAGCTGGTGGCCGGCTCTTTGGGTCTCTGGGCTGGTGGTAGTTTTATTAGTATTTTCAAAGCAAAAACCACATCTCAGGAGCTTACAGAATATCATCAGCTTATTACATTACAGTTCATTTATGGCGATTACAGGTATTTCATAATCCATTAAACACAGAAGCATAACAAATGCATACATGCAATAAAATAATAAATACAATATAAAATCGCAGCAAGATCATATCAATGAAAAAGTCACATATTAGGCACAAACATCTAAAATATTCCAGAAAGTCTTCAAATATTAAATCCTTGAATAGCCTTAAGTGCAGAGTGTTCTCCTTAACTGTATTAACCAGTAAAATGGTTCACCATTCAAACGTCTACGTATTAGATAAAACAATGCCGATAAATATTTTGATAGGGCCAAGATTCCAGGTGCCGCGGTGTTATAATATTATCCTCAGAGCAATCTTATACCGAGGTACACCAACATTTCTTAGCCAAGAAATTAAGTGTTTTGGTCAGGACGTCTTATATTATGGGGGGGGGGGGGTGGAGGGGGAGCGGAAGAAAGTGACCCTCATTGTCTGTTAAGAGGCAGAATAATGTTCAATTGGGTTAATCGTTTTTTGCATTTCCTATGTTTTGGTTAGATCAGCTAAAGGCTGTGTCCTCATTCGAAATTGCAGCACCAGTTTCTTGGCTTGTTGGGGCGTCATAATTAAGATAATGTTCAAGACTGGGTTTAGTTTTATGTTTGATAGTTAATTGTCTAGTGTTTGAAGACCTTAAAATGAGACATTCTTCTCCATGATTGCTATGTGCACTTCATTTAATCTGTTCAGTTTCTGTAGAAGCGTCTTCCAATTTGATTAAGATATTATCAAGACCAAGGAGTCCCAACTGATGTCAGACAAATTTCAACCATTTAGGTTTCCACTGCCTTGATTGAAATAACTTCTGTAAGTGCAGCTCTACACATGCCAGGTTATTTGCTACTTCATAAACGAAACCAGTGCATTGGGGGTTTAAGACGTAAACTAGCAACTTATTAAATGAGACTGAGCAACATGATGCGTTTCCTGGAGTTACAGTCTCCCCATCATCTCGATACTGAAGATTTGAGCTCCCCAATCTCTTTGTAGGAATCTGGTCTGGCGATTGCAAACTGGGGAAGTTGCCAGACCCCATCAATCTTCAGCACCACCCATGGACTCAGACAGCCTAATGTTTCATGGACCAAAACTTCTCCTCAGCCTCATTCTGTTTAAAGACCCATCATACTCGCATCTCCTAAAAAGATATCAAGCAGGAGAGAGGATTCCACTCTCCTTCGCCTGTGGAGAGGCAGCCTCCATCGCTTGTTGACAGCACAACTCTAGAAAATAAACTCACTGCATACATGTGATCTTGTCTCTTGGGCACAAAGATTTATGCCAGGGAGGGAGGCAGCAGCGACTGTGCTCAGTGCCTGGGGTATCAGACCGCACCCTGAAATTCCTTTCCTGGAGCCAGACGTGCCTGCTTCTTCTGTCCTCCTGTGTGCACAGTGCAGATATGAGGTGTGCCGGCTTGCACTGCCCCTGGCATACCATCATCAGTGAGGGCCCTTTAACTCTGGAATGCTGTCTAATTTGTCCCTACCTGCTAAATGGCCAACAAGTTGGGAACAACAAAATCCAAGTATTTACACAACTAACGCACCAGTTGATAAAGGGACCCTTGTATGTCAGTCATGAATAACCTGGGTACCAATCAGCAATGGCAGTGATGTAGTTAGAGGGAAAGCTTTAGGCAGAGATCTCCGATGATGTTTTTCTGCAGTGATGCGATACAAAGCATCCATACGTCACTTTAAAAATCACTTATTTCTCAAGTGCACCTCTCAGATGTATGGAACACCCAGTAGAAAACAGTGTTGATGAAAATTGGAATTAATTGTTGCACCGTTTTCACTTACAAATATGAACACAAGTTTGGGGAAACCCCAAACGTTCTCCTTGTTTATTTAAACACAGTGCAGCACTGTTGGTAATGTCTAGAACCAAAGTGAACCACGGAGCCCAAGCCTGTGACAATAAGGACCACTGCACATCATAGCAGCAATGGAAGAGGGTCTAGTGACCTGCACCAAAACGTTGGAACAGAGTAAGAACGGAGCATGGGGGAACAGAGTAAGAACGGAGCATGGGGAAACAAAGACGAGCGAGACGCGGCCTATGCCATTTATGAGTGAACCAGATAATACTGATGGATTCGTGGAGCACTGAGACGCTGCATGGCTGTATTGCTTCTCTGAGCTTGCATTACACTTTTAAAATGCCCCACGGTGTAGGCTGTGCTTGCTCACACAAATCAGTGTGCATATGAAGTCTTTCTAGCCCGACTGTTGAATAGAGCATGGGGTGTCAACAAGACCACCGTAGACTCCATTGCATGAGCATGCATGTGTGAATCCCAACACCCACACCATCGACGGTAAACTGGCCCTGTTGTGTTAACTCAAACCCCTGCATCCCATCAAGGGAACCTCCGATTCATTATGTGCCACCGTGACTGATGGCTGGTGAGGAGAGAGAATGCTTGAGTAAAGTAAGATTTCAGACGCATAAAACGTAATCCTTCATAGAGGGATATCTCAAGGTGCAACTGTCACCCTTGCTGTTTTAGGTTTCAACGGTACGACATGCAGCCTATCAGCCCACCAGTAATACTAACTCGATTAGGAGGTCTCCTCTGGAGATTTCAACCAGCAGACGTCTGAAAGGGCTCAGTCCTGCTGAAGCTCAACTGATCGAAGACCCCATGCCACTTGCTCCTCACAAAGAAATAACCTGTTTGCATCTAGAATTGGTGGTCTCTAGCAGCTGCATGGTGCAGATATGTTACGTTCACCAACATATGACAAACCCTTAGGATTCAGTATTGAATGGTAGGTTTCACTTCACTACTACAGAGACAACATCCATACAATTGCACCCCAACAACTGCATGTTATTTGCAAGTTTATTTTAAACACATTTCGGTATCAGCCTTTCAGTGCATCACAATATTTTTTTAAAATTCTCTTCCATAGATCAATGAACAGAAGCACACTTCAGGCGACAATACGAGGTAAAAAGCACACAATGTCAACATTCACTACAAAATACTAAGCCTGGGCACTAAGGAGGGTAGCATAAGTTTTCAAGGAGATGATAGGTGAATAAAGGGTCTTAGACTGCTAGACTAAGAGCCCTCTCGGCCCTCAAAAACTTTCTCCAAATGATTAGGACATTACTGTTGCATGGAGGAGGCCATGTCTTCATCCAGAAATGGAGCATCTTATTTTGGACCCACATTTGACACGAAGAGGGAAAAATGGAAGAAAATTCCTTCTACAACAGAATTAGCACATCTTCGCCCCAAGAAGACGGGTTTTATTTTGGACACTGAAGTCATCTGGAGCCACAGAATGTGTGACTAGACAGGTCAGCAACCTTTTTCAGGGTACAGCATCTTTGTGTCAGGTCTTTGTTAATGTTCAGGAAATGTGGGAGATTTGCATTCGACACTACAGTCCTTGCTTATTCCACAACTCCTTAATGTGAATGTTTTGGGCTGTTTCAAGGTCTTATGATCATATTATTCCGGGCATTTCTTGTCTAACCGTGCCCTTAGTTTAATAGGGTTTATCTCTCACTTCTCTTATACAGGGTTTGTCATGTTTTTTCTGTCTAAAATTTTATTTATAATTCTATGTGCCATATCTTCAGAGTCTAGTTTGAATGTGTTCATCTTTAAGGGTTGGTCATGGGCGTCTGGTTTGTAACAGAGCATTTTTCTGTGTTCTGCAGAAAAAAATGACTATCTCCTTCTTGATATACTTTGCAGGCTTTTTGGCAAACCTGAAATTCTCAACATTTTAGTTCACCCATGACAGGCCCTGGAATTAGGCTCACAGCCATTCTTGGAAGGACGCAATTTCTGTGCTCATTTATGTTCTTGGCGATGTCAAATTCTTCATATAATTTCTTCCCATCTTTGGGTTTTCGTGCCTACTCTTGTATGTGCAGTGTGTCTACTGCTTGGGATAAAGCTTGAAATTTCATTTTCCGTGCATTTTGCTACTGACTGTGCCAGCTACCGGTTTTCAATTTGGAGATCTTCATATCCCTCCGCTATGGCTTCACCATGCGCTAAAATGGCATTAAAGTGATTGGTTGGGGGCAGAACATCCTTCCCCTGGCAAGCAGCTGCTCCTCCCAGACTCCTGGCTTGTCCCCAAAGCATCACCCTCATTTGGTTAACATTGTTTTAGGTCCACTGACCCCTATGTGGCTGGCCCGTTAGACCCATGATATTTTGTATTGCTGAAAAAACATTTCTAGAATGTTCCTCTTAGCCATTCTAATGGGGGCCCAAAGTGTGGACGTGACCATTGGTGGAACATCACAGGCTCCCACTCACAAGCTGAAAGACTATGTATTTTGGTTATCATTGGAGGATAAGCAGCTATGTTGTGTTTCCTTTTCTTTCCGGCTTCAATCTGGTCTGATGTCACCTTTGCTACCTTGATAGGTCCAGCCCTCTTTCCCTCTCTTCTAGATATAACTGGGATACCATGACTCTGTACTTGCAGTGCAATCCTTGGTGCTCACCAACAAAGTAGGAAATTTGCTTATACATAGCTTACACAACAAAACACTTGGTCTGCTACAAATTATTCTAAAGTCGGATCACACCACCCCTTCCGTAGTTCACACCTTCCTCTAGAATCTCTTACTGTTTTCAAGTTATGGGACATTCCTTGCACAGCCATTAACTTCCAGCCAACCACCAAACGACAACCTATTACTCAAGGCTCAATATGCATTAAGTGGCAAGAGCTTGGCATCTAAAGACAAACATGACTCAGAGTCCAATTTAAATGACATTAGCCCTACTTTCTGGTATACATTGAAAAAGCTCCATGGCTAGAACAGCCAGAGGGAAACATGTGATGGCAGAATAGACATGCGCCCTTTAGTTTTGAGTCAGGATATGGACCCGTTTCGATCTCAGAAATCATTTTGGATGAAAAAGTAGTTTGGATCCCATAAACAATCCATAAAAAACAAAAGGCTACGATCACCATTTGTCTGAAGTTTAAATCAATCGAATCCCACGGAGGAGGTAGGGCAGTCCCGGTAAGGTGTAAACACCTCCCTGCAGCTTTCAATATCATCACTCAATAGTGGCAGTGACGACAAATTGGCAGCTACAGACCCTTTGCACTGCTCAGTTCACGACAGAGACCCTCTTCAAACTGCGAGAAGCTCAAATGCCATAATCACACCTCTGAGAAACTCCACTTAATTTATAGGATTGCCTAAGCCTGCGATCCAAACCCCCACCAAAAAAAAAAACAGAGGAAAAGCACACTGGCGCAAGATTAAACGGAGAGTCAGCGAACGCCGAGCTTCACTAGAGATCCCTTTGATGGCTCAGGACTCAAGATCAATTCCCAACAAAAGCAGATGCGTGCGCCTGCAGCCTTTGTCTTAAAAAGAGACACCAACTGCTGCCCCAGATGCACTGCTGAGAACAAGCCCGAGTTACTGTGGCGAATACAGCAGGGCGAGTACAAATTTCCAAACGCGCACTGTGAAAATATCCCCTAAATGTTCCAATTGTGAAGTTGAGGCGCAGTAAACTAGACAGAAGCAATATGAAATTGCAAACAAAAGCAGGAACTAGTTCCCACCCCACTTATGAATAACCCCCCCAAGCACTGTCCAGTAAGTACGGCACATTTTACTTGAAATATTACGATACAACATACGATAATATAAAAGAACTATTGTCTGTTCTCTGAATCACATTATCTCAGCTTGTGCCAGCGAGGCCATCTATTTAGCTCGATGGGGGAAGAGGGTGGGGGACACAGCACAGACAAATGAACACACAAATATACCCACAGTTCATCACATTCAACTGCATAACTCTTATAAACGTTTGTTCATAATAAAAAAAGAATTGGGCATAGCAGAGACTTGAGATGGAAGCAAATGATCCAACCGTGCTAAGCATGTTAATTAATTTATGAAACCGAACAGGCTTAATTTACCCCAAAATACATAATGCGATTTAAATTATTTCCTCAAAATCAATGGTGCGGTGAGTGAGTTCTAAAACTAACTTTATCACAGGAAAGACACGAGCGCTGCGCTGTCTCCCTGTTGTCTATGAAAAAGAAATCAGGTCACTGAATTATCTCCTTCCTTTGATTGACTTTTTCAATTTTTATATAGCGTCACGGTCTCTGCTCGAGACTACGTTACATTTATTATTTTAAAATTATAAAGATTTATTAAGAACATCTCAAAAAGGGGAGCAGTTTTCCCCCTAACACTCATTGCAAGCAATGTAAACCACTGCAACAGAGAGCTGAGTAAGCACTGTGACTGAATTGAATGGTATGAGACAAAAAAAAAACCACCTGGCATTTAAACCGGGTCCTCGCGCATTTGAACTGAAACATCAGGAAAGCTCCATGTGCTGGTGCCCTCAGCAAGTTTGTGAAGAAAACTAGTTGAACAAGAAAATCTCCAAAACATGTTTTTTTCCCTCTCTGATCTCTGATGGAATCAGTGAGGCGGGTGTTGTATTTTTCCACGAAATGACCGAGTTTTGGTGAGAATGTCCTTTGGTTCCCTTTTGGGGTGCAGATAAGTGATTTTCGGGAGGGACAGGGGGGGGGGAGTGGGGCTGTTTTCGGGGAGCGGGGGCTCTTTATGTGGCTGCCATGCAGCACTTCCTCCTCCCGCAGCCCCCATCTTTCTTTTCTCTCTCCCTGCTCGGAGGGAGGGAGAGAGAGAGTGAGAGAGAGGGCAGCTCTCGGCTCCAGCCAAAGCGCTAAATTTAAAAACCACCACCACCAAAAAAATTAAGCGAGAGAAGGAGTCCGCGCGGCGCCCGGGGGACGGGGAGGATCCGGGGGCGGCCTGCAGCCGGGGCTCCGGCGTGAAATGGCTCCCAGGCAGGCGGGAGTGGGGGCGCGGGGGCCGCGCCGGCTCCGGTGAGGGGGGCGGCACCTCACACCTGGGATCCTGAGGGGAAGCCTGCCCTGCCCGCCGCGTCCTTCCAGGACAGGAGGATGTATCTCCCCCCTGGCTCCCCCGCCCGGCTCACCATTTCCTGACTTTCTCGATGGCTGCCATAACCCGCTTGATGTCATCCTTCGCCCGGCTCCGGGTCTCGGCCCGCACCGACCGTCCGGACATGGTGCGCCCGCTCTGTGCCGCCGCTGGGTGAGGGGGGTGCGGGCAGCCGCGGCCGGTGCCTCTCGCTCGCTCTCTCCGGCGCACGCACCGCACTCACACACAAAGCCTGGAAGTGCTGCTCCTCCCGCGCCTGCGCCCCGGCTCTGCTGCTCACACTGCATGCAGGCCCTGGGCAGGAATCGCACGCACTGCAGGCCTGAGCAGGAATCACAGGCACTGCACAGGGAAGGGAAGGCAGGAGCCGGCCGGGCACTGCAGGCCTGGGGAGGACTCGGCATAGAGCAGGAGTGAGCAGAAACCACTCACTGCAAGCAGGAGGGGAGGAAGGAGGCATGTGTCTTACACTGCAGGCCGTTGCAGAAATAACACTGCATACAGGAGGCGGTCCAAGATCACACACTGCAAACTGGCGGTGGGCATGAGCCGTACACTGTTGGCTGTGGCAGAAATAACACACTGCACGCATGGGCGAACCGAAGACCACACATTGCAAACAGGAGGAATGAGCCAGGAGTGGTTCGCAGGGAGGGTGGGACTTGGGTCAAATTCAGGGCCTCTCCTCTCGGCAGCTGGGCCTCGTATCCATGGGTGAACAGCTCCTGTGGGGCACATCGCTTCCTCTCCTCTCTTGGCAAGCTCCCAGGTCTAAGGCAGATCTACATCTCTCTAGTTTGGTATGTAGACTTCAGTCAGGCGCGCAACACCCATTGGACTCAAAGGGCTTCAGCCACCCCCCCGTCGTGTGTGGCAGCCCGGGATGAGACCGCTTCCCTGGTACCCACACAGCCCCACCCGAGCACTTCACAGGTCTTTAAAAGACCATTTGCATATTAATAAGGCCTTGCTGTTGTTTCACCCCTGCAACTCCACTCTGCCTATTGCTTAAAGATTCAGCCCCCCCCCCCCGAAATCAGCTCCACTCTGCCTATTGCTTAAAGATACAGCCCCCCCCCGTATTTTTTCTTAGCCCCCACGAAATGTGGCTCTAGTTGCTCCTCTGACTTCAGTAGATGTCCCCTTACCTCCAGGAGACTGGTTGTCAGGATCGGACTGAACAGACAATAGGCCTGAGCACCAAAATAAAAGTGCTCCCTATTAATTTTAATGCCATGTTTGCAAATTGGTGTCGTTTTTAACTTGTAAAGACAGCTTGCAAGGTCCGACTTGCAAGGTCTGAAGACCGCATAGGCAAAAGCAAAACTAGAGGTCGCTCATTCTCCTACATTGCATCCAAGACGTGGAACAATCTCCCTCAGCACATCAGAGCCCCTTCCTCTCTTCGTGAATTCTGCAAGAAGCTGAAGATCTGGGGCTTCGTATAAGGACCTTGAAGGCCACAAAGTTAAACACCTAAACAAAGTTTAAATGTATGGGCCCCACTTCTATACTTGATTTCCAGACAGGAGATCTGGATTTTCTCTTCAAAATCCAGGATCCTGTCTAATGCGGTTCTGTTTTACATTTCATTTTCAGAGTGCAGTGTAGACAGAGTTTTTATGTAAGGCAATGGCTTTCCCTGCAGGTAGTGATTTGACTGGATCCTAGGAGGAGTAAGCACAACATGAGCACAATAGGCTGTCGTTTGCCTTCCTGGAGTAGCCAATCAAGAGGAAAACAGAAGGACCAGCCCTGCCCAGAAGCATTGCACTGTAACAGCTGAATCTGCGGACTCACCCCCATGCCCCCAATTATCAACCAAATGGCAGTGCTTAGAAATGACTAATGAGCAGTCACCTGCTAAACATCTACTATAGAATGTCTAAAGAGAGCTATGTCTCTATTCCTACAGATTTCAATGTCTAGGCCTCACACTGTAGATCAGGGATGAAGGCCATACTCTGAGCCAGTTTTATCATTGGTTGCACTCGGTGTGGCACTCAGTGCGGCAATCTATGTTGGCACGCCTCCCCCCGGACCTCCTTCACAGATTGCCTCACTACCACCCTCTAATGACGCCCCTCACCTCTCTTTACATTTATATCTTACAACACTACTCATCCCAATGTACAGTGTCAGAGCACTTTATATCAAAAACATATTATAGAGAGACAATGAGTCATAAAAGTGTGTAAATTAATGTATAGGAAATGTTACTGAAGACATTGAGTAATACAATGTGCAGGAGTCACATGTCATCCATATTGGTAGGTATTCTATGTTAAGAGTGCTTGGTCTGGAGAAATGAAGGGCCAGTTTACTTAGCTTTCATGCAATGTAATAACCAATGCTGCTGCGTTGCATGAAAAGGAGAGAGCATCTCTAGGTTATACGGTGTGCTTTGGAAATTAACCCTCTACCCTACTTTATCATAAGTCAAAACTATAAGTAGACAAATCAACCCTCTTCTAGTGCATTAACCCCAAGAATTATCATCCCATTGTAAACATCCCTTAAAAAATGCCGGGCACACAAATATCTCTGCAGGCTGCTCTTACCTTGCCTCAGCTTGTCATGCAAAGGGTGCCCCCTCGAACTTGGTGCCCAGCGTGGTGGCACAAGACGCACCACCCTAATTAGCACTGGTCATACACTTCAGGGAAGGTTGTATTACGACCTCCATCTTTTGCCATTTCAAGCCAAAGGCAATTCAAAAAGGATACCACTGCCTTCAGCATTCACACTCTTGCAAACAATATGGTTTCCTGCTACTATTCAACATACACACACACGCAGAGATGTCAGCAGAGGGTCTAGGCATGCCCTAAGTAGAACTCTACACAAGCGTGTCTGTAGTTATCATGCTCACACTTTCAGAAGGTAAAAAGTCCTGTCCAGTGCTATGAATTCAAAAACAGTATGCTCCCACCGCTGCTCAAATCAGTGACATAGATGGCAGTCTTGTATCCCTAGAGAATATGATTTTGGTGCCCATCCTGAACTAAGAGCCGGGCACTGAGTCTCATGGTCAATTTTGGGCCGGGTTTTGTAAACTCACTTAGGTTTTCCTTTGTGCTGGTGCCTAAAGAAAATCAGGATATCATTTTCACATGCAGTTGAGTTACTCAGGGCAGGGGTGCATGTCCGTTTACCATGCAGGGAACATGCTGATCCTAATATACACACACTGCTGGCCTGGAGCAAGAACAGCACTCTGTATACAAGTGGCAGACAGAAGCTGCACACTGCAGGCCTGAAGCAGAATTAACTCGTGAATACCGAAGACTGGAAGAGACAGTTGGTGCACAGGAGCAGGAATAACACTCTGGCAGAACCAGTGATGGGACCATAGGGATGTAGGGGTTACTGGGCCACAAGCCTGTAGATTGGAGCCTTTTATCACTGATGTCCCGAGCCACGATCTACTGTGGAGCTTCAGACTGGGCACCAAGTACACCCTTTCCGCACTTAAGGGGAGCAAAGATGAGCAGTGCAAGGTGGCTCGGTGAGGGAGTGTGGTGGTAAGGGCTCAGCACCCAAACAGGCAGGCAACAGGCACTTCAAGTACTGCCCAGCCCAGTCTTTTTCTATTTAAAAAGAGAAGTTCTTCAATTGCACACCAAGAGGTAATACTACACAAAAGAAATGTTAATCAGTTACAAGATTCTGAGATGGGTGCTAAGGGATTTGAAACACTCAGAAATATTCAGGCATACATCTGGCACAGGTGCAAGCTCACTGTAACAGGGTTCAAGCAGCTTCTCTGGTTCTATGAATTATAGTCCTGTCCATATATGCTCACTTTGCCACTGGACTCAAGCTAGCCTGGCTGATGAGGAGTGTTACCCCAAAACTGGTCCCAGGATGCTTGTTTCCAGTCCAGAGAAGACCTGGCTTTACAGTTCGGGCTGGACTGTTACAGTGAGGTGCAGAGTCAAGACTGATTTGCATTTGGCTGGGTCTGAACTGGGGTGGCAAAGTGTGCTAAAGAATGATGATTGATTCAACCCAGATCTGTGACTGGGGGTGAGTGTCTGAAAAGTTTCAGCACTCCGTCCATCATCTCCTTGTGTTTACATATATGTCTCATTACCAAGGTTTTTTGGGAAATTCATTTAAGTTAAATAACCCTCTGGAATTTTAGCAGAGAGAGACACAGTAAATGTTCAAGTTCATATGGCTCAAGTTACCTGGTGGATCAGATGCTTGGAACAGTCTTGCTCGCACCACCGAATACTGTGGTCTGGCGGCACTTTAGCCTCCAACTCTTGGCACTGGTGCTTGAGAACTGTGGCTCCAGGTGGGAACAGTGCATGCCCAGCAGCACCCCAAGGTCACTCACCAAAATGAATCTTTTCAATGGGGTGGTCTTGAGTCTTTGATAGCAAGACTCAATGTCACATCAGAGTCCGCACTAGTTCTCCGGCCTCTGGCAAATGACAGTCACAACATTATCACTCTGGCTGACACATAACGAGGTCATACGATGATTCGGCTTCTGTGGCTTTTTGTGGAAATGCATAGGGAGGCTGGGAGACTCTGTCCAGATTCAGGTTGGCACAGGTTATTCTCCCCAGTTCAGTCCACCTCTTCTGGGCTCTTCCACACTCCAGGCACAGGGGCTGAGCTCCTCCTCGGACATCTCTTCCTGCAGGATTAGGTGCTCCTTCTAATCTCTTAGCTCACCAAACCACAGGCAGATCCACAGCTGCCCAGCAAGATGCTCAGACTTCAGGTGATGTCCCCTCATCTCTGGGACACTGGCTATCAAAGATACCAGCACTAGATGTAAGCAGTGCTTTAAGTAGTGTATGGAGCACTCCCTTCTTTGCTCAGTGGAGAACCCGGAACTGCAACTAAGTAAGATAGTTAGTGTCCCACTTTTATACCAGTTTTCCAGACAGGGAATGTTGACCCCCTATCAATGTCCACAAAACAGTGTGAAGACATTCCTATTCGTAGTTGACTGTTTCTTCTACATATCAGGCACCTTCTTTGTCCAAGGTGAAGGTTTTCACAGAAGGTGATGAGGAGACTGGGTCCAACCGAATCAGCATCCAAAACAAGAGCACGCTGAAAGACTCTGCAACTGTCGCCATCAGCTTTGTGGAGTACCACTCAGATGAGATACAAAGGGGACAGAGCCTGCTTAAAGGATTCCCTATCCTTAACAATAGAATCTGCTGACTCACATCTTCATTCCCACTATCACCTAAATGGCAGTGTTCAGGAAAAGATCATATTCAAACCATTGCTAGCAGGTCACAATTGAATAAATAAGGCAGCCATGTCTCCATCTTCCTACATGTAGTTATCTGAAGCTACTCCTTCTAGTTCAGGAATGCGAGCAATACATTTCCACTGTCTGATGAGGCTGCACCTCAAACACCATCTTGTCCTATGTTTTAAAGAGGGGTATTCAACATTGATCCTAACGGCCTCTGCACCAACACACACACACACAATATAGTATTCCACCACCAATCATATGACTGACACACACACACACACTCTCTCTCTCTCTCTCTCTCTCTCTCTCTCTCTCTCTCTCTCTCTCTCTCTCTCTCTCTCTCTCACTCACTCACTCTGTGCATACATTAAAGCAAATTTTAGACACATGGGGCCTGCAGGCATCACACATATCCCTAAACAGAAGAAAACTCTGGTCAGTTGTATCAGTCATAAAAATGGTACGGTGCCCCTCATGTATATGGCACAAAAAATGGACAGTAGTCCAAGGTTGATTTGAGATTACACTTTTTGCTCCCTGCAGACCACAGAGGTTGGATCTGAATCTCAGAAACATGATGAAAAGTCTAGGCCTCTACACTCACACCTTATTGTTGTGTGCTGGGCCACAGACGATGAGGATGCCCGATAACCTACAGTTGGAATCACTGAGGGCAGGGGTGCAAGCCTGTAATATCATGCAGGGAAAACATACGTCTCAACACACAGTCCATGCCTAAGTATGGTGGCCCATGCTGCAGGTTAAGTAGAAATCACACTGAGTCAGGCAGCAATGACATGCTGTTGTAACGTACATCATAGGCACGCCCACTGGAATTATGCGATTCTGCGGCTGTGAATTTTTTTTGCATAATTATGAATTTGCTGCATTTGTCACATTATCCATCATCTGCTGCATAATCTGCAGATTTTAACAAAAATATTAATTTGTTTCCATTTGAAACAGATCAGAAAGTTACAAAAAACATTATCAGGTGCGTATGCGCGCAGAGGATGTCCCTTCGCGAAGTTTAACTGGTCATCTTTCAGTAGCTTGTTTCTGCATTTGGTTGTTACACTGGTACTGATGAGGTGAAATATGTGCCCAGACAGTATCTCCATGTGTAATAATGACATAATATTGAAGAAATATTATCAGCCAGGAGGTCCCTTTTGCCCCCACATGACTGCTGACACCAAAACACTGCCTACTCCCCGCTGCAAAGATCATTGCACACCTTGTGATGAGGTAAGCAGACACCGTGTTTTCTGAAGTTCTGCCTGTGCACAGGGGTTGGGTAGGATCCGGGGACTACCGTTTTTTAACGTGAGGATAAAGCGGACAACGTTCCATGTTTGTGTATTGACGTGTTTCTCTTGGCAATGCTAAATGCAGATGTAAATATTATGTTAATATAATAGGTAGAAGGTTGTAAGAGATATAAGGGTACCGCTTGCAAGATTGTGTATTGTGTACATGTGTTGCACAGTAGTTATGGCGCTGCATAATTGATAAACTTAGTATTCCCAATATCACACTGAAAGTGGTCAAGGTTAGTAATTTGAAATTGGAAGGCGATAATATGCGTTCTAGTGCTTGACACAGGGAACATCTGAAAAGCTGGTGTTGCTAAACTTTACGTCCTAGTATGATCTGAACACTCAAATTACTGCCCTGGAATGAAATGAAAAAAACATTTATATAGCTCAATAGCTACCCTGAGGCATCCCAGCGCTGCAGACGAACGCGGACAGAAGAGAAGAATTCAGTGGTTTAGAGGCAGTGATTAAAAAGCAGGGTTTTTAAAAGTTTGCGGATGGGTAGGAGATTGGGCTCCGACCGCATGCGTGGTGGGAGGGCATTCCATAGCTTGGCGTAATTATAGGAAAAGGAGCGTTTGCTGCATCTCGCTCTCTTTATTTGAGGGAGTAGGGCGAGGATGCTGATCGGAGCAGTCTATTAGGTTGATAGGGGGTTATCATTGATTGGCTGACTGCCGGACCATTCTTCCAGAAGGCCTTGTGGGCAATGCACAAGGCTTTGAAGTAAATTCTCTCCCTAACTGGCAGCCAGTGAAGGCTTCTTAGTGCCAGGTTTGCTGATTGTCGATGAGGGGTCTGGAGGAGCGTGCGGGCTGCACATTTTTGAATTATCTGGAGCTTGCGGATGGTAGATTGAGGGGCCCCTAGATATAGGGCGTTCCCATAATCCAGGCGTGCTAGAATAAGGCCTTGGACCATGGGAGAAGGGGAAGTATTTTACGTAGCATCCTCAGCATTCTGTAGCAAGTGGCCGAAAGTTTTGGCACTTGATGGTTAAAACTAAGGGAGTGGTCCAGCCAGAAGCCAAGGCTTTTGATCTGGTTTTTGGGTACTGAGGCGGGGCCAAGGCATTTCGGCCACAGTAGTTCCGAGTTGAAAGAGGGGGATGTTTCCAAGAAGCATGAGCTCGGTTTTGTCCACGTTGAGCTTTAAGCAGGACAGTTCCATCCAGTTGGCAACCTCCTCTAGGCAACTTCTTAGGTTGCTCGGTGTCTTCTTGGTGGAGCATTTAAAAAACAAACCGCAGGTATCATCTCAGCAGTAGGCTTTATAAAGAGTCTGCTTAGTTCTCTTATAGGAGATGCACCCGACACTGTATTTCAAAATGCTGGAGTGAGAAATGTTACCTTCACAGAGACTAGATGTGATGAGCCTCCATTTAATTCGATTAGAACAGTAGATTGGGATCAGCTGAGGAAAATTTATTCCGATAGGCCAGATATTGGATCTCTCATGGCTCAGCCAATGCAGCCAAATGAGGATCCCGGTCAGTTCCTTAAAAGGATGAAAGAGAAATGGATCCAGGCAGTAGGTAAGGGTTGGGAAGTAACAGGAGGCAATGCAGTATTATTTTATAATGTAGTTAAAAAAGGGTTGACCTCTGACATGCAGGACAGCCTAGATAACATAGTAGCCCTAGAACCCAAGCCCAGGACAGAAATACAAGTGCACATAATCCATTTTTGCAAGAAAAACAGAAGAAAGAAAGGAACAAACAGGAGGTGACAGAGAAAGCAGCAGCCAAGTTAGTGCAGCAAAAGTTGGCAAAGAGAGGAGCAGTAGAAGGAGCTGTAGTGGCAGCCATCAATCAGATGACTGCAATGTCTGTGGGATCGGTCCCAGGCACCACTCGACAACAGTACCCACAACAGCAGGATGATATAAGGATGCAGGGAAGTAGTAGAGGAGGACGAGGAGGAATAGGAAGAGGTAGAATGGGTCCTCAGAGGAGGGATCAGGTATGTCATTATTGTCAGAGGTTTGGTAATTTTATTAGAGACTGCAAAACTAAAAGATGGGATGAACAAAATTGGAGGAAGAGCAGGCATTTATAATCAGCCAGGGAACACAGCAGTACAGCCACAACCAAATCTGCAAATAATACACCGCAGACGCCATCCTAAAATATACAGCCACCAGTAATGCCTCAATGACAACACGTGCCACCTCAGTAAAGCTACAAAACACCCCCAATAATGATTCCACTTCAAAGTGGACAAGGAGGTGTAGTTGTGAGGGAAGGAAATCCATTCCAGATGAATTCAGTGGGAGGACATACACAGTGAAGGTTCCCCCAGATTATTTCTATGTGTCCAGTCTTATCAGTGACGCACAAACCAGATGAGGAGCCTACTGCGACGGTAGCTATCAATGACAAAAGGTATGCATTCCTCATAGATACAGGAGCAACTAGGTCCTGTATTAAAGAGGGAATCCTTCCGATTTCTAACAGATCAATGAACACACATGGATTCTCTGGGGAAGTGATATGGGTTCTTTTTACCAAGACAATGGAAATGAAAGTAGAGGGAAGCACATTGATGGCAGTTTACTGTTTTCTTCAGTTGCCCTTAGCTAATCTATTAAGAAGAGGTCTGATGACCAAATTAAATATGACTATTCATTTTGAATCTAATGGTACCATGGTATGTTCCACCCCTGGAGTCTCACCTTCCAGGATCATGGCAGTAACAGTAGATTCCTCTACTGGAGATAAGATCGTGTTAGAGCACAACCTGCTGATACTACAGCAGTATATACAATTATAGCCGAGACACCAGAGTTACTTGGAAGGGAGGTTCAGTTACCCAAAGAATTTCTCTTTCGGCGACAAGGACAGGACTATTGCAAAGACAGGCTTTAGAAGTAACACCAACCTATGGCGCTCTGATAGCCAGTGACAATAATCATGTTTTATGGGCATGTGTTATTTTCATTGAGCCAGGAAAAATGGTTAGGGAGATATTCAATGACCAACTGTTTGATGATAATCCCAAGAAAAAGGTTGTAATTTTCCAAGATGACACACCATTGAGGACAGTGTTAGAAGTATGGAAGCCCACACCCAGCAGCACTTTTGATTCTGTTAGAGAAGCAGATCTGTCCCAAGTACCAGACACTTTATGGAATAAGGGCCCCGCTGATGTAGGCCTGATTCGTACTCCTACTCCATTCAGAATTACTTTAAAAGTAGGTGCTCTTGTTGCAGCGTGGAACATCAAATTCCCCCTTCGTCACAGACCAAATACCTCAATAGCAAATTCACTCAAATACATTCATTGGTGGGGCCCATAACACCAACACTCACTCTCCGTTGATCTGCTTCCCTAGAGGAATAAGCTTCCAAACGCTGACATGAAAGGAATATCTTTACCTAACCCTAAATGCGTTGACTACAACACATTTGTCAATTAATTAAATATCATTTATCTAAGAAAATTGCGAATTGTTAGAAATCATCATTAGATCTGCAGAACATCATATTTACCTAATCTGGATTAGAGTCGTCCTCTAAGTCAGTCAAGTCGGGAAAAAACCTTTAAATTCATCAAAGTCAGGCCGCAATTCAGTCTCTCAAAGTTTCAGGATAACAGCTGTCCAGCAGTGTCACCGTCCTCTCTGTCAGCATAACGCCAGGAAATCGAGTTCGTTAAGGAAGAGCGTTTTTTAGTTCATTTCCCTACCTACTTTTATAATGAAATTAATGTCAAAATGTATCAAGATTGGGGTTTTGGAAAGTTCTGATTGGTAGACTTGGGGTCATCCGTTAAAGTTCTCATATAGTCCGCAAAATGAAGTCATCGCACTTGCTGGTTCTGGTTTTAAGACAGTCCTTTGTATTGTCGTTGGTGAAGCTCCCAGAGCGTCCTTGACTAGAACATCAGCTCCTGGGGTCAGGACTAGGCCATTGTTGCTGGTGGTGACGCATGCGCACTTCACCCGGAACATCGTGTTGTCAGGAGCAGTCACGTTCAACGTCTCGTTCAGCCATTTTGAATTAGGCCGAAATGGTCAACTTAAGCAAAACAAACATAAAAACGTAATTAAAACATGGAAGTGTCTAATAAAATGTTAAACCCTCACTAATACCCTTATGTGTAAGTAATTATCTAACAGAATAGCAACATCCAAAGCGTTTATACTCACTAAATGATGCGCAACTTACAATTACATCACAAAAGCAACATATAACATGCAATATTCTACTTTTCTACTATTAGTATGTGTACATATGTTAGTTTACAATTAGTTTAGCCATGCAAAGTACAAATCCCACGTGTAATTCTTTTTGTTAATATAATTGATAAGTCTTTCACTGCAAACAAATTAATAAGATTACTATTAGTTGATTAATCAGATTAATATAAACATGCATAATGGGGGGGATATACAAAATTTTGTACTACCTGCTCCAGCACTCTCTTACCCAGAGTGAGGCAATATCTCAAAGACTCAGATGAGGGCATCGCCCTTACTATACAGGCGTTGCTTGAGCAAGGAGTCATTTACTCTTGAGTGTTTCCTTGTAACACCACGACTTACCCGCTCAAGAAATCTAAGGGTAATACTTTGTGTATGGTTCAAGACCTTCATCCCCTGAACGACATAGTGGTACCAGAATTTCCAATTATTCCTGACCCCTCCATCATTTTGACGAATATTCCTCAGGGAGCAAAGTATTTTTTTGTTATTGATTTGAAAAATGCCTTCTTTAGCATCCCTCTTCATCCAGACAGCCATTATTTGACAGTGTTTTCCTATCGCGGGACTCAGTACTTGTACTCTCGTTTACCCCAAGAGTATTGTGAGTCCCCTATAATTTTTAACAAAATGATAAAGAACGACCATCAAATTTCCAATATTACAGCACATTGTTGCAATATGTTGATGACATATTGATTTGTAGTCCTACTGAGCAGCAGTGCCGGAAAGACACTATATATCTTCTTGGAAGTCTTACCCAGAGAGGAAACACAGTAGAGAGAGAGCAAATTAAGTACTGTCAGGAAGAGGTTCATTACTTAGGGCAATTGTTGGCAGCTTCTGAGCGACTCGTAACCCCCAAAACAGCAGCATCCATCCACCGAATGACTAAACCAGAAACTGTCAAAGGAATGCCGACATTTCTAGGTCTCTGTAGTTATGTGGGACAGTGGATTTTTGATTATAGTACATTAATAGCGCCATTGTTGGCTTCTATCAAACAAGTGCAAGAGACAGAAATGACAATATACACGGACACCAGAGATGAGAAAGACTTTCCAGAAATGTAAAACTGAAATAACTGCTCCAGTTTTGGGAACACCTGACTACACCAAGGAGTTGTATTTATTCTGCCATTGCAATGGTCAGGTGATGACAGATGTCCCTACACAGAAATACCCTTTTGGACACAAACCCATTGCATATTTCAGTGGACTTCTGGATCCATTAATAAAAGGACATTATCCCTGGAAGCAAGCACTCACCCCTGCAGCCTTTGCAGTGCAGAAGAGCACCCCCATTGTCACCAGGGCACTTTTTTTTTTTTTTTTTTTTTTTTTTTTTTGAAACCGTTTATTGCAATCTCAAATAGTTACAGGTATGGGCCTACAACCGTCTGGCCGGCCGCTAGAGTGGCAGAAGCATATGACATATATACAGAAAAATCTCTTGGCGGTGCAAAAAGGTAAATCAGGGGATATCAGTAGCGCAGGCCACATAACTCCAAACCCACAATACGGTTTCCTTTTGTCAAAACACAACAACACAAAAAACCACACCCGCAAGGCAACCCGCAATCCCAAGTGACAGCACGCGCTCCTTAAGTGGGGGACCCCAACCAATCGCCAAACTCTGAAGAGGGGGAATGAGAACAGATCAGGGACTGGGGAACCACGTGCCCGTGGCTAGGGGAGGGGGTCGGCTAGGGGGACGGGGCTGGTGAGGCAGCCGGCAGCAGTGGCGGCTCGCAAATACCCCCGCGATAGGCGTTCCAGGGGCCCCAGATTTTCACCCACGCCCCAGGCTTACCCCTCGCAACATACACCACCTTTTCACGAAACATACACCAATCCATGTGTTCTTTCCAGGCCGACACCGCCGGGGGCCTCTGGGATCCCCACAATTGAGCAATGTCACGCTTAGCTATCATGTATCCCAGAGTCACCCACCGCGTCTGCGGAACCGAGTAGTCAGTTGGCTCCCACACATTCAGCAAGCATCTCCTCGCTTCAGGCAACAGCGCGACACGCGTAACCACTCGCAGGACCTCGTGTACACCACGCCAGAATCGCTCCACCTTTGGGCATTCCCACAAAATATGCAAGAAAGTTGCCAAAGCACCACAGCCACGCTTACACAGTCCATCCTCAGCAAAGCCCATACGTAGAAGCCTCGGCCCCGTCACGTAAACCCGGTGGAGGATCTTAAGCTGGACGAAGCGAAGGCGAGCCGGGATGGCCACCTCCTTCGGAGAGGCCACCGCGGAAATCCAGTCCTCGTCGTCCAATTCCAGCCCATCGGCAACCCAGGCCTCGCGGAGGCCAGTCAGCAGGCCCGATCGGTCGTTGATCAGTTTTTTATATATAAGGGAGATCGTACTGTCTGGGACATGGCCATCCAGCACTCTGTCCTCCAGGGGGGAAGACTCCGGAATGGACGCGACATCCGGGAAGACGGAGCCCAGCGCGTGGCGGACTTGTAAGTACCGAAAGTACTCACTGCCTTGCAACTGAAACTCCGTCTGCAGCGTCTCGAAAGTTTTGAATCCCCCCCTCGTCCAGAGATCTCCCACTGTGCTGATGCCGATCGTATCCCACTTCTCGAAGCCCTTCGAGGTCCACAGGGAGCCCAACCTCGCAGACGCATATAGCGGTGACGCCCGGGTCAAACGGTCCTTCCACCCCATAGCTGCGTTAGCCGCGTGCCATACACGCACCATGACACGTGTCGGTCCCGTCAGGCGAGGGTCCGGCGCGCCAGAGTAGAGCGCTCGATTGTAGTCGCCACCGGGCAGGAGCATCTTGTCCATTTCAAATGCCGGGTTCAGGGCGGGCCCGTAAAGGCCATGATTAAGCGCAGCTAGCTGGGAGGCCCAGTAATACCGTTTGATATCCGGGAGGGCAACCCCCCCATCGTACCACGGGAGCGTCAATTTAGCCAAGGCAATACGTGGCCTCCCGTCCCAGAACAGGCGACGCTGCAAACTCTCCACCTCACGGAAGTAGCGCGCCGGGACCAAGTCCATAGTGTTCTGGAGAGCGTACAGAAAGCGCGGCAACGACATCATCTTAAACAAGGCCGCTCGGCCGAGCGGCGAAAGCGGCAGACGCCGCCAACGCACCACATCCTCCTTCAAGCGCTGGAGGGGGGGCAGCAAATTCCGCTCGTAGCGGGCCTCCGGGTCCAGAGTAATATATATACCCAGGTACCGAAACCCCTGGGAGGCAATCTGGATCGGACAGTCCCGTGGTAGGACCGGAGCCTCCCCGGCAAGCACATATACACAGGATTTCGCCCAGTTGATGACGAGGCCTGAGTTGCGACCGAATGAGCGCAAAACATCAACTAGGACGATCAGTGATTTACGCGGGGAGGCGAGGTATAGAAGGATATCATCAGCGTAGAGGGACACACGGTCCTCATGCTCGGGGGTCCAACGGAGACCACGGATGGAAGGGTGCCACCGCAGCCACTCCGCCAGGGGCTCCAGGGCCAGTGCAAACAGGAGAGGCGACAGGGGGCAACCCTGTCGCGTGCCCCGTCCCAGTGCGAATGGGGCCGAAACTCGTCCATTCACCACCACCTGCGCCAATGGGCCGGAATACAACAACTTGACCCAGCCGATGAAGCCCGGTCCGAAGCCAAACTTCGCCAGCATCGCCCAAATGTATGGCCATTCGAGCGTATCAAACGCCATGGTGGCGTCCAAGGACGCCAAGATGGCCGGTTCCCGCACGAACGGGACACGCGCGAGCACCCCGTGCAAGCGTCGCAGATTAAGGGCCGTGTTGCGATGGGGTATGAAGCCGGACTGGTCTTGGTGGACCAAATCGCCCACCACGCCGACCAGCCGGTTGGCCAGCACCTTGGCGAGGATTTTGGGCTCCGCGTTCAAGAGCGAGATAGGCCTATAGGATGTGACCCGCTTACGGGGTCTCCCCTCCTTGTGGATCACCACGATCGTGGCCAGACGCTGGTCCGGCGGAAGGGAACCCCGCGAGCGGGCCGCCAGGAACATCGCGCGCAGGTGGGGCGCCAGTACATCTGGTCGCAGCTTATACAGCTCGATAGGGATGCCATTGGGGCACCAGGGCACTTTTAATGCTCTGTGTAGACGTAGAGCATGCAGTATTTGACATTATTCAGAAGGCTAGGAACACTCTGCCTACACAGAGTGTCATGATATGAGAAGATAATGTTGCTACCATCTTTGAAGGCTGTGAAGTGTCATACAGTGAATCCTGCGACATTCTTTGCCCATTTAATATTAGACTCTGAGGATGAGGCACATGACTGTGCAACCCAAATTCCCAATTAATGTAGTCAAGCAACAGACAATCCTATACCAGGTAACATTGTCTGTTTTGTTGATTGTCCTTCTACTATTGATCAGGAGACAGGAATTAGACACACAGTCTGCAAAACCGATCTGAGCTAATAAAAATCAACAACTCAATGTCTGATATTTCACCCATTGTCCGGGGTGTCCCACAAGGCTCAGTCCTCTCTTCGACACTCTTCAACATTTACATGGAGCCCCTCACCGCAATTCTGAGACAAACAAATATTGCCTATCACCTCTTTGCCGACGACATCCAGCTCTACCTAGAAATGTTCTTTCTGAACGACATATACTGGCTTAACACCACACTCTTAAAAATACAAAACTGGCTATCACACAACCACCTCAAACTCAACCAAGAAAAAACTGAAACTCTGGTCTTCTCCAACCACAGTAACTCACCACAGATCCAAGAATGGATAAATAACCTTGACGCCCTGAACTGCAAGGTTACTCTAGCGGACTCTGCCAAGTTTCTGGGGATCTCTCTGGACTCAAGACTTAACATGAGCTCACACATAATATCCACTGCAAAGGGCGCTTTTAATAACTTAAAATTCTCTACAAAATCAAGCCCTTACCTCCCTCCAAATTACCTAAAAACCGCAACACAAGCACTGGTTCTGTCCAGACCAGACTGTGGAAATGCCACACTCATAGGAGCAGCTAAAGCACACGTAGTCCCCATGAGAGCCACCCTACATGCAGCAGCAAGAATGGTCATCGGAGCAAAGAAACATGATCACATCACCCTGAACTCCAAAATCTAAAGTGACCACCAATCGATGAACGCTGGTGCTTCAAAACTGCCTGTCCTGTCTTACCTACAAAGCTCTACACACTGGTAAACCAGATTGCCTAGCAGCCAAACTCACAAAAGCAGGCCAATCGAGAAACCTAAGAAGCTTCAACACAATTATTCTCATCCTCCCCAAAAGACATAAACAAAAAGCCCTCTCACGCTCTTTCTCAGGAAACGCCCCCAAAATCTGGAACTCTCTCCCAATACAATTCAGAACTAACCTCTCCTTCACGTGCTTCAAGTGACAACTAAAAGAATTTCTTCTAAACCATCACCTTTCTTCCTCCAGGAAATAATCTAATCAATCGTATCGTGGAAACTCCACCGAGTTACACCTACCTCTCCCGGAAGCTCTACACAACGACTTGATGCTCAACTCTACAATCTTAATACACTATTACTGAATAAGAATGACTAGGCTCTCAAAACAATATTTTGAATGCACTGTGATTGACTGATAATTGTCTAGACTTCTCAAAATTGTATCTTATTGTACTGTGATTGACTGACAATTGCCGTAATGTTGCTATAAAGCACTCTGATAGCCCTTGGGGTCTTGCCAGCACTACAAAAAACTCCTAAAATAAAAATAAAAACAAAGCAGTAGTCAGAGCACAACAGCATGATTCCTCTGTTACACTGCGTATAGAAGAGCTGTTGACATTACCAGCGCATTATTCTGCCCAAGCAGCAGAATTAACAGCACTAATAGCAGTTCTTAAGCTAGGAGCAGGAGCACTCATTACAATATATTCAGATTCATCTTATGTGACAACTACCATGCATTCCAGGATTATGAGATGGACCAGGAGAGGTTTCCTGAAATCAGACGGAAGTCCTGTTATGCATAGGAACTTCTTAGAGGCTGTAATAAAGGCACTCATGGTACCACAGGCAGTGGCAGTTGTGAACTGTGCAGCACATACAAGTGGACAGGATTTTGTGTCTCAGGGTAATGTACTAGCAGATTGGACAGCTAAAGCTGCAGCTAGGCACACCCCCCGCCTTTGCCATCAGGCTCCCAATATGATCCAGTTCAAGTGGCTCAGACTGCCTTACCACCGGAGTCTGAATTCAATGCTACCAGAGACAATGACACGCCTCATTATGCTGAGACAGCGCAGTTACATCTGTGAGAATTACAGAAAGCTGCTCCTCTACATGAAAAACAGTTATGCGAGGATAGCTGATGCTCCCAGTTAGGGAATGACTTAATGTATAGACAACTATCTACAGGTGAACGAGTGATACCACAGGCTTTACTGACAATAGCTCTTGATCAGTTGCATTTACCTGCCCATACCGCAAGAGATTACCTGTCTATGCAAATACAACAAGACTGATTTGTTCCCAATTTACTCAACATACTTACTTTGTATCTTCATAATTGTATTATCAGTCAGCAATTTTCCCCTAATCCCACACTAAAAGTGATAAATTCTACCGTTCCATGATCACAAGGTCCCGTTAAAGTTCTTCACATGGACTATGTTGTGGACATGATAGATAGGTGCAGTAACTACAGGTACCTCATAGTTGTGGCTTGCCCTTTTTTTAATGGATTGAAGCAGGACCATGCGTCCATTGTGATGCTAAAGCAGTAGCTACAACCCAAATTTGTGAAGTAGTTCCACAATGGGGGATATAGGAAGGGATAAGTTCCGACAATGTGTCAGACCACGTGCTTTTTCTAATGCACAGGAGCAGAATGTCGCAAGTTCCCAACGCCCCTCTGAGATTCCTCAGCGCCACGTAGATATTAGCATGAACGCCTACGAAACCCCAGGGGGGAAAGGGGATGGGACAGAGAAGAGACAGTCGCACCACGTCTGATTCTTTCTGCAGCTTCAGACGTTGATTCTTCTTGCCTTCATCTGGCTAGCACGGGTGTGTAATTTTACTGTAAGGAAACAACATACATTAACATTTCAGTTCCTCCTAAACATTTAGATAAATCCACTTCCTTGCTCACCTACCCCGTCTTGGTGTGACCTTTGCCTCTCTTCTATAGTGGTGTGTGGCTTCTTTGTGCTGCAACTAAAATTATTTGATTATTAATTTCTTTCTCACAGCTCTTCCCTGCTAACTCTACTATTTTTTATCTTTCTACAGATTCCTTACCTATTCCTCGCTACAGCTGACGTGTATTAAGGTCTGGTAACTGGTAAGTGTATTTGTTTTAATTTATCCTTGCTCTCTTTTTCTGACTATTAGATTATTGGCTCTAAATATTTCAGTCCGTAAATTTATATACAATTTGAAAGTTGCTTCCTTCCAAAATCACCACTTGCAACAACTAAATAATAGATATGTAGTCGTTATCTGGTTGGTTTAAGTTAATTCCGATTTTTCCTCTCATAGGAAAATAGCTGCCTTATTATTCTCAGAACTAGTGCTGACTCTAACTTTCTCTTCAGGGAATAAGCAGCGTTTCCTACTCGCGCATGCTCTATTATTAATATGTATGTATGTATGTATGTATAAAATATTTGTAAAGCGCACTGCAACCCTTCGGGCATCCTGGCGCTAATGACATAATGAAGGGAAAATAAAAGAGAGGGGTTAGGAGTTAAACTCTGGGGAACAGCCAGGTCTTAAGCTGCCCACGGTAAAAGTGTCAGATCCTGAACCTGTCGTAGCTCCGAGGGGAGACTATTCCACAATCGCGCAGCCGCAGAGCTAAAGGCTCGGCCTCCCAAGGTAGCTCTCTTCGTCTTGGGAATCAAGGCCTGCCTAGCTGATGAAGAGCGCAGAGTGCGCGTGGGAATATGCCATCTAAAAAGATCTTGCAACAGTTTAGGGCCAAGGCCATGAAGAGCTTTAAAGGTTACACACAGGGATTTAAACAAAATTCTCTGTTGCACAGGCAGCCAGTGGAGCTCGGACAGAGCCTTAGTGCTGGATGAAAAACGCGGTCTCAGAAGAGCAAGTTTTGCGGCAGCTGCCTGGATACGTTGAAGTCTCCGGATCAGATAAACTGGGGAAGCAAGCAGCAAGGCGTTACAATAGTCCAGGCGACTAAGGATAGTGCATCGGACTACTGTACCTCGCACATGGAGGGGAAGTAGGGGTAAGATCCTGCGTAAGCCTCTCATAATCGTATAACAGTTCGAGGCCACCTTGTTAACATGCGACTCCAGACTTAGCTTCTCGTTGAAACAGACCCCCAGATTACGTACAGTCTTTACTGGAACCAGGGGGGTGTCCAATGGAAGAGGCCAAAAATTGAGAGGCAGGGCTAGAGGCACCCTGCCCACTGAGCAATGTAAGATCTCAGTTTTGGCACCATTGAATTGCAAGGCATTATTTTTCAGCCACGTCATTTCCAGCATACAGTGGTGGAAGGTAGATAAGGGATCCACCTGATCGCCTTCCAGAGAGATGATCAATTGCGTATCATCGGCATAGTTAACTGCCATAATGTTGCAGGATTTAATGATTTGCACCAAAGGTCGCATATAAACATTAAACAGTATCGGGCTAATAGAGGAACCCTGTGGGACACCCTGTTTGTTAGGCAAAAAATCTGACTGATACGGAGGCAGAAAAAACGCCTGCCGTCTATCCGACAGATAAGAGCAGAGCCATTTTAGGGCCGATCCTGTGACCCCCACCTCCTCAAGCCGATGTAAAAGAATAGTATGGCTGACCATATCGAATGCGGCGGATAAGTCAAGCAATATCAAAGTTGCAGAGTGCCCCTTATCCGCCCGCATTCGCAAGTCATCCAAGGCAGTGATCAATGCAGTCTCGGTACCATGCCCCGAGCGAAAACCAAATTGATTCTCCTCCAATATACCCTTGCTCTCTAAAAACCCCGAAAGCTCCTGGCTGACGAGGCGTTCAACTATCTTAGCTGGATAAGGCAGCAAGGAAATAGGGCGATAGTTCCCATAACAGGCGGGGTCTAGCGAGGGTTTTTTCAGAAGGGGAGATACCAACGCATCCTTCCAACAGGCCGGAACCACACCACTGATTAGTGACTGATTAGTAATCAGATGGAGGTGCGGAAAAGTTTCCGACCCCAATTCCTTCCAGAATTTCTGCGGAATAGGGTCTAACGGAGACCCCGAGCAGACTTTCTTAGCCACATTGGAAAAATCCTCCAAAGAAGGACACGTCCAGTGATCTAAACAAGGTCCTGCCGATACCTCTTCGTTTAGCCTGAATACTACACGGTCAGGTGGATCCACTGTTGATATCCCTGCTCCAGCCTTGCAGCTAGTAACAGGATCATGCTGCAGGCCCTCGAGGATTCCCTTTATTTTGTTGTGAAAAAAGGCTGCCAGCCCATCACACAAATCCTGCGAGGGAGTAATCTTATTGGCCAGACACTCTGGGTTGGTAACACCTCTCAGAATATTAAAAACACATTTGGCACTGTTCGGGGAGTTCAGAATAAGGTCCGCAAAATACAACGCTTTAGTAGATGCAATAGCATGCTTATATCTGATCAGCAATTCTCGCCAAATAATCTTATCACTGATTAGATATTGACTACGCCACTGCCTCTCTGCGTGTTTGCACTGAATTTTAAAAGCCCTTAGTTCCTCTGAGAACCAGGGGGCCGAAGGGGTACCTCTTTTCCTAAGCCGTTTCAGTGGAGCAAACCGATTAATAGTATTCGTAATGTAGCTGCAGAGCTCCTTAAAGTTAGAATCAACCGACTGTCCTGAAACAGGGAGAGGAGCCGCATTAAACAAAGAGGGACACAGAGCTTTCCTTCTCAAGGCTTTCCAGTCCCTGCCCAGGACGCTGTTACTATCTTTAAACCGGGGGGGTCTGCCCTTAGGGATCAACAGAATTCTGAATCTAATCAGATGGTGATCGGACCAATCCACAGGGAGGATATTATCCAGAGTCACTACATTCTCTGCCGCAAATATGAGATCTAGAGCATGTCCTGCCGAATGTGTTGCCTCCAGCACGTGTTGTGATAGATTAAAATTAGCACATGATTGAACAATATTATTATATGCTGTTTTCATCGTTGCGTTAGGCCAAAGATTAAAGTCTCCCAAAATCATCAATCTGTGATGAGTAAGTGCCAAATTGCCAATCACATCCAAGAACTGCTGTTGTGACTGTTCGCTCACAGTCCCCGGAGGTCTATAGCATAGAATTCCAGTCAGGACATTGCCGGACCTGTCCTTCAGAGAGAAGCCCAGAGTTTCAAACTGCGAGATCTCGTCAATATCCAATGGCGAGAAATCCCAAATTTCTTTGAAGATGATCCCAGTTCCACCACCCCTACCGTTAGATCTAGGTTTGTGAAAGGCTTTGAACCCAGGGGGGCAAGCAACGCCAAGGTCCAAGTCAAGACCTGGCGCAAGCCAGGTTTCCGTCATGAACAATATATCACAGTTATGTTCGTCAATTAACAGCTGAATTTCCGTTGAGTGCTTGGGGAGAGACCTAATGTTTAAAAGTCCACATTTCAGTCCCTCCTCGTGGGCAGAACAACCAGTAATCCCTAATGCATGCCCCACCGTCGGCACTTCCGGAATCAGAGCACAGTTGTTAAGCTGGTGCAACTGTAACCGGGTGTAGCAGAGCCGCGCAGTAGGTGGCTTCGCACTGGGCAAGGGCTTGTAGGCAGCATTATTAGGCACAATAGGCACGTCCGAGGCGCGGACGGGCGCAGACGGGCTTGCCTTTGGCGCGCCGCCGGCGCGCCCGCTGCGTGCGTCCGCTGCGCGGTCGCTCCAGGATGACGTTAAGTAGGCGCCAGCCACAAAAAGACTGGAGTGCTGACCTCCTAGCGGAAGAGCGCTAGTTCCGGTCGTGCTCGAGTGTCCGAATTAATTAAAAACGAGCTTCGTGCAAAATGCAAGGGCAGCAGCAGAGTATTTTTAAAACAGGGCGAATATATTTTTAAAATCAAAGCACAGGTAAAACACACAGTTCCCAATTCAATTCTCCACACCCCAAAGCGTCACTCCCTTCAATGTCAGTTTGTGCGCGGTCGCTCTAATAGTCTCTAATGCGCATGGATTAAATATGAGTTTTTCTCCTCAGTATACGCGCATGCTCAGGACTCGATAACATGGAAAATTCTTACTGCTTCTCAGTTGCACTAAGACTCGTACTCCAACACCGCAGCGAATGTTGAAGCGCAACAAAGTTTTTCCCCTAAGCTAACTTTGCAACGCTTCACTGCCAAACTTTCCTACTCTTCAATGAACTTTTAGGTATTATGCTTGATAAGGAATTGTACCGCCCTTGTAATTTCTTGGTCTTACTTCTAGATTTTAACACCAAGGTGCTAATAATTAGTCTTTTTCCATTGTTAGGTTTAGCAATCCTTACACAATGGCACTCATTTCGTCAACGCAATATTTATTCATATCACGGCACAGTTAGCGGCAAAACATAAATTATCCTCTGTGTAATATCCTCAAAGTAATGGTATTACTGAGTTCCTAATCGACCTCTTGAAGAGTAAAAGAAGTATGTTATTTTCTACATTGGACAAGAAATGGTTGTATTGCCTACCAATACCACTGCTTTGCCTTAGGAATACACCTAGTTCTGACCATCACTTGACACCTCATCAAATAGTGACATGGAGATCTATGAATAATCAAGTTCCTGCCACTAGAAGTAATGTACAGGGAGAAAGCTCCACAGAGATCCTAAATGATGAGATGCATATGTATTTTTGTGAACTAATTAAATGTGTAAGATTAATCTTCAAATAGGTAACTAAGGAGAAGGGGAAACACGCCACTGCCGAGGTCAAAGTATTTTGTTAGGAAATTGAGGGAAAAATGATTTAACAGCCCTTATACTGTGGCCAAGGTGACCCCTACCTCCCTCAAAGTGGATGGCATGAAACCCTGGTTTCACTGCACCCATGTTTGTCTAAGCTGAGCATCTCGCCGAAAATCATGAATAATGTAAATGGAACAAGAGGGGGAAGACAATCATCATTGTAAAAATACCCCTCCACCTCTACTTTTGGATTATTTTTTGAAAAACAACACAAAATTATCATTGTAAAAATAACCCCTCCACCTCTACTTTTGGACTATTTTTTGAAAAACAACACAAAAGATATGCATTTTTGTTTATATGCTTCTTTTTTGTCTCTTGATTCTATCTTGTCTACTCTTCTATAGCAAGATACCCTTTAGTCCTGATATTTTCCATGTACGAAGAGAATTCTCTAATAATAATGTGACCCTTATTGCCCATACTCATCTGTCAGATAATGTGTGGTATCAGCACATGTTAGACATAAGTTCGGAAAACACTAATGAATCCTCTTTTGTGTGTTCTCAACTCCTCATGCTACTGGATCAGATAGGCAGCTATTACTGCCATCATGGATGTCGGGACTGTTAGGGTCCTTGTTGTCAACTATTGTCTAATATATTATGTTGTTCAGTTAATCCTAGCATGCTGTAGGAGAATAAGCGCAAAGGTGGGAGGGATGTTTCCAGTTAGGGCACCAATGCAAGTAGTAAATTCCTAGGGCAACTAGTGCCAAGTGTAGACCAAGGTCTAGATGAAGTAGTTGAAATATCAACTAGAGGGGGGAATGTTGTAGGAAATGTAAAATATAAACACACAGTAGAAAAGGAAAAAACAAAAACAGCGCGACAACAGACACTAGCAGAAAGTACACAGCTGTATGCAATGAGAACAGTTTAGGACCAAATATTGCACTGACAAGAGAAATGTTAAAAGTTCACTTGAGGTCACAATGGAATAAGTAACTTGAATGGTTTTCAGTTAAAAGCCAACTCGTGTTTAGCAAACAAAAAAATATTTATGCACTCAATGTAAGACGTAGCGCCAAGTACAGCACAATGTTTATTACATCTCTGATTGTGTAAGATTAAAGCTCAAATGCAATTGACACATGTTAAAGTAGTGCATTTCTTAGTTAACACCACAAAATATGACTCAGCAGAAGTATTATACATTCTCACAGATAGACAGGACATCAGGAATGAACTATCAAGTAGTAGGAAGACATGCCATTCTACCACTGTAAATTGGACCCAGATGGTCCTGGATTTAGGATTTTTAGGAGTAACACATCCACCCACTGAGTGTAACAGCTATTCAGTAATCCCTTTATCCCCAGATTGTATTTGCAGGCCAGAATTTAGAGTCACTAGGTCAATCTTTGCCCATGATCAATGTCATCCCAAAATTGAATTTTCATTTAGGTCTATATCTTTATGGAGTGGTACTGATGTTCGTCAGGATGCACTAGGGAAATGTGCACATATCTGGGATGAAAACATTGCATTTAACATCTGAGTAGATAGCACAATCAGTCCCCAGACTGTCATGAGACTAACTTCTTTTTTTATGTTTCAGAGGAAATGGCATGGTTACTATAGGCCATGTTATTGGTTGTAAGACCACAATTCACAATGCCGACATGCAGGGGGTACCTCCGGCCTCATGGATCATTACTGGCAGTGCAGAGGATTGCAGTATGCCCAGTCACTGCCAAACTGGGGTTAATCTGCTCCATTGTGACCTTGCACACTCCAGTTTTGGATAATTCCTGGAATTAATCTGTCAACATTTTCATGCGCACCCCATAAGCCGTCCAATGATCTTGCTACATTACAATTGAAGGAAGAAAACTGCAGATTACAATAGTACAAGTACTTGGAATGATGTTCCCTAAGAGTACCGCCTGTTTAGTGATGTGTAACTGTTCTTTGGGAGCATTATGACATTTGTTCAGGCTAAAGCAACAACTCGTTGGCTTCAAGTTACTTGATGGGAAATTTTTTTAAGGTTATCAACATCACAAAAAATGTAATACTATAAAGGAAGAGCTGTGTGGTATAAGAATGATGGAAATCTGGCATCACTATGTACTTGACTTTATGACAGCCATGCAAGGAGGGGTGTGCAAGAAAATTGGAACTGCGTGCTGCATTTTTATCCCAGCGAATAATGCGGATAATGGAACTTTATCAAAGGCTATATAGACACTGCATAATCTACTAAAGAAAATTGTAGATGAAGAAGGTACCCCAGATAATTGTTTCAGTGAGTGGTTTTCATTACTGCCATCATGGATGTTAGGACTGTTAGGGGCATTGTTGTCAACTATTGTGGTCTTATTGTTAATATAGTATGTTGTACAGTTAATCCTAGCATGCTGTAGGAGAATAGGCACAAAGGTGGGAGGGATGTTTCCAGCTAGGGCACCAATGCAAATAGTAAATTCCCAGGGAAACTAGGACAAGTGTAGACCAAGGTCTAGATGAAGTAGTTGAAATATCAACTAGAGGGGGGAATGTTGTAGGAAATGTAAATATAAACACACAGTAGAAAATGTAAAAAACAAAAACAGCGTGACAACAGACACTAGCAGAAAGTACACAGCTGTATGCAGTGAGAGAACAGTTTAGGCCCAAATATTGCACTGACAAGAGAAATGTTAAAAGTTCACTTGAGGTCACAATGGAATAAGTAACTTAAAAGGTTTTCAGTTAAAAGCCAACTCGTGTTTAGCAAACATAAAAGTATTTATGGTTTAAACACACAGTAACACCATCCAGCACTTCATGCCCCCAAACATATTGTAACCTGATTAGACAATTGGTGCAGAAAAATCAATTTAGATTAGAACACACAGAGGTCATAGGTGCACAATGATAAAAGCACACACTCCACTAAAATTGCATTTACCACAAATACACATGCATTCACGAGTAGAATGCTTGATTGTTAAGCTTTGTTAGAATTGCAATAAAGAATGTGTAGCGGATTAGGTCAGAGTTTGGGGTTATGGGATCACAGGTCTTTGAGTGTTTTTCCGTCTTCAACCTGTAACCTACAAGTCAATTATTATTTGTTGTTTTGTAATAAAGCATAGTATAAGATATGTATTAAAAGAGCTGATTGTGAAGTAGCAAGTTGAGACCGGCAGCCTGCCTGTCTCTCTGTCGCGACAGTAAAGAACTGTCTTTCGTTGCCAAGCGGAGTCTATATCTTTTTCCATGGTGGTGGTTTTAAGTCACCCTGCAACAGCAGCAGTAAAGGAAGTGCACTCACTAAGACCATTACAGAGAGTGCGACTGAACTACTGGTTTCTTTCTTTTATTAGGATTGAGGGCATTCATGCACGGGGAAAGGGGCTAATGCTAGTACACTTCAGTCTTCCCACACTACAATGAATATCTCATGTTCACAATTTTTGTAGATTGACAGGTTCTGTGTTCTAGAGCATGTGCTTGATTTTGCTGCTCCGTTATTTGTTTTAATTGGGTTTTGTGGCCTAATTCATTGCTACAGGCAATGAGGCAGTTCTTTGCACCCTGACAGTAGCTAATCCTGCTGTCCCATATCTTTTATAGTGCCCGTGTGTTCTACAGTAGCTAATTCCCAGTTTTTTATGAGTTCACTGCATGACAATTGAGTGATTTACAGTCAGTAATCTTCTTTTTCAAGGATGGTTCAGCTCTCACACATTCTTTACTGGAATCCCTTCCAGGCTGTTCAGTAGGATCCAAAACTTTAAACTGCACTGCCATGATTCAGCCGCAGCTGACGCTGTTTGGTGTCATGTTCAAATCAGCAATGTCTCAGTATGTGATGTTGATGGCAGATTATAGAAGTCACCCCAAGATGGGTGACATCATTTTAATCTATTTTCCAATTCAACAACAAACTCAGACACAGCAGATAGAACTTAAGTAGAAAATATTTGCAAAGACGTCTTCGGGGAAAATTAAGAATGTCAAGGGAGAGGAGTTGGCCTAACGGCTAGGGCGCTCGACCTCGGACCGGGGGAACTGGGTTCGAGTCTCGGTAATGACGCTAAACATCCTGTGATTCTGGGCAAATCACTTAATCTCCCTGTGCCTATCAAAAAAATGAATGTGTGTCCTCATGTAACGTAACTGGTGCCATGTAAAGCGCTCTGATACCTGATTGGATTTTGGTCAAGTTCGCGCTATATAAAACTCTGCAAAAAAAACCAACCAAAAAAACATAAAAATGTATTTACACCCTCACGGAGGGCAGTACGGAATCACTGTTACTGAACTATCCATCAGAATGAATGTTACCAAAGGTAAGTCATTGTTCTGATAGATGGATGGTCCCTCAGATTCCTTATGAGGACCACTTCCCAAGCAACCATCCAGGAGACGGAATGAGGCGAGTCCCCATGACATCAAAAACAACTGAAGAACTGCCCTATGTTTCTTTCCAGATCCAAGCAATGATGCCTGATAAAAGAATGTACAGAGTACCAGGTATCTGCTTCACAAATCCTTTGCACAGGCACACCTCTCAAAGCTGAAGCAGCTGCAACTAGTATGCACAAGAAAACAATTCAGGGGTGATCTACCGTGAGGGTGATCTACCTGCATTGAAACAATGTGGAGGTGATCTACCTGCACAAACACAATGTGGAATGATCTATCCACATGCAAACAATGTGGGGTGATCTGCCCACATTCAAACAATGTGGGTCGATCTACCTACATGAAAACAATGTGGGGGTGATCTACCAGCATGGAAGCAATGTGGGAGTAATCTATCTGCCTGAAAACAATTTGGGGTGATATACCCACATGCAAATAATACGGAGGTGATCTACCCACCTGGAAACAGTATGGGGGTGATCTACCCACCTGAAAACAATGTAGGGTGGTCTACCCACATGCAAACAATGTGAGGGCAATCTACCCACATGAAAAAATTATTACATTGGGTGTAAAGATAAAGATCTATTGTATTTGATTTAGACCTTGCCTGAGGGCAACAAATACATGGTTAAAAGCTGATAAAACAATTATAATATTTGAACATGAAACCAATTTTAAAAAACGTAAACATTTTTTATACAGATTATAACAAGCAAATTCATCAAGTGGTGATTTACAAAACTCAATTAGACTTTTTGCAGAGCAAAGATTGTGTTTAAAACATATAGGCTGTATATGCCGGCGCAAAGCCACTACCAAAGTCGAGTTTGGGCAGACTACTAACACATGTAAGAAGTCTTGCACACCTCCATTGCATAAATCACACATTTCTGTGGAACTTTCCAATTTATCCCATTTAAAAGTATGGGTCTTTAAAGGAAGAATCCCCAGCCTCATTAAAATGATCGTGTACCGGACCCTATGCTCTAAAGAAAAACGTATATATCATTGTGGAATTTTATATTCTAGGTTATCTAAATAATGTAAATAATGTTTTAACTGTGAACAATGATCTACATTCGAATCGTAGCTTATTCTTGGGGTCAGGTTCTTTAAAAAGGTTAAAATGTGAAGGAGTCATAGATTTCAAAAGAGCAGTCAAGCAACCAGACTGAGTTAGTGCAATACTTAAATTCTTATTAAAATTATGATGAGATGAGATGACTCGTCTCTAAAAGTCTCCAGTTTTAAAATGTACCTAATAGACCCCATGTCTGCATGTAGGAGAATATAGACCCAGTGGAGTATATTTATGACGGCTTTTGCGTATGCACTGACAATGGATAACTTCAGGCGGATTGCTTGGACAGGGACTGACTGATTGACTCTTAGCAGTTTACGTAATAAAATCCTTTCTTTTATATTTAGTGGGTGCCACACCTTGATTGGGATATATTCTAAGACATATATTAAAATTGGTGGTATTTTCGAATGATAGACCTCGAGGATGGGTGCAAAGTGTCCATTCCCTGAGGAAGAGTAAAATCTCAATAATGCGCCGAGGTGAGCATCAGCCTTTAGGACGATGTGCCCAAGATGGGAAGAATTTTGTAGGGTCTGTGTAAAAGTTTCTCCCCGAGTAGACATATTCTTTAACATTCTCTAGGAGCTTACAATATAATGTCTTGTTGTAGTGAAGACAATGCTTTCTCCCTCTAAAGGGAAGGACTATTTTTAGAGATGTTTGGTATGAGAAAATTTTCCTTAGCATAATAATTGAAGGCATTTAGGTTTCTTTTAAGCCTGGGCAAAGCACTACGCTCCGCTCGCGTGGTTTCCGAAGTTTGCGCTACTTCGCACTACGCGGATTGCACGTAGCACAGTGCAAACACGCGTAGCATAGTGCAGCGGTCAGTTTTTGCTTGCTCGCGGTCCTCAACATCAAGTTGGCCACCGCGAGCAAACAAAATGACATCCCGGCGAGACTTTTTCCTCGTTCGTGATCAGCAACATCAAGTTGCCGATCGCGAGCGTGGAAAATAAACCTCCCGGCGAGCTTCTCAACGCGGGGAGGTCAGGTTTCTCATTGCGAGTGGTCGCGTATGCTCGCGACCGCTCGCGATGAGAAACTACCAGTCCGCGTTGAGAAAGCTGCTGCTCGAGTAGAAATCTACTCGAGCGGCAGAAAACGACCACTTGCACTGTGCAAGATGCAGTTTGCACTGATTGCACAGTGCGGACAAGCATCCGGCACTGTACAATCAGTGCGAACAGAATCTTGCACAGTGCACTACGCAGTTTGCGAAGCTACGTATAGCTCGCGATGTTCGAAGTGCACTTCATGTAGCTACGCGCAGCGCTACTTCGCAAACTACGCCCAGGGTTAGTTTCTTTGTAGGCCTATCAGGGTAAAGTCCATGATTGCTACATCGTCGGCATACATTAAAATATGTATGTAGCCTAAAGCTATTTTTGGCGGAGAATTATTAATTGTTTGAAAACACTCTAGGAGGTCACTTATATAAAGGGAAAATAAAATGGGGGCTAGGACACAGTGCTGCTTTAGGCCATTACTCATGGGGATAAGCCCCATCAAACCCTTTTCACCCCACAATTGGACTTTACATCATGTTGCAGAGTGTAATGATATAATTATAGTGAGCAGATCATTAGGTAGTCCAAGCTTCACTAACTTAGTCCAAAGGGTTGGCCTGTCTGCACGATCAAAGGCAGTGGTAAAATCAACAAAGACACAGTAAACAATCTGCTGCTTTGTTTGTCTATTACTGTTTGCAAGACTGCAATGTTATCCGTTAGAGAATGCTTTGGTCGAAAGCCAGCCTGAGTCATTGGTATCACTCCTGTGGAGAATGCCCAGTCTTTCAGGTGTTCCAGTATGCATGTTGCAAAAATCTTCCCAGTAGCGTCCAATAGGGCTGTCTGTCGATAGTTGCTGGGCAACAATTAGGGTCCTTTTTTCAAGATGGGAACCACGATACTCCCCAGCCATGTTTTTAGGATTCTCCTGGTGGAAAAACAGTGGGACAATAAAGGGGCCAAAAACTTGCCCCAGTCTTCGGGATTACTTTGGAGTATTTTAATGGGGAGTTTATCTTCGCCTGTTGCTGCAGTTGATCTTGTGGCTTTTATGTATAGTGTTATTTGTATCGGGGATGGTGCTAACGCATCGTGAAGTTTTTCCTTCTTTCTGGACCAAGATTGTATTGGTTTTACCAAGTCATGAAAGTTTGGTTTATAGAGCTCAAAGATATACTTTTCCTACTGGGAAGGGGGAACTGGAGAAGAATGGAGGGTTTTCCTTGTACCTGTTGCTTCTGCTACTATCCTCCAAAACTCCTTACTGTTTTTTCGATTTACTGTAGTTTGCATATCCACCCACTTTTTATCATTTTGTGCACATTGGATTTTTTTCCTGCTGTTGTTGGTGCACTTTCAGCTTTGCGATCTCCTTCTGTCTGGTTCCGGAATATTTTAGAAATTGCAGTCTGATCAGGTTGTTTAAATTAGATGTTATGCAGTCTGAATGCTTTAAAGCTGAGTTTTACCTACGCTTACCACACCTGGCTGAATGGCCAGTCAGAGAGACCACTATCTCTATCTCGGAATCATTGTCCTCGTAAACTGTTATCAGGTCGGCAACTGAGCTTCCATTGGTCAATAATGAAGTGATGATAGCAGAATTTAGTTTCTCAATTGCTTTGGAGTTCCCTTTTATCTGCCTGTTTTTTGGTTCAACTTCCACAATTCCGTTTTGATGATATAGAGACCAAGCGTCGGAGGATTGCAAAGGGATCTCAGTTCCCAAGAACAAAATTGCATGGTCACTTTCTTTTGTTTTTTTAACATTCAGGGTCTGCATTTTCCAAAAGAGGTCGAAACTGCATATTATGTAGTCAAGGATGGAGGAACTAAATGGCCCCTTTCTGGTAGAAGCCGCATGAATATCCCCTTCTAGTCTTCCATTTAATATGATTCCATTAAATGCCACTACTGGCTGAGGCAACAAGCATTTTCTCCCTTTTATCAGCGTTAGCCTTTGTAGGGAATAGCGATGATGGCCCGCTTTACTTTCGATCCGGCATTGTCCGAACGAGCTGTTTTTCGCGTGGCCACGGAAATCCTTTCTCTCACCATTTTGAGACGAACATTGAATTTTTACCGTGTCCTGTTATTCCGGAACTTAATTGTCCCAGGCATTGTAACTCACAAATGCGTCCCTCTGGAATATTGTGAACTCGCTACCCACCCCAGACGCCCCCCCTGGTTCCCTAATGTTACCTTGAGGCATTTGAATATGGGCAATTTAACTGATTAGTCCTGATGATGATCCGATATCCACCTGATAAGGATCGAAACGCCGTCGACATAGTTGTCCACCATACACATTCGAATTTCTGTATATAACGTATTGTGGAGGTGACAGTATATGTATTAGATGTTTCGCTACTCTTTATTTTTCAAGACAGAAACATCATTGTAATTGCATGAATGTGTTTCACATTTTGTCCTCACGATATGTAAGTCTCAGGATACAGGCTTGTGTCCCACTAAGACTCTACTTACATTCTCTGGATTATTGTTAACTATTTCTACTTATTAAAGGTGCCTTGTCCGGCTGGACTTTGGCAGTAATATAGTACCAATCTTGGCTATATTCATTGTATGATTAACTACTTTTCGATTTCAGGGACCATTGTTTCCTGTAATATGATGGTATTGACAGCATTTCCTCATGTGTGTGAGTGCTCCATTCAGTCAATAAAGTGTTAGAGATTTTTCCGTTAAAAGCCCCCATTATCAATAGCGATGGAAATCCTTTGGGTTCTAAACCAAAAGTCAATTTTGGCAAATGTTTGATCATTAAATGATCATTCCAAGGCCCTGGGGTGATTTCAACGTTAAAGATGAGGAGATCATGAGTAGAGTCCGGGTTCTCTTTCCTGTACTTGATATTTAAACATTGGGTATTGCACAAACACATATTAACTACTTCCTGATACCAGAATAATTCTTCCTTCAATAGGATTGCAAGACCTCCTTTTGCGTGACCCCTTTTCACAGCCTCTGTTGGGAGATCATATACTATATAATCTTTTTGATCGAAGGATGCTAATGCCCATGTTTCATGAAAGGTTACTATTGACAGGGAGTCTTCCAGAATCAGAGCTAATTTTCCAGGATCCTTCCCAGCTATGTTCCATGGTGCAATGCTTAATGTTCTGCTAAAAGAGTAGCTTGTTTGCTTTGCCCTGCTTGTTGCTGTTCAGGTTTTTGATTATCTGAAACCAAGAGGGATTATGAGGCTGAGACCTAGGATTTTTTGGGATATGATCCAGAATTCGTCTCTCTCCATTTTTTATGGAGATGATTAATGATCTTTTGGGAGTATTCCTTTGGGCTCTAGGGCTATGGAAAATATAATTATGACAAGTGGTCTTAGTATCTACCTTTACCTTTTGGCACTTTGCATTTTCCTTAATCTTGGCCACATCAAATACATTTTTTTCTGGATGATATCCTTCTCTTTTAGGATAATTGAAGGTATCACATTCGACCATAATTCAACATTTGCCACCGTATACTGAGATTTATTTGGAAAGACCACTAATTTTATTCACGAAGATGTTAGAGAGTGGAGTAGGTCTATTTTCTGACGCAGGTTTACTATTCTCCCACGGTTCAGAGGTGTTTTTCCCACAGGAAACAGATCCATTATTATCTAGGATACAAGGGCCAGTCGGCTTTTCTTTTTTGTTTGGGTTTTCTGGAGAAGAATGACCTTTGTTACCTGAGATATTCACTAGAAGAAGATCATTTGTATTATCTGTAATGAGGTTTGGCTCAAGAGGATTTAATTGCGACAAAAGTTCATTTATATTGTTCAAAAGTGGGAACTGGTCTTTTATTAAGGTGAATTCTGAAGATTTTAAGAGTTGAGCCTTAGCCACCGTTTCCCTTTTTGGGGATGTAGAGGGTGGGAATTTTATTGTCCTTGTTGATTGCTGAGAGAGTGTTCATTTTACTCTTTTTTTTAATACCCTTTGCTTTTAAAATTATTTTTGTTTCTCTTTCCCTTATGCTTAAACTGCAATCCAGTCTCTATTGTGGTTGAAGATTCAGTAGTGACTGTTGCCTCTTTACCGAGTGTTTGATTTGTTAAGTCTTGACTTCTTTTCTGGTCAAAGATTGGAAAAAATGAAATACCTTCTTTTATATTGATGTCACTTGAGGGCTCCTTAAATAATGTCCGGAGTGAAGACATTTTGTCATCGAGTGGCTCTTTGCTTACATCTTTGTTTCCAGTAGCCCTGTCGGTCTGCGTTCGCTTTGAATCTTTACTGAAGGGTGGAATTCAGGTGGAAGAAAGGGTGTCAATCTTTGTGCTGTTTCCTTGTCTGTTTTTTTCTGGTTTTCTTGGAGGAATTTGTTGATTTTGATTAAGTTGGTTTTTCCTTTTTTTGTCTACTAGTTATTGAAGAATACCAGTTTGGGTTTCCAAACTCTATTCAGAGTTATCTATATAATTTTCCATAAGACCCAATATGGATTCAAGATTCTTTTGGAGAGTAAAAAGTACACAGGGTACTGAGTTTTGTCTATTTGGTGAGGGCAGTGAATTAAATAAGGGAAGATCTGGTGACTGAGAACATTTTTCTAATTGCGCAGAGGTGGGGCTTGGAGTACTATTAAGCATTTGCCCAGTCTCCTTCATTGGTTTCAGGACCTCTAAGGGAGGAACTGAGTTAAAGTTTATGTCTGGTAGAGTAAAATCATTTACTGATATTGAAAGTGGTATCTTCTCTACCTTGGTAGTTTTCGTTTCTGGGGGTTTTGGGGTTGCTCACCTTTTGTATAATCGATAGATACATTTCTTTCATGTTCCTCTTCAGGAGCCAGACCATTTATGAGGATTAAAGATTCTCTCTCCAGATGTGTGTGTTTTCTCTGAAGGTTTCCGTGGTCGGCTCCTATGGTTGTGTCACTTGATTTTCGTATGCTAGAGAAATCTTTTGTTATTCCAATGGTTCCAGGGACTGCTCCAATATGGAGTGCTTTACATCTATTCTGCTCCGTGCCCAATCTTTTCATGTGAATGGGTCTGGACCTACGTTTCTTATATGCTATAGTAGAGAAGTAGAAGGAGAACCCCAGACTTGCTGACACTGCTGTTGTAGGTCCTATACTGTATTTCTGCTGCCTAAACTCCAGATATTCTAGCCAAACTGAGTTTAGAGTTGACACACGAGCACCTAGTGAGCAGCAAATGCATCCTCAGGGTGCCTTCTGAGGCTCAAGAGGATCCGCCTGGCTCCACTAGATCTCTTAACCCTTCATGAGTGGAGGGCTATTGCTGGATATCCTGAGCTGGGCCACTACTGCTAAAACTCCCGATGGTCGCCTGGATTGTAAACGTCTCCTGGTGCTACCTTTTCAGAATCATGTGGGCCTGCCAACACCGTTATTTTTCTTAGTCCTTTATGGGGGGGGGAGGTGGGGGGGTGGGGAGGGGAGGGGGAGCCCTAGCCATGGAGGAAGGTCCAGCAAAGCGGAGAATCAAAAGCACACCGCTCACTGCCGCTTCTTCTTAAACCACCTCACCACTCTTACCTCACGTCTGCTGATTAAGGTGTATCCCCAACGCGGACTCCGATTTACCAGCTCCTCCACCACACTTGGAATCCAGCGCCGTAGCAAGTAACTGCCCTAGTACCTGATACTATGATGGGGGTATGTTCTGCTTAGGCTGAGGGCCGCATCTTCTAAGCAGCACCGATTAGTGCAGTTGTGTTAGGCCAGTAGGGTCCTCCTGGTAGCCCACAAGCCACACCAGATACTATTCGGGCCCCCTCCGCAGATCTCCGGGGGCCACTCTCTGTGGCCGATGACTGGCCGCACTCGCGATCTCGGGGTAATTTCTGGTCTGGGGGGAATGGGCCTCTGGGGACCACTCTCAGTCACGACCCTAAAGAAGATTTCTGGTCCGGGGGAGCGGGTATGGGGGGGGGGCTGAGCCTTCTTCCAAATGCGGGGCTCTTGTACACTCTGGTACACGTTGCCTGGACAGGCCTAGCCCGCTCACCGGCACTCACCAGCGCTCCCTGTTTTGGAACTCGCTGCTCATTGCTCGCATCGTGAGCCGGCCCCTCCTCTTCCTCCGTAAAGCGTGAACCCTGATAGGCCCTTGTAAGAAATTGGGTAGTTGGTTGAGTAGTGCGTCGCCTATGAGGTTAATGTTTATTTATGCTAACAATAACAAGGCTCATGCCCATCTCACACCTCACTTTGAACTTTCCCTCCGCTGCATTGTGTGTAGATTTTATATTATTAACTCCAGTGGGGTGATAATTTAGTACACAACATTTAGGAGACTATATTTTGACCATGATCCAGCGCGAAACTACCGGGGTAAAACTTACATATCCTCCCTGCGTCACAGACCCGTCATCACTCTTACTCATTCATACACTCATTCATAGGTGGGGCCCATAACACCAACACTCATACTTTTTTCTCTCACGAGTCTGCGCACAGGAGGACGATGTATCAGCTGGACATGTGGGGAGATACCTCATTACCTATAGGGAAAGAAAATGTATTACAAAATATACATATTTACATCAACCCCTTTAGAATCCTAACCTTAACATCAAGGCACTCCACCACTTGGTCGATGGACCAATTAGTTGGACTGGTTGATGGTGATTTAGAACCAGCTAAAACACATTTAAAGTTTCAGAATCCCCTAATAACCTACTGGAAGAATCCACAAACTCATTATTTCTGTTAATCAATAATTTGTTTATCTAAAATTTGTTTGTAATCATATAATTAGGATTTCGGTCAATCAAGTTTAAATTTAATCAATCAATACAAATCTCATGACATTTTATATGTACCTAGTCTTTCTATCAGGGTCCTTTCTAAGTCAATTGGCTGTGCATAAACCAAATTCTTTGCTCAATTGTCCTAATAGAAAGCAGGCCAAGACTCAAAAGTCCAGGAAAGTTCTTTGCTCAGCACGACACAGTCTCAAAGACCTCCAAAAGACTAAAGATCGTGCAAGCATGTCAGTCTGTCGTCATCTGTAAGTAATAGTTTGGGGTAGCAGGTAGCGGCTTAGATAGAAATAGATAGAGATGACTCCTCCCTATTCTACTACCCTTTTTATAATAAAACTCTGGGTAACATGAAACATTTCTTAGGCTATGTTGAACGTGATTGGTCCGTTTGGTGAAATTTGCAATATCGTCCTGTTTTCCCATCGATTTGGGTTCTCAGATATTTTGCTGGGTCACTTCCTCGGTCTATGTCATTCTCATGCAACATTGTTGATTCCCAGTTGTGTGTGACTATTGTTTCCTTACTGACTGAAGCTTGGCAGTCCTCCATGTTCCTATCTTTGACCAGGAACACTGTGCGCTGAATTGAGGATGCCTGGAGATTTTCGGAGCCATCCGGGTCTGCGCAGAAGAAATCGCGCTCACAAGACGGTGGCCACTTCCGAACTCCATTTTGGATGTCATGGCTTGGTAGGCCCGAATGCCAACATAAGAAAAACAAACACAAAAGAATAATTAATATATGGAAATAAAGATTTTAATGTTAAACCCACACTAATCCCTTTAGGTATTAGTATTTTCCTAGTTTATAGCGACATTTAAAGCAATAATACTCACCATTTGGCATCAACAGGAACGCAAACGTCACCAAAGCAACATAAATCATGCAATATTCTATCAACACACATACTATTGTTAATAGGCATACCATAATTAGTTATTAGAGTTATTCTGCCATGCAACTAGCAATGAGTCCCGCGTGTAATACGTGTTTACCAAAAATGCAATTTGTTGGTTAGTATAACACAGCACACAGTTAATTCAATTTAGGATCTAAATCGATTACGTAATTTGTATTTTCATGCAAAATAGAGAAGGTATACAACATTTTGCTTTACCTGCTCCTTCAATCCCCCCTTTGGTGATTTTTTATATCACCATAAATTCCCACAAATTTAGAAAAAGTTTATAATAGAAATGAATTCAGTTCTCTTAGGTTTTGTTAGGTCACATGATTGTTTCCCCTGTTTCATCCCCTCGTTTCTTTTTATACACATTCTCTTTCCATTCTTCTTATTCATATCTTCCATTTCTCTTCCCTTTCTTTCTTTGCCTTTTCTTTTAGTAGTTTCTCTTTTTATATAATTTTGTAATTTTCTTCTTTTGCAACATATACATCCTAGTCTTAAAATTAATACTAAAAATATCACACATGTTACTGGAATTAGAATCTTTCCAATAAAGGTAATACCTAATTTTAGTAAAAAGTCTTTGATAGTAGAAAACCCTTTTCCAATCTTTTGCCAAACACTTTCAACCTCCAATGGAACAATCTCCTCATGCAAATCTGTTATATTCTTAATGTATGTTTATAAATCTTGACGTTCGTCAGGTATATTAGTACAACAATGTTGTACCTTCAGCATTCCACCGACTCCACCTTCTTTGGCCAAAATAATATCAAGGGCAAGTCGATTTTGCATTACCATGGCTCGCATGGCAAAGATTTCTGTATTTACTAACAAAAATCCTCCAGCAGTGCTTGTCAAGAAGCGATCCACTACTGTAGACAATTTTCTAATTTTGTGTGCATTCAGAGATATTCCAACGGCTGGTATCAATGCTCCAAAAATATCCCCAACAATTTCTGTCCAAGTCTCCCTCCGTCTACGTGTTAGTTGACTACCTATCTTATGTGCACCATCTTTTTTCCTTCCCACATGAAATATCTTTGGGAAGACCAGGCCTAGATAACATGTGCCATACCAATGGTCCGGTAATCGATAATAAGCTTTGTTCCCACAGATAAAATATAATCCAGGGAATACCGGATCATTTCCTCCCTTAAATCCTCATCCACCCATGATTCTATAAGTATCATGGCAATCACTCGCACCTATGAAATAGTTATCATACACAGTTTGATTTCTTCTAATACACAATTTTCCTTTCTGAGGCCAAACAGCTTTTTCTCCCTTTCTCTCAGGTATCTTCTTTTGCATTCTTATTCTCCTTTCTTCTACCATATCTAGAAAAGTATTTTCTTCTTGCTTCAAACTACAAGTGAGATTATTTCTGAATATTGATTCTAACGTTAATTCTCTAGTTTCTAAGAAAAATTCACCTAAAACTTTACCAGGTTTCACTCTATTCAATTCAGCAACTACAAGTACTTGTGAAAATATGTTATCTACATCAGAAAAATAATATTCTAGTTTACCTGTTTTATAAAACAAACTTGCTAATACGCTACATGTTATTCCATACGTTACTGGAAGGTGGTGATATGTGACTCCCTCAGACACAGATGCAGTTAACGGCATGCAGACGTATCAATCTCTCACATCCATGGTTTTTACATATTCATACAATAATTTTGAGAAGACATTGTTAGAAAAATCAGTTATCGACCTATCCTTATGTAAGTAAGTTCTATCTATTTCTTTAGTAGGATGAATATCATGAATCTTTTCTACATTAGACTTATTTTCATTATGACCTTCTATTGTTTCAAACGTTACTTTAAATGAAACCATTAATGCTAATACACTCCACAGAAGCATTAGTAATCCTGTACAACAGCAACACACCTTGCACCATCTTCGAAGGAACACACATGTAGATTTTCTACTCTCTGTGTTTGCCATTTCGGAAAATGATCAGTGTCTTTTGACTTAGCCTCGTCCACACACAACTAGTTTTGTCTAAACCCAAGGCTCTAGGCGCCTTCTTGGTTCTTTTCGGTTATGTCTCTTATTTCGGTAATTTTTCAAATTTCTCCTTTGAGAACACCTTGGTTTCCTCAATTTGGCGTTTGATCGTCTTTCACTTTACTCTCATAGTCTTGATTCAGAATTTCCTGAACATCTGTCTCTTCCCCAATGTCGGACAAGATAACTCTCAGGATTTCCGATTCTTCGTTGTCCTCAACCACTTCTGGTATAATCACCCCTAGATCCCCTTGGCTGTCTGCTTCCTCTTGTTCTTCAGGAAGTGCCACATATGACCATTCTGGTGATTTATACTTCTGGTTGGGTTTCTTAGTCCGTTTTCCTCTCTCTGTCGGTGTCTGTTCAATAGCTTTTGTTTTCTCTTGGCTAGACACCTCATTCACTTGTTCAGCTCTAGATGATTTTACTCGTGTCAATCGATATCTTAATCTCTTTATCTTGTTTGGCCAAACTTCCTCCTTTGCTGGCCTTTTTAACTTATTTCCTTTTTCACTTCTCTCAGTTCTCCATCCTCTTTTTCTCAGAACTCGACCTTCCAGTACTTCTTCGTCACTGTCCTCAGATTCAGTTCCACCTTGACTCTTACTTTCAGTAGTCTTTCTTTCCACAACTTCCTCTTTCTTATCTAATTCTGTCCCTCCTCGTGTTTTTTCCACACAATCTTCCTGCTGACTAACTGTCCCTTCATCTACCTGGATGTGTTGTTTCCCTACACCTCCTCGGGGGTCTTCCGCAACAATCTTTCCCTCTCTTTCTGTATCTGGTACTTCACCGTCTACTTCTGTGATTTCAGGTGGAATTTCTCTCGTTTTTTCATGTGGAGCTTCTTTATCAAGAATTTCTTTAACAGTCTCTTCACTGTTTCCGTTTACTCTTTCATGTACTTTTACGGGTTCAGTATCTGACTCTGAGCTAGTGTCAGAAATCTGCAATCTCCTTCTTAATGGTAGATTTTCTGGTGCTGTTACTGGATGTGTTTCCAACGCTGCCCTTTCAGGAGCAGGTCTTGTTCTTGTTTCTTCTGAATCTGACTCAGAACTGGTATCAGATTCTTCAAAATACTCCTCTTCACTGGTATGACTAGCATGAATCCAATTCCTCACTCCGGCACATTTCACAGCGGTCGTCGTAGTCAAGATTACCTGACGTGGTTTACCCCACTGTGGGACCAGACAATTTCTTCTTCTATGCACTTTAACTCTCACCCAGTCACCTGGGCTCAGATCATGAGCTGGCTTCTTTTCAAGAGTGGTTGCATCCGATCCAACCTGATGAAACACAGAATGAACGGAATCAGCCAACCCCTTGCAATAATCCAACACCAAGTCTTCAGATATAGGAAATAGTTTGTTGACAGAAATGAAAACATGTCTCATTGCCCTCCCCATTACTATTTCATGGGGACTCAATCCAGTATTCCTATCAGGAATAGATCTAATAGTCATGAGTACTAGAGGTAAGACATCAGGCCATTTCAAACCTGTGGCCAAACACATTTTTCCCAATCTATTTTTAATGGTGCCATTCACTTGTTCCACCACACCAGAAGCCTCTGGGCGAAAAGCACAATGCAGTTTCTGTTGTACATTCAATGCTCACAAATCAGTTTCATGATTTAATTATGAAAATGTTTTCCTCTATCTGATTCAATCGTGACTGGAAAACCAAATCTGGGAATGAACTCTCTCAATAGTAGTTTTGCTACAGTAATTCCATCACTCCTTCTAGTCGGGTATGCTTCCACCCAACGTGAAAATAGGCAAACTACCACTAGAACATACATCAATCGGTTGCAGGGGGGCATTTCAATGAAGTCAATCTGCATTCTGGTGAAAGGCCCTCCTTCTCGTCCTATTGTTCCTAGGCTCACCACTGTTTTTCTTCCAGGATTATATTGCTGACATATAAGGCATCTCTGACATAGGCTCTCAGCTACAAGTCTAAACTTGGCATTATACCATGTCTGTTTGAAAAGTCTGATCATAGCATCCCTTCCTACATGTGCTTGTCCATGATACATCCGTGCCATAGTAGAGATCATGCTATCAGGCATGACTGGCCTTCCATCCCGATAAACCCAAACGTGATCTGTCTCTCGGGGTGAACATCCTGCTTTTATCCACGGCTTCCTTTCCTCATCTCCTGCTTCTTCTTGTAATTGCCTTACCTCCTCCCATGTATTCAGAGGGTTAGTAAAAAGTAAAGGACATGAATTAATTTCTTTTTCCCTTCCACGATTCACTGAATTCTGGTTTCGTGCACAATATTGTGCCATGTAATTTGCAAACTCATTTCCCGCTGATATATAGTCAGCGGTTTTGGTGTGTGCAGCACATTTTACTACTGCTAATTGCTTAGGCAGCTTTATCACCTCAAGCAACTTTCCAACCATTTCAGCATTCCTTATAGGAGTTCCACTTGATGTCAAAAATCCTCTTTGGGACCAGATTTGCCCAAAGTCATGCACCACACCAAAGCCATACTGATTATCGGTAATCACAGTGACTCTCAGTTTCTTTCCCAACTTGCACGCTCTTGTTAATGCAAATAGTTCGGCAACCTGGGCTGATCTCACTCCTTTCAAACAAGATGCTTCCAATACAGCTGCTACAGTACACACTGCGTACGCTGCACTCAAAATCCCTTCATCTGTTCTCAAGCATATCCCATCCACAAACATCACATAGTCACTTTCTGTCAAAGGTATATCTTTTATATCAGGGCGTGGCTTAGTACAAAAATCAAGCCCTTCCAAACAGTCATGATCCACATCATCCCTGACTTCCACATTCTCAACATCAGGTAACAATGTTGAAGGGTTCACATTAAGACACCTCACAAGACTCACATTCGTTGCACCTAAAATTACTTTCTCATACTTAGTTAGACGACTATGCGTCATAAACTGAGTGTGGCTCCTAGATAAAAGGATCGCCACGTCATGAGGCACAAACACTCTCACAGGATATCCCATCACAATTCCTTCACTCTGTTCCAGGCTCTTACAAGTAGCTGCTACAGCTTTCAAACAACCAGACAATGCCACAGCTACAGGATCTAATATGGTTGAAAAATATGCAATTGGTCTTCTCAATTTTCCATGTTTCTGCACTAGTACGGAAAGCGCACATCCATTTCTTTCGCTGCAATATAGCTCAAACTCTTTTTCATAATCAGGCATGCCAAGAGCTGGGGCTTCACACAAACCATCTATCAATTGCTTAAAAGCCTTCAACTCCCCCTTATTCATTTCAATGGGGTCTTTTACATCACTCTTTGTCAAACGTACCAGAGGTTTTGCAATCAGTGAGTAATTACTGATCCACTGACGGCAGTTTCCAACCATTTCAAGAAACATTCTCACCTCTCTTTGAGTCATTGGGGCTCTCATTCCTTTGATTATCCTGATTCTATCTGCAGTCACTTTTCTCAGTCCTTTTTCAATTTTATGGCCTAAGTACTGTACTTTTTGACAAAATTGCAGCTTTGATGGGGATACTTTAAGGACCCGGTGGCTTGAGGCATTGCAGGTTCCAAACGGGTGCCGAGCAGCGAGGGCGGTGTGCCATATTGCTCTCACCCCCACCCCGGGATCCCTGAGGCTACGAACGTTCTTGCCTCACAAATAAACTCGTTTCTCTCCACCACGGTATCACTTGGCGGATTTTGCACTGTATATATTTTTCACACAGTAGCCCACGGTAGGGTGAACCTTAGCGCGTTCATACCACCGGGGCTTTTGCACTTCCACTCTGGTCCTGACGAAAGCCTGTTGAACACACATTAAGGCAGAAACATGTTGACCGCCATGGAGTGAACCAGGTCTTTTATTTTTTGACCCTCACTCCTTTTTAATTCTTCCAATTAGCAAAACTATTAAATTGTCTTTTTTGACTTAATTGGAAATTTTAAATTCACTGTCACTTCACAAAAAAACCCCGCTCCGCAGTAACCTGGCGTTGCAGCACACTGGGATGGCACTCGGCCATACCCAGTGGAGCCCGATGATGAAGTATGTCACCAACCAGGTTGGTGAGTGAGGGCTTTATACATAATTTGTATCATCTTCATAGGTCTGCGTCCCTCCCAACAACATATTGGTTGGTTCTGAGCCTGGAGACCCGTGCCTTTTTGATGAAAGGTGCCTTGTTTACATTACACTGACTTTGTTGTTCTGTAGATACTTTAAGTCCTCCATCTGCTAAATGATTCAGCAATGCAACAGTATCCACTACGCAGGCTTCTCGAGTTCTCGATGCCACCAATAGGTCATCGATATATTGGACTAGTACCAAACTTTCGGGCATTTTTAAATCTTCTAGGGACTTCTTCAGAATCTGATTAAATATCGATGGACTTTCTGTATACCCCTGTGGGATTCGGCACCATGCCAAAATACGTTCGCCAAACCTGAACGCAAAAATCTGTTGGCTATCAGGGTGCAATGGAATAGAAAAGAAAGCATGACACAAGTCAATGACTGTGTACCATTCTGAATCATGAGGAATAAGATCACAGAAGGATTTGGTATGATAGGACAACATGATACAACAATTTTATTCACTTTTCTCAGGTCTTGTACTATCCTGAAAGTTCCGTTAGGCTTTTTCAGACCCATAATCGGTGAATTACATGGGCTGCTCATTATTTCTTTCAAAATACCTTGTTCAATCATTTTGTCTGTTATGGAAGTAACTCCTGCAATTACCTCGGGTGTCAATTTATACTGTGGAATATTTGGGTAACTTACTCCTTCTTTTACAGGAATTTTTACGGGATCTACATTTCTCATTAATCCCACATCTTCTCCCGTGAAGTCCCATACCTTCGCTTTCACTGTGTTCTTCAATTCCTGAGGTAATTCCTCTGGGTCAAATACAGCAAATGCCTCAGTAACCTCAGGTTCCATGTTAGCTATAGTCATTTTGTACAGTACATCCTCATCAGGAGTCTCAAAAGCTATGCCATCAGGAGTACAAACAATTGTGTAGTTCATCTTGCACAATAAGTCCCGTCCTAACAAATTTACAGGGCAGGTATTGCACATGACAAAACGGTGCATCTCGGAAAATTTCCCTATTTTAACCGTAACTGGTTCAGTAAGATATGTTTTTATCTGTCTGTTTGAAACTCCAACTACTTGGATTGTCTCATCCGAGAGAGGAAGATTTTTAACATCAGCTGATCTAACAGTTGAACGAGTAGCACCAGTATCTACTAGGAAAGTAATGTTTTCGTCATTTACCTTTCCGTCTACAAAAGGGCCTGTCTGGTCCACTTCCAGGGTTGCGCCAAGTACGCATTCTTCTTCCTCTCCTCGGCACCGTCAATAACTCTCTTCTCACTCACTCTCATCGCGTTGAAGCCAATACTGCGAAACAGCACTAGCGCGCGGCAGCTTAGTTACCTGTTCTTCGGTGTACAATCCTGTCTCCAGACCCCCCAGGATATAGCGGCATGGATTAGCAAATTTAGCGGCACAAATATGGAAATTTAGCGGCACAAATATGGGAATTTAGCGGCAATTTAGCGGCGTTTTATTTGGCAGTTTATTCTACAACAAACACAGATCTGTTTGTTTTTTGAGTTATTTAACACCATGAAGCTATGTATATTTGGTTTATTTACAATGTAGAGACTTTGTTTGTCTTCAAGACTACAAATAGGACATAAACCTGTTACTGAATAAATGCCCAGGGTACCTGTATGCTTGTCGTGTTAATCTTGCAGTTCTTCTGAGCAGTCCAAATGCAGCCCAATATTGTGCTGCTGATTATAATGCAGGAACAATAATGCCCGGATGGATTGCTCTGAGAGGGACCATCGCCTGGCTGACAAAATAATTTTGTAGATGCTGTTGCTCCTTTCAGCATCTGCAGAACTGGTCACACAGTCCTTGTACACAGCTGCAAGCTGTGAAAGGACTGGAATGCGGTCAGCCATCCCACACCAAAAAAGGTCAGTGTCAATCACCCCAGAAACAGATGCCTGTACTGCTTCTGGGCCTACATGTTCAAAGTAGAGGCAAAGCTCCTGATCGGGGACTTTGCTGAAACCAGGGATGGCAGAATATGCACTCTTGTCTTTAGGCAGGATGCAGAGTCGTGCAGGATTGAAAAGGCGCACTTGCTTCAAGAACCCAATGCCCGGTTGGGCCTCCCCCATGTATTTGCCCGCCTTTTCCAGAGAATTTTCAAAAGCTTCATTGAGCTGGGCTGTTATCTTTTTTTTCTGTGTCAGAGTTAATTTAGCCCCTGCAGTCGTCTGCAGAAATGGTTGTAGTGACTCCAAAGTGAGGACTGAATTGTTTGTTAGGTCTATGTGAAGGTCCTCCAAATAATCATACACCTTCATTGTCACTGGTGTCTGACTCTGGAATAAGTCCATCAAATGCAAAATGTTTTGGCATTTTTCGGCCACAATGTCCAATTGCACTTTTATGCAGTTTCTTTCGTCGCTGTTCAAAATCCTTTGCAGATTTTCAAGGGAATCTGGGGGGGACTTGCTGAGTTGCATCTCAGACTCAACAAACCCAGCATAGGCCTCAAAATGCTTGCAATGGTACTGGACAGCAGCAAACCAAGAATTCCACCGGGTACTGCAAGGATCAGGCGCCATCCGTGGTTTCATCCCATGGTTCTCAGCAAGATGGTGCAGGTACCTTCTCTTTCTGCTCCCGGCCATGTAAAAGATGCGCGAGAAGTACAGGAGGAAAGCATTTAGCTCCACAAAAGGCTTCCTAAATGACTCTCCAATAAGGTTCATTATGTGTGCCAAGCAGGTGATATGTATGGAGTTTGTGTACAGATTTCTCAAAACAGTGTTGTATGCCTTGAGCATGTATGCCGCATTGTCAGTGTTAAAGGAAATAACTTCCTGAAAGGCTATGTTGTACTCTGTGAGCACCTTCACAACTGCTTGCGCTACAGTCCCATGGTTGCACTGTGAGAGGAACACTGTGTCTGCTAGGTGGGTGTGGATCTTACGGCCACCCTGCGCAGAGACCACTGCAAATACCACATTCAATACACACCGCCCTTCAACATCAGGTGTTTCATCAAATATAACACTGATCTTCTGATCTTGCAAGTGTTCTTTCAGCTCGTTCTTGGCTACTATATATATCTCTGGGAGATACCGCTCTTGAAGCTGATGACTTCCAGGTATTGCTCCACCATTTCGCACTCGCTCATGGAGAAACTTGCGCAGCACAGGGTGGTCGGTTTTGCTCAGCGGAATGTTCAGCGCTGTGCAGACATTGACCCACTCACCTATAATTTCCTGGTTTGAGGCACCGGCAGCTGTACTCTTTGTGAAAAGTGCGTTGACAGTCATCTGGCGGGCACGTTTAGGCGAAGAGTGAGGGTCTGGATCATCTGAACAGCGCTTCAAGTGTTTTTGGGACTTCACATGCATATCAACAGTGTGTTTCCGGATGTGATCCACCGCCACATTGCACACACTGCAAAACAGCACACCACCATCCGCATGCATCACAGCGCTGTACTCTTTGGCCCGATCTGCTGCAGTTATATGGGTGGGTAGATGTGATCGGTGCTTCACATTCTTCAAAGGCTGCATAAACTTCTCCATCGGGCTTTTGTTGTGGTGGCTTCCTGGCCGCTTGGAATGCAAAAGATCTCTGGCTTGTGGCACACTCGCGTTACTCACCTACAAATATATTTGTTGTTACTAGATGTGTTCCAAAGGGGAAAAGGACATTGCAGTTGTTGGGTGGAAAGTTAAGCAAGCATAGGGTAAACGTGGTTAGAAATGCATGGGACTCTGAAGCAAAGTTGCATACATGGCGCGTTAACATACAGGTAGGCAGAGGTCCTTCGAAGGGAAATGGCACACTTGTGTGGTCCCGCTCGGCAACTTTTAGTCTGTGGAGGGCAGTGGGGGTGCGAGGTAAACATAAAAAACATAAGTATCACTGTTGGGCAAAAATGGGAAGAAGGGGAAGGAGCCACCTGCAAAGAAAGTGAAACCTAACCGCGCGAAACAAATTTGTACAAGTTTAGTTGCAGGAGCATCTCCCCGGAAGTATACAGAAACCAAAACGTAGTCTTACCAGTTCTGTGCAGCAGGAAGCAGATGTTAGTTGCCAGACTGCCCAATGACTCTTGAACCAGCAGCTCCTTGCCTCCGGGACTCTACAAAAGAAGAAAAGGGAGTTACAGCTGGATTTGCTAGCCCTTCCCATGGCACACCCCCCACTACGCTGCTCTGAAAACCACAGCACCCCCTTGTGCCCCTGGGCCCGCATAACCAGCTGGCCTCAAAAGAATGGCACCTGGACCTGCCGCACACCTTGTGCGCGGCGGGCCCCCAACGACAAAAATGCCCACTTCTCCCCCCCCAGCCCTCCTTAGGTGGGTCAGGCGCGCTCGCTATTCTCGCTGGCCGCAATAAAATACAACAATTGTTTTACGCCACACCACTTTCAAATGTCACCAGCCGCCACCGACCGTGACCACTGGCGACTTTTTACTGACATCTATATACATAACTGCATAAGCACATAAATATATAAACATGATTTATTATGAATATAGGAAAGAGAAAAACTAGTCATCATTTGAAATGTTCTAAAAAGAGGTCGCATCTCATCTCACCTGCGGCTGCTTCTGTCCGTCTTTGTTCTCACACGACCTCACTCGCTCCTCGCTGTCTCCTGCACCTGCGTCAGAGAGGGCAAAAACACTCCCAGGTCATAAAAACACAAGCCAAGTGAAACTTCATCATGGAAGTCATAAGTCAGCGTAGGGTGCAAGAGGGCCATTAGTCTTATTATACTGTATTAATTAAAACCATTGCGTACATTGAAATGTATAAAACCTAAGCAAGTTTTTAAAGACTTTCAAAACAAGCTCACAGCGCTTTCCCAACTGTAAAATTATTTCAGCAGCAGTCCAGATCTGTTACATGAACATGTGAGAGAAATGCTGGAGAGATTCTACTAATAAAAAGTGGGGGATGTGGTGGGATTCAGTATTTCTCATCAACCCGGAAGTACATTGCTAGTTGTAAACATGGCCAAAGAGGGTTTACTCTGAATTTAAGTTTTGAAAAGGCGCAGCCCGTTTAGGGCAGCTTCTCTCTTTCCTGATTATTTTTTCTCCTTGAAATTGAAATTGCATGTATACAGCGCTTACTGCCCCATACCAGGCATTTAAGTGCTTTGCGGCAAGTACCAAGCTACTCCAGATCCAAAATGTAGCGGTTAGTCCATTCATTGCTTATATTGGGATTCGTTTTATGCTCTCAAAGAAACCATTCCATGCATCTCTTCCAGTTTCTTAACAAATGGTGTATACAAATTAATAGATATTGTTAGGTAGCAGGAATATGGTTGAAAGAAAAAAAGAGAATAAAGCAGACAGGCAGGCATTCAACAGAGTAGTCTATATACACAGGAGGCATGTAGAAGGGAAGGAGAGAGCCATTCAAAATAAATTAAATAGGAGAAAGTTGAAAATTTAAGTCAAGGTTACATTTTCGTGCAGCGTTTTAGGAAGTTAGTGAATAGTTATTTTGCGATAGCCTACAATCTGTGGATGCGTAAACCTGTAGAAAGAGACAACGAACCATCTGCTGAAGGGCCCAATTCCATTGTTAAATTATGCTCTAGAAGAATGCGGGGCTACCAGCATGCATGATAATCTCCGTCTTGTAATGAAATGGCGATTTTCCAAATAAAGTGCCATGAGAATCTGAATTCTATTTAAGACACCGAGGCAAACATTATCCTACCTGCCCTCCCTGTGTGGGCATAAGGGATAAAAATGAAAAAAAAGAGAGAGATATAAGTGGAATTATATATTATAAAATCATAAAATGTGTAAGATTATTTCACTAGCACCCTTTAACAGTGATCAAGTCACCATAACCACACTCTCTCAGATGCATTGAATTAGTTATATAGCGCCACTCATACCAGTGTAGGGTGTCCGAGCACTTTACATCACACAGAGACAATCAATCATACGTGTGTAAATCAGTGTATAGGAAATGTTACATAAGCCAAAGGACTAAAAGTGTAGGAGTCACATGTCATCCATACTCGTAGGCAGTATAGTTTACGAGTGCTTGGTGCGGAGAAGCACAAACGCAGAGTCGAAAAAGAAACAGCATAGTTGGGAGTTTTCTTTAATAAAAAGAATCGATTTCTATCCAAAGAAACCCTTTTTGCAACATTAATCTATACTCTAATGTTTGCTTTGCAGTGTGTATGCAGCTCTTTGATGAAAGTTAATACCTTGTTGTTCTATATTAGGACTTTAAGTTATCAATTGCAAAGAACAAAAGGACATCTCTTTTAAAAGCAGAAAACCTGCTGATCTATTTACATTATATGCACTCTGTAATCTACATGGTACACGTTTCTGCAGCAGGCATATTAACACTCTGCACTACCTTCACATAAGTCAAAACATTAACTATACAAAACTTTAATCTCTCTCCACGAAGAACATTAATCACAAGAGTTAACTTTACATTTTTGTGAGGCCTGGTAATTGCCGGAGAAAAGGAACCCGGCAGCAGGTGCTTTAAAAACATAATAAACTTGCAAGTATGGTGCCCCCAGGAAGCCAGCACCCGGTGCGGTAGCACCGCTCGCACCGCCCTAGAGCCGGCCCTGGGTGCCAGATTAAAACAGGGTTTGATTGGTTGTGGTTTAAGACGGGGCAGGGTAAAGTGACATTTAGGGCTAGGCCAAGAGGATATAGGGCCTCTTCAGCGAAAGGTGGGTAGCGAGCCAGACCTGTTGGTAGGCCTTAGGTTTTTGTAAATGGCTATAAGAAATGGGCATGGCTTAGGGCCTTTTGTGGTGATGCTGATTAAAAGTGGGGGGTTTACATGCTGGTCAGGTAGCCTTAATGGGTCAGGTCCATGTTTATATACACACAGATATTTTAAAGATATTTGTAAAGTTAAAATAAGTGGATCAATCAATGTTCTAATAATGTATACTTTGCGGTGTGTATGCAGTTCTGGGATGAAAGGTAATAGCTCGCTGTTCTATATTAGGACTTTAAGTTATAAATTGCAAGTAACAAAAGGATGTCTCTTTTGAAAGCAGTAACCTGCTGATCTGTTTACATCCTACGCATTCTGTAATCTTCTTGGTACACGTTCTTTGCAGCAGGCACATTAACCCTCTGCACTAACTTCACCCAAGTCAAACCCTGAATTACACAAAATGCTGATCTCTATCCAGGAAGATAATTAATCACAGGAGTTATCTTGACATTTATGTGAGGCCTGGCCATTGCCCGCGGAAAGAAACGCTGCGGCAGGTGCTTCAAAAGCTTAATAAACTTTAATTGACGGAGCCCCCAGGAAGCCAGCACCCTAAAGCCGGCCCTGAATCAGAGTGCAACGTAAAACTATATACAATCTATAGCCCTTCTGCTGCGGCGGCCAGCACGGGTCGATCCTTCACTTTTATTGCCTGTGGAAGCAAATGTTAAGGGCGAGAGACGCCTCCCAGCTCACAGCAGCTTACCTGGGCCTCTGGGCCTCCCGAGACGACGACGACGACGATCCGACGATCCACCACCAGCCAGACAACGATACAATGACGATCCAGACCAGCAGCGCCGCTCCAGACCAGGTGAGTCGCGTCGTCATCGAGTCGTCAGCACTGCCTGCTGTGAGGACCCCCCCTTAACCCCCTTCTATTGGTCTATTGGACCCGTGGCAAGAGCCACTGGCCCAATAGAACAATAGAAGAGGAAGAGAGGCGCGTGATCTGCTGTCTGCTGCTGGATGGGGGTGGGATGCCGCCAGGATGCCAGGATTTCGCGGGCACTTTTGTAAAAATCGCGGCATTTTTACAAAAGTGCCGATTTCGCGATTTTTTTGCAAATCGCGAAATCCTGGGGGGTCTGATTACTGTATCTCTGAGGGTTTACGCTCTGTGGAAAAGGCGGTTTTGGCACCTGACACTGTTGAGCAACAACCTGCTGCTGTCGCTGTGGTTGACAACTTACCTCATTCTGCACCTGTGGATTTAATGATGCATTATCGCCATTAGCACTTGGTGGTAATTTACACTCGGATTTCCAATGCCCTATCTTTCCGCAGTTATGACATGGCCACTTTTTTTTGGCTTTTTCTATACTAATCTGTCCTTTTCCTTTCCCAATATTGGGTTTTTGTTTCATATTGGTCATGCCATTTGCCTGTTCAATCAGTTGGGCTTTTTGACTTTCTGCCACTTTTACTTGAGCCCACATGGCTTTTTCTTTTAACTTACATTGCTTGGCTTAAATCTCGTCGCTAAAATATTTTGCATGCCTTAATACTTCATCTATCTTTTTATTTTGCCAATCCACGGTATGCTGTTTAATCATTTCACTTACTTCGGGTCGCAACCCGTACATAAATCGATATACAAAATGACTTAAATCTTTCTCACTCAAATTTTCATCACCACTGTATTGTTTAAAAGCCAATAACAATCTCTCATAGTAGGCGTGTACAGATTCTTTTACTTCTTGATGAGTTCTATCAATTTCTACTCAATCAGTTTCTTTTGGAGGCACTTTATTTTTCAAGAAGGCAACTACCTGTTCGTATTTTCTCATTACTTCTGGATCAGGGGCACCTGTTTTGGGATCTCTAGGGTATTCCTGAGTAGGCCAACCTATTGTAATGTTACATTCTGCACATAAATCTGCTGGCACAATTATGGCAAATAGACTGTTCAAATCAATCCACAGTACTTTTGATAATTTGACAAACCTGTCTACCTGCCTATACCACTCCACTGGCTTCTCACGCAAACAGAGAAAAGTTATTTGTGAATGATAAAATGTCTTGTCTATTCCAGGGGACATGCACATAGCCTCCTCCTGGAATCTCCCTCATGGGACACTCAGTTACCACTTTCTTTTCTTCTCTTACCGGGAAAGCTGCAAATGTTTTGTCTGTTACATCATCTCGTTTCCAAAACCATCTGCTCTCCCATTTATCTACATCGTCTGATTTTCTTAGTAAAACAATTAGGTCTTTAATTTGCGTCAGTCTTCCTGCAGTATTCAAATTCTCAATGTCTTTTTCAGAAAAATCTACTCTGTATGGTTTCTGTAATGACTTTATTTTCTCAAAATCGATACCCATTTCACTTGCCACTTCTTCCAGTTTTTCATGGAAGTTTCTCGCTCTCCATGTTATACTTTTACATAGAAACATTAGTTCTTCATCCTGATATGCTTTTAACTTTTCTGTGGGAATAGTTCCTACTATTAATTCTTCTAAAGTTATTTTTAATTTCGCCACATCTAAAGTTTGGGGTTCAGCATCTTTTTGCTGTAAACTCATTAACCATTCACTTAGTTCATCAGAAGTGGGACCTACAGGAATAATTTCACTCTTTGGTGATTCTGGTACTGATTCTGTCATCATTAGTGTTTTATTTGTTAGGCTCTGATTCATTGTCAAATTTTTAGGAGTACTTAATCCAGAAGTTCCTACCACTTTTCCACATGGATTTTCTCCTGAATCTCTTTTTTCCATTTCGGCTTGCCTATTACTGTTATAAAGGATCGTTAGACAATGTTCACTGTCTTTTTGTTTATCAAAAATAGGCATCACTGGTCCTATTGTTACAGGAACAGTTACGGCTTCTATATTTTTTGTCAATTTCCTAATCTTTTCAGTTAACTCTAAAGTAGTTCTGGCTAATTCAGCTGAGTTTTCATTTGTCATTCTACCAGGTTGTGTATTTTCTGATTCTCTAAAGGGATTATTTTTCCCTTCTTCAGGTGGCGTTGACTCAAATTTTATATTTTGTGGTGCCTCTTTTACTGGCGCACTTGGTGTCAATAACGTAGAATTTGGTTGGTGTGGGGGAGGATTTTTATAAAACATGTCCTCGAGTACATCATCCTCCGACTCATTCACACCATACTTGTAGCCTTCTGGCCCTGTATTGTTTTCTTTTCTGTACATTTTCTACTACTAGTCTCTTCAGCATTTCTCATAGGCAACATCCCATCAGCCATATTTGCACTCCGCCATCTTCTCATTCTGTCATCATGGTTTTCCTGTCCACATAGTCTACCAAACATGTATTTATACCTTCCGCCACTCCGCTGTTCTGTCAATGCTTCAAACTGAGTAGGTCTAGGTCTCGGTTCTAATCTCATCATCCTTTCTCTTAAGTTCCTTAATACCGCTATATTAAATGAACCATGTTCTGGTAATGCTAAAACTCCATCATCTTTTGTATACTTTGCCCAATTATTTAGCCAAATACATGTATGATACCCATATTTCGCAACAATGAAGGATGCGGGCGATTTTGGTGGAGGAAGCAACTGTCCCTCTCTAGTCATAATTGGTTTATCATTTTTGAATAAGTTCTTAATTTTTCCAAACCAGGACTTTTTCTCTTTTTCTGGTGGATCGTAATACATAATTTTTCTTATTTCGGTATCGCTAGATTTCCTCTACGACTATTCTGTGATCTTATCCAATCGTAGCGCGACTCACACTAACGCACCACTCCGGAGCGTCTATGTTACTTTTGCAATTCTCCAATCCCAGCGCGACTTACACTAACACACCAATCCGGAGTGTCTTCGTCACCCTGTCACTTCTCCACTCTTGGCGCGGAGTACACTAATGCTCCAATCCTGTGCGTCTATGTCACTTCACAGCTGGCCAATCCCAGTGCGGTCTTTCTGACTTCAGCTTTCTCGCTACTCCTGTTTCTGCTGACCCCTCCATTAAAAAATGTATCTGCAACTTTCTCTTGCACTTTCTTTTACTCAAAATCTGTTAGTAACAACATAAAAACACCATCATTGTCCGCTTCACTAACCAAAGAGATAGTCTTGACCTTTCTCACAAGAATTCCATATTTCTCGAGAGCAGCGCTTACCTCTGCCCTTCCACAGAATTATTCCATTCGCCGATAAAGTAGTACTTCCCTCTACCTTACCCTTCTTACAAGCATTAGCTAACCGTTTCTCTAGAGATAAAACACATGTGGAGACTACACTGCTCCTGAGAGTTAAGGCCAGAGTTTCACGATAAAACCGAATGCTATTTCACTTACACATATTCATACGGAAAATGTAGTTCATTTACACAAGAATCCTGTATTTCTCAAGAGCAGCGCTTACCTCTGCCCTTCCACAGAATTATTTCATTTGTTGCTAAAGTAGCACTTTCCTCTACTTTACCCTTCTAACAAGCTTAGGGGAGACCTATTACCTTTCCAGTGATAAGCGTAATCAGAGCTCACAATTGACTCCTGTTACTTAAGACCGAAATTTCACAGGTGGCCTTCGATACCCATACACCTCTTTCATATAGAAATGTCACTACCGATAACACACGACGATGTTACCAAGTCGAACCCATACAATGCGTCGTGCGACTCCAGTCGTCACACGTTTTCCCCGTGTACCTACAGGGCAACAAACAATACACCATGTGACTTGACTTGCCACACGTTTTCCCCGTGTACCTACAGGGCATCCAACTTCCTACATCCCAGAAGTCTTCAGAAACAACATAAAACGCAACGCGACTCAACATTGACTGTTAGAACATAAATCAATAATCAACCAAACATCCGCAATCAAAAATCAATAATCACCAGAACCAATGCAATAAAACCATAACTCTGCTACCAGAAAAACTGATCCAGCGTGAAACTACCTACCATATCCTCCCTGCGTCATAGACCCGTCATCACTCTTACTCATTCATACACTAATTCATAGGTGGGGCCCATAACACCAACACTCATATGTTTTTCTCTCGCGAGTCTGCGCTCAGGAGGACGATGTATCCGCTGGACATGTGGGAAGATACCTTATTATCTATAGGGAAAGAAAATGTATTACGAAATATACATATTTACATCAACCCCTTTTGAATCCTAACCTTAACATCAAGGCACTCCACAACTTGGTCGATGGACCAATTAGTTGGACTGGTTGATGGTGATTTAGAACCAGCTAAAGCACATTTAAAGTTCAGAATCCCCTAATAACCTCCTGGAAGAATCCACAAACTCATTATTTCTGTTAGTCAATAATTTGTTTATCTAAAATTTGTTTGTAATCATACAATTAGCATTTCGGTCAATCAAGTTTAAATTGAATCAATCAATACAAATCTCATGACATTTTATATTTACCTAGTCTTGCTATCATGGTCCTTTCTAAGTCAATTGGCTGTGCATAAATCAAATTCTTTGCTCAATTGTCCTAATAGAAAGCAGGCGAAGACTCAAAAGTCCAGGAAGGTTCTTTGCTCAGCACGACACAGTCTCAAAGATCTCCAAAAGACCAAAGATCGTGCAAGCATGTCAGTCTGTAGTCATCTGTAAGTAATAGTCTGGGGTAGAAGGTAGCGGCGTAGATAGAAATAGATAGAGGTGACTCCTCCCTATTCTACTACCCTTTTTATAATAAAACTCTGGGTAACATGAAACATTTTTTAGGCTATGTTGAACGTGATTGATCCGTTTGGTGAAATTTGCAATATCGTCCTGTTTTCCCATCGATTTGGGTTCTCAGATATTTTGCTGGGTCACTTCCTCGGTCTATGTCGTTCTCAGCACAACATTGTTGATTCCCAATTGTGTGTTACTATTGTTTCCTTACTGACTGAAGTTTGGCAGTCCTCCATGTTCCTATCCTTGACCAGTAACACTGTGCTCTGAATTGAGGATGCCTGGAGATTTTCAGAGCCATCCGAGTCTGCGCAGAAGACATCGCGCTCACAAGACGGTGGCCACTTCCGAACTCAATTTTGGATGTCATGGCTTGGTAGGCCCGAATGCCAACTTAAGCAAAACAAACACAAAAGAATAATTAATATATGGAAATGAAGATTCTAATGTTAAACCCACACTAATCCCTTTAGGTATTAGTATTATCCTAGCTTATAGCGACATTTAAAGCATTAATACTCACCATTTGGCATCAACAGGAACGCAAACGTCACCAAAGCAACATAAATCATGCAATATTCTACCAACTCACATACTATTGTTAATAGGCGTACCATAATTAGTTATTAGAGTTATTCTGCCATGCAACTAGAAATGAGTCCCATGTGTAATTTGTGTTTACCAAAAATGCAAGTTGTTGGTTAGTATAACACAGCACACAGTTAATTCAATTTAGGATCTAAATCGATTACGTAATTAGTATTTTCATGCGAAATAGAGAAGGTATACAAAATTTTGCTTTACCTGCTCCATCAACCACAACAATCTAGTACAATACTCTAGCAAGAGGCAAGGCTAACCAAATATCCACATTCCAAGATAAGATGTTTGGCAAGAATAGGGAGGCTCAAATAGTGGCCTCAAAAGGAAAGTAAGATCTAGTTAACATCCCATGCTGAAACCACAAAAAGAGTGGGAGGGTCTTTATTTCAAAAGCCTTATAATAAGTTAGCTATCACCGACAATTTAAGCAACAAGCCGTCATTGGGGTAAAAAGTACAGGTGGAAGAGAGAAACTACAGGCGCAAACACAGGACTTTCACAGTTCGAGACCACAGACTGTGCAGTTTTGGAGAAGAGGCGGTCAAAGAGAATAACATCCAACAAGGAATCCAGGTCAGAAACACAATAGGAACAAATAGAAGAGAACAAAGTAGTTCAAGAATAATCTGAAAACTGATCTGTTCTGAACCACCATTATCTGATCACCCCAGAAATGGAGGAAGCAACTGAAAATAAACCGGCCAAGACCCCCCTTGCACCAATTGGACTCTAATTCCCTGCATTAACTCAATAACAGAGACTCTTACCTGCACACTCTGAAATGGCTGTAAGTTGGCATGTAATGTTTTTAAAAACTTCCAAAATATGGTAAAGAACTCAATACCACCTGGTTAAATTCAATAGAGCAAAAAATACAACAGAACACCAGCTACTTAAATGTTGGGTCTGGACTGAATGAGCGGAAAAGACATGGCGGAGCACCAACGCTATACACATCACTAGGACACTCCCATTTCCTGGAAGTGAGAATCTAACAGAAGAAAACAGCAAAAGTTCGATTAATGGTGATTTGATATTGTTGACTACCATCTCTGCCACCAGGTGATTCCTTTCTAGGATTTTGATGTCCAAATGTGGCGTAACACATCTAAGAGATTTACCAAAGGACCATTAGATATGAGAGGTGATTAGGTGTGAAAAGCAAATGTGAGTTTTGAACAGTAGGGGGCAGCCAGGAATGTGAACGGCCTTTTGCTAAACACTGCAGCCATGTTTTAGGCAGACCATATTTAAGCATTTAAAATATAGACGAGCAATTGCATTGATTTTCCCATCCTGGAGTACAGCTATGTTGTGAATTGGGATCATGCAGTCGAATTAAAGTTTCTATCCATGTGGCACTTTCAAAAAACAAGTTGTACAGTCTGCGGCAGGAAACATGGGCTTTGTAAGTACATTACCCTTTTGGATGCAATGAGGAGAACGTTTCCTTCAATTCTGCATCTCATAATTGAACTTGGTGCCATTGCACAAAACCTTTGTTTACAATACAGTTGACTTACCAAAGTGTCAGTTCTAGCAGCTCCATGGCAAAAACATGTTTCTATCCAGAGCAGTGCACATGTAACTGTGGTGTACTCAGCAGTCATCGGCTACACGATGGGTCACCTACTCAATGACAGCAAAAAGAATGTGGGAAAGAGGAGAACAAGGAAAAGATGGGCTTCTTCTCAAAGAAGTCTAAAGCTCCTTCTCTCCGGATATAAATATGATAGTACTGAGGCAGTGGGCCAGTGATGAAATTAGGACCAGTAAGGTCACTAGTGTTGGCTGAGAACTCTGTTGATTGGATGGCAACCACAGTGTGTCCTGGGTTTTCACCAAACTCATCCCCAAGACTGATCAGACATTGGAAGGACTATCCCAGGCTCTGAGTGTTGCACTCTGACTTGTGTTTTCGGAATGAATAGGATGCGGACACCTACAAGATGGAAAGTGAATGGATTTATTTAACAAAGAATCTCACTGGGCAATATTTTCAGCTCTCAGATAAAGGGATATTGGATTTCATATTTGCAGGGGCGTGGCTTCAGGGGGGGCGTTTGGGGTGTTACAGCCCCCCCATGTATTTTCAGATGAATAGTTGGGTGCAAGTGCTTTCAGTCGAGTATGATGTGGTGTCTGTTCGATTTCACCTGGGACTTTTACATGTGTACACCGACAAAACCACACACACTCTCTTGTCTCTGTTTTGAAAGCCCTAGAAAAATAGTATTATTTTACAAAATATTGTGTTTCTCTGACTTAGTACTCCTACCATTTCTACATTCCTCTCTCTTTTCGCTGCCTCGTAAGCCCCTCTCATGTCTCCTACTTGTCGTATAATGTATTTTAAAATTATATGCCTGCATGATTGTCAGAAAATCTGAAGCTTACCCCCCCAATCTTACTGACCAAGCCACGCCCCTGCCCTTCTGTTATGTTTTTACTTTACTCACTGCTATAATATGCTGAGTTGCAGACTACAAAAAACAGTGGGCATAGAATGGATTTATATGTTTGGATAAGCTGGAAAGAGACTTTTAGAAAAGTAGGGGAAGAGGAAATGACATCACACACAATTTGATACTGAGAACATTGTAGGATTGATGTCTTCTTCCACAATTAGCCCCTCGTTAACTCCTGTTTGCTGCTGAGGGACAGGGGGAAGGCTAGGAGTGAAAATAAAGTGGAAAATAGAATCCTAGACCTATCTTTACAAGCGGCATGACCAGTGAGAGTGAGAACACAGGTAACATGAGATGTGGAGTGGTACAAAGGGGCAAGTCAGTGATAATAGCTGCTACCCTTTATTAACTTCCAACTTTTCCAAGTTTCTAGGGTATAAAAGTAGTAGTTGGTTTTATTCCGAAGAATGGCTTAAATTGAATGTATTCTGGACTTCACTGAGAATTGGTGAAGCCTTCAAATAATCCCTACAGCTTTGTAATGGTATTTGATGTTTGGATGTTCAGTGTCCTTCAGCTAAGGAATGATTGTCTTGTTTTTGAAATGCCTACTCAGCTTTGTCTCTTGACTTTTTTTTCTGATTGGGTCTATTTCATCAGGTGCTGTATTTCGAAGGTACCTGGTATAAGTATTCTGATCCACCTACATGTATTTGTGATCTTTTCTCTAACTGTGATACCTTGCACATTGTACTGATATGTCCTTTTTAGGTCGAGCCTAGCGCAGCGCGCATGCTTTGCTCTCCAAGAGGGCCTCTTGGAATCACTCTGGACTTTTCACACACTCGTGCGTGTGGCTTTTTTTCCGGCATTATTTCAATTGGGCTTTGAAAAAGATGGGCTTTTTCTCAAAGAAGTCTAAAGCTCTTTCTCTCCGGATATAAATATGATAGTACTGAGGCAGTGGTCCAGTGATGACATTAGGACCAGTAAGGAAAGAACTCTTTGTGCTCACTAGTGTTGGTTGAGAACTCTACTGATTGGATGGCAGCCACAGTGTGTCCTGGGTTTTCGCCAAACTCATCCCCAAGACTGATCAGAGATTAGAAGGACTATTCCAGGCTCTGAGTGTTGCACTCTGACTTGTGTTTTCGGAATGAATAGGATGCAGACACCTACAAGCTGGAAAGTGAATGGATTTATTTAACAGAGAATCTCACTGGGCAATATTTTCAGCTCTCAGATAAAGGGATATTGGATTTCATATTTGCACTGTTATTGCCAGCCTTTTGCAGGGACGTGGCTTCGGGGGGGGGGGGGGGGAGGGGAAGCGTTTGGGGTGTTACAGCCCCCCATGTATTTTCAGATGAATAGTTGGGTACAGGTGCTTTCAGTCGAGTATGGTGTGGTGTCTGTTCGATTTCACCTAGGACTTTTACATGTATACACTGACAAAACCACACACACTGTCTTGTCTCTGTTTTGAAAGCCCTAGAAAAATAGTATTATTTTACAAAATATTGTGTTTCTCTCACTTAGTACTCCTACCATTTCTACATTCCTCTCTCTTTTCGCTGCCTCGTAAGCCCCTCTCATGTCCCCTGATTGTCGTATAATGTATTTTAAAATTATATGCCAGCATGATTGTCGGAAAATCTGAAGCTCACACCCCCCAATCTTACTGACCAAGCTACGCCCCTGCCCTTCTGTTATGTTTTTACTTTACTCACTGCTATAATATGCTGAGTTGCAGACTACAAAAAACAGTGGGCATAGAATGGATTTATATGTTTGGATAAGCTGGAAAGAGACTTTTAGAAATGCAGGGGAAGAGGAAATGACATCACACACAATTTGATACTGAGAACATTGTAGGATTGATGTCTTCTTCCACAATTAGCCCCTCGTTAACTCCTGTTTGCTGCTGAGGGACAGGGGGAAGGCTAGGAGTGAAAATAAAGTGGAAAATAGAATCCTAGACCTATCTTTACAAGCGGCATGACCAGTGAGAGTGAGAACACAGGTAACATGAGATGTGGAGTGGTACAAAGGGGCAAGTCACTGATAATAGCTGCTACCCTTTATTAACTTCCAACTTTTCCAAGTTTGTAGGGTATAAAAGTAGTAGTTGGTTTTATTCCGAAGAATGGCTTAAATTGAATGTATTCTGGACTTCACTGAGAATTGGTGAAGCATTCAAATAATCCTTACAGCTTTGTAATGGTATTTGATGTTTGGATGTTCAGCGTCCTTCAGCTAAGGAATGATTGTCTTGTTTTTTAAATGCCTACTCAGCTTTGTCTCTTGACTTTTTTTTTCCGATTGGGACTATTTTATCAGGTGCTGTATTTCGAAGGTACCTGGTATAAGTATTCTGATCCACCTACATGTACTTGTGATCTTTTCTCTAACTGGGATACTTTGCACATTGTACTGATATGTCCTTTTTAGGTCGACCCCAGCGCAGCGCGCATGCGCTGCTCTACAAGAGGGCCTCTTGGAATCACCTTGGACTTTTCACACGCTCGTGCGTGTGGCTTTTTTTCCGGTATTATTTCAATTGGGCTTTGCGTGCGTCTTTCCAAAAATACAGCACGCAATTGGGCAAAGGTGGGTGCATGTCCCACCTTTCCCAGTAAATGTATCTGCCCAAGGCCTACAGGTTGCGGGAGCCAGCAGTGGTGCCATCTGTTCGGGATCATATTTCCAATTAGCGCGGTCGCCGCGCTTGCTTTTGTTTCTATTATAACCCCTGCCATTGTTTCCCTTCTCTTTCGATCTCTTCCCCTTGTGTTTATTTCATTATATGATTTCATTTCCTCCATCAAATATTTTCCTTTCTTTCTCTGTGTGTATGCATTAATTTATTTGCCCTTTATTTCATGAATTATTATTCTTTGCATTAAGCACTCTTTTCTGCCTGTCTGTACTCGTGCCGCAGTAGCCCGCTGCAGTACAGTACAACAAATGCAATATGTTTCAGGTAATTTAAACTCGGAGTTGAGTTCACCTTCCTCTTGAATCGTATCCCCTAACTTACTCTGAAAAAAGATCCACTGCTTTGGCCTGACGCTGCTGCTCCGAAAACAGCCGAACTTTAGGTTTTTGAGGGGGCTACAAGAATTGCACAACACCGGGACTGTCTCACTCGTATGTTTTGCTCCAGCACTGCATGTGGTAGCGGATTAAACCCAGTCCTACCGGCTATGCCAATGCTTGTTTGCATGCCTTCTTTCATATTATTCACAGGATGCGTTTAGACAGGGAACGACAACAACTTTCACCTTGCTTGTTAGAGTATCATGTGACTGTCACTGAACTGTGTAGAACGCCGGCCACTTCCTGGTTTCAGAAGCCGTGCGGTGCGGCTGGAAGATGGCTGGGTTTCTGTGCCTCTGCATGATTTTGGCGTCGGCTGTTTCTCCATCTACAAGTAACACGTTCATCCATTTTCTGTTCAGTAATGTTGAGCAATGTACAAATATTTCGTAATAATAATAATAATAAGGGAATTTTATAAAGCGCTTGGTTACGCTCAAAGCGTGTCCCCGAGCTAAAACAGATTGACTCCCACGGACACAACCAAAGAGACTGTGCAAGCTAGCGAGTATATAAATATGTTGTTAACTTCCTCCTAAAGCCCAGTTCAGATGACTCAAGACGGAGGTCCAAAGGTAGAGCATTCCAGCTCTTAGCCGCCAGGTAGCGAAAAGATCTACCTCCCATGCGAGCCCGCCTTATCCTCGGGACCTTTAAAAGGCCTCCGTGGGAGGAGCGAAGGGAGCGTGTTGGTTCATACCTGGTGATCAAGTTCTGGAGCGGTATTGGCGCTTTCCCAGTAAGGATGCGATGGCAGGTACAGAGGGCCTTAAACTCCACCCTGCTCCTCACTGGCAACCAGTGGAGAGTCCGAAGGGCGGTATTAGAGGCCACTCTTCTGGGAAATTTTAAAATGAGGCGAGCTGCCGCATTCTGCAGCACCTGAAGGCGATTTAAGGCCTTGTTGGTTGCTCCTAGGTACAGAAAATTGCCATAATCCAGGCGTGATGTGACGAGGGCGTGCACCAACGTTCTGCAGGCTGACGTAGGGAGGAGATCTAAAATCTTCCGTAAACTTTTCAGGACGCTGAAACAGACGCCCGCCACACGTCCTATCTGCGGTCCAAAAGACAGGTCAGCATCTAACCAGACTCCAAGGTTCCGAACTTCTTGGCAAGGTGTTGGAGCCTCTCCCAAGCATGGAGGCCACCACGCCGACGACCAGACAGATGGGTTCCCCCCCACTACGAGTACCTCAGTCTTGCTGCCATTTAGTTTAAGGCAGTTGGTGGACATCCAGGCTGCAAGGTCTTGCATGCAGACTCTGAAACTGTCCGCCGCAAGACCCGGCGCTCGCGAGAGGGAGATAACCAGCTGCGTGTCGTCGGCGTAGGACACGATGTACAGACCATGGCCCACAGCAATATGGGCCACTGGGGAGACATACAGATTAAATAGGGTGGGGCTCAGGCACGATCCCTGGGGTACGCCCTGGTCCAATCCAATATCCCTGGAATAACACTCGCTCTGGCGGACCTGAAAGCTTCTCCCCGTGAGAAAGGACTGGATCCATGCGAGGGCAGCTCCAGTTATTCCGCCAATATTCAGACACCGTGGCAGGGTGGAATGAGCTACGGTGTCGAAAGCTGCACTCAGGTCCAATAGGATGAGGGCCATAGTATGACCCTCATCCACCCCCTGGCGCAAGGTCTCCACAGCCATCAAAAGCGCTGATTCCGTAGAATGGCGGGGACGGAAACCAAACTGGGTATCGTGTAGTAGAGCTGCCTCATCCACGAAATCCATCAGTTGCATATTTACCGTTTTTTCCGCCACTTTAGCCAGATAGGGCAAAAGGGAGATCGGCCGAAGGTTCTCTAATTTCTCAAAGCTGATGTTAGATTTCTTTCTAAGAGGTAGCACCACCGCCTGTTTCCAGGCTTTGGGCACGGTCTTGGTGCTAAAAGACACATCCAATAGGCATCTTATATACGGTTCTAGCACCAAAAGACTATCCACTAGCCGTTTCGGCGTGGTGGGATCCCTCGGGGAGCCTGATTTGACGGATGAACAGATTTTTAGTAGATTCTCCGAGGGCGGGGTGACAAAGTTGGTCAAAGTATGTCTATCCCTACATTCCCTCGGGCTTTCCGCAAAGTCGGTTCCAGCAATGGGATGACTGGGAAATGCCGAGTAGATATTTGCTATCTTTTCGGAAAAAAATTCCGCATACCTATCACAGGATTCTACCGAACAGTCATCAGGAACCATGGCTGGTTTCCCACTCGAGAGGGTTTTATAGAGCAAGACGAGCTCCCTCGTCGAGTTGCCAGCTTCGCTAACTCTAATGGTGTAGTATGCTGCTTTGGACTTCCTGATAAGCCCGTGATAAATTCGCCTCTTCGTTAGGTACGCCTCCCTAGTTTCCTTAGACGGAGCCCCACGCCACTGTCTTTCGTCTCGCTTCAGTGCTGTTTTCGTGACCCGTAGTTCATCACTGAACCACGGGGCAGTTTTTTGAAGGCGGCCACCCAATCTGGCATGCGAAAGTGGGGCTGGCAGTCAAGCGCCTCGTTGATACGCTTGCATAGATTGAAATTAGCCGTATCCGCATCATCCCCCCCAGGGTTTCCCCCTTTGGTCAGTGCCGCACTAAATTTAGCCTGAGAGAAGGTAGCCCATCTCCGCCTGGGATGGTACAGTATAGCTGGCTCCGGGGGTTTAACCCCGGAAATTCGTATGAAGAATGGTACCAGGTGATGATCCGACCAAGGGATGGGAATAGGGGTCCTAGCTTCTACTTCCCCCCAATTGACGAATATGGGGTCCAGTAAGTGTCCCATGTTGCATAAGTTGGCTGGTTGTATAACCGTTTTCCTCGGGTCACTGCTGGTGTTTCAAATCGTTTTCTCATTTCAGTTCACTCGTAGCTGCCAAAGATTGAGATTGCTAATGTGTGGCATTTTCATGGTTTCGGTGTATTTATGAGTGAAATTCAACGACCAATGTGTGACACTTGGAGTGACACTTTCTCGCGAGTAAAATCAAGCAATAAAGTCCATGGAAAAAGATAAATTGCAGAAGCTACACCCAGGGCTTTAAGTGTGATGAAAAAACTGGGGGGGGTGGGGGGTTCCCTCTCAAAGGGGTGTGGCTTAATAACACGTAAGCTAAAAATCTGTGCTGCCCGACTTGTATTTTGCTGTTTCTGTTGTTGCATCCAGATATATGATGGCACAGGAGCTAGGGTAATATGCTTAATGCTACACACATACGCAGGGTATTATGCTGCATGTCTAAACACTTATAATGCCCGAAAGGCGAGACCTATTGGCTATGCCAATGCTCATTATAAATCTCTTCGGTATAAGTTTTTAAAACCTCTTTTTTTATCCTTAGATTTTTATCAGGCTAGGCCGAATTTTTATACCTACAACTTTTAGCTTCTCATGAAATTTGTTATAATGTGTCAATGGGGCATATGTATTAAAAAAACGTTTTGCGAGTCCTTAATAGCGATTTTAGCGAATCACTTTTAAGGACTCTCAAAATGAAATGTATGTATGATTCATAATATTAATTGCGATTCCTACGTATTCCTTAGTTGTGAATCGCAAATTGCGATTGGCAATTAAGGACTACCTTCCCATTCATTCCTATGGGCCTAGAGGCCCATAGGAATGAATGGGAAGACATTCACAATTTGCGAGTACCCATTAGGTACTCACAAATTGCGAATACAATTTCTAGGTTGCCAGGGTGCCATAAGGACACCCTGTTGCACCCCTGAAATATGCATTGTGCACATGTGGTGCATATACATGCCCTGAGGGCATGTATGTGCACCACATGGCACTTAGAAAAATGCAAAAAAGTGAATTTTTCTAGGAAATTGCAAATTACCACCAACTTGAAGTTGGTGGTAATTTGGGATTACTTAAAGCAAATTCGCACAACTTGGATGCTTCAAGAATTGCATTTAAGGCATCGCAATTTACGTTTCCTTAAATGCATTTGCAAAATAGGGAATCGCTAATTTTACGATTCCCTATTTTTCGATGGCCTTTTGTAATGATGCAACCAAAAAGACTTTTTCCCGTTCGCAAACGGGCCAATTCTGAGAATCGGCCCGTTTGCGAACAGGAAAATGGCTTGATACATATGCCCCTATGTTTCTTATGGGGGTTTACAGATCAGTTCGATAGGGGTAGCTATTATTGATCTGGTTTTGACATTTTTATGCAATTATATGTAAATATTTATATTTTTGCCTTGCTGTAGAACTGTGATGGTCTATCTTTTGCTTTCCTTGTATACTTTTATTTTTAAATTCGAATAAAGTACTGACTGCATGATTATTCAAAAGAGAGAGAATTTAAGTGTCAATAAATCAAAGAATTAAACCATTCATACACTATAGTTGTAAGAGTGATGCCTTTCTGGTGCATTAGTCACTTTCCCTGCTAGCAAGGTTAGTATCTTCATGCCAGTAATAGCTTCACAAAAGGTAAGAGGTAACATCAATGGTATACGCCCACATTTTTCAGTCTACAAGGGGGTGTGAGTCTGAGGGGATTTGAAAGGTGAAATCCATGGAGATGAACATTGTTTAGGTGTGTGAGATATTTTTAGGGCTGGTGATCCCATTGACAACTATGGGAGGCATTTTGCTTCTTTCGGGTATTAGGATGAGTCCAAGAAGGGTGGTACACTCCAGGAGAGCACGAGTGAGAGGTATGCCCATGGAAGAGGCATGATATACAAGTACTGATTACACAGCAACATAACATAACCACAAAAAAGATCATAACATAGATGATCCTACAGCTCTTCCCAGGAATAGCTTCACTTTCTACAGAAATAACCACTTCTTTGGGCTGCATGGCTATGTTGGCACCAATGCAGCTCCTTGGACCGGTGTAGTCAGCACTGTTGGAGTAGGGAGGGCGAGGGGCAATTATCTGAAGTGTCCTGATGCTGTTGGGCACATGAGTGTCTGACTGGCATAATCCGGAGGAATTGGTTCAATGCAGTGACCAACAGCATGCATGTAAGCACTATATATTGGTCACAAAATTGTTGATTTTAATGACTAATTTACAAAGGGTTGTGCGATTTTTCAACATTGGGCTAATAGGATATTAATATCACTTAGCCTGAAGCCTCGACTTCTACTAAAGCATTTAAGGAGAATATACCACACAAAATACCACACTTGGAAGCAAATAAAATGAAAGGTCTGGTTCTTCTGGGAGAAATAAAGGTCTCTAAAATTGATTCATATTAATGGTTTATTTTGGAATCTTTCAGATAGATAACATATTTGACCACATACATGCACATAAAAAGTAATTGTCATTGTACGATAAACAGCGAGATTGTGTACTTCAGTTTCATCCTCATCAATTTGTGGGGATTTTTGTTCATGGCCTGGGTGTGTGTATGGCCATCTGATGCTTGCTTGTCCGATCTAAATTCAGTGTTTTTATTGCTTGTGTTATTGGTGCACATTTTCAAATTCCCCTGGCTCATTTTGAGCAGCTCCACTGTTTTTCTGCACAGGCTGTAAACTCTCTTCATTGGTGTAGTCTGTTGTACTGTAGTTGGTGCCTGCTGCTTTTTTATTCTTGTAACACATCTTTTCCAATCACCCCAGCCTTGGGTTGAAATAAAGAAGGTATGTTTTCCTGTCCCTTCGCTCTTACTTTCTTTCAAGTATGTTTGCTGCACGTCTGCTGCTGGTCTGGCTCTCATGACAGTTTCCTTACAATAGGCATAATCAGATTGGTCCTTAAATTGTGGCTGCTTCTTTTTAATTCCAGCTATTGCAGGTGTCAGATATGAATATACTGAGTGCTATGAAAACACCAAAGTGCTGTCTCTAGAAAAGAAAACCTTTAGGATTTTCAAAACTACATCTTTACATATTAATTTACCTTTAAAGGTATTCTAAAAAAATAAAAGACAGAGGGCCAGATTTACAAAAGGGTTGCATTGCCCTTTCATCGCGCAATGTGACCCTTAAATGGGATTTGCTATGCCACACTGAGCCACCTGGTGTCGCTCTGCGTGTCAATGTAAGTCTAGATTACTGCAGCTCAAGTCGCTGCCGTGGCTTACTCTGACCTGGGAAGCCGTTCTACGGGTGGATTTTAGTGCATTTCCAAATTTACTACCAGTAGTAATCATGGTAATGCGTCAAAAAAGGTAAGCCATCCCAGGGGTGGTGCAACGAGGAGAAATAACTTTATTTCTCCTTATGTATTCCTCTTTCTACATGGGCTGCGTTGTGCATCACATGTAGATAGAAGAAAAAGCATCTAATGATTCTTTTTGTTCTTCCTGCACAAAAACAATCATGCCTGCAATGCCGGCACCCTTGCACCATGGAGCTAGGGTGCCTGTGCTGGCGCTTGGCTGCGCGGTGTGCGCCTGCGCAGGGAGGGAGCAGGGATATGGCAGATTCCTGCCCTCCCCATGTGATCCTGCGTTTCGCTGTGTTACATCTTTGTAAATCCAGCCCTGAAGCACTGACATTTAAGTACCATCAACACCGCGGCACCAAAATTACTATATCCCGTCTAGCCTGTGCTACTGCCTTGCCCATCTCCCAATACAAGAAATGTTTCAATGTGGAAATTCACTCTCCAGACTGAAGTATCTCAAACAGAGAAAGGGCAGGGAGCAACATTTTAACTCTGTAATGGTGCTATGGGAATCAGGATCCTTCAATCAAACATACAGGTATCATTAGAAAGGACGTGGCGGGCCCCCTGCTTTAGCAAATACTCTGCCCAAATTGATTCCAGAAAGCCGTCTACCATCAATAAGAGAGATCACATTAGAATATCTACTCTTAGTTTGTCAGGAACTGTGCAAGGAAATTCAGTGGTCCAGGCAAAACCGTACTCTGCCACTGGAGCGCTCCCCATTCTCCAGACAAAATAGCTTTTCTTCATCTGTTTTCTTGTAATTTGATGCCACTTAGTGGGTGCTGTAAGCATTTTTTCTATAGCCTTCATTACACATTGGCTGGTAGTTGGTGCAATATTTATCTCACGTGATAAAATCAGTCTGAATTTATCTGCTATGATAAATACCATTCAATTATGAGTTTTTCCCTGGTAAAGAGGAATAACCTATAGCTTTTTGGTGCTTACTGCACCAAAATCGCCCAGTTTCCGCCTGAACATACTGGCAGGTGTAACAGCACATATCAGAATTTAACAGCTGACTCATAATGAGGGCCTAAGTCTTCATAATGTGCCAGACCGCAATCTGGCATCTTAGCTCACCTGCAATTTAAAAAGTATGCCTTTGTACTACTTAAGTTTTATTCCCTTAGCAGCTGTCTTTTTAAAGTACTACATTTTTATTTTATAATGTGTTGAAACTTATTATCAAGATTAAAGAAACACACTCAATTTAGGAAACACTGTGTAATATTACTGATTTGTTCAATAACAAGAAATAATAAAAGAGAGCTCAAATTGACAGCTTTAAAAAAAATAGCACCACAACTGTGGGGAGAATCTGGCTCTCTAACTCCCACAAACACTGGCAACGCAGCTGCACATGTAGATCTATTCTTGCCCAGTATACACATGACAGCTGACAGATAAGATCCCACCAGTATGGTAAAGTACAGCACACTAAAACAAACTCATATATGGCCAGGTGCAAAGGAGGTCTCTAGTGAAGATCCTGCAAAGACTCACCTAATCTCAAGTCAGTTACAGCATGCTGGTCTTTCTCGACAACCGCATGCCGATTCCCAAACCGTTCATTATATTTATATCATTTTGAGGCGGTTGTATGTGCCTAAGGTGGCAAACAATTATTCAAGGGCACCAGTCCAAACCAATTAAGCATTGAGATATATATCAGTTGCCTCTGGGTAGTTATAGTTAGGACCACATTCCCATAGAAAAAGGATTTTTTGGTTTGTTAATACCTTTGGTGCCATTTGACAAATCTGCACGAAACTTCCAAACAAAATGTTCTTGCACCTCAGCTCCTTTTTCGAAAGTTTTGGGGTGATCCGTCAAACAGGGGATGAGAAAAAGGGGGTCCTAAAATGTGTTTGCCCCATTCATTTTTCCATGGTAATTTTAGACAGAGCTACAGCCTACATGGGTGAATGGATTTTAAATTAAATTTGGCGCAAAACTAGAGCGTGGTCCAGAAAGAGTGCTTTTTGCGATTTGGTGTAACTTCTTAGCAATTAAGGCTCAAAATAATTGTATATTTCACACCATGGAGGATTCGCGTGGCCGACAGATCTCATGGTGAGATCTGAATTGCTGTCACCACATCAAAATTTGGCGGCAGCCATCTTAGAATTTGGGACTCTGGTTAAAAAAAGACATAAAAGGGCAGGGTAGAGATACCCTAACCCACTAGGCTTGGTGGTGGGGTCTCAGAGAGACCTGAGGCCAAAACCGTTTTAATCATTTTTGCCCAGAAATAGTGGAGGCAAAAAAACACCCAAGCAGACTTCTGCGCTAGTACTAACCCCACCACCCCCCACAACTAGCGGAGGACCATGTCCCGGGGAGTGGTATAAAATATTCCTTTTGGGAAAGGGAGACATAGTCCTCCACCCTAAGCCTCAGGGACCGAATTCCAATTAAGAAGAGGGGGTGCACAGCCCCTTTCTCCAAGCTTTAATAGGCCCGGGGACCTCATCACCTTGGGCCGAATGAAATGTCAAAGGGAGAGGGGCCTTGCAGCCCCCTCCCTGAGCCTGTTAAAGCCTGGGGACCCCATCCTCTGAAGCTGGCTCAATTGCTGTGTCCTGGGAAGCCCATTAGCGTGGTCAGGGAAAAATATGTCTGCTACCACCTATCAGGAGCATTTTTAGAGCTCCTGCTGGGTGGGAACAGACATGCCTTCCCTGCCCTCAGGAACGGAGGGCAGGAAAGACATATCTGGTCACACTCAGCAGAAGCTTTAAAGTTTTGTTTCTCTTCCTGTGCTCTTGTGGATAGGGAAACACACATTGCTCCTGCTTGGAAGGAGTAAATAAAAACAGCTGCTCCCGCTGGGTGAGAGCAATGCTGGCTTCCACAGCACCCAGTATGGGTGGATGCAGGGAGCTGTATGGGGCTGTGGGGGCTTCATCTGTAGCCTTCAACTTGCTGTTTGGTGGTTGCCCTGGGTGGGCACGAGGGCATCCATCCAGAGGAACACAGGCCCCAGGGGCTGGGGTTCCAGAGACCACTATAAGCTCTGCAGCTGGAGCCACAAGCCTCCTTCCCCTGTAATTTAAGTTTGGCCCCAGGGTATGTAGTCCCCGATGCCTATTAAGACTTGGGAAGAGGAGCGCACAGCCCCCTCCCCTTTTGCATGGAATTTGGCTCCAGGGGATGGGGGTCCCTGGGGCCTATTAAGGCTCGAGGAGGTGAGCTGTATGCCCCCTTCACCTTAACATATATGTTTTGTTTTGGCTCTGAGGATGAGGTCCCTGGGGCTACGATTGGGTCGGGGAGGGAAGCAGTGCCTACCCATAATAGCCACCGGGATGGGGTTCCCAGTGCCCCTTGTGGCTCAGGGAGAGGGCCACGCGCCCCCATCCTCTACACAAATATCTTTTGACCGCAGGGGATGAGGTCCCCGGGGCCACTATTGCCCCGGCGAGGGCGGCTGTTTAATTTTTAATTAAAAAAAAGGCTCAAAGGATGTGGTCGCTGGGGCCTAAAGTGGCTTGAGGAGGGGCATGCACCAATGGATTGACCTCAAACTAGGCCCTGCTGCCAACCCCCAGCCTTACATGGCCAAAAGCCATGTGCGGCATGGGTTGGCTTTACGTATGGGAATTATAACTTACGCCCTCACCATGCACTGCAATTTACCCATATATTACATGACTCATCTCATTACATCTTCTATGACATCATTGATAATGTCATCGCAACATGTGTCATGACATCATTGATGACAAAACTCTGCATGACTGGGACGCGAGTTATAGTTAGCTTAGGGCCCAAGTGTTATTTAATTGAGATAACTGTAACTGGTGAATTTCAGTGTTTTTTTAAGTTTAAAATGTTGTCACAAAAAATTTGACCTAACTACAACGTTACATTAACCTACGTTTTTTTTCAGTGAAAAGAATATAGAGCACTATCTTTGATACGAAGAGGCTGAGGCTGGTAACTGATGCCGACCGGACAGCACAGTGAACTCACACTACAAAGTGGGATGCCCCGACATTTGATGGCCTACCAAGGAAGAAATATGCACTGATTTTAATTTCGGCATTTGGAGCCCACTATGGTCATTAATGTATCTCCTGGGACTACATGTCCCAGCATGCAGTCTTGAGTGTACTATACGCTGCGTGCACAAAAGGAAACGTCACAGGCACCGAAAATGACTGCAATTAGCCCCTGATGAGAGGCGGACGGCCTCGAAACGCGTAGGGCTTACCAACTTTGCATCGTGATGCCGAGGTAATGAGGGAGCTGTCGAGTGCCTCCTGGAAGCTGGGACCTTTGGACAATATATATATATATATATATATATATATATATATATATATATAATCTTCCTGAAAATTTCCACAATAAAAGTTTATCCACCATAGCTCCTTCCTCAGAAGTTTCAGGGTTATCCGTGAAACGAGGGCTGAGAAAAAAAGGGGGGCCCCAACACCAAACTTCCCCATGCGTTTTCCATACACTTTTTTGGAACGTGATACCGCAAAAAACTGCTGAACAGAATTACATCAAATTTGCCAGGAAGCTAGATCTCAGTCCAGAAAGTGACCTCACTATTTCTCTACTAAAAATTCAATTACATATTATCGAGCAAACAGAGAATTGTGTAGATGATTGTAAATCACAAACATACATCACAACAGTAGGTATGGAGCTTCCTGGTAGCAGAAAGTGAAACTCAAAACCCATTTTTCTGTTATGACAAAATTAATCAGAGATCTGGGGTCATCAGAGATGCTGGACCTAAGGAAAATGTTCTGCCTTAGCTCCGGCCTCTTTGTAATGACCTTCTAGATGGCCCTTAAACAAGGACAGTCTTCCCTCAGAGATGTTCAAAGACCCCCAGCTATTGCTCAGTCACCTCTATATAGCTCCCAGCGAACATCATCTCACCATTAGAGACCCTTAGCAGGCTAGCAGACACACACACAGCTGGTGCTTCAATATCCTGTGGCACTTAGGCTCACTCACACTTGGCATATACTCTGACACCACCAGAAGGCCGTTGGAGATCACCAGCCGTACCCCAAAGGCCTTTTCTACATTCAAACACCCCTAATCACCTTTCACACACCTCTGGCCCACCCAAGATATAGCGCTCAACATTATGGTCTTAAAGACTTTAAGGCTCAGCCAGGCTTGAAACACCCATTTGGACATTAACCACTTCAGCCAACCCCCATTCCCTTTCAGACAGCCCCAGCTAGTTATTAGACATCAAATATCTCTCAGACACTCTCTACATACCTTCAAACACTGCCAGCAGCCATGTACCGGCATTCTGACAACACAATGCAGCAATCGATACCCCCTACCAGCCCTCGCCCACACTACCTCCATATGGTCCTTATACAAAACATCAAGCATAGACTGTTGGTCTTCCTTTAGATACTTCAAGTTGGCCCTCAGAAACACACAGCACATCATTTGAGTCCCCCTCCCTGTCCTTAGTTAACTGCAGCTGTTCCTTAAACACCACTGGACGTCCCTCAGAGACACTGGGGGTTTATTTACAAACCCCTTGCGCAGCTGGTATGCCACTTTTTCCCATATTAAAAGTGATGCACCTGTAGCAGGCCCGCAAGGACCATCAGAATGTTTCAAAGACCTTCTGCTAGCCTTCCAACACTCGCTGCAGACTACCAGCAATCTTCAGCGTACTTTCAGACACAACTAACTGGCTCACAGAGACCCTCAGACAGCCAAAGCTGGTTCATAGACACCTACAGTCTGCTTTCAAAGAGGTTCAGAGATCCCTAAATGACCCTTGGCTACCTGCAGATATCCCATTCAGTGCCATCTTACACTTGGCTGCCCACTGCTTTCTGTTAGACACCCGTAGTTGGTCATTCAACACCCCGAGATGGGCCTCATCGCCTCTTTTAACGAACCACAAAATTATGGAAGGGATTAATCTCAATTCAAATTAGTTTTGATCCTGTTCTAATAGGATCAGTCTGCCCTAAACTAGTAGGCCAGGTCCTTTCTAAACTAGAGCACAAACAACCCTAGGCCAGGTTTGGCCTACTTAAGCCTAATCAGTGAGTATAGATGAAGGGTTTCTTTTTAAAATATATTTATTGCTATATATCAGTTTATTAAACATACATATGTGTGTGTGTGTGTGTGTGTGTATATATATATATATTCAATTAAAAAACCATAGGTTTCACACATGTTATAGTTAGCTGGACATTTCACTCGTGAAAAACCATTGAAATTCCCCCGTTATAGTTAGTGCAGGCAACTATAACTCACGCGACCGCAATCCTCTGCTGATGACGTCAGATATTACATCACTGTATTTAGACACCTATTTACCCATGTCCTCTTCCATTAATCTTTAGCTATACATATATTACAAATATTTTTTTTTCAGAAAGACACATATGTCATCAGTGATGTAATATCTGACGTCATCAGCAGAGGATTGCGGTCGCGTGAGTTATAGTTGCCTGCACTAACTATAACGGGGGAATTTCAATGGTTTTTCACGAGTGAAATGTCCAGCTAACTATAACATGTGTGAAACCTATGGTTTTTTAATTGAATTTGCAAGGTTTTTTAAATGCTAATTCCTAACTATAACGTGTGTGAAACCTATGTTTTTTTCAGTGAATTTGTACGTTTTTTTAAATGCTAAGTTATGTATTTATTTCTTTTTTTTTTAAGGTTTTTCACCGTGCGCGTACCGTACGCGCACGGTGCGCTTCGCAGTTCGCGGAATTTTTCCGTTTCTACCGTACGCGCACGCTACACGCACTCCGCGATTTTTCGAAAAAAAATTAAAAGACATTTTGGCCCTTGGAGGTCCTTCTGGGACCCCCTGACAAAGGCTAGGGGGTCAGGAACTGTCCACCCTGCCCCCTTTTCACGTTCTCCACCTTTGTTTTTCACCCCCTCAGACTGCGAGAGACAAAATGGCGGCCGACACTTCCTGGTTTCGACCGATTCGAATGTTTACTAAGATCTAACAACCAATTTATTTATTTATTTATTTAATTTATATGGCGCGTTATAACCACAGGGGTCTCTAAGCGCTGTCTGACCAGATTTACGTGAAAGATGTTACATTCACTTGAAACCAGCTGTGCACCTAAGATCTGCTCCATGCTTGTTTGAACAGTACCGTTTTTAGTTTTTTTCTGAAGGAAAGTAAGTTACTTTCCTTCCTGAGCTCTGGATCCAATTTGTTCCATAAAGCTGGGAGCGTGTTGGAAAAAGCACGGCCCCCCACCGTGGTCAATTTAAAGCGGGACTGAGACAGAAGAGTGGCGTCCGACGAACGCAAAGTCCTACGCGGTGTGTAGGGGGATAGTCGGGATTTCAGGTATTTTGGTGCTTTGCCATACTGAGCCTTGTGAGCGATACACAGTCCTTTGAAGACAATTCTCTGACGAATTGGCAGCCAGTGCAGCTCCTGCATCAGGGGAGAGGCATGGGCAGTCCTGGGTTTTTTAAATATCAGCCTAGCTGCATCGTTCATAACTCCCTGTAGTTTGTCCAGCAGCCGCTGTGGCAAACCTAAATAAAGGGAGTTCCCGTAGTCCAGCCTAGCCAGAATTGTGGCTGAGACCACGTGTCTCAAAGTAGGGAATGAGAGTAGGGCAGAGATCTTCCTTAGTTGTCTTAAGAGGCCTATACTGGTGCCTACTACAGTGGCAACTTGTTTTTCCATGGATAATTTATTATCCATATATAGGCCTAAGCTTTTGACTGCAGCTGCCGGTTTTGGTGGTGCGCCCAGCTCCCTAGGCCAAAATTTCTCACTCCAAGGGTTACCCGAGATGGAAATGGGCAATACTTCCGTCTTATCCGGATTAACTTTCAAGGAGTTCTCGGACATCCAATTGACTGTAGTTTTCAATATGTCCTGTAACCTAGTGGATGCTCCTGGACCATCATCCAGCGGGATGATTATCTGGGTGTCATCGGCATAGTTGTACACTAGGCAGTCCATCCTGTTCAGGAGAGCAATTAGTGGCTGCAGGTAGATGTTGAAAAGTAGGGGGGACAAGGCAGAGCCCTGTGGGACCCCGCAGGTGACCGGAGCAGGGGTGGAAAGTAGATCCCCCAGCTGCACTCGTTGTGTCCTACCCTGCAAAAATGATGTGAGCCATGCATGTGCTGTACCCACGACGCCAAAGGATCTCAACCGCGACAGAAGCTGTTTATGACACACGGTGTCAAACGCCGCGGAGAGATCCAGTAGTACCAGGGCGCTCGGTGTTTTTACATCAGCTCGCATCCTTAGCTCATCTAGAATGGATAACATAACTAGTTCCGTGCTGTGATTAGCACGGAACCCTGCCTGATTGGTCTCCAGCAGGTTGTTACTCTCTAGATGGCCCGATAATAGAGCTAACACGTGCTGCTCAATTACCTTAGCAAGGAAAGGCAGCTGGGAGATGGGCCGGAAATTTTTCAGACATTTTGTGTCTGCTCCAGGTTTCTTCAGTAAGGGTATCAGGCGAGCCTCTTTAAAAGCTAAAGGGATCTGTCCTGTATGAAGAGAGGTGTTCAATAGGTGCAGAACCTCTTCCTCTATTCCTGGCATTGCCATCTTGAATATGTCAGGAGGGCAAGGGTCCACCAAGGAACCTGATTTAACTCGGCCTATGATTTTAAGTAATTCATGTTTGGAAATAGGGGATAACTCAGCTAATAGTGGAATGTTTAGCGGGGCAATAAGGTCCGGTATGCGCGGACATTCGAGGGGTGCGGTTTCCGCAATTTCGTCCAAGATATCAGATATCTTCTTTACGAAGAAATCCTGGAACCTCTGACAGTCCTCCTGGGTGAACTCGGGACTTTGCTCCTTGTTCACCCTGAGCTCCGCCAGGACCCGAAAAATTTCTTTTTGCGGATTTCTTGCAGTAGTTATTCTTTCCTCAAAGAAAGCAGCCTTCCTTGATTGTATGGCTAGTTTGTACTGGGCTAAGGATGAAACATATTCTTGTTTGGAGATGGCGTCGTATTTTTTACGCCATGCCCGTTCTTTCTTCCTCACCCCGCGTTTCATCTCCCTAAGGGAATCATTATACCAAGGCGCCCCGGCTCCTCTCGCCACCTTCTTCATCCTGCGAAGAGGTGCCACCACATCAATGGCACTTCCCAGTTTATGCTGGAGGTGTCCACATAGAGCATCAACGTTGGCATCCTGCTCTTTGGCTGAAGGGTGGTGTTCTAAGAGGTGGACCAGTTTTTCCCCATCAAGGTTTCTCCATTTACGGGCCGTTTTCCAGCCCTCCCCAGGTTTGGACAGGGGGCCCCTCAATATAAGTTTACCCTTTATTAGAAAATGGTCAGACCAAGCACAGGGAAGAATTTCCGTGATACCCTGGGCTGGCATGGTGGTCCAGACTAAGTCGAGCACATGACCTTTCTCATGTGTCGGTCCCTTGACCTGTTGGGTAAGACCTAAGGAGGAGACCGCCTCCTCGATCTGTAGTGCTTGTCCTTCTTTAGGGGATTTTTCCCAATGATAGTTGAAGTCCCCAACGATCACCATTTTATCATATCTTGTACACAGGTCCTGGACCAGTCTTACAAAGAGAGTGGGGAAGTCAGACGACGCCCAAGGTGGCCGATAAACCACCAAGAACACCACACAGACCGCTCCCCTCCTGAGCTTAACCCCCATAACCTCAGCTCCTCCAAGGGTTTCAGAGAGGAACCTATTGGCACGGAGGCATGACTGATATAAAAGGGCTACTCCTCCTCCTCTCTTGGCCCCCTCCCTGTTAAAATGAATAGCCAAGCAGTTATCTGGAAGGGCCGCCACTAAATCAGGCGCTGAGCAATCCTCCAGCCATGTTTCGGTAAGCGCGAGGACATCTAACTCCCCGTCTTCCAGAAGTGTGAAGACCTCTAACCTATGGCTCTGCAAAGAGCGAGTATTCAATAGACCGTAGCTCAGGGTATGTGTGTTGGGAGTGCGATGTCGCCCTCTGACACTCCTCGGTGAAATTAGCAGACCCTCGCAACCCAGCCGATGTATGGTAGCCGGCTCCAGATGGGACTTACCCAAGTTAAGCTGTAATAGGTCGCCCCTTGAGTAAACCACATTCTGGCCAGGGGTTCTGGCCCCAGGCCCCGGATGGTCACGGATGGGCAAAGATGGGCTCACCTCTGGCGAACCTCCGGCGCACCTATGGCGCGCCCGCTGCGCGTAACCGCTGCGCGTATGCTCCATGTGAGCTTTAAATAGGAAGCTGCTGATGGTCCTAGTCCAACCACTAGACCGTCAGCTCTCCAAGATGGCCCCCGGAAGTGAGGGTGGAAGGACTCCCTCTATACCGCGTTAGACACTCCCTCCACAACAAACAGCACAAGCTGCGGTGGAACGGGGAGGTAGGCGGTGATAACCACACAGAAAGGTGACTTTGCTAATGTGCCCACAAATGTTTAAAATTATACCGTGCAAATACAGGTCATTTACATCATTTACATTTACATCAGTAAAGCGGCGATTTTTAAAAATTGAGATTTGCAGCTAAAATACAGGTAAGCAGCAATAGCGTGCTAGCGTGGTCCAGCAGCGTGTCTGCAAGCAGCGTTTCAATGTCGGTAAATGCTAGGTTCTAACGCGGCAGGAAATGCTCGCACTAAATAGGAGGCTGCTGATGGTCCTAGTCCAACCACTAGACCGTCAGCTCTCCAAGATGGCCCCCGGAAGTGAGGGTGGAAGGACTCCCTCTATACCGCGTTAGACACTCCCTCCACAACAAACAGCACAAGCTGCGGTGGAACGGGGAGGTAGGCGGTGATAACCACACAGAAAGGTGACTTTGCTAATGTGCCCACAAATGTTTAAAATTATACCGTGCAAATACAGGTCATTTACATCATTTACATTTACATCAGTAAAGCGGCGATTTTTAAAAATTGAGATTTGCAGCTAAAATACAGGTAAGCAGCAATAGCGTGCTAGCGTGGTCCAGCAGCGCGTCTGCAAGCAGCGTTTCAATGTCGGTAAATGCTAGGTTCTAACGCGGCAGGAAATGCTCGCACTAAATAGGAGGCTGCTGATGGTCCTAGTCCAACCACTAGACCGTCAGCTCTCCAAGATGGCCCCCGGAAGTGAGGGTGGAAGGACTCCCTCTATACCGCGTTAGACACTCCCTCCACAACAAACAGCACAAGCTGCGGTGGAACGGGGAGGTAGGCGGTGATAACCACACAGAAAGGTGACTTTGCTAATGTGCCCACAAATGTTTAAAATTATACCGTGCAAATACAGGTCATTTACATCATTTACATTTACATCAGTAAAGCGGCGATTTTTAAAAATTGAGATTTGCAGCTAAAATACAGGTAAGCAGCAATAGCGTGCTAGCGTGGTCCAGCAGCGCGTCTGCAAGCAGCGTTTCAATGTCGGTAAATGCTAGGTTCAACCAATCAGAATCGCGCTCGCGCATGGCAGCGTGCGCGTACGGTACGTTTTACCGTACGCGCACGGAGCGTGCCTATAGATATATATATGCTTTTAAATGCTATTTTCTCAGGAAATACTGAACAGATTTACACCAGACCTGCAAAAGGCACATCCCTGACCTGAGGACTACCTCTCTGCCAAATTTCAAGTAATTCTGTTCAGCCGTTCGGGCTGTAGCTTGGACTAAAGGTCCTATGGAAAAATGCACAGGGAAAACGCGTTTTGGGACCCCCCTTTTTCTCAGCCCCCGCTTGACGAATCCCCCCGAGACTTTCAGGGAAGGGGCGGAGCGGAGCGCCCCACCTATTTTGAAAATTTCGCGAGGCTTCGTCAATCGGCGCCAAAGTTATTCCAAATAGAATGTTGTGGATTTCCTATGGAAACACGGTCCTAACTATAACTATCTACTGGCGACCGCCAGTAGATAATATATATATAAATATATATATCTATATATATTGTTAAAACAAATGCCCTGGAGCTTCGGGAGGGCACTCGGCAGCAATCCAGCCAACGGGCTTACATTCTTGAGTCTCCTCAAAAAAGAAAATTTGTAGCCTGCGCGTTTCGATGCAGAAAGCATCTTCCTCAAAGGCTTGCAAAAATTACCACAGTAAAGGCTCTCTTTTATGTTTATTTATGCATGTCTCATCATTTGTTTTCCTTAATAGGCTTTGCATAGTACAGTTTAGTGGCATGCTGGGACAAGTAGTTTCATCACAAGCAAAAGCCTCCCCTAAGTGGGCTCCTGTCGGTAATTAATATTAAAATGCATGTCTTTTCCTTGGTAGGAGTTTGAATGCAAAGAAAAGTTTCTTTGTTTTTCGGATCGCTGCGCTGCACAGTCAAGGAATGGTTTCCCATCACAGCCTCTCTGTTGCCTTTACTTGAGATGGTGCACCTCCCTACGACCGGACGCCATGTGGATAATTTTGTTCAAACAAATGCCCTGGAGCTTCGGGAGGGCACTCGGCAGCAAACCAGCCAACCGGCTTACATTCTTGACTCTCCTCTGCAAAACAAAAAAGAAAATTTGCAGCCTGACGTGTTTCGATGCAGAAAGCATCTTCCTCAAAGGCTTGCAAAAATTACCACAGTTAAGGCTCTCTTTTATGTTTATTTACGCATGTCTCATCAGCATTTGTTTTCCTTAATAGGCTTTGCATAGTGCAGTTTAGTGGCATGCTGGGACAAGTAGCTCCATCACGAGCAAAAGTCTCCCTTAAGTGGGCTCCTGTCGGTAATTAATATTAAAATGCATGTCTTTTACTTGGTAGGACTTTGAATGTAAAGAAAAGTTTCTTTGTTTTTCGGATCGCTGCGCTGTATATATATATATATATATATATATATATATATATATATATATATATATATATATATATATATATAATCTACTGGCGGTCGCCAGTAGATAGTTATAGTTAGGACCGAGTTTCCATAGGAAATCTCAAAATTCTATTTTGAATAACTTTGGCGGCGGTTGATGAATCCTCGCGAAATTTTCAAAACTAATGGGGCGCTCCGCTCAGCTCCTACCCTGAAAGTCTTGGGGTGATTCGTCAAGCGGGGGCCGAGAAAAAAGGGGGGTCCCAAAACGCGTTTTCTCCATGCATTTTCCCATAGGACCTTTAGTCGAAGGTACAGCCCGAACGGCTGAACAGAATTACTTGAAATTTGGCAGAGAGGTAGTCCTCAGGTCAGGCATGTGCCTTTTGCATATATGGAGCCAATCTGTTCAGTAGTTCCTGCGAAAATTGCAGTTAAAAGTACACAAATATCTATAAGCGCGCACCGTGCGCGCACCCTTACGTGCGCGAGCGTAATTCTGATTGGTGGTTACATGTCAGTCATCGTTCGAATTGGTCGAAATCAGGAAGTGTCGGCCGCCATTTTGTTTGTTTTTGGTGCGACACTGAAAAAGAGAGGTGGCGAACGTGAAAAGGGGGCAGGGTAGAGAGTTTCTGACCCCCTAGCCTTTGTCAGGGGGTCCCTGAAGGACCCCGAAGGGTGAAAAAAAACATTTTTTTTTTAAATCGCGGGGTGCGCGTACCAAAAAATCGCGGGGTGCGGTGCGCGCACGGTGAAAAACCTTAAAAAAATATATAATAATACATACATAACTTAGCATTTAAAAAAACGTACAAATTCACTTAAAAAACCATAGGTTTCACACACGTTATAGTTAGGAATTAGCATTTAAAAAACCTTGCAAATTCACTTAAAAAACCATAGGTTTCACACATGTTATAGTTAGGTGGACATTTCACTCGTAAAAAACCAATGAAATTCCCCCGTTATAACTAGTTGAGATAACTATAACTCGCGCGACCGCCACTCTATCACAAGGATGATGTCATTGGTGATGTCATGAGTGATGCCACTGACCATGTCATGAGTGATGTAATATGTGACGTCATGAGCAGAGGATTGCGGGCGCGCGAGTTATAGTTATCTCAACTAACTATAACGGGGGAATTTCATTGGTTTTTTACGAGTGAAATGTCCAACTAACTATAACATGTGTGAAACCTATGGTTTTTTAAGTGAATATATATATATATATATATATATATATATATATTCACAGAAAAAACCATAGGTTTCAGGGGTGTTATAGTTAGCTGCCCATTTCACTCGTACAAAACCATAGAAATTCCTCCGTTATAGTTAGTTCTGCTAACTATAACTCACGCGCCCGCAATGCACTGCTGATGATGTCACATATTGCATCATTCATGACATGGTCAGTGACATCACTGATGACATCACTGATGACATCTCAAATGACATCACTGATGACATCATCCACTTGACAATCCGATACACCACATCATACACTAGTATAACCTTTCATCACTCACTGTAAAATACAGAGTACCATATTTGAAACCATTGACACACCAATACCAGTTACTACATACCCACTCACTGATTCCTAAGTCTACACACACAACTACCCATTCAACAACAGAATCATCCGCCTGTGTTAGCACTTGTGGCAAGAGAGGCGGAGAGTGCGCAAACATTGCCATCCCAGATTCCTCAAACATCTTGCATGCTTGAATGAGTTATTATTGTAATGTAGTGTTCTCGGTGTGAAACAAAACAAATCTCATCCATTAATTTTCCACTGGTTTCCTTAGAATCCCTCTTCACTCCTCTGCGTGCAAAGTCAAACTCTCTGCCCTGGCCCATTTCCCTAACTCCCCTTTCCATCTATCTACGGATGCTTCAGCTTTGCTCTGAGTGGCTTTGCTGAGTGTAGCTTGGAGCCCATGGCACAGTGAGAACAGAACCCGCGTCTGGGCAAATCCATTGCCCTTATTACATTTACTGCAACGACCAACAACATCAGGCAAGGAAAACTTGAATGAATCTCAGTCCCTTATGAGCGCTCGGCCTGTATTCCAAAATTCACGAATTCCTGAATTTAAGGATATGTCAGAATTTAGGTCAATGCACAAACATGTTATTGTTATTTGATGGATGAGAATAGACGGCTGTTCTAAATTGCTTACACATCTCCCATGTCAGTTGGCATGCCCATGTTGGCGAATTTTACCATCGAAGGGCTGATTGGGGCTATGTGCGAGTCCCGAAGGGAGGGAGCCCTAGTCATAAAACACAAAATTACAAAGAAACCCAGAGAACTAGCATGGGAAGAGCCACACAGGACAAGATTCAAGGACAAACCATGAAGGTTTAGGTGCAATTTAAAAACATTGCAGGAGGCAAAAATGCAAACGGTTAGCCAATTCAAAGTAGAATACTCAATTTTTGGGGGGTTATGTCTTTATTGGCACATTAAATACCACAGTAAACGATCCACAAATGTATACAAATAAGTAACAGCACTGAAGGTCTTGCCTCAATTGTTGATCTGTGAGTAAACATACAATTTGTGTGTCCGTGTGGCTGATGGTCATATAGGGTCGGTGTTCTAGTGGTGTGGTGGCACAGTCATCTTGTTTAGTTGTGTGTGGACAAAGGCATATCACCACATGAGTAACAATAAAGCGGATAACGAAAAGGACAAAGAACGAGTTCCGTTGTAAGGGTGGCAGCAGTATGTAAGGAGATAATGTCCTACGAAGAGCACCAAGTAGTGGGGGCCTTGACAGTGCAGAGATTGGGTGGGGGCCAGAACCATGTGTTGTGATGTGTGTCAGACAAGGGGGCGACCAGAAATGGGCAGAGTGGCTGAAGCGATATGAACCGTGTCCACACCTGTGCCAGACCCATGTAGTCCCAGACTATGTATAGGAATGTGGCGTCCGCATGTCTGCAGCGCAGGCACACTGGGGTTACTTCAGGGAAAATATTATGGAGTCGGTGTGGCGCGAGGTACGTGTGATGGAGATAATTAAACTGGGTGAATTTCAGGCGGGCGTTGTGTGAGACCCACTGGACATGCTCGAGGGTCATCCCCCATTGCTAGTGCGTCAGAGCCACCCCAAGGCATGCGTCCCACCTGGGCCTACTACAACACAGGGTGTGACTCCTATCTGATGCTTGTAGGGCAGCGTACAGCATAGTGACCGCCCTCCTGCCCATCCTATGAGCCAATGCACGCCGCAGTCCACGGTGCAGCGGTGACTCCTCTTGGCCTACTCCCCAAGCATTATGCACTTCTAGTACAAGCACTGTGTGCACCAAAAAGAGGCCCGCTCTCAAGTCATACACAGTTTGCAATTCTTGGAACCACCGTAGGGCGCCATCCATATACAGGGCACCTAACTGAGTCACCCCCGCGTCTCGTCATGGAGTAGGGTCATTAGCATCCATCGGGGCCTTAGCTCCCAGTATGTTTCACAGAGGCAACTGCGCTACATATGGCAACCGTCTCTACCTGGGCTCGATGTATCTGTTCCAGAAGATCTTAGCAGCCCGTGCTAGTCTGCTAGGTTCCTTAGTAGGGCCGCAGCGATGCAGCAGTCAGTCCAGCATGCGGTGCCCTGGAGTTCGTTTCTAATGGCTCTGCTGTCCTCCAGCCAGCCACCTCATGGGCCACTGTAGTTGTGCCACAGTGAAGTACAGCTCTAGGCCCCTCCAATGGCGGTCACTGTACCACCCCGCAGCTTCTGATAATACAGTCAAACATCTTCTTGAGAGATTGTTGGACTCTTCGAAGCTTTGGAAATTAAACTGTAAGAAAGATGCTCAATAGTGGAGCTGCAAAAAAAGATAATCCAGCCTACTAATACCTGCATATGTTTACTGTCTACGATTGACTTCTAGAGTGGTGGAATGGGATTTTTAACAAGTTTCGGATCTCCAGCCATCTCCATCTGTGACATAGATAAATGACTTTCTTCTGCATACATCCCAGATATGTGTTGCGCTCTTTGGATAGCAAGAATCCTCTTTTATTGGAAATCCTGTTGACTTGACCACACAAGCAAATCTGGAGAAAGTCACTTACAGGCTGGGAAATGACAAACTGGCCTTTATTTCCATTTGATTCAGATATCCCGATGTCTATAGTTAATCTTTGACATACTTTAAGTGACACTATAGGTAATACATGAATGCGTTTTAAGTTATTACTGGTAAATCTTGTGTTTAATATCAACCCAAATTTTATAAACAACATAATATACAAACCAACGTTTTGCACTTATTAGTTTCTTTAAATTGTACTGGATTTTTCCTCATTTTTGGCCATATTATTGTGTTGTATTCAGTATTTTCTTTTCCAAATTTAGAGAAGAATTTCTCAGAACCATGGTTGGAGGATCTTTGCTCGATTACAACCATCAATACCCTTCAAACCTAGACCCAATGCCCTTTCTGTATGTATAGAGTATATACAGAATGCAATATGTTTGCCATGAATGGTGCATGTTACATGTCAGACCTAAACAATGTGCAGGGCACACATAGGCAGCATATGCATAAAGAACACCTTTCTTGTAAGGTTGCAAACCACGCTGTGTGTGAAATATCCACAAGGCTCCAACAACCCCAGACCTATCAACTGCCTTTGTAGGTATATGTGCAATCTGAGATGGCAGATTCGAGCTGTTCCTGCCCTTTGGAACTGTTTGATGAAAACCCTTTTAATGCAGAGTCAGCCACACCGAGCCACTGTATGAAGACCCTTTCAATGCAGTCAGCCATACCGAGCCACTGAATGAAGACCCTTTCAATGCAGAGTCAGCCATACCGAGCCACTGTATGAAGACCCTTTCAATGCAGAGTCAGCCATACCGAGCCACTGTATGAAGACCCTTTCAATGCAGAGCCAGCCATACCGAGCCACTGTATGAAGACCCTTTCAATGCAGAGCCAGCCATATTGAGCCACTGGATGAAGACCGTTTCAATGCAGAGTCAGCCATACCGAGCCACTGTATGAAAACCCTTTCAATGCAGAGCCAGCCATACTGAGCCACTGGATGAAGACCCTTTCAATGCAGAGCCAGCCATACCAAGCCGCTGTATGAAGACCCTTTCAATGCAGAGCCAGCCATACCGAGCCACTGGATAAAGACCCTTTCAATGCAGAGTCAGCCATACCGAGCCACTGGATGAAGACCCTTTTAATGCAGAGTCAGCCATACCGAGCCACTGGATGAAGACCCTTTCAATGCAGAGTCAGCCATACCGAGCCACTGGATGAAAACCCTTTCAATGCAGAGTCCGACATACCGAGCCACTGGATGAAGACCCTTTCAATGCAGAGTCAGCCATACCGAGCCACTGTATGAAGACCCTTTCAATGCAGAGTCAGCCATACCGAGCCACTGTATGAAGACCCTTTCAATGTAGAGCCAGCCATACCGAGCCACTGTATGAAGACCCTTTCAATGCAGAGTCAGCCATACCGAGCCACTGTATGAAGACCCTTTCAATGCAGAGTCAGCCATACCGAGCCACTGTATGAAGACCCTTTCAATGCAAAGTCAGCCATACCGAGCCACTGTATGATTCAGATAGACAAACAGCACGACCAGAATCATAGCACTGGGGCCAGGCAGGCCACGTGCCAGCAGACGAAGGGGCTGGACAGTACAGACAGGTCTGAGGGGACATGGCATGCACTTTAGACTCGCACCAAATAAGCAGGCCATAGGTAACTTTATAAGCCCTCAAAGCACACAGCAGCTCGTGGACTGGACATGTTTGCCAATCTACTCAGTAAGTGAGGAATCATACGTCACAAAGTGCAAGCAGAATGCTGGCTCACCTACAGAAAGAACAAGTGGATATGGAGGTTTTGTGACCAGTTCTGCTTATGAAAGGCAGACTGAGCTAGGTTAAAGTCAGTCACATGCCAGCAAAAGCCTCACATGTAAAAGACACAGACTACGTCCCAACCCTAGCAGCCTGCGAAAGGCATTGTCTTGTTTTGAAATCTACAGATGCGTCCACTGGGTGCTTCACTCCTCATTTCAATACACAGCCACTCAGATATGAATATAGGGAAACAGTATTAACAACACTGTCACAACAACGCAGGCACTACAACGAATGCGTGGTTACCACGCGTTCCATTACAACGTGTTCCATTACAACGCAAGTCGTTACAACAACTTGCTTTAGGGGACTCATTGTTGGATTTTAAATCCAACACCTGCCCTACTGTTACACAGACTGGAGTTGGAATAGTAAAATATACTATTCCAAACTCCAGCGCTTCCCTAAAGCAAGTTGTTGTAACGACTTATGTTGTAATGGAAAGCGTGGTAATAACACGTTTGTTGTAAAAGCATGCGTTGCAAACGCATGCGTGAATACGTCATACATTCATGAACATATATCTTGAGACGCTACATGCCGGGCCCAGACCTACATTTTTGCACGCAGTTGCTGTTGATGGGCTCCGGCACTCATTTTGGGGAAAGAGACGTCCTTATTTTTTATCATCGGATTTTGACACAGGGCAAAAGGAAAAAGCAGGAAAGGAAAGCTAGGACAGGGGGGCAAACAGAGACTTCAAGAGTATGGTAGGGCACAGGACGTGTAGGGGGGATGAAAGAGGCATGAAGTGGAATCAAGACTAAGTAGCCTTGGTAATTGGCAACTCCGGCATTTGACAGCACTGGCAGTGGGCTCCTAGGAAAAACTTTAGGCCCCCTGTGTTTTACAAATGAAGCATATTAGATATTCATTTGTGAAGACAAAACTCTAAAAGATATGCACCCTCCCAATTCCAAGATCCCTTCCACTAAAACCTGTGACCAACCAACTTACACAATTTCAACCTCAATCATGAGCAAGCAGAATGGGTGATCCAGCTGTACTGTGAGTATGTCAACTCCGCATCCATAACTACCACAAAAACCTTACATCACTGACATTATCATATCATGTCACTCTTATGTGCCCACGCTCCACATGGCCACATATGGCAATCATTTACACCCTCATCGCTTGGTGTTTCTCACCAAACCTGCCCTGTGGCCAACAAACGCAATTACAATATCCCACTTCACAAAAACTCATACGATTCCTTCACTACCACATTAAAACCCCTGCTGCTTCACTGTCCCTTCTACCATTACACCATCCAACCGCAAACACCCTCTGAAATAGCATAAAAAACTGCGCAGCAGCAACATTCTCCACCAACAGTCCTTCTTCTCATGGGTACCTCATGTCCTGTGCAAAGCACGCAGCATAGCCACCTACCTGCATGGCCATCTTTACCATTACTTCTTGCTAATTATGACCCTGACACACACATCTACCAACAGCTTGTACAACACAACTGTAGGTCTACTCTACACAGACAATACAAAGAGCTGGGATTTGTTTTATCTCTACAATGGGTTCTCCAAATTCGGTCCTGAATGGTCAGATCCATGCCGATTTTTAGCATATCCCTATCCAGATAAATGTAGCTCTTAAAAATCTGGCATGGATCCCGCCCTCCAGGACCGACTTTGGAGAACCCTGCTCTACACAAGCTCGACCAATCCATGGTCTCCTCTTTGGATTGACAGGTGTTGCTGTACAGCTACATCCCTCTTTCATAAACATGTGTACTATGCTAACCCCTCCCAAGGTCATTCCATGCCTTCCATTCAAATCTTGGTTTGTACTTGGGCCCCTCCCTAAATACTCCATAGTTGTCAATCGGAGCGCAGAATGCGCAGAACTTCACACATGAAGAATCCCCAGGCCTAATGGTGGTAATGCAGCATGGATTTCATAGCTAAACATTTCGGCACAGACTGAGGCTACAGGTAAAATGGCCACTCAGTTTGCCTGTGAGCAGTTACACAGCCTTCTTGTGGTGCGGCATTGGGAGAAGACGGCACAACATTTTAAACTTCTTGCGCAACATTGTCAGAAGCTTGCAATATTTGGATGCAATGGGCTCAATTCACAAGAGTAAATTTAGTCGTAACTGTAGGTTTACAGCCGAATTTACCATTTGTGCACCTGCTAGTGGCCCACTTAGGAATTTCTGGTGGGCATAGATGTATTCAAAAGGGCAGATGTATTCCCGGAGGTGAGGAAGAATCTGCACTCGTAAATCCCACTCAAGGGTTGAGGTGGTGTTGCAACAGTGGTTTGCCTTGGAAGTTTCTGAATGCCCACAGACATGGATATTTGTGGAAATTCCTAACTCCTCTCTGACCTCAACACTGTGGAAATGGCTGAGATTCTCGCCAACCAAGGACCAGTGCTACTCCTCTTACAGGATGGAAAGGGTAACAGATCACCCCACATTTATTAGGTGTGTAGGGGAAGGACTTTCTCCACAAGTAAAATAGTTTTTTCACAGCAGAGGCATTTTTCTGAAGTGTGGATTTGCACAGGGTGTTCCATTGTGCTTGTGTGATGTCTCCACTGTTAACACCGCACAGGAGGAATGTGACCCTGGGAGTAGCGTCACCCGACATTACCACTAGTAAGTCCGCATAGCTGCACCTGCAGTAGGTTTTCAGACATACTATTGGAAAAACTGTGAATAACAAAAACAAGTATTCTGTGCCAGGTCTTCAGGCATAGCTAACTAGGCAAAATTCCTAAATAGATGGTATTGTATATAGGTGGCAGAGAGACACAGAGAACTCCCATGCCTAACCGTGGCAATGCAGCATAGCACGCACGATGGCTGCAGCACAACACCCACAAACTGGCTCCCTAACCAAAGATAAATCACACACACACCACTGCAACGCACACCACACTCGTACCTCATGCACTTCACCTGGGGTTATAGTGACGTGAGACTTTTACCATCTGGTAGCTCTAGAAAGTCAGTGTCATCAAAGCTGAGTGACCAGCTCACTTGCCAATATTCCATTCCCCATTGCCCTGTGAAGGAGTCTGTGGGACTCCAACAGCTTATGCTTTCTACCACTGCCAGTTTATTTTGCGATACACCAATAAAAGGTAGCAATCCTGGCGTGTTTGAGATTTCCCAACAACGTGCCCTTTCTGTGCATGTTTTGCAACAAAGACAAATAGACATTAATGATGGCCACATTGCAGACAATTGTTGCAATTAAAAGGTCAACACACTGACACTGATGCATAACTGGAGGCTATTTTGCACCTAGAAATGCAAAACGATGGCGTACAGGTGCAAAGAGCTGACTATGCCAGCGTCCACTGGACTGGCTGGAGTCAGTGATACATTTCCACGTGTCCAAAGTACGTTCCTGTCAAAGTTATGTACTGCAGGGCTAACTACAACAGCAAAGCCATTACTAAAAATGAATTATCACACTCAGTCTGAAAAATACTGGACAATCTGTACGTATTGTATGACAAGTATTGTTTACTAGGGGTTGAGAAACATGTATAATTTTCAGACGCGTTAAACAACATGTTTTTACATTTATCCAAAGTCAGAGATTTTACGAAATGTATAAGCCCTTTGACAGAACTTGATTTATTAAAAAGACAGTTTAATTTTAAAATAATGAAAAGTAGAAAGGGGGGTGATTCTTTGCTGACTGATAAGGCAGATATTTTCTTGTGTTAACACTGCTTTTATTGTGTGGCTTGTAGTTAAATCAAAAAAGATACGAAAGGTCGATTTATATACAATAAATTATACAAAGCTACACTGAGATTGGGATTAAAATTGCCAAATTTGCAAAATTAGCAATTAGGAAAGCTGCAATTGTCTCTTAGGCTTTCTAAAATAAATCTCAGTTAGATTGCCCTATAGCTATTTTGCACACAGTTGTACATTCCATTAATCCACATTTTGCTGGCCTATCTAGTACCAAACTGCAATTATTCACCAAATCGAAAACTTGCGACAAATAGAAATATGGATATATACACAGCTGCATAAATACTCTTCAGTTGCTTCAATGGTGTCATACTCCAATGTAGATTATAGTCCCATTATGGCACCAGGCCCCACCCTTACCACAACAGAGTATGCATGCATAAATAAATACACAACACAACTTTTGTTTGGGAAAAATATTGCTGCAGGTTTATTCCATACAAAAGTATGCAATATGGTGGGTTATCTTACGGGCGATCCAAGGGCAGGCAGTTGTATAAACCTATGCTGCCCTGCCCGCCTGATGAGCCACGCACTGTGGAGAAACCAATCAGCGCTACCCTTATGGGGGGTGATCCCCTTACTGGATCACGGGTGATCCCCTTACTGGATCATGTGACACATTGGTCCCTTATTACTCACGCCCTTTTCAGGGCGGAGCGTAGCAAGGCAAACCCCCGGTTGTTCAGGCCCACAACCGCCCGAAGGACTAACGGAGCGCCAACGTAGTTGTTCCAGGACCCTCCACACGAGGTTCCTGTGATTTGGCTCTGGCACCCCTATTGTGCTCTTGCAAAGGTAAACTTTCTGTAACCATATGCTTCCAGATCGCCCTGTAACTCCGCCTGCAACGCCAAAGAAAAACATTACAACATCCTATGTAATTCGCCTGCCAACCCCACGCCGGGTAAGCGGTAGGGTGGGAGACGGCGTGTCCGGCGCAAAGAGGACGCCAAGATGGCCGGGGGAGGCATAAATACCTCCCCCTCCTCTTTGTGCCGGAAGTGACGTATCTGGCCAGGGGACTCCTCCTGTAGTCCCCCGTATTAGTGGGGGTGGGGGGAGTGCCAAATGCAACTAAGGGTGGCCGCCCGCTTAGGGTGACCCCCTGCGGGGGCCGCCAGTAGCCGCATAGTCCCATTATGGCACCAGGCCCCACCCTTACCACAACAGAGTATGCATGCATAAATAAATACACAACACAACTTTTGTTTGGGAAAAATATTGCTGCAGGTTTATTCCATACAAAAGTATGCAATATGGTGGGTTATCTTACGGGCGATCCAAGGGCAGGCAGCTGTATAAACCTATGCTGCCCTGCCCGCCTGATGAGCCACGCACTGTGGAGAAACCAATCAGCGCTACCCTTATGGGGGGTGATCCCTTACTGGATCATGTGACACATTGGTCCCTTATTACTCACGCCCTTTTCAGGGCGGAGCGTAGCAAGGCAAACCCCCGGTTGTTCAGGCCCACAACCGCCCGAAGGACTAACGGGGCGCCGACGTAGTTGTTCCAGGACCCTCCACACGAGGTTCCTGTGATTTGGCTCTGGCACCCCTATTGTGCTCTTGCAGAGGTAAACTTTCTGTAACCATATGCTTCCAGATCACCCTGTAACTCCGCCACAGCTCTGGAGGCGGCTACCGTCGCCTAAAGAGCCCCCCCACCAAAACAGTTCCTTTCTCACTGCCACCTGCAACTTCCCGGACCATATTCATGTCCTGTAGGAACAGTTCCAAGCCCACCTGTGCCAAGTGCACCCCAACTTTGTCACCATAAGCTTTGGGGTTCGTCCGGCATGGCTCATGCCTGATGAAGCCAAAGCCCCTTGCCCTGCGAATTTGCGCATGGAGTGGTGCATGCTTCTCTGGGAATGGACCAGTGCCTCGCATGCCCTGCAAGGATGTGATGGCCTCCAGGAAGCACATAAGAACATACCTTTGGCCATAAGAAACTTGAATAATGTCAGGAGCAATTCCAATAGCTCTTAACTTTACCAATGCCGAGACCATTGCATTGTAAATGCTTGTTTTTGTTAGGCACGGGGAGATTAACTGACTTGCCCAGAATGACAGGATGTTCGCGTCATTGCCGAGACTCGAACCAAGTTCCCCAGATTCGAGGCAGACTGCCCTAGCCGTTAGGCCAGCTCCTCTCCGTTTGCTTTGGCAGGGAGCAAATCGTTGAATCTGACATTCTACCCTAAAGGGTGGAATTACATAACCCACGGGACCACAGACTCGTGTGTATATTACCAGTGATACTCTTAGAAATTAAGGATCCCAGTGTCAAATGAGGACTGTCCCGCCATGGACTAAGAGACATGGTCGCTAGGTTTGCCACTTGACACCCTACCGGGAGGTGATACTAAACCTCCCCCAGCATAAGCTGAAAGTCTTGGATTGCTATCATACCACCTGAGTCCTTTGAATCGCCCCCATTTCTTCCTTGCAGTAGTTATACTGGTAAGTGGGCAATCAATTCACCATCCCTCCTTTCCTGTCAGACTGGTGCCTGTTCGGTTTTATCTGTGGTGGCTGCCCACAGACTTCCCAAGCAGCCGTACTGCTAAAATTGTGAGCAGTTGCTAACATTGAGGGAAACTCACGCTTGCAACTACAGTGAGTATTTAAATTATTATGATACCGAGTGTCCGGTCGAATTATGCACAGGTAATTGACACTCTCCCACGTGTAGTCGCTGTGAAACGTTTAAACTAGTCCATAAAATTCAGCCAGTCACCCCCCTAGGTGGAGACTTGCCCTCTCAACTACTGCTAGTCTAACCCCCGGTCATACCACCTGATCAGTTGAATTTAGAAATTCACAACACTGCCAACCCCAGGGACCTATTACTGGGTTGTGTATATGTGGCCCCAGATGACCTTAACAATTTGCTTTGATTGGATGGGTGTTACCATGGACTGGCTGCCAACCCGCCTGCTGCCCCGGCTAAAGTGCGGGTGAATATGTCTAACACGGGCTACCTGTACCCTGCCCTTGCTTGCAGAGGGCACCTATAGCTGCATCTACCATACATAGCAAGAAACGACAATATAGCGAGCCCTATCCACACACAACCAATATTAAAACATGGTCCATCAGGGGCCGAAGCCTTGACTTTGCCCTCTGTTGTGTGACCTGGATTGCTCAGACCGGGCGACATGAGGGCACAAAATCATGTGTACCCGTTCTTGTGCCACACTTGCAGGAGGATTAGTATGCTCCTTGCCGGTTTGCTTGGAATTAGTGATGGTCCCTCGCGGGGTGAAAGCTCAGGGCCTTATCCCTGAAGCTTGTCCATCTATACTTCCCCAGGAAATCTACGACATAAGGATGTAAAGCTTTTCCTGGTTCCCCCATTGATTATGGTCGCTAGGCTCTCCCCCAGTTTGAACAAACATCTTAGCTAATCGTACGCCTGCCTAATACCCAGGACTGACTGGTTTAATGCTTTCCAAATAAAAGTGCCCAACCAAATGAGGCCAGGCACTTCAACTTTACTGGGTTGTCTCAGGTTTCTTTTAGCGCTAGAACTGCCCCCAAGTGTACATGATACCTGTTTTTATATGGTACCACCAGATGTTAGTTCCTAAAGGCCCTTGTAGCCCATTGCCTTATGCAGTCGCAAGACAATTCGCGGCACCTCTTATGTGTTGTAATTTCCCAGAGTAATTGTAAAATTATACTTTCCCACCGATGGGCTGGTAACCGGTGGCCAAGAAAGACGGAACCCGGGCATAACCTCCCTGTGTCCCATGCTAATCGCCATATTTCCAACTCCTCAATATCGTCTGACTTACTGAGGGCACGACGAGGACTCGTGGGACGGAACCACGGTCTGAAGCATTAGCGCCAATTAAGAAACCGCCAGGAAACATCGACATCATGCCAAAAGGGGGGGGGGGGGCCCTTCCCTGAAAACCAGCCCCCTATCCAGTACACCCCCATAATACTGCCACCCGACGTACACCCGGAGCCACCATTCGACTTTGGCAAAGGTGAAAGAACGTGCAACTTACATCCCTGCAACCCAGGCATAATACTAAGTTAGTTCCGCAGATCAATATAGGCGAACAAAAGGACCGCCGAACCCAGCTGTGCCGCAGCGAAGAAGAACCGTCTACAGTTTGAAAACCACTGAGGGGAGAAGTACAGTTCCCGTGTGCTTCGTCAACCATAACACTAACAAGGAAGTAGACCTCTCTGGCGTGCCCCACTTTGGCCTCCAGACATGCACGAGTGCTAGGGGGTGGTGAGGGCAGAAAACAATGACCAAATGATGCCCCGGGTGGGCTTGCATCCCTAGTCTTGGTGGGAGCACACACAGCGTCCCTGGGAAAAGCTGGCTCTACATAACCATCACAAACCGTGCCCATCGCGCCTTGCTGCTGCGCGCCACCACATGCTCCCCACAGCCCCCAGAGCTGAGGTGGGGGCAATCGGCAGCTGGACTAGCTGTTGCTGTGTTAAAGTATTGAAAGCCCGACCCCGTCCGCGCATACCGGATGGAATCCTTCGGAATTTGCACAAGTGTGTCTGTCCAATGTCAGTAACCTTCCTCAAGGTGGGCATGAAAGCACTGGGCCGTCTCAATAAAAATCCCTTCCAACAGGTGCCCCCAAAAGTTTCTGACGAGGGCGGCTGGTAATGCTACCACATGTGCGATTGATAACAAGTAAATGCACTCTTGACCTCAACCTTCAGGATGCCGTGTTTTAAACGCCTCAGGGCCCCCCACGCGTGCTGAATAAGGCCGTGCCCTTGCCTGGTATTTAGCCGCTATGTCCATGCATCCCTGCATTTCCTACAAAAGCAGCACAAACCTACAACAAGCCTAAACATTGTCATAGTCAATACTTCCATTTCCATAAGGTAACTAGGCCACAATTAAAGCTACGTTGCATAGCCAAACGAGAGCCCGCTGCCTTCATCCATCGCTGCCAAGGTTTCATATTGCTATGTATGACATTTTCATAATGACTGCGCCACTGTGGGTGACATTCCAAGACTATAAATGACACTACAGTGGGAGCAAAATCAATCAATGATACGGCACATATCCAACCTACCCATGCACATTTCTGAAACATGTTAGGGCGGTGGGACCTGTGATGCGATCTGCCGGTATAGTTCAAATTGTCTCGCTGGCTCCAAAAGTCAACCCCATCATGGGAAAGAACTCCCACTCAGTCTGTACCCCTAACTGTATTTGCATTGAGTGGTCCTATAATGAAATTAATCAAATTGAGTGCTTGTGTGAAGGCGTCTGCGAAGCATGGCTCATGTCGTGGCTGCTCAAACACGTGACGTATCCTGTGCTGACATCGACACTGTGGTACTGTTGTTCAATGGACATGCTCATCTATGGCCTAATATTAGTCAAACAGTGCAGCACACGACAACGGAAATAAATTCCACTATATCACACCACACTTTACTTTAGGCAGTGCCTTAATTTAAAATATCTGTAAGGCCAGGGCACTCGTCAAGTAACCACTCCAGCTTTCTTCACCTATTCCCTGTGCCAGCGCTGCCATGTACCTGTGTGTAAGTGCGACTATTCAGGGTTTTCAAAGCCCCCAATTTATACAAACATCATGGGCAGTGGTCAGCCTGGTAGCCACTGGACCAGTATGTTAGTACCATCAGTGAGCTAGAGCTATCATCTATCTCCAGCAACGAACGGTCACCTGCAGCGCAGAGTGGTTGAGGTTCTGCTCAGTTTACTACTCTATGTCAACTGTGGAAGTCTGACCTAATGAATTCTGAAATTAGTGAACCCAGCTTGGAGCAAGGCATTAGGACAGAGTTGGGACATCTGTGGAAGGGAAGGAGACGTGAGACCAAACCTTTGCTCTAACACTAATGTATCCCGCCTTTCTACTGCACACCACGTAGTGCACATACCGTCTGTGCGTTATTAAATATAGCAGTAAAGCAGAGGTACGTGTAGCAATTGTACCCAAGGATGAACTGTGCCCGTAAATAAGAAACCGTCGATGCGATCAATGGCTCCTAACCATGTCCCGGGGACCAGTTCCCGAACCTGGCCTCCCTCACCATTTCTGAAAGCTTCTCAGACCTTCCCCACAGACTGCTGCTGATAGAACAATTATACGGCTGTATGACCAGTAGTCAAAGATTAGGTGCTATGCAATAACCGCATCAGCAAAACCTACACAGATGATCTGGGTTCAAAACACATTGAACAAAGCTGCCAAAGTTTAGATTGCTATGTGTGACCGTTTTATAATTCAGTGTAATTCGTGAGAATTCACAAACTATGAGTGACACTTTTTTCCGAGCGTAATCCAAACAAGACGACGGCGAAAACACATCTCAGCACTTGCATCCGTTTGAGAAACAAAAGCCCTAGATGCTCGTACCACTGCCGCGAGGCACCAGAAACAGAAGGGCCCTTAGTGCTAAAAGTTTGCAGTTTGAAAGGGCAGACTGACCGTGGAATGTGATCAGCCGCATGGCACGATTTTCCTTTTAAATACCACTTTAATCACAAATTTAATGAAGCTGCAACTGTAACTGGAAAATTATCCTCACAATAGACACAAACTTCCTCTCTCCATTGTGCCAGTATCGCAGCACATCTTAAAGCTCAGACTTGGGCAAACAATCCCTACGCATTATCAATACTCATCTCCTTAATCCGAATGGAAGCTGATTCCGAGTGACACCAAGGGCATTTTCCCTTACAGTTTGAGGCTGACACTCGTTCCCACACATACAGCAAAGTTACATCGGCTGAAATTATTTCTTCAAATCACTCTGCCCCCCAGGCCTGCGCGGGGCAGGGGCCGAGCACCGGCCCGCCGTGATTATCACGGCGTTACTTTAGACTATAAAGCGCGAAGCCATATACCTTTGCTCGAGTTGCCAGCAAGCGCCGCGATCGATTCCCCGTAAATGCACCTCACGTGCGGGGTGGCCATTAATGCGAACAAGCACATCCGCTGAAGGATAAAAGTTAACATGTGGCAATTTGGATACTGGTCATGCAACATAACTACCCAATTATAGGTCACAAAATTAGTTGCTTGCAAAATTCTGCCCCTAAGACATAATAACCAGTTGCTTCTGTTCAGCCCTTTCCACCAAGCGCTGCCATACTACCCGTAAATGACATCACGTGAGAGGCGGTCATGATGACGTGGCACCATGCCGCTGGTTCTACAAGCTAGTCTTGTTGCTAGCAGAGGAGACTTCTCAGGCCATTGGAGAGAAGGCCCATCTTCTGTGTTCCTTCTTTGTTGCCAATACACAGTGCTGTGCCTGAAAATTACAATACGATATTAGAACCGATGCTACCTCCCTGCTTACGAAAACATAACAGAGGGGCCTAAGAACCAATTCACCAGCCCTTCGCTACACGCCTGTTATTACCCCTAGCAGTACTTTTCAAGCAGTAAACATTCTGTAATTTACAGTGGCGCGCCGACCCCCCCACTGCCGCCACCCAGAGGGGTTTGGGAACAACGCTTGCCACTGCACGATTGTGTTACCCCAAGTGCGTAGAGCCTCGTTTACACATGAGCAGCTGCAAAAGTATTCCCAGCTGAAACTAAGTGACAGTAGAGGGACTCGGACCAATGCATTCGGAAACTGAAGATGTAAACATCTATCGAACATACCTCCTCACCTTTGCACGAGAGGAGAGCGGCGCAACCTCGCTGCCCGCCCCACATCTCCGCACGTTCAACCCCCAGTCCTAGTCGCCGGTGCTAGCATGTGCTTACATAATTATCTGTTTGCTCCAAGCTCTCTGCTACGCCCTGGAGGATGTGGCTGTGAGGGACAATAATGCAGCTGGGTCGAGTAAAACTGCACCAAGAAAAGGCAAACGATGTGGCACAATACGGCCATACTGGTATACTTCATTATTTCCACATTTTTATTAAACTTGGTACACTTTCTGGGCCTAGGTCGCACTTCATTAGTACCAGTATAATACCTGAATACCGCAATAAGCTATAAAAAGGTGACCAGTGCAGCTTTGCAGGGCTTTCCACTGCTTGGCAACACGTTAATTTAATGCAGGCCCGGGTGAAGTTCCAGGTGCTGTCCTGACTCGGACCCCAGGGCCGCTGCTCCTGGTCGCGGGGGGCCCCAGCCCGCGTGGTGGGGTGGACAGCGAGCCGCGGCCGCCACCAGCATGCCTCCCTCAGAGCCCCGACCTCTCGCCCACCTCTCGTGGGGGCCGCACCACGAAGGAAGGAACACAACGTTGCGTGTGGGGCGGGGGATGGTGGGCAGCTCACCGGATGCGTGCACGGCCACTCCGACCAGGCGGGGACAGGGCAAACTGGGCCCCACCCAGTGCCTCTACCTCCCTGCTGGACCCCCAGTGGAGCCGTCCTCGAGGCCCAACAGTCCCGCTCAGGCCCTCCGCCGTCGCGGTGGGACATCTCACACAAACCACGCAAAGACAATCAAACGTACGCGTGCGAATCAGTGTACAGGAAATGTTACCCAAGCCAGCGGACTCAAAGTGCAGGAATCCCACGACATCCCTACTGGTAGGCAGCATAGCCACGCAGGTACAAACCACGCAGAGACAATCAAACATACGCATGCGAATCAGTGTACAGGAAATGTTACCAAGCCAACGGCCTCAAAGTGTAGGATTCCCACGACATCCCTACTTGTAGGCAGCATAACCCAAGATTGCTTGGTGTGGAGAAGCACAAGCTAAGAGTCGATTTCTAGCCATATCAACCCTTTTCGCAACATCAATCAATGTTCTAGCAATGTATGCCTTGCGGTGTGTATGCATTCTAGGATGAATGTCTGAGCTCACTGTCGAATACCAGGACTTCATCGTTATACATTGCAAGCAACAGAAGGATGCCTCTCCTGAAAACAGCATCCTGCTGACCCCCTTACGTCACACGCACTCTGTAATCCACCCGGCGCACGTTCTTTGCAGCAGGCACATTAACCCTCTGCCCCAACTTCACCGAAGTCAAAACCTTAACTATACAAAATCTTGATCTCTCTCCAGGAAGACAATAAATCACACGAGTTGTCTCGACATTCATGTGGGGCCTGACAATTGCCGCGTAAAGAACCGCAGCTTCAGGTGCTTCAGAAGAACAACAAACTTCCAAAACCCGGCGCCACCAAGAAGCCAGCACCCGGTGCGATAGCCCCGGTCGCACCGCTCCAAATCCGGCCCTGCCGGGGCCTCCCGCACGCAATCCATGAGGAGCGTCACCCCGTCGCTCCACAAAGACTCTCCCTCTCAACCATCACCAACACTCACCGGGACAACCAGGATCACGGAAAACCCGCCGCAAGACCCGGAGTAGCGAACGGCGTCAAGTCGAGACGAGAGGGACGGCGTGTCTGGCGCAAAGAGGACGCCAAGATGGCCGGGGGAGGCATAAATACCTCCCCCTCCTCTTTGTGCCGGAAGTGCGTATCTGGCCAGGGGACTCCTCCTATAGTCCCCCGTATTAGTAAGGGTGGGGGGAGTGCCAAATGCGACTAAGGGTGGTCGCCCGCTTAGGGTGGCCCCCTGCGGGGGCCGCGGGCAGCCGCAGTTCATTTAACAGAAGAGTGATTCAAATACTGCATTCGAAAATATGGATATTTTCAACACTGTTTGTCGCAGATACAATTCTTGGCAGTTACGTTCACGAGAGAATATGTTCATAGGAGAGCTTACAACAAGAAAGACATACCTGCCAACTCGAAGAATAATCTCACCGTGTGAGGAGGGGGTGGGGCCTTGAAGGGGGTGGGGCCTCGTACAGATAAGTACTTACCAGGCACTTTTGAACCACCTCCCCCTCCCCCCCAAGCCCTTCCTCCCAGAAATAAAAATAACAAGCATAGGCATAGCCAATAGGTCTCGCCTTTGGGACCTTATAAGTGTTTAGCCATGCAACATTTGCATAACTAAATACTTATAAGGTCCCAGAAGCGAGACCTATTGGCTATGCAAAGCGGCCGGGCTGCCGCGAAAGTGAAAGTGATCGCGATCACACATCAAAGCAGCCGCGGGGCCGCGAAAGTGAAAGTAATCGCGGTAAAGCGCGGCGAGCGCGCCCGCACATGCACTGTTGCTCTAGGCTGGCCTGGTAACACTTTTTGGAGCCCTCTCAATAAGTCTCGCCAGCCAAAAAAGCTTGCTGAGGCTGGTGCCGATGTTGTGGGGTGTTTTCACTCCCCTTAATGGACGTCAGCAGTTCAAAGCCTTGGAAAACGAGCTGGAAAACCACTATTTACTGTAGTTTTCAGCTCGTTTTCTCTGCCACCTTGTGCTGGGACCCGATATTGTGTGTCACATGGTGGCACCGTGTGAGCATTGTGAGGGGGGCAGAGGAAGTCTGCTGATGTCACATAGACAGAGAGAGGGAACTTCAAGGTGTAGAGTTCAGTCCACCCCTCTGTGAATGAGGGATGCACTAGAATCCGCGCCTGCCATGGCTCCTGGTTCACCTGTGTGCACTGGTATTATGAGGGGGGGGGGGGGGGGGTCCTGCTGATATCCGGGTACTGGACATACCCATGCCAGCACACTAAGAGGTATGGCTTAGATAACCTTTCCACCCCTCGGAGCGGTGCATTTCATGGAATCTGCAAGCCTGACAGGCCAGGGACACTTCCCTCCTATGCCTCCGGCGCAGCTTCGCCTGGGACTGTCCTGTCCCAGTACAAGAATGACGTCGAGGGAGGGAACTGCAGAAGATGCGGAGTTCAGTCCACCCCTCTGTGAATGAGGGATGCACTAGAATCCACGTCTGCCATGGCTCCTGGTTCACCTGTGTGCACAAGTATTGTGATGGGGTCAATATACGTGTGCCAAGACAAACTGCGTGCACGCAGGGCATATACTGTTCATGCACATTTGGTTAGTAAATTTGCGCATGTGCAAATGGCCCCCTTTTCCCTAATCGAGGAACACATTGCATGAATATAAGCAACTGTCTTTCTTTAAACGCCATGGGCGCCACATCTTGTATGGCCAGAGCAAAGATATGTTATTAATGAGTTAAGAACTTCTGGTAATAAGAGAACACGTTAAGTCACAGACCTGAGTGTCTTTTAAATCAATACTTTTTGTTTACAACACCTTTGATATAGACGAGCGCTACACAAAGCATGAACTCAACAGACAAGGTCTAAAAAAATATGATTTTATGTTTAAATTCACATAGGAATGTCCCATTAATGTAAACACTGTATAATTATTATGAATCATAATACGCTCTATGTGATTGTCATTTCACTGTTCATTGTATGTTAATAGAAAGAAAAAGTGACTCATGCACAAAAAGACAGGAAACAGGTAAGGTCTATGGATGATGCTAAGCTTCAAGACAATATCCTTATTCGTTCATTTACAGTTCATTTGTTTTTTTTTACAAATGTGAAAGTCAGCCTTCCTTTGCCATATATTGCGATGGCAGAGCTCGAGTTAAAACATCTACTCTTCAGGAATGGCGCAATCCTATTGGCTGGAGAGTATGACCTTGCACCAATAAGGACTGTCGCGCTCTTTTCAACACACGTCTGCGGTTAAGGCCATGTTGGTCGCACTGTCTTCATAGGTGACTTCCTGCGGAGAGGGAACAGGCAGACCTAGAATTTCAGTAGCAAACATTCGGGATGTAATGGTCTGTGGAATTTCTTGTTCAAGTAAAATTGCAGAACCTGGAAAGAACAGAACATAAAAATGTAAGACTAATAACCAAAGTGCATTATATACAGCACAAGCACAAATGATACAGGTTATCAAGTTTGGTTCCTGGGTTTCCAGATGATTTGTTTAGTAATTTGAAATCACTTGAAATTACTTCTAGATTGACTGGTGTGACATAAGTCAACTAGATTATTTACTTCCAATGACAATACCTGCAAGAAATTTGAAGGAATGAAAAGCAATTGTTTCAAACACTACTTGCTAAAAGCACATAAGAAACATAACGTCCATGTATTACTTTCTATCAGATACAATATCGCAACTTGTACACCGACTATATCCCTACGTCGGTTTTTTATAATGTACTATTTCCTTAGGCATCCTAGAAGAACTGCATTTTACTTTGAATATTCTAAGCCACTTATATGAGTGACCCAGTAAAGTTAATATGGGCAGAGTTCCATTTTCTCTTTTTTTATTCTATTTATTTATTGAGTGATGTTGTATAATGCGTACAAGGCCTGCGAGCCACTGAGCATTTTGTATAGAACATGACAAAGCATAAAAATCACATACAATGGCATAAGAGAAATGCTAGGCAAAAACAACATGGTACAGAACTAAACTGAAAAATATAGGACTAATACTAAAACCCCCACTGTGAATGGGTGTTCCAAACTGAGTGAGCTCCTGTTCGCGCATGGGTTGGAATTACAAGTTCGGTGATATCTTCTTTACCCAATAATCACCGCATAAATTCAATATCTCACCCACTGTTACATTTTGTCAGGTAACGCCTGCTAAAATTTAACAGGGTAAAAGTGTATAGCATTTACCGTACCATGCAGATTTTGTGGAGGAAGCACTAAAATCCGCACGTTAATCCTCAGAAACATGTAACTGGTGTAATTTATTGTACCCGATTGATAAATAACGTACCCCAGGGTATCAGTATTTATCTGATACCCTAAAGAGTAGTTGGATTCCGGCAAACTCGGAATCGGGGCCAAGTATCTAACACTGAAAAGCCTCTATGCCTCTGTCACTTTACACTGCAGGTCCAAGCTCGTGCACCTGAGAAAAGACCAGTGAAATAAAAGAAGGTAGGGGACACAGGTATATCTAAAGCAAAGCAAGAGCAAGAGAGTGTTCACAGCTGGCGGGATCCTAGAGTGACTCGAGAGGGTGGTGGCATTGTAGGAAGGATAGCTACATATAATAACCAGATTGCCAAAAGCTGAGAATTTATATAGAAGAGGGAAGAGAGTGGCGTTTCAGAAACAACTATTTTAGGTCTTTTATTAAAAAAAGATATAATTTGGAATAAAGTTCCTGCAAAAGTCTGATTCAGAGGGCTTCAGTATTAAAGATGGAGATTTCCAGTAAGATATTTTACTTTTTAGGCTGTGTACAGAGCTCTGCTCGTTTCTTTTTTGCTCGGTTTGTACTATACAAAATACCATATACAAACATAAATTAAGTGCTTAATTTGAGCCGGTGGTTGGTGGAGGAGTCCACCTACACTAATTTTAGGGGACCGGCACTTACTTTTCTTAATCAGACATTTACTGAGAGGAAGAGAGAGAACAAAACAGACAGGAGGAAGAGAAAGACAGAAAAAAACATCACAAAGGGAGAAGGCAAGAACCTACAAGAGTGATATAAGGGGGTGGGGAGTGTCTGGTAGTGGATTACAGAGGCAGGAGGTGGATTCAAGACTAAGCAGCCTTGGTACTGGGTGCGCCCACATTTAATAGCAACGGCTGCGTTCTTCTGAGCAGAGCTTTGGGCACCGGCGCTCATGCCTTTAAGAATTAAGCACTGCCTACATCTGGAGCTACCCATAGGAGGGTATTAATGGGTTTTACATAATAACAACCACAGAGAAACTGTTTTCTCTTTACAATGCAGTGGGAAACTACATTAAATGAAGGCGGAGCAGAGACAAGTGGGAAGGGATTTCAGGGGCGTACGGAGTGGGGAAAGGAGTCTGAAAAGTAGATTATTATATACAATGTATCTGGAGAAACACAGGCAAAGGCATTACATATGAATCTGAAGTGAAGATGCTTAGGGGCCTATTTACAAGCCCCTTGCGCTGCCTGTACATCACTTTTTCCCCATATTAAAAGTGACGCACCGGGGGCGCAGGGGCTTGGAAATAAGCCCCTTAATGAGTTACCAAGTTGGTGAATGGATAGAATAAGGTTCATTTATCTCATGAACTGGAGAACGTTTTTTTGACATGCGTTCTTCAGGGAGAGCGTACCAAAGGGTTGGGTACTTAGCTGAAAACATTGCCAAGAAGCTGCTCATTTGTAATCTCAGATTACCTTTGCTTCTTGGTTGTTTCTTTCCACCAGAGATATTCAGAGATGATGTGAGGTGAGCTGGTTGACTTACACGAATTGCCATAAAATAATTCTGGCCAATTTGAGCTTGATACAGGTTTTGATTGGAAGCCAGTGGAGTTGTTTCAGCAGAGGAGTGATGTGAGGACATTTTTCGTACCAGAAACTAGCCTTGCCGCGGAAGGTAGCATAGGGTTGAGGCAGGAGAGGGTGATTTCTGGAAGCCTAATCAGTGCTACATTCCATAGCCTAGCCGTGAGACCACTAGGGATTGGAGAACTGAACGAAAGTCTTTGGGATTTAGGAAGGGTCCTAATTTATTTTTCATAGGTTGGAATGTGGCTCTTGCACATTTCAGTGTATGATCAATATGAACATTCATAGTAAGATGCTGATCTAGCCAGACGCCCAAACATTCTACTTTGGGAGAGTGCAGTCCTGTGAAGCGGTTTCGTTTGAGTTCAGAAAGCCAAGCTGTACTGAACATTGATTTGGTTTGTCTTGATAAGAGAATTCATTTGGCCTTTTCTAATTTTAGGCTTAGAAAATTAGCTGCCATCCAATCTGGAAATGTTCGCAGGCCTAAACTCAACATGTGACTATCATCAACAAAAGGCAATGTCCGTGTAGATTTCTTTCTCGACTGCATATTAGTGAACAGAGACTCTGACCACCTCCATCAAGACCCTCAGAGAGACTCCACATGCGGGTTAAACAGAGGAGGCACTAGCACGGAACCCTGGGGAAATTCATGTAAGTGGAGAAGTGACCATTTATAACCGAATGTTTATGACCGATTACGAATTAGGAAAACCAACATAGAACATTGTCCCTGAAAGTCATGCGTATCTCTAGGATGCGCAGAAGCCTCTAGTGATGGGTTGTGTCGAACGCTGCCAGAGGGTAAACATCATTTACAACACATGCGAAGCAACGCATGCCATTACAACGTGGTCATGACAACGACTGCGTTGTTACATCACATACCATTACAACCCAAGTTCTTACAACGACTTGCTGTAGGGGGCAGAAGGTGTTGGATTTTAAATCCAACACCTTCCCTACTGTTGCACAGACTGGAGTTGGAATAGTAAATTATACTATTCTACACTCCATCCCCCGCGATACGCAAGTCGTTGAAATGACTTGCGATGTAATGGTCTGCATAGTAACAACGCGTTGTTGTAATGACCGCATTGTAATGGCATGCGTTGCAAACACGTGCGTTGTAACATGTCATATTCCGATCCTGCCCATTAGGATGTAGAGACAAGCATCACCTTTGTCCAATATAAAGTGAATTTCATATTGGACAATAATGCATTTATTGTTAAGAAACATCCAGCGGGCGAGGTCAGGAGACTAGACTTCAACCAGTGGTCGTGTCCAATAATGGAGGTATACTGGAGGCATGTTGTAGAGCCATTGAGGGAACACAGGCTCTGCAGTCACACACACATTGAACCATGGCTAGCTGGGCCTACACCCAGTACCAAAAAAGGGAAACATCTGATGTTAATTTGTAACCCTTTCCCTGCTAACACCAACAAGAAACAAAATGATTAATTAGCAAGATGCTGACAAATGAATGCTGGCATAGGAGATTTGTGAGAAACGTGCACACTGATGCGGAAGTAAAGGAGGACCAGAGACTGGCATGACATGCTCACTGGATTGTTTAAAGATGAAGTGAATTGTACCTAAACACAACCAGTGACCAACTGAGAAGATTGCCTGACCAACATAAACAATGGTTGGCTAAGAACTATGAATCACCCACTGACTACAATAGATTTGGTGACTTTTGTGAACGCCCATTTTGCAGATAATATTGTGAAAATACACAGCAGTATGTGCATTATTTGCTTAATGTCTGACACATCAACATTGCAATACAGATAACATTATTTTATATTTTTCCTTCATCTCAAAAACAAAAATTGTTTATTAAAAAAAACAGCCAGCTGAGGTACTACAAACATACATAACCGACTGACTGACCACATCTCACCACGGAGGCACTGTACATAAACACTGAAAAAGCTTACTAGTTAAAACTAAGGAAACGGTAACCCTTCCTCTTTGGCTTGTTCTCCTATCTGAGAAGGGAAGGACTTAATGGTGGGTGACCCAAGAAAGAAAATTGAGAGCTCTAATGTTGTTCATAGTTCCCCAGGTAAACCAGTATGGTTACCAGGTCTACCTACTGTCCTTTAGTGTCGTTTGTTTGAAGAGGCACCACTTTAATCACCTCAACCTCATTGCCTTACAGATCCTATGTCAGGACTGGAGCCTTCAGAATATGCTTTACCTTTCTTCCATTTATTGCTCAGCAGCCCATCTACTTCAAACAACAATTACAATGCAAGGGGCTACAAACTCCTTGAGTCCGAGCAAGCTCAACATTTCACAAATCAGGCAGCTCGAGCTCCCAATAAAACCGGGGGGCGGGGGGGGGGAAGAGGAGGAGTGGAGAGAGAGAGGGAGAGAGAGAGAGAGAGAGAGAGGGAATATATATATATATATATATATATATATATATATATATATATATATATATATATATATATATATATATTCACTGAAAAAAACATAGGTTTCAGGGGCGTTATAGTTAGCTGGACATTTCCCTCGTACAAAACCCTAGAAATTCCCCTGTTATAGTTAGTTCAGCTAACTATAAATCGCGCCCCCGCAATGCACTGCTGATGACGTCACATATTACATCACTCATGACATGGTCAGTGACATCACTCATGACATCACTGATGACATCTCAAATGACATCACTGATGACATCATCCATGTGATAAATTAGTGCATCTTCTCACACCCTAATATAACCTTTGATACACCGACTCAAAATTTCAGACGGCCATTTTGAAAACCATAGATACTCCAATACCAATAACTACATACCCACTCATTAACTCTTAGGTCTACATACACCTCCACTCACTCACCTGTACAGTCACTCATACTTACAGTCACTCCGTACAAGACTATCATATGCATTTATACACCTATATAGACACTCACACATCTCGCCAATCATCCATTGAGGTACTGACACACCTAGTCAGTCGTGCAAGTAATTAAACACAGTCCAATTTACTCACCTATACAGTTAAACACACTCAAGTTCACTTACTCATAAAAATAGTACCACATTCTTACGCTCTTATACAATCATTGATACAAGCACACACTCATCCATACAGCCACTCTCACAATCACACACTCTCACATATAGTCACTTATATACTCTTACACACATATATACTGCCTTTCACATATGTAGTTAGTCACACATGTACCACTGAGATATACATTCAATCCCTAACACACCCATACATACACTCACCCAACCATACAGTCCATCACAGATGCACTCTTAAAACCATGCACCCATAGAATCACCCACTCACACATCTATGCATAGAGTCACACACACCCTACCCACACAAACACTCAGGCACCCATACAGATACTCAGACAACCAATCAATAACCCATATAGACACTCATATGGCTATTCACAAAACCATGCAGCCACTCATACACCTACACACAGACACATACAGACATTCACAAAGTTTAGTCACTAGTCTGCAGTAAAATACATTTAATTGCTCACTTACAGAGTCAGTTACGCACCTAGAAAATCATCCATTCACACACTTGTACACCCACTCATTCTTCAACAGACCTTTCCCTATATATATTAAACATATTAAAACTGTACAGAAACACATACTCACTGGATGATGTCATCAGTGATGTCACTGACCATGTCATGAGTGATGTAATATGTGATGTCATCAGCAGTGCATTGTGGGGGCGCGAGTTATAGTTAGCTGAACTAACTATAACAGGGGAATTTCTAGGGTTTTGTACGAGGGAAATGTCCAGCTAACTATAACGCCCCTGAAACCTATGGTTTTTTCAGTGAATTTCTAAGGTTTTTTAAATGCCAATTCCTAACTATAACGCCCCTGAAACCTTTGTTTTTTTCAGTGAATTTCAAAGGGTTTTTAAATGCCAATTCCTAACTATAACGTGCATGAAACCTATGTTTTTTTCAGTGAATTTCAAAGGTTTTTTAAATGCTAATTCCTATCTATAACTTATCTCTAAAGAAATCATGTTTAATGATTTTGATTGGATTTGTATATTTTTCAAATTCAGTGTGTCAATTTCATTAATTACATTTTTTTTAAAATACTTTTTTATCACCATTTTTTAAACGTATTTTTTCAATTAATTCTTTTAAAAATTAAAAATTATTATTTGAACTAAATGGGTTTTTCAAACATTTTTTTTTATATTTTTCAAAATATTTTTTTAACTAAATGTTCAAAACGTTATTTTATATATTTTTTTTCCATGTTTTTGGATCCGCGCACCCAACGCGAGAGGAACCGTGCATCCAACGCGATAGGATGCGCGCACCCTGCGCGTATTTCGCCGTTTTTTTTTTTAAAAAAGGGGACCCCAGGGGGTCCTTCTGGGACCCCCTAAGCACCTCTAGAGGGTCAGAGTATTTCCACTCTGCCCCCTTTATATGTTTTACACACTTATTCCCCTTGCTTCTTCAGCCTCGCTTCTACCGAGGCAGAAAATTACCGCCAACAGTTCCTGGTTTCGAATGTAGAGAGACACTCGACAGTCAATTAGCATTCTGCGCGCGATCGGGAGGGTGCGCGCTCGGTTCGGGGAGGGTGAGCTTACGGTGCGTGTAGGGTCCGCGGATCCTCCCCGGCCATAGATATTTATGTACTTTTAACTCTCATTTTCTCAGGAACTACTGAACGGATTCACACCATTTATGCAAAAGGCACGAGTCTGAACTGAGGACTACCTCTTTGCCAAATTTGGTGTCATTCCGTTCAGCGGTTCGGGCTGTAGCTGCGACAACAGATCCTATGGGAAATTGCATGGGGAAAACGCGTTTTGGGACCCCCCTTTTTTCTCGGCCCCCGCTTGACGAATCACCACGAAACTTTCAGGGTCGGAGCGGAGCTGGCCAAAAGTTTGAAAAATTTTGCGAAGATTCGTCAACCGGTGCCAAAGTTATTCCCAATAGAATGTTGCGGATTTCCTATGGAAAATAGGTCCTAACTATAACTATCTACTGGCGACCGCCAGTAGATTATATATATATATATACATATATATATATATAAAATCTCATCAACTTCTACCCACATTCCCACTCTCTGCCTTGCTCTTACCTCGCGGGCAATTAGAGCCTTTCAGCATGTTGTTTCGGGAGAGTGCTCCTCACCACTGGGCTGAGATAGTACTGGTCCCTGCCCTTTCAGACTGCTGCGCGGCTCTTCACGAGCCCTTTCATTCACTTCTTGCCAATTTCAGCAATAGTTTGGTGCAGTTTATACCATTAGTTTAATCGTTTCTAGCAGTACAACGCGCCAGTCACCTGGGTTTCCGAAGGTGGTGCTCAATATTTCTTAACCTTATTGCTGGTTTCCCGACGATCTCAGTGCAGTTCTACATTATAAGGCTCCTGGATTACATAATAGGCAAGCCTTCAGTCTCAGGCCTTTCCAAACCACAGCCATTCTAAGACTCTTCAGACCCCGATCGACCATAAAAAGTTCAGCATTCCATCCATCATCTTTTTGTGTTGTGTTGCTATAGTCACTCTAATTGGGAAGGGTATGCCCAGACGCGGGTCCCGTGCTTACTATGCCACTGGATTTAAGCTACTCTGGCTAATGAGGGGTGGTACCCCATACAGGTCCCAGGATGCCTGTTTCCCGGTCCAGGGAGTACCTGGCCTGCCAGTTCAGGCTGGACTGGTCCCATAGGAAGCAGGGCTAAGACTGAACTGCATATGGCTGGGTCCAAACTAGGGTGGCATGATGAGCAAAAAAGACGATAGATTTATCCTAGATCTGTCACTGGGAGTGAGTGTTTGACAATGTTCAGCATTCTGTCCATCATCTTTTTGTGTTGATATAGTCACTCTTAAGTGGGAAGGGTATGCCCAGACATGGGTCTCATGCTGACTATGCCACTGAATTAAAGCTAGCTTGGCTGATGAGGGGTGATACCCCAAGGATGCTTGTTTACCGGTCTCTGACGCCTTTCAACGGCTCAGGTAATCGTTCCTGACACACCAAGGTCCCACCTCACTGGATTTCAACAGTCCTAGTCCACCTGGGTTTCCCCTATCAATGATCAGGGGCTAACCCCTGGTGAGGAACGAGATGATGGGGAAGAATGAGAAGACCCAAGCCAAGATGACGACTCAGATACCAAGCCGGTGCCTAGCAGACCCTGGAGACAGGAAGATGTTCCAAACGTCCTAGGCTGGACAACCGCAATAATGTTGGGGCTTTCGGGGTTCATGACATTGAAGGCATGATGGACCCAGATGATATTGATCACCCACAATCTGTGTATAAGTTCCTGGGCCCTAGACTGGCCCAGTAGGTGGCCAACAGAATTAGGAAGCCCTTGGACAAGGAGGTTAGAGGCCGTCTTAGAGTGGAATAAGGCCCTTGAATGAAAAATCACCCTGGTGCCAAAAATGTATGGAAAAATGGCCAATTTTATAACCAAATTTTTGAAGGATATCAAGAAGGGGCTACAACACTCCTGGAAGGCCTGCCAGGATAATTAATTGAATATTCTAGGTCCTTTAAATAAAATACTGGATGTGGCCAAAGATAAGGCCAATTTGATTTCCCCTGATGTTTTGTCAGGCTGTGTGCACAGGACCCCTAGACTGGCCCAGTAGGTGGCCAACAGAATTAGGAAGCCCTTGGACAAGGAGGTTAGAGGCCGTCTTAGAGTGGAATAAGGCCCTTGAATGAAAAATCACCCTGGTGCCAAAAATGTATGGAAAAATGGCCAATTTTATAACCAAATTTTTGAAGGATATCAAGAAGGGGCTACAACACTCCTGGAAGGCCTGCCAGGATAATTAATTGAATATTCTAGGTCCTTTAAATAAAATGCTGGATGTGGCCAAAGATAAGGCCAATTTGATTTCCCCTGATGTTTTGTCAGGCTGTGTGCACAGGACCGAATGGATCCTGGGGAATGCGAATTGTTGCTCTCATTGGAGAGAAGACGTTCCCTCCTCATTAAAATCAACTCCGAGTTAGGAGGAGCTACCTTATCTCAGAGGCAAGATCAGTGGCCAACAAAGGCCTCTTTGGGGACACATTGGTGGAGCTAAGCGAGTGTCACTACCTTTCATCTTTGAACAAGGCTCAACAGTCCATGAACCAAGTGTTCAGTAAATACGCTTTTGGAGGGGCTGACCGGGGTGCTCTTCAGGACGTTCCTTCTCCCCTTCCTCCAAGAGATTTCCAGGAAATCCCCAACAGCAGTACCAGTATCAAGACCAGAAGTGGTTTTGTGTTTTTTCCCCAAACCGAGACAGGTGCAGTCGAGGCAGAGGAAGCTTCTGTGGAGCAGCTAAAGCCCCTGGTGGTACGTCAGGTAAGGAATATCCCTTCTTTCCCACCAAAGGTCCATTCCTAGACAGAGGTGATGAAGAACACGTGGATGGTGCAAACTGTGCCAGGTTTCCACATAGAGTTCTACGAGACCCCAGTTCAGGCCCATAAACCTCCTTCTCTAGTGCAATCAGTGACAGACTATTCTTATCTCGCAGGAGGTAAGTTCTCTCCTAGACAAAGGGCTCCCACAATGCTGCACCCCGGTGGGTTTCTTAGCGATGGTTCCTGGTCAAAAAGAGGTACCAAGGAATGCAATAACTGATCAATCTACAAACATTCAGTCAATGGTTGGTGTACCACCATTTCAAGTTGGAGGGCCTCCATCTTTTGCGAAATATTCTTCTTCCAAATGATTGGATGGCTGCAGCTGGACCTACAGGATGCATATTTCACCAATCCAATTTTTCCCCCTCATTGCAGGTTCTTGCAATTCACCTGGGACGGTCAGGTTTACGAGATTGTAGCTCTTTCTTTCAGACTCTCTTCAGCCCCTTGGTGCTTCACCAAAGCCATGCAACCTATGGTGGAGCTTCTGCATTCCAGGAGCATCAGATTGATCATTTACCTGGATGGACGACATTCTGATCTTTCATCTGGGTCTGTTGTTCCTTCCCCAGCATCTGGATTTCTCTCGCTCTCTCCTTCAATCCCTGGGCTTGATTAGCAACAACAGAAATCAGAGTTTATTCCTTCTCAGTCAATGCGTTTCCAGGTCTTTATCATAGAGTCAATTGAACAGGTCCTCAAACTCCCTCACAGGAAGTTGTTGCTGATACGGAAGGAGTTGAGGTGCACTAAAGTGATATAGTTTATCCCTCTCTGCTACCTGGTCCAGATACCCAGTCTCCTTGAGTTGTTCATCCAGGCTATATTTCGGGGCCAGTTGCACTACAAAGCCCTGCAGAGGTTGAAATAAGTCCATCTACAAAAGGGACAGTCCTATTCAGCCATAGTCAGACTGTCCGTGGAGGCCAAGTCAGAGATGCAATGGTGGTTCGACCACATGACAGCCTGGAACGGCAGGGCCATCTTTCGGCTCTGTTCCAGAAGTGGTTAATGAATCCAGCGCCAGCAGACTTCTAGGCCGGGGAGTTTGATGTGAAGGCCACTACAGGAGCGCCATGGTCGGAGGCACTGGAGTAAGAGTTGTAAATCAATCTCAAGGGACAAGGTATTGTGCTCAAACCTCCTGAAGATGGACAATGTGTCGGTAGTCCATTATATCAACTATCTTGGTGGAACAAGGTACAAGGATCTGGTGGAGCTGGCAAAACATTTCTGCCAATGTTGCCTGAACAGGAAGATAGCGGTCTGGGCAAAGTATCTTCCTGGAAATTCAAACCATATTACAGACTGGAATTCCAGATATTTAAGGGATTTCAGTACTTGGAAGCTTTTCAAGATGATGGACAAATGGGGTCCTTGAAATGTGGATCTTTTTGCCTCCTACCTGGATCATCAGCTTCCTGGCCTCCTTATTTAGAGGTCGGATTCCCTAGCAGTGGTGACAGATACTTCCATGCAGAATTGGAGTCTGATTCAGAGGTACACCTTCCACACCTTCTAGATGATAATCAGAGTCTCAGCACAGGTCAGGCGCCAGAAGACATCCTTGATTCTGGTGGCTCCAACTTGGAGATCTGAGACATGATTTCAAGTTCTACTAGAACTTTCAATGGATTCTCCTATCTGACTTTCCTGGAGTCAGTCCATGTTTACAATTTATTTGTATTTTTCATTTTGGATAATTTGCACACACAGTTCACAGCAGTGCAGAGGGCCTCTCCACCAATATACATTGTTCGATAAAACGTGCAAACAAATTTCTTCATGTTTCAGGTTCCATCACCCACCCCCTCCCCCACCCGTCCCAACTTCCAAAAATCAGCAAGTACAGTGTTGCATAGAAAAAAACACAATTTACATTACATCTATAACTATGCTGGTGTACCGGGCCAGCACATTTTTTCACACAAGACCATTGTGTACTACATCATGGGGCCTGCAGATCAGGGTTTTGTAGCACAAACAAAGTTAGTGGTGCCCAAAAATGTTTTGGTCTCGAGGCTATGGGCAACTCCTCTGCATAGATGCTCATTTGCTCTTTACAATATATACCAAGTCTCTGACCCATTTCTGAACCGTTGGGGCAGACCTGGCAACCCAGTGCATCGCAACTGCTCGTTTAGCAAATAATGTGGATATTGTGACCAACCTCCTATTGCATGGTTTAACCTGTTGCATCAACCCCAACAGACACACCTCAGGAGTGCATGGGACCTGTTCAGTAACAATGTCAGTTATCATGCGTACGACCCTGCAACAGAACACATTAATGGTAGAACAAGCCCATACCAGATGCAGGAAGTCTGCCTCCTTCTGCCCACAGCACAAACAGTTAGCCTCCTCATGCAATCCGAATTTCTTAAGTTGGCTGGGAGTATAGTACAGCTGATGCAAGTATTTGAAGTGTATAATACGGAGATTACAGTTATCTGTTAGCCGACCAGTCAGACTACAACAGGACTTCCAATTCTCAGTCGTCAACGACAAGGTCAGCACTGTATTCCATTTTGTTAGTGATGGGGGTCTGTTAACTCATTCTCTGACTGAGAGGCCCTATTGAGCCTAGTGATCAGCACCTTGCTTTCTTCCCCGGCCAGCACCACCTGCAAAGCCTTAAGAACAGTGGGTTCGACAGGAAACCCTGGATAAATGGATCATATCGCTTGGCGCACTCTTACAAATGTGAACCCTAGCATGGTGTTATATGCACTCCCCGCCTGGAACTCAGCTAAGGACTTAAACGTCCCGTTATGGTACGTATCTCACATCTTAGTGACTATCGCTTTCAGCAAGACTCTTAGCGCTCACTGTTCCTGCGCAGCAGAGATACCGGGGTGAGCCGCTATTGGGAGTTCCGGAGCATAAATATAGTCCAGCCCAGCCCGCTTGGCAAGGGTCTTCCAGGCCCACGCTGTGCATTTCACAGTGTTTATTTCTTTGCTTGCTGCGCCATCCCCGCCTTGTAAAGTTATAGCTATCAGTGGCGTCGGAAGCGTAGTGTCCGCCTCCACCGCAGTGTGCGGCAGGAAGTTTTGGGGGAAAAACCAGTAATGCGCATACTGCGCTTGCGCACATAAATAATACAAACGTAGATCAGGCGCCTCAAAGCCACCTCTTTCGAATGGTTGTGTGAGCACTTTCCAGCTACAGCTCGGCTTTTTCCTAGCCCACACCAAGGACAGCAGACAAGATTCGAGGAATTTAAAGAGTGCCATATTGAGCCGAATCAGGATATTTACAAATAGATACAAAGCTTCGGTAAAATGGTCATTTTTACAATAGTGATTCTATCAGCGAGCGAAAGGGGGGAGACAAGCCCATTTCGTGACCTGATCTGTGATTTTAGCACTAGCCCACCCATAGTTCATAGTTACCACCACATCAGGGTCTGTGTATCCATATACCTAGGTACTTTACCTGGTTCGTGGACCATGTCAATGGAAGTCCAGCGCCACCTTCTGGGTTCCGGCCGTCAGAGGAAATACAGTGGGTTTAGCCCAATTTATGCCAAGGCCTGAATAACGTTCAAACACTACATATTCACGGAGCAGGGCATGAAGATACGTCTCCGGCTCGCGAACCTACAGCACCATGTCGTCTGCATAGAGGAAGACAGCAAGCTGTCTCATATTGAATCTCAGTTCAGTCTGCGCATGCTTCTGTCGTATTTTACAATCCAGCGGCTCTAGCGCTAGGGAGAACAGCATCGAGGATAGGAGGCAGCCTTGACGCGTGCCCCTCTGTATTGAGAAGGCCTCGGAGACCCACCCATTCACCTGAAGTCTAGCCACAGGCTCGGCATATAGCAGGAGTATCCATTTTAATAAGAAAGGTCGCATGCTCATCCTCTGAAACACTGTGAACATAAAGACCCACCGCAAGGAGTCGAAGGCCTTCGTGGCATCAAGTAACACCGGCTCAAAATAGTGAAGCACTGCAAACAGCGTTCTCAAGTTATGCGCTGTAGAGCACTTAGAGACAAAGCCGGACTGATCCGGTAAGACCAGCTTTGGAACCAACGGTTTCAGCCTATTTGCAGTTATCCAAGCTAGGATTTTAACATCTATGTTAATGAGCGATAGAGGCCGATAGGATTCGCATCTATTAGGTTTCTTTTCCGGTTTCAGTAATGTTACTATCAGTGCTTCCCTGAGTGTCGGGGGTAGTATCCCAGTATCATATGCTTCTGCATATACATTTAATAGTCTGGGCGCTATCTCGTCAATGTAGGTCTTAAAAAATTTACTGGGCAGGCTGTCCAGGCCAGTCGCTTTACAAGTTGGTAATGACATGATAGCCTCCTTTACATCATCCACATTGAAAGGCTGCGTAAGATACTGCCTGTGCCCCTCTAACAGCCAGCCAAGCACGATGTCATCCAGGTATGCATCGATCTCTGCCTCCACAATTTCTGGCTGGTCTCCATATAACTCCAAGTAGAAATCTAGGAAGATCTTGCTTATAACAGAGTTGGAGTATTTTATATATTCTTCCCCATCTTCCAGTTCTATAATGTTTGCCTGTCCTCTGGGCATTGCTACTTTCGCAGCAAGTGAGCGACTCGGCCTACCCCCTTTCCCATAGTAGCGTGCCCTGCTGCGACGTGAACAGTGCAGAATCTCCTGCTCAGCTGTTTGATTGTATTCAGTTACGAGATCTCCTATGCTAGCAAGTATCTTGGAGTCAGGCCCGCGCTCATAGTCCTTCTCTAACGTTGTGATTTGTGTAGCCAGCTATTGCATTCTGAGTCTGAGATCTTTCAAAACCCCGGCTTGGGCACCTATACATTCCCCTCAAATCGTGCCTTTAAATGCTTCCCATAAGGTTCCCGCACACTCCACGGATCCCTCATTCTCAAGAAAAAAGTATCCAATAGCGGTACCTATAGTGAGCCGGAAGACCGGGTCCGTGAGAGAAGATTGCTGCAATCTCCACTGAAAAGGGGTCTCACGCAATCTGGGGCATGCAGGGCCATGAAGACAGGAGAGTGGTCAGAAAGTGTTTTTGGCAGGTGTGCCACAGTAACTACCCATGGAACACTTCTTCTGACGCAATCCAGTAGTCCAGTCTGGACCAGGAGCCATGCACTCTAGATGCAAAGGTGCTCTCTAGAGCCTTGGGGCTATATAGTCTCCAGATGTCTCTCTTAGGCGTGCATAACCTTCGTTAGTACCTGTGAGGCATGTGTCCCCCTCACTCCTACAGCCGGTGACCTGTCCATTCCAGCGTCAAGATACCGATTAAAGTCCCAACCCCAGATCAGCGCTGCAGGGGGAAAGAAGGTTATCTGTCTCCATACATCACTAAAGAATACATGATCATCCACATTCAGACCATAAATATTGAGCAGTAGTACTGACGTACCCCCTAGTCTACCCAAAACCATCACCACCCTGCCCTGCTCGTCAGTTTCAGACCGGATCAATGTGAATGGGGTTCCTTTCTTGACTAGTATCATCACACCATGTGCATAAGAGGAGTATGATGATGATGCAATTTTCACAGCAGCCCATTTCGCCTCTACATTCTTGTCAGTCCATTTAGTTAGGTGCGTCTCCTGAAGGAAAGCGATGTTTACATTAACTGTGTCCAAATAGGTGAACACAGCCCTGATCTTTTTGGGATTGTTAAGCTCACGTACGTTGCAAGTAATAACATTTAGTAAACTACCCATGTCCGCAGACTGTCTTATTTCAATTTCTCAATTCCATCCATCTAATGACCCTACATAGTAAATCGTTAGCCTCTTCTAAGCAAAACACCGTACTAGCTGTGAACCCCACCCAGCCAACCACCCTTTCCTCCCACTTCAGCAACCCCAACACGCTAAAGTCATGCTCCAATCCCAATAACATCCCTCCCTTACAAGGAAACAACCCCCTTACCTTACAGTGAATAGAATAATTTGGTACATACATCACATCTAGCTGTTGCTACGGCTCTCTAGATGGATCCCTTCCCCCACCCACTTCAGCTTCCCCAACAAGCCAAAGCCATTCCCTAGAAAAAACAACAACCCTAATTGCACAAACATGTACAAGAAATTTGTGTGGGGTGTACCCAAAGGGGGCCGCTAGAGCACCTTCAACCTCCCATATGTGAGGGGAGGGGCTGAACAGCAGAACTACAACTCATCCACTAATGTCTACACAGCAGAGCAAAATCTATGAAACCATATAGTGGCAGTAGGAGCAATTAACGATCCTGCACCTACCATTCTACGATAGCTACGGCATTAACTTACAAACTGGTATACGCACATATGAAGTGATGCATGCCTAAGCGTAAAACAGTGCGCTACTATAGTTAATTTGAGCATTGTCCAACCCGATATGGCGTCTCCGACCACACCTCACTCGAGCTAAACTCAGGCTTCTACAGCCCTATAGGCAGATAAATAAACCATAGCTTGAGAAAGAACAGCATACAAACATATAGATGCACATGCCTGCCTCATTGTGGACAACACCGTTCATCAGTGGACCCACCAGCCTCCCAATAGTTCAGTGCCACATACATCCAGTCACATGTTAGTCCTACTCATCCTCAGGAGACTTAGATTTCTCCCGTCGGGATCTCCTGAACGACTGTGCCTACTCCATGGCAGCTTTGGGGTTAGCGCAAATCTTGGCTTTGTCGTTCTCAACATGGCAAAAGGTATCTTCTCAGTAATCAGCAGCTTCTTGACCGCCTGGTACTCCCGCCTGGCACCCTGAACCGTCGCCGTGAAGTCCGGAAAAAAAAGACAGTTTATTCCCTTGATGGGCTATCTCACCTGTTTCTCTGGACATTCTGAGGAGGGTGTCCTGGTCCCGATAATTCAGAAGCCGGGCAATTATCGGCCTCGGAGAGGCTCCTGGTGGAGTACGGGTAGCAAAGGCACAGGGTGCTCTTTCGACCACTAGCATAGCGGACAGGTGGTCGGGACCAAAAATTTCTCTGAGCAGATCTTCAATGTACGTCTCCATCCTGCATGTATTAGTTGACTCAGGCAATCCCGTGATTCTTATGTTGTTGCAGCGGGATCGAGCCTCCAAATCCTCGTTTGTCACCTGGATGACTGCGAGCATCCTCTCCATGTCATTTGTCTTGGTGGTAACCACTTCCAGGCAGTCCTCCGCGTCCGATATCCGTTTTTCCGCTTCTCCCAGTCTGGCGCCCTGTTTGTCTAATTGAGCAGACATGTGGTCCATCCTTGTGTTGAGGGCACCAATTCTCCCATCAATAGATTGCAGGCTGTTCTGTATGGCCAGCAGCGTTGATTCCAATGAGGTGGTAGTCTCAGTCGGGATTTCCAGTTCAGAGTCCGAAGCCGCCCCTCGTTGTGCCTTATTTGATTTTCGCCCATCAAAGTTGAGTTGTGGCTGGGATTTATCTGGCTTACCCACAAGCAAGCGAGCCCACCGTAGAGGACACAGGGATTGATTGACACCCGCAACGTATGGTTGCTACACGATCGGAGAATGAGCCCGATGTAGAACAAGCCTAATTGTTGTTTCAGGTTCCAATATCCCACAGGTGAGGATGGTGTGGTTTTACACTCCTGAAAAAATTATAACTGTGATCTAAGAAAAAAGTGTAAATCACGTGTAGTTTAAACGTTACAGTAACTCTGTTTTTTTTCAAAATGAAAGTTTTATCTAGAGGCCAAGATTCTGGGGAAGTGCCTCAAGTTGACATCGATTTGTCTGTACGTACATATCGAGTACCTAATCTATAAGGTACTAACTGAATGAATATACATATAAGCTTCACTATTACATTTAAGTGGAAATAGAACTAACGGATATCCCTTAACATTGCAGACATGACCACTATTATCGGGGTTGTCATGTTGTGACATTGAGATTCGCAAGAACATACTCCAACTGAGTGCAGTCGCACCGGTGAGTGTTGAGACTCAACAAGCCTGTACGATAAGCACTGGGTAAATGAAAGTATGAGTTATGGGAATGTATGGTTTAGTTTAAAAGCATGGTATAAATGGATGATTGTCGCACTTATATTCCGAAATAAGCTTCTGTATTGTAGATTAAAAAAAGGAAAAAAAGAACATCAATGTTATATGTGAATTGCTGGATATATGAAAGATTATTACTTTGAAAATATTGTTACATATGTTTATTCATTTTATATTTATTAATATAGGCAAATATAGGACTCTGCTTTTTAAAATTTGAGGAGAAAAAAGTATTGTCCTGAAGAAGGTGGTTTTTATTGTCAATACACCATCTAAACGCGTTGACGCTTATATATGGTGTTAAATTTGGAGAAGTCAGCAAGTTGTTACAGACAGGGAACTCAGACCTATGCTTGATGCTGGCTATACAAATGTCCAAATTAACGTGTAGAAAGACATAGTGTATTGTCTTTTTTCGTATTCTCCTTTCTAATATGTCTTTTAATGATTTTGGAATTGATATGTTTTAATTTTGTTAATTTTGTTGTTAATTGTATATGAATTTTTGATGAATTTTAATGTGATCGAATTTATATATGCAGTGCATATTCATGTATTTGTAATGTTGATTAAAAATTTATTGATATCTATGTTAGGTTGTAGCTGATTTATAAGTGCCCTAATCATCAATATTGGTGTGAGATGTGTGGTCTATACGTATGGTATATGTGAACGATAAGTGCTGAATACTCGATTTACCCAAAGGGAAAACTTTTTTTTAATTTTATAGTTGTTGGGTGCTCCATCCCTTTGGTTGTGAGAGCCCCTGCTCCTTGTTTTCAAGGTTTTGTGTACAGCCTTTTGGCTGGAGAGTTTGCTCTGGGTGGACCGGTAGTTTTAAACGGCCCAAAAATATAAATACAAAATATATAATATATAATAAGTGCTGAATACTCGACTTACCCAAAGGGAAAACTTTTTTTTAACTTTACCCATTGTGTGGCCTGGTACTGTCCTAATACGCCGCGTGGGTAGGACTCTCTCCTTCTTTTGCACAGATGAGCCGATGCGCATACTCAACATGGTGGTCTTGCAGTACCTGCCTCAAAAACCAGACAGTCTCCTTGATCCGGCTTCACAGAGCACCCCCTCACACCCAGTCGTTACCTCAATGGCCGTGACAGTGATACAATGCAGACTGTAGGATGAGCTGTGCCCCTCAGGCAGCCAGGACCTTGCGTGGTTACTGTGCAGCTGCAGACAAGCAGGGCTGGCCTCGCGATCCTCCGCACGCGACTTTCAGAGGTTTAGGGTAGGCCCACAGGCTCCGCACTCACAGCATGCCCCAGCTTCACCCCTGGGGGCCAGCAAGCAGTCCAATAATCGGTGCCCCCACCCAGTCCAGACTCCAGCGGATACAGATCCACAGATCTGGGAAGTTAGTACCACAGCATAGGGGCACAGGTTTTCTCAACAGTGCCAACCGCACCCCCCGCTATAGTCTGTCAGATATTTGCAGACCTGCGTTTTGTTATGGGGCACCAGACTGGGTCACTGTAATCGCCTCCCACAGCGATGCAAATTCAGCTGAATAGCTCGACGGGGCCCGGCGCGAGCCATCCCGCGCGTCAGCCGCCTCCTCAAGAAAATTAGCCTCGTCTCAGCGTTTCACCACAGACCCCAGGCCCAGCGCCAGGAGTTGTACGGGCCCCCAGGGGTGCGCACTCACTGCTAATTTAGGCAGGGTCGCCGCTCTCACACCGCGTACGCCGTCACCGCTTCGATGTCCTGCGGGGGCGGCACGCAGACAGCGGCATCCCGCAGCCCACCAGTCTCACACAGCAAGCTTCACCGCTACCTCCCTGTCGTGTCGTGACCCCAATGACGACCGACACAACGGGTATATTTCAAAGAGCTTTATTCCTTTACCTCTTACTCGTGTCTCGTCCCTACTCTAACTGCCCGCTTCTCCCGTCGCTCCTCCTCTTCCCCCATCCCGGATACTCCGCCCACCTAGCTACTAGACTGCTTACAATCTTACATCTCCCCTTTTGTTAACAAAACGTGTGACAAGGGTTCACATTTCTTCTATTAACCGTCTAGGCCGTTGAATGTCGTGTCTGGGCCGGAGAGACATGCCTTCAGACACAGTTCCATGGCTGCCCCCAGCATCCCGTTCCCGACTTGTGGGTCTCCGATCATGTTCTTCACGGCGCTCAGTCCCAGACGTCGTGAGTCCCGATGTGAGTGTTTCTTGCATGGCGGGACTGCATTTTTGGAAATGGGACACATTTCTAGTGATGCGCCTGTTCTCCGACTCCGCCGTCAGCATGGTGCCCTTTTGTCAAGTGACTGTAAGGGGCTCCGCTCTGAACCGACAGTCCATTTTCCTGTTTTGTTCTTGCTTGACTACAACACAGTCCCCTTCATGAAAGGAGAGAGATCTGGCACGTCTTCTTTGGTCAGCATACACTTTCATGCTCTCCTTGCCAGCTCGATCAGCAACTACTACTTCTTGATGAATACGGCCTGGAGACACCGGTAGTAAGGCACCCTCCCAGGTGGGTATCCGCGTCCGAATGGGACGCCCCAACATGAGTGTAGCCGGACATTTACCTGTAGTAGCATGGGGTGATGTTCGATATGCCCGAAGCACTTCATTGAGAGCTGTTTGCAGATCTCGTTTATCAAGGGTGGCTTGCTGGAAAGTCTTTTTGAGTGTGGCCATAAACCTTTCAACTGTGCCATTGGCTTGTGGCCACAAAGGCGTTATTCTCCGATGCTGGACATCCATTAATTTTGCAAAGTCACTGAATTCCCGTCCATTGAATGGTGGACCATTGTCTGTTTTCAGTTCCTTGGGCACACCCCAGGCTGCAAAGACTTCATCCAAAACCGCAATGGTGGCGGCGGCACTGGTGGACGGCACAAACTGGGCAATGGGAAACCGTGAGTATTCATCCACTATCACGAGAACATATTTGCCTGATTGCAGTGGGCCATAAAAGTCCATGGCTAGTTCATGCCACACTCCGGGCGGTAGCGGTGTCATCTGCAGTGGGGCTGGAGGATCACCGTGCCCTACCAATTGACACTGCGGACAATCCTTCAGGGTGAGTTCCACCATCCTATCAAGAAGTGGGAACCAGACGCGCTCTCTGAGAGCCCTTTCTGTCGCAACCACTCCCCGATGACCCTCATGGGCCAGGTTGATAACACCTTGCCTCAGTTGACTGGGAATGACGATCCGTTGATCTCTTAACAGCAGACCCTCTGCGGTGACAGACAGCTCCTCACTCACGTTTTTGAAAGCCTGCAGTTCTTGACGCGTTGTCGGATCACTCTCCTCATTGGGCTCTTCTTGCCTCCATCGGTGTGTTTGTACTCTGCATATCACCTTCTGTAACATCACATCGTGCAGGGTGGCTTGTTGAATGGCCTCCAGAGGAACGGCGGGTGGTCGCGCTTGATCCACCACGAAATGGATGTATTCCTCCGCGACGGACGGTCCAGATGTGTGGGATGCCCTGGGGTGTCGCGACATGTAATCAGCCGGGTTGGCTGATTTCCCTGGCTTGTGCACAATGGTATACGTATACTCTTGCAGGCGCAGGCCCCAGCGCTCTATGCGAGGTGGCATTTTGGAGCGCGGATTTCCAAAAATGGTGACAAGCGCTTGATGATCCGTTACCATGGCGAAGTGCTTGCCGTATATGAACACATGAAAATGTTCACAGGCCCACACCACTGCAAGACTCTCCTTTTCAGCTTGTGAATAGGCCTTTTCCGTGTCGGAGAGACTTCGGCTGGCATAGGCCACTATGTGTCTTTGATCGGTGTTGTTGTCGTATTGAGCCAGAATGGCCCCTAAGCAGACAGGGCTCGCATCCACCGTTATCTCTGTCTTACGATCAGGGCTGAAATATGCCAAACTCTCGGCCGCTCCCACAGCTTGTTTGATCTCCTGAAAAGCCGGCTCACACTCGTAAGTCCAATCAAACGGTTGTCCCTGCTTGGTCAGAGTTTTGAGCGGATGACTGAGGGTAGCATAGTCTTTGATGTACCTCGAGCAGTAGCTCGCCATTCCCAGAAAGGACCGCACGTCACTGACATCTCGTGGACTCTTTGTGTCATTCAACGTGCTCACTTTATCAGGGTCGGGCTTCATCCTGGCCCCCGAGAAGACGTGCCCAAAGAACTTCAACCTCGACTGATGGAACTCACATTTATCTTTGTTAAGCGTTAAGTTAGCTTCCAGGAGAGCATGGCATACTCGGTCGAGGGCGGTGTCATGGTCCTGGACATTTGCCCCATACACTAGGATGTCATCGCTGTAATTCAGCGTGTTGGGGATGTGGTGAATGGTCTGGCGTATGGCCTCCTGAAATATTTCGGCGGCCGAAGAAATACCGAAACTCAGTCTTTTATATCGATACAACCCCAGGTGCGTTGCAAAGGTTGTGATGTACCGAGAGCTCTCGTGAAGTTCCAGCTGATGGTACCCTTTGTTGAGGTCCAGCTTGGAGAACACTCGGGCACCATTCAGTGCGGCTATCATGTCACTCAGATGTTGTCCTGGGTGTCGCTCCCTTTCGATGGCGGTGTTAGGTACCCGCATGTCGACACACAACCGGACCTTTCCAGGAGTCCCTTTCTTTGGAACGATGACCACTGGTGACACCCATGGCGTGGGACCTTCCGTTCTTTCAATAATGTCAGCCACCAACAGATCCTGGAGTTCATCCTCCACGGCCTGCTGGAGATGGAATGGCACCCGCCGAGGATGTTGAGCTACAGGCTGGACTTGGTCATTGATATGTAAACGAATCTGGCACCTGTTCATTTTGCCAAGTCCCATGAACAGTTTCGGGAACTTGTGGACGATGTCGATATCATTGCTGACGCGATAGAGAATTTCCACCAGTCGCAGTTGCTCGGCCGTCGGCAGACTAAGAAGACAGTCAGCCTCCGGCCCTTCGATGACGTGGATAACAGCGGGCACTGACATCGTTTTGTGTCTCAGCGTAGTTGAAAACTTCCCGAGACAGGGAAGCGGCTTCCTGGACATCCAGGTGTAGACCCGAACATATGCAGGACTCAGAAGAGGGAGAGGGGTCATTTTTTTGTACTCAGTCACCGGAATGTAGTTTAGTGACGCTCCACTGTCCATCACAAATTTTGTGGCATGTTCACCGACACTGATGTCCAGTCGGGGATATCTCTTGAGTTGGTCCGGGTCAGCAACCATGCTCGCATATTCAACTGAATACTCTCGTTCATCCGATGTTGATCTGGAGTCTCTAGATGGTGACCTCCTCGACCATCGGGATGTCTGCGACTCTCCGCTGGAGTGGGAAGACCGTGACGAGGACTTTGGGCGATCATGCACCGCTCGCGCGTGATGCCGGCGCGTGTCCACTCGCGACAACCTGAGTGTGTTCTTTTCTTTCTCTCGGCGATATTCCCCGCACATGACTTCAAAATTGTTGCTCCGACCACACTTGCGGCACTGCTGTCCCATTGCCGGACATGCACCTGTATGTGGGAAATCATACCCACACCTGTAGCACTTTCTCACCGGCGCCTTCCTCACATGTTCATGGTGTTTGCCTCTCCTTCCCGACTCAGGCCGACGGCGTCCGGAGCGCCGGTGACGCGAAGATGGTCGGGAGTGCCGCCCACGCTCTCTGGATCCTCGGCGAGGGCGACTGGCTTGCACCTGACAGACTTGCTCTCTGCGATCGGTACATCCTGCTTCCATGTTCTTGGCCTGTTCCTCAGCCTGATCGTGCACCCTCGTCATCTCTTCAATTTCGTCAATATTGTGACTCTTCTTCAGCAGTTTTCTCCGGAGTGTCTCAGACTGGCAACCATCAATGACGCGCAACCGGATGGCGTCCTCTGTTGAAAACGCATCGAAGTTGCAGTGGCGTGCCAACCGACGTAGCCGTGTTATATATGCACTCATCATTTCGTCTTTCTCCTGACGCGCTCGTTGGAACATGTATCTCTCGTAGTCTACATTTTTCTTGTGCAGAAATTTCTTGCCTAAAGCTTCTCGTGCCTTGGCATACGTCCCCGCATCTGCAGCCGGGAGCTCTTTAATCATTTTGCTGATGTCCTTTCCTATGAGATTACGTAGCGCAATTAGTTGATCTTCATCTCCTGTTACCTTGGATCCTTTGATATAATCTTCAAAGTCTTCGATCCATTCTTCCCATCAGGGCCCCATGCTTCCACCAACCACGAGTGCCAGGGGCTCTGGAGGACGCAGATGTGATAATCCCATCACAATGGGTTTTGCTTCATGACGTACGGGCGATCCGTGATTTGACATCGCGATTTACTTTTGTATAACACGGCCTACTGCGATATCTTCCTGCACTTGCTCGTGCTTGTTTGTTGACACCCTTCTCATTCACCTGCCACTACTGTGGCACTCATAGTATGTATGGTCCGTATTGTCTTTAGATATCTTGTTTATTATATATTTTTTTCTTCTTGCCTTTGCTCGTGCTTGTTTGTTGACACCCTCCTCATTCCTTTGCCAATGCTTTGCTGAATTTCGCTTGTATCTCCCGGGCGTCTGACTCTAAAATGGCCACCCATTCATTTCATAGGGGTGTCCTCCTGTAGCCGCCTGATTCTAAGATGGCCGCCGGACCGACATCACACGAGGCTTGGCGGCTCTCACGTTCTTCCCCACACGCTCAGGGCTGCATCGAGGCCTCACTCACCAGCTCCATGCAAACTCCAGCGCTTCACCTTCGCCCCTCGGGACCTCGTCAACATCCAGGTAAGCGCGCACTTCAGCCTCAGCTCCTTCTGGCACACACGTGCTTCCGTCCTCGCGCTGGAGGGGGGGGGGGGGATAATTACTCACGGCGGGCCAGCACTCCTTTGACTCTCGCTGACACTAGCACTCAATCAGCACGGCGGGTGCCGGGGTCTCACTCTTACTCTCGACCCATCAGCCTCACACCGCCCTCAGCTCTCTCGGGGCACTTGGGCTGGTATTTGGCGCGAACAGCGCCTCCTTTGAATTTTCTCCTCGGCGCTCTTCACCAAGGGACTCAACGCGATCAGAGCATCGCGGAGCGCTTTCAGTGATCGCTGGTCTTCGGGGCAGACGGCGATCTTGTCAGGGCTGGCGTGTCGCGACGGCGACTACCTCCGCACTCTGCCCAGGGACGGACCACGTTTCCTTCGGGGTTCAGGGGGAGCAGACTGCTCATCCCACCCTCGTCGCCAGCTGTCGTGTCGTGACCCCAATGACGACCGACACAACGGGTATATTTCAAAGAGCTTTATTCCTTTACCTCTTACTCGTGTCTCATCCCTACTCTAACTGCCCGCTTCTCCCGTCGCTCCTCCTCTTCCCCCATCCCGGATACTCCGCCCACCTAGCTACTAGACTGCTTACAATCTTACACTCCCGGGACGTGCTCTGGGTCCCCGAGGGTATCTCAGCAAATCTGGGGGCCCCCCGCCGCCTCCGCCGTCGATCCGCACACCAGGCAGTTTGGGAGCAGCTGCTCAGGGACTCGGCAGTCAGGTACGTTTATCTGCTGCGGCCTCTTGAGTTCTGGCCAATCAAGCCACAGCACAGCCGGCCTCTGCCATGATGCCCGTAGGCCCGTTCAAACTGGGCTCTTCATTCTGCGATTTCCGCACCCAGCAGCATGGCGAAAACACCCTCCCTGGCAGAGGCGCAACTAGAGACAAATTTCGGGGGGGGGCTAAGAAAAAATTTCGGGGGGGGGGGGGCTGAATCTTTTAAGCCATAGGCAGAGTGGAGCTGCAGGCTCTCTTAGAAGGGGTGAAACAACAGCGAGGCCTCATTAACATGCAAATGGTCTTTTAGAGACCTGTGAAGTGCTCGGGTGCGGCTGTGTGTGCGCCGGGAAGCTGTCTCATCCCGGGCTGCCACACGCGACGGGGGGGGGGGGGCTGAAGCCCTGTGAGTCCAATGGGTGTTGCGCGCCTGCTCCCTGGTCTTAGAATATGATGTGTGCTTCGCCCCAAGGGTGTAGGACGAAGGATGGTACGATGAGCGCAGGATATTAGTCGGATCGATGGTTCAGCCGGCAGAGCTGCACTAATGCACAGCCATCTTGCCGTGTGCTCTCTAGCTTTTGGAGCAGGCTTCAGAGCTCTTCAGGAGAGTATAGGTGGATTCCACTTCTGAACAGTATGTCTCAGCTTGGTGCAGATGGAACAGTTGGAGCCTAAGAAGGAATCTGGATCCCATGGGGTGGATTGTGTGCATGCCTTACATTTTTTGTCAGAACTCTCTCAGAAGGAGCCGGCCGACTGTTTCATCAATCTGTTAAGGTCCGCAATCTCAGCCAACCGTGATATATGGCCCAGGATCCCGGTAGAATATTCCTTGGTGTGTAAGTTATTGAGAGGGGTACGCCTCTCCAAATCCCCACAGTGTCAATACTCTTGGTTATGGCACATCAATTTGGTGTTGCGACTTTTCGAATCATGGCTGGGTAACGTGCATCTGTCTCAGAAGAAACTCACAGGTAAGTTGGTAATGCTTTTATATTTGATCTCTTACAAGCAAGCCTCGATTGTTAGGGCTATAGATGTGTCCTCTAAGGTTTTTGCACCTGAAGGAGTTACCTATATGGTGTCTCAAACAACAAGATCAGCATCAGGATGGTTCAATATCTGTCATTTCTGGATCATCCCAAGCTTTGTGTAGTGAGATGTATTCGGGCTTACGCAACCCTCGTGGAGGAAGTCAGACCAGCAGGTACCCAGCAGTTATTAATATTGTTGAAAAAACCCTTTAAGACAATATCTTCCCCAACAATTGCCAGATGGGTTGAATGGGTAATGTCAGAGGCAGGCACTGACACAGCTACTTTTGGGGTACATTCTACCAGAGGAGCGATGGCTATAAAAGCGTTTGCTGTGGGAGGCTGGTTGAGCTGCAGACTGGTCATTGGACTCCACATAAACTGGTTATGATATGGCAACCATGGTGATGAGTAAGCTTTAACCAGGCATAATCTGAAGCCTTCGGTAATGATATAGAATAAAAAATGTCCTAGCTGTTGTGAAGGAAATGTTCAATTCTATTAAGGAAACAGAGGCAAAGATTATCCCACTTGAAGGAAACTGGATTATTTCCTCCCACCCTCTGGCTGGGGACATTTGAAAGTATGTTGTGGTAGGTATAATTATTGGCTTCGACTTTACAAGTTATCATATGGCTATTGATTGCCATGTACTCTGTTGCATTGTGGTGATTTACTTGCATTTGTTATAGTTGTTATGACCTCTAGTTTTAAGATTTTGGGAAACTTGGATATTCTTTCTTGCAGGTGGTGATCAGAAAGAAGATTTCTAATAAACAGTCTTTAGTTCTGGAGACTTCTGCACGAAGTAAGAGGAAGTGCTTTTCCTTGAAGACGGTTTTATAGGATGCCCAAGCTGCCTGATTGGTGGACTATTCAACTTGCTTGGACTTAAGGGTTTTGTAGTGCCTCAAGTTGTTATAGTTGTTTGCAGTTGATGTGCTGCTGAGCAATAAATGGAAGACGTTTAAAGCCTAATCGTCGTCTCTGTGTCCTTAATAGAATTCAATCAATCAATCAATAAATCAATCAGTAGTCTTATAAACTGCGACTACTCACCCGTGAGGGTCTCATGGCACTGAGGGGGCAGGGGGTCTGAGGTTCAGTCAAAGAGCCAGGTTTTGCACTATAGCTAGGACATTTTTCATTCTCAATTACTACAGTTTGCAGAAAGAGCTCCAATTCGGATCGTTAAACAGAAAGAAAAAAAATGTTTTATTATTTTGTAGGCATGTGCACGCTTGGTACACGTGCCTCCAAAATAATGCAGCTGGCAGCGTAGGCTTTTTTCCTCTGTTTATTAGTCACTGACCATGTGCAGCTTTGCTAAAATCATTGGCAAAGCCAATAGGTCCCAACAGCGAGTCCTACTGTTTTACCCAGGGCTTGTTGCCTTTTGGCAGGGGCAGAGGCTGGTGCACCAGATAGTGCCAGTGTCGCTTCAAAACCTAATGCTAAAATAAGCAGTTTTAAAGTGAATGTGATCAGTTCAGTGATTAGTGACTGGCCCTGCATGCTTTGAAGCCATTTGTTTTTGCAATTCATGCAAAGTGAGGCAGGAATACTTGCAACTGTCTCCAGACCCCCACCTCTTGAAGCATAGCAGAGACGTGACGAGCAGTGCTGGCTTCTGTCCTCTGGTGTGCAATCGCTGTGTGGCAATGGCTCACACACACAATCACACCTGACAGCGCCCCCAGGAAGGCGAAAAAAGCGTAATTTTCCACCCACTCAGCCCAGGCGTTCCCTCGGCCTCCACACGTTTACAGAGGGTGCTGCTGAGCTGGGGGTCTGCTCCAGGCAGGATCCCCCAGGGATGTGCTGCTTTCACCTCCTCTTTTCCTTCAATAACTCTACATCGCTTCCCTTCAGCATCTCGTTTCTCCATTGTGGTCCACTCACCCCTTGTCTATCTATTTGCTCCCTCTGTTCTCGCATTTTTCCATTGGTTGTGATATGTTTTCCTGTAGTATAGTAGCGTGTGAAAGTATAGGTGCAAAAATATAAGCTTAAAAATGTAAACATAAAGGCGGCATAAAATATGTGGCTGGAGATATTCTTTCCCTATTTCCTAACATGTTTCTGGGCTGACATTGGAGAAGTAAATTAATCCAGTCCCATAAGAGCTGGACAGTGAGGTATGGCTGGATATAGGTTCTTTTAACGTGTCATTTTCTAAGCATTTTTGCTCCCTACAGCTTTAATCCATTTTGAAGTTTGTAGTTTCACATGGAACATTGCTTTGTCTTCCATCTCATGTTTTTCTGTGTTGAGCTCTAATGGCTGCAAACCAGTGGCTGGTTTATTCGGAAATAGTATGTGTAGTTGAGAATGGGACCACTAAAGAGATGATTTTTAGATCTTGCCTAGCGATGCAGCGCATGTGCTGCTCGCCTTGGCGAGATCTATTGTTGTCGGTTTGGTGGGCGAAGGGGGACAGGAGATGTGCACGCGCGCTTGTTTTCCATTGCATTCTGCGTGTCTTTTCATAACAGCGTTTCAGCAGAACACGTACGCGTACGGACAGGAGATATGCACGCGAATGTGTTTTCCATTGCATTCTGCCGAGTCCCCCGGCCATGTCTTTTCATCACAGTGTTTCAGCAGAACACGCACGCGTAGGGACAGGAGATATGCACGCGCGCTTGTTGTACAAACCAGATTTCTTTTGCTTCGCTTGTTAACATTGGGCCTCTGTCCTGGGCGTCCCCTTACCGCAGGCACTCAGTGTTACCTCAGAGCGGCACGCGAGGACACCTGCACTGTAGGATTCAGCGCGAGTTTATGATTAGCAACATCTTATTAACTATTATAAACAAATCCTGTGCACACGCAACACTTTAGTAATAAGATCACAGAAAGAACAACAAAGTTCAACAAAAATGAAGAGATGTTGTTTTAATTTAAAGATGAGTTCATCAGTAGAAAGGGCGCCAGCCGACACGTGTTTCGTCAACAGTAGAAAAACTGTGACTCTTCAGGGCACGATGAACAGTGTCATCAGGAGAAACAACGGTAAACTGTAAGGATCAAGAGTATAGCGGTCTCCCATGGGTCGATGCGACCAGGAACACAGAAAGCCTGGAAGTTGCGAATTGAACTGGAAATACTGGCTGCCGAAGTGTTGTTCTTTCTGTGATCTTATTACTAAAGTGTTACGTGTGCACAGGATTTGTTTATAATTGTTCTGGCATGGGCTCTCGCCCACACCTTATACAGGGGTTTTGGGTCTTCCCCTGACCTGTTTGCACCGTAAAGCATTTGTTCTTTGTTCTTCTCACTTCACCTGTCCATTTACCTGCCTGAGCGCCATTTATCCTGTTTCCAAAACCCTCCCTGGTGAAAATACATCTTATTAACTATATCTGCAGGGAAAAGTTTGTTCTTGAACCTCCTCTGGAAGATGCCAGTGAAGATTACGAGAAGGCCCCATGCGCTCCAGAGTGGTCCCGCTACTCAAGGCTCTGCACTTCACCCACCGCACGAGCAGCAGGCCTGGGCCTCTGGAGGGCTACTATCTTTAAGAGCGTCCTGTGCATTCTGTCGGAAAAGTAGTTTGGCGAGTTAGTGTGCCTGCTGAGGCTCAGCTCTGTGCTCGCCGTGCAAGTCACTGGTTTGATTAGTGAGACCGACATAGCCTTTCAACTTTCTTGCGTTCATTGGCACCTGAGTTTTACAGTCCTATAAACATGCAAGACTACGATAGTAAGCGCTATATGAAACGTTACTATGGGCTGGTGAAGGGTACACTTATTGCTTTCCTTTGAGTGATTTCAGTGTGGTATTGTGCTTTAGTATTTTGTCACGTGACTGACGCTCTTGCTGTAAAGTGCTGCTGGGGCCGCTGGTATGAAACGTACATTTCTTGAGCCTCTACATTCTTAATTATTTTACTGGGGAAGGTGAACTATTGCTTGCGAGAGTCATTTATGTCCTTCACACCTTAAATTTAGTTTTATTTGTAATAATTGGTGATATATCAACTCCAGTGTTAAATTTTATCTGTTGTAGCGGAATGAGCGGCTGAGACACCCCTGGCGACATTCCAGTCCGTAGTCTGCAAGTTGCATGCATGTCCCTACAGCAAGCGCTCAACCCACTGTACTATTCCACTAGCTGTCTATGCAAGCACATCCCAAGCATGCCCTGGTCCGGGACTCGCAGGGATGGAATTCGGCAGATAAGGTTTCCTTTCCGTCAACGAATTACCACATTGCCAAACCACTCTTTTTTTGGCGCTGCTCGATAAGAGAGAAACTGTTTGCTTTGAGGAGCGGTGAATATTTACTGTACTTCTCTGCACACAAACCGCCGTTTGCTTTTCCTCATCGCTTGGTGGTGGTGGACTTTCGAAGCTTTACTGGTGGACTTTCGAAGCTTTACTTGTGAAAGGGCCAGTGTCATTTAATGAAAAAATATAAGCAGGTGCACTGGAAATATGCGGCAGGGATGGCTCAAATTATGCAGCAGAGTTGACTAAATCATGCGGCGAGAAAAGGTAAATCACGTGGTGTAATTACCACCCGATTTGTTGATGTTAAAGGTAAGTTACAGCTTCTCTTCCGTGCCCAGCCCCTCTCGAATCCTGATTGAGCACACCTGCTTCGTGTTTTTCTCCTTGCTGACAGCTCTTTGATCCAAGACATGCTCCCGCTCTCCCTTTCTCTGTCCTTGCAGAATGAAAAGGTGCAGAAGACCGATAAAAATGTGCAATTTATCACAGAAAGAAAGTAGCACGATAACCGCTACACCGTGCCAATAGCGTACAATAGGGTGCCAACAAGTCAATACTTATTGCTTCAATTGTAGGGTGGTATTCAGGATTTTGCTATCTTATCTATTGACCAAATATGAATTAAAATAAATAATACAAAGAAGGGGTTATCTGAGGGAAAGGGAAGATAAAAATTGCGCAAAATATTTCATACACTAACGTGCAAATATAAATGTAACATAAATTAATTCAGTGCATTTAACATCTTCACACATGTGAAAGGCAAATATCATAACCAGAATTAGGTTATGTAATGAAATCAGATTATATGTATGATGGTTTTGTAGTTCTACACTTCTTAGCATACAGCTGAAAGTCCCAATATGAGGAAGTGCACAGAACACATCTATATACAAGCATTTGCAGTGCAATAGATCTCGCATTTACGAAAGTTTGAGCTATTGACTTTATAAATGACAATGCCTTTTATTTTAGTTTTCATTTTTAAAACATAAATAAAAGGCATTTTCATCTACAATGCCAATAGCTTAAACTCTCGTAAATGCGAGACCTATTGTATTGCAAATGCTTGTTATAGCTGGGGTGGATTTGGCTAAGCCCTGTAATTGGGATTTCTACCTACTTTCACTTTCAGGGAAGGTGACTGTTGAGCTGAAAGGACCAGCGGTACACAGTGTCTGCTGAATGGACTCATTTAAAAAACTGCACAAATGTGAAATGCTAGTATTATCTCACATTTTTGCCTTGAATCAGCACAGCTGCATCAGATGGTTTCACAACCATTATACATCCGACATAAATAACTTTAAAAGAGATTCAGAAAAAAACCATAGACAAGCTGGTGTGTGAGTCTGTCCACCCTTCTTCTCTTAAGGTGCGTTTGAGTCATTCCTTTCTTTGGTGTTAGAGAAAAATGTATGAGTAAAACCCTCAAAAATCAAGCTATTTAGCCAGTGCTTATTTTGTGAAAAAAATAAGTGCCAGAGCCCGAGTCAGGGTGCCACTGCAGCTTTCACCACCCATTGCTCCTGCTAGCACAGCCAATAACAGTACCAACACATCTACCAACCATCACACTGCTGTAAGTGTAACAATCCAGACTATTACACGCCCCAAAACTATACATCAATAGCTTGGGCAGCAGTTATTAGTAATTTTAAATACAAGTTAAATTAATGAATAACTGTTGTGCTCATCTCTAAATTAAAAAACACAGTGCCTACACGTGGCAGACTGTCATAAGTCATAGCGGCTCCTCCACTAAGGCTGAGGAGCGTAGCCCCGCAGTGTGACTATAGTAAAAATAAAATGATAACTCAATGTTATTATCATTTTATTTGTTCCTGCTGCTTTGTGGCTGGGGCGGGCGGGGCTGCTCCACTCTCAGAGCAGGACAGGGGAGGAGTGGTTTGCCCACTCTATGTGCGCATGACGCTTTGGCCAGCCCTCTCAAGCTGTCCAAACAGTCATGGCCACTTTGCATGCTCTCCACGCAGGCTGTATTACAGCCTGGGTGGAGAACATGCCCAGGCCCCCAGTCCCTGTCTGAGCGCCGAACCACTGCACTCAGACCAATCACAACGCTGCATAGCAGCGTTGTGATTGGTCAGGGGAGCCTGGGTGCTTTCTGTTCCGACCTGAGTCCGACACGGAGGAGAGACACGGCGATAAGGTAAGTTTTGATTATTAAATTTGTTTACATTGCCCCCCACCCTGCCACCCACAATGTGCCGGTATTGACAATCAAGTGCCGGTGCTGAGCATCGGAAACCACCAGCTCAAATTAAGTACTTCATTTGGCATGAGGCAAATGATACTGTACGAGGGAAGTCTCAGTAGTGGGAACACTATACAAAGGCTGTGATACAAGTGTTATAATTTGTGGGTATGCCTTTATATACTTGAACAAGCATGAGGAAGTTTTGTTAAGGATTTCACAAGTTAGAGACCTGGCACAGCTTATATTAAGCAGATCCAATGCCATTCAATGGAAGGCTACCACACTACCGGGACTGAAACATTGGTGCGCAGCGATACTAAAATGGGGTAGAGCTGAGTCTGTGGCACTCCGCAGGGAGGAGACTCGAGGGTTGCGCTGGGCCTCCCTAGCTACAATATGGGACACACTACTTCATGAGTTGCAAGAGCTTAAGGAAGATCTCCCTGATTGGAGGGGAACATTTGTTGTCTACTAGTTGTTCCTAATTCGCACACACCCGACCATCCCACTGTCTCTACTACCTGAAACTGAGCCATACACCCATGATAGAAATGTAGGAATCGGAGAAGACCCCTGACGTCTGGGGAACCGACTCCTGGAGGGAAGACGGACACATTGCTTTTTGATTTTTTCAGCAATCCTGTCTGGAAATGTGACTGTTAAGTCCTGTAAGTACTGTGTGCTTGTTCACCAGTTTAAGCTTTGGACTTATTACTCCTGTTGAATCTTTTACTCTGTGGGGTTCTCGCACCTGGCCATATAACACACAGATCAGTTTGTTTGTAACTTGCTTCTATGCTACTGTGATGAAAATCAATAAAGATTGGTTCAACAAAAAACAAAAAAAGGATTTCACAAGTTAGTGTGACAGTGACAGCGATACACAAACATGTGTCCCATTTCTACAGGGAGCAGCCTTGATTGCTCTACTAGCAGCAAATGTCCTGCCTAACTTTTCACGCACAACTTGGATTGGCTGAGAATGAGAGTGCTGTATTCTTTACTCACAGTTTGGGTTTTGTGGATAACACTGTGCCATTTAGCTGAAAGTCCAGGGAGCCCATGGACAAAGAAAATGAAAGCGATGCAAATGTGAAAGAGAAGGGTAGAAAGACAACTTGAGAGGGAAAGAGTAATGCGCGGGGGCAACCGAGAAATGAGGCAGAAAAGTGTCGAGAGATGGGAAGGAGTGTAGGGTTAGTAATGGGAATAAGGCAATGAGATAGAGCTGTAGTAGACACAGGGAAAAGAAAGCCAGTTAAAGAAAGACATGCACAAGGACTAAAAAACAGCATACCTTAAAAAATCAGAGATTAGAAAAAATTCTAACTCTACTGTCAATGAGAATACTAAGCTTGCAAACACCATAGGATGGTAGAAGGTCCAAAACTGGAGGTCAATGCTGGAAAAAAGCCATATGCGCCACTGGTTAGAAAGTAGAAAAGAGGTATAATCTGCAGTTGGCTAGAGAGAGCAGACAGGGGGCAGGAAAAGGACAAGGGAGGTTGAAAAAGGAGAAGAAAAACTCTAGTCCCTAAGACCATTAGGCCCTCTTTTAATTAACAGCTAACATTTTAGCATCCAACAGTAATGTCTGGAAGCTGCTCTGTAACTGATACAAAGCCTATGGCTGAGAATGAACTGTACATCTCTGTGTTGAGGGCTATCCAGTGTCTCTAATTCAAGTCTGTTCTTTACTGTTAGATCCCACATGATTTACAGTTTCCACCTTCCTTATTTGAAGTAGGGATCTCATAGGCAGCATCTTTATTGTTACCCGACTATGCCTTTAAGAGTAAACAAGATGAAGAGAAAAAAGTAAGGGGAGCCAAAGAAAAAGAAATAAGAAGGGAAACAAAGACAATAAGGGACAATAAGAGGGAAGAAAAGGGAACAAAGGCAGTGAGAAACTAGGGCGAAGGTTAAAGTGCAAGGATGGGAGAGGGAAGGGAGGATGGAGAGAGACTTACAAAGAGTAGGAAAAGAAGGAAAAGGGGAGCAAGGTAAATAAACTAGGGAGAGTGAAGGGTAAGGACGAAGGAGTAAGAATGAAGGTGGAAGGAGACTGACTGTAAGAAAGGAGGGATGAGAAAGAAGTCAGAGTTGTTGTGGATACAGAACCTGGATGAGAGGGACTAAGAGGGTGAGAGAGCAGAACTGATGAATGAGGGGAAATGGTCTGGGAAAAAAGTCAGCACATGATGAAAAATGTTTTGTAAAATGCACCATTTACTGCTTTTTTTTAAAAGTGTTTGTGCAGCGGGTACTCCACCAAAACCAAATCCCTCTTACAGTGATAAGGCTCATTGACAGCGCTTGTTCACTCCACACAGTATGGAGGCTGGTGTAATTGTAATTGCATTTATATATCCCTTACTAGCCCTGACGAGGCGTTAAATAGTTTTTTCTGTGAGTAGCATGCTGCTCTGGAACGCAAAAAGGATTGGTGGTGAATTAGTGTGGAGAAATATGAAATTAATTTGAGCAGAAGACATGTTAGACTGTTATTTGGATTGAAAAGGATAGTGGAGGGAAAGAAGAGGGAAGGGTTTGCATTTATATAGCGCTTTCTACCCCTGATGAGGTGCTGAAGTGCTTTTCAGTGAGTAGCAAGCTACTCTGGAACCCAAATAGGATTAGTGGTGAATTAGTATAGTGAAATATGAAATTAATTATGCCAGGGCTGCTTCTGGTTCTCAGCCGGTAACAGACTGGTTGCAATGGCTGCTTTACTGATTTGGTGCCCCAGATTGATCAATAAAGGAGAAGAGGTTACAGATGCAAACTACAACTATGTATCTAGGCTCCTCTACAACAGTTGCTCCACATGAACCCTAGACCATCAGTAGCACGGTTGAAGAATCAATACAGATTCATACTGTCAGAAGACAGCTTACATCAGAAGAAAAAGAATGGACAACGAAAGAACAGTTTGTCTCTAAAATGGCCAGGTGGGACATTATGTGTGACACTGGTCACAGCTGCCAGAAAAGTTCAACATTTAGGTTGGAGCAGCATGCGGGTCCGGTAGTCCACAGTGGCTACCCGCTGAAAAATCAATTCAATTCAAAAAGAAATAAGAAGGGAAACAAAAACAGTAAGGGACAATAAGAGGGAAGAAAAGGGAACAAAGGCAGTGAGAAACTAGGGCGAAGGTTAAAGTGCAAGGATGGGAGAGGGAAGGGAGGATGGAGAGAGACTTACAAAGAGTAGGAAAAGAAGGAAAAGGGGAGCAAGGTAAATAAACTAGGGAGAGTGAAGGGTAAGGACGAAGGAGTAAGAATGAAGGTGGAAGGAGACTGACTGTAAGAAAGGAGGGATGAGAAAGAAGTCAGAGTTGTTGTGGATACAGAACCTGGATGAGAGGGACTAAGAGGGTGAGAGAGCAGAACTGATGAATGAGGGGAAATGGTCTGGGAAAAAAGTCAACACATGATGAAAAATGTTTTGTAAAATGCACCATTTACTGCTTTTTTTTGTTTAAGTGTTTGGGCAGCGGTACCCCAGCAAAACCAAATCCCTCTTACAGTGATAAGGCTCATTGACAGCGCTTGCTCACTCTACACAGTTTGGAGGCTGGTGTAATTGTAATTGCATTTATATATCCCTTACTAGCCCTGACGAGGCGTTAAATAGTTTTTTCTGTGAGTAGCATGCTGCTCTGGAACGCAAAAAGGATTGGTGGTGAATTAGTGTGGAGAAATATGAAATTAATTTGAGCAGAAGACATGTTAGACTGTTATTTGGATTGAAAAGGATAGTGGAGGGAAAGAAGAGGGAAGGGTTTGCATTTATATAGCGCTTTCTACCCCTGATGAGGTGCTGAAGTGCTTTTCAGTGAGTAGCAAGCTACTCTGGAACCCAAATAGGATTAGTGGTGAATTAGTATAGTGAAATATGAAATTAATTATGCCAGGGCTGCTTCTGGTTCTCAGCCGGTAACAGACTGGTTGCAATGGCTGCTTTACTGATTTGGTGCCCCAAATTGATCAATAAAGGAGAAGAGGTTACAGATGCAAACTACAACTATGTATCTAGGCTCCTCTACAACAGTTGCTCCACATGAACCCTAGACCATCAGTAGCACGGTTGAAGAATCAATACAGATTCATAGAAGACAGCTTACATCAGAAGAAAAAGAATGGACAACGAAAGAACAGTTTGTCTCTAAAATGGCCAGGTGGGACATTATGTATGACACTGGTCACAGCTGCCAGAAAAGTTCAACATTTAGGTTGGAGCAGCATGCGGGTCCGGTAGTCCACAGTGGCTACCCGCTGAAAAATCAATTCAATTTTAATTTGAGGTGGTACTGCCCTTATTGCAAGAACCAATAAAGTAGCTGCACAGCTGCTTTTTAGGGCAAATGATTCTAAACATTGTATTAAGTTACTTTGAGAGCCTCAAGCTGGACCTTTAAAGGCAGTTTGTGGAAACAAAAAAACAAAGGGAGTCCACTCTCAATTCCAAAGAACCGTGCTATCCTTACAAACGGTGACTAGACCCTTCCACTCTCAAATCAAACACATTATTTCACTTCACTTGAAAGTGCTCCCATGTATCCGTGGGTCGTAGCATGCCCTGATCCGCAGCGGGGCGTGGAAGAACCCGATGATGAAGCATGCCACCAAGGGACCTTTTGGTGGGTGAGGGTTATTTTAGAACACATATCGTTTCTCCCATGCTAGAAACTGAATGGTTCTCTTGGGTTTAGTCACAATTTGCAAGGATAGCACGGTTCTTTGGAAATGAGAGTGGACTCCCTTTGTTTTTTCATTACTTGTAGAGGAGGCCGAGTCCACGACTTATTATACCTCTTCACTCCCTTCTTTGTTTTTTGTAGTTTGTGGAAACCCCTTAATGTCAGGTGACATAGTACAAGACACCACCAATATTGTCATGATCTCTCACCCTGGGCACCTAGAAAATATTACAGATTTACCTAATTTCTGCACTATCATATTCTACTGGCTCAATGAACCTGCATGATTTTCTTCTGCTCTATGCCAAATATTTGTTTTTGAAACTCGGCAGCCATTGCCAGTACGGATTCTGTTAAGGCCAAAGGCAACATCCCCCAGGTCTATCAGGAATTGTCTGATATATTGTGTGAAAAATGTGCAGTATAATAACCTACACATAGACCTTATGAATGTGCCATTGTTTTATATTGAATATTTCTTATAGCTACATCTATGCCCTCACCCATGTCACCTTCAGGGAAACCCATATTTCTTGCACCCAAACCACATGGCCATTATGAATACTGAGTAATGCCTTTTGGTCTGTGCAGCACTTCTGCGGCTTTCCAGCACTTTATCAATGACATCCTAAGTGACACCTTGGACCACTGTGTTGTATATCTGGATGATTTTCTAATCTTCTTCTCTTTCCTCCAAGAACAAAGACAGCATGTAAGAGAAGTCCTAAGTGTATCTTTGAGGAATCTTATGTCACCCTTTTTGGTTATGCCAAGGGCACAGACATGGATGAAGAGTAGGTTAAGGTAGTTCTCCAATAGCCTATGCCACAAATTACTAAGAAGCAGAGCATGTTGTTGGCTCTGCCACTTCCTCCAGGTAATTTATCCATTTCCTTTTGACCATTATTGTCTCATCACACAACTAACTCAGGAGGATTCCTTTTCATTGGGACAGAAGGAGAAGCCTAACAAGGCATTCAGCAACACAGAGAACCGCAGATAAGACAACTTAAAAATGAGACTCTTTAAGGGGACTGTTCCTTCAATAGGGGAATATTCCTTTAATAGGACCTAAATTCTCCCGTAGCTACTCACTCTGCTCACTGGCGTAGTGAATATTTGATTTCACCTTTTTTACTAGTTGCCGCATAGGAAACTAGTAATACAAGAAAATGTAACCACTTGTAGTACTTGTCTACCAGCTAAGAATATAGGTGGAAGATCAGCAGATCTCTCACATCTTTTACAGACATCCACACATCCATGGTCAACCATCTCAATAAACTTTAGTGGTGACTTACATGCCCTAGAAATACATAAATTTTGGGTTGCTACTGACTCAGACATTTTATACCTATAAAGTTGGTTTCCACTGCTTACGTACTGGTGAAAAAAATATTGCAATATATACCTCATCTTCATGGTCTACTTACTGTCAAACCAAAGTATGAAATTTACTTCCAGCAGTGGCCACACCCAGTTTAATGATCAGAGAGTAAGGCAAGCTGTAGAACAATATCTTTGTTGCTTATAACACAGTTTCAGAATGACTGGAGCAAGTGGGTGTCATTTGCAGAATTCATACACTTCTCTTTCAGATCATCACTATTTTACTGTTTCTACAGATTTTATTCTTGGATTTCTGAATGCCATCTGCTGATGAACCATCTATCCAGTACTTCCTACCAAAAACAAGATATTCAACATCTGAATTTCTTCAGCTAGCAGAGTTAGCGAGATGCAAGCTCTCTATTCACATGAACCTTACACAGTATTCCATAGCAACCAGATAGTGATGAGAACCCATCCTAAATTCCTCCCTAAGGTAGTTGCAAATTTCCATGTCAATCAGACTATTGCCTTACCTACATTCTTTCAGAACCCGTCTTCTCCTGCAGAGAGATCTCGCCACACTTTCAATGTTAGGAGCGTTTTCAAGTTCTAGCTAGATAGGCCATAATCTTTTAGAAAATCAAAGCAACTCTTTGTCAACTATTGTCTTCTACGGACAGGATAAGCAACTCCCACACAATCCTTATCTTGATGGATTGTCTCCGACATGGTCCTTTGTTATCAGAAAGAAAAACCCTATCCAATAAACCTCTGGCCCACTCCACCAGGGGTAAATCAGCTACTGTTGCATTGTTTAGGAACATCCCAATTGCTGAGATTTGCAAGGCTGCAACTTGGCGGTCAGTTCACACCTTTGCTAGACACTACTGTCTTGATTCAGACGCTAAGGCTGATACCCAAGTGGGGTAAGCATCTCTAAAGAATTTGTTTGCCTAATTTGACTTTTCTCCATTCTTATCTCTTCCTAAGCAGAATCTTTGAGGGATAAGCTTGCTAATCTATTCAGTGCTTATCAATGGAGATCCACAGAGAGCAAAATAATGGTTTCATACCTGTAATCCTATGTCTCTCTCAGGGAAATCTCCAGTATAAGCAACCTTACCTCCTCCCTGACAGATGAGATGATATATGTATACCACTATACTGCTAATTAATTGTCAAAAAGAACTGAGTAAACTGACATTTACAGGGCATGGGTAGACACTGGAGGTCAGAAGGCCCTTAAAGGCGCAGTGTCCTATTAACATTGTTTCAATGCTGTAGCCTATACATGCTACATTGCTATGTATTACTCCTTATCTTACTTTAAAAAGAAATAAAAATAATTTGTGAAGGATGTTTTCAAAAGGTCACTTTTCATTTTGCTTAAATGATTTTTAAAGGTATGGCAATTTTTTCCTTTTAAATGTTACAGTAATTCAATAAAGATTGGCAATATAGCCTGTTTTTAAGGCTTCAAAAATGTAACGTCTGGCACATATGTTTCCTGGTCTTTCCCAAGAAAGGCAAAGTAGAAGCAACTTTGAAAGAACTGCTCCAGAATCACCTGCATGTGAGTGGGACTATTCAGTGCTTATGATTTCAATGGAGATCCCCTGAGAGAGAACTTCAAGTAGCCTTCGCCACACTCAGTGCTGTCATCAATGATATCATTTCAGATATCATCTATGATGTTATCACCTAATGTTATAGAACATGTTATTACTGATGAAATAGGTGAGACCATAAGCAGTGCATGGAGAGGGAGTGTTGGATTCTTGCAGGAGCAGAAGAGTCCTGCAGGTTCCAGCTGAAGTCCTGTGGCAACTCAAAAAAAAACAATAATAATAATAATAAAAAAAAAATATATATATACATATATATATGTATGAATGCATACATATATACTTATATATATATATACATACAAACCTACATACATACATATAGGTGAACAAGGCAGGGGATCCTGCCGAAACGCGTTACAGCCCGCAAATAAAATAATAAACTTACCTGAAGACTGGAACTGCGGTGTCAGTGGCTGGTTGAGAGATTACTTGTGCCAGAGTTGGTCGTGGACATATATACATACATACATACATGCCATACATGACGTGTGTAGGGGTGTGGTAATGCTGTAATTTAAACCTGCTGCACGGGCCTCTGATGAGAAGCTAAGAACGATTTGAAACGCGTCAGTCCAGGGACGAGGTACGGGGAGGGAAAGTCACATGTCTTAAAGAATAAAGGAATGTTGCCAACCTACTACGGCGTGCGGTCCCGCATCTGGGGGAACTCTTGGGAAACATATATATATGGTCCAGTTGAAGGCATTCGCCGAAACGCGTCGACCGTCCCTGTTGTTGTGCACTTGGTGAAATAGATGGAATAAACGATATTGACTGACCTTGCCGTGCTGTGGACTTCCTTGGTGCCGTGGATAACTTGGTGGGGGATGCTACAGAGTTCTTTCTTCAAATATATATATATATATATTATCTACTGGCGGTCACCAGTAGATAGTTATAGTTAGGACCGTGTTTCCATAGGAAATCCGCAACATTCTATTTTGAATAACTTTGGCGCCGATTGACGAATTGGCGCGAAATGTTCAAAATAGGTGGGGCGCTCCGTTCCGCTCCTACCCTGAAAGTCTCGGGGGGATCCGTCAAGCGGGGGCTGAGAAAAAGGGGGGGTCCCATAACGTGTTTTCCCCATGCATTTTTCCATAGGACCTTTAGTCCAAGCTACAGCCCGAACGGCTGAACAGAATTACTTGAAATTTGGCAGAGAGGTAGTCCTCAGGTCAGGGATGTGCCTTTTGCAGGTCTGGTGTAAATCCGTTCAGTATTTCCTGAGAAAATAGCATATATATATATATATATATATATATATATATATATATATATATATATATATATATATATATATATATATATGTATATATATATATATATATATCAGAGCAGTTCTGAAGCGCACTCACTTGTAAACAGAAATTATGGTAGTTTTATTGTTCACGGTATGTTAACACAAAGAAAAGGGCATCTTTTATTTCAATAGGCACACAGTTACTTCCTGTTTATGTTGCAGTGCATTGTGGTAAGTGTAGTTGATTATTTATCAAGAACTTGTATACCACAAGTTTCTTAGTGAAATCTATGTGCTCATTACTTTGTGATTTAAAAACATATTACATTTTATCCTTTTTATGGCAATATATGCTTAATGTCTTTTGATATCCAATTAGTTATTTGCTCTCTGGTGAGCTTTTCTGCTGTTGTTCAATATTTTTCAACCATTCTTGGTAATGGATCGTATTTTTGCAGCATTTCTTATATCATTTTATCTCCAAATGTTTTTTTCAAAATGTTTTTTTCTCTCTAGTGAGTGTTTGATTAGGAGATGACTGATGCTTCTATTCCTGTATAATGTCTTAGAGGTGTACATAAAGTTCTTCATTTTGATTAAGACCCCTCGGGTCTAAGGTTCTGAATGAGAGTATGTGTTTTGATTCTCTTTGTCTCAGGATTCTCTTACAGTCTCCACCTCTCTCCGTCAATGGGATTTGTTCTAAGGCCCAGTATTTTAAGGATTCCCATTTGCCATCATGGTGCATTTCCATGTGTTTGCTATGGCATTTGTACGATCCTTATGATTTGTGGCTCTGATGTGCTCAAGAATTCTCTTCTTTACTTCAAAGATCGTGCTTCCTATGTATCGCAATTTGCATGGACACTCTACCATGTAGACTACAAAATTGCTTTTGCATGTAAGGTGTTGTTTAATTTCCCATTTGGTGCTGTCTCTGATGTCAATCTCTCGTTTATGCTTTGCGATTTAGCACACCTTGCAGTGTTTTCACGGCCAGAAGCCTTCTCTTTGTAGCCAAGTCGTTACTGGTGCTTGTTGGAAATGACTGTGGACAATTTTATCTCCTATAGTTCTTGCTCGACGATATTTTATATTTGGATGGTTACCAAATACTGATGTTAAAGTTGTGTCCAATTGTAGAATACCCCAATGTTTTTTTATTATTCTTGTTAGACTTTTGTTTTCTGCACTGTATGTAGTGATCAATCTTATTGCTGTTGATTTGTCAGATTCATTTGGTTTTTGTTTGTTCTTGAGTAATTCCCCTAGTTGTTGGTTTGAGGCTCTTTGTAGACTTTTTTCTATTACCTTCTTGGGGTATTTGCGTTTTTGGAATCTGTTGCTTGTCTCTTTGCTGTGTTTAGTGAATTCTGTTTCGGTTGAGCAGTTCCTCCTTAATCTTAAAAATTCCCCATATGGGAGGCTCCATTTTCATGATTGATTATGGAAGCTTTCTCCATGTAGTATCGTATTTGTAGCTGTTTTTTTGCGATGTAATGTTGTATGTAGGGAATTGTTTTCCACGTAGATATTTGTATCCAGGAATGTCACTTGTGTCCCACTGATTTCATACGTGAATTTTAGTTTTGACACATTGTTGTTTAATTTGTCAAAATAGTTTTCAAATTCTTTTTCCGTGCCATCCCAGATGATTAGGAGGTCAACTATGAAGCGCAACCATAAAACTACCTTTTCTAAGGACTCGTCATTTTCTGGTGCCCACGCCAATTTTTGTTCGAACCATCCCATGGTCAGATTCGCATAATTGGGGAGGAATGAAAAACCCATGGCACATCCTTTTATTTGTTTGTATAGTTGTTTGTTGAATAATTGGTCTTCCGGGGGGGGGGGGTGTTCTTTACTTTTGTGAATTTTAGGCAAACAATAGAATGTTGCTAAAGTTGGATGACTGCAACTTAGATATTTTTGTTCTTCATTGTCTATCAATCCCATTTCATACCAATTTTGGAGTTTCAAGGTTAGATTTTCTTGAGTTTCTTTAGTGGGGTCCGTTTGTAATTCATTGTAACATTCCAGATCTGTCAATTGTCTTCTTGCTTCAGCAACATAATCTCTTTTGTCCAGGATAATGATATTTCCACCCTTTTCCGCGGGTTTAATTTCAATTGACTTATCTTGTTGTAAATTATTCAGAGCTTCTCTTTGCTGTTTCGATAAGTTATCTTTAAAGTTTGTATTTCTGATCTTATAAAGTTCTTCTGTTATAGCTTCATGAAACAGATCTACCTTGTTCCCCGGTGGTAAAGTTGGGTTATATTTTGATTTGGGTGTAAGTCCACTCTCTCCTGCCCCTCCTGGGGGTAGCAACTCATTTAATTCTATCATTGCAGCTGTTTCTTGTGATGACGCCACTGCCCCCATTGTTTTTTTTTTTTTTTTTTTTTTTTTGGATCTTTCTTTTTCTTTATTCATCTCAATAGTTCATATACAAACGAAAGCAATGGCAGCCGACCTGTGACTGCCCCCATTGTTAATAGAGTTTCCAGACCTTGTACATCTTCAGCTAAAAGAGTACTACTTGGTAATGTTGTTCTTACTATTTGTTTTGAAGATGTACTTTCTGCGTATATTTTCGCTAGTTTGATTTTTCTTGTATATTTGTACAGGTCAATTCTGGTTTGGGCAATATCTATGTGGGAGGTTGGACAGAAATTTAAACCTTTTTTAAGAACTTCTTTTTCAATGTCAGTTAAGATTTTTTCTGAGAGATTGATGAAGTTTAGTACTTGAGTTTTTGCATCTTCTATTTCTGTTTCCTGGGTTGTCTCAGGTGATCTTTGGTCCATGTGTCCAGTCGTGGTTCTTCCCTTGCCTCTCTGCCCTCTTCTTGTCTTCCTTTTGTTCCTCTTCCACGGCCTCTGCGACCACTCCCGTAGTAGGTTGAGTCTCTTAACACAGAATGAATGACATTTTCTTAAAGTCAATGAAGCAGTGCTCCCAATATTCTAACTGATCCCGAAGGTTCACAAAGATGCAACAAAACTTCCTGGCAGACCTATTATTTCAGCCACAGGTAGTCTCTTAGAAAAAACGTCCAAATTTGCAGATTATTTTCTCCAAGAGCCAGTCAAGAACTTGTCTTCATACATTAAAGATACAGGGGATTTTTTATGTAAGATCTATGACATCCATTGGGAGGATGATTACATCCTAATGACATTGGCTGTAACATCACTATATACGAGCATCACCCATAAGGATGGAATGAGAGCAACCAGACATTTTTTAGGCTCCTGAACCATGACATTATATAGACACACGGAAATGATTCTAAACATGATCCATTGGTGGCTTACTAATAACATATTTTTATTTGGCACAGATTTTTAGCGTCAGCTGAGAGGAACTGCGATGGTTACCTGCTTCGCCCCCAGCTATGCGAATCTATACATGGGCTGGTGGAAGGAGCAGGTGCTACGTGCCATATGTTCTGGAGAAATGTTTAACAACGTAATTCTATGGTCATGTTTTATCTAAGACATATTTATCATCTGGTGTGGCTCTCTGAGTTCAGCTGAAAAGTTTGCGTAAAAGATTAATGTAAATACACTCAATCTCCATTTTACTGACCACTTCAGTCAACAGTCAGTAGAATTTTTGGATCTGTCAGTATACCTAGAACGAGGTAAACTTCATACAAAGACGTTTAGGAAAAACACAGATGCTAATACAGTTTTACATGCCCAGAGCTTCCATCCAAATAGTTTAAAGTACAGTATCCCCTATGCAGAGAATTTAAGGAAGCGAAAGAACTGCAGTGAGGACATTCAACTAGGGACTGCACAGCAAGAACTGGAGCAGAGATTTGTAACAGGAGGTTACAGTAGAAAAGTACTGAGAGAAGCCAGGGCTAATGCCAATCTTAGAGAGAGAGACAAACTCTTGTTCTCAGAGAAGCTGCAGGACAACTCAAAACAAGATCTCAGATTCATTACAGGATTTAACACCAGACAAGGAAGTGAGACAGATTCTACATAAAAAATGGCATCTGTTATTCAGTGATCCAGTCATAGGCCAGAAAATAAGCAAAAAGCCCTATTGACGTTTTGGAGGGGCAGGACAATGAGGGATGATCTCGCAGCCCAGAGATGAAAGTGGGTGGATCATGGTTGAGTGGTAGAGGGAGCTTTACAAGATGCCACAGACGCAAAGCCTGTAGATATGGAGTTAATACCAGACAAGTTCTGATCCCTGTTACAGTTCAACATTGGACAACAATCTCTACACTGTAAGAGTGATCATGTAGTTTATGTCCTAAGGTGCACGTCAAAAAAGTTACATAGGCAGTACTAACTGGTAAGACGATGCTTTTTGTTGAATCACATGGCAACAGGGAGCACGGGCCGGTCTGCAAGGATCCGACCATGTACGGACCCTGTTTGCCCCTATGATGACGCAACTGGCCCTGACGTACCTGCCATATAATAAAGATATATCGGAGTCCCTTGCGTTTGCGAGGTGCGATAATGGCCTCTCTAGCGCACTTACCCAGAGGGAATCCCCCCCAAACAATGTTTTATATTGCTCATATGTTATTATTTGTTGTTAATTTTTTTTTTTTATAGTGCACTTACAGTCGGCAACTACTAGCAGGCTGCACTCCCTTCACGCTCCACCGCTAATACTGAGGTGGGTTAGGACTGGGAGTTGCTATCATTTAAATGGGCAATATATATTGAATGAGCCAAATGTTAGGAGGGCTGGGCGAAGCATCATACGCCTGCGGTATTGAGCCGTAGGTGTGGGAGGGGAGTGGGTTAGGTTGGTTAAAGTTATGCACAGCGGCGGTGCATGGTACAACCTAGAACTTATGCAGTTGGGAATGCACACACCATTTTAGGCAGTCTCTGTTTGGTAACACCCATGAACACCTGCTTTCTCAGAACATAGAGGTCCACGGCTAAACTAGACCCAGCTAAAATCCCCATCATTAATTGCCTAACATGGAATATGCGAGGGCTTCGGTATCGCCGCAAGTGCAGGCAGGTCCTACACTATTTAGACCGGCACCAAGTCCAGGTGTCAATGCTACAAGAGACGCACTTAGCTCCTAAAGCGCCATTCACCTTTTGAAAGAAATGGGCTGCACATAGCTGCTTCTCCTCATATTCAACGTATGCTAGAGTCACATCCATTCTGTTTAAGGCTGGCCTGGGCTACTGCTCACTAGGATCCTTGCAAGATTCCCAGGGCAGATTCAGTGTTATGTGGGGCAGGTTGGCGGGACACACGGTAACACTGGTGTGTTGCTACGTTTCCAACATTGATGATGCTGGGTACTTCGATAAGCTGTGGGGACACATTTTAGAAATAGGTTCCACCTTTATTATGTGGGGGGAGCTTTAATTTGGCATTGGATCCATGCACTGATCGCTCTAACACACACTCGCCTTCGCATCCGCAAGCGACTAAACATCTCTCAAATATCATGGCTGATCACCAACCTTTTGCTGCATGACCGGTCCTGCACCCAACGCAGAGGGAGGGCACCATCTTTTCCAGTGTGCACTCTAGCTGGTCCCATTTGGATTACTGGCTGCTATCAACAGGTCTGAATAAATGGCTCCGTGAGGTTTCGCATCTGGCACGCACACTCTTGGATCACTCCCCTGTGCTCATGAAGATATCACCGCCAGGTAACGAATCCCCATATTGTTCCTGGAGGCTCCAGCCCACGGCCCTGCTTGATAGCGCTTTCCGCTAAGAAATTCCCTAAGAAATCCTTGAATTCTTCCCCCGCAACATAGACAGCGTTTCAGCTCTTGCTTGTGTATCGGAGAGCAGCAAAGTAACAATGAGGGCCTTGATGAAGATGAATATCCTACCCTATATTTATTCATCAACATACCCTACAACGGGGGCGTGGCCAACTGCCGAACATGGGGGGGTCGCCTCTTAGGGAAGCTCCGGATCCGGGCAGCAATTATCCTGTTCATTAGCCGTTTTCAGCAGTGTTTGCTGTCTACCGGGACCGGGCGCCGCAGTATAAGCCTGGTGCCGATAATCGGAGCCGCATCTGAGCTCCCGCGAGGCCCCTGCTGTAGAGCGGTGCGACCCTTTGTTGGTGGGCCTGCAGGACGGCGGAGTGTCGAGGTGAGCCGGGTTGGCATGATCACGCGGCCCGCCGAACAGCACGCGCGGCTTGGAGGCAATTGGAAGAACCGTGGTGGGGAGTCCTAGGCGGAGCTGAGTGGACCCGGCAGGGTCGTGTGAGGACATTGGAATGAGGCCTGAGATCCGGCACGACCTGGAGGGCGAGTGCCGGTGGACTTGGTGAGCACGGCGCGGGCCTTGGCCACTCGAGCACCGATGCTGCGGCGTGGCTTACACGGGCCTCCTACTTCACCCAGCGAAGTCAAGCGGAGCCATCCAGCTGGCGAACAGAAGCGGATGGCAGGCAGGTGACACTACTAAGGGTCTGCAGGGGAGAAGACGCTGAAGTGCTGTGTGGGCAGACCCCAGAGGCGATAGAACAGTCTGGACTCCATGAATGGGCCACCAAATGCCTGATGGTGTGTGAATGGGGCAGCACTTCAACCGGTGAAGGTGAACAGACCAGAGCAGGGAGTGTGGCAATAGCGCATGCTGTGCTGCAGAGCTGGTGGTGACATAGCAAGCAGGGAAATGCCCTAGAGAGTGGACGCACAACGGGAAGCCTGGAGTGATTCCACCCCCAGCCTCCCTGGGATGGCCTAGACCTACAAAGTCGAACAGCGCCACGTGGCTGCAGACGGGGTGAGCTGCGCACAGTACTGGGCAACGAAGACAAGACCAGAGGTTCGCAGGATGGGGATGGCAGGCGAGTACTACCCATTATTTTAGGGACGGACGGCAGGACCGGCTGGGACAGCTGTACAGCAGGGGGCCTGGCAGAAACGGCTGGCAGTGTGTGTGATTGGCCCAACGGCGACAGAGTGCGCATATTCCCCGCTATAGCAAGGGACAAGGCCCCTGGCAATTCCAAGATGGGGCGATTGAAGGGCAAGCAACAAGAAAGCGATACTGGCACTGACCACGTCCCATATACGGCAGCATCTATGGACGCCTCCCAACAGGCCAGCTGTCTACCACCTACCAATGCAGTGGACACAACGGACAAGCTGGACTTAATCTTACAGGAAGTGAGAGACTCTAGGAAAGCTATAGAAACTCAAATCGGCGCCCTCACGACCGGTCTGTCGCTACTCTGAGCTGACCATGCCAAACTCGCCGACTAGGTGAAGGACCATGCGGTAGAGCTTGATGTCCTATCCCCTCAGCAGACCCAAAACACCACCCATATTAAACAACTGCAGACCCAAGTTGCCACCCTGATGGAGCGAGTGGAGGATGCGGAAGGGAGAGCGCGGAGAAACAATATCCGCGTCATTGGTATGCCGGAGAGAAGCGAGGGGGCTGACGCTGCCCGATACATGGAAAGATGGCTCAAGGAACATGTCACTTCTGAGGGTCTTTCAGATCAATACTGCATCGAGCGGGCACACAGGATTCCTATAGGCCATCCGAAACCGGGGGCCCCGCCACAACCACTCATAATTAAACTGATCAATTACAGGGACCGAGACGTGCTGTTGCAGAAATCAAGAGAAGTGCCCCAAATTAGATTCGAGAACACTAAGGTCTCGTTGTACCCAGACTACACACTGATGGTGCAGAAGCAGCGCTCCTCCTTCCTGGCAGTTAAAAAGAAACTGCGGGAATTGAATTTACAATACGCCCTCCTCTTCCCCGGCGCGATTACGGATCATTTACGAGCGGAAGACATATTTTTTTGAAAGTCCAGGCGACGTGGAGGAATGGCTGGAGGTGATGGAACCGGAAAGACGATCGAGGACTGCCTCTCAGACCTCGACTTCCACAGCACGAGATGGTCGGCCGACAGGACAGTGCAGCTCGCTCAGACTGCGCAAAAGAGATACGCAGCTTCGCCCGACGACCCAACAGATGCAGAATGACAAGGAGACAGTGATTCTTACGGTTTCATCCTTCCGAAACACGGCACAGATCGGCGACTTGACCACCTCAGAAGTGGACACTCGGAGATCGGACTCAGATGGGAGCGTAGCCCTGTTTCCTTCTGTGACCCCGCAGACGGCAGATGGGCTGATTCCTTAGTGGGTTGGACTGTACTGTGAACCCGGATCTTAACTGAACAGTAACATACACGGTTGCTATATCCTTACTATTATAATTGTTATAACGGCATTGTATTGATTGAATATATGGCCCGGGGGCCGTTTGACTACCATTGTACCCCTGAATCGGAGTGTGCGCTGGATGGGTAGGTTTGGCCACCTACCCCAAAATGCAAAAGCTCTGAATGGATGCTATTTAGGTTTCTATGTTTTTTGTTTAGCTGGGTGGTCCGGTATAGTTTCACGACCGGACCGAGTATTGGGTGTTACTGGGGTGGGAAATGGTCCTGGGTTGCGCGTTCTCTTAGGTTGGCACGGCACTATGCATGCTATGGCGACCGCATGGCGGCCAAAACTGGGTACGCGATGCACATGCAGAATAAATACACCATAATAACGAGGAATGTCCGGGGCCTGGGCTCAGTTCAGAAACGCCATAGGATACATGCACAGCTACTGAGGCGCAAGGCACAGATAGTGTACCTGCAAGAGTCTCATATGGTTGAACTGGAAGTTGGGAAATTTCGTAAAAAGTGGAAGGGGCAGGTTTTCTCTACCACATGTTCGGGATTTGCGCGCAGCGCTACAATATGGATCAGGCATGGAGTGCCCTTTATGTCAGTGGAGCAAAGAGTGGATCAGATGGGGAGGTAAATTTTGGTGCGGGGTACCCTAGATGGCCAACCAGTAGTCCTGGGTTCTATATATGCGCCGAACTCGGAGCAGGAGAAGTTCCTGGGTACGCTGTCTGTTGCCTTAGCGAGTTGGGAGAGTTACCCATGGATAATTGGTGGGGATTGTAATGCTGTGATGAATGTTGCACTTGATAGGTCACATCCTCCCCTCCATGGGACGGGGGTCTGCAAACAGGCGAGTGCGCTATGTGGATGGGCAGAGGGATGGGGGTTGTGTGACGTGTGGAGGATGAGACACCCAACACACAGGGAGTACCCCTTCTATTCATCAGTGCACATGCTACACATGAGAATTAATAGGATGTACTTTTCAAATAACATTGCAATGCAGGTGATGAATACTCCATATTTGGCGAAATCCTTCTCTGATCACAACCCACTGGAAATAGTGATTGAGTGGGGCAGGGTACCCATCCCAGTGAAAATAGCAACACAGCGTCTACTAGATTAATGGAGTGGGACGCCTTTAAAACTGTGGTCCGCGAGAAGGTAATAGGGGTGACGGTAGGTGCGCGGCAAGAGGTTCATTAGTCCCTTGTAGAGGTGGAAGAGAGGCTCAATAAGCTGGAGCAGGAAGCCGTGCCTAACGTCGACAAGCGGGCACCCTTGCAGGAGGCTAGAATCAGACACTTGGCCATTGAGCAGGGATACATGGCGCCCACGCCCCTAAACTCCTTTCTGGGAACACGTGTCCCTGGGGAAGGAATTACCCACCACACGGTAACCTGCACCAATAATGCGTGGATCGCTTAGCTAGAGTAGTGGATAAACCTGTGCTATATTCTCCGCTTGTGCCACTTCCGAATCTCCTGAGCGCTCCTGTCACTCAGGAGGCTGTATGTCAGGTAATGCTTTGCAAAAGGAGCCTCAGTGTATCAGGAGATTTATACCACGAGGGCAAGTTTAAAGACCACCAGAAGCTTCTGACCGGGGAGGTGGGCACTCTGCAGGAGGTTTTTCTGTACGTAAGACTGAAGCATGAAATTAGGGCCAATATCCCGGGATTCCCAAAGGAGCCCCCCCACGCTAGCGGTCCTGCACACAGTGTAAAAATGTCAGGACCGGCGCACACCGTGTCCCAAATAATATCGTGCTGCGCTGTTAGAAAAGCCACAGTTGGCATGTGGGGCTAGAGAGGCATGGTATCATGACTTGGAAACGCCACTGACAGATGAGCAATGGGCTTATTGCTGCACACAGCCCGAAGTCATCACGGCAAGCAGCCGACTGCGTATCATCCACTTTAAGTTCCTACACAGAATCTATTACACACATACACTGCTATGCAAACATAAATTGAGAAACGACGATCGTTGCCTGCGGGGCCGGCAGGAGGGAGTAGATTTCATACATCTCGCATGGCAATGCAGTGAAGTTCAGAGGTACTGGCGGGAGGTGATAGATGCACTATCCAAAATGATCAGCGCACCGCTCCCGAGGTCCCCCTTGCTTGCGCTACTGGGTTACACAGCTTACATACAGAAAACAAATAGGAAATCCGCAGCAATGGGCCTGCTATTGGCCAAGCACAGGGTGGCTTTCAGATGGGGCAGGGAGCGGGCCCCTAAATTCAAAGATTGGCTCACAGACTTCATATATTGTAAAGACCAGCTTGCGATCTATTCAAAACTACAGCCCGTCACATTCCTCCCAGTGATATTTGGGAACCCCTGGTGGAATATGTGAGGGATCATGCAGATTGAAACTGTGTGCATCTGGCTGGTCGCCTGGGTGGTCTTCCTGTGTTGTAGTTCATGGAGAGAGAGCGTGGGGACTAAGACATGTGCAAAGGGCCTGCCTACTGGAGGAAACTCCTGTATTAGGATGCAAACGCTGTTATATGTATTAATTATGCAGTATTTGTAAGAAAGGAGACCCCATGCTCAACCAACAATTTGTAAGTTAATGCGGGTCTGAGACCTAATGCAGACATTATAAGACTGCATGACATTTGTATGTATACTTGCCCATCACATGTACTGTACATTTACGTGTGATTTTGTACCAAGAACTGGCTGTGTTCTAGTTGGAAAATTCAAGAAAAACTTTTTTTTTAAATTAATTAAAAAAACAATCAAGCAAGCGAACGTATCCGCAACCATCATATATCAGCAGCTAGTCTGGTCGCATTTTTTTGATAGGCTATGAGATGACACAGTAATTATGTTAGGCACACTGCAACAAATAACATTGTTTGCTGTGTAGCCAAGGTTTCTTTCAGACACATATTAATTCTGTTGCAGTGAAATAATGCTCCTGGCTATTGTAGACCCAGAGGGACTGAAAAACTTCACAAGTGATGAATACCATTTCAAACTGTTTTTAAAACACTATGACTCTTCATCTATTATCTGATGCTTCAAAAGACACCATTTAGCTAAATTTTCTAAGGTTTTTCTTGGAAGGTGGAGGCCAATGACAAACCCGAGATATAGGAATAACAGTGTTAAGGAAAAAGGCGGCATAGAGAAGCAGTGGTAAATCAAAGTGCAAAATGGAGGGAAGGTGTAAGGAATAAAACACAAATGGAAAAGAAAGGGTACAGGAATTCGCCCTCATTAAGAACAACTGTAAACAAAAGAAAAGATGAAAAATTAAAGCAATGAAACCATCTCAACAGTGGACGGTAACCCAAAATAAATCAAAATACCTAGTGCCACCTGATGTGAATGCATCTGAATGAAACAATAACAAAAGTAGGCAACAGAAGTAACTGAAAGAGCAAATATGACATTGAACTTCTTAATCTACCTGTAGATTAATATAGTAACGCATACCTGTTGCATCATAACTTTCATTTTCAGAGCTACCGCCCTCTGGATTTAGACCTATAAGGGTAGTGAGATGTTCAGCAAGCTCCTCCTCTGTCATATGTTCACCTGGAACAGAAGAAAAGTGTTAGTAAGTATTATTTGGTATTCTATATTATGAAAGACTGTAGGAAACATCTATTTCCTTCGATGATACTCTAACTATAGTGGTCAACTTACCCCATGTCATAAGGGTGAACGTCAGCAAAGTCTTTTACCCAGTATCTGGAATCTACTAGATCTGAAACTCGACCTCATGAACGTGGGTGGGGTAAGTTGACAACATATGAGTCACAATTACAATGATGGCAAGTGGGTGTATTGGAGCTTACACTCAAAGATATGATGCAACTAGGTATGATTTAAAATGACTCCCACAACGTGACAATCACAACGGACAAAAGCCTCTTCGATTAGTCTTATTTTTTACATTAAATACTATACAATGCATATCACACGCCTTAACATTTCCAAGGATGCAGCACCATACTGTGCTTTTCAAATGCCACTTACCTCTGCTATCAGTTTTACAAAAGGGTAATAGACAGAGACAAGGTAGACTTGTTCAAGTTTAATTAGGAAGCTCTTGTTTGCCCTCCTCATCACCTTTGTTCGGAGATACAGCAATACAGCGTCCTAACAAAAGGCGAAACCTTTACATTTATTTTATGGAAGCGTACAGCCATGTTGTACACAAGGTGTGCAGGTAGCAATTTGGGATAACACAATCCGATAAAGTGATCTGATACATCAAATAGAAGATGTCTCATATTTAAAGGCTTGGGGAGAGGGTTAATGCAAGCATATGATAATATGGTTGCAAAACCAAATAACATTGAAATAATTGTACAATTTGTAAGTATGTATGGCTGAAAGATGTAATCATTAATTGTTGTTTTAGGTTATGTAAGATTTTTTTCTCTTTTAATGAATTGTGAAATGTGTGTATATTTCTATAAGAATTTATTTCTTGGAAATAAGGTATTTTGACTTGACTTGAAATAACATTGAAAAATGCAACTGACTACTTAATATGAGCATTTCCTTTACTCTTACAGTAAAGCATCACATACATAGCTGTGTGTAAAATTGGTTCCGACATTCAAAAGATAAAAACACAAAGCCTCTGAATCAAGCAACTTAAAGAGCACTAGCAAACCAATTCATCTTTAGCTGCAACACACATGCTGTTTTCCACATAAACTAAGGCATAATTTTGGACTATACTGACCATAGAACACTTGCCAACATCTCTACCAAAAATAAAGCTACAACCTTTAAACCAAAAATGTGTTTTAATAATTCTGTATTGCTACCATCACACTCAGAATATATAATTGAGATACAATCTTAACAGTACACATTGCAGAGATGAGGGTTGTACTACTGAATATAAACACCAATAATAACATGGTATACTAATACTGAAGAACAAAATACCGAATGTCAAGCGCATATAGGGAAGTATAGGTTTACTATTCCTAACTCCATATCTAGGTACCTTGAAGATATATGTACCATGCAGGTATATATATGTGGAGTTTGGTATAAAACAATCTAGACTTACTTACCTGTCCATATTTTATTTTCGATATTCTATCCCATCGATATTGTTGATTCGATATTCAGGGGGCATGCCAGTGGTCATTACAGGGTACATATTTGTTTCAGACATTTAAACTACTTAATTATTCCATTTGGGCTCTGCTATGAGTCCAACGTTTTTCAAACATTACTTCTGATAGAAGACCTTGCTCCACATAAAAAATCTGGAAATCTGGTACTCCTTATGTAACCGCTCTATGTTATTGGCTTACAAGCATAGTTTTGTCTCCACTATAGATTTTTAGTTTTGGGTAACTAACCATATAGACAACATGTATCGGGTCAGAAACTGTAGGTCAGCAAGGATTTAGGTTTGGAATAGCTATGTTTTTCTCTTTTCCAAGAGGCAAGTCAATCTCTCATCTTTATACTACCTTTTGTTTAGTGGAAAATATATATTTATAAATTACTTTGCACACAGGTAACAATGCATAATTTTTAAATTTTTACATGTATTTCTGATTAAATAATAAATAATAACAGCAATACAATCCTGAGCCGAGCAAATATCACTCTGATGCTTGTCTGCACCAAAAAGAGCATCTTAACCTAGGAGGCTTATGGTCTGTTTAATGCGTGAGAGATGCTCATTGCAATGAAAGCATGGGTCACTGTTTCAGTTGCTCCTCCTTAGCAGCCTCACTCCAACTCCTGAACCAGCTTGTTCCCCGGGAAGGGATGTATGACGTTACAACGCATACATTTACATCGCGGTACATTACATTGCGGTTTTTACAACGCAAGTCGTTACAACGACTTGCGTTGGAGGGCGCTGGACTTAGGAGTAGTATAATTTACTATTCCAACTCCAGTCTACGTACAGTAGGGAAGGTGTTGGATAGTAAATTATACTATTCCTTGTCCTAGAGCGCCATCTAGCGCAAGTCGCTGTAACGACTTGCGTTGTAAAAACCGCAATGTAATGGCATCGCGATGTAATCCCCGCGTTGTAAACAATGTTTCCCCCGGGAAGCCATGATTCTGTGGTGCATACAAGAGACTTGTTATTTTCGTGGTCACGAATACAACTATGACCACGTCCAGTTCTGAATGCTTCAGACACTTATGATTGCATTTCCTTTTCCTATTCCTATTCCTCAAAAGGTACACTTTCCTTACCTGCTATCTATTTTACAATAAGAGACATGTAACTGGCCAGAGCCTACATCCATCATAACTACCTAGTAGAAAACCAAACACTGCCTCCCATCCTACTTTGTTGAAGTAGATTTTCGTACTGTCATCAAAGTTCTAAAAATGTACAAACTACTTGAAGAGAATGACTTTAGGAGGGTTTCTATTGTTGTAGTACTTCATTCAGGTCAACGCTTTTTCGCTGGTGCCATGTCACAAGTCAATGCCTTTCCACCCCCATTAAAATGGATAATTGAGTTCAAAATGTGTTGTATAGCAAGCAAGACACTTGTCATAGCCAGGACCAGTTGTTTGTCTGAGACATTCTATTCTTTCTGGCTCTGACGGAATTCTTTCACTGTATTTCAAGCCACCGTGGCCTACACATCCATTACCTAAGTGAGACAGAGGTCTCTCTCCAATACCCATGGTTCTGGTGGCTAATAGCCTGGAAGACTAGAAATGAATGGTCAATGTTTTATTCCCTCTCAAGCACTAATAATCAACGATAATCTTAATTCCTCCTGAGGGGAGAGGATGTAGTGTAACGGTCAGAGCTGTCGACTCTGGAACTGGGAAACCAGGTTTGAGTCGTAGCGTGGGAGCAACTTCTTGTGATCTAGGGCAAATCACTTAATCGCCCCATGCCAGAAAAACAAAAATAAATATGTAATGTAACTGGTGCTCATGTAAAGCACTCGGATACCTTTGGGTCAAGGAGGCGCTATATAAAACTGCAAACAAACAAAATAAAGAACAGGTATTTTTTTTTCTGCTTCCATGAGGAGACAGACTTGGTGGAAGACATCTAAAAGGCAGGCATGCCAAACATAACTTCATCAGGAAGAGACCAGTCAGAAAGAGATGTCCTCTGTCATTGTGTGTGAAGGCACAAATATCACTAGTTAGATTGCAAAATCCACCCCGAGGCTTTTGCCAACAGTGTGTTATGTGCTTAAGTGAGGTCAAACAAATCAAATTTGGACTGAGCAGGAGTGATAATTCAAACCAGATTGTGCTGTGTATCGTTCATGGAAAGAAAAGGTGGTAGTCCTCGGCTGAGGTGTTGAGTGTAAGAAGAACATTCTATGTGACAGCATCCAGAAAAAGAACTACAAGTCCCAGCCGCCTATGAACTTTTGAATAGTCTGGAAAGGTGATGGCCATCTTGATAATCAGGATAGAACTTCCCTCGTGGCCCACTGTATTTTTGTTAGGCAATCGTGATACAATGTTGCGGCAACAAGGACCCTTCTAACGGGATCTCAGATTTTGCTTGCCAAGAACCATTCTAAGACTAAGGCTGTTACATTTTGGTAAGGATTTTCTATGACAGCACAATAAGTATTCTAGGCCTGGAAAATGTTGCTCAAACTGTCATACTAGGTATGAAACCCAAAGTATAAGGTAATAGAGTTCTAGTATATTTACACAAATTGCTAAACTAGGAAACAGCTAAATGCAGTCCTACAAGAGTCAAGCAGAAACTATAACTCATCTTCCACGGAACGCGCATAGTAACAAAGCCTCAGATAGTTATTCAAGTCATAAGAAGAAGTGTTAGTGAACATATATTTAAAAAATACTAATTGTATGTTTTTTCTTCATGATTTACAAGTTCCACATCAAAGTAGGGAGCTGGATACACAGAGATATTGCTACGGTATAGCCATTTACTATTAGAGTTAAATGCAGGACCCTAAAGGGTAAGCTACTAAAAATATCTCCTTGCCTTCAGATATCTACCCTGCTAACATCCTTGATCAGCCTAAGTAACAAGTAAGAGCAGGAAGTCCATATTTTTTCTCTTTTATACTGTAGGGGGCTGGCTTAGTATATGGTACACACTCTAAGGAGTGATGCACTTTGCACTAATCCAGGCAACGTTTATGGTGATTTTAGTGGTCTTTGAAAACCATAGAAAGCTCTCAAAGTGGTAGATGTGGAGAGCAGCCTTCAGGTTTATCTTGAAGTATTGTAAAGCAGCTTATTTTAACACATTTGATCGACAGTGTAGATTAGATGGCAAAGAACTACACAGTGATTTATGAAACTAAGTCTATTTTCTACACAGCACAATCACTAACACATTGGTATATCTCCTACCTGGAGATACCAACAATACACACAGGAATAACAGGAATACTTCAAAATAATCTGGTAAGTAGCACAAATATACACGGGTATTAACGGGGAACCAAACCAGATACTAAGAAAGTGGAATGCAAACTGCAAAGGAGAACGCAACTTGGACCAGAAGACTCAGAGGAGCTGGAGAAACAAGGAACCATCAAAGGTAAGTACCCAGGAACCCCACAGAGGCTGTGTGCAGAGTGGAAAATCAGTCGCATGCCAAATGGAAGTCAATGGAGAAGTTGCGGTTGCAGGTTTAAAGAATAAGGACCCTTGCTATAGGACCCCCGAAGAAACCCTTTGGAGGACGGAAGGTTGGAAAGCCGCCCCACCCGTGGATGCCCCAGGAACCAGGTTACTTGCACCAGGGAAGCCGAGTGAATAGGGGTGAAGTGACGTTGGAACCAGCCGTGAACGACGATGGAAAACCTCAAAGAAGATGCATCCAGAAAAGCCTGTGAAGGAGTCTGGTGGAATCCAATGGTGTATTCTTGAAGAATCCACCTTTGGAAGCAAACAGAGGGGACACTGTCTATGCCACTCGGAGGTGACAAGGAGGTACAGAAGCACAATGCCCGCTGATGTTGGGAGGTTCAGGAGCCCTTGTTGCTGCAGCTGCGAGGACCAGGCGACGCTGACGAATACCAGGAGCCATGCACTAGCTGTCGGATGTCGGTGTCTAGGGGATTGGTGCCTGGCGGGAGCACCAACAAGCCTTGGTAGTTGCAAATGTTGTGGAAAGCGAAAAGATGCAAATGTTGGGACCAGAAAAGTCAAAGGAACTCACCAAATGCAGGAAAGTCAGAGAAGGCCCCGAGCAAGCAGGGGAGCCCACTGAAGCAAAGGAAGACCCTTGAGAGGACCCACAGCCCGGAGGTACAGGAGTTGCAAGATGACCTCAAGCAGTTCACCAATGATGTAGGCCCACGATGCAGAGGATGCAGTGAGGACGCTGATCTTCAAGGGATGAGGTGCTGGAGCTTCTTGTATTCCGAAGATCTCTGGAGTGCAGAGTCAACAAGTCTTGGCAACGGCAAGTCCACATGGTGCACAGGGGTTTTGTTCCATAGGCTCCAACGAGGGATACTGTCCTCAAAATTGCAGGGAAGAGAGGTCAGGCCTCTGTGTTGCTGGACCTCGGGAAGTCCGTAGGGCAACAGGAGCAGCAGACCGGTCAGCTTCGTTGCGGTGCCTGCAGATGCAGGGGAGTGACTCCTTCACTCCATGGGAGATTTCTTCAGATGTCCTTGATGCCCACAGGCCTTCTGGAGAACTTGAATGAAGCACAGACACAGACGGCGCAGAAGACCTGAAGAACAGCGAGACCAGGAGCAGCAGGAGTGTTCCTTGATGCAGTCTTGGTTCCAGTTCAAGTCCAACAAAGTCCAAGTGTCCAGATGCTGAGTTTCAGAGGTGAGTCTTGTTCCACGACAAATCTGAGGACACACTTCCCAGTGGAGGGGCTGGAAAGATGGGAGGATACTCCCTTGTCCTTTGTCCAGTTTCGCACCAGAGTGGGAACCAAGGGTTCCTCAACTGGCTCAAACTGGAATATGCAAGGAGGGCACCAAGTGTGCCCTTCAATGCAATCTGGTGGCACTGCAAAGCGCCCCCACCGCAGCCCACTACACTAAGTCCTGTCTGGGAGAAGGTTACACCTCCCTGGCCAGGAAAACTTTTCTTCCACCTTCCCCTGCTCAAGCTCAGCAGCAAGAGAACAGAATCATGTCTGTAGTCTGCAGCAGCACTAGCTTCCTGGCAGACACTGAAAGGCTGTTACCAGGAATACAGAGGGGTCCACAAGGAAGCCCCCCAGTTTATGGGATCATACTTCCAGCACCGGAATCGGTGTTGGGGTATGATTCCAACACGTTTGATACCAAACATAACCAGGTTAGGTGCAGCCATTATATAGTTAGACAGCTCGTAGTGACTGATGTCCACTATATGCCTTAAAATGGCTGACCACACTTACAAAGCCTGGAGAATCGACTTCGGATTTTGTAGGGTTGTCTTGCTCATGCAGGGGTACCCTCACGCTTGTAAGCAAGCACCTTGCCCTCAGGTCTGAAGAGCCTGCCATAGGGGTGACTTATAGGTTTTAAGAAAAGAAACATATATCTGTTGTGAGGGGTGCAAGCACCATCTCACACAGGCTGCGAAGGCAGGCCTGTAGTCACAGTTTAAGTGGACTCCCATGGGCGGAAAAATTAATGCTGCAGCTCATGGGAGACCCCTGGTTTATCTATGCCCTGGGAACCTTAGTACCATATACTAGGGACATATAAAAGTACACCAGTAGCCAATTGTGGATGCACCAAAGCACTTACCAGAGCCAATTTAGGGGAGAGAACACAGATGCTGGGGTACTGATTAGCAAGAACCCAGCAGACTAAGTAAAAAAGACACTGACACCAGCCAAAATGTGGAGGTAAACCTGAAAGCAGATCCTATTTTCCTACATACCATTTCCCTTTCCAAGTGTCTACACATTGGCCCTCATTAGCCAGTATGTGTGGTCACTGGTAAAGGAGGTGAGAGACAGAAGAGTGAATTGCTCCAGTTGGATTGTGAGCACAAATGATTGCATCCTGACAGACTGCCTAGCCCAAGGTGTCATCCAACCTGAGCGATGGATGCTGTCACTTCTCAAGTCAATTTTTAGATTTAGTAACCAAATTATAACAGAATGTTAATTTGGTAGGGTCTGAGAATATGGCCTTATAATCAGAATGAATCACAATCAAACATGAAATCAGTACCATTCAGCAACAATTTAAATCTCATGAGCTTTTATCCATTAACAAAACCCACCATACCTATAGTGCACCATAAAAGGTTTACAGGGAATCCAAATCAATTCACAGTATTCCTTAATCAGCGTCAATTGCATTTTTCTATCAACCAGTGTAATTTCCAGAGGATAAAACCATCACTTAGGAATTGGGTTTGGCTAACCCCAACGGAAAAGAGCATGATTATTTTATCAAGGGTTATGAAATGAACTGAAAATATGACACTGCTAGTTAATAACCCTGCTAAGTGTGCAGAGCTTATATATGCTTGGGTCCTCATTAGGAAAAACTGGAAACCAGGATTTTCCCCAGCAGTGGAGTTATTGGGGCTTAAATTCAGGACAGAGGCTGAAAAATCGTGATAATAGCCAGAAGAACAAGTTACTTACCTTAGGTAACTCTTTTTCTGGTGGATACAGTATCTGCCTGGGGATTCCTCACCTTTTGAATTACCCCTGCGCCAGCATTCCACAGAATCTTTTTTCCCAGCTCTCCCACATCGACGAGGACGTCACAAAGACACGGCTCCGCTCGCGACTCCGTCTGACGTCATCGGAGCCACAAATAGACCTCGTTGGTGTGCTGACGTCAGTTCCACCCATTTTTTTCCGTGCCTCCGAGGCGAACAGGTGGACCAACATCATAATTGAAGTATACACAGTATACAATATAAACATAGATACACAGAGTATAAAGAAACAACGGAAAAGCAAAAGCAAACTAGGCATTTCCTATGAACAAAACAAGGCATTTATAATACACAGGAAAACAGCCATGTTAAATAAATCTTAAAACCTTTGGTATACGAAGGTGGACAATGGGGAGGAGGGTGGGTCAGTGAGGAATCCACAGGCAGATACTGTATCCACCAGAAAAAGCATTACCGAAGGTAAGTAACTTGTTCTTCTGATGGATCCATCTGCCTGTGGATTCCTCACCTTTTGAATAGAATCCCACAGCAGTCCCACTTCCGGAGGAGGGTGTCCACCAACCTATACCAAAAAATCTTGAAGCACAGAGCGTGCAAAATGGCCTTCCCTCCTAACCTCAGAATCCAAGCAGTAATGCTTCGCAAAGGTATGGAGGGAGGCCCAAGTTGCTGCTTTACAGATATCAACAACAGGAACACCTCTAGACAGAGCAGAAGAGGATTTCGCTCTGGTGGAATGAGCTCTGATACCTTCAGGCACTTCCTTCTTGTCCAAGACGTAGCAGATCTTGATATCACAAGATGATCCACCTGGAGAGAGTCCGCTTGTGCACAGCCTTGCCTTTCATTCGCCCAACGTAGCCTACAAAGAGCTGATAGTCCAGCCTCAGATCCTTGGTTCTGTCCAAATAGAAACTGACAGCTCTCTTAGGATCCAAGCGATGAAGTCTCTCCTACTCCTTGGAAGGGTGAGGGGGAGGATAGAAGGTAGGTAAAGTAATGGATTGCCCCAGATGAAAAGGAGTAATCACCTTAGGTAGGAAAGCAGCCCTGGTCCTGAGAACCATCTTTTCTGTATGAATGGTCAAAAACGGGGGTTTGGAACTAAGAGCCTGAATCTCACTTACCATCCTAGCCGAGGTAATAGCGATCAGAAAGACCGTTTTGAAAGAAAGAAGCCTCAACGGACAACTATGAAGAGTCTCAAAAGGAGAGCCCATTAGAAATGTAAGAACAAGATTTAAATCCCACAGAGGCATAATGAAAGAAGTGGGAGGAAACGTATTAGTAAGGCCCTTAAGGAACCTCATAACAATGGGGGACTTAAACAAAGACGGCTGGTCCGGCAAACATAGAAAAGATGACAAAGCCGACAAATATCCGTTTACTGTAGACACAGCAGAGCCCTGCTGGGCTAAAGAAAGGGAAAACTCAAAAATGTTAGACAAACAGGCTTTCAAAGGATCAATAGACCTCTCTCCACACCATCTAACAAATTTAGACCACCTAGAGGAATAAACAGATTTGGTGGAGTGTCTCCTGGATGACAAAATAACATCCACCACATCCGGTGGGGGAGAGAAAGAACTGAGGTTTCCCCGTTCAATCTCCAGGCATGAAGGTGCAAGTTCTGGAGGTGGGGGTGTAGAACCCGCCCCTGCGACTGCGAGAGGAGGTTTGCCCTGAGAGAGACGGAGCGGAGGGTGCGATGAGAGGTGAAGTAGATCTGTGTACCACACCCTTCTTGGCCAATCCGGAGTGATCAATATTACTTGGGCCCGGTCTTGGCGAATCTTTCACAGACCCCGAGGAATCAAGGGTATGGGAGGAAACGCGTAAAGGAGCTGTGAACTTCAATCCAACTGAAACGCGTCCCCCAAAGCTCCATGCATCGGAAACAGAAGACCGCAGAACGACGGGCAGTGCGCGTTCTCGCGAGTGGCAAAGAGGTCCAACCGAGGAAATCACCACATCTTAAAGATGAGATAGACCACCTGCGGATGAAGCCGCCACTAGTGATCGGCCGAGTAATGCCGGCTGAGACTGTCCGCACGTACATTCAGCACACCGGCCAAATGATTTGCAAACACACAAATCTGACAGCCCTGAGCCCTGGACCAGAGTCGCAGAGCCTCTCTGCAGAGACGAATGACCCTACACCTCCCTGTTGGTTGATGTACCACATCGCGGTAGTGTTGTCCGTCAGGACCTAAACAGACAGACCGCGAAGGGGAGGAAGGAAGTCCTTTAGTGCCAAACGAATAGCCCGCAATTCCAGAAGGTTGATGTGAAGCAACCTTTCCTCTGGAGACCAAAGACCTTTGACCTTCAGATGAGCACCCCACCCTAGAGTGGAGGCATCCGTGATTACTGTGGCCACCGGTGGAGGAAGCTGAAAGGGTTTCCCTTGAGACAAGTTGCCCTGTACACTCCACCAAGACAGATCCACTGCAGCTCCTCTGGAGATCCTGACTGACTCCCTCAGATCTCCGTTGTGCTGATACCACTGCCTGCGGAGACACCACTCGAGTGCCCTCATGTGCCAGCGTGCATGGTTGACCAACAGAATGCAGGAAGTGAACAGACCGAGCAGGCGTAGGACCTTCAGGGCTGGAACAACTGCTCCATCGTGAAAAAAGGGAATCATTTCCTGAATGTCGACAATCCTCTGCAGAGGAGGAAATGGTTGACAGACTGTAGTATCCAGTACTGCCCCTATGAACAGGTTGCTCTGTGAGGGCACCAGGTGAGACTTGGGTCATTTATCGAGAAACCCAAAACGTATAACAGCAGCGCTGTTACATGCAGATGATGAAACACCATCTCCGGCGACTTTGCTTTGAGCAGTCAGTCGTCCAGGTAAGGGAAAACAGAAATTCCCGACTTTGTGAGATGAGCTGCCACCACCGCCATCACCTTTGTGAATACTCGGGGTGCGGAAGTAAGTCAAAACAGGAGGCCTGCCAACTGGTATTGTTGGGACCCTACCGTGAAACGGCGATACCTCCGATGCGACTTCAGGATGGGGATGTGAAAATACGCATCCTGCAAATCGATCGACACCATCCGGTCTTCTTGCTGCAACGCCAAAAGAGCCTGAGCTAGGGTCAACATCTTGAATTTCTCCTGCTTGAGGTAAAAATTCAAAACCCTGAGGTCTAGAATAGGCCTTAACCTGCCATCCTTCTTGGGGATCAGGAAATAACGGGAGTAGCATCCCTGACCCCTTTCCTGCTCTGGAACCACCTCTATCGCACCTTTTTGCAATAACACAACCTCTTGCTGCAGAAGCAACAAATGATCTTCTGAACAACCACCCTGGCGAGGAGGGTAAGGAGGGGGAATATCCCGGAAGGGAAGGGCCTACCCATTTTCCACAAGATTCAAAACCCAAAGGTCTGATGTTATAGATTTCCAATCTTGTAGAAAATGGGACACCCGACCCCCTACAGGACAAGCATGCTCCAAGATGGAGGATCTAGGGCTGCTTTCCAGAGACAGCAGTGGCAGGGGCAGAAGAGGAAGAGGAAGAGGAGGAGGAGGAAAGTTGATAGGCTGCCCCTCGCAAACGACCTCTGTTCTTTCCTCTGTAAGACTTGTACTGGAGGTTCTGCTGCTGTAACTGAGGTTGCCGACGGCCTCGAAAGGAAGACATCCTGCCAAAGCCACGATATCTTTTAAAACCAAAACCTCTAGACTTAGTTTGGAGTTCTAAAGATTTAGCCCTAGCCCTACTGTCCTTGAATCTTTGCAACGCAGAATCGGCCTTTTCCCCAAAAAGCCTTGACCCATTAAAGGGAAGATCCAGAAGCGTATTCTGAACATCAGGAGAGAAACCTGAAGACCTAAGCCAGGCATGCCTTCTTGTAGCCACAGCATAGCCCACCACTCTTGCTACTGAATCAGCAGTGTCCAATCCAGACTGTATAACCTGACGAGCTGCTGCCTGGGTATCTGACACAATCTCCTGAAAAAGTACTTGATCATTTTCCGGCAACTTTGGAATTAGCTGCTTTGCCGAGTCCATCAAAGCATGGACACTGCTGATTCAGTAGCAAGAGTGGTGGGCTATCTCCCCAACAAGCAGGTTGCATTAGTGGATTTCAAAGCCATACTTGAAGAGGAGAAAACCTTTTTAGCAGACTGTTCTAGCTTTTTTGAATCCCTGTCACCAGGAGTCTGGGGAAAAGAACCTGTCGAACATGTTTCGAACAAAAAGCCTGCACCACCAAGCTTTCAGGCGAAGGATGACTCGAAAGAAATGCAGGATCATTAGGAGCAGGCCTGTACCATCTTGCTATGGACCTTGAAACCGCAGGTGCTGAGAGAGGCTTCCTCTACACCTCCAAAATAGGCTCAGTTAAGGCCTCATTAAATGGCAAAAGAGGCTCAACTACAGAGGAAGGAGAGTGTAAAACCTCTGGTAAAATAGTCGGCCTAAAATCTGCAGTGGGAAGCTGAAGATTCAAAAGTTCAACGGCCTTTCTAATTACCGCATGATAAGGCGCAACATCCTGCGAGGGTAATGATTTTGGAGAGGAAAGTTCCCATTCCGGGGAAGTATCCAATCCACTTGCCTCCTGAAGGCCTTCAAACTCATCTTCCTCAATCTCGCCTTCCTCAGCCTCATTCTGCTGATATTCCTCTTCTTCAAGAAGCCTTTGGGCCTCTTTCCTAGACCTTATCTTCAAGACAGGATTCGGCGTCGACGGAGCCACACACGGCACCGAAGGCACAGCTTCCGATGCGTGCAATGGCGCCGACTGGAGTCGAGAAGAAGAGCGACCTCCAGATGGAGCCGGAGACTAAGAGATTGACGTCGAGAACCTCGGAGCCGTAAAATGCCAGGACAGCACCGTTGGCATAAAAGGGATGAATGGTGCCTGGGCATAATGCTGTGGAATGCCCAAATTAAAAGCAAGTGGACCCCGGGGGCCAGCGGGCCCACCGGTAGAGTAGCCTGCCTTGGCAAACACGCCATACATCGTATTAAGGAACTGTGATGGCTCCGTACCAGGACCAGGAAAGGATGGGAACAGAGCCGTATCCTGATCCTCATGAGGCCGTGTAGGCGTCGGTGAAGTCGGGCCTAAGACTGGAGTCACTAGTACAGGCATAGTAGAAAACCTGGGCGCCGGGGAAGAGCTCAGCCCCGGAGTACCCTTCGGCATCGGTGAACACGCCAGAGAACCTGTCGGAGAACGTCCCGGAGTTGCTGGAGGAGAAGGAGAAGGAGAAGGTGATGGAGAAATGACATCTTTTACGCGATGTTTCTGAGCCAGTGAGGGCGATCTCAAAGCCCTACCCTTCGACGAATGACGTCGAGAACCATGTCTTCTCTTCTTCTTGTGCTTCTTTGACTTCAAAGCATGCGAGGTCGACGACCTCGACTTCGACCTTTTTCGACCTCTTTTCTCCTTCCTTGCCTTTGCCATGAACAATTTGACCTCACGCTCCTTCAAGGCCTTTGGATTCATCTTCCGACAGCTAGTACAACCATCGACGTCATGGTCTGACAACAGGCACCACAAACAGTAGTCGTGAGGGTCCGTAATCAACATATGACCCCTGCTTTCTCTACAAGGTTTAAACCTTGACTTATCCGATGCTATCGCACTGCCACTTCCAAAGGAAACAGCAGAAACAAAGTTACTATCAAGAAATCAATGGAGAGTCCCAGAAAACCGTTACGCGTCATCAGCACGGAAAAAAGGGAACTGACGTCAGCACGCCGACGAGGTCTATTTGTGGCTCCGATGACATCAGACGGAGTCGTGAGCGGATCCGTGTCTTTGTGACATTTTCGTCGACGTGGGAGATCTGGGACAAAAGTTTCCGTGGAATGCTGGCACAGGCGTAATTCAAAAGGTGAGGAATCCACAGGCAGATATATCCATCAGAATGTCCTGCCTTCTCTCTCCAGGGGGAAAGGCACAAAACCGAACTGTGTCCAGAATGGCTCAGTTGAAGAGGAGCATCTGACGACTCAGGTGTGACTTTGGCTTGTTGATATTGAACCGCAAAGATGACAGGAGGTTTGCCATAGTCTGGAGGTGGTTGATGACTACCTGGGGTGAACCCGCCTTCAGCAGCCAGTTGTCGAGGAAGGGGAAGACTAGGACCCCGACCTCCAAAGATGCGCTGCTACTACTGCCATCACTTTCGTGAACACCCAAGGGGAACTGATGAGACGAAACAGGAGCACAGCAAACTGAAAGTGGTTCTGTCTCACCACAAACTGCAAGTAGCGCCGATGGGCTGGTAGGACGGGTATATGGAAATGATATCCTGCAGGTCCAATGCCACCATCCAGTCTCCAGTGTTGAGGGCAGACAAGACCTGGGCCAGTATGAACATTTTGAATTTCTACTTCCAAAGGAAGGCTTGTGAGGGCACATGCATAAAATGGGATGAAAGCCTCCACCCTTCTTGATACCAGAAAGTAGCAGGAATAACAACCATATCTTCTGGTGTGGGTACCCTATTGATAGCCCCTTTTGTCAACAGGGCTTGCACTTCCCTCCTCAAAAGAAAGAGCTTGTCCTCAGTCAGTCGCTCTGGGGATGGTGGAAGGCGCAGCAGCATGGAAATGAAAGGTAGGGTTATATCCCTTTCAAACAATTGTCCAAAGTTATTGCTTACCAACCTGGCAAGAATTGTCAGATCCCACGGGTGGCGGTGCTTCGCTACGGTCACGCCAAAGACTTTGAGCAGATGGAGTTGCGTGGGGTAGTAGACCGGGCTGCATGTTGATCTTAACTACGGAGGCAGTGGCCACCACCGTCTCGACTGCAAAACTGCTGGGTGCCCTATTGAGGTTGGATTGGCTGGCAGTGTGGAGTATGGCTGCTGAAGCCGCAGCAGGGATGATGCGGTTGACAGGGTGGGGCAGATTCGCCCAGGTAATGTGCTGTGGCCCTAATCTCCCTTAACTCCTTGAGAGCCGAGTCTGCCTTGTCCCCAAGCTGGAAAGTCACGTCAAAGGGCATGTCAGTGAGGGATGGCTGAAAATCACCTGAAAAAATGGTTGACCGCAGCCAAGAATGGCTGGAAATGGCGACCCTGGTGCCAATGGCCCACCTGATGGAAATGGTGGTGTACAAGCCACAGCAAGTTGTGAATTTGGCTGCATCATGACCGTCCTGTATGGTCTGGGAAGGACAGGTCGAATATATTCAGGGACCTCCGGGACAACTTTGGCCACCGAATTGCAAAGAGCATGGGAATAGTGCTGCAGCAGTCAGCTGGCAGTGACTGATTGAAGCACCAAGCTGGTGGATGAAAAGACTCTTTTACAAAACATCTTCACCCGTTTTGACTCCTGATCAGAGAGAGTAGTAGGGAATGTGTTGGGGCTAGTCTTACTTGACCCACCAATCTTTCATGAGTGGAGTGCTGGGATAAAAAATGCAGTGTCGCCTCGGCCCGGGAGGTGGCATTAAACAATCAGGTAGATGACCAGGAGGCCACAGAAAGTTTTGGCCCATACCTCCAACATAGGTTCCATAAGGACCTCGTTAAGTGGCAAGAGGGGCTCAGTGAGTGTTTGTGCCGGCTATAAGACGCCTGTAAGGACACTGGTTTTGACCTCCAAGATGGGGAGTTTGAGGTCACGGACTTTGGACACTTTACGTATTACCATGATGTGAGAATCACTATCCACAGTGGCTGGACCGTGGGGTGAAAGGAGTACTGACTCAGGGGAGGTATTGAGGCCACTAGCCTCCTGCAGGCAGTCATACCAATTCTCCTTGTGATATGGTTGGCCAATCTCTTCACCCGCAGAGTTGTCAGAATTTGTACTGAACAAGGAATTCAGGATGTGCATTAGTCATTGTGGAGGCAGATCAAGAAGAAGCAGAGGGGCTTCACAGAAGCCAGACATGGCCATGGTCAAGGTCGAACTGGCACTGACTCAGCATCATAGAGGACGATGGAAACCTCGTCTTCCGGCATTGATGGAGTTGGCATTGGCGTTGAAGAACCGGGAACCAGCATGGATCGTGGTGCTGGAAGCGGGATCGAGAGTGGAGCTGGAGCTGGCCCAATAAGGGATCGAAGGGTCCTGCTGCCGCCAAGAATGATCCTTGCCTCGTCTCCATGACGCCCTAAGGCATGCCAGAGGGAATCAGCAAGGATGCAGACAGTCAGAGTATGACCTCATGGGACTCTTTGCTCTGTTTCGGAGGGGAGGACAGCCCCAAAAACTCAGGTTGTGCCAGAAGAAGTTGTGGGTTCGGCTTGAAGTCGAAAAAAACTTCAGGAGCGAGATCGAGATGCTTTACGCCACCTCTTGCCTTCTTTGAAGAGTTTGAGTGGTGGCAATGGGTCAAGTCATGCTTAGATTCTTTGTTGTTTGCTGATGTTTTTTCTTCGACTTACCTGAAGACTTTGATCTAGATGAAGGCCGGCCTATGGAACAACTCCTGAAGAATCTGGATCTCGAACAGGACAGGGACCAAACTTTTGACTTGGACCAGTGTCACCTCGGAGTCTTCAGGTGCTTGGCGATGTAGTGTTTCGCCTTGAGGTCTTGTATGGCCTTCAGGTTCATCGACTCGCTGTCAATGTAGGCTTTAGAGTCGGAGCTCGACCCTAGGCACCACAGGGAAATCTGTTGAGGATCTGTCACAGATTTTGTTTGTGGCAGTCCTTACAAGGATTAAAACCTGCCATGTTGGGAGGTGACATATCCCCTGAAAATAATTTTTATTGAGGTAAAGGTTTAAAAAGAGATGAGCGGTAGCACCAGATTCACGTCTGGTGGCAAGGAAAGAAATTAACTGATGTCAGCGTGCAGGAGTGGTGTCTAAATAGGCTCTGCACATCCTTTCTGGAGCAGAACGGCTTTAGTGCAGAGCCATAGGGCACCCCCTATTGGTGCACACAGGTACTACTGAAACGTTGCCAGATCCAGTTTGACGTCTGGGGAATATTCAAAAGGTGAGGAATCTGCAGCTAGAACTCTCTGTAAGAAATCCTCACTTCCTTCTTGTGGCAAGTCATCAGCTACCTTTTGCAACAAATACCATAAGGATCTGTGATATTTGCCCAAGAGGGTAGCAGCACTAGTAGATTTAATTGGCACAGACTTTCTACGAACCGTTTGCTCTCCTTATTAGGAGAAAGCATGGAAGAAGGAGCAGTCTCATGATTCTTACTTGCAGCGGGACAGTCACTGAGTCAGGTGCAGTGCTAAACCTGAACAATGGCTCCTGCTCTGGGGATTTCTATTTTTTTTCTGTAGTACGAACAATGCGACCTTCACAGAAGCAGGGTGAGTAACAAATCCACTGCAGGTTTGAAGAGACTTGGAACAGGAGAAAGGAACGGTCTTGAAGAAACAGGCTGGTGTAAGGCGTCTAACAACACCGAAGTATCAGTAGAAGTGGCTGGCAGTGGTCTATAACATTTATTAGCATTTCTAATCAAGAATATCTGAAAAGTATTGATGCCAATGGGGGAAAATCCTGATTAGTAGTGCTCAACCCAGTTCAGAGAATATCTCCTGGTTTTTGATGTTGAAGAACAACATTAAGGTAAAAAAATATTCCCTTGAAGAACACCTAAAAGAAAGCATGGAACAACAAGGGGCCTGAAAATACAAAGTATTTTAATGGTTGCAAACACTCAGATTCACTAAATCTCTGGATTTGCGACTCCCAGAACGCTTTTTGTAATGGACTAAACCCAATTAATGATTTGGAAAAGGTTTTCTGAATAGTTAAACAAGCTAAGTAAATGTTAGGTGATTGCTATTTGGAAGGGGTGTGTTCTGGGAGTCCTTTCCAAATACTGATTCCTTAAGGTATGTAGTAATGTTTTGAGACCGAAATCAGGTCGCAAAATATTAATATTTTACCACCAATTCACAATCGATGGTATATCATTCGCAAATGCGAAGGCGTACCCAGTGGACCCCTTACTCTCTAAGAATGTTAACAAAAATGTTTTCTGTAGGTAGGGAGTGTTCCATAGGACCATTTCATTCTCCTAAAAAAGTATCTTTTTACTTTTCATTTTTTTTTTTAACTCATTCTGTTTTCCTTTTAGGAAAAAGGGCAGATTTAAGGAATAAGATTGTTTTATTTAAAAACAATCACAAATATGGTGGTTTGCTCACCCGAGCAGGCCACCATACCTATGCCTCTAGCCAATTGTAGTGGGTGGCAATTTATAACCTACCTCATACATATTAATGCGGTATGTTGAATTGTGATCCACGCGGCGGCCAGAGCCATTTTTCTGGCGGGCCCTAGGACACACACGACCCATCTGCTGTATACCTTACATTGGTCTTGGTTTTCAAAGCCTTTCACAAGATAGGGGCCCCCTACTTAAGGGAAAGATTCCAACATTATACACCCCAACGCACCTTGAGGTCATCTGCTCAGCTTCTGACCTCCACGCCTAAGGTCCTGTTGTCTCGGATTGGGGGAAGATCCTTTCAAGTGGTAGCCGCTCGCTTATGGAACACTCTACCTCTTTCTCTCAGACAGGTACAGGATCTCCTCACGTTTAGGAGAAAACCAATGACCTGGCTTTTCCAACTGTAGGTTCCGGCCAGTTTTTTGCATGGAGGCGTTTCTTTCTGTTATCTGTCATGTGGTCTTTTGGTTTCAGCGCCGGGACACTCCTGGGAGTAGCCGCGCGCTTTATAAGTGCCATATATAACATAACAATGATCCAGAATTCTGTGAACTGACCTATAGGTCAGTTTGCTAAATTCTTTTCCATTCACAAAGAGTCAGTGCGCAATTTGCGACCACTTTTTAAAAGTGGAAAATTCGTACATCAGGCCCACGATCTTTTTTAGACTCTATAACGGCAAGAGTAAGGTCTACAATGCCATACAGTCTGAGATCTGCAAGGAGAATGTGACCTCCAAGGAGTCCTCGATATCCTTGGTGATGCTGTGTCAGAAGTAATGTATGGTCTTGATGGTGGGGCTGTTGCCTTTGACCCAGCAACTGGAATGACTGGTGAAGTGCATCTTCGTGGTGAAGTTTCCAATGGTGTAACGGACTGGGGAGGCGATAGGACTCTTCAGGGTGGAGACTTCAGTAGTTCACCCACTGGAGTAGTGGATGTTGTAAGAAACTAGGGGGCAGATTTACAAGCCCCTTGCGCCACTTTTGCGTCACTTTTTCCATGTTAAAAGTGACGCAAAAGTGGCACAATGGGCTTATAAATCTGTCACTAGGTGTGTGAATACTCATAATCTGAGGTCGCAGGCAGTCTCCAAACCCATTACACAGACTGGTGAAGAAAGGCGGAAGTATACCTCGAAGTTGAATAGTGCTGTGACATGGCAGACTCCATTGATGTCAAAAGGCTGTGCTTCTTCGACGCTGAATGCCTTCTCAATGGTGAACCAACTCTTGATGGCAAACAGGTAGCCACATATCAGGCCTCCATGTCATGTACATTGAGGTCCATCATGAACAGCTTTCCATAAACATGCCTCCCTCTTTGGAGGAGTCCTCAGAGATGGAAATTGGAGCACTGGTAGAAGGTTCCCCTTCTCCTCAGTCCACTGACCTACCAGTCCATCCTTAGAGGGATGAGTGATAGCTGCGCTTTTCCTACTGAAGTCAAAGAAGGTGTATTTCCCCCCCGGTCCTTCAGGGTGCACCTTGAAAACTTTCTGTAGTGGGAGCATTTGTCAAGAATGTGGATATCTAGAAAGTCTACAGTACAAAGATAATGAGTATCTATGTGTACCCTTTTCTGCCACATGAGGGCCATTTCACAAAAAAGGTATGGCATTTTTGGTGAAGAAAGTAAAATAATTTCTTTCAGGAAAGAAAAGAAAATACTCTAAGTCCCTAGGGACATCAAGTAAAGATGTTTAAAGAAGGTTTAGGAAGGTGTCCAGTAGATGAAGCCAAAATGGACAAAGGTCAGTGCTCCAGGATCTTGTCACCAGGAGCCAGAAAAAAGAAATGGAGCAAATGCCACTGAGAAAGCATGATGGGATACTGGAGGATTGTAAGGTCTAATAGATGCAGTGTTAATTTTCTAGTATTACATGGTTGTAGCCTATTTCACTACATTGCACTATCTTTTCATTCTGATTCCTTTAAAAGGAAAAGGTCTGTGGAAGATTTTTTTTTCTTCCTGGTTCCCTTTGTGACTTTTATATATTTTAATAAAGGCTTGACTTGTAAAAAAATGAATAAATAATAAAGAAAATTAACGGATTTTCACATAATCCCTATTTTGAACCGTTCTTGTGCCGTGCGCAAGGCCAAAATACACAACTGGGGTGCCATTTATATCGGAAGAAATGCGGGTAACACTGGGTAGTAGTAATTGTGTGAATCTGCACAAAATTCCAGCAGATAACCCTCACAGTAATGTGAGGAAAATCTGTGATTTCCTCTCGATTGCCAAGGGGCTGGGCATGCTCTGCGCCCTAGGCAGTCAGAAAGATTGTTGGTGCTTTAGGGCCCGGGATTGGTGCACGCCTAGGGGTCAGTCCCCTCCATCCCAATAAATATGTAACCAAGACATTCCCTAGTGTTCTAGTTCTAGTGGGCTTTCTACCCCCCTCTCCCCCCGGGGCAGATTGGTGTTAATTCCCCTTATCCACTCACCAGGGGGACAGAAAGACTGTTGGGGTCCCGGGGTGGGTTGGGAGCACTGGCCAGTGCCTGTAGGGCCTCTCACCCACCCTGCAATGATAGCTGCCACATGTCTAGTGGAGTGGATCCCTGCTTGGGGATTCGTGTGTCTAATGCGATCCCCAAGTAGGGGGCGAGACACTGGAAAGGGGACATTGTTCTCTTTCCAACCGTGCGTCTCTTGTGTTGATTGGGGGAGGGAAGAGTTAAGCACTAATCAAAACTGAAAGCTTTCCCTTTTGTTTTGCTGTCATGTCAGTGTGCTGTGGATCTTGAACAGTTTGTACCTGAGCATGGGGAAGTGTGGTTCTACTCTGCCTACTTCTATCCAACTATTATTGTTAAAATTTTTGGTTTAGGTCCCCTAACAACATTTGGGCCTGTTCCTTTTTTTATACCAATATTATCTAAAGAAAAGATCAACTTATTTTCTTGAGGAGGGAAGCTCAGCCACCGGCTTGATTTAGCTCTCGTCCTTCAGGGGTCTTTTCACAGGCACTAAGCAGGAATGCTTCGTGCCCCAGCATTAGCGTTATGGTATTTTACTTGCATACATAGCTCCCTTCCCTGCTTAAGCATTATACATGCTAGATTTCTTTTTTCCTTTAAACTTTCCCCTTGTTGACACCTATTTCTACATTTCCCAGCTCTTCTGATTCCATTTTTACCGAGTTGCTACTCTTATAATCTAATTGTCCAGATGATGACAATGTAAGTACTGATTTTGGTGTCAAAACCTCAACAAACCTTTCAGTTTTGACCTACATGATACCCATAAGGAGGATGGTTAGTAAGAAAAATGCCAGCATCTACCCACCTGCTACCAACTTAAAATTGTAGCAGCCACTTAAGTGTTTATACCATGTACTTGTCCTTTTCGTTCATGTTGCAGAGGACCATCATTTGAGCACTGTGCCATCACTTATTCACCACTGGCGCACCCTCTTATGTCCTCATTTGTATGTACTGAATCTCACATTACATAACTGATAAACCTTCGATGGTGTTGTGTGTTGTACAACTTTGGGTGATTAATTCCACTGGTTACATTTTAGGTGTCCCCTAATACTGAAGATTCCAGAGGACCTGGAAATAACGAGCATTTTGTGTATTGCCTGGTGGTTTTAGAGCATTTACTGTAGTTGGTTGTATACCGTGCGTGTCTGCAGGTTGCTCGCCTGCTGCCTCGGCAGGTTCAGTGTAGCATCTCACATGACTGACTGTATCCAGTGCCTGGTGGGGTCTGCTCCTCTAGTACTCCCGGGGTGGGGGATGGGGGCATAGAGCTGTGCTCAAATAGTTGCACCAATATATTAATGTAATTTGCATACATTCTTGCTGTTACTCCTCTTCCGGCAATTACCCACCTAAGAACACCAACCGAAGACAGAGTAGTAACACCAGACTGTCCCATATGCATGACACCTAGGGGCACATGCATCATTTTTGCCCCTTTGCGACCGCAATTTTTGCATTTGGGATGCATCATCCCAAATGCAATTATCGCTATTTAAGTAATCGCAAAATTTGCGATTACTTAAATTGCAATTGCATTTAGGGAGTCGCAAATTGTGATTTCCTAAATGCAATGCAACAAAAAAAAAATTGTGATTTTAATTTTAAGAAACACAAATCACCATCAACTAAAAGTTGATGTTAATTTGCGAAAACGTTGAAAAATGCAAAAAAGTGCATTTTTCAAAGTTCTATTTTGCACATAAACATGCCCTTGGGCATGTGTGTGTGCAACATGTTTTTTAATTGCACTTTCAGGGGTGCATCAGGGTGTCCTTTTGGCACCCTTGCACCCTTGAAATTGCATGCGCAATTTGCGAGTGCCTATTTGGTACTCGCAAATTGCGCATGCAATTCCCATTAATTCCTATGGGCCTATAGGCCCATAGGAATAATTGGGAAGCCATTCCTTATCTGCGATTCACAATTTGCGAGTCGCAAATAGGAAATGGGTAGGAATCGCACAATATTTTGCGATTCCTACATGAATAGCATTTTGTGATTCCCAAATAGCAAATCGGTAAAATTAGCTATTTGAGAATCGCAAAATGCGGGCTTGATGCATGTGCCCCTAAATGTTACATAAAGCCAGCTCAATTTCTAAACATATTTATGAAAGTAGCACAAATACTTTATTCACATATATACATAAATGCTCCAAAGTGTGATCACATGCTGCAAATGACTATATATATATATATATATATATATATATATATATATATATATATATCTATCTATCTATCTATATATATATATATATATATATATATATATATATATATATATATATATATATATATATATATATATATATGTATATGTATATATATATATATATTCACTGAACAAAACAAAGGTTAAGGTGACATTATAATTAGGTGAAAATGTATTTGCCAAAGTTACGTTTGGAACTAAAAAAATCACAGAAATTCACCAGTTAGCAGAGCTAACTGTAACATGGGCCCCGCCATGAACTGCTTATGACCTCACATATTACATCACTCATGACATGTTCAATGACATCATTTATGACATTGCTGATGACATTTTTAATGACATCATTGATTACATCATTGATGACATCACTGATGACATCATCCAAGCTACTTTTGTACACATTACTCTATAAAGGACTATGGCATTAGAGGTATGAAAGTAAGTATATAATAGCTCACAATAATATGAAGCATCATTAATGAAATGACACATACAACCACCTTAAGTGAAGCAAGCTTCTGTTATGTGCAACATTGACACATTGACACTCTACGATACACTTCATGGGTAACTTAGCTCATGGTGACAATCAACCACACAAAGAGGGGTAACCCCTGCCGTGCACGGTGTTCAATCTGTATACAACTGTTCAGAGAAGAAAACAAGTTACTTACCTGTAACTTTGGTTCTCCAGTATTGGCAACTTTCATAGATTCCCATAGCTTGTATCATTCCCCGTCGTCGGAATGGGAGCCTCAGTAAACAAAAAATACCATAGCAGTAGGTACAAAAGAGAAAGAAAGGCTTAGGCCTCATCTCATTTTGTAGCATATCCACCTCTTTTTGTAAAAGAGACCAAAATAATACAACAACCAATCAGATTAGCCTCACCCCATAGAACCCTCCTGAGAGAACCTCAGAGCCTCAGATTTTCGTAGCCGTTGTGGAACAATATAACAGAATATGCTGAAGGATGAGCTTTCCCAGGGGAGGAGGGGAGGAGCATGGGAATCTATGAAAGTTACCAATACGGGAGAACCAAAGTTACAGGTAAGTAACTTGTTTTCTTACTCCAGTATTGGAACTTTCATAGATTCCCATAGCTTGTATCAGAATAGCTAGCAGTTAGGAAAAAAGGAAGCACATTTTGTGTAAAAATACATTGTATCACCTTGCATGTATAGAAGCATGAGAAATAAAAATTACCAAACACCAGTCAGTAAACATAATCAGATACAAAATGTGCGAACCAATAACAGGAAGGAGGGTTAGAAGGGAAAGCTCACTGCTCACTGAAAGAGATTCCGTAGAACAGCCTGTCCCACTGCAGCATCGCTCCGCATGGAAGATTCCAAGCAGTAATGTGTCGTGAAGGTATGGGCACTGCTCCATGTAGCTGCCCTGCAAATGTCTTTGATCGGTACTCCAGCGAACAGAGCAGCTGAAACCGAAACTGATCTTGTCGAGTGCGCCCGGACTCGCCCTTCTAGGGGCTTACCAGCCGCTTGGTGACAGAAGTGGATGGCGCTGGCAATCCATCGAGCAACCCCTTGTTTTGAAAGGGGAAAACCTTTGTGAGGTGCACTGAAGGCGACAAAGAGCTGAGTAGATCTCCTGAAGTCCTTGGTGCGTTGAATATAACATTTTAAACACCTCTGAACATCTAGAGAATGAAGAGACCTCTCCGCTGGAGTTGTCGGTCTAGAGAAAAAAGACTTAAAAATGACTGGCTCATTCAAATGAAAATCCGAAGGAACCTTCGGGATGAATTTTGGATTTGTCCTCCGAATAAGGGTGTCTTTGTTGAACTGCAAGAACGGATCCTTAATAGTGAGAGCCTGAAGTTCACCAACCCTCCTGGCTGATGTTAAAGCGAGGAGGAGGGCCACCTTCCATGAGAGAAATTTAAGATCCGCCCTATGAATTGGCTCAAACGGAGGCCTTATGAGTTGAGAAAGGACCAAGTTGATCTGCCACACGGGTGGAGGAGGTTGAACTGGAGGGAAAACCCTAAAAAGTCCTATTATAAATTGTTTCACGATTCTCGCAGACCAAAGAGAAGGGCCTGAAGATATTCGTCTGAACCTAGAGATCGCCGCCAGGTGAACCTCGATAGAAGAATGTGCGAGACCTGACTTGGCCAGAGACAAAATGTATGGCAAAATCTGATGAGGAGCAGAAGAAAACGGATGAATGTTCTGCTGGCGACACCATAGGCAGAAACGTTTCCATTTTGAACGATAGGTCTTATTCGTACTTGGTGCGCGGGCCTGTGCTAGCACCACTCTACATTCGTGAGGGATATTCAAGCCCTGAAATTTTCTGTGCTCAGGAGCCACGCAGACAACGACAGAGATCTCGGGTCCGGATGTACCACTTGGTCCTGGGAGATTGTCAATAGAGAAGGAATTGGACGGGGTGAATTGGATGATCTTGGGAGAGCAGGAGAAGCTCTGTAAACCAAAACTGGCGGGGCCACGCCGGTGCCACTAGAATCATTCTGCAGGGTTCTGCTTTGAGCTTCCTGAGTAGTAGTGGGATTAGAGGAATTGGAGGAAAGGTGTAAACAAAGGCACCTGACCAGGCCATCGAAAGCGCATTCCCCAGTGATCCCTGATGGTGTTCCCTGCTTGCGTAGGACTGGCATTTCTGTTCTCTGGAGTGGCAAACAGGTCTATGGAGGGTCTGCCCCAAAGATTGAAAACTCTCTCCAGAGTGCGCTGATCCAATTCCCACTCGTGGCTCACAGATTTGAGACGACTTAGCGTATCCGTTGTCTTGTTGAGGGCACCTGGAAGATGTTCCGCCGAAAGTGAAATTTGGTGACAAATAATCCACTCCCGAATCTCTTGTGCCTCCTTGGACAGCAGAGGAGACCTTGTTCCACCCTGCTTGTTCACGTAATGCATGGCCGTTGTGTTGTCTGTACGGACCAGGACGGTGGATTTCCGAATCCTCGGAAGGAAAGCCTGTAAATCTAAACAAATTGCTTTTAGCACCAGTAGGTTTATGTGGAGAAGACGTTGCTTGGGCCGCCAGCGGCCGCTCACTTGAAGGTCTTGCAAGACCGCTCCCCAGCCTTCCAGAGAGGCGTCTGTGGTAAGTATCAACGGAGCTGAGGTGACAGTGAAGGTGAGACCCTTTGAGATATTGTCTTTGACCATCCACCATCTGGCTGCCTCTTTCATAAGAGGAGTGATGAGTACTTTGTTGTCGAAAGAGCAGTCTGCCTGGCGCCACTGCAAATCCAATTGCTCTTGGAGCGGGCGCATATGAAGTCTGCAATGCGGAATCAAGGGAATGCAAGATGAGATCGTTCCTAGAAGAGATTTGTATAGGGTAACAGACAGAAACCGTCTTGTTTGCAAATGACGGGCGGAGGTGATCAGTCTTTGCTGTCTTTCCTCTGATGGAAAAGCTTTGTAACAAGCTGTGTCCAGCATTGCCCCCAGGAACTTGGCCGACCTGGAAGGACAGAGGACTGACTTGTTCTTGTTGAGTTGAAGTCCCAGATGACTGAAAAGTCGAGTGCAGCTTTCGACTGCTTTTGAGGCTGCTTGAGAAGAAGGAGCTTTCACCAACCAGTCGTCTAGATAAGGAAAAACCTCTAGCGATTGTTTTCTGAGAAACGCTGCGACTGGGGCCAAGACCTTTGTGAATATCCGCGGCGTGGATCTTAGTCCGAAAGGCAGGACCTTGAATTGAAAGTGGCTCTTGGCTACTGTAAAGCGTAAAAACCTCCTGTGGGTCGGGTGGATGGGAACATGGAAGTATGCGTCCTCGAGATCTGGAGTGGCCATGTAATCCCCTGGATTGACAAGCCGCAAAATGTCCTGTAGGGATACCATCCGAAACAAGAGTTTTATGAGATAGGTGTTGAGCTCCCTCAGGTCTAAAATTGGGTGCCATTTGTCTATGGTCTTGCGAACGAGAAAGAACCGGGAATAGAATCCTTTGCCTCATTGGGACAGAGGTACTGGCTCTATCGCTCCTTTGAGAAGTAGTTGGTGAGCTTCTAGCCGTAGAAGGTGCAGATGTTTGGATTCAGTGGCGCGAGGGGCTCTGGATGGTGGCTGGTGTTGAAACTCCATTGTATGGCCAAAACGGATGATATGGAGGACCCACCGATCTCATGTTATGAGATTCCAGTTGTGGAGGTATTGTGATATCCTGCCCCCCACTGGTGTCACAGGGGGCGAAGGAACAGTAGACTGAGCTGGGAAGCCGCTATTGGCGCTTAGAGGAATCCCTCCCCTGGCGCCCTTGTTGTTCTCTAGAGGGTTGGCGAGAGAAAGACGACGATTGGCCCTGTCTTTGAGAATACTGGGGCCTGTAAGACTGAGATTGTTGCAAATAGGAGGAATAGCGCTGCTGCTCGTATCCACCTCTATATGAAGAAAAACCTCTTCCTCTCGCACCACGGAAAGGTACTTTGCGGTATTACAAAGTCCCAAGGGACTTCGCTGTTTTAGTGTCCTTTTTTATCTCCTGCAGCGCATCGTCCACATGCTTTCCAAAAAGCATCTCACCATCGAACGGCAGATCTAGTATTTTATTTTGGACTTCCGGGCGAAGCCAGGTGGCCCGAAGCCAGCCCTGCCGCCTAAGGACTGCAGCAGCTGCCAAAGAGAGGAAAGCTGTGGTAGCAATGTCCTTTGCGCAATCTATAATTTCCGAAGAAGAACGCTCTCCTTCCTCCAGGATTTTCTTTGCGTCAGCCTTCGCTCCCTCAGGTAGCTAGTCCAAATACGGAGATAAATCGCACCACATCTGGCGATCATATTGTCCCAGAATCGCCAAGGCTTTAGCCGCCCTGACCAGGAGGCTGGACATAGAGGAGAACCTCTTACCCACATTATCAAGGCGCCTACCCTCTTTATCCGGTGGTGTGGTAAGGGGCGCAGACGAATTCTTTGACTTCCTTTGGGCCGCTTGAGAAATTACAGAGTCCGGCTTCGGTTGGCTAACCAGACAAGCAGGGCTATCTTCCGGAGCTTTGTACTTTTTCTCCAGTCGAGGAAGAACAGGCATGACGGTAGCTGGAGATTTCATTACTTTAATCCCCTCATTCCAGACATGATCCACAATTGGAATAGAATGGACAGACTTTTTATAAGGCTCTTTAAAATCATAAAGAAAACACTCCGACTGTACTGATGGTATGGGAAGATCGAAGCGTTTGGATGCTCTTTCCATTAAATTGTGAAAGCCCCCTATATCTGCTGGCGGAGAATCCGCAGGATCCGGAGATGTAGAAGCGGGATCCGGAATTATATTGTCATCTCATTCCCTATCAGGATCTGGGACTGAGAGTGTGTCCTGGTCATCATCCGATGAGTCATCATGAACTGTGACTACATTTTGTTGAGGTTCCATTGGCTCCGGAACCGGAGCTTGTGGAAGCAGAGGTGGATCAGGAGCAGAAGATCGTGGTGGAGGTGGAGGTGGAGGCACTTGCACCGACTGTTGACCTGAAGATTGAGATGGAAATCTTTTCTATATAATCCAGCAACATGAATTGTAAATCAGAAATCAGTGAAGACGGCATTGCCACCATGCCCTGCTGCGACTGTTCCTGCCTAGTTTGCGGCAGATATTGTCCTTGGTCTGCATAGTAGTCCTCAGAATCAGATTCCTGAAACTTGACGTGTAATTGGGATGGACTATATGCATCCCTGTAAGGTCCCTCATCTTCATCTGAAAACTCCTCCTCCAAAAGGAGTTCTAGAGGTAATGGTTTCACTCTACAAAGAAAAGTCATCTCCGGTGTAATCTGGTGTCTTTTTATTGAAATTGCCACACTTTGAATCGTCGACAAGCCTGGACCGTCATCGACGAAGGAGAGATCGTCGACGGAATCGTCGTCAAGACCGTCGTCAGTATTATGCTGAAAGCTGTAGATGTAGTCGTCGACGTCGTCGTCGACGTCTACACCATCCTTGTCGTCATACTCGTCGACGTCGAGGTAGACATCAACGTCGATGACATGGAAACTTGAATCTTAGGTTGCAGGGTCGACGAAGTCGTCGTCAACGAAGTTACTGGAGACGACAAAGCTCTCGTCGACGAGCCCGTTGACGGAGCTGAAATCGACGTCAATGGATTTTTCTACGCAGTCGTCGACGTACCTGATGCTGTTGTCGTCGGTGGGCGGATTTTATTGTCAACTTTCCCCTCAGGCAGGACGGAACCTGGTTTTTTTAATAGTCTTCGCTTCTCAGAAGGTGGAGGTGAAACCGAAAGCCCAAAACTCACCTCAGACCAGTCCTTCCCTCTCCTTTACACCTCGGTGAGATTTGATGGGACTGCGCCTGTCAGACCTATCAGAGGTCTTTTGTAAGGCTTTGGCAGGGAGTCAGAAGAAGTTGAAGACCTACCCCTCTTTTGAGACCTCCTTGAAGATGTCGCAGAGGAGGCATCATCACTGTCACTCAAAGTCGGGTCTTTCCGTGACTTTAACTTTTGCAACCAGGTGAGCAAGCGTCCCTCTCCGTCTCTCAAGGTCTTTGAAGAGAAGGTACGACAGATCTTGCAGTCGGTGGCCTTGTGGTCAGGGTACAAGCAATAAATACAGCCCTTATGTTTGTCCTCCACATAAAGCCTCTTCTTTGAACAAGTAGCACAGGTTTTGAATAAAGCCTTTTTCTCCTTGTCAGACATCCTGAAGAACGCGGAAGAGAAAAACAGTTGAAAAAACACAGAAGTTGAAGAGAAATCTGAGCAGAGCTCAGTGGAGACTCCCTTGCACAACGTGCGGTAGAAAATCTGAGGCTCTGAGGTTCTCTCAGGAGTGTTCAATGGGGTGAAGCTAATCTGATTGGTTGTTGTATTATTTTGGTCTCTTTTAGAAAAAGAGGTGGCTATGCTACAAAATGAGATGATGCCTAAGCCTTTCTTTCTCTTTTGTACCTACTGCTATGGTATTTTTTGTTTACCGAGGCTCCCATTCCGACGACGGGGAATGATACAAGCTATGGGAATCTATGAAAGTTCCAATACTGGAGTAAGAAAAACTTCCTCTAGAAACTCGAGTCCTGTTACATAACTAATGCCCTACTACAGACAGTCTAAAACCTTTTCCAGTTAGCAAACCGCTCGTGAGAAATGAAGCGGAAATGAGTAGGAAAGTGGGTACTATAAGCAGTGTGTACCCTATGCAGAGAGTTTACCTTCTACCACACTATTTGCAGACAGCCAACCCCTCATGAGGAATATACACCATATCATTAAACAGTATCTACTAAGAAAAGTGTTCACTCTATGCACATTTCCTCTCCACATACAGACTACTCACTGTAAACACCTAAGGCCTGAAAGTGCTATAGGTCATTCTCATCCCCAAGGGCAACACTTTACTTATAGGGGAAGGGGGCACATGGAGCCCTCCCTAAGCCTTAAGAGGCTCAGGTGACCCATTCCCCTGGGACCAAATACTTTTACATTAAGGGAGTGAGGTCGCGTGGCTCACCTTCCCAAGTCCAAATGGGCCGAGAGGACCCAATTCCCCAGGACCATATTTAAATTATTGGGGAGGAGGGCGTGTGGCCCCTTTTCCGAGCCATCCCACAGGGCCGATTACCATAACTAAGGGGAGCAGACTTGCCTTTTCTGCCCACACTGATGAAGACAGGGAAGGCATGGTGGGCTCTCCGGGACAGAGTAATTGAGTTGGCCCAAGGCTCAGGGAAAGGGGCTTTATGGCCCCCCTCTCTTTAAAGTTCATTTTGGCCCTGGGGAGATGGGGTCCCCAGGCCGTACAAAGGTTCGGAATGGGGTCTGCGCCCCCCCCCCCCTTTTTACACCAATCAGCCCTGGAGAACAGGGTTCCCGGGGCCTTTAAAGGCTCTGGAAGGTGCCTGCCCACCCCTTTTTTTCCCCAATAAGACTCCGGGGATGGGGTCCCCGGGCCGCCATTGGCTCAGGGAGGTGAGCCGGGCACCTCCTCCCCTTATTTAAGATACCTGGCCCTAGGGAATGGGTCTCCAGGGCCCGAAACGGGCTCGGGAAGGGGGGGGGGCCTACTCACTCCTCCCTCCCTACATGTGGCGACCGACACTGGGTTTCATAGATATATGGTGTGTATATATGCGTGTATATATGTGTGTGTGTGTGTATATATATATATATATATTTTATCTACTGGCGGTCGCCAGTAGATAGTTATAGTTAGGACCGTGTTTCCATAGGAAATCCGCAACATTCTATTTGGAATAACTTTGGCGCCGGATGACGAATCCTCGCGAAATTTTCAAAATAGGTGGGGCGCTCCGCTCCGCTCCTACCCTGAAAGTCTCGGGGGGATTCGTCAAGCGGGGGCTGAGAAAAAGGGGGGTCCCAAAACGCGTTTTCCCCATGCAATTTTCCATAGGGACCTTTAGTCCAAGGTACAGCCCGAACGGCTGAACAGAATTACTTGAAATTTGGCAGAGAGGTAGTCCTCAGCTCAGGGAAGTGCCTTTTGCAGGTCTGGTGTCAATCTGTTCAGTAGTTCCTGAGAAAATCAAAAGTAAAATCATATATATATGTGGGCGGAGCCTAACCACACATCTCATCCTGAGATCTGATTGGCTGTCGGCACTTCATCCAAGAAGTGTTGGCAGCCATCTTGGGACCAATATACATGATAGCACCTCATTAAAAAGCATTGCAGTTAATAGAAGGTTTAAAGACTTTAGTTACATTATAAATCATTTGTTGATGGTACCATACTCATTTTAGGAATTGTGGTATGTTCTAAGGTGATTTCACCATGTGAAAAAGCCTTCTGCTGGGATATCATGATTGAGAGAAAAATATTTTCTCATGCTTTTCCCACAGAGGTTTGGAAGGTGATCTATAAGCTAAACTGAGAGCTTATTTTCTGTAAATTCACATTATTTTTCTCAGTCATGTGAGAATGAAGTCTGACATTCTCAGTAAAACATGTACATCCAACAAGGGCAGACACTGTCAGTTGATTCCTTTGTGTTCTACTGCAGCTTCCCAGAGTGTTCCAAAGAACAACTAGAGCGCTAACAGTCCTACTTATGATAAAAGTATGGCACACCTGAAGCCATGTTGCTTGGATTAAAGTGGTAACTCTTAAAACATTTAATTTGGTTCATTTTTCCATAAAAAGTATGATTAGTGCTGCAGAAAGAAAAATTAGGGCACATTTTGAGTGACTTCTCAAATCCTCTTCTATTTCATTAAACAATTCTGACATGCAGACTGAAACATGCACTTTCAATACCAGCAGCAGTTTTCCCTGGTGAGCAGTAGCTTTACTACAGTGATCTAATGAGCAAAAAGAGTGCTAACATTCTGAATTTATGGCAAATGTGTGACACATCTGAATGCCTTCTTGATGGAATCAAAGTAAAAAACTGAAAGTATTTCCTACTGAGGAGACTGCAGTAAATGGGGAAATTTGGAAACTTCATAACAAATAAGTCTCCCAAGATGGCCACCAGAGACAAAAGAGCCCAAACGTAGCCCAAATATCACCCAGATGTAGCCCAAGTATAGCCCAATTACAGAATATCCCAGAGTGTTCTTAAAAACAACTAGAGCGCTTACTGTCTTCATTATGACAAAAGTATGGCACACCTGAAGCCATCTTGATTGGAATAAACTGGTAACACTTAAAACATTTAATTTAAAAAGGAACACAATGAGGGGGTTCATTTTGCCATAGAAATTATGATTAATGCTGAAGAAAGAAAATGAGGGCACATTTTGAGTGACTTCTCAAATCCTCTTCTATTTCATTAAAATATTCTGACATGCAGACTGAAACATGCACTTTTAATACCAGGAGCAGACTTCCATGGTGAACAGTAGTTTTACTACAGTGATCTAATGAGCAACTAGACTGCTAACTTTCAGAATTTATGGCAAATGTGTGACATATCTGAATACCTTCATGATGGAATCAAAGTAAAAAACTGAAAGCATTTGCTACTGAGGAGACTGCAGTACATGAGGAAATTAGGAAACTTCATAAAAAATAAATCTCCCAAGATGGCCACCGGAGACAAAAGAGCCCAAATGTAGCCCAACATCACCCAGATGTAGCCCAAATATAGCCCAATGACAGAAGTGTGCAAAACACTTATTATTTTGTGTTTTTGCAGTGTTATATAGTGCAGACTTGTCAGGTATTGGGGTGCTTTACACGAGCATTGGTTACATCACACAAGAACAAATTCATTTTAGTTGTAGACATGGGGAGACTAAGTGATTTGACCAGAATCACAGAATGTCGAGCTGAAGTAGAAACTCCAACCTGGTTCCCCAGTTGCAAAGTCTGCAGTTCTGGAAGTAACACCACATCCTCTCCCCTAAGTGCAACATTTAATCAAGTGGTCAACTGGATAAAAAAACATAAAGATAACAAATAATTTAAAAGTGCTTTGTCGCTATTTGAAAACTCAGAAAATGTGTCCTTATTTTAGTCTTTTAGAGCACTAACCATAATTTTGATGCCAATAAGACCCTCTCATATATGTAATTTCTAAAGGAAATGCTCTAGGTATTACAGTTTTGATTACATCAAGATGACGTCGCGTTCCACACTTTTGTAATAAATATAGAATGTTAGCAATCTAGTTGTTCATTAGGATAATTTAACCACACTGAGCAGGCAGGAAGTAGGGGTGGGCGGAATTTGCGTAACCGCATTACGCAAATCTCCGCGAAACGGTAAAAAATCTCCGCGAACATGCAGAAATTCCGTGAACACGCGGAATTGCATGTTCGCGATGCTTTTTTCCTGTCCACAGTTGCTGTTTGCGTGCTCGGGGAGAAATATCTCGCGAACACGCATTTTGAGAATGCGAACAAGAAAACATTTCGCGAAGTCGCGGAAAGCAGAATTTTGGTCAATTTCGCGTTCTCCGCGGAACGCGAAATTACCAAAATTCTGCAAATTCCGGGAGCGGAACGGAATTTACCACCCAGGCCTAGCAGGAAGGGCCGTGGCAGCACAACAGACTATGGAGGGCAGTGGAAGGGGGGCCCGGGGCAACAAACCAACAATACAGGACTTGCAAGAGAGGCTGTGGCAATGTAATAGACCATTGTGGGCAGAAGGAAGAGGCAATGGTAGTACAACCATACATGCCAACAGACCCGATTCAGCCAGGAAACGTCCAATGTTTTTAAGCTCAAATGGGCTTTATTTGATCTGTCTCCTGTCTACACTCTCCTCTTTTTCAATGTAACTCAAAGGGGAAAATCAATACCCCAGTTTTTTTTCAAAATCTCCCTCTTACCAAGTTCAAAATGTTCGCAAGTATGGTACATTGGATCATGGAAGGAAATGGGGTAGGGACATGGACTTGGATAACAGAGGACAGGAGGGACATGGAGAGGTGCACCAAACTGACCCTGCAGGGCAGGCATCAGGGTTTGCAGCAGCACAATACGCCACACAGGGCAAGCGGGACGGGAGTGCAGCACAACAATCCATAGAAAGCAAGAGGGAGGGGACAGGTCCATGCACATGGACAACAGAGAACAGAGGGGCAAGAGGCAATGGTAGCTAGCTGACCATAATGGACAGACAGGAGAGAAAACTGCAGCATAACAGACCATAAAGGGCAGGAGGGACGGATCAGGGGCATTACAATGGAACAGACAAGCCGGGAGGGAGTAGGGGTCTGCACATGTAAACAGAGGGCTGGGGGCAAGGGGGCAGGAGCAGCAAGATAGCCATGGAGGTCAGGCAGGATGGGCACTAAAAGCAAGACACACCATGAAGAGCAACAGTGAGACTGTGATGGCATACACACAGACCATGGAGGGAAGGTGGGAGGGGGTCAGGGGCAGCTAACTGACCACACAGGGAAGGTGGGAGGGGCCATGGCAGCACAGAAGACCATGCATGGCAAGTGGGAGGGTTAGTGGCAGCACAATGGCTATGATGGGCAAGAAGGAGGGTGCAGGGGCATGCACAAAGGACGATGGAGGATAGAAGGGAGGGTCAGGACCTGTGCACAGACAAGAAAGTTCAGGGGAAGGGGCCTCACAACAGACCGCACGGGGCAGGCAGGAGGAGCCGTTGCAGCACAACAGACCAGGGAGGGCAGAAGGGTGTGGCAGTACAATGGACCATGTAGGACAGGAGGAAGAGGATAGGGGCATGGCATGTAGACAGGCAGGGTGGAGGTGGCAGGGACAGGTTACAGTCATCTGACAATGCTAGGCAGGTGGGAGGGGAGTGGCAGCTCAACAGAACACTCAGAGTAGATAGGAGTGGCAGGTCCATGGAACATGGTGGGCAAAAAGGATGGAGCAGGGGCATGCACAAAGACATCGGAGGGCAGGGGGGAGGAGAATAGGGGCAGCAAGCTAAGCACAGAGTTTAAGCAGGAGGTCTATGATGGGGCATAGAATTGGGCAATGGAGGGCAGGAGGAGTGGACTGGTACATCATACTAAATTGAGGGCAGTGGCAGCACATCAGACCATGCATGGCAGGAGGGAGGAGGCTAGTCCATGGATTCAGACAACAGAGGATAGGGAGGAGGGGGATGGGGCAGCAAGCTAACTGTTCAGAGAAGGCAGGTATTAGGAACTTTATTGTTTTTAAAACGTGTGTCTGTGCGAACTACTTAAAATATGAACAAGTATGCAGCATAATCTCACTTTTATTCAGGAAGAAGTGGACGTTTGTGACTGTGACTCCGGGCTCACTTGGCAGAAACACCCCCCTGACCCTCCACCCCCTATCGCAAAATGTAATGCCCATGAAAAGGGTAGGTGAACACAGTGTTATATAGAACATAGTCCTGAGAGCACGATTGAAAATGAAAACTATATATAGTGTATGGTATAAACTATGCACCAAAAAGTGTGATATAAGAGGAACCGGGCGTGAAATATAATATGCAATACATTGTGCGCAATGACAGATTCATTGGAGAGCGCGAGATAGCACAGGCACTAGCGCGTGCTATGCGATATGCGCCTTGGAGTGTAATATGCACAGGGCAGTGTTGTGTAACCTAACTAGTCTCTAAAGTTGTAATATAAAATATGTGCTGGGGAGTGTAACGTTGCATATGCACTGTGACAAAGATATGGATCCCAGATTGTAATATGTATGGCATAGCACTGTGCGTTATAACATAGGCATCGAGGAAGGCACGTTAGATGGGGCAATATAACCCGTGCGAAGACAAGTGTGGCATGACATATTCACGGGGTGGTGTTACAGTGCACATGGGCTAGAGAGTGTCATAGCATATGCACTAGCTGGTGGAATACAACACAGAGGTGTGTGGCACTCGGCAGGCAATGGTGGGTGTAACACAGCATTGGGCTCTGCCAGGAGCGCGCTGTGACTCTCAAGTGATGTTCGTCCCCTTTCCAGAGAGTAAAATAAAAAGTATTACACATCCGGCAGTGGATGTGTGTTTTATTACCCGTGAGGGGGGTTTCTTGCATAGTTTTGGTCGAATTTTTGTCGAATCCCCTTTGAATGGCTTGGTGTGCATGTGTATTAAATGTGCCCGTCAATAGCTACCCATGTTTGTATAAATAAACGACAAGGGTGTCTACCGGGATTAGGCACGGTAGGGCATCAGACATGTCAGAGCTTCACTAGTGGTGTAAATACATTCCACGTGGATTCATTGTATGCATAGTCGCCTTTTAATGAATATCACGCAAATCGTCATGGTGATAGGTACGTACGGTTTGTCCAGCATGTCCTAGGTGTGTCTATAAATATATATTTTTTAAAAATAATAAAAAACAGTGGCCGGCCCTGGGGATTGGGGTCAAAAAAATATAATTAGGAGACAGGCCCTGGGGGATGGGGTCATCAGGGCCAATAAATTAGAATAAGAAGGGGAACCACACAGCCCCCCTTCTTATAAAATTAAAATAAATAAAAGACTGGCATCGTGCCGGAGGCCACACCACCTCCTTGCAGCACTCTGCAAACGCGCCCCCTGGTGAGTTGTAAGTTGGGGAATTAATTCCTCTTCCATACTGAGGGTCCCTGAGGGCCAACTAGCCCAATAGGCATCTCCAGAATGCGCCAGGGAGCTGCGCTGCAGACAGGTGTTCTGAGGCCAAGCCCCTTTTTACACCTCTCTGCAACGCAGCTCTGTGGCGCTTACAGGAGGTACCTAGTGGTCTAGTTTGACCCTAGGGACCCTTAGGATTCAAGGGGACTTAATGACTTAATCTCTCAACTTAGAACAGCCACAGGGCGCGTTTACACAGTGGTGAAGGGAGGGGACGGGGCCTGAGGTGACGTGTGCAAACACGCACTATGGCACGTTTTAAATTGGGGATATAATTTCCCTTCAATACTGAGGGCCCCTGGGGGCTAACTAGCCAACCAAGTGCTTCCAGTAAGCGCCACTGAGCTGCATTGCAGAGAGGTGGTCCAGGCCGTGCCACTTTTTACACCTCTCTGCAACGCAGCTCTGTGACACTTACTGGAGGTACCTAGTGGGTTAGTTGGACCCTAGGGACCCTCAGGATTCAAATTAACTTAATCTCCCAACTAAAAACGGACACAGGGCGTGTTTACACAGTGGTGAAGGGAGGGGACGGGGCCTGAGTTAACGTGTGCAAAAACGCCCTGTGGCCTGTTTTAAGAGGTAGTTTTAATCCCCCTGCCCTATTATATACTAGGGGCTTACAGAGGAGGTCATGCTAATCACAGGGGGACCCCAACGCATAATGTTCCCTAGTGTATGTAGGTGTTTTCACTGTATTCTAAGTGTCTTTTAACATAGCACTGGCTCTAGGACTGGTTAGTCAGACTCAGTTACCACCAGTATCCGTCTGAAAAAGTTGAGGGTACAGGATGGTTTTGCAACAAGGATTCTTTCTGCTCTTCTTTTTTTTTCTTTCTGCACGTTATCCTTCTTCCTGCACTTTTCTTCGTCTTTGAGGACTTCTGTTGCTTCTTTCTGCACATCTTTTTTTTCTTTCTGTGCATTTTTTCTTCTTTCTTCACATGTCCTATCTCTGTAGGCATAGTTAGAAATTAGCATTTAAAAAACCTTTGAAATTCACAGAAAAAACCATAGGTTTCAGGCACGTTATAGTTAGGAATTAGCATTTAAAAAACCTCCGAAATTCACTGAAAAAACCATAGGTTTCAGGGGTGTTATAGTTAGCTGGACTTTTCACTTGTACAAAACCATTGAAATTCCCCCGTTATAGTTAGTTCAGCTAACTATAACTCGCACGCCCGCAATGCACTGCTGATGACGTCACATATTACATCACTGATGACATCTCAAATGACATCACTGATGACATCATCCAGTGAATGTCTGTTTTTCTGAAAATTAAATATGTTTTATATATGTATATCTCAAGGTCGATGGAAGAATAAATGGGTATATAAGTGTCTAAATGGATGATTTGTTTTTGAAAAATTGATTGTGTAACTGACTGATTAAGTGTATCATAGTGAATACATGGCTTAGTGAGTAATGTTTAAATATGTAAATATCTGTATCAGTCTCTCACTTTGTGTATAAGTGGCTGCATGGGTTGGTAAGTAGCTACATGGGTGTCTATATAGGTTATTAGTTGGTTTTTTGAGTATCAGTCTGAGTGTCTGCATGGTTCGGTGGGGGGTATTACGTAGTGCATAGGTGCATGAATGAGTGATTCACTGTTTGTATGTGTTGAAGACAGCATGTGTGCAGGACTGTATGGGTGGATGAGTGTGTGTATGGGTGTGTTAGTGAGTGAATGACTGTCTCAAAAGTGTCTTTATGAGTAACTACATATGTTTTAAACTAGTATATGTGACTATTGGTGTATATAAGAGAGTATATGTGAGAGTGAGAGATTGAAAGAGTTCCTGTATGAATAAGTATGTGTTTCTATAAGTGATTGTTTAAAAGACTAAGTATGTGTAAGTTTCCGTAGAAGTGTGGTGGTGTGTGTATAACTGTATATGCAAGTAAATGTATGTTTGATTCTTTATTAGCATGAGTGACTATGTGTGTGAGTAACTCTATGGATGAGTGGCATTGTGTAACAGGATGTATAGGTGTATGAGTACATATGATGAGTGAGTACATGTATGAGTGACTGTATAGGACTGTTGGTGAATGAGTGGATGTGTATGTGGATCTTCGAATTACTGAAGAGGTTGTTGTAACTGGTATTGGTATGTCCATTGTTTTGAAAATTTTAGTCTCTATTTTTGAATGTGTGTATCAAAGGTTATATTAGGGTGAGAGGAGGTCTGCCACTCTATCACAAGGATGATGTCATCAGTGATGTCATCAGTGATGTCATTTGAGATGTCATCAGTGATGTCATGAGTGATGTCACTGACAATGTCATGAGTGATGTAATATGTGACGTCATCAGCAGTGCATTGCGGGCGCGCGAGTTATAGTTAGCTGAACTAACTATAACGGGGGAATTTCAATGGTTTTGTACAAGTGAAAAGTCCAGCTAACTATAACACCCCTGAAACCTATGGTTTTTTCAGTGAATATATATATATATATATATATATATATATATATATATATATATATATATATATATATATTCATATTCCGGCAAGTGACCTCGCGGTCACGAAATGAGGCGCACACTGGCAACGTGATTCAAGTAAATTTAATAGTCACACGTGTAAAATGGACAGACACGTTTCGGCTACACGCCTTCCTCAATGTCACATTTTTGTTTCAAAACAGTTCTCTTTTATAAAAAAACGAAATCAAGCAAATAATAAAGCAAGAGAGAGGACTGGCAGTCTACAGTTCATAAACATAGAAGAGGGTCAATACTGACAATACTGACGTGATTACGGTGGCCATGATGGAATGTCTGAAATCATTATGAACTATACAATGTGCAAATGATGCTTGATTTACCACAATTCATGTTTGAACAATGCATTACTACATTTTTGGTAAATAATTGCAAAATTTCTATATACAAATCAATTAATTAAAACTTCGTTCATTGTTTTCTTCAGATATATAATTCATAATGTCTACAATCATGCCCTTTATGGACTTATCGTTCATCATGGTACTTATGCAATCAATAATCGTCAATGCTCAATTAATTATTTAACCCTTTCGGGGTCTTTGTTTGTAACTCTACAATGTATCGCGATTCAAGTTTTCTCAGTTTCTTAGTTCTGTTCCCTCCTCTTTCACTCTTGGGAACTTGTTCTAGACAAAAGAATCTCAGCAAGTTGGCATTGGACTCATGTTTTTCTTCAAAATGCTGTGCAACAGGATATGCTGCATCGTGATTCTTGATAGCACGCATGTGCTCAAGAATAATTTTCTTAGTGGGATGAATCATGCTTCCCACATATCTCCTGTTGCACGGACATAGCAAACAATAAAGCGTATAATCAGAATTACAGTTCATGAGTTTGCCCACCTTTGGTCTAGTCTTCCTTCCTGGTATGGTATAATCTTTCACTTTGGGACTATTCCTGCATGCCTTGCAATTCATGCAAGGAAAAAATCCCGAAATCATATCCTTTCTCTTGGGGGCTTTCATAAAATGACTCCTTACCAGCTGGTCTTTAAGTGCTGGTCCTCTCCTGTATGTGATTAGTGGGGTCTGTGGAATAATGAGTCCTATAACATGATCTGATTTCAAAATCTTCCAATTTCTTCTGACGATTTGAAAAATTTCAGTGGATCCTGTTTTATATTCTGTTATCATCCTCACTTTTCCCTGGGGTTCAGTTTACTCCCTCCAGTTTCTAACAGGAGATCCTTCCTTTCTACCTCTCTGACCTTATTATTGGCATTAGTCAGGGTCTCTTTTCTGTATCCTCTCTTTAGGAACCTATTGAGAGCATTGCTGCTCTCCTTCTTAAAATCCTCATCAAGTGAGCAATTACGTCTCAGTCTTACAAGCTCCCCATATGGTACTCCATTGATGACACTTTTGGAATGGAAGCTATTGGTGTGCAACACGTTGTTTCCTGCTGTGGGCTTCCTGTACAGAGTTGTCTCTATTTTGTTCTCTTTAACATAGACCATTGGGTCTAAATAGGGCACACTGGTCTGGATCATAAATTCAGTGAATCTCAGATTCATGTCATTTTTGTTAAGCTCTTCTATATACGCTTTGGCCTCTTCCATTGACCCTCTCCAAATAATGAAGAGGTCGTCAATATATCGAGACCAGAGAACCACTTTTTCCAACCAGACTTCATTTTTACCTGCCCAGGTCACGTGCTTCTCCCACCAGCCAACGAATAAATTCGCATAACTGTGGGCGAAGCACGTGCCCATAGCAGTTCCCTGTTGTTGATGAAATATTTCTCCTGAAAATAGAAAAAAGTTGTTATAGAGACAATACGCAATCAATTCTTTGAGCATGATGTTATGTTCAAAATATTTTAGGTCTCTTTTTTTTTTTTTTTTTAGAAAGAACTCTACTGCCTCGAGTCCCTTCTGATGCTGTATACTCATATAAAGACTTGTTATATCGAGAGTCACCAATAACATGTCCGGTTCCCAATCGATATTTGCGATAATTCTCAAGAAGTCCTTTGTATCTTTTACGTATGAGCTAAGATCAACTACCAAAGGTTTCAAGAAACAGTCAATGTATACTGAAATGTTTTCTAATAGACTGTTTTTTGAAGAAACAATCGGTCTACAGGGCGGATTTGTTGTACTTTTATGAATTTGGGGAGATAATAAAACGTTGGTAACTCTGGTGATTCACAACAAATAAATTTAAAATCTTCTTCACCCAATGTTCCTTTTTCCCTCCATTTAGTGGCAAGTTGATGAAAGTCTCGTCTGCTTTTCTCATACATCGTACGTGTTGTAACCTTATAACAGCTTGTATCCGAGAGTAGTCTTCTTGCTTCCTTGAGGTAGACTGATTTGTCCATTATTACGACATTTCCTCCTTTGTCAGAGGATTTGATTATCAGTTTGTCGTCTTCACTTAAATTAGTTATCAATTTTCTTTGATAGCTTGTTAAATTGTCTTTGGTCAGATTGTGACCCCTTGCGTGTAATTTCTTAAGGTCCTCTATTACCAGGTCGTAAAATGTATCTATTGCATCGTAAGATGACTGTGGGATGAAGCGTGATTTTTTTCTCAGGGTGCTTGCGGCACCTTTTTGCGTGATCCTCATCTCTTCTAGGAAATCTATTGTATCACAAGGATCATCCTGATTGCTGTTCATTCCATTTTCCAATTCCCTCATCGCCTGGAGGGCACTTAGTTCCATTCCTCTTTCAAAGTACTAGTACTTGTTGTTTCCTTCTCCTTTGGATGTAAAGTATGTATTTTCAAAAGTTTCAATTTGCGTACGAATGTATATAAGTCAATCCGCAAGTTAGTGTATTCAAACTGCGTTGTTGGACAGAAGCTGGGACCCAACTCTAAGATTTTGGTTTCTTCCTGTGTAATTTGCCTGCTAGAAAGGTTAATCACGTTTTTTTCTCTGGCATGATTTCTAATTCGGTTTCCCCCCTCCACGCTTGCTCCTTGTTCTGTGTCCAACAGGTGAGATGTCTTAAACCCTTCCTTCCCCGTCGGGTTTTTCGTTTCTTCTCTCTGGGGGCTATGTTCTTGCTGCCGGGCACTGTCTTGCTTCCCTCATTAACTGGTACTCGTAAAAAAAGTTGTGGATGTTGTTCCGATATTTCTCTCCTTTCTTCTTGTTACTTGCTAACTTCGGAGGCTTCGATGTCAGACTCAGATGTATCTCGTGAAGATACCTCACTGGTCTTTTGTTGTAACAGCTGTTTTCTAGGGGCATCGTACTTCCTAGCAAATGTTAGGATTCTCCCAGACTCATAGTCAATTTCGTCTCTCAGATATTTTGTTTGTTTACAATGTCTAATAATGCTCTCATAATCTGTCCGCTGTTGCAAATTCTCTCTTAGTTTCACATCTTTGTCAAATGCAATCAATGCTTCGAGTTCCTTAATTTCATCCAATAATTTTTGTCTGTCACTCCAGGCGTATTTTATTAAGATTTTAACCATGCCCTTTGCTGACTCAGTTGTATATTCCGCCCATTCCTGAAGCAGTAGCGGGTCCGGATGTTCATAAGAGGGTGTCGTATATATACGTAGGCCTCTGGGGATGCGGTCACAGTCCAGATACCTCTGCAAAGAGGTAGCATCCCACCATTTCCTTGTATCTTTTTCGTACGTTTTTTCTAATTTACTGTAGAGGGTTTTGAGATTACTACTCGTCGTTCCACCTCCCGATGTTCCTTTCGGGTAGGGATCAATATTGCGTTTACTTTTCGTGAAGAGCCCTTCAGCTGCCTCTTCCCTCTCTCGATCTGTAAACATTCCTGTTTATCACCAAAGACGTATGACTGCTAGTTGAATATGATTATTTTGCCTACATGCCTGCCGCTCTTGCGTTTGTATTCAGGAAAGTGATACAGGTTGTACTCATCAGCGGGCATCTGTTGACGGCTCCGCGTTCTCCAACCCGCAGCTCCCGGTGTTCCCCCGCTGCAAGCATGCCCTTTCAGCTTCCCTTATAAGATTTCCTTTCCCAATGGACTCCGATACTCCTTCGGATTGACGCACGGCGGGGCTGGCAGTAATATTCAATTCCTTTGCGTTCACCTACTGCCGCTCCACATGGCACGGGTGCTTTCCTCCGCGTTGGTGAAACGCGATTCAATTCCAGCAAGTGACCTCCTCCCACAGTCGCGGGCACGAAACGAGGCGCACACTGGCAACGTGATTCAAGTAAATTTAATAGTCACACGTCTAAAATGGACAGACGCGTTTCGGCTACACGCATTCCTCAATGTCACATTTTTGTTTCAAAACAGTTCTCTTTTATAAAAAAACAAAATCAAGCAAACAAAGCAAGAGAGAGGACTGGCAGTCTACAGTTCATAAACATAGAAGAGGGTCAATACTGACAATACTGACGTGATTACGGTGGCCATGATGGAATGTCTGAAATAATTATTACATATGAACTATACAATGTGCAAATGATGCTTGATTTACCACAATTCATGTTTGAACAATGCATTACTCAATTTTTGGCAAATAATTGCAAAATTTCTATATACAAATCAATTAATTAAAACTTCATTAATTGTTTTCTTCAGATATATAATTCATAATTTCTACAATCATGCCCTTTATGGGCTTATCGTTCATCATGGTACTTATGCAATCAATAATCGTCAATGTTAAAAAAAAAATATATATATTTGGTCCTTCGAATTTGCCGCTCTGCTCTTTTACTCTCTGCCCGTGAACAAGAGCACATGGAGTGCTCGAAACGCGTTGGGCTTCTGCTACGTGAGGGTGATGCTGCTTCTCTGCTGCTCTGATGTCCCTCCATTAAAGGCATTCAAACTTTCGTTGTGTGGCATCTCCTCATTGGGCAAACTGTTTTGTGGATATGAAGGCAGCCTGGCCCAGGTCGCGGAGATGCCCTGCCGTGGAGCGCACGGAACCGGTGTTTGGAAACCTCCAGACACAGCGGAACGAAAGGGCCGTGTTGAGGGATTTACACTAATCGGCACGGCAAGATATTCAGCCCCCACCCAACGCCCATGGGAAATATTTGGAGTTACTCTAGGCAAAACGGCACCCACTGGGGTTTTTACTACAGAAGGAACCACAAGAACCACAATGCCAGAGTGCATACGCCCACGAGGGCGGGACTTGTTATCAATCAATTGGTCCTTCGAATTTGCCGCTCTGCTCTTTTACTCTCTGCCCGTGAACAAGAGCACATGGAGTGCTCGAAACGCGTTGGGCTTCTGCTACGTGAGGGTGATGCTGCTTCTCTGCTGCTCTGATGTCCCTCCATTAAAGGCATTCAAACTTTCGTTGTGTGGCATCTCCTCATTGGGCAAACTGTTTTGTGGATATGAAGGCGGCCTGGCCCAGGTCGCGGAGATGCCCTGCCGTGGAGCGCACGGAACCGGTGTTTGGAAACCTCCAGACACAGCGGAACGAAAGGGCCGTGTTGAGGGATTTACACTAATCGGCACGGCAAGATATTCAGCCCCCACCCAACCCACATGGGAAATATTTGGAGTTACTCTAGGCAAAACGGCACCCACTGGGGTTTTTACTACAGAAGGAACCACAAGAACCACAATGCCAGAGTGCATACGCCCACGAGGGCGGGACTTGTTATCAATCAATTGGTCCTTCGAATTTGCCGCTCTGCTCTTTTACTCTCTGCCCGTGAACAAGAGCACATGGAGTGCTCGAAACGCGTTGGGCTTCTGCTACGTGAGGGTGATGCTGCTTCTCTGCTGCTCTGATGTCCCTCCATTAAAGGCATTCAAACTTTCGTTGTGTGGCATCTCCTCATTGGGCAAACTGTTTTGTGGATATGAAGGCGGCCTGGCCCAGGTCGCGGAGATGCCCTGCCGTGGAGCGCACGGAACCGGTGTTTGGAAACCTCCAGACACAGCGGAACGAAAGGGCCGTGTTGAGGGATTTACACTAATCGGCACGGCAAGATATTCAGCCCCCACCCAACCCACATGGGAAATATTTGGAGTTACTCTAGGCAAAACGGCACCCACTGGGGTTTTTACTACAGAAGGAACCACAAGAACCACAATGCCAGAGTGCATACGCCCACGAGGGCGGGACTTGTTATCAATCAATTGGGCCTTCGAATTTGCCGCTCTGCTCTTTTACTCTCTGCCCGTGAACAAGAGCACATGGAGTGCTCGAAACGCGTTGGGCTTCTGCTACGTGAGGGTGATGCTGCTTCTCTGCTGCTCTGATGTCCCTCCATTAAAGGCATTCAAACTTTCGTTGTGTGGCATCTCCTCATTGGGCAAACTGTTTTGTGGATATGAAGGCGGCCTGGCCCAGGTCGCGGAGATGCCCTGCCGTGGAGCGCACGGAACCGGTGTTTGGAAACCTCCAGACACAGCGGAACGAAAGGGCCGTGTTGAGGGATTTACACTAATCGGCACGGCAAGATATTCAGCCCCCACCCAACCCACATGGGAAATATTTGGAGTTACTCTAGGCAAAACGGCACCCACTGGGATTTTTACTACAGAAGGAACCACAAGAACCACAATGCCAGAGTGCATACGCCCACGAGGGCGGGACTTGTTATCAATCAATTGGTCCTTCGAATTTGCCGCTCTGCTCTTTTACTCTCTGCCCGTGAACAAGAGCACATGGAGTGCTCGAAACGCGTTGGGCTTCTGCTACGTGAGGGTGATGCTGCTTCTCTGCTGCTCTGATGTCCCTCCATTAAAGGCATTCAAACTTTCGTTGTGTGGCATCTCCTCATTGGGCAAACTGTTTTGTGGATATGAAGGCGGCCTGGCCCAGGTCGCGGAGATGCCCTGCCGTGGAGCGCACGGAACCGGTGTTTGGAAACCTCCAGACACAGCGGAACGAAAGGGCCGTGTTGAGGGATTTACACTAATCGGCACGGCAAGATATTCAGCCCCCACCCAACCCACATGGGAAATATTTGGAGTTACTCTAGGCAAAACGGCACCCACTGGGGTTTTTACTACAGAAGGAACCACAAGAACCACAATGCCAGAGTGCATACGCCCACGAGGGCGGGACTTGTTATCAATCAATTGGTCCTTCGAATTTGCCGCTCTGCTCTTTTACTCTCTGCCCGTGAACAAGAGCACATGGAGTGCTCGAAACGCGCTGGGCTTCTGCTACGTGAGGGTGATGCTGCTTCTCTGCTGCTCTGATGTCCCTCCATTAAAGGCATTCAAACTTTCGTTGTGTGGCATCTCCTCATTGGGCAAACTGTTTTGTACATATATATATATATATATATATATATTATCTACTGGCGGTCGCCAGTAGATAGTTATAGTTAGGACCGTGTTTCCATAGGAAATCTGAAAATTCTATTTTGAATAACTTTGGCGCCGGTTGACAAATCCTCGTGAACTTTTCAAAACTAATGGGGCGCTCCGCTCAGCTCCTACCCTGAAAGTCTCGGGGGGATTTGTCAAGCGGGGGCTGAGAAAAAAAGGGGGTCCCAAAACGCGTTTTCCCCATGCATTTTCCCATAGGACCTTTAGTCGAAGGTACAGCCCGAACGGCTGAACAGAATTACTTGAAATTTGTCAGAGAGGTAGTCCTCAGGTCAGGGATGTGCCTTTTGCATATATGGAGTCAATCTGTTCAGTAGTTCCTGAGAAAATTGCAGTTAAAAGCACATACATATCTATAGCTGCGCACCGTGCGCGCACCGTGCGCGCACCGTGCGCGCACCGTGCGAGCACCCTAACGTGCGCAAGCGTAATTCTGATTGGTGGTTACATGTTAGTCAACGTTCGAATCGGTCGAAATCAGGAAGTGTCGGCCGCCATTTTGTTTGTTTTCAGTGCGAGAGTGAAAAAGGAAGGTGGCGAACGTGAAAAGGGGGCAGGGTAGAGAGTTCCTGACCCCCTAGCCTTTGTCAGGGGGTCCCTGAAGGATCCCGAAGGCAGAACATTTTTTTTTTTTAAATCGTGGGGGTGCGCGCACGGTGAAAAACCAAAAAAATATAAAATAATTTTAATACGTAGTTTATTGTAAAATAAATATATAAAAAAAATAATAATACATACATAACTTAGCATTTAAAAAACCGTACGAATTCACTGAAAAAAACATAGGTTTCACACACGTTATAGTTACGAATTAGCATTTAAAAAACCTTGCAAATTCTCTTAAAAAACCATAGGTTTCACACATGTTATAGTTAGGTGGATATTTCACTCGTAAAAAAACAATGAAATTCCCACGTTATAGTTAGTTCAGATAACTATAACTCGCGCGACCGCCACTCTATCACAAGGATGATGTCATCAGTGATGTCATGAGTGATGCCACTGACCATGTCAAGAGTGATGTAATATGTGATGTCATGAGTTATCTGAACTAACTATAATGGGGGAATTTCATTGTTTTTTTACGAGTGAAATATCCACCTAACTATAACATATGTGAAACCTATGGTTTTTTAAGTGAATTTGCAAGGTTTTTTAAATGCCAATTCCTAACTATAACGTGTGTGAAACCTATGGTTTTTTCAGTGAATATAATATATACATACAAAAAACAGGTTGCCCGTAGTGAGGAGGTCGTCCTGCTTGTAACTGTCCATTCAGATACGCGGCTCAACGCGTTTCAGGCCTTCGCCCTTGCTCACGAGCCGCCAAGAACAAGGAACAAGGCACCGCCCATGTGGAGGGGATTTTTTCTAAATAAAAGCAGGTGTTCAAGATCATGGTGCCTTGTTCCTTGTTCTTGGAGGCTCGTGAGCAAAAGCGAAGGCCCGAAACGTGTTGATCCGCGTATCTGAAGGGCTGTTTTTTTGGATTCATGCGACCATGCCTGGTCGCGAGGAAGGCCCGTTGCGGATAGCGGATCCAGGCACCCGGAAATCTGAATGTCACTATGGAGCGGAGGTTTCAACACGAGTGGGGTTGCTTATTCCAGCAGAACCCAGTTTTTTACTCTCAATTAACCCACTGTGGATTTTATTGAATTGAAATTAAGGACAATGGCACCACCCACTGGGGTAACTGGTGATTTTTTTAACTGCAACTACCAGAATGCATGATAACGCATACGCCAAGTGAGGCGGAAATATACGCCCATGTGGGCGAGATTTTTTCTAAATAAAAGCAGGTGTTCAAGATCATGGTGCCTTGTTCCTTGTTCTTGGAGAGCAAGGACGAAGGCCCGAAACGCGTTGAGCCGCGTATCTGAATGGACAGTTACAAGCTGACTCTGCTGGGGCCCTCGTTGGTAGACGTTTGCCCTCCAGGACGGCCTCCACTCTAGGGGCAACCTTTTTTTTGGGATATATATATATATATGTATGTATGTATATATATATATTCACTGAAAAAACCATAGGTTTCAGGGGCGTTAGAGTTAGCTGGACTTTTCACTCGTACAAAACCATAGAAATTCCCCCGTTATAGTTAGTTCAGTTAACTATAACTCGCGCGCCCGCAATGCACTGCTGATGACGTCACATATTACATCACTCATGACATCGTCAGTGACATCACTCATGACATCACTGATTACATCTCAAATGACATCACTGATGACATCACTGATGACATCATCCAGTGAATGTGTGTTTTTCTGAAAATTACATATGTTTTATATATGTATATCTCAAGGTCGATGGAAGATTAAATGGGTATATAAGTGTCTAAATGGATGATTTGTTTTTGAAAAATTGATTGTATAACTGACTGATTAAGTGTATCTTAGTGAATACATGGCTTAGTGAGTAATGTTTAAATATGTAAATATCTGTATCAGTCTCTCACTTTGTGTATAAGTGGCTGCATGGGTTGGTGAGTAGCTACATGAGTGTCTATATAGGTTATTAGTTGTTTTTTTGAGTATCAGTATAAGTGTCTGATGTCTGTATGGTTCGATGGGGGGTATTACGTAGTGCATAGGTGCATGAATGAGTGACTCACTGTTTGTATGTGTTGAAGACAGCATGTGTGCAGGACTGTATGGGTGGATGAGTGTGTGCATGGGTGTGTTAGTGAGTGAATGACTGTCTCAATAGTGTCTCTATGAGTAACTACATATGTTTTAAACTAGTATATGTGACTATTGGTGTATATAAGTGAGTATATGTGAGAGTGAGAGATTGAAAGAGTTCCTGTATGAATAAGTATGTGTTTCTATAAGTGATTGTTAAAAAGACTAAGTATGTGTAAGTTTCTGTAGAAGTAACTGTGGTGTTGTGTGTATAACTGTATATGCAGGTAAACGGATGTTTGATTCTTTATTAGCATGAGTGACTATGTGTGTGAGTAACTCTATGGATGAGTGGCATTGTGTAACAGGATGTATAGGTGTATGAGTACATATGATGAGTGAGTACATGTATGAGTGACTGTATAGGACTGTTGGTGAATGAGTGGATGTGGATGTGGATCTTACAATTACTGAATAGGTTGTTGTAACTGGTATTGGTATGTCCATTGTTTTGAACATTTTAATTTCTATTTTTGAATGTGTGTATCAAAGGTTATATTAGGGGGAGAGGAGGTCTGCCACTCTATCACAAGGATGATGTCATCAGTGATGTCATGAGTGATGTCACTGACCATGTCATGAGTGATGTAATATGTGACGTCATCAGCAGTGCATTGCGGGCGCGCGAGTTATAGTTAGCTGAACTAACTATAACGGGGGAATTTCTATGGTTTTGTACGAGTGAAAAGTCCAGCTAACTATAACGCCCCTGAAACCTATGGTTTTTTCAGTGAATTTCTAAGGTTTTTTAAATGCTAATTCCTAGCTATAACGTGCCTGAAACCTATGTTTTTTTCAGTGAATTTCAAAGGTTTTTTAAATGCTAATTTCTAGCTATGCCTACAGAGATAGGACATGTGAAGAAAGAAGGAAAATCGCACAGAAAGAAAAAAAAGAAATGCAGAAAGAAGCAACAGAAGTCCTCAAAGACGAAGAAAAGTGCAGGAAGAAGTATAACGTGCAGAAAGAACAAACAGAAGAGCAGAAACAAACCTTGTTGCAAAATCATCCTGTACCCTCAACTTTTTCAGACGGATACTGGTGGTAACTGAGTCTTGACTAACCAGTCCTAGAGCCAGTGCTATGTTAAAAGACACTCAGAATACAGTGAAAACACCTACATACACTAGGGCACACTATGTGTTGGGGTCCCCCTGTGATTAGCATGACCTCCTCTGTAAGCCCCTAGTATATAATAGGGCAGGGGATTAAAACTACCTCTTAAAACGCACCACAGGGCGTGTTTGAACACGTCACCTCATGCCCCGTCCCCTCCCTTCCCCACTGTGTAAACACGCCCTGTAGCCGTTTTAAGTTGGGAGATTAAGTCCCCTTGAATCCTGAGGGTCCCTAGGGTCCAACTAGACCACTAGGTACCTCCAGTAAGCGCCACAGAGCTGCGTTGCAGAGAGGTGTAAAAAGTGGCACGGCCTGCACCACCTCTCTGCAACGCAGAGAAGTGGTGCTTACCTGGAAGCACCTGGTGGGCTAGTTGGACCCCAGGGTCCCTCAGGATTGAAAGGGAATTATTTCCCCAACTTAAAAACGCGCCACAGGGCCTGTGGGCGTTCTGAGTTGAGAGATTAAGTCCCCTTGAATCCTAAGGGTCCCTAGGGTCAAACTAGCCCACTAGGTACCTCCAGTAAGCGTCACATAGCTGCGTTGCATGGAGGTGTAAAAAGGGGCGTGGCCTCAGAACACCTGTCTGCAACGCAGCTCCCTGACGCATACTGGAGATACCTGTTGGGCTAGTTGGCCCTCAGGGACCCTCAGTATTGAAGGGGAATTAATTCCTCAACTTACAACTGGCCAGGGGGCGCGTTTGCAGAGTGCTGCAAGGAGGGGGCGTGGCCTCCGGCGCGATGCCGGTCTTTTATTTATTTATTTTTATGAAGGAGGGCTGTGTGGCCCCCTTTCTTTTTCTAATTTATTAGCCCTGGGGACCCCATCCCCCAGGGCCTGCACCCTAATTTTTTTTGTTGAAAAAAATTAATTTGGCCCTCCCAAGGCCTTAATCGGCCCCGGGGACCCCAACCCCCAGGTCGTGGCCTTTTTTTTATTTTTTTATTCTTTAGGAGGGGGGCTGTGTTGCCCCCCTCCTCAGGCCACTTATGGCCCCGGGGACCCCATCCCCCGGGGCCGGCCTTTGTTTTTTATTTAAAAAAATATATATATATTTATAGAAACACCTAGGACATGCTGGACAAACCGTATGTACCTATCACCATGACGATTTGCGTGATATTCATTAAAAGGCGACTATGCATACAATGAATCCACGTAGAATGTATTCACACCGCTAGTGAAGCTCTGACATGTCTGACACCCTACCGTGCCTAATCCCGGCGCCCCTGCTGGTGGGTACTCTCCAAGTAGACACCCTTGTCGTTTATTTATACAAACATGGGTAGCTATTGACGGGCACATTTAATACACATGCACACCAAGCCATTCAAAGGGGATTCGACAAAAATTCGACCAAACTATGCAAGAAACCCCCTCACGGTTAATAAAACACACATCCACCGCCGGATGTGTAATACTTTTTATTTTACTCTCTGGAAAGGAGACAAACCTCACTTGAGAGTCACAGCGTGCTCCTGGCTGAGCCCAATGCTGTGTTACACCCACCAGTGCCCGCCGAGTGCCACACACCTCTGTGTTGTATTCCACCAGCTAGTGCGTATGCTATGACACTCTCTAGCCCATGTGCACTGTAACACCACCCCGTGAATATGTCATGCCACACTTGCCTTCGCACGGGTTATATTGCCCCATCTAACGTGCCTTCCTCGATGCCTATGTTATAAAGCACAGCGTTATGCCATACATATTACAATCTGGGATCCATATCTTTGTCACAGTGCATATGCAATGTTACACTACCCAGCACATATTTTATATTACAACTTTAGAGACTACTTAGGTTACACAACACTGCCCTGTGCATATTACACTCCAAGGCACATATCACATAGCAAGCGCTAGTGCCTGTGCTATCTCGCGCTCTCCAATGAATCTGTCATTGCGCACAATGTATTGCATATTATATTTCACGCCCGGTTCATCTTATATCACACTTTTTGGTGCATAGTTTATATCATATACTATATCTAGTTTTCATTTTCAATCGTGCTCTCAGGACTATGTTCTATATAACACTGCGTCCACCTACCCTTTTCACGGGCATTACATTTTGCGATGGGGGGTGGAGGGTCAGGGGATGTTTCTGCCAAGTGAGCCCGGAGTCACAGTCCCAAACGTCCTCTTCTTCCTGAATAAAAGTGAGATTATGCTGCATACTTGTTCATATTTTAAGTAGTTCGCACAGACACACATTTTAAAAACAATAAAGTTCCTAATACCCACCTTCTATGAACAGTTAGCTTGCTGCCCCATCCACCTCCTCCCTATCCTCTGTTGTCTGAATCCATGGACTAGCCTCCTCCCTCCTGCCATGCATGGTCTGATGTGCTGCCACTGCCCTGCATTTAGCATGATGTACCAGTCCACTCATCCTGCCCTTGATTGCCCAATTCTATGGTCCATCATTGACCTCCTGCTTAGCCTCTGTGCTTTGCTGGCTGCCCCTATTCTCCTTCCCCCTGCCCTCCGATGTCTTTGTGCATACCCCTGCTCCATTCTTTTTGACCACCATGTTCCATGGACCTGCCACTCCTATCTACTCTGAGTGTTCTCTTGAGCTGCCACTCCCCTCCCACCTGCCTAGCATTGTCAGATGACTGTAACCTGTCCCTGCCACCTCCACCCTGCCTGTCCACATGCCATGCCCGTATCCCCTTCCTCCTGTCCTCCATGGTCCATTTTACTGCCACACCCTTCTGCCCTCCCTGGTCTGTTGTGCTGCAACTGCTCCTCCTGCCTGCCCCGTGCGGTCTGTTGTGAGGCCCCTTCCCCTGAACTCTCTTGTCTGTGCCCAGGTCCTGACCCTCCCTTCTATCCTCCATGGTCCTTTGTGCATGCCCCTGCACCCTCCTTCTTGCCCATCATAGCCATTGTGCTGCCACTAACCCTCCCGCTTGCCATGCATGGTCTTCTGTGCTGCCATGGCTACTCCCACCTTTCCTGTGTGGTCAGCTAGCTGCTCCTGACCCCCTCCCACCTTCCCTCCATGGTCTGTGTGTATGCCATCATAGTCTCACTGTTGCTCTCCATGGTGTGTCTTGTTTCTAGTGCCCATCCTGCCTGACCTCCATGGTCATCTTGCTGCTCCTGCCCTGCCCCCTTGCCCCCAGCCCTCTGTTTCCATGTGCAGACCCCTATTCCCTCCCTCCTGGCTTGTCGGTTCCATTGTAATGCCCCTGATCCGTCCCTCCTGCCCTTTATGGTCTGTTATGCTGCAGCTTTCTCTCCTGTCTGTCCATTATGGTCAGCTAGCTACCATTGCCTCTTTCCCCTCTGTTGTCCATGTGCATGGTCCTGTCCCCTCCCTATTGCTTTCTATGGATTGTTGTGCTGCACTCCCGCCCCGCATGCCCTGTGTGGTGTATTGTGCTGCTGCAAACCCTGATGCCTGCCCTGTAGGGTCAGTTTGGTGCACCTCTCAATGTCCCTCCTGTCCTCTGTTATCCGAGTCCATGTCCCTACCCCAATTCCTCCAGTCTACCATGATCCAATGTACCATACTTGCGAACATTTTGAACTTGGTAAGAGGGAGATTTTGAAATAAAACTGGGGTATTGATTTTCCCCTTTGAGTTACATTGAAAAAGAGAAGATTGTAGACAGGAAACAGATCAAGTAAAGCCCATTTGAGCTTAAAAACATTGGACGTTTCCAGGCTGAAACGGGTCTGTTGGCATGTATGGTTGTATGACCACTGCCTCTTCCTTCTGCCCACAATGGTCTATTATATTGCCACAGCCTCTCTTGCCAGTCCTGTATTGTTGGTTTGTTGCCCCTGCCCCCCTTTCCACTGCCCTCCATAGTCTGTTGTGCTGCCACTGCCCTTCCTGCCTGCCTACTGTGGTCAAATTGTTGCCTCTGCACTCTCCTACCTGCCTTCAATTTTCAGAGTCCGTGCCCCTGGCCTCTGCCTCTCAACAGTATCCCAATGAACAACTAGATTGCTAACATTCTATATTTATTACAAAAGTGTGGCATGCCTGACGTCATCTTGATGTAATCAAAACTGTAATGCCTAGAGCATTTCCTTTAGAAATTACATATATGAGAGGGTCTTATTTGCATCAAAATTATGGTTAGTGCTCTAAAAAACTAAAATGAGGACATATTTTCTGAGTTTTCAAATAGCGACTAAAAACTTTTAAATTATTTGTAATCTTAGTTTTTTTATCCAGTTGACCACTTGATTAAATGTTGCATCCAAGGGGAGAGGGTATGGTGTTACTTCCAGAGCTGCAGACTTTGCAACTGGGGAACCAGGTTGGAGTTTCTGCTTCAGCTCAACGTTCTGTGATTCTGGTCAAATCACTTAATCTCCCCATGTCTACAACCAAAATGAATTTGATCTTGTGTGATGTAACCAATGTTCATGTAAAGCACTCCAATACCTGACAAGTCTGCACTATATAAAACTGCAAATACACAAAAAATAAGTGTTTTGCACACTTCTGTCATTGGGCTACATCTGGGTGATATTTGGGCTACATTTGGGCTCTTTTGTCTCTGGTGGCCATTTTAGGAGATTTATTTGTTATGAAGTTTCCTAATTTCCTCATTTACTGCAGTCTCCTCAGTAGGAAATGCTTTCAGTTTTTTTCTTTGATTCCATCAAGAAGGTATTCAGATATGTCACACATTTGCCATAAATTCTGAATGTTAGCCCTCTAGTTGCTCATTAGATCACTGTAGTAAAGCTACTGCTCACCACGGAAGTCTGCTGCTAGTATTAGAAGTGCATGTTTCAGTCTGCATATCAGAATTTTTTAATGAAATAGAAGAGGATTTGAGAAGTCACTCAAAATGTGCCCTAATTTTTCTTTCTTCAGCACTAATCATAATTTCTATGGCAAAATGAACCCCCTCATTGTGTTCCTTTTTAAATTAAATGTTTTAAGTGTTACCAGTTTATTCCAATCAAGATGGCTTCAGGTGTGCCATACTTTTGTCATAGGTAAGACAGTAAGCGCTCTAGTTGTTCTTAAGAACACTCTGGGACATTCTGTCATTGGGCTATACTTGGGCTACATCTGGGTGATATTTGGGCTACATTTGGGCTCTTTTGTCTCTGGTGGCCATCTTGGGAGATTTATTTGTTATGAAGTTTCCTAATTTCCTCATTTACTGCAGTCTCCTCAGTAGGAAATACTTTCAGTTTTTTACTTTGATTCCATCAAGAAGGCATTCAGATGTGTCACACATTTTCCATAAATTCTGAATGTTAGCACTCTAGTTGCTCATTAGATAACTGTAGTAAAGCTACTGCTCACCAGGCAAGTCTGCTGCTGGTATTCAAAGTGCATGTTTCAGTCTGCATGTCAGAATGTTTTTATGAAATAAAAGAGGATTTCAGAAGTCAAAATGTGCCCTAGTTTTTCTTTCTGCAGCACTAATCATAATTTATATGGCAAAATGAACCCCCTCATTTTGTTCCTTTGTAAATTAAATGTTTTAAGTGTTACCACTTTATTCCAATCAAGATGGCTTCAGGTGTGCCATACGTTTATCATAAGTAGGACTGTTAGCGCTCTAGTTGTTCTTTAGAGCACTCTGGGAAGCTGCAGTAGAACACAAAGGAATCAACTGACAGTCTCTGCCCTTGTTGGATGTACATGTTTTACTGAGAATGTCAGACTTCATTCTTACATGTCTGAGAAAGATAATGTGAATTTACAGAAAATAAGCTCTCAGTTTAGCTTATAGATCACCTTCCAAACCTCTGTGGGAAAAGCATGAGAAAATATTTTTCTCTCAATCATGATATCCCAGCAGAAGGCTTTTTCACATGGTAAAATCACCTTAGAACACACCACAATTCCTAAAATGAGTATGGTACCATCAACACATGATTTATAATGTAACTAAAGTCTTAAAAACCTTATATTAACTGCAATGCTTTTTAATGAGGTGCTATCATGTATATTGGTCCCAAGATGGCTGCCAACACTTCTTGGATGAAGTGCTGACAGCCAATCAGATCTCAGGATGAGATGTGTGGTTAGGCTCCACCCAGATATGTATGTGATTTTACTTTTGATTTTCTCAGGAACTACTGAACAGATTGACACCATATATGCAAAAGGCACATGCCTGACCTGAGGACTACCTCTTTGCCAAATTTCAAGTAATTCTGTTCAGCCGTTCGGGCTGTACCTTGGACTAAAGGTCCCTATGGAAAATTGCATGGGGAAAACGTGTTTTGGGACCCCCCTTTTTCCTCAGCCCCCGCTTGACGAATCCCCCCGAGACTTTCAGGGTTGGAGCGGAGCGGAGCGCCCCACCTATTTTGAAAATTTCGCGAGGATTCATCAACCGGCGCCACAGTTATTCCAAATAGAATGTTGCGGATTTCCTATGGAAACACGGTCCTAACTATAACTATCTACTGGCGACCGCCAGTAGATTATATATATCTATCTATCTATCTATCTATCTATCTATATATATATATATATATATATATATATATACACACACACACACACACACACACACACACACACACACACACACATATATATACCAACAGCGACGCACTGATTGCCGGTCAGCACCTTTTGCCATCACTGCCAAGGGGGACTTCTAGTCTCAGGTTCCTTTACTCCCTGGAGGCAGGAGACTGCCGCTGACACGCTCAAATAGCACCGACATCTACCGCAGCGCAAGACACGCTGATTGCTGGTCAGCACCTTTTGCCATCACTACCAAGGGGGACTTCTAGTTCCTTTACTCCCTGGAGGGAGGTGACTGCCGCTGACGCGCTCAAATAGCGCCGACATATACCGCAGCCCAGGTCAAGGTCAGGCTCGTCCTTGCCCGTCATCGCCAGGAAGAGGCAGGGCAGGGCCACCTCCCATGGCTTGCCGCTCTCCAAGGATATAGTGGAACCCTCTGGGACTTGTTGACTTATGGAAAGTAGCTGCTCATAAACTGAGTTATATGCGCACAAACACTGTATAGTTGGTATTATTGTATATCTGCCCATGGAAAGCTGGTCATATTGGGCAACCAAAGACCTTTCTCAACCTCTGACCCAATAGTTACCTGTTGATTTGGGGGAAAGGAAAACAATTGCGAGCGACAACAAGGAGGGTGGGTCACCTGAGGGGGGGCGCAGAAAAACTAGAAAAACCAAAACTGCACGCAAATCTGCAGCCCAAAACTGTGTCTTGGATCGTATAGATGATCTATTGGTGGAATGTCAAGACATCTTAGCTCCACTGTCTAGCACTCCTATTAATACACCTATGTTAGGGGAACAGCACTCTACCATTGAACATGACTCTGAGCCCAATCAAGCTAGCAATATTAAGCGAATTGCAACCATATTCACTAAGTGCACTACACAAAGCACTGTCCCTAAGGTTCGTGGGAATAACACCGACAGGCAGTGCGCATCTGAGGAGCGAGATAGGGAGGTAGGAGCCTTTCCCTCTTCCACTCTAGGGGCAGGTAATAACTCTGTCAATAGTAGGAATAAGTCATATATAACCACTAATACTGCTCTATCTAACCGATTTTCGCTACTTCAAGTGAAGACAGAATTAACGGTGGATATGCAGGAAGAAGCGCAGGGAGATACTCCACAGTCCAGCCTAGGTGTTGTATGTATGAATAGCCAGAATGAGATCCTTGGGGAGAGGGGGAAGAGGGGATAGAGGGGGAGAGGGGGAGAGGGGGAGGTTTCCAGAGTACAGCATTCAACTAAAGAGAGTAACACCTGTAAGATCATTGCTGAATTAAGAGATGGAGTTAATTCGTTGAAATCACTAATTTTAGTGCTCTCAAACCAAGTGAAGCTTCTTGTAACAAACGAGCAATTGAGAGTAAACCCTAGCAACCTGCACACTAGTCCTCTATCAAATCATGTTCCAGCAACAGATAGTAACTCTTCAGCAAGGCCTATAAGAAATCCAGTTCCCCTAATGTCCTCCCAAACATGTCGCCCATTAGAATGTAGAAATACTAGTCCTCCCAGATTAACGCGGATGGTGAATAGAGGCCACCGAACTCCATATCAGACCCAGGATCATGGTCCTAACAAGACTTCTAAGAGTATTTTTATGATTAATGTGCCTAAAGTTCTAGCGGTAGGCAGACAAGAGGATCACCATTTATTACTCAACAAATCAATCCACTGGATTCGTAAAATAAGGGGGTGTAGATCCATTATTAGGGACAATATTATCTGGGCTAAACAAATTTCATATGGTGCCTCCCTTCCATCAAACTCCATCTAAGAGATGAAAACTTAGTCCACAATTTAATTGCTCTAGAGGCAAGAACCTGCTCCCTGACAACCACCAATATCCAGTTGAAATATAGTCCTTCTGTCTCAGTACAGCCACAAGTACACAGAAGTGTTAGTGCCTTGATGGGGTCTGATTCATCTTTAGCTCAAAATGACTGACTGAGGTGTCACAATTACGACACAAACATCAATTGGGCTCCGAAGATACTCCAACTTGGAACCCCTACAACTGACCACTGAATACAATGCCGCCTTCTTGTTCTGAGCTCCTTGATCCTTTGCATTGTAGTGATGGAACTCAAATAATGGCAAGGCCAAATCAGCAAACTATTCCCCGAGCTCCACAGATGTGCAATGCTTCAGAGAGATGTCATCATACCATCCCTCAAGGATTAGAAGAAATTAATTCAACGTTTCGTGTACTGACGTGGAATGTGGCTGAAATAAGATCTAAGATCGTACTCCCCCACTGGATCGAATATATTGAACAATTTGATGTCGGTATTTTACAAGAAACCTGGGCGATCACACCGGTCTACATCCCCGGGTTTGTTAATTTCTGTCGACTGGCTGTCATTGGTAGACCAGGAAGACCAGCGGGGGGCTATTGACCTGGATTAGGATAGATCTGCTATGCACAATTAGAGAGATTAAAATCAATTACCCCAATATACTTGCAATTAGCCTCAGGGGTGGAAATGGTAGGATGGTGGACATATTCAATGTCTACGCTCGTGGGACCAAGGCAGGCACATGTTCTCCAACCCTCCAAGCGCTAGAAAATACTCTTGAGGAGAGGGAGATATCAATACCTCTGATAGTTGCAGGAGATTTTAATTGTACATACGAACCATTATGCACAATTGACGTATCTGACAGCGACCAGGTAGAGGCATATTGGCATTCTAACCCCCCCCCTCGATTTACCACCAATCAGAAGATGGACACAAACTGCCCTGCAGCTCCCGGCCATAACTCTTGGTTACGGGCTTTGTGCAGCAAATGGCCGTACCAACTCTGATAAGATGGGAGCCAATACTTTTAATAGGACATCTAATATAAGCCGAATTGATTATGTTCTGATAGACATTAGGTTGTGGCCAGAAGTACTGGATATGGTGGTTGGGGAAACAGCTGATAGTGATCATAACCCGCTCTAGCTTTCTATGACCCCAATCTGGAGTAAAACCAGTAACACTTTAGAGATAATGCTCTCGTGTAAGGATTTATATCCCACGAACGATAATAGATGATTAAAGTGGGCACGGGTAGCAAACAAGACCGTTAAGACTGAAGCTAAAAGTCAAAGCTTTCAAGAAAGCATTAATATGCTTCACAATAGAGTTGAACAGCAATATGAGCTCAAAACGGTCACAGACATACACTCAACCTTTTTTATACAGTTAGCTTCCCACTTTACTTGCTCGAGACCTCGTCGTAAGAAGACATTATTCAACTCGCAACATTCTTGGTTTAACCAAAACTGTAAGGAAGCAAGGTCATATTTGGCAGCCGAGATTAAAGCCAAGAATCCTAATAATATAAGATCGTCGAGAAGAGTATACAAGAAAACTCAGAGAGAAGCTAAAAAGGAGTGGGTGGAGGATCGCTGGTCGCAGATCAATGTCGCTTGCAAACGGAAGGATCAAAGACAATTTTGGCTACTTGTAACAAGGGGAGATGCTGAAAGACCTAGATCACCCACTAACAATATCACAGGGGCCGCATGGTTTGACCATTTTTCCGGTATTTATTCTGGACCAGGTGTGACCATCACTGGAGGCTCTTCCCTAGAATTAACCAATTTGCAGCCATATGTTGATCTTTTTACTGTAGCTGATATCACAGAAAGTATTAAGTCTATACTTAAAAACAAAGCATCAGGTCCAGATGGAATACCCGGAGACGTCTTTCTAGCTGATATTCCCAAATGGTCTAATTATATGTAGTTACTAGCCAATGGCATTGCAGCCGGGGTCCCTATACCTCCTTTTTGGAAGGGAGCGGAGGTCATCCCGATCTACAAGAAGGGGGACCGATCGCTGCCCTCAAATTACAGGCCGATAAGCTTAATAGATGGGGTACAGAAAGTTTTCTCCCGTGCCCTGCTTATCAAAATCACTGATTGCATGGAAGAGAATAATATATTATCTCCCTTCCAAGCAGGGTTCAGGAAAAAGTTTATTACTATCGACCAAGTCTTCCGCTTCACCCTATTGGCCTGGAAGTCTGTGATACTAGAGCAGGGCAGTCTTTACACTGCTTTTATTGATTTGAAGTCAGCTTTTGATCTTATCCCAAGGGCCACACTTTGGCAAGTCCTACAAGATCTGGGGTTCCCTCATAACATTCTGGCACTTCTAATACGAGTCCACAAGGGAAATTATGCTAAAGTAGGATGGGGAGATCAAATGCAACTGACCGACTCAATATGGGTTGTAAGAGGGGTGAGGCAGGGCTGCGTTCTAGCTCCCACCTTATTTTCGCTTTTTATAAATGAGGTGGTGAAACATCTAGCGGAAGTCCACACAGATGCTCCCTCATTGGGGAGTGTCAAAATAACTACTTTGCTGTTTGCGGATGATACGCTATTAGTCTCTAAAACCCAGAGTGGCCTTCAACTGCTATTAGATCGCTTTATGTCTTTCTGTGAGATGAGAGGTTTAGAAGTCAACACCTCATAAACAAAACTCCTGCTAATGAATCCCCACAAATCTTTCAAAGGGAAATTCACATTGGGGGGGATCTCATTGGAAAGGGTGGATTCCATCGTATATCTTGGTGTAACTCTCACAGAAAAAATTGCATGGAAACAGCATATTTCAAAGCGAATCCTACAGCAGAGAAAGACTTCTAGGGCCCTAATTTTAGAACACAGGACATCACAAATTATACCGATTGCAGCTCCGCTTCAGATATACGACCAGAAGGTGGTTGGCTCGGCCCTGTATGGGGCTGAAATCTGGGGATATGATCATCTGGAGGGCCTGCTTCTTACTGAAAATAAATTCTTGATCACTCTGCTCCCTCCCCCAGAGAACCCCGCTTACTCCCTTACGGTTAGCCTTGGGTAGAACTACAATAGTGGATAAGGCAAGGCTTCGCCCGCTAATCTTTTGGCTCCGCATTAAAAAAATACCTGAGCTTCACCACTATGCAATTGCTACTGAAGAGGTCCACAAGCTGGATCGTTTCAGAAAAATTGGCTGGTTTTGTAACATCAAAACTTTGCTTTATGAATTAGGTCTGGGAAACCTTTGGGAAGAAACGGATTCCAGCGTATTGCCCAGTAGAGTGTGGGTTAAGTCTTATTATTGGAAATGGGTGGCAGAGAAAACTGTCACATATGCAATAGGAGGTTGCCTCACAATAGAATATATGGAGTTTAAGGTACTTGGAGTGTATGAACCTTATATGGATTTTATTACTGTCCCGCAAGAGAGGAAGTTATTTATCCAATTTAGATTTGGTTATCTCCCCTTGAACTCTTTCACTGCGCATTGGAACAGGGGCTCCTTAGACACACTTTGCCACTATCCATGTTGCTTTGAGACAGAGGAAACGATCCAGCATATTCTCTTTGTATGCCCTCTGTATAAAAACCCAGGATCTAAATGGTTAGCCCTTGCCTGTAGACAACTAGGAACCAGCAGCCATTTAGAGGCACTACGTATCCTCAGAACAGATACAAGGCCACTAATAGTATGTGCAGTGGCCAAATTCCTGGGGAGAATGTGGTTTATCAGGAGGCAGACGCAAAAAATGAATTAAGCACACCTTTTATTAATCTTCATTTAGTATCTAATCTGCATCCGATACTTTGTGTGCATATTAAATTATGATTCATGCCAAAATTACTGAGAATTTGTGCAATATTGTACTCTTGCACATTATACATTAGCACTTTATGTACATTTACAGCTCCATAAGTGTTTTTAGCTTGTCACGGTTTTACCTTGTTGCGGCTGTTTTTATTAACCTGTTCCTCATTTTTAATGGCTTGGTTTTATTATGTTTTACTTTTGTATAAATAACGTCATCCATCTTGACCCACAATACCCAACATGAAAATCCTTCTCTTATCAATATACTGTATTGTACACCTATATACTTTGATGGTCGTAATGACCGAATAAAGTTTGATGATGATGATATATATACCGACAGCGGTAGGGACTTCCAAAAATCTATGGAAGAATGGAGAGAACGCATCGCTCTACCGACGGTGCCCTCTGGGTGTTCAGCGGTTCTGTGATATATTTTCACTCCCAGGTACTCCAAGCAGTTGGGTTCCCACTGCAGGCTGCTCAGTGCAGCCGATGAAGGTCTGTTCGGAGTCATAGGGAACAATCTCGATTTCTGCCAGTTGGCCTTTAGGCCAGGAGGCTACCAAAGTTATCCAAGCATGATCGGAGCCCCCTTCAAATACTCCGTTGTGTTGCTGAGGAATATCAGATCAGCCGCATAGAGGGCTATATGGTGCTGTGTCTCTTTCACCACCAGTCCTCTATAGTCCTGTCTCGCTCGGCATGCCAGGGGCTCCATGTCCAGGGCAAACAGTAGCGGCGATAAGGGGCACCCCTGTCGCGTGCCCCGCTCCACCGCCTGACTTTGGGAGACAGCCTCTCCCATGCGCACCCTGGCCTTCGGATTTGTGTACAGCATTTCACCCACGCTGAGAAGCCACTTTTGAGTCTCAGTGCGTTCAGCACCTCATGTAGAAAGGGCCACTCTAGGCTATCGAAGGCCTTCTCAATGTTCACTGCGAACACCGCGGCTATGGTTCTATGATAGTCCTCAATATCCATGATGGCCAGGAGCCGTTGTATATTAATTGCTGTGCTCCGCCCTGGGATAAATCTGGCCTGATCCGGATGGACCAGCTTTGGCATGTGCGGCAACAATCGGGGTGCTAAGATCTTACTTAATATTTTGTAATCCATGTTTAGCATGGAAAGTAGCCTGTAGGCCATGCGGTCGTATGCTGGCTTTCCTGGTTTCAGTACCGGTACAATTTGGCATTCAACTTCATAGAGTTTCAATTCTTGCTGCTGGCAGAAAAGACAAACTATGGAGGCAGGTCTTGGGTACACTAAGAACAATTTCGAATAGGTTTTCAAACCCACCTGATTTCCATCTTAATAATTGTGTATGTATCCGTATTTAGGGAAGACATGAAATGTAGTTTTTTTGTTTCTAAATTTTCTTTTTCCCCCAATCACAAAATGTGGAAATTGAGATCACCATAATCTATAAGTTTTATATAAAAATGCTGCATTTCCATCAGGGGAGGCTCCACCATGTGGGCGGCGGAGCATCGCCCCACTGCTTTCTCGCAGTACGAGAAGTAGAAACATAAAATGGTATTTTAAATACCATTTTACGTTTCTGCTTCTTGCACTGAGAGAAAGCAGAAGGCAGGGTTTGGTTGGGGGCCGGTGGGTGGGCGGTCCTGCTCAAGGGCAGGGTAAGAGTGGCTTGCACACTGTCTTGGGCGCTGAATGTTTGGTCGGCCCCAGTGCCGGCCAAACCAGTCATACGCACTCTGTACCATAGACGCCTGTGGGATCGGCGTCTCAGCCAATGACAACGCTGCCATTGCAGAGTTGTGATTGGCTTAGGGGAGGGGAGGGAGGCTACCTGTGGCTGTATCCTGTTGTAGAGAGGACGACACAGACCGCCAATGCGGGACAGTCCGGCAAAGGTAAATTAACGTAACTTTTAATTCTTTTCAAATTAAACATCCCCCCACGCGACCCCCTACCCGCAGGCCTCCATCCCACCCGCGAGTCATACCAGCCGGACTGATTTCCATCATAGTAGGGTCTTATTCTGCATTGATGTAGTTTCCATTAACAGAAGGGGTTGACAAAACTTATTAAATATTTTATACAAGTATGTGTTTTTTTGCAAAGATTTACACCAAATGTACTTGGCTGATATTTCACATGATTATTTAAAGTGAGGGTGTACCTTGCATACAAATTCCCATGGAGAAGCAGAAAATGTCATTCTACTGCGGTTTTGCAGTTCATATTAGACACTTTCTGCTCACACCAGCATTCAACGGGTGAAAATGTTTGATAACTAGTGTAATTGTAGAATGGGGGAAAAAACGTGAAATTTACATTCCAAGAAATACAGGAATTTCATATGATTTCGCACAGGTAACAACAATTTCACTCTGGCCTAATCAATAGGTCTGCAATAATTGCTACGTCGTCAAAGACCGATATCGTCGCACCTCAGTGCAGAAACCATAGGCACTCACCCTGAGTTTGAAGTAGATAAAGCAATTGTCCTCGGTCCATAGCCCATTCCCCGTTCTCGTCTTCCATACCCAGCACTTTGAATGCCTGCTGCAGCTCAGCCATAGAAATGCCAAACGCTGGTCGATGGTTACAGTAGAGTCGTAGCAGTCCGTCAAGATTGATGTCTGTCACCTGCTTTCCAGTATTCACATACTCACTGAATTTAACTTCGTTTAACATATCCTCAATCTAAAAGGGAAGAGAAGACTACCACTGTTAAAGGGTTACATCATCCCACAAGCTGATCACCCAAGATGTGTCCTAGGATCAACTGTAGGCTGACCTCCCTAAAAAAGTCAAGCTGCTTTGTCATACAGTGAGACAGAGTACCATAATGTACCTTGAAATAGAAATGGGCATCTGGGTGAGGCCAAACGATAAGTAACACGGTCTCAAGGGTTAATCTATAAGTTGGCAAAGTTTCAAGCAACGTGAGGAGCAAACTTCAAAGAGGCTTTTGAGATGTGTGAACCATCAGCTGACTGTAGTTTAAGTTAGGCTTGTTGGCAGGCCTGCAGAGTGGCCATTCTGTTGCTTTCGTTCCTTTTCCCAACATTATTGCCAAGGCTAACTGTGGAGCTCAGTGAAGTCCTGGGTATTAGATACTGAACAATGCCTATGCTGTGACAAACTTTAAGGCTAATAAGCATAACAATGGTCCAATGGGCCTCGTTGTTAGCATAACGATGCGTATTAAGTCAGAGTTAATGGAACATATTGACTTTTCATACACTAATTGATGTAAAAATTACACTAGAAGCCACTTTTAATCTTGCATTTGTGTATTTCTTATATCGTATCTTACAGGTGCATAAAATAAAGTGACAAAAGTGCAGATGATGCAGTGCTCCCTGAAAAGGAAAACAAATATATACAAGATTGTGTAAAAACACTGTACAAAGTCCTGGGTTATATTTTAAATCAAGGCAGTAAGGAGCCTGTTGATGATTTCTCATGTTATTCCAATATGAGGTAATCATAGTTCAATCAAGGATGGGTTGTTGAAGTTTCGACCAAATAGTAGACTAACAAACAGGTCAAGACCAAGGGGCATATGTATCAACATCTCCATCTGCGATTCTCAAATAGCGATTTTTTGAGAATCGCTATATGAGAATTGCAAAACGGGATGTATCTAAACATTCGCACAAATTTTGCGAATTCTTACAATTCCTTAATTGCGATTAGCAAATTGCGAAATCGCAATTAAGGAATACCTTCCCATTCATTCCTATGGGCCAGGAGGCCCATAGCAATGAATGGGAAGTCTTTCTCAATTTGCGAATCGCTATTTGCTAATCGCAAATTGAGAATGTTTTCAAAGGTGCAAGGGTGTCATGATGACACCCTGATGCACCCCTAAAATCAGCATGTGTGCGCATATGGCGCACATACATGCCCTAAGGGCATGTATGTGCACCACATGGCACTTTGAAAAATGCCAAAAAGTGAATTTTTCAAAGAAATCGCAAATTACCACCAACTTGAAGTTGGTGGTAATTTGCGATTTCTTAAGGAGAAATCGCACAACTTGGGTGCGTGTTACATAGCATTTAAGGAATCGCAATTTGCGATTTCTTAAATGCTTGCGCAAACTTAAGAAGTCGCAAAATTAGCGATTCCTTAAGAATGCGCTGCTGAAATGCCTCATACATCTCATTTTGCGATTTTGTATTCGCAAACGCTGTTTTTTTGCGATTCGCAGCGTTTGCGAATACAAAATCGTTTGATACATATGCCCCCAAGTCATCCATCTAAAGCAGTTTTTTTCAGGGATGTAATACAGAGACTGTATATTGTGAATCATCTGCTTCATGTAATGGAACGTGTATCAGAAATTTTCACAAACCTTTCCGTCCTCCATACTTACCTTCCTTTCCTTCCCCTTTTGTATTCTGGGTATTTAAATGTGTTTTCCATGTATTGATCATAATAGGTGGTGGAAGTTCATATTGTTTTAAACGTACATCAATTTGTGAATGACTGAGTTACAGATCTGGTGATTGTAGATCATGGATATAAAATTGGGTGAATTAAACTGAGTATCACCTTTTAAAGACACCGCCTCCTATCCTGTTATCCCAGTTTCTACAGCTTCCATATTTCAGACAACACAGACTGCAACATGCACGAGTTCCAATAGTAACCTTCAATATTTCACAATCATGCCTTTGTACACCACATAATGGGGACTCACTGCAACCACTGTGTGCTTTCAACTCAAATGAGGCTTTGTCAAGGGGAAATAGGATAAATAATATGGATTTCCTATGTCGCCCTCGTATGCTTTGCCTCAGTTATCCACGAGGGAGTCTTCCACACATGGTCTTGGAAAATGAATCAAGTCCTTAGTCCAGTGTCTTTACAGCTCTCTTAATAAATTCAGATCCCACTCACTTATAAATCCTCTATGTACTGTCTTTATCTCTTTCAAGAAAATGGAACGGTATCAGACTATAGCAGAAGCATTCATTAGTTTGAGTAAAGACCTGGAAGACTGAGCCTCGTATAGGCCTATCACTTAGCTATATTAAGATATTAACAGCATTTGCATGCATCAAAATATCAGTCATAGATCACATCTGGTATAGTTTGAATATCAGAAACACATGACTGTTTCAGTATTTTGTCCACTTCACTTTATCGGTCTGGAATTTCAATAACATCTTAGTTTTTAAATTTTAGCTTCAATATCCAATCACTCCCTGGTTATTCTGAGGCAGAAGACAGAATTACGCACAGCTCCAAACTTGAGAAGAATGAGCAGTCACAGTATACTTCAAATTACATCATTTGATTGCATTACCAGGCTCTTGAGTTAGTTTCTTCTGGAATCAAATGGTGCTACCAATCTAGTTTCACGATTGATACAATCCTTAATACAGTGAGTACCCTTACCTTCCGACTTACACGCTGAGAGCCTGATTCACAAAGGTAAACTTACACCCCTGTGCAAGCTTCCTATTTTTTTGGTATTCACAAACTACAGGGTTAATTTAACTAACAGTAATTTTATGACGGCAGAGACTCCGCAATCATGGCGGAGACTCCGCACATAAAAAACATAAGCCTGTGGTATCTTTTTAGGTGCAGAGTTCTCTGCCCCGCCGGTGGAGTCTCTTCAGTCGTAAATTGCTATCTTGTAAAATTAAAATTGTAGTTAGAAAATACCAAAAAAAGTATAAACTTACACAGAAGTGTACGGTAACCTAGTGTATCAGGCCCTCAGAGCCTTGTGTGTGAATACCATATCTGAAGAAAGTTTGAGATTTATCAGAAATTCATGTCAACATCGTAAGTGGTAGGTGGTGACTATGGATCCATTTTTGTCTCAAATTAAAGGATTTGCTAAAGGTTACAATTAAATTAAAATTTGCTCAAAATGGCATCTGAGATCAGAATGCTTCATGTTTGTTCATAATACAAGGCAAGACCAGAGCTCACAGTACAAGTAAGGCTCACGATTTGTACAGATATTTACATAAATTCATATTGATCTAGATATAGAATCAATGTGTTTTTGGTCTGTACATCATTTATTAAGCTTCCAATATTGACACTAATCCTGTTGTGTAGTTCGTACTAATCCATAGGATCTGCGCATTGTTTGGACAACATAAACTAAGGGCTTGGTGTCAAGACTGTTTCCGGACACCCCCGCAGGATATAGTGGCCTATATACCAGCTAGCTCACAGGGCCAGTTTAAGTCCCCCTAACCTACCAAGGAGTGGACAGTTTCTGGCAACCACTGAACACGACAACCCTGATTACTCAGGAATCGTGGCAACAGTACAGAATCATTCACTCAGTCACTCGTGCTTACTTTTTGTCAGAGGAGTATACAGAATACACAGTGGGACGTTTTCAATATATTTATTGAACCAATGTTCTTCTTGTATAAAATACATGTGCAGCAATGATTACGAGACCGAAGCTAATAAAGGAGATTACAAGCACCAAAAGGGTAAACAGTAGATACATTTCTACCATGGTGCTGAAGCAATGAATATATGCAGGCATATATGCAGTATGGTAACCTAACGTGCTCCTACGATGCAGACCCTGCTCTGTGTACCTAGAGTGTGTATGGGTGTAGAGCCAAGAATCCCCCCTAGGGACAATCCAACCCAATTACCTAATGGGAGACAGTAAAGACCCCATCTTGGTCTTGAGTTAGACATCCCTTACGGAATGTCAGATCGGTGCGTGGTGATTTCTCAGCATGCAGACTCTTTCGGTGTTAGCAGAAGTGCCTCCTCTACCAATCTATCGAGCTGCTTATCATTTATAATAAAAATCAGCCTTCGTGCTGTGCGTGCTAGATTAGTGATGTTAAGGATATGTAGATAGCGCTATCACTCAGTGGATGCAGATAGGACAACTTTTGTACCTTGTGCACAGAGAGGCCTAGTACATGATGTTCGTGATAATGTTATGCAAAGCTAGATGTGTAAACAAAGTAGTTTCAGAGAAACTAATTCAACATTGTCGTGCATGCAAATGCGTGCAAAAGTTCACTGCTGAAATGTTATTTTCTAGGACAAATTAAGGAATAAGCTGCCTCACTACATGTGCCTAACTCGAGAATATAACAATCCATTCGGTCAAGGCTGTGCAGACTGACAGCATTTAACTTAAAAAAATACAAATGCCTTTCCATGTAGCTCGTCTGAAGTAATTTCAGTCTCTTTTCAACTTACCCTTCCATCCTGATTAATATCACCACTAACCACCTCTGAGCAGGAACCCCGAGTCGTTTTGCTGTTTGTAAAAAGACTATTTATATTCCCAAAATACATAATTTCCCAGACCAATGTTGCTTGTGAGCCTAACAGTGACTTGATGGATCATTGGTTTTGGACAGGAATAAGGAAAAAAAAGTTTCCTTACCTACAACTTCAGCTCTCCAACATTGGCATCTTTCATAGATGCACAGTAATTCCAAGTCATTAAACTGGTAACCCCCAGAACAATGTTAATACAGCAGTGCACCCATTACACTCAATAACACTGAATTTTCATGGTGTATTTTCAACCTATCCATATTATTGGAAAGGATCCAAGTTACAACCAGTCAGAAACCAGCAACCTCAGCAGCTGTCCTTCAAATGCCAGATTTTCTACCCCACGTTCAAGACAGAAAAGCTCTGTCCAAAAGAAGGCCTTCTTAATTTTGTTTTTTTAAAGAAAACATCTTTATCATCATGAGGTGGGTCAAAATAAATCACTGTTCAGGGCATACAAAGCATGTGGATAGAAGAATACCTGCATGGATGAGCCACATTCAAAATGCCTGTACTGCCTGCATCCCAGCCATAACCCAAAGAAGTGTTATGCCTTCAATACCTTTTCAACAAAAACACTAAAAGACAGAGAAAGGTTAGCCTTAGCTATTTTGGAAGAGAAAATGGAAAGGCTTTGTCAAAACAACAAGATAAGCTTACTATGGCTTCCTCTTAGAAGTCTTTGTCAAATATTTCTAAGCTGGCTTTATGACCTTCTGACATATTTTCACACATTTAGGAGAATGTTGGAGTCCACTGAGGAAGAGCTTGTGTAAAGGCCCAAGATGGTTGAGGTTGGCTCTTCATTTCCTCCACAGTTGATGAGGAGACCTGTGGACCTGACTAACAAACAGGCAAGTCTGTTAGATACAACATTTCCTTGCTTGCCAAAAGTAATATTACAAAAATGTGAGGTGAGGCTGAGAGAATGGTGAGGGTGAATATAAAGGAATTCAGAGCAGGGGCCCAATGAGACACCTATCTAAGCATTCATCAACAGATTCACTATAGTCATTGGGATAAAATAAAGTTTACATGGAATGAGAAGCAATGGTGATCACTGTGATCTGGTAAATGAAGTTTATTTCCTACTGATGTTGCATGGTAAGGTCAAACTTGAAAAGAGTCTTTTGAAGTTCATGAAAAATGTGGTAAGATTACGTGACACCTTGAATGAGGTGTGCGTTGGAAGAGGAGTAAATGAAGAACATGTAAATAAAGTTAGGTCATGCAGAATCTGCGATCTGTATGTTTCAGTTGCTTTTAAACATGAAATAAACAAAAGAGTATTTAACACCCCACGAAATGGTGTGGACAATTGTACATTAGGTGAACGGTAGACATTCTGATTTTCAGTGAAGTCTCTGACAGTCTTGCCTGGAAATGAATATGGAAAGAATTATGGGCCAAGAGAAGTGAAAAACCCAGTAATACAAAGTGGAGGCCCTAGGTACATGATGTACCAACTCAAGATCAATTTACCCAGCTAAAACAACTACAATTGCCAGACCAACATACACAGATAATCAGGCAGACATTTTCCAAAGGATTTATAGACTCAGCAATATTGCTGAGAGCAAGAGAACCCCTTCTCTGTTGAATCATACTGCAGCATCAACAGTGAAAAAGAGAAGGGCCTTGTTCACAGACATCATATGTGAGGTGCTAATTATAGTGCTTAGGTAAGTGAATCGATAGAGGATTTGATACAATTACAGAACCTACTACACTGCACCCAAATCAGTTCACCTCTCTGCTATGGTTTTTCCTTCACCTCTAACTATACCGTAATATATATGTGCTCCTTTGTCTACCACAATATCACTACACCTACCTTCATCCCTCTACCGCTAGGACCACTACCTATATCTGAGGACTTCTGCCCCAAATTGCACCTAGGACTTTTTTTTAAGTTTCCCCATGTTTCTGCCGAAAAAGGATTGCCCATGGCTTTGTAAATAGGCAAATTAGAGGTTTCACCAATGTGAGATCATCAGGTTAGAGTTCCCCATTTTGGTTTGTCTTCAAAATGAGGCAGAACTCTCTTTCTTGTCTGAAGGCCAAGAACGCTTCTTTGTTAACTTAAAAGACTCTCTCAGAAGCTAATGTTATGGATAACATGAGTTATAAACTTAATGTAATCCTCACACATCCCTGAAGCTTCCTGATTCCTCCCTGATGAAAGTATGTAGGCTGCAAGAACCCCTGAAAAATAGGAAAAGGAAAGGAATAAGAAAAACACTTTGGTACTTGTACAACTTCCTCACATTTTGGCCTTGTTTGCTGAAAGACAGCTTAGTCAGCAAACATACTATACAAAGACAAAGGAAAGGTCATAAACAATGTAATAATAGCTTTGCAATAACACTCCAGTATGCAGTGCAATGTGCAAAGGAGAGCTGGAGACCTATTAGGTGCTGGAATAAGGGAGGTAGCGGCTGGAGGAATCAAGAGAAGCATTTCTGGTGAGATCAAAAGGCAGAGGTCTTCTGGTGGAAAACTACCAGCAAAGCAAAGGAAAAAGCTTCAAGGAAAATAAAAAGGAAAGGTTACTTATAGTGGAACCCTAGGAAACAGGGGGGAGCAAAACAAAAAAGGTACAGAAAGTAAACTGGGTGAGAACTGGTATAATGAAAGGAGAAAACAATGCATGAATCCAAGTTGCAATTTAACTAGTGGATATCTGGAGGGTTCATCACCCTAATTAATCAAATTTCACCTTTTATTCGGGAGCCCACAATAGCTTCTCTCGCATCAATTACATCCTCACCCCTTCGGTCTAGGTCAGATATATCCACCAAATTAAACACCTTGCAAGAGGTATTTCGGACCATTCCCCAATATGGGTGCAGATCGAGCCAGGGAACAGTAGCAGTACTCGAGTAGCACCTATTAATCCATGGCACCTTCGCAATCCGAGAATCAAATACAAGCTCGCCCAAGAAATTGATCATTACTTTAAAGAAAATTAAGGGGCAGTTGATTTGGCACAGACCCTCTGGGAGGCCTTCAAGACAGTAATATGGGGACATGCAGTATCTCAGATAGCAGGCGCAAAGAAGGAGGGGAATGCAGAGCTACTCTGATTAGAGCAGGAGATAGTAAAGTTGGAAAATGAGGCCACCAGACAGGAGGGGCAGGACAGCGCACACACTCTCAAACTTAAGCAAACCGAGTACAGAGATGAAGCGAGAGAGCTGGCAAAAGCATTAGACAGACACAAGCTGGGTGCATTTATGAGTTGGGAGATAAAGCTGGTAAATTGTTGGCCTGGCTTGATAAGAGTGAAATGGCTAGTCGGCTGGTCACGGAGTTGGAAGGGCACACAAGGGACAGTCTTAGGGACCCACAAGACATTACTAACGAATTCGCTAGGTACTATGAACAGCTTTACACATCCAAAGTTACTAGGCAGGATAGCGAGACGATAGAACTGCTGTTAGAAATGCAATTACCGACGCTAGCAGAAGACGATAAAGCCTCACTAGACAGTGATCTCGCCCAGGAGGAAACAGCCCAAGTCATCCGGGCTCTACAGTCTGGGAAGGCGATGGGACCAAACGGGCTGCCCATTGAGCTTTATGAACTGAAACCAGACAGAATAGCCCCATACCGCAATTCCATGTACGAGGAGAGCCTGGAGAAGGGATGTCTCCCGCAAGTTCAGAGGATAGCCACACTAGTATTTATTCATAAGGAAGGGAAACTGAAACATAAGTGTTCTTCGTATAGACCCATATCATTGCTCAATGCCAAAATGAAAATACTGGCTAAGCTGCTGGCCACCAGATTGGCCTGTGTGATCTCCGGACTGGTCCATCCGGATCATTCTGGCTTTATGCCGGCCAGGAATACATCACTGAACTTGCGACGATTGCATGGGGTTATGGGAAGAGTGGACACTTTAAGAGAGGATGCGGTGGTGGTGTCATTAGACGCCACCATGGCGTTCGATACTATAGAATGGCCGTACTTGTTTGCGGTTTTGGAGAGGCTGGGCTTAGCCCTAGATTTATAAGTTGGGTGCGACTCCTGTATACAGAACCGCTCACTCAGGTTGTGGTCAATAACAAAAAAACTACTGTTTTTCATCTTTACAGAGGGACGTGTCAGGGGTGTCCCATATCTCCATTACTGTTTGCACTAACGCTGGAGCCTCTAAGTTGTTGGATCCGCAAGGACCCTATAATTAGAGGATTGAGATGGGTAGAGGATTGGGAGGATCGCATATTCCTATATGCTAATAAAACATTCTGTTATATTTGGCATTGCCAGAGAGATCATTGCATAGCGTTCTTAACATCTTCACGAATTTTGGTACATTTTCCAGGTATGCAATAAACTTGACAAAATAAGTGATATTTGTGCTGAATGGCAACCCTTCCATCCTTCCCAGGGATTGTCAAGTGACAATAGCTAAGGACGCGTTCAAATATTTAGGGCTGTATATTACTAAATATCCTAAGCTATTCTACACTACCAACCTGTTGCCCCAGCTGCAGCGACTAACACACGATGTGGAACATTGGAAAGCTATTTAAGATGATGTAATTATCGCGCTTTCTATATATCCTTCATAACTCGCCGGAAGTGGTTCCTGCGTCTTACTTCAAAGCAGTGGAGAACGCGCAGAGAGCCTTGCTCTGGGGCAATAATCCGCCACGAATATCATTTCCGAAATTGGTGCAGAGCTGGTATAACGGGGGAATCGGGTTACCCAATATCAAAAAATATTATTGGGCTGCCAAATTAGCTTCCATCAATCATTGTATCTATCGGCCCCATAATGATTCAGGATATGCGATGGATAGGTGGCTTTTGCCAGGGAGTAACTACACGCGAGCATTGTATTCCAACCGTACGAAGCTAGGGTTGACAGGGCCTACATATCATGCGGTCCAGGTGTGGCACATGGCGCAAAAAAGTATGGGATGGGCAAAGACCATAACCCTGGCTAACCCATTGTGGGATTCAGAACAGCTGGGATCCCTTTGGAGATCGAAAGGCTTTGATAAATGGGACGCTATCGGGATATCACGGTTGGGAGATCTCTGGAAAAAAGGGGAAGTGGTGACTTTCGAGACATTACAGCGAGAGTATGAGCTAGTGGAGAACGAAAGATTCAGGTATGTACAGCATGCATTGAAAACGATAGTGCCTCGAAATGTGTCAATACCGGAGGCTTCGCCCCTGGAGGATCGGCTACTGGATGGGTACATGCCACATAAGGCAATTTCGCTGACCTATTCCAAGCTGATCAACAACTCCCCTGATCCACTTCCGCAGCTCCGCACAAAGTGGGAACGAGATCTTATGGAATTGGATGTGGAAGAATGGCGGAAGACATTGGCGTCACCTAAAGAGGTGGCGATATCATCAAAATTGAAGCTAGTACAACAAACCTCCCTGCAGGAATTGGAGGTGTAAGGGCAGGATTTATCAATATATTGCAGACACTATTTACTGTAAATGAAGCAACTGTGTTATATTTATGTGGGAAGAAAAGTGATTAATGAGTTACTTGTGAATCTGTATTGTTTACTGTTTGTATTCAATAAAAAGAATTTAAAAAAAATAATAATCCAAGTTGCCATGTACGTCTCCTATCAACAGCCCACATTTGCCAACTTTAGCATTGAACAAACTTTACCCTAATTCACACAGCAGTAAACCAAGGCAAACCGTAAGTGAGCTTTAGAGCTACTGCTTCCACTTTCCAAGTTTCCAGAAGCCAGCCTTCCTAAGGCTGCACCCTCCTTCTTGCCTCAGCTTCCCAATACTTCAAATGTACCATGAGTTATCTGATAGTCCTTCGTTTCTTTCATGGACATTCTGCCTCAGCTCCCAATTATTGTGTATATTTCTGACAGTTCCTTTAAACCTCATCCAGACGCTTAGAGCCCCTGAATGTGTTTTTGATGGAGTTTCTTTTTGTCTTTTAAGGTTATTTTAAACATTGTTTTTATGTTGTTACATATGCAAAAAAACATATAGCACGAAAAAGAAAAATGTGTTTTGTTATAGTACAATGGATTAATTTCCCTGGAATATGCTGCCAGTTTCACAAACATCTTAGATTGCAGGTTATTGTGTAACACAAATAGTTCTAAATTGAAAATAAGCAAACCAATTTCCTACTCCTAGTCCTTCTAACTACGGTGGCCAAAACCAGGCCACACACCTCTAAGACTGTGATGTGACATGGCACCAGATGTAGGTTTGAAACAGCCTTCAGAGAGTGAAAGTGCATTGCCTGCATTTCTGATGTGGAGGGAGTAACTCTAGGCATGGAAGTGAGGAGGGATCCAGACTTAAAAATTCAATATGACAATTTTAGGGAGAATGATAAGTGCTTCCTGAGCACTGAAATTTGATGATAAGGGAATTAAGTTGAGAAATTGGGGAGTGGAGAGCCCCCCTACAAATAGGGAGTGGGTAGCCCCTCCTTCAAAGGCATGCAGGGTCACCATGTTCCTGCCTGGAGTGATGGAGGTGTAGAGGAGATTGATTGGTAGGAGCCAGGTCATCTACTGCCAGGCTGTCTTGGTATAGATCATTCACAGATAAACGAGGACGATTGGTATACCTTTATCTATTCTCTCTCTATTGTGGTGAAAACCCTGAAAATCTGTTGTTGACTCCAGCCAGCTCCCAAGTTGATAGAGAGGCTATGGCAGACTCCCAGATGGCAGCAGTATTGTCTGCAATAATCTGCAGTATGAAAACCTCTAGGGTTGGCAGCCTCGATGGTCTTCCATCCGTGATCTTTAAGAAGGATCCTAGAAAGTAGGGCCTAATTATGAGTGAGTATTTCAAATGAGTAACATATTCAGGCATCCTCCCAGACTCATGGAATGGAGCCAGAGTGACGCCTATTCGTAAAAAAGGCAAAATGGATCAGCCTGATAACTATCGTCTGATCTGTTTACTCGATATTACTTCTAAACTCTTTGTCCAAACCTTAATAAATTATCAAGCTACCTGGGTTTTTGATTGGGTTCGGGAAGAGAGTGAGCACCTGGGATGCGGGAGCGGGAGCACACTGGGGGGAGGGGCCACGGGGACAGCAGCAGCAGGAAAGAAGGGCCAGAAAAACAGAGGCAAACAGAGAAAGGCAGAGTAAAAAGTCAAAAACAGAAAAAAGAAAAAGACAGAAAAAACTGAAATAACAAAAAGACAGAATAAACTGCAAAACAGAAACAAACAGAAAAAGACTACAAGGCCGCCACCACGACTCACCACCATCTCATCAAATCAACTAAAAGAAACTTCATTCAGGACAGACTTCTCTCCAACTCCCACAACTCCAAGGAACTCTTCGCCATCATACAAGAATTCACCAGACCCTACAGTGAAACTACCGACGTCCCTCCCTCCCAAGACCTCTGCAACAAACTCAGCTCCTTCTTCCATCACAAGATTAGGATGCTCTACAACAACTTCAACGACCAAGACCATGGCACCGACCAAACAACCCCACTAGCGACGCCATCAAGCCGACCCTTCTCAACTCGGCCCGGTCACCAGAGAAGACACCGCAAAGACTATGAAAAGCATCTACTTAAGAGCACCCACTGACCCCTGCCCGCCGCACATCTTCCACATGGCCGCCACCGCCATTGTAACCAAACAATCAACTGCGCCCTCGAAACAGCCACGTTTTCCAGCGACTGGCAACGCGCCAAAGTCAAACCCCTCCTCAAGAAGCCCTTCGCAGACCTGACAGACCTCAAGAACTACAGGCTCATCTCTTTTCTCCTCTTCGCCGCCAAAGTCATCGAGAAAGTTGTCAACACCCAGCTAACAAACTTTATAGAAACCAACATGATCCTCGACTCCTAGCAATCCGGATTCCGCAGCAACCACAGCACCAAGACTGCCCTCATAGCCGCCACTGACGACATCTGCATCCTCCTCGATCAAGGCCAGACTGCAGCTCTCATCCTACTAGACCTCTCAGCAGCCTTTAACACCGTCTCCCACCACACACTAGCCGCCAGACTCCATGATGCCGGCATCCATGGAACCGCCTTAGACAGGATTTGATCTTTTCTCTCAGGCAGATCACAAAGAATAAGACTCTCGCTCTTCCTCTCCAAACCCACAGAGATCAGATGCGGAGTACCCCAAGGATCCTACCTCAGCCCCATGCTCTTCAAAGTCTACATGGCCCCACTCGCAACTATCTTCAGAAAACACGGACTCAACATAGTCTCATACCCCAACAACACCCAGCTCGTCCTCTCCCTCACCAAGGAACCCGGCATCACCAGGCACAATTTCTAAGAAGGAATAAAGGATGTCGCATTCTGGATGAGCAGCAGCTGCCTGAAGCTCAACTCGGACAAAAGGGAAGTCCTTATCCTCGGATCCACCCCCTCCGCATGGGACAACACCTGGTGGCCCCCGCCCTCGGAAACCCTTCCACCCCTACAGACCACGTCCGCAACCTCGGCATCATACTCAACTCCTCACTCACCATGAACTACCAGATCAACGCTGTGACCTCCACATGCTTCAACACCCTCCACATACTCTGCAAAACCTTCAAATGGATCCCCCCCGAATCCAGGAAGACGTTCACCCACGCACTCATCACCAGCAGACTGGACTATGGAAACGCACTCTATGCCGGAATCGACAAAATACTCCTCTGCAAACTCCAGACAGTCCAGAATGCCGCAGCCAGACTCGTACTCAGCATCCCATGACATGACCACATCACCCACCACCTCCGTGACCTCCACTGGCTCCCAGTCAAAAAAAATAACCTTCAAACTGCTCACACACGCCTACAAAGCCCTCCATAACACCGGACCCCAATACCTCAACAAAAGAATCTCCTTCCACGCCCCCAAGAGAAACCTCCGCTCTGCCGACCTAGCAGCAGCCACAGTCCCCGCATCCACAGGACCAGAACGTTATGCAGATCCTTCTCCTACATCGCAGCCAAGACCTGGAACAAACTCCCCCTCCGCATCAGACGAAGCCGGACACTGAACCTAATCAGAAACGATATCAAGACCTGGCTCTTCGGATGACCATGGAGCTGCCCGTAGCCCCCCTGCCTTGAAACCCTCATGGGTAAGTAGTGCGCTCTATAAATCCCTGATTGATTGACACCGGACTCATTCCTGTGGACCAGGGAGGTTTTAGACCAAAGCACTAAACAATGGACCACTGTTTTTCACTGTGGGGTGTTGCAAGGAGGTCAATTGAGCTGGTAAGTGGCCTTTGCTGCTGCTTCGTTCACTTCCGGGCAGCATACAACAGGGTGTATAGGGGCACACTTTGGCAAAAGCTTCAACAGTGAAATATATCTAAGGCCTTGTTAAATCTTTTGATGAGGTACATAGTGATAACTGGGTACAAGCTGATCTGGACGGGTTAGGTAGCCTGTTGAGGAAAATCCCGGTAGCGAATGGCTTACAACAGGGATATGTTCTAGCTCCCCTGCTGTTTAGCCTGTTTATAGTGGACCTCCCCAGACTTTAAGTGCCACTCACAGTTTTCCACCTAAGATTAGGGGTAGGCATATTAGTTGCCTTATGTATTCAGACGATACGGTGGTGATGGATCTTAAGCCTATCGGGCTCCAATGCAAATAAACGCACTAAGCTGTATTGCCTTGAAAATAAATTAACGATTAACACTGAAAAGACAAAAACCCTGTTCCTTGCAAGAAGAAAAAGGAGATTCACTTGGTTTCCAGGCAATGCATGGTTGGAACAGGTCCAATGGTACAAGTATTTGGGTATGATTTTCTCAGATGATATAAGATGGGACAAACACCTGGCTACCCAAAAGCTTGTATTGACAACTTGAATGGCTTGAAAAGGTTTGATTGTAGATATGGCAGCTATACCTTTGAGCAATTCAGTAAAGTCGTACAAGGTAAACTAATCCCCCAGGCCATATACAGAGCTGTGGTGCTGGCAATGGATAGATGGGGCTCATGGGAAGGGTTTGAAGGTAGTATTATGAAATTATTCCTTGATTTACCAAAATATGCAATGGTTCAAGTTACACGGAGGGGGTTGAGAACTGTAGCCTCGAGTTCTCAGGCTGATGCAAAAGCCCTACGTTTTTATTTTCTGACCAAACATGAAGTCCTCGGTAATACATTATCAGTGTTAGTAATGTCAATATTCCCTGGTAAAATGAACAGTAATGCTGTATAGAAGTGGGTCCTAAACTACCCCAGTTGGTTCCGGTTCAAGCTGCTTCTCGGCCTGAGTCCAGCTTTTTTGTTTTAGGACTGGGATTACGGATAGCCAGTCTCCCAAATGTGAAGAACAAGCCTTGCTGGAAGAAGCTGTGGGCCTGCCAGAGACCCAAAATACAGCAACCAGTGCCCGAAGAGAGTTACCCTCAGAAGGAGCTTCTCAATGGTTCAAAGAGAACTGCATTCGCTGCCCATTAAAGATAGGATTCAAGTCCCTCACACTGGCATACAAAGCTACTTAAGCACCAGAATATCTCAGAGACTACAAATGTGTCCGCTTGAGAAGGAATTACAATTACAGAATAAGATGATTAAAGCAAAACCTAACACATAATTCCAGAGCTGGTGCAAGATGTTTTCTAGTAAAAGGGAAGATGCCTGTAGAAGAATCTGCCAGAAGACCCGTGCTTATGCTCCAAACTATAACCACTTAAAAATGTGTCTGCTGAAGATAGCTCAAAGTGTAGGATTGAGATGCACTGGGCAGGTAGTGCTATATAAATACTAATATTGATGCTGTTCTTAATGATCTCTGATGCACAGGTTCTTTCTTGTCACTCATTATTGAGATCATTGCACCTAATCATCAGGTTCTTAAAGGTCCATTATTTTATTATAAAAGCACTTTTGAGTTTGTTCCTCCTTCTCTGTTTCCTTTTCCACAATGTGTAGCCTTCCGCCAAGGCGTCTCTATTTCTTCACATGTTAGCCAAGCTGAGTACTGGTTTCCTATTTTACATCAATGCATCTTATGATGAGGTCCTCATTTAATTTCACTGATCTTCTCAGATCAGACCACAAGCTGCTTGTGGCGAGGCCATTCACATGGCACTTCACTGTCTTGCTGGGCTGCACCATCTGAGCAAAGGCTGCTATCCTGCTCAGCAAAGAAATGAACGATTTCATGAGACAAAGCTGTCTGTTGTAGTGTTTGTTGGATTGTGGTGATATTTCCATTTATGTAACAGTTTTATACAGCCCCTCCATTCAATAGGGCGCTTTACAAAAAAACTAGAGTCAATACATTAGTAAGAAGACATTTAGATAAAGGGTAAGACATTAAAGTTCAGACACATCAGGTCGGCTACATCATAAAATCAATACTTATTTCAGGATGAGATGGAAAAGATGAGTTTAACTATTTCCTGATTGAAATAATACTGGACCAAATTCTTTGACTCACTATTGGGGAATCCTAGAGGTTTGCTCCAAAACCTGTGAAAGCTTGATCATAAACTTGGGAGGTTTTGAATCTTAGAGCTTCCAGATATAAAAGAGATCAAGCTCCTGAGACCTCAATGAACTAGATGGCCTGGCAGCAAGGTATATTTAGAGACATACATTTAGATGTGAAGGACTGGATTCGATTGGATCCAGGACAATTAGAGATCTCTGAACTCCAGACAACTGAAGTTGTTTACTTGTGGTGTCCTGAACCCACGGCGCGACTGATCCTCACAATGAATTATCAAGCACTTCCTATCAGCACTTGGCACTCGCAGGTATTGAGACAAAGTTGTCCGAGGCTTACACAAGAAAGTGATGAGGGTTACACACTCAGAACAATGGAAAATAGCAGAAGGCCCTTCAGTGCTTTACTTTATAAAAACAAAAGTACTTTAATACACATATAACTATATGGATAGTGTGGTACATGAAATACAGATGCACAAAGAAAACCATAATTCCAGTGATTTGACCTCAAATGTTATTATGTGCTTACATGCTATATTCCCCCTTAACTCTGCTACACTTCAAACACTAAATGTATCTCGCCATTTGCAGTGTTGAGATTTGTGATGCTATTCAAAATGTCCAGAGTTTTGGAACCGCTGAGAATAAGCACAATGCATAAGCCAGCCCAAATTGACCATAACAGCCCATGTTACCCTGGCAAAAAGTACAGTTTACTAATGGAAAGAATACAAGAATGCAATAGCCCTAGGATCACTGGATAGGACACAGCATATTTAAAAGGTTCCATACCTACCACTGGTCGGGAATTTTATGGAGCTATGGGGCATAAACTCCAGCATCCTTCTTAGTCAAAACGAGCTGGAGATGGTGGACTGGGGGGTTCCAATTTAACTATCTCAAGAGAGGCTACATTCATCTGGATGCTGTCAATGGTTTTCTGGAATCATGGCAAACTCCTCCAATTACCTCTGTGAAAAGTGAAAGGCCAGGGGTGAGCTACGTTGATTATAGTTATTCTGTAAATGTTTGGCCCACTCTGCAAACATTAGAAAACTTCAGGTGATTTAAAATACAGCTCCTGGAGGCAACTGGGTTTTCCTGCAGCAATGATGGGATCATGATGAATAAGACACTCCTGCAGGTGAAAAGACTTCTCCTGGGTTATGCTGACAGACGTTGTTGGGTTCACCTCATGCTCAGCAACTGGGAAACCTTGTGTGCAGTGCAGACCTCAGAGGCTGCAACATGTAATCACAGGCAGCCAGCGAGCTCTCTTCTCTAAGGCAAAGTCTATCACCCAATCCCTCAACAGGCATGGCTCTTTCCTCCCATTGTAGTTAAGCAGCATTTCAAACAGGATTCCTCGTCCAGTGCGGCAGGAAAATAGAAGTCAGACAAACTTTACATTTGGATCTCAGCCCTTCTCAAATATACTGAAGTGCAGTTTCATGCTTGACTGATGAGTGGTTATTGAGGACCAGTATTTACGATAAATATGACCTAACCAATCACTCCCCTGCAATGTTCACATTCTGGGGGACTCCTCAAATCCAAGACTGCATTACCACTAAAAAATGAACTAATGTTTATACTATGGACAACATGATCCTTTCATGTGCTGGTTCCAAAAATGACAGGGAAATGTGCATTGAATCCCAGACAGTAGAGCCTCATTTTACTGAGATGTAGATTAGGGAGGAAGAGGGGGGAGGTGCTGGGACCACTCTGGAAGAGGAAAAGTGGCAAACATACAAAGCAAAGACTACACCATACACGCTTGTACTCTGCCAAATGCACACACAGGCTTCCAGCTCAACCACGATATAAACAAAGTGTAAACACAAATCTTGCAGACTTGTCCCACAAGGGCATACAGAAAAAGGCCTCTTCCTTCACTATACTTCACGCTGCTACTTATGAGACCCACAAAGCTTGGGTAAGGAGGACAGAAGACACTCTTTCAAAGAAGGGTGCTCTTATTATACTCCCCCAACCACACAGCTCTGCTTTGGGGTCTCAGAGTATTTAACAGAGCGTCCTTTCAGTAAGCTCACATGAATGTCAAGTTCTAGGCTGGGGTGATGGGAGATCAGTAAAGGAAAGTACGTGAAAAATGTATTGCACAGTTACTTAAAACCATTTGAAGTATATCTTACATCAATGAGATTTAAAAAATAACGATTCCTTAAAATTCTTCACAGTGCATCTTACTTTAAAAAGAGTTCACATGAGATTCTAACCGATTGAATTTGTGAGGAAAATACTATTTGTGTTAAAATAAACTTTATATAAACAACATTGCGACAGAGTTCAATGTTTCGTTTTAAAATGTGCCTTAATCAAATTAGCAGCGTCTGTTTTCTAGGTAATGGCTTGATGCAATTCAAGACTCCTCGGTGTTGTCAGGACCTTCTTCTTCAGTAAGTCTGATGCGTAGCTCTTCCATTTATCTCCCAAATCTGGCCAAGTCTGTCGGTACCTTGCAAGAGAATAGAACCAACGCTGCTTCTTTCACTGTCCGGACTCCTTTGAATAGCCACATTGGCTTTAGAAGCTTCTGACGAGACTGCAACAGGCCGGGGCTGCAGCACATCAAATGAAGCAGGGATTCTGTTTTAAAATTGCTAATTCTACAGTTGATTCTAAGATCAAGGGATTTCCACCTTGGATTTAGTTATTTGATTGAAGGGGGCACTAGTCTGGTCCACAGAATGTTTTTAGGGCCTTCCTCCCCAGTGCTTGGCTAAGGTAGGGCTGGGTTTTGTGCTCCATATATGTTGAGATCAGCCCAGATTGAACTCCTCCCATTTCGTAATATGGTCGGTTTTATGTGACAGTTGATAGATTTGTTTGTTGATTGCATTCTTGATAGCCGGGTAGTTTATGTCCTCTTGACCCCAGTTCGGTATTGCCAGGTTTAATGTTTCCACTGCTTTCTGCATATATATTTTTCATGGGTTGGTTGTTCCTTCGTAGATCGGTTTTAGCATGTTCTTCATGCTTCCAGCGGGGGCCTTAAATACTTGGTAATAGTATTTCGCCTACATACCTAGGCATTCTTTGTTTTGTTGCACCAGATCAAACTCCAGGCGGATCAGGCTATTACGAGTGTATTTTGGTGGCTTGAATATGCGTTTATACGCCTGGCATTGTGCTTTTTCTAACATACTGTCCATTTTGCCTGGAAATGCCTGCTGTGCGTATCCGCTATTGCCATTATTTTGGATTGTAGTCCCTTACTGATTGGGACTGTCGTTGGACTTTGCATTTTCTCGTATAATTTGCACAGAGCGTAAATTGTCAATTGTACTTTGAAGTTCATTTTATGTAAATGTAGAGTCGCTTTTCCAGAATCGCTGAGCCAACAACCAAGGTAATTATAGGATTTTGAGGCAGAGATTGTCTCTTTACCCACGTGCCATTTAAGCAGTGCTTTTTTTGCACAACGCCCGAAAATCATTACTTTGGTCTTATGTGAGTTTATTGTTGGTTAATTTATCTCGTTGTAAGTGTTTAAGGCATTTAGACCCCTTTGTAGTTCAATTTTAGTGTGGTCCATCACCACTAAATCGTCTGCATGTTGTAGAATTTGAAATTTGTTAGCTCAGATTTTAGGGCTCGGAAGGTTGGCATTATCGAGCATCTTACCCAGGTCTGCTGTATATTAAAAAGTGGAGGGGCAAGTTCGCATCCCTGTTTTAGGCCTCGGTTTGTGAAGCACTTTTTTGTTGCTGTGTTGTCTGCTAGCTTGACTTTATTCCAAGTATTACTGTATAGCGAGATAATGGCGCTGAGAAGCCCTGCTGGAATTTGCCAGTTGCCCAATTTGGTCCAAAGATTACGTCGAGGCACCCCATCGAAAGCTGCTGAGTAGTCTACAAAACAGACGAAAAATGTTATTTTTATTTTTGATATTTGCTTGCTGACTCGGGTACGATATGGCTACGATGTTATCGATTGTTGAGCAGCATTTACAAAACCCTGTTTGGTAGGGGTGGAGGTTTTCATTATCTTCGATCCACCTATTTCACTCTGTCAATAGGGTGCTTGCGTAGGCTTACCCTTCGATGTCCAGAAGGGCAATCAAGTTTTTTGGTTCTGTGTTGTCTCCTTTCTTGAATATTGGTCGTAAGAATGACCCGCGCCATGAGTCTGGCACCTTGGCTTGTAATCGACATTCAGTGAATAGGTTAGATAGAACTCTACCCCAGTATGCCGAGTCTTCTCTAAACATTGCTCCCGGTAGGCCATTGGGACCAGGAACCCCGTCTTTTCTTATCTTTTTTATTATTTTTTCGACTGCTGGGCCATCTTGATTTTTACCCCTGGCTTCAGATGTGGGCTCCACTTCGTTCTTGGGAGATATGATAAAAACACAAAGACTGTACAGGGCCAGAGAGTATGGCCTCTGAAGAGCCATGCTAGGGATTTTGTATCCCAAAAACACTCAAGGCAACAGATTACGAACATGATCTTATGGGTAGCCAGTGAAGGTCACTTACATTGGGGAGATGTCATCAAATCAAAAGTTTTTATGAAAGATAAAGGTTTGGCCGTGGATGGGAAAATAGCTTAACTATGACAAGTGTGGACTGAGGGACACTTGCAAATATGACATTTCCAATATTCCAGGCATGAAATAATCAAAGCATCTTTTTGACAGAGTGAAGGTGAAAGTTAGTGGATTTCACTATTCTGCTGATGACTTCAGCGAACGAAATAGTGGTGTCAATTATAAACGAACAGGTTTCACTGACAGAGAAAATCTTTGACTTTGAGCTCATCAAGAAATGAAGCATCAAATCTGTTTTGCTTTTTTTTGCTAGGGAGGCATACGGAGGGACTCACTTTCTGCAGGTTGAGTATCAGAAAGTTGTCAGATATCCAGATTTGAGGTTTCGTATGGCTGGTGTAAAGGGTGCAGTTGTTATTGATTGATGAGATTTTTCTTTAGAATTGGGTGCACGTTGTTGGAAGGAATCTCCAGGGCCCAAGAATAATGGACTCAGTGTACAAGGCAGAGTACCATTAAACACAGCACTTGGGTATCCAGCCGTTCCAATTTAGAAAAAAGTGTTCCAAATGGGCTGCATATGGCAATTCAGCCATAAACACACTGCATGGAGAGGGTATCCAGCAATATTCCAGCAACAGAATGATTGTATTTTCAAATATTGTGGGATTGTCAGTCGTTTACTTACTATCATGTATGGTGGTATATAGTATGGGGCTCTCACGGGGGAGTTGATTGATGTTAATAAACTGAGGTGGGAAAGCTGCTGAATTTTTTTATTTTTAAAAAAAATATTTTTATTGAGTTTTTGCAAACAAAAAGCAACACATCTTGGTATCAAGTTTAGCAGGAAATCAGCCCAGAGGTAGTGCAATAAGTCAGTACAGGCACAGTTAATATACAAAGACGCTCCATCTGTATCATACATTCGTATCCATCCCACACTATGGCAAACGATAGGTTGGCTATTCTTGGTCACTGAGTTCAGAGTCTGAGGCATCGTGCGGGGGTTCACATATATTTCCTCTATAAATATTCCACCTACCCCACACCTGGGACCACTTTTTGGAAAGCTGCTGAATTTTAAACGTAAGCTCAAACCCCAAGTAACCAAAAGGCTGATAAGTAACCCACAATAAACTATGGGCCCAACTCAAGTCATCAGTGATATTTTATTTTGCTAAATGAACAGTTCACAGATCTTCAGTGTCCAGCTGTGAAAGTACCAGCAATCCGATTGTCAGTGTCCGGGGGAAAGACACAGACTTAGGTGTACCAGTTGGCACTCATATTTGTCCCGAAATCAATGTAGGGGATGACTGCTGGTAATGTACTACTGTCCAGAGCATGTTCCTCAGAGTATCAGAAATTTCAAAGGTTGCATCACATAATTAGCACGGCATGGTCAAGGTTTTAGGTTGAAACGCGGACCTATGGGACACAGAGCAGCTACTGGGCTCACCAGACCAATTGTGAATTGCCTAGGATCAAACCACACATATATTATACGATAATTCTGCAACTGTAGGGCTAGAAGGAAAATGCCAACAGTTTAGAAAACATGAACTGACCTTAGCTAATGTAATGATGCACTACGTTCTAGTGTGATTATGGAAAATCCTCTGTGACTGTAAAGGGGAAAATACCAGTCCCCACAAAGTCAGAGATGGCACAAGGGAAACTAGGGATGATGCAAGTTCAGCACACTTGCAGTCCTTAACTGAGCCCTGCAGGCCTTCAACAGCGTCGGATTGGTAAGACGAGCAATCGGGCAATGGACCTCTATCAGACTCGCAGCTGTGGGACGCTTTTTTGGCCAGCGCAGTGGCCAATTTGGTCTGTGTTTTTCAGATGCCGCCAGCGGCCCAGTGGGGGCCATAGCGTTCTTTCCGGAGGCACATGGGCCTCTCTTACATCCCCTTCACCAACGGGGTGGAGGTGTCATTCCCAGTCTCTAGCTGGGTCGGCCAATTACTGAATACAGATAGAGGGGGGAAGTCCTGAGCAGAAGTGGCCCATAACAAGGTTTATAACACTGCAGAACGTCAGCATCGATGTTTGAAAGATTATTTTGCTTTACCATGTATCTATCTCAGTGCTTAATTTCTGCTGGTGTTTTCCGGTACTGGGGACCAGCACTTATTTGTAAACATTGGCACGTTTTTTTTAGAATACACCACATGGTGGCGCCATGTGCGTATTTTTAAGGAAAGTTCATTTATATTAATATATCTTAAAAAAAAGTTACATCACTCACTCTTAAACATGAAGTTTAACGTGACACTTTTATGATTAATGATTTTAATCGAATAAAGCTGAATTGAATTGAATTGAACGTGACACTTTGGTTGTGTACGCTGCAGTGGGCCTGTGTTAAATAACTTGGCCACTGGAACTTAATGTTTTACAAGCACTGGTCCACCTGTTATGTCTGACAACCCCTCTGGCCAAAACAAGGCTACGAAATACCATAAAGAAACATGGTTTGTCAATAAACAGGCAAACAGCGCTCACACTGCCTAAAGATGCCTTAGGCGCTATTTCTCACTAGTTTTATTAGTGTAATAACTTTTGGGCTGTTTTGCACTTTTAAATTATCGCTTTAAACACAGTACGACTGTTTTACAAAACAGGGGTGGTATACGGCAGGTTTTTTTTTCTTTAATTAAAATGAATATATAAATTGATAAAATGAGCATGAATGCTATGACTTCAATCTGCTAAATATAAACGCTATTTCGAAGCGAGTGTGGTAGGGTGCCTGCGGCGCCGTTATCATCTGTCATCATGAATGAAAAACAGTCGTCTGAAGTGAAGAACCCCCCCTCGAGCGCCGTGGCGTTTACTAACCTCCTGCTCCGTTGGGTAGAATCCGAGGGCGCGCATTATGAACGGCACTTCCTTCAAGGGAATTCGTGTCGACACTTGCCTGGGCTCCATTGTGTCGACGCCTTGACTACGCAGCAGTGCGTAGTAAAAATAGTCCTCCATTTCCTAGGCAGAAACAAGGAAGCACAATGAATCACCGGTCCAACAGAGACACCACTGAAACAACAGCACGCGACTGGCGTCGTCAAAGCCATGTCATGAAATTAATGAGCCAGACGCCGCAGGTGAAGCTCCTACCACTGCGATCTCATGCATTTGCTTATGCGCGTTTAATTATACTGCACAAGAATAGGGTTGCCACCTTGCCAGTATTTCATCTGCATGGCCTGTATTTCAAGTTAAGGACCGTAAAATGAGAAAAATCTGTAAAAAAATGATGGGTTTTCTCCTCTAAGCATAAACTTAAAGCAGTAAAATACAAGGAGAGACATCTTCAAAAACACTTTATAGCTGTCCAAACTATACCTACATTGAAAACATATTTAAAAAGAACATATTAAAAAAACTATATCTAATATTTTACTTAAAATTTGAAGTAATTGTTAATATTGTTCTCTGAGACGGATGGAAGTCATATGCATGAAAATTTCCCCACGGATACTATTCTCACCCTAAAAAACTCGCCATCTCTCCCGCCATCCAGCAGTCCATAGAAGGGGACAAGATCGTGTCCCCCAAGAGAGGCAGCCGCCTCCAGAGCTCTGCAACAACAACAGAGGTACTGGTCAAACAAGGGCGCCTCCAATCAGAAACTGGTGCAAGAAAAGATCAGCGTATCAATAACATGAAAGCACCAAAAGACAGAGATTACATTTCTGGCAACAAAAAAAAACCAACAAGAGAGTTAGAACCAGTAACTCCTGGCTGTCAAAGTTACCCCACCCCAAATAAGTGCTTGCTCGCAGAAAAATCATTCTTGACCAGGCTTTTCTTCCTGGACTAAGCATGCCTTAGGAAATACATGAGTACCTCAGGCCTAATACAGCTACTCGCAGGAAATGCTTTTTGAATTGGGTCTGGATATGGAGGCCTAATTCATATGAAAGAAATAAGTCAGTAAGACATAATGTTGCTTGATTCACAAATAAGTAATTCTGCTTAAGTGAATAGGCATTGAGGAGGGTTAAAACTGCTTCCCTCATTTAAGAAACACCAACTCTTATGTTTGAATTCCTTCTAGGTATGCAACCTATGCATTGGAATGCAGGACCTGCACATATATTTCTGGTGTTAGCCGTTTGTACCGATAGTTAAGAGTCGCACCATTAAAGGGATTCTGTAGGCAAAGGTTTAAATGTGCAGATACAAAAGGGAAATACAATACAAATCTTTGTGAACACACAAAGTTAGACATTTGGTGTTGGCCTCCTTTGACTTTGCCTTTCCCTGACCACTCCTCTCTCCCGACACCCCCTTGGAACACAAACTCAAAGCAGCTACGCCACTTGTCATCTATAATAACTTAAGGTCTAAAGAAAGCCCCTCAGTGAGGTCTCTTTCAACTCCAAGTCTTGGGCTTCAGAGAAGGAAGTAAGGAGGGTTGGCCGAATGTGCAGGAGGGAGGGAGGGAAAACCGTACCTGTGGGGAAACACCCTGTGGGGTCAAAAGAAGGTAACACAATTTGCAGCACCAACAGATTTAAAAGCATAGTGTTACAATTCAATGCCTCGAACAAGGAACATGGGTCAGAACCAACACTGCACCTCTCCTGTGCACACGGGAAGGTCGGACCACTGCTGCTTTTATTGCACCTTCTACGTGCATGTAAGACAAGCTTGTACTACTGCTACCAATGACGTATCTGATTTAACAGTGTTTGTACAGAAGTGTCTGCAGTTTTGGTTCTCGTTAGCTTACTGTAAATTAGTTTCCCACATCAGCACTGTGCAGTCTTTTCCCCCTGCCGTAAAGACGTAGGCGCCATCACAGGAACAGACCAAGTTGGCGACACCGGCTGGATGGCAAACGAGAGCCGAAGACTTGTGTGGATTGCCATCAACTGGCAACATTTGCAGCCCAACCTATGAAGAAACCAAAGCGTAACATCAATTACACAATGCCAGGGAAGACAGTGAAGCATGGTATGCTTGCCCCATGCACTAGGTATGTCATATGATATCAACCAGATACGCCATATTTAAGAGCCTAGCAAAGCAAGTATACTCTGGGAATAAACAGCGGTGCAGAGGTACATAAACCAATACTTATATATAACCGAGGTGTCCGTCAGACTTTGATTGTGTACCCGTTCCTTAAAGCAGGTGGAGGGTTGAAGTGTCCCCTCGAATGTGCAAGAGACTACCTCTTTTTTTTTTTTTTTTGAAACCTTTATTACAGAATGCAATAGATATACAAGTATGGGCCTACAACCTTCAGGCCGGCCGCTAGCAAACAGTGGGATCATAAAACACAGTTATAAAACACAAGCGGCAAGTGGTAAAGGTCCCCGGAGTCGAAGGAAGAGTTTGCGGCCACACCGTCCAGACTCCCCAAATGGCGGTTCCATTTTTTAATGAAAAACTACAAACAAACCCACAAGGCAGCAAAAGTCTAAGCAGCATTATGTGCTCCCCTCGGGAGGACCCTACCGATACACAGGAATAGGGGGGGGGGACGGGCCGGGACAGAAACAAAGTGGGCATGATGACACAGAATCAAGGTAACAAGCAGACTAGGGAGACTGGGCCGCTGCCAAGTCAGGCGTCAGTGGCGGGGTACAAATCCCGCCACGATAGGAGTTCCAGGGGCCCCACACTTTCACCCATTTCCCAGGCTTACCTCTCGCCACATACACTACCTTCTCCCGAAACATACACCAATCCATGTTGTCCTTCCATACCGAAACCGTTGGTGACCTCTGGGAGCCCCACAGTTGTGCTATGTCACGCTTGGCCACCATATATCCCAGTGTCACCCACCACGTTTGCGGCACCGTGTAATCAGTCGGTTCCCACACATTCAACAGACATCTCCTAGCCTCGGGAAACAGCGTCACATGCGTGACCGCTTGCAACACCGCATGTACACCACGCCAGAATCGCGCCACCTCCGGGCATTCCCACAGAGTATGGAAGAAGGTCCCTAACAAACCACACCCACGCTTACACATCCCATCCACGGCATATCCCATACGCATCAGACCCGGCCCTGTAACGTATACCCTGTGGAGTATTTTGAGCTGGACGAAACGAAGGCGGGCCGGTATGGCCACCTCCTTCGGGGAGGCCACCGCAAATACCCAGTCCTCGTCATCCAGCTCCAATCCATCGGCAACCCATGCCTCACGAAGGCCAGTCAGCAGTCCCGAGCGATCGTTGATGAGCTTTTTGTAAATCAATGAGATAGTGCCATCCGGTACATGCCCGTCTAGCACTCTATCTTCCAGAGGGGAGCACTCCGGGATGGACGCCACATCCGGGAATACAGAACACAGCGCGTGACGAACCTGTATATACCGGAAGTACTCCCTGTCCTGCAACTGGAATTCCGTCTGCAGCACATCAAACGTTTTAAATCCCCCCCTATTCCAGAGATCGCCCACCCTGCTGATGCCAATCGTGTCCCACTTATCAAAGCCTTTCGTGGTCCACAAGCAGCCCAATCGCTCAGATGCATACAAGGGCGTCGCCCGGGTCAACCTATCCTTCCACCCCATCGCCAAGTTTGCCGCGTGCCACACCCGTACCGCGACCCGAGTAGGACCCGTCAAACGTGCGTCGAGCGATCTAGAGTAGAGCGCACGATTGTAGTCGCCACCCGGCAACAACAATTTGTCCATTTCAAAAGCCGGGTTAAGGGCGGGCCCATAAAGCCCGTGGTTTATCGCAGCCAGCTGGGAGGCCCAATAATACCGTTTGATGTCTGGGAGGGCCACCCCCCGTCATACCACGGGAGCGTCAGCTTCGCGAGGGCGATACGCGGCCTCCCATCCCAAAACAGTTGGCGCTGCACACCCTCCACCTCCCGAAAGTAGCGAGCCGGGACGACGTCCATCGTGTTCTGTAGGGCGTATAAGAAACGTGGCAACGACATCATCTTAAACAGTGCCGCACGGCCGAGTGGCGAGAGCGGCAAGCGCCTCCAACGCGCCACATCCTCCTTCAGGCGTTGGAGGGGGGGGAGCAGGTTCTGTTTATATCGGGCCGCAGAGTCCAGGGTAATAAAGATACCCAGATACTTAAATCCCTGCGGAGCAACCTGGATAGGACAACCCCGCGGAAGGATAGGAGCCTCCCCTGAGAGGACATATACACAGGATTTAGCCCAGTTGATGACTAGGCCGGAGTTGCGGCCAAATGAACACAATACTTCCACTAACACAATCAACGATTCACGCGGGGAAGCAAGGTACAAAAGAATATCGTCCGCGTAAAGGGAGACGCGATCCTCATACTCAGGAGTCCATCGGAGACCACGAATCGAAGGGTGCCACCGCAGCCACTCCGCCAGGGGCTCCAAGGCGAGCGCAAAGAGGAGCGGCGACAGCGGGCAGCCCTGCCGCGTGCCCCTGCCCAATTCAAAAGGAGCCAATACTCTACCATTCACCACCACCTGCGCCAGCGGTCCGGAATACAACAATTTCACCCAGCCAATAAATCCCGGGCCAAACCCAAACTTCGCCAGCATCGCCCAGATATACGGCCACTCGAGCGTGTCGAACGCCATAGTGGCGTCCAACGACGCCAAAATGGCCGGCTCACGTATGAACGGGACCCTCGCGAGCACCCCATACAGACGCCGCAGGTTAAGCGCGGTGTTGCGATGAGGGATAAAGCCGGACTGGTCCTGATGGATCAGATCGCACACCACGCTGACCAGCCGATTAGCCAGCACCTTGGCCAGAATTTTCGGCTTCGCATTCAACAACGAAATGGGCCTGTAAGACGTGACCCGATCCCGCGGCCTCCCCTCCTTATGAATAACCACAATAGTGGCAAGACGCTGGTCCAGCGGGAGGGAATCCGCCGAACGGGCCGCGAGGAACATATCATGGAGATGCGGAGCCAGTGTATCCGGCCGCAATTTGTACAATTCGATGGGAAGGCCATTAGGACCCATGGCCTTGCCAGAGGCGACCGAACGTATGGCGAGGGCAATCTCCTCAGATGTCGGAGCCGCGTCCATCAACAATTTATCCTCCTCCGAAAGGGAAGGCAGCGCAATATCTTTAAGCAGGTCATGGGAATCCTCTTCCGGGCGGGAAGATACCGGGGAATACACCCCGCAAAAATACTTAGCGAAGCAGTCAACAATTTCCTCCGGCTCAGTGACACACACACCATCCAGTCTCTCAACCGACGGGACAACTCGACTCGCTCTCTCCTTTTTATCCAGCCACGCAATCAGTTTACCAGCCTTATCACCCACATCATACAGTCGAGACTACCTCTTTTTGTTAGGGATTGCTTTTTTTGAATTACGTTGCTGTTACATCCGTATGTAAATACAACGAGCAGGAAAGATTGGTTATGCATATATATATGTCTTTATTTTTGTATATTTGTCCTTATGTGTCTTTTGGTAAAAATCAGATAAAATATACGTTTTTTTAAAACCATTTTTGGAGTCAGTATTGGTTTGACAATAAAAGAAATAAAAAATTGTAGAGATTTAAGACTCACAAATAGGGACTAATATACATTTTCCCTTATATATAGTATTGGTTTAATCTGTTCCTCTGCACCGCTGTTTATTCCCAGAGTGTATTTCTTGACTAGATGCAGTAGGATTATTGGGGCAAACCCCGTTTTTTGGAATATAGCAATGCAAGTATGTCATTTAAATGCAAGTCTGAAATGTGGTGCCAAAATGTGAATTTGTATTAACGGGTGAGGGAGACTCCTGGGGCCAGATGTACTAACGGTTTTGCGGTAATACATCATTCGCAAAATGCTTTGCGATAGCAAAAACATGTATTTCCTTTTCATGAAAGCGCCCATCCGCAAAATAGAGAAGTGAAACATGGTGGTGCCTTTCTGTATTCTTCTTAGGTATTTTATAAGATTGTTGCAACCTGTGCTATGCTGCACAACACAGCTACAATAAAAGGACTCCCACTACTACCTAATGATGTCAGTTCAAGATGCCACAAGGAAGGGAATCTCTCACATATGTAACAATAAACTATTTTTAAGGTAAGTTTATTTTTTGTCAATTGTTAAAAAAGACCCTCACTCATTCTTCACAACATGTAACTATTTTTCCATGTTTATTTATTGGAAACATGATGATCCATCATTAAATGAAAAAAGTAGATTTATTTGTTGAGCACATATTTTTTGCACAAAACGTACTCAAATTAAGTACATTTCGCTGATTAAACATTTGACTTTTGAATGTCTCTTCCTTGTTTTGGAGAGTGTAGGTCTGTCTGTTGTTGATTCCAACGTATCCCCTTTTTTTTCAGGTGCGCAACTCCTAGTACTCTTTGGGTGGGATTTTTTTTTTTTAATGCTTTTCTCGTGGATTGCACCACATAAAGATGATATTGGCTCAATCAATTTACTGATGTTATTGGTGACAGATTTAAAAGGTCCTTCATCCACCTTACTACCAATATCCTCAGATGAGGCACAAAACTCCCTTTTTAGCGAAGACAGGGACGAGGAACGAAACTCCCATTTTTGTGAAGACTCCACCTCCACAAAAACCATCAATCTTTTGTCATGGACTATTGCAGGTCTGGAACCTCAAAAACTATCATGTCTTCTTAAAAGTTCACTAGCATTGGTCTGCCTCCAGGAAACCTGGTCTCTTGGAAATTTTAGTCAAAAGGATTATTTCTCATTCAAAATCCCAGCAAAAAGGGTAAACAAGCATTGGCATAGCCAATAGGTCTCGCCTTTGGGACCATATAAGTGGTTAGCCATGCAGCACACAAGTAGGTACTATAAGTAAGTATGTTATACCAAAAAAATTGGTAAAATTAAAAGGCCCTCGCTAATGACAGACCTAAAAAAAAGACACCAAAAATGCAATCTGTCAAACGACTGAAAGAACTCACCTCCCCAAAAAAGCCCACAAAAAAGTTATCCCTCCCTACCAGACAGCACAAAAACCAAGGAAAGAAGTTGGGCTGATGCGTGTTCATTAACATGCTGTTGAACCAGGGGCATTGCTAGTGTACGAACAGCAAGTCGACTATCTACAAGATTATAAATAGCCAAAACTTAACGCCTCACTCCATTCATTTTGCTTTCCCTTCAGTTCTTCTTTTTTTATCCTAAGGATAATTCCAGCTACATGTGAATCTCTGATCAAAACAATATAAACTCATTTTGATTTGTTCTTGTGTCCGCTGTCTATTTATAAACCGCGTAGCTCCTTCAGATATGCCCCTAACACTGACCTTGCCCTTAATTCTGTCATGTAAGGAGAACTGTAATCACTCCCCAAAATCTGCCTCTTTTCCAGCTAGTCACCCTAAAACTGCGTCATTCTCATCTAAGGCTACCTTGTGGCTGTGATTAAGAAGGCGATGCCCAGATGAGGCTTATAGTTCCTAGAGAATTTGGAAATGCCGTCAGGGGATCGGTGCTTGTGGGAGCCTAGGTAAATACGAGACAGATGTAAATACGGTGTAGCATGTGGAATGGAACAAGTGAGGAAGTGCTGGGATGAAAGGCTTACCGTTATCAAATAGAAAAGCTCATACAGACTCTTCTCATAATATAAATACAGAGCCTCCAGGGGCGTAGGTATTATTAAACTGTAGGCAGATTTAGGACAGGCGTGAGGGCGAAAGCCCGAGGAGGGTGCCTAAACAGTGAGGAGTGAAGGAGCAAGGCCTACCGTGCAGAGAGCACAATGAAAAGCAATCTTATGGTAGACCGTGTTAGGGTGTCAACTGCAGAATTTTAATAAGGCAGCATTAGCGGGAATTTGGAAGTGAGAAGCCTGTGAAGAAGAAGATAAATGGACCAGTAAGTGGAGTGGTGCAACAAGGAGGTGGTCAAACCCAGAATGGTGAAAAACCAGCGTTTACCGTGCGGTGGGGAATGAGAATAATCTAAATAAATTGGCAGACCGTGGCTCCGTGTCCACAGATGAAAACCAGCAATGCTGGTAATTAAACGGTGCGGTGACCTGCGTAAGAAGGAAGGATGCATTAGGGCAATTAGAAAGCTAGTGCGGGACAGATACCCCAATAGTGTTGTGCATGGCTTACTGTGAATTAGGGAGGTGTCTGCTGCGACCAGGAGGCTAAGTGAGACGCCGTAGGGCACGAGAATAATCTAAATAAATTGGCAGACCGCGGCTGCGTGTCCACAGATGAAGACCAGCAATGCTGGTAATTAAACGGTGCAGTGACCTGCGGAAGAAGGAAGGACGCATTAGGGCACTCAGAAAGCTAGTGTGAATTAGGGAGGTGTCTGCTGCGACGAGGAGGCTAAGTGAGACGCCGTAGTGGTGGGATTAAATGCAATGGAAGGTGTGATCATGTGACTAGTCATATGATCCGTTCAGTGTGTGCTCGGCCGCAAAAGTGAAAGTGATCGCGATCAAGCGCGGCGAGCGATGCGCTTAATGAGCATGACGAGGAAAGCCATATGGCGCCTCTGCTCGTAAGCACGCGCCCGCGCACATGCACGCAAGCTGTAGGCCGGTCATGGTAGCATTTTTTGAAGCCCTTACTAAAAGTCTCGCCAGACCAGCGCATTCGCTGGGTCAGGCGAGACCTAAAAAGGACACGCAAACGGGGGTTTGATGATCCTACTGAAGGAAGACATAAACTGGAATTTTGAAAGAATCGAAATGGGAAGTAACAACGTGCAATGTATAAGGATAAATTCAGGGAACAAAAATTGTCGAAATAATGAAACCGTATTTCTTTTTAAAGTTTTACATTCCACCAAGACTGGAATTTAATCCAATGCTTGTAAAAATATTCAACCAGATAGTCTTAATACTAGTATTGTGTGGTAGACATCAAGTCGTCATCACAGGAGACTTCAATGCAAAAATCTCCAACCACGCGATTAAAATTTGTAGAATTATAGTAGAAGAAGTCACCTGGGCAATTCCATCCCCAATATTCCCCAACACCATCAAAACAGACAAACGAGGAAAGATGCTACTTGAATTAGCAATCGGAATTAGCGGAGTGATCTTAAACAGAAGGCTTGATGGGGATATACTGGCAAGTTACACAAGAAAAGGAGTCCATAGCAGCTCTATACTAGACTACATAATATGAAACACAATGCTACACCAAAAATTCTATTACCTTGACTCCCAATTCTCACCCGATAGCAACCATGCAATACTCCATATGAATCTCATCTTAAATCTGTCTTTGATCTCCCCATGGACACTTTCTCGGATGAATGGTGAGTCGGTCCAAGACTCCAAGCAGGGCCGAATCATCTGGAATACGGCAATCATAAAGATAATCAATGAAGTATTATCCTCTCAACAGCTCTGGTCACCAGATAGCATTTTTTAACCCAATTAAGCATTTTGAGCAAACTCTCACTGCCATTACCAACAAACGCCATAAGAAGGTTCCCCCATCTAGTTCCCCTTTAACCCCAGCGTAAAATCCGCCACAGTGCGGGCGTTTCCGTGCGTGGACGGGGTCGCGTCGGCCAACGGACGTGCGCAGCACTACGGAGGTAGTGCTCACGATGGCCGTTGGCCGACGAACGCAGCGAACGGGTTAGGTCCAATAAGATCACTGGAGGGAAGACCAACTCCAAAAGACTAAATCACTTAATCAGACGGCAATTTATCACTGTTTCAAGAAAAGCAGAAATAGCTAGCCTGAAGAAAAAACTACAAAGACACATTAAGGTAAAATATAAAGCAGCGTCAGACAAACACTGGATAGAATTACATATGGCCACCACCAAAAGGAATTCCAAGCAATTCTGGCACCTGATTTCAAAGGAATGGGCAGTCTAAATTTCATAAAATTGATGCCGATATCAGAGACCGAGTGGTAAAACTACCTTCTGGATCTCTACAAATGAAACAGAGTATTCCGGCAGTAGGGATGCACCATCCAACTTGAGTCCTTCTTTTGGAACTGAACAACCTTTACCTTCCTCCTCAGGAAAACAAATTAAGCTTTATGTCAGTAAGGCGAGAACGTCAGCAGCGATGGGTCCAGATATGACACCAATAAGAGTACTACAAAGCGACCCGGCGAAGTGGAGTGCATTCCTGGCACTCCTTTTTCTATATTGCTACGCCATCGCCCAAATTTCTTACTCCTGGACTGGGAGTATCATCATTCAAATACTCAACTTAATCCTGGGAACTATAGGCAAATTGTACTCCTGGACGCCTCAGGGAAAATATTTGCAGCAAGCATTCTTGAGCATCTAAGGGACTGGGCTTTCTCCAAGGGTATAATTCCTCAGTTTCAAGCGGGCTTTCGGCCCAATCACCCTGATCAATAATATAGGTATTCTAAACTCTATTATCGATAACTATGTACTATCTAAATCACAAACAATATATCATCTTTTTGTTGATTTTTCGACAGCCTTTGATAGGGTCGACAGACCTTTGGAGGAAACTAAAGAAAATAGGGATACCAGATTCACTATTGAGGCTGATAGTAGCCCTTCATACCTCAACATGGTGTAAAGTCCAGTTGGGAGGTGAGAAAGGCCTGACTCACAAGATACCCACTCATAACGGCCTAAAGCAGGGCTACCTTTTAGCACCCCTCTTATTATCGCTTTACATAAGCGATCTTCCCGAGATTTTTCAAAATGTAAATCATTTCCCTCTGAAAGTAGCATTTGAAAATATACATACACACTCACAAAATATACAGAAGCAAACTACGTAAAGGTGAATATCTCTAAAACTAAGGTAGTTCCATTTAAGGGTAGGAAACACCACACCCCTTACAAATGGAAACTAGATGGCACTACAATCGAGGTGGCAAAAGCCTATGCGTATCCCGGAGGACAGGTGATTACACAGCGTGACTGGGAGTGACCGGACGTGATTGACCTGTGAGCCGGTGGTCCAGCGTGTCTGATCCCATTAGGGGGCCTACTTGGCTGGCCCCCAAGGGCTGTGCAGGAGGCCAAGCTAGGCTTGGTGCGGCTTGTGGTCACTGGGGGTTAGAATCTGTGAGGCCCGGCTTGTGTCGTACCTGACTGGTCATCCCCCACCCCTTGGACCCCTGAGCGTACCCCGGATGGGCATCACCAGAGAGGCCGGCCTTCCTTTGCTACCCACTCGGGCACTCGCAGTCACCACCTGGTTGATTCGGGTTGTGTGACACTGCCATCCCCCCTTCCCTTCGGCCCTCCCTCTCAACATGGGCAAGGACAAAGTGGCAGGCCCAGGCCCCAATCAAAGCACATTGGACCAATTAACCACCGCATTGAGTGGGCCGTGGGAGGAGAGGCCAGTGGCTCGCCACCAGACAACGCAGCGCTGCTGGCCGTGATTACCCAGGCCAGAGATTACCTCGACGCAAAGATTGGGGCCGAAGTGTCCTTTCTGCGTCAGGACCTCAGAAAGCCCGTGGACCGCATTACGGAGGCGGAGACCCGGGTTTCCACTGTAAAGGACACCGTGACCTCCCTACAGAAGAAGGTAAACAAATTCATGAAGGTGGCACAGGAACTAGCGTCTCACGTCAAAGATGCTGAGGGCAGGTCCTGGCACAATAACCTACGCTTTGTGGGATTTCCAGAGGGATGTGAAGGCCCCTCAATGGATCGTTTTTTGACGAACTGGCTTAGGGCTCTGTTGCCAACAGATTCCATGTCCTCTTGCTTTGTCGTGGCGAGAGCGTACAGGGCCCTGACTAAGAAGCCCCCACCTGGTGTGCGCCCGAGGCCAGTAATCGCAAAGCTACTCAATTAGGCAGAATGAGACACCATCCTACAGTTCACATGAAGTCACAAAGAGAAGTTAATTTTCTAATCAAGGCCCATAATGATATTCCCGGATTACACTAGGCTAGTGCAGCAGCAACGCCAATCATTCACGGCGACAGAATGCAGACTCAGAGAACTGAATGTGCAATATATGTTGCTATATCCCGCTCGATTGAGGGTCACCTATAATGCCAAATCCTACTTTTTTGACACCCCGGAGGCTGTCTTCGCTTGGGCAGACGAGACCACACACTTAAAACCGCATACACCGCCTCCGCTGGAATCCGACTCCTCACAAGGGTCACAGGGAAACAGGCAGCAGAGAGGCAATTCTAAGAGGAGACATAGATCCAGATCCAATTGGCAATCTCAGATGCAAGATGACGAACAATAAGATTCTCGACCTGTCCCGGCCTCTCTGGCCTGTGATCCCAGCCAACACCCAATTTCTTCAGCTCTCTGCAGTATCGCTTCAAGACTATTCACGGCTTGGGGGCCTCCTACTTTGACAACTACGCCTTTGAACATTCATGTCGCACTTCGATGGGAAGTTTGGGTATAATTGGAGGTGCTTCCCCGGGACCCTCTGTTGGAGCCCCGGGTGTTCCACCTCCGCGACAGATACTCCTTGTTGTTGGAAGTATTGGGGTGGGAACCAGTGTAAGGTGTAAGTTACGACCTACAAAGTTCATATTGTAGCAGTTCTTACACATATACAGGAGCCATACCACTACCCTACAAACGCATCTGAGGCAGAATACCTCACTGATGATAGACAACACCATACATGCTCCCTCTACAATTCAGTGACTTGACTATAGAGTCCTGGAATGTCAGAGGACTCCTAAATAAAATCAAGAGAAGTGCAGTCCTCCGGCAAGCCAAACGCTGTGAGGCCGACATCCTGCTCCTGCAGGAGACCCATCTCCTGGGTAATAAAACCCTGTGCCTTACGCCATTTGGGTATACCACTGCGTTTCACTCTGGGTTTACATGAGGTTTCTGAGGCACAGCTGTCTTGGTCCCCCGCCAGGTCCCTTTCATCCTATCTCACAAGTGGTTAGACCCGGGGGGTGGGGGGCGCTACACTATTGTCTCTGGTATGTTACACAGGGAATGCATACCCTTAGGGAGCATTTACGCTCCCCCTCCTCTGGGGCATACCTTCACAAACCGAATCCCACAGATATGGGGGGAACTCCCAGAGGGCCTGGTGTTGCTGGGGGTGACTGGAACGATGCAATGTTCCCTTTGGACTGTCGACGGGAGACGGGGACCACACCCCAGACAGGTTCATCCAAACTGCACCACCTAGCTACAACGTTGAGATGGGTTGACGCTTAGTGGGCCCTTCACCCTTCCGGACTACGTTTTTCTACCACAGAGCTACATACACAAGGTTTCACAAATCTCCATTTTGCCCAGGGGAAATGTCCGATCACTCCCAGGTGCTACTTAAGCTATGTACTGGGTCATTGAGGACCCCTATCAGGTGGCATATGTCGCCTTGGCATCTTCGGGCACCGGAGTACCAAGAAGTGCTCCATCAGGCCATATCAGAGTATTTCAAGCCAACATCGCCTAGGTTCCCAATAAGGTCACCCTTTGGGAGGCGCTTAAATCTACCATCCGCGGGGTTGACATCAGCTTCCGGGCTGGTGAAAAGCATAAGCGTCTGGCTCAGATAGTGGAATTGTAAAACCGCCAGAGGTCCATTGAAGCCCAAATTGTCTCCGGGGCTGCCCCACAGGCTCGGCGCAATGTTCTTCAAACGCAGCAATTAATGCATCAGCACCTTATGGACGAGGCGCGTGTGATCTGGCTGGCATCGCAAAATAGGATATATCAATGGGGTGACAATACCAGCAAAATGCTCCACCGGTTGTTCCAGGCCAGGATGTCCCTCATTCCTGAATCAGCAATTTGTGGCACGGATGGAGCAGTGTGCACTGCCCCCAAGGCAATGGTCCATGTATTCGTAGCCTACTACGCTTCCTTATACGAGCAAAGAGAGATCATCTCAAGCACTTTGATAGGGGAAAATCCTATCAGATCAGGCTCATGACCAACTAGAGGCCCCAATTACAGTGGGAGAGCTTGGTGCCACTCTTGCCAGCCTACACCCAGGCCGAGCGCCCCAATGGCTTACCCTGCAACGTCTTGCGACCATATATGACGGCACTGGGTCCCCATTTGCTAAATGCAATTCATGGTGCTCTAGAACAACATATCTTGCCCCTGGACTGGTGTCACGCTGAAATTATCGTTTTCCTCAAACCTGGCCGTCACCCGGAAGATCCCACATCTTATCGCCCAATTTCCCTCCTTAACTTTGAATCCAAACTATTAGGCAAGGTCCTAGCCGACCGCCTCTGCACGTGTAGCCATGACCTGGTCCACCCCGACCAGTCCGAATTTAAGCCACATTGGTTCACTCGACAGAATATTCGACGTGTCCACAAAGCTATCATGAAGGCCCCGGAATTAGGTTGCCCAGCTGCCGTCCTCCTGGCAGACATAGACAAAGTGTTTGACTACCTTAGTTGGACATACCTGTTTAAACTTCTTAAGTCCTTAAATCTTGGCCCTCGCTTTTCGTCCAGCTACTATACACAGATTTGTCGGCCTCGGTTCGGGTAGCTTGGCATAGGTCGACTCTGTTTCCTATTTGTCGCGCCACTCGGCAGGGCTGTCCCCTGTCCCCGCTGTTATCTGCCCTGGCTATTGAGCCACTGGCCTCTTGGGTGCAAGGGGATCCACTGAATCAGGGTTTCGAATGGCCGCGGACTAGTCCCGACAGAATTATGTTATACGCGGACGACGTGCTGCTCTTCATGACTGATCCCTGGTTCTCTGGACCCCGTATTCTCCAGATTCTCCAGGTATTCGGGGAGACTTCAGGTCTAAGTGCCAATCCCTCGAAATCCATTTGTTTTCTGTATGCGGGGACCAGGGGCGTGAGACCTGTGTCGCCCAACTATCCCATGCACCAGACACACAATATCAATCCGTTGCTTGCAGACATACAAGAAGAGACCATGATCTGGTCCCCTTTGTCATTATATGGGCGTTCTGCTATATTTAAGATGATCTCCCGGCCCCGGAAACTGTGCCGGCTGCAAAATGTCCCGTATAATATCCCTTTCACTTGGTTTGCTGAAGTCCATGCAATCCTGAATAAGTTCTTGTGGGGTGGTGGCACCATCCGAGTTGGACTACATAATACTTGCACTCAGCCGACGTACTGTGGGGGGATTGCGGCAGCTGCAGTGCTTGATTTGTAAAATATTAAGTGCCAGGGCTCTGACCAGGAGGCCACTGCAGCTTGCACCACCCATCGCCCCTGTCATCGCTGCCAAAACAACTACTATCCATCTCTATCGCATGTAAGTGCGATAGTTTGGATTATTCCAGGTCTCCAAAGCTAAAGGAATGGCTAAGGAGGCAGGTATTAGTAATTTTTTAGTGTATATTGTTTTCCTAAACAACTGTTATACTGCTCATCTCTAAATTACATGAGCAGCGCCACCTTGTGGCAGACTGCCCTAAGTGTGGCATTGACAATTAGGTGCCGGTGCTGAGCACTGGAAACCAATTAAGGGCCGGTGCTCAGCACCGGAAAGCTCCGGCTCAAATTAAGCACTGGGCAGCTGATATCTACGCGTATTACACTGCCTCCCATTTTCTGGTCATCAGCGAGTGGTGGTACAATTCGCGTACAGACCCAGCATATGCATTAGAGCATGTGGTCATGGAGGATATTCCCCTCTTTTTATATAGCCAGTTGAACCTGGACAGCATGCCTTCTGCTGGTAGAAACATGGGCGGGGCGCCTGGCACAGATGACCCCGCAGTGGCATGGTACATATCTTCGCCCGGTGGCTACTCTTTCGGGTTTTCATAAATGGGACATCCTGGGAATCTCCACCTTGGGGGATATCATGCAGGGTACTATTCTCAAATCGTTCCAGCAACTACAAAACAAATTCCAGCTGCATAAGTTGCAGTTTTACAAGTACCTCCAGCTGAGACATGCCTTGAACCCCGATACGTTCATTGGACAGCCTTCCAGAATTCCACCCTCTGGAGGGCCGCCTTTTAATGGGAGATCTCGGGTCCCACACGATCCGTCAGATCTACCAAATGCTGACCACGCACACTAGAACTATACTGCTCAAAACCAGGGTGGGGGGCTTGTGAGACAGACCTGCCAGACTTGAAAGACGATGATTGGGCAGACATAGGCTCGTGCTAGTCCTTGTGGCGCTGCTGTCTCCGCACGCTACAGTCTTATTAAATTTAAATACTTCCACTGAGTATACTTTACCCGTTCCTGCCTCTGGAGAATGGGGGTCGTCCAATCTCCTACCTGCTTCAGATGGGGGGCGGCAAAGGGAACATTCTTCCATACGGTCTGGAGCTGTAGTGAACTACAACCGTACTGGAGTAGGATTTTGTCGTGCCTGGGACAGGTCTTGTACTGGGACCTTCCCTTTGATCCAAAGCTGTTCCTGCTCCATAGCACAGAAGGGATCGGGGGAACCGCTATAAACAACATCTTTTATTCCTGGACCTCACACATGCTAAGCGAGACATTGCTCAGGAGTGGAAGTGGTCTTCCTCGCCATCATTGGGGGGATGGAAAAAGGCTCTGGACAGGTGCATGGGGGCAGAGATCGCGGTCTTTCAGGCCAGGGGCTGGCCGCAGAAACACAGAAAGATCTGGTCCAGATGAGCAATACACCGGGACATAGATCTACCCCCCCCCCGCCGTGCATTGACCCTCCATGTCTCTGACCTGGACATGTTACCAACCAGTGGTTTGCCCAGGACGAGGCGCTTTATCATGTATTTGCATTCATCTAATCATGCGTTGCTCAGGGAACAGTGTGGTAACCTGTGTCAAATTTTCTGCTATTGTGCCTGTCGTTTTGCAGGCCAGTTTGATGTGTAGAAATAATCTGATGGTTGTAATTTGATATGTATCAAAATGTACGCTTTGGGCTCTGCCAGTCCTGTGCCATCGAAAATCAATAAAATTTGTTGTGGGAAAAAAAAGCCAATACGTATCTCGGGCGAGACTTTTCACAAACCCTAGAAGTTCATTCTCACCTACACCTGATGAACCAAAAAGCAGTAGCACACAAAAACGCCATAAGGAACTTTTACACTTATTTAGAAATATACAGGGCAAAAAATGCACCAACCATAACCTACGCTACAGAGTACATTCTAATTTAGAGTGAAATCAGGAAAAAATAAGATGGAGCCATTGTCCATTTGGACTGAAGGGGCCAAGCGTGCTCTGTGTAGTATAAGGTTTTGATCTCGAAAGTTGAAGATACGCGCCAGAATAGGTCTCTGAGTGGCCCCTGGCTTTGGCCTTCCGCCTGGTACTCGGTGCACCCTTTCAACTGAAAAATAGTGGACAAGCCTCGGGCCTGCAGGTGTTTCAGTATAAGGTCTTCCACGAAAAGATCAGTAGCCGGGCCGTCGGCGAGCTCAGGAACGACCAATTATGCGCACTCGATCACCCTTCGTACTCGTCCAGTTTAGCTTCCAGTGTTTTGGTCGTGCTACTCAGGACTTTCACTTGTTGTTGGAGGGTCGAGGAGTCTGATTTCAGTGTTTGGGTTGCTTCTTCAACTTCTAAGACTCTGTCGCTCAGTTTGCGTATATCTGCCCTCACCAGTGAGACTTTGGAAGTTATTGAGTCTATGGGTCTATGCTGGCTTCCAGTGATTGGTGAACTTTGGTGATGGAGGTCATGATGTCTTTCAAAGTTGGTTCGTCATTCTCCGCTGCTGGCTCTTGCGTGCTGTTACCCTCCTTTTGCCCTTTTTGTAGTGTGAATTCGTCCAGCTTAGTTTGGTGTGTGTCCTGCCCTACTTTTGCTGGTCGACAAGGCGCGTCCACTGACCAGGCAGTCCTTGGAGTCTCGGAGTCTCAGAGTTGAGGGCCGGTCCACTGGGTACTCACTGCCGCCTGACCAGGGGGTTGCCGTGCAGCCTATCAGCTGCTCCCCGGGTCATTCCCCCACTCCCGGGCCCCGCTTGGCATCCAATGTAGCACCCAGAGACGCGGGCACTTGTGAGAATTAGGAGGCACGGTGGACTCCTCTTATAGCGTATTGTTAACCTGGTCTGGGATTGACTTTTGCCCACCTGTGAGGAGGCGCTGTGAAGGCATTAGTGCAGCACTCCCAGGCGTGGGGCGCTCTCTTCAGGTGTGCTGCCTCAGTGGTGCATGGGAGATGGGGGGGAGCACAGACCTATCCACGTCTCCCCCACTCGTTAGTTTCTCCCCCCGCTGGCGTGGAACAATTCTGTTGCCTCAATGTTAGCCTCCCATCGGTCTTCAGCGCGTCTCTGTATACAGGGCAGGTCGTACCCCCTCCTGCCCCACCTTGATCCTGCCTGCGTCCCAGCACACCGCCGGCACTTCACCGGTCACCCACCAGTCCTCGTGTCAGGTTGGGCCGCACCACTCTCACCTCAGAGCGTCGGTGGAGAGCCTGAACCACGCCGCCGTCGCTGCCTGGGGAGCTCACTCGCAGGAGGCACAGATTTCCAAGTCTCGGGTCATTCCTCCGCATCTTCCCTCCGGCAGAGCTGCCACTGTAGATCTCGGTCTGCACAGGGGCAGAGGCCGCGAGATCTCACGACCTCCCGCTACCGCCGGGTTGGTTGGAATTTCGCTGCGGGCGGGGATGTTGCCACCGGACGTTGGTAGATGTGAACTTGTACCCTTTTCTCCGGATATTTGTGTCGGATGATGGAGGTAGGGGGATTGGGCTCACAGAGCTCGCCTTGTGAGCGGCCATTTTCTTTCGATGCAGGTCATGCCCCTATCACCTCTCCTATTGAGTTTAAGATCCCCCAAAAATATGTAAGTTTTACTTTGGAACATAGTATCAGGAGATGTATTACCATGCTGCGTCTAGGTTTACTTCCTTTAAAGGCTTATACAAGAAGTTGATATCACCCTGATGAAGATAGTGGGGTATGCGAAAAATGCCATCACGGAACCCAGGACTTAATACATATCTTATGGATATGCTCTAATAAGGAGGTAGTAGAGGCTAGAAATTGTTTTATAAAACCTACTGTTTTTAGATATAACCTCTCCTCCTCCACTGACCTGATCGCTTTTCATAAATGTCCACCGAATTAATTTGTTTGTGATAAATTGTACAAATTTAGGAAATTTGTCTTATTCATGTTCGAAATTAGATTTTTAAAATATTTTATAGAAGAATTTATGTAAAGAGATGGAATTATGTGTAATTGTTGATCTTGTAAGAGATCTAAATCAATTAAGTTAAATTGAATATCCTCCATCGCATCCGATTGCTATGGCCGGATGGTTAGCTTTGAATGTTCAATGTATAACAATTCCTGCCTGGAGGGTGTTGCTCTTGACATATTTAGTGAGCTTTGAATTTGGGGTCCCTTAGCCACCCTTCTTTGCCTCCTATGTCTTGTGTGTACAAAGCAGCCATAGAAAGATGTCGACGTTGAGGTTCAGTACTGGATGATGGTGTAACATGTGAAGGACGTCTGTGACACACTGTTTTTCTGCATTGAATAACCTGAGTTGGTGTGGTTGTTCCTTCTGATAAAGAAGAGGTGTCTGTAGCTTCTTCCTCTTCAGCCCTTCCTCTTCAAAACCATCTTTCTTAACAAACTCAGATGCAAAGGTTTGATATTGGTTGTTAAAGGATTAAACAGATACTAAATAATATATTACACTATTTATATAATTGCTTTATATCATTTTATTTTTAGAAATAGAGTATTACTTTTTGCTTTATAAAAGGATGCAGCAGGCAAATTTCCAATTAAAACTTACCGGCCAAACCATGTGAAACTTACCGGCCACCTAGGAAAAATCTTTCAGGCCCATTAGAATTAAGAAGCTCAATTCATAATAAGTGCCAAGGTGGGGATACTAGGATTGGTAATGCAGCCACAATCGCAAATAAATTAGTTACTTACGAGTAATTTCAATTCTCCATAATGGTATCTTTCACAGACTCATATCCTTGAATCATTCCCTATCCTGAGGCTGGGAATCACTGGGTAAATAGCAGTTAACATAGTTAAAATGGCCATAGGCCAAACAACGTGTTTGATTAGAAGTACAGCCACCTAATTTGAAAAACCCATACATTAGAAAATTAGCTCTTAGCTCAGATCTCATAGCACATGTTTGAAGGGTCATGTAGAAACGTGAGCCTGTAACCGGTGCAGGAGAGATTGTTGCATGTGAATCTATGAAAGAGACCAACACTGGATAACTGAATTACAGGTGAGTAACTAATTTCTTTCTCAGCACTGGATCATTCTAGTTTCACAAGCTTAAATCATAATAGCAAGCAGTACATAAACCTTTCATTAAACAGAAAACAGTCTCACCTTTACTAAAACAGACAGCATAGAACTGCTTGTCCTACTGCTGAGCTGGCTGCTGCATTCATATTCAGACAGTAGCGATTGCTGAAAGTCGGCCTACTTTTCCAAATGCCTTTTAAAAGGCACTTCAGTATAAAGTGCAGCAGTTGTCACCATGTAGTACAATGTACCCTCACTCTAGGTACAAGTAGCTCGTCTGACTTACGTAAGTCCTTAGTTTTTTCCATGTAGAACATGGTACACCTGCTAACATCAGCTAATGTGGAAGGATTAGTGAAAAAAGATCACAGATAAACAGGTTTATTTAAATAAAGGTCTTGCGGGACAGTAGGCATACATTTCAGACTGGTGGGCAGAATTACCTTATCTTTGG